>NC_134429.1:2400000-3600000 GCF_030867145.1 Opisthocomus hoazin | reverse complement strand
CGTACATTAGGTGGTCCGTGCCAGCAAACTCCAGCAGCCCTGCTCCGAAAATGCGAACGTCTGCAGATAGCTCGCAGCCAGAAAGAGCTAGCCTGGAAAGCTGTTGCTCAGCCTCATCTGCCCATGGCACTGCTCGCACAGAGGCACAGAGACTGGGGCTGCTTGCTTGTCTTGCCCCCTCAGACTTCAAACGTATCTTTTGGCTGTTTGTGCCGGGCGCCGTTGGCAGCCCTGCTCCGAAAATGCAAACATCTGCAGATAGCTCGCAGCCAGAAAGAGCTAGCCTGGAAAGCTGTTGCTCAGCCTCATCTGCCCATGGCACTGCTCGCACAGAGGTACAGAGACTGGGGCTGCTTGCTTGTCTTGCCCCATTGAAGTTCAAAAGTATCTTGACTTTTTCTGTGCAGTGGGCCTCCGGCAGCTCTGCTCTGAAAATGCGAACGTCTGCAGATAGCTCGCAGCCTGAAAGAGCTAGCCTGGAAAGCTGTTGCTCAGCCTTATCTGCCCATGGCACTGCACGCACAGAGGCACAGAGACTATGGCTGCTTGCTTTTCTTACTCCCTCAAACGTCAAACGTACATTAGGTGGTCCGTGCCAGCAAACTCCAGCAGCCCTGCTCCGAAAATGCGAACGTCTGCAGATAGCTCTCAGCCAGAATGAGCTAGCGTGGAAAGCTGTTGCTCAGCCTCATCTGCCCATGGCACTGCTCGCACAGAGGCACAGAGACTGGGGCTGCTTGCTTGTCTTGCAACCTCGAACTTCAAAAGTATCTTAGGTGGTCCGTGCAGGGGGCCTCCGGCAGCCCTGCTCCGAAAATGCGAACGTCTGCAGATAGCTCGCAGCCTGAAAGAGCTAGCCTGGAAAGCTGTTGCTCAGCCTCATCTGCCCATGGCACTGCTCGCACAGAGGCACAGAGACTGGGGCTGCTTGCTTGTCTTGCCCCCTCAAACTTCAAATGTAGCTTAGGTGTTCCGTGCCGCCCAACTCCGGCAGCCCTGCTCCGAAAATGCGAACGTCTGCAGATAGCTCGCCGGCAGAAAGCGCTAGCGTGGAAAGCTGTTGCTCAGCCTCATCTGCCCATGGCACTGCTCGCACAGAGGCACAGAGACTGGGGCTGCTTGCTTGTCTTGCCCCCTCAAATTTCAAACGTAGTTTAGGTGGTATGTGCCACGATACTCTGGCAGCCCTGTTCCGAAAATGGGAACGTCTGCAGATAGCTCGCAACAAGAAAGAGCTAGTCTGGAAAGCTGTTGCTCAGCCTCATCTGCCCATGGCACTGCTCGCACAGAGGCACAGAGACTGGGGCTGCTTGCTTGTCTTGACCCCTCAAACTTCAAACGAACCTTAGATGGTCCTTGCCGGCCAAATCCGGCAGCCCTGCTCTGAAAATGCGAACGTCTGCAGATAGCTCGCAGGCAGAAAGAGCTAGCCTGGAAAGCTGTTGCCGAGCCTCATCTGACCATGGCACTGCTCGCACAGAGGCACAGAGACTGGGGCTGCTTGCTTGTCTTGACCCCTCAAACTTCAAACTTAACTTAGGTGGTCCATACCAGGAGCCTCTGGCAGCCCTGCTCTGAAAATGCAAACGTCTGCAGATAGCTCGCAGCCAGAAAGAGCTAGCCTGGAAAGCTGTTGCTCAGCCTCATCTGCCCATGGCACTGCTCGCACAGAGGCACAGAGACTGGGGCTGCTTGCTTGTCTTACTCCCTCAAACTTCAAACGTACATTAGGTGGTCCGTGCCAGCAAACTCCAGCAGCCCTGCTCCGAAAATGCGAACGTCTGCAGATAGCTCGCAGGCAGAAAGAGCTAGCCTGGAAAGCTGTTGCTCAGCCTCATGTGCCCATGGCACTGCTCGCACAGAGGCACAGAGACTGGGGCTGCTTGCTTGTCTTGCAACCTCGAACTTCAAACGTATCTTAGGTGGTCCGTGCAGGGGGCCTCCCTCAGCTCTGCTCCGAAAATGCGAACGTCTGCAGATAGCTCGCAGCCAGAAAGAGCTAGCCTGGAAAGCTGTTGCTGAGCCTCATCTGCCCATGGCACTGCTCGCACAGAGGCACAGAGACTGGGGCTTCTTGCTTGACTTGACCACTCAAACGTCAAACCTAACTTAGGTGGTCCGTGCCGGGCGCCTCCGGCAGACCTGTTCTGAAAATGCGAACGTCTGCAGATAGCTCGCAGCCAGAAAGAGCTAGCCTGGAAACCTGTTGCTCAGCCTCATCTGCCCATGGCACTGCTCGCACAGAGGCACAGAGACTGGGGCTGCTTGCTTGTCTTGCCCCGTTAAAGTTCAAAAGTATCTTAACTTTTTCTGTGCAGTGGGCCTCCGGCAGCTCTGCTCTGAAAATGCGAACGTCTGCAGATAGCTCGCAGCCTGAAAGAGCTAGCCTGGAAGGCTGTTGCTCAGCCTTATCTGCCCATGGCACTGCTCGCACAGAGGCACAGAGACTGGGGCTGCTTGCTTTTCTTACTCCCTCAAACTTCAAACGTACATTAGGTGGTCCGTGCCAGAAAACTCCGGCAGCCCTGCTCCAAAAATGCGAACGTCTGCAGATAGTTCGCAGGCAGAAAAAACCAGCCTGGAAAGCTGTTGCTCAGCCTTATCTGCCCATGGCACTACTCGCACAGAGGCACAGAGACTGGGGCTGCTTGCTTGTCTTGCAACCTCGAACTTCAAACGTATCTTAGGTGGTCCGTGCAGGGGGCCTCCGGCAGCCCTGCTCCGAAAATGCGAACGTCTGCAGATAGCTGGCAGCCTGAAAGAGCTAGCCTGGAAAGCTGTTGCTGAGCCTCATCTGCCAATGGCACTGCTCGCACAGATGCACAGAGACTGGGGCTGCTGACTTGTCTTGCCCCGTTAAAGTTCAAAAGTATCTTAAGTTGTCCGTGCAGGGGGCCTCCGGCAGCTCTGCTCCGAAAATGCGAACGTCTGCAGATAGCTGGCAGCCAGAAAGAGCTAGCCTGGAAAGCTGCTGCTGAGCCTTATCTGCCCATGGCACTGCTCGCACAGAGGCACAGAGACTGGGGCTGCTTGCTTGTCTTGCCCCCTCAAACTTCAAACGTACATTTATGTGGTCCGCGCAGGAAGACTCTGGCAGCCCTGCTCTGAAAATGCGAACGTCTGCAGTTAGCTGGCAGCCTGAAAGGGCTAGCCTGGAAAGCTGTTGCTCAGCCTCATCTGCCCATGGCACTGCTCGCACAGAGGCACAGAGACTGGGGCTGCTTGCTTGTCTTGACCCCTCAAACTTCAAATGAATCTTAGGTTGTCCGTGCCGCCCAACTCCGGCAGCCCTGCTCCGAAAATGGGAACGTCTGCAGATAGCTCGCAGGCAGAAAGAGCTAGTCTGGAAAGCTGTTTCTGAGCCTCATCTGCCCATGGCACTGCTCGCACAGAGGCACAGAGACTGGAGCTGCTTCTTGTCTTGACCCCTCAAACTTCAAACGAACCTTAGATGGTCCTTGCCGGCCAAATCCGGCAGCCCTGCTCTGAAAATGCGAACGTCTGCAGATAGCTCGCAGGCAGAAAGAGCTAGCCTGGAAAGCTGTTGCTGAGCCTCATCTGCCCATGTCACTGCTCGCACAGACGCACAGAGACTGGGGCTGCTTGCTTGTTTTGACCCCTCAAACTTCAAAGGTAACTTAGGTGGTTCGTACCAGGAGCCTCTGGCAGCCCTGCTATGAAAATGCAAACGTCTGCAGATAGCTCGCAGCCAGAAAGAGCTAGCCTGGAAAGCTGTTGCTCAGCCTCATCTGCCCATGGCACTGTTTGCACAGAGGCACAGAGACTGGGGCTGCTTGCTTGTCTTGCCCCGTTAAAGTTCAAAAGTATCTTAAGTTTTCCGTACAGGGGACCTCCGGCAGCTCTGCTCCGAAAATGCGAACGTCTGCAGATAGCTCGCAGCCAGAAAGAGCTAGCCTGGAAAGCTGTTGCTCAGCCTCATCTGCCCATGGCACTGCTCGCACAGAGGCACAGAGACTGGGGCTGCTTGCTTGTCTTGCCCCGTTAAAGTTCAAAAGTATCTTAAGATTTCCGTGCCGGGCGCCTCCGGCAGCCGTGCTCCGAAAATGCAAACGTCTGCAGATAGCTCGCATCCAGAAAGAGCTAGCCTGGAAAGCTGTTGCTCAGCCTCATCTGCCCATGGCACTGCTCGCACAGAGGCACAGAGACTGGGGCTGCTTGCTTTTCTTACTCCCTCAAACTTCAAACGTACATTAGGTGGTCCGTGCCAGCAAACTCCAGCAGCCCTGCTCCGAAAATGCGAACGTCTGCAGATAGCTCTCAGCCAGAATGAGCTAGCGTGGAAAGCTGTTGCTCAGCCTTATCTGCCCATGGCACTGCTCGCACAGAGGCACAGAGACTGGGGCTGCTTGCTTGTCTTGCCCCCTCAGACTTCAAACGTATCTTTTGGCTGTTTGTGCCGGGCGCCGTTGGCAGCCCTGCTCTGAAAATGCAAACATCTGCAGATAGCTCGCAGCCTGAAAGAGCTAGCCTGGAAAGCTGTTGCTCAGCCTTATCTGCCCATGGCACTGCACGCACAGAGGCACAGAGACTATGGCTGCTTGCTTTTCTTACTCCCTCAAACGTCAAACGTACATTAGGTGGTCCGTGCCAGCAAACTCCAGCAGCCCTGCTCCGAAAATGCGAACGTCTGCAGATAGCTCTCAGCCAGAATGAGCTAGCGTGGAAAGCTGTTGCTCAGCCTCATCTGCCCATGGCACTGCTCGCACAGAGGCACAGAGACTGGGGCTGCTTGCTTGTCTTGCAACCTCGAACTTCAAAAGTATCTTAGGTGGTCCGTGCAGGGGGCCTCCGGCAGACCTGCTCCGAAAATGCGAACGTCTGCAGATAGCTCGCAGCCTGAAAGAGCTAGCCTGGAAAGCTGTTGCTCAGCCTCATCTGCCCATGGCACTGCTCGCACAGAGGCACAGAGACTGGGGCTGCTTGCTTGTCTTGCCCCCTCAAACTTCAAATGTAGCTTAGGTGTTCCGTGCCGCCCAACTCCGGCAGCCCTGCTCCGAAAATGGGAACGTCTGCAGATAGCTCGCCGGCAGAAAGCGCTAGCGTGGAAAGCTGTTGCTCAGCCTCATCTGCCCATGGCACTGCTCGCACAGAGGCACAGAGACTGGGGCTGCTTGCTTGTCTTGCCCCCTCAAATTTCAAACGTAGTTTAGGTGGTATGTGCCACGATACTCTGGCAGCCCTGTTCCGAAAATGGGAACGTCTGCAGATAGCTCGCCGGCAGAAAGAGCTATTCTGGAAAGCTGTTGCTCAGCCTCATCTGCCCATGGCACTGCTCGCACAGAGGCACAGAGACTGGGGCTGCTTGCTTGTCTTGACCCCTCAAACTTCAAACGAACCTTAGATGGTCCTTGCCGGCCAAATCCGGCAGCCCTGCTCTGAAAATGCGAACGTCTGCAGATAGCTCGCAGGCAGAAAGAGCTAGCCTGGAAAGCTGTTGCCGAGCCTCATCTGACCATGGCACTGCTCGCACAGAGGCACAGAGACTGGGGCTGCTTGCTTGTCTTGACCCCTCAAACTTCAAACGTAACTTAGGTGGTCCATACCAGGAGCCTCTGGCAGCCCTGCTCTGAAAATGCAAACGTCTGCAGATAGCTCGCAGCCAGAAAGAGCTAGCCTGGAAAGCTGTTGCTCAGCCTCATCTGCCCATGGCACTGCTCGCACAGAGGCACAGAGACTGGGGCTGCTTGCTTGTCTTACTCCCTCAAACTTCAAACGTACATTAGGTGGTCCGTGCCAGCAAACTCCAGCAGCCCTGCTCCGAAAATGCGAACGTCTGCAGATAGCTCGCAGGCAGAAAGAGCTAGCCTGGAAAGCTGTTGCTCAGCCTCATCTGCCCATGGCAGTGCTCGCACAGAGGCACAGAGACTGGGGCTGCTTGCTTCTCTTGCAACCTCGAACTTCAAACGTATCTTAGGTGGTCCGTGCAGGGGGCCTCCCTCAGCTCTGCTCCGAAAATGCGAACGTCTGCAGATAGCTCGCAGCCAGAAAGAGCTAGCCTGGAAAGCTGTTGCTGAGCCTCATCTGCCCATGGTACTGCTCGCACAGAGTCACAGAGACTGGGGCTTCTTGCTTGACTTGACCACTCAAACGTCAAACCTAACTTAGGTGGTCCGTGCCGGGCGCCTCCGGCAGACCTGTTCTGAAAATGCGAACGTCTGCAGATAGCTCGCAGCCAGAAAGAGCTAGCCTGGAAACCTGTTGCTCAGCCTCATCTGCCCATGGCACTGCTCGCACAGAGGCACAGAGACTGGGGCTGCTTGCTTGTCTTGCCCCATTGAAGTTCAAAAGTATCTTGACTTTTTCTGTGCAGTGGGCCTCCGGCAGCTCTGCTCTGAAAATGCGAACGTCTGCAGATAGCTCGCAGCCTGAAAGAGCTAGCCTGGAAGGCTGTTGCTCAGCCTTATCTGCCCATGGCACTGCTCGCACAGAGGCACAGAGACTGGGGCTGCTTGCTTTTCTTACTCCCTCAAACTTCAAACGTACATTAGGTGGTCCGTGCCAGAAAACTCCGGCAGCCCTGCTCCAAAAATGCGAACGTCTGCAGATAGTTCGCAGGCAGAAAAAACCAGCCTGGAAAGCTGTTGCTCAGCCTTATCTGCCCATGGCACTACTCGCACAGAGGCACAGAGACTGGGGCTGCTTGCTTGTCTTGCAACCTCGAACTTCAAACGTATCTTAGGTGGTCCGTGCAGGGGGCCTCCGGCAGCCCTGCTCCGAAAATGCGAACGTCTGCAGATAGCTGGCAGCCTGAAAGAGCTAGCCTGGAAAGCTGTTGCTGAGCCTCATCTGCCAATGGCACTGCTCGCACAGAGGCACAGAGACTGGGTCTGCTGACTTGTCTTGCCCCGTTAAAGTTCAAAAGTATCTTAAGTTGTCCGTGCAGGGCGCCTCCGGCAGCTCTGCTCCGAAAATGCGAACGTCTGCAGATAGCTGGCAGCCAGAAAGAGCTAGCCTGGAAAGCTGCTGCTGAGCCTTATCTGCCCATGGCACTACTCGCACAGAGGCACAGAGACTGGGGCTGCTTGCTTGTCTTGCCCCCTCAAACTTCAAACGTACATTTATGTGGTCCATGCAGGAAGACTCTGGCAGCCCTGCTCTGAAAATGCGAACGTCTGCAGTTAGCTGGCAGCCTGAAAGGGCTAGCCTGGAAAGCTGTTGCTCAGCCTCATCTGCCCATGGCACTGCTCGCACAGAGGCACAGAGACTGGGGCTGCTTGCTTGTCTTGACCCCTCAAACTTCAAATGAATCTTAGGTTGTCCGTGCCGCCCAACTCCGGCAGCCCTGCTCTGAAAATGGGAACGTCTGCAGATAGCTCGCAGGCAGAAAGAGCTAGTCTGGAAAGCTGTTTCTGAGCCTCATCTGCCCATGGCACTGCTCGCACAGAGGCACAGAGACTGGAGCTGCTTCTTGTCTTGAACCCTCAAACTTCGAACGAACCTTAGATGGTCCTTGCCGGCCAAATCCGGCAGCCCTGCTCTGAAAATGCGAACGTCTGCAGATAGCTCGCAGGCAGAAAGAGCTAGCCTGGAAAGCTGTTGCTGAGCCTCATCTGCCCATGTCACTGCTCGCACAGACGCACAGAGACTGGGGCTGCTTGCTTGTTTTGACCCCTCAAACTTCAAAGGTAACTTAGGTGGTTCGTACCAGGAGCCTCTGGCAGCCCTGCTATGAAAATGCAAACGTCTGCAGATAGCTCGCAGCCAGAAAGAGCTAGCCTGGAAAGCTGTTGCTCAGCCTCATCTGCCCATGGCACTGCTTGCACAGAGGCACAGAGACTGGGGCTGCTTGCTTGTCTTGCCCCGTTAAAGTTCAAAAGTATCTTAAGTTTTCCGTACAGGGGACCTCCGGCAGCTCTGCTCCGAAAATGCGAACGTCTGCAGATAGCTCGCAGCCAGAAAGAGCTAGCCTGGAAAGCTGTTGCTCAGCCTCATCTGCCCATGGCACTGCTCGCACAGAGGCACAGAGACTGGGGCTGCTTGCTTGTCTTGCAACCTCAAACTTCAAACGTATCTTAGGTGGTCCGTGCAGGGGGCCTCCGGCAGCCCTGCTCCGAAAATGCGAACGTCTGCAGATAGCTCGCAGCCTGAAAGAGCTAGCCTGGAAAGCTGTTGCTCAGCCTCATCTGCCCATGGCACTGCTCGCACAGAGGCACAGAGACTGGGGCTGCTTGCTTGTCTTGCCACCTGAAACTTCAAAGGTAGCTTAGGTTGTCCGTGCCGCCCAACTCCGGCAGCCCTGCTCCGAAAATGGGAACGTCTGCAGATAGCTCGCCGGCAGAAAGCGCTAGCCTGGAAAGCTGTTGCTCAGCCTCATCTGCCCATGGCACTGCTCGCACAGAGGCACAGAGACTGGGGCTGCTTGCTTGTCTTGCCCCCTCAAATTTCAAACTTAGTTTAGGTGGTATGTGCCACGATCCTCTGGCAGCCCTGTTCCGAAAATGGGAACGTCTGCAGATAGCTCGCAACCAGAAAGAGTTAGCCTGGAAAGCAGTTGCTGAGCCTCATCTGCCCATGGCACTGCTCGCACAGAGGCACAGAGACTGGGGCTGCTTGCTTGTCTTGCCCCGTTAAAGTTCAAAAGTATCTTAAGTTTTCCGTGCAGGTGGCCTCCGGCAGCTCTGCTCCGAAAATGCGAACGTCTGCAGATAGCTCGCAGCCAGAAAGAGCTAGCCTGGAAAGCTGCTGCTGAGCCTCATCTGCCCATGGCACTGCTCGCACAGAGGCAGAGATACTGGGGCTTCTTGCTTGTCTTGCCACCTCAAACTTCAAACGTAGATTTGGAGGTTCGTTCAGGGGTCCTCTGGCAGCCCTGTTCAGAAAATGGGAACGTCTGCAGATAGCTCTCAGCCAGAGTGAGCTAGCGTGGAAAGCTGTTGCTCAGCCTTATCTGCCCATGGCACTGCTCGCACAGAGGCACAGAGACTGGGGCTGCTTGCTTGTCTTGCCACCTCAAACTTCAAACGTAGCTTAGGTGGTCCGTGCCAGGATCCTCTGGGAGCCCTGCTCTGCATATGCAAACGTCTGCAGATAGCTCGCAGCCTGAAAGAGCTAGCCTGGAAAGCTGTTGCTCAGCCTCATCTGCCCATGGCACTGCTCGCACAGAGGCACAGAGACTGGGGCTGCTTGCTTGTCTTGCCCCGTTAAAGTTCAAAAGTATCTTAAGTTTTCCGTACAGGGGGCCTCCGGCAGTTCTGCTCCGAAAATGCGAACGTCTGCACATAGCTCGCAGCCAGAAAGAGCTAGCCTGGAAAGCTGTTGCTCAGCGTCATCTGCCCATGGCACTGCTCGCACAGAGGCACAGAGACTGGGGCTGCTTGCTTGTCTTACTCCCTCAAACTTCAAACGTACATTAGGTGGTCCGTGCCAGCAAACTCCAGCAGCCCTGCTCCGAAAATGCGAACGTCTGCAGATAGCTCTCAGCCAGAATGAGCTAGCGTGGAAAGCTGTTGCTCAGCCTCATCTGCCCATGGCACTGCTCGCACAGAGGCACAGAGACTGGGGCTGCTTGCTTGTCTTGTCTCCTCAAACTTCAAACGTAGCTTAGGTGGTCCTTGCCAGGATCCTCTGGCAGCCCTGCTCTGCATATGCAAACGTCTGCAGATAGCTCGCAGCCAGAAAGAGCTAGCCTGGAAAGCTGTTGCTCAGCCTCATCTGCCCATGGCACTGCTCACACAGAGGCACAGAGACTGGGGCTTCTTGCTTGACTTGACCACTCTAACGTGAAACCTAACTTAGGTGGTCCGTGCCGGGCTCCTCCGGAAGACCTGTTCTGAAAATGCGAACGTCTGCAGATAGCTCGCAGCCAGAAAGAGCTAGCCTGCAAAGCTGTTGCTCAGCCTCATCTGCACATGGTACTGCTCGCACAGAGGCACAGAGACTGGGGCTGCTTGCTTGTCTTGCCCGGTTAAAGTTCAAAAGTATCTTAACTTTTTCTGTGCATTGGGCCTCCGGCAGCTCTGCTCTGAAAATGCGAACGTCTGCAGATAGCTCGCATCCAGAAAGAGCTAGCCTGGAAAGCTGTTGCTCAGCCTTATCTGCCCATGGCACTGCTCGCACAGAGGCACAGAGACTGGGGCTGCTTGCTTTTCTTACTCCCTCAAACTTCAAACGTACATTAGGTGGTCCGTGCCAGCAAACTCCAGCAGCCCTGCTCCGAAAATGCGAACGTCTGCAGATAGCTCTCAGGCAGAATGAGCTAGCGTGGAAAGCTGTTGCTCAGCCTCATCTGCCCATGGCACTGCTCGCACAGAGGCACAGAGACTGGGGCTGCTTGCTTGTCTTGCAACCTCAAACTTCAAACGTATCTTAGGTGGTCCGTGCAGGGGGCCTCCCTCAGCCCTGCTGCGAAAATGCGAACGTCTGCAGATAGCTCGCAGCCAGAAAGAGCTAGCCTGGAAAGCTTTTGCTCAGCCTCATCTGCCCATGGCACTGCTCGCACAGAGGCACAGAGACTGGGGCTTCTTGCTTGTCTTGCCCCATTGAAGTTCAAAAGTATCTTAACATTTTCTGTGCAGTGGGCCTCCGGCAGCTCTGCTCTTGAAAATGCGAACGTCTGCAGATAGCTCGCAGCCTGAAAGAGCTAGCCTGGAAAGCTGTTGCTCAGCCTCATCTGCCCATGGCACTGCTCGCACAGAGGCACAGAGACTGGGGCTGCTTGCTTGTCTTGCCCCCTCAAACTTCAAATGTAGCTTAGGTTGTCCGTGCCGCCCAACTCCAGCAGCCCTGCTCCGAAAATGGGAACGTCTGCAGATAGCTCGCCGGCAGAAAGCGCTAGCCTGGAAAGCTGTGGCTCAGCCTCATCTGACCATGGCACTGCTCGCACAGAGGCACAGAGACTGGGGCTGCTTGCTTATCTTGTCCCCTCAAATTTCAAACGTAGTTTAGGTGGTATGTGCCACGATCCTCTGGCAGCCCTGTTCCGAAAATGGGAACGTCTGCAGATAGCTCGCAACGAGAAAGAGTTAGCCTGGAAAGCTGTTGCTGAGCCTCATCTGCCCATGGCACTGCTCGCACAGAGGCACAGAGACTGGGGCTGCTTGCTTGTCTTGCCCCGTTAAAGTTCAAAAGTATCTTAAGTTTTCCGTGCAGGGGGCCTCCGGCAGCTCTGCTCCGAAAATGCGAACGTCTGCAGATAGCTCGCAGCCAGAAAGAGCTAGCCTGGAAAGCTGCTGCTGAGCCTCATCTGCCCATGGCACTGCTTGCACAGAGGCAGAGATACTGGGGCTTCTTGCTTGTCTTGCCACCTCAAACTTCAAACGTAGATTTGGAGGTTCGTTCAGGGGGCCTCTGGCAGCCCTGTTCCGAAAATGGGAACGTCTGCAGATAGCTCTCAGCCAGAGTGAGCTAGCGTGGAAAGCTGTTGCTCAGCCTTATCTGCCCATGGCACTGCTCGCACAGAGGCACAGAGACTGGGGCTGCTTGCTTGTCTTGACCCCTCAAACTTCAAACGTAATTTAGGTGGTCCGTAGCAGGTGCCTCTGGCATCCCAGCTCTGAAAATGGTATCGTCTGCAGATAGCTCGCAGCCAGAAAGAGCTAGCCTGGAAAGCTGTTGCTCAGCCTCATCTGCCCATGGCACTGCTCGCACCGAGGCACAGAGACTGGGGCTGCTTGCTTGTCTTGCCACCTCAAACTTCAAAACTCTATTTGGAGGTTCGTTCAGGGGGCCTCTGGCAGCCTTGCTCTGAAAATTGGACCGTCTGCAGACAGCTCGCCGGCAGAAAAAGCTAGCCTGGAAAGCTGTTGCGGAGCCTCATCTGCCCATGGCACTGCTCGCACAGAGGCACAGAGACTGGGGCTGCTTGCTTGTCTTGCCACCTCAAACTTCAAACGTACATTAGGTGGTCCGTTCCAGCAAACTCCAGCAGACCTGCTCCGAAAATGCGAACGTCTGCAGATAGCTCTCAGCCAGAATGAGCTAGCGTGGAAAGCTGTTGCTCAGCCTCATCTGCACATGGCACTGCTCGCACAGAGGCACAGAGACTGGGGCTGCTTGCTTGTCTTGACCCCCCAAACTTCTAACGTAACTTAGGTGGTACGTGCCGGGCGCCTCCGGCAGACCTGTTCCGAAAATGCGAACGTCTGCAGATAGCTCGCAGCCAGAAAGAGCTAGCCTGGAAAGCTGTTGCTCAGCCTCATCTGCCCATGGCACTGCTCGCACAGAGGCACAGAGTCTGGGGCTGCTTGCTTGTCTTACTCCCTCAGACTTCAAATGTACATTAGGTGGTCCGTGCCAGCAAACTACAGCAACCCTGCTCCGAAAATGCGAACGTCTGCAGATAGCTGGCAGCCAGAAAGAGCTAGCCTGGAAAGCTGTTACTCAGCCTCATCTGCCCATGGCACTGCTCGCACAGAGGCACAGAGACTGGGGCTGCTTTCTTGTCTTGACCCCACAAACTTCAAACGTAGATTAGGTGGTCCGTGCCGGCCAACTCCGGCACCCCACTCTGAAATTGCGAACTTCTGCAGATAGCTCTCAGCCAGAATGAGCTAGCGTGGAAAGCTGTTGCTCAGCCTCATCTGCCCATGGCACTACTCGCACAGAGGCACAGAGACTGGGGCTGCTTGCTTGTCTTCGCCCCTCAAACTTCAAACGTAACTTAGGTGGTCCATGCCGGGCGTCTCCGGCAGCCCTGCTCTGAAAATGCGAACGTCTGCAGATAGCTCGCAGCCAGAAAGGGCTAGCCTGGAAAGCTGTTGCTGAGCCTCATCTGCCCATGGCACTGCTCGCACAGAGGCACAGAGACTGGGGCTGCTTGCTTGTCTTGCCACCTAAAACTTCAAACGTAACTTAGGTGGTCCGTGCGGGGGGCCTCCAGCAGCCCTGCTCCGAAAATGTCAACGTCTGCAGATAGCTTGCTGGCAGAAAAAGCTAGCCTGGAAAGCTGTTGCGGAGACTCATCTGCCCATGGCACTGCTCGCACAGAGGCACAGAGACTGGGGCTGCTTGCTTGTCTTGACCCCTCAAACTTCAAACGTAGCTTAGGTGGTCCGTGCCGTGCGCCTCCGGCAGCTCTGCTCTGAAAATGCGAACGTCTGCAGATAGCTCGCCGGCAGAAAGAGCTATTCTGGAAAGCTGTTGCTCAGCCTCATCTGCCCATGGCACTGCTCGCACAGAGGCACAGAGACTGGGGCTGCTTGCTTGTCTTGCCACCTCAAACTTCAAACGTAGCTTAGGTGGTCCGTGCCAGGATCCTCTGGGAGCCCTGCTCTGCATATGCAAACGTCTGCAGATAGCTCGCAGGCAGAAAGATCTAGCCTGGAAAGCTGTTGCTCAGCCTCATCTGCCCATGGCACTGCTCGCACAGAGGCACAGAGACTGGGGCTGCTTGCTTGTCTTGCCCCGTTAAAGTTCAAAAGTATCTTAAGTTTTCCGTACAGGGGGCCTCCGGCAGTTCTGCTCCGAAAATGCGAACGTCTGCAGATAGCTCTCAGGCAGAATGAGCTAGCGTGGAAAGCTGTTGCTCAGCCTCATCTGCCCATGGCACTGCTCGCACAGAGGCACAGAGACTGGGGATGCTTGCTTGTCTTACTCCCTCAAACTTCAAACGTACATTAGGTGGTCCGTGCCAGCAAATTCCAGCAGCCCTGCTCCGAAAATGCGAACGTCTGCAGATAGCTCTCAGCCAGAATGAGCTAGCGTGGAAAGCTGTTGCTCAGCCTCATCTGCCCATGGCACTGCTCGCACAGAGGCACAGAGACTGGGGCTGCTTGCTTGTCTTGTCTCCTCAAACTTCAAACGTAGCTTAGGTGGTCCTTGCCAGGATCCTCTGGCAGCCCTGCTCTGCATATGCAAACGTCTGCAGATAGCTCGCAGCCAGAAAGAGCTAGCCTGGAAAGCTGTTGCTCAGCCTCATCTGCCCATGGCACTGCTCACACCGAGGCACAGAGACTGGGGCTTCTTGCTTGACTTGATCACTCAAACGTCAAACCTAACTTAGGTGGTCCGTGCCGGGCTCCTCCGGAAGACCTGTTCTGAAAATGCGAACGTCTGCAGATAGCTCGCAGCCAGAAAGAGCTAGCCTGCAAAGCTGTTGCTCAGCCTCATCTGCACATGGTACTGCTCGCACAGAGGCACGGAGACTGGGGCTGCTTGCTTGTCTTGCCCGGTTAAAGTTCAAAAGTATCTTAACTTTTTCTGTGCATTGGGCCTCCGGCAGCTCTGCTCTGAAAATGCGAACGTCTGCAGATAGCTCGCATCCAGAAAGAGCTAGCCTGGAAAGCTGTTGCTCAGCCTTATCTGCCCATGGCACTGCTCGCACAGAGGCACAGAGACTGGGGCTGCTTGCTTTTCTTACTCCCTCAAACTTCAAACGTACATTAGGTGGTCCGTGCCAGCAAACTCCAGCAGCCCTGCTCCGAAAATGCGAACGTCTGCAGATAGCTCTCAGGCAGAATGAGCTAGCGTGGAAAGCTGTTGCTCAGCCTCATCTGCCCATGGCACTGCTCGCACAGAGGCACAGAGACTGGGGCTGCTTGCTTGTCTTGCAACCTCAAACTTCAAACGTATCTTAGGTGGTCCGTGCAGGGGGCCTCCCTCAGCCCTGCTCCGAAAATGCGAACGTCTGCAGATAGCTCGCAGCCAGAAAGAGCTAGCCTGGAAAGCTGTTGCTCAGCCTCATCTGCCCATGGCACTGCTCGCACAGAGGCACAGAGACTGGGGCTTCTTGCTTGTCTTGCCCCATTGAAGTTCAAAAGTATCTTAACATTTTCTGTGCAGTGGGCCTCCGGCAGCTCTGCTCTTGAAAATGCGAACGTCTGCAGATAGCTCGCAGCCTGAAAGAGCTAGCCTGGAAAGCTGTTGCTCAGCCTCATCTGCCCATGGCACTGCTCGCACAGAGGCACAGAGACTGGGGCTGCTTGCTTGTCTTGCCCCCTCAAACTTCAAATGTAGCTTAGGTGGTCCGTGCCAGGATCCTCTGGGAGCCCTGCTCTGCATATGCAAACGTCTGCAGATAGCTCGCAGGCAGAAAAATCTAGCCTGGAAAGCTGTTGCTCAGCCTCATCTGCCCATGGCACTGCTCGCACAGAGGCACAGAGACTGGGGCTGCTTGCTTGTCTTGCCCCGTTAAAGTTCAAAAGTATCTTAAGTTTTCCGTACAGGGGGCCTCCGGCAGTTCTGCTCCGAAAATGCGAACGTCTGCACATAGCTCGCAGCCAGAAAGAGCTAGCGTGGAAAGCTGTTGCTCAGCGTCATCTGCCCATGGCACTGCTCGCACAGAGGCACAGAGACTGGGGCTGCTTGCTTGTCTTACTCCCTCAAACTTCAAACGTACATTAGGTGGTCCGTGCCAGCAAATTCCAGCAGCCCTGCTCCGAAAATGCGAACGTCTGCAGATAGCTCTCAGCCAGAATGAGCTAGCGTGGAAAGCTGTTGCTCAGCCTCATCTGCCCATGGCACTGCTCGCACAGAGGCACAGAGACTGGGGCTGCTTGCTTGTCTTGTCTCCTCAAACTTCAAACGTAGCTTAGGTGGTCCTTGCCAGGATCCTCTGGCAGCCCTGCTCTGCATATGCAAACGTCTGCAGATAGCTCGCAGCCAGAAAGAGCTAGCCTGGAAAGCTGTTGCTCAGCCTCATCTGCCCATGGCACTGCTCACACAGAGGCACAGAGACTGGGGCTTCTTGCTTGACTTGATCACTCAAACGTCAAACCTAACTTAGGTGGTCCGTGCCGGGCTCCTCCGGAAGACCTGTTCTGAAAATGCGAACGTCTGCAGATAGCTCGCAGCCAGAAAGAGCTAGCCTGCAAAGCTGTTGCTCAGCCTCATCTGCACATGGTACTGCTCGCACAGAGGCACGGAGACTGGGGCTGCTTGCTTGTCTTGCCCGGTTAAAGTTCAAAAGTATCTTAACTTTTTCTGTGCATTGGGCCTCCGGCAGCTCTGCTCTGAAAATGCGAACGTCTGCAGATAGCTCGCATCCAGAAAGAGCTAGCCTGGAAAGCTGTTGCTCAGCCTTATCTGCCCATGGCACTGCTCGCACAGAGGCACAGAGACTGGGGCTGCTTGCTTTTCTTACTCCCTCAAACTTCAAACGTACATTAGGTGGTCCGTGCCAGCAAACTCCAGCAGCCCTGCTCCGAAAATGCGAACGTCTGCAGATAGCTCTCAGGCAGAATGAGCTAGCGTGGAAAGCTGTTGCTCAGCCTCATCTGCCCATGGCACTGCTCGCACAGAGGCACAGAGACTGGGGCTGCTTGCTTGTCTTGCAACCTCAAACTTCAAACGTATCTTAGGTGGTCCGTGCAGGGGGCCTCCCTCAGCCCTGCTCCGAAAATGCGAACGTCTGCAGATAGCTCGCAGCCAGAAAGAGCTAGCCTGGAAAGCTGTTGCTCAGCCTCATCTGCCCATGGCACTGCTCGCACAGAGGCACAGAGACTGGGGCTTCTTGCTTGTCTTGCCCCATTGAAGTTCAAAAGTATCTTAACATTTTCTGTGCAGTGGGCCTCCGGCAGCTCTGCTCTTGAAAATGCGAACGTCTGCAGATAGCTCGCAGCCTGAAAGAGCTAGCCTGGAAAGCTGTTGCTCAGCCTCATCTGCCCATGGCACTGCTCGCACAGAGGCACAGAGACTGGGGCTGCTTGCTTGTCTTGCCCCCTCAAACTTCAAATGTAGCTTAGGTTGTCCGTGCCGCCCAACTCCGGCAGCCCTGCTCCGAAAATGGGAACGTCTGCAGATAGCTCGCCGGCAGAAAGCGCTAGCCTGGAAAGCTGTTGCTCAGCCTCATCTGACCATGGCACTGCTCGCACAGAGGCACAGAGACTGGGGCTGCTTGCTTATCTTGTCCCCTCAAATTTCAAACGTAGTTTAGGTGGTATGTGCCACGATCCTCTGGCAGCCCTGTTCCGAAAATGGGAACGTCTGCAGATAGCTCGCAACGAGAAAGAGTTAACCTGGAAAGCTGTTGCTGAGCCTCATCTGCCCATGGCACTGCTCGCACAGAGGCACAGAGACTGGGGCTGCTTGCTTGTCTTGCCCCGTTAAAGTTCAAAAGTATCTTAAGTTATCCGTGCAGGGGGCCTCCGGCAGCTCTGCTCCGAAAATGCGAACGTCTGCAGATAGCTCGCAGCCAGAAAGAGCTAGCCTGGAAAGCTGCTGCTGAGCCTCATCTGCCCATGGCACTGCTTGCACAGAGGCAGAGATACTGGGGCTTCTTGCTTGCCTTGCCACCTCAAACTTCAAACGTAGATTTGGAGGTTCGTTCAGGGGGCCTCTGGCAGCCCTGTTCCGAAAATGGGAACGTCTGCAGATAGCTCTCAGCCAGAGTGAGCTAGCGTGGAAAGCTGTTGCTCAGCCTTATCTGCCCATGGCACTGCTCGCACAGAGGCACAGAGACTGGGGCTGCTTGCTTGTCTTGACCCCTCAAACTTCAAACGTAATTTAGGTGGTCCGTAGCAGGTGCCTCTGGCATCCCAGCTCTGAAAATGGTATCGTCTGCAGATAGCTCGCAGCCAGAAAGAGCTAGCCTGGAAAGCTGTTGCTCAGCCTCATCTGCCCATGGCACTGCTCGCACCGAGGCACAGAGACTGGGGCTGCTTGCTTGTCTTGCCACCTCAAACTTCAAAACTCTATTTGGAGGTTCGTTCAGGGGGCCTCTGGCAGCCCTGCTCTGAAAATTGGACCGTCTGCAGACAGCTCGCCGGCAGAAAAAGCTAGCCTGGAAAGCTGTTGCGGAGCCTCATCTGCCCATGGCACTGCTCGCACAGAGGCACAGAGACTGGGGCTGCTTGCTTGTCTTGCCCCGTTAAAGTTCAAAAGTATCTTAAGTTTTCCGTGCAGGGGGCCTCCGGCAGCTCTGCTCCGAAAATGCGAACGTCTGCAGATAGCTCGCAGCCAGAAAGAGCTAGCCTGGAAAGCTGCTGCTGAGCCTCATCTGCCCATGGCACTGCTTGCACAGAGGCAGAGATACTGGGGCTTCTTGCTTGTCTTGCCACCTCAAACTTCAAACGTAGATTTGGAGGTTCGTTCAGGGGGCCTCTGGCAGCCCTGTTCCGAAAATGGGAACGTCTGCAGATAGCTCTCAGCCAGAGTGAGCTAGCGTGGAAAGCTGTTGCTCAGCCTTATCTGCCCATGGCACTGCTCGCACAGAGGCACAGAGACTGGGGCTGCTTGCTTGTCTTGACCCCTCAAACTTCAAACGTAATTTAGGTGGTCCGTAGCAGGTGCCTCTGGCATCCCAGCTCTGAAAATGGTATCGTCTGCAGATAGCTCGCAGCCAGAAAGAGCTAGCCTGGAAAGCTGTTGCTCAGCCTCATCTGCCCATGGCACTGCTCGCACCGAGGCACAGAGACTGGGGCTGCTTGCTTGTCTTGCCACCTCAAACTTCAAAACTCTATTTGGAGGTTCGTTCAGGGGGCCTCTGGCAGCCCTGCTCTGAAAATTGGACCGTCTGCAGACAGCTCGCCGGCAGAAAAAGCTAGCCTGGAAAGCTGTTGCGGAGCCTCATCTGCCCATGGCACTGCTCGCACAGAGGCACAGAGACTGGGGCTGCTTGCTTGTCTTGCCACCTCAAACTTCAAACGTACATTAGGTGGTCCGTTCCAGCAAACTCCAGCAGACCTGCTCCGAAAATGCGAACGTCTGCAGATAGCTCTCAGCCAGAATGAGCTAGCGTGGAAAGCTGTTGCTCAGCCTCATCTGCACATGGCACTGCTCGCACAGAGGCACAGAGACTGGGGCTGCTTGCTTGTCTTGACCCTCCAAACTTCTAACGTAACTTAGGTGGTACGTGCCGGGCGCCTCCGGCAGACCTGTTCCGAAAATGCGAACGTCTGCAGATAGCTCGCAGCCAGAAAGAGCTAGCCTGGAAAGCTGTTGCTCAGCCTCATCTGCCCATGGCACTGCTCGCACAGAGGCACAGAGACTGGGGCTGCTTGCTTGTCTTACTCCCTCAGACTTCAAATGTACATTAGGTGGTCCGTGCCAGCAAACTACAGCAACCCTGCTCCGAAAATGCAAACGTCTGCAGATAGCTGGCAGCCAGAAAGAGCTAGCCTGGAAAGCTGTTACTCAGCCTCATCTGCCCATGGCACTGCTCGCACAGAGGCACAGAGACTGGGGCTGCTTTCTTGTCTTGACCCCACAAACTTCAAACGTAGATTAGGTGGTCCGTGCCGGCCAACTCCGGCACCCCACTCTGAAATTGCGAACTTCTGCAGATAGCTCTCAGCCAGAATGAGCTAGCGTGGAAAGCTGTTGCTCAGCCTCATCTGCCCATGGCACTACTCGCACAGAGGCACAGAGACTGGGGCTGCTTGCTTGTCTTCGCCCCTCAAACTTCAAACGTAACTTAGGTGGTCCATGCCGGGCGTCTCCGGCAGCCCTGCTCTGAAAATGCGAACGTCTGCAGATAGCTCGCAGCCAGAAAGGGCTAGCCTGGAAAGCTGTTGCTGAGCCTCATCTGCCCATGGCACTGCTCGCACAGAGGCACAGAGACTGGGGCTGCTTGCTTGTCTTGCCACCTAAAACTTCAAACGTAACTTAGGTGGTCCGTGCGGGGGGCCTCCAGCAGCCCTGCTCCGAAAATGTCAACGTCTGCAGATAGCTTGCCGGCAGAAAAAGCTAGCCTGGAAAGCTGTTGCGGAGACTCATCTGCCCATGGCACTGCTCGCACAGAGGCACAGAGACTGGGGCTGCTTGCTTGTCTTGACCCCTCAAACTTCAAACGTAGCTTAGGTGGTCCGTGCCGGGCGCCTCCGGCAGCTCTGCTCTGAAAATGCGAACGTCTGCAGATAGCTCGCCGGCAGAAAGAGCTATTCTGGAAAGCTGTTGCTCAGCCTCATCTGCCCATGGCACTGCTCGCACAGAGGCACAGAGACTGGGGCTGCTTGCTTGTCTTGCCACCTCAAACTTCAAACGTAGCTTAGGTGGTCCGTGCCAGGATCCTCTGGGAGCCCTGCTCTGCATATGCAAACGTCTGCAGATAGCTCGCAGCCAGAAAGAGCTAGCCTGGAAAGCTGTTGCTCAGCCTCATGTGCCCATGGCACTGCTCGCACAGAGGCACAGAGACTGGGGCTGCTTGCTTGTCTTGCCCCGTTAAAGTTCAAAAGTATCTTAAGTTTTCCGTACAGGGGGCCTCCGGCAGTTCTGCTCCGAAAATGCGAACGTCTGCACATAGCTCGCAGCCAGAAAGAGCTAGCGTGGAAAGCTGTTGCTCAGCGTCATCTGCCCATGGCACTGCTCGCACAGAGGCACAGAGACTGGGGCTGCTTGCTTGTCTTACTCCCTCAAACTTCAAACGTACATTAGGTGGTCCGTGCCAGCAAATTCCAGCAGCCCTGCTCCGAAAATGCGAACGTCTGCAGATAGCTCTCAGCCAGAATGAGCTAGCGTGGAAAGCTGTTGCTCAGCCTCATCTGCCCATGGCACTGCTCGCACAGAGGCACAGAGACTGGGGCTGCTTGCTTGTCTTGTCTCCTCAAACTTCAAACGTAGCTTAGGTGGTCCTTGCCAGGATCCTCTGGCAGCCCTGCTCTGCATATGCAAACGTCTGCAGATAGCTCGCAGCCAGAAAGAGCTAGCCTGGAAAGCTGTTGCTCAGCCTCATCTGCCCATGGCACTGCTCACACAGAGGCACAGAGACTGGGGCTTCTTGCTTGACTTGATCACTCAAACGTCAAACCTAACTTAGGTGGTCCGTGCCGGGCTCCTCCGGAAGACCTGTTCTGAAAATGCGAACGTCTGCAGATAGCTCGCAGCCAGAAAGAGCTAGCCTGCAAAGCTGTTGCTCAGCCTCATCTGCACATGGTACTGCTCGCACAGAGGCACAGAGACTGGGGCTGCTTGCTTGTCTTGCCCGGTTAAAGTTCAAAAGTATCTTAACTTTTTCTGTGCATTGGGCCTCCGGCAGCTCTGCTCTGAAAATGCGAACGTCTGCAGATAGCTCGCATCCAGAAAGAGCTAGCCTGGAAAGCTGTTGCTCAGCCTTATCTGCCCATGGCACTGCTCGCACAGAGGCACAGAGACTGGGGCTGCTTGCTTTTCTTACTCCCTCAAACTTCAAACGTACATTAGGTGGTCCGTGCCAGCAAACTCCAGCAGCCCTGCTCCGAAAATGCGAACGTCTGCAGATAGCTCTCAGGCAGAATGAGCTAGCGTGGAAAGCTGTTGCTCAGCCTCATCTGCCCATGGCACTGCTCGCACAGAGGCACAGAGACTGGGGCTGCTTGCTTGTCTTGCAACCTCAAACTTCAAACGTATCTTAGGTGGTCCGTGCAGGGGGCCTCCCTCAGCCCTGCTCCGAAAATGCGAACGTCTGCAGATAGCTCGCAGCCAGAAAGAGCTAGCCTGGAAAGCTGTTGCTCAGCCTCATCTGCCCATGGCACTGCTCGCACAGAGGCACAGAGACTGGGGCTTCTTGCTTGTCTTGCCCCATTGAAGTTCAAAAGTATCTTAACATTTTCTGTGCAGTGGGCCTCCGGCAGCTCTGCTCTTGAAAATGCGAACGTCTGCAGATAGCTCGCAGCCTGAAAGAGCTAGCCTGGAAAGCTGTTGCTCAGCCTCATCTGCCCATGGCACTGCTCGCACAGAGGCACAGAGACTGGGGCTGCTTGCTTGTCTTGCCCCCTCAAACTTCAAATGTAGCTTAGGTTGTCCGTGCCGCCCAACTCCGGCAGCCCTGCTCCGAAAATGGGAACGTCTGCAGATAGCTCGCCGGCAGAAAGCGCTAGCCTGGAAAGCTGTGGCTCAGCCTCATCTGACCATGGCACTGCTCGCACAGAGGCACAGAGACTGGGGCTGCTTGCTTATCTTGTCCCCTCAAATTTCAAACGTAGTTTAGGTGGTATGTGCCACGATCCTCTGGCAGCCCTGTTCCGAAAATGGGAACGTCTGCAGATAGCTCGCAACGAGAAAGAGTTAGCCTGGAAAGCTGTTGCTGAGCCTCATCTGCCCATGGCACTGCTCGCACAGAGGCACAGAGACTGGGGCTGCTTGCTTGTCTTGCCCCGTTAAAGTTCAAAAGTATCTTAAGTTATCCGTGCAGGGGGCCTCCGGCAGCTCTGCTCCGAAAATGCGAACGTCTGCAGATAGCTCGCAGCCAGAAAGAGCTAGCCTGGAAAGCTGCTGCTGAGCCTCATCTGCCCATGGCACTGCTTGCACAGAGGCAGAGATACTGGGGCTTCTTGCTTGCCTTGCCACCTCAAACTTCAAACGTAGATTTGGAGGTTCGTTCAGGGGGCCTCTGGCAGCCCTGTTCCGAAAATGGGAACGTCTGCAGATAGCTCTCAGCCAGAGTGAGCTAGCGTGGAAAGCTGTTGCTCAGCCTTATCTGCCCATGGCACTGCTCGCACAGAGGCACAGAGACTGGGGCTGCTTGCTTGTCTTGACCCCTCAAACTTCAAACGTAATTTAGGTGGTCCGTAGCAGGTGCCTCTGGCATCCCAGCTCTGAAAATGGTATCGTCTGCAGATAGCTCGCAGCCAGAAAGAGCTAGCCTGGAAAGCTGTTGCTCAGCCTCATCTGCCCATGGCACTGCTCGCACCGAGGCACAGAGACTGGGGCTGCTTGCTTGTCTTACTCCCTCAGACTTCAAATGTACATTAGGTGGTCCGTGCCAGCAAACTACAGCAACCCTGCTCCGAAAATGCGAACGTCTGCAGATAGCTGGCAGCCAGAAAGAGCTAGCCTGGAAAGCTGTTACTCAGCCTCATCTGCCCATGGCACTGCTCGCACAGAGGCACAGAGACTGGGGCTGCTTGCTTGTCTTGACCCCACAAACTTCAAACGTAGATTAGGTGGTCCGTGCCGGCCAACTCCGGCACCCCACTCTGAAATTGCGAACTTCTGCAGATAGCTCTCAGCCAGAATGAGCTAGCGTGGAAAGCTGTTGCTCAGCCTCATCTGCCCATGGCACTACTCGCACAGAGGCACAGAGACTGGGGCTGCTTGCTTGTCTTCGCCCCTCAAACTTCAAACGTAACTTAGGTGGTCCATGCCGGGCGTCTCCGGCAGCCCTGCTCTGAAAATGCGAACGTCTGCAGATAGCTCGCAGCCAGAAAGGGCTAGCCTGGAAAGCTGTTGCTGAGCCTCATCTGCCCATGGCACTGCTCGCACAGAGGCACAGAGACTGGGGCTGCTTGCTTGTCTTGCCACCTAAAACTTCAAACGTAACTTAGGTGGTCCGTGCGGGGGGCCTCCAGCAGCCCTGCTCCGAAAATGTCAACGTCTGCAGATAGCTTGCCGGCAGAAAAAGCTAGCCTGGAAAGCTGTTGCGGAGACTCATCTGCCCATGGCACTGCTCGCACAGAGGCACAGAGACTGGGGCTGCTTGCTTGTCTTGCCCCCTTAAAGTTCAAAGGTATCTTTTTTCCGTGCCGGGCGCCTCCAGCAGCCCTGCTCCGAAAATTGGACCGTCTGCAGATAGCTCGACGGCAGAAAAAGCTAGCCTGGAAAGCTGTTGGTCAGCCTCATCTGCCCATGGCACTGCTCGCACAGAGGCACAGAGACTGGGGCTGCTTGCTTGTCTTACCACCTCAAACTTCAAACGTGACTTATGTGGTCCGTGCCAGGATCCTCAGGCAGCCCTGCTCTGAAAATGCGAACGTCTGCAGATAGCTCGCAGCCAGAAAGAGCTAGCCTGGAAAGCTGTTGCTCAGCCTCATCTGCCCATGGCACTGCTCGCACAGAGGCACAGAGACTGGGGCTGCTTGCTTGTCTTGCCACCTGAAACTTCAAATGTATTTTAGGTTGTCCGTGCCGCCCAACTCCGGCAGCCCTGCTCCGAAAATGCGAACGTCTGCAGATAGCTCGCAGGCAGAAAGAGTTAGCCTGGAAAGCTGTTGCTCAGCCTCATCTGACCATGGCACTGCTCGCACAGAGGCACAGAGACTGGGGCTGCTTGCTTGTCTTGCCCCGTTAAAGTTCAAAAGTATCTTACGTTTTCAGTGCCGGGTGCCTCCATCAGCCCTGCTCTGAAAATGCGAACGTCTGCAGATAGCTTGCAGGCAGAAAAAGCTAGCCTGGAAAGCTGTTGCTCAGCCTCATCTGCCCATGGCACTGCTCGCACAGAGGCACAGAGACTGGGGCTGCTTGCTTGTCTTGCCACCTCAAACTTCAAAAGTATCTCAGGTGGTCCGTGCCGGGCGCCTCCGGCAGCCCTGCTCCGAAAATGCGAACGTCTGCAGATAGCTCGCAGCCAGAAAGATCTAGCCTGGAAAGCTGTTGCTCAGCCTCATCTGCCCATGGCACTGCTCGCACAGAGGCACAGAGACTGGGGCTTCTTGCTTTTCTTGCCACCTCAAACTTCAAATGTAACTTAGGTGGTCCGTGTCGGGCGCCTCCGGCAGCCCTGCTCTGAAAATGCGAACGTCTGCAGATAGCTCGCAGGCAGAAAGAGCTAGCCTGGAAAGCTGTTGCTCAGCCTCATCTGCCCATGGCACTGCTCGCACAGAGGCACAAAGACTGGGGCTGCTTGCTTGTATTGCCCCCACAAAATTCAAACGTAGATTAGGTGGTCCACGCCGGGAGCCTCTGGCAGCCCTGCTCCGAAAATGCGAACGTCTGCAGATAGCTCGCAGGCAGAAATATCTAGCCTGGAAAGCTGTAGCTGAGCCTCATCTGCCCATGGCACTGCTCGCACAGAGACACAGAGACTGGGGCTGCTTGCTTGTCTTGCCACCTAAAACTTCAAACGTAACTTAGGTGGTCCGTGCGGGGGGCCTCCAGCAGCCCTGCTCCGAAAATGTCAACGTCTGCAGATAGCTTGTCGGCAGAAAAAGCTAGCCTGGAAAGCTGTTGCTCAGCCTCTTCTGCCCATGGCACTGCTCGCACAGAGGCACAGAGACTGGGGCTTCTTGCTTGTCTTGCCACCTGAAACTTCAAACGTAGATTTGGAGGTTCGTTCAGGGGGCCTCTGGCATCCCTACTCCGAAAATTGGACCGTCTGCAGATAGCTCGCCGGCAGAAAGAGGTAGCCTGGAAAGCTGTTGCGGAGCCTCATCTGCCCATGGCACTGCTCGCACAGAGGCACAGAGACTGGGGCTGCTTGCTTGTCTTGCCCCGTTAAAGTTCAAAGGTATCTTTTTTCCGTACCGGGCGCCTCCAGCAGCCCTGCTCTGAAAATGCGAACGTCTGCAGATAGCTCGACGGCAGAAAGAGCTAGCCTGGAAAGCTGTTGCTCAGCCTCATCTGCCCATGGCACTGCTCGCACAGAGGCACAGAGACTGGGGCTGCTTGCTTGTCTTACCACCTCAAACTTCAAACGTGACTTATGTGGTCCGTGCCAGGATCCTCAGGCAGCCCTGCTCTGAAAATGCGAACGTCTGCAGATAGCTGGCATCCAGAAAGAGCTAGCTTGGAAAGCTGTTGCTCAGCCTCATCTGCCCATGGCACTGCTCGCACAGAGGCACAGAGACTGGGGCTGCTTGCTTGTCTTGCCACCTGAAACTTCAAATGTATTTTAGGTTGTCCGTGCCGCCCAACTCCGGCAGCCCTGCTCCGAAAATGCGAACGTCTGCAGATAGTTCGCAGGCAGAAAAAGTTAGCCTGGAAAGCTGTTGCTCAGCCTCATCTGACCATGGCACTGCTCGCACAGAGGCACAGAGACTGGGGCTGCTTGCTTGTCTTGCCCCGTTAAAGTTCAAAAGTATCTTACGTTTTCAGTGCCGGGCGCCTCCATCAGCCCTGCTCTGAAAATGCGAACGTCTGCAGATAGCTTGCAGGCAGAAAAAGCTAGCCTGGAAAGCTGTTGCTCAGCCTCATCTGCCCATGGCACTGCTCGCACAGAGGCACAGAGACTGGGGCTGCTTGCTTGTCTTGCCACCTCAAACTTCAAACGTATCTCAGGTGGTCCGTGCCGGGCGCCTCCGGCAGCCCTGCTCCGAAAATGCGAACGTCTGCAGATAGCTCGCAGGCAGAAAGATCTAGCCTGGAAAGCTGTTGCTCAGCCTCATCTGCCCATGGCACTGCTCGCACAGAGGCACAGAGACTGGGGCTTCTTGCTTGTCTTGCCACCTCAAACTTCAAACGTAACTTAGGTGGTCCGTGCCGGGCGCCTCCGGCAGCCCTGCTCTGAAAATGCGAACGTCTGCAGATAGCTCGCAGGCAGAAAGAGCTAGCCTGGAAAGCTGTTGCTCAGCCTCATCTGCCCATGGCACTGCTCGCACAGAGGCACAGAGACTGGGGCTGCTTGCTTGTCTTACTCCCTCAGACTTCAAATGTACATTAGGTGGTCCGTGCCAGCAAACTACAGCAACCCTGCTCTGAAAATGCGAACGTCTGCAGATAGCTGGCATCCAGAAAGAGCTAGCCTGGAAAGCTGTTGCTCAGCCTCATCTGCCCATGGCACTGCTCGCACAGAGGCACAGAGACTGGGGCTTCTTGCTTGTCTTGCCACCTGAAACTTCAAATGTATTTTAGGTTGTCCGTGCCGCCCAAATCCGGCAGCCCTGCTCCGAAAATGCGAACGTCTGCAGATAGCTCGCAGGCAGAAAGAGTTAGCCTGGAAAGCTGTTGCTCAGCCTCATCTGACCATGGCACTGCTCGCACAGAGGCACAGAGACTGGGGCTGCTTGCTTGTCTTGCCCCGTTAAAGTTCAAAAGTATCTTACGTTTTCAGTGCCGGGCGCCTCCATCAGCCCTGCTCTGAAAATGCGAACGTCTGCAGATAGCTTGCAGGCAGAAGAAGCTAGCCTGGAAAGCTGTTGCTCAGCCTTATCTGCCCATGGCACTGCTCGCACAGAGGCACAGAGACTGGGGCTGCTTGCTTGTCTTGCCACCTCAAACTTCAAACGTATCTCAGGTGGTCCGTGCCGGGCGCCTCCGGCAGCCCTGCTCCGAAAATGAGAACGTCTGCAGATAGCTCGCAGGCAGAAAGATCTAGCCTGGAAAGCTGTTGCTCAGCCTCATCTGCCCATGGCACTGCTCGCACAGAGGCACAGAGACTGGGGCTTCTTGCTTGTCTTGCCACCTCAAACTTCAAACGTAACTTAGGTGGTCCGTGCCGGGCGCCTCCGGCAGCCCTGCTCTGAAAATGCGAACGTCTGCAGATAGCTCGCAGGCAGAAAGAGCTAGCCTGGAAAGCTGTTGCTCAGCCTCATCTGCCCATGGCACTGCTCGCACAGAGGCACAGAGACTGGGGCTGCTTGCTTGTCTTGCCACCTCAAACTTCAAACGTGACTTATGTGGTCCGTGCCAGGATCCTCAGGCAGCCCTGCTCTGAAAATGCGAACGTCTGCAGATAGCTGGCATCCAGAAAGAGCTAGCCTGGAAAGCTGTTGCTCAGCCTCATCTGCCCATGGCACTGCTCGCACAGAGGCACAGAGACTGGGGCTGCTTGCTTGTCTTGCCACCTGAAACTTCAAATGTATTTTAGGTTGTCCGTGCCGCCCAACTCCGGCAGCCCTGCTCCGAAAATGCGAACGTCTGCAGATAGCTCGCAGGCAGAAAGAGTTAGCCTGGAAAGCTGTTGCTCAGCCTCATCTGACCATGGCACTGCTCGCACAGAGGCACAGAGACTGGGGCTGCTTGCTTGTCTTGCCCCGTTAAAGTTCAAAAGTATCTTACGTTTTCAGTGCCGGGCGCCTCCATCAGCCCTGCTCTGAAAATGCGAACGTCTGCAGATAGCTTGCAGGCAGAAAAAGCTAGCCTGGAAAGCTGTTGCTGAGCCTCATCTGCCCATGGCACTGCTCGCACAGAGTCACAGAGACTGGGGCTGCTTGCTTGTCTTGCCACCTCAAACTTCAAAGGTATCTCAGGTGGTCCGTGCCGGGCGCCTCCGGCAGCCCTGCTCCGAAAATGCGAACGTCTGCAGATAGCTCGCAGGCAGAAAGAGTTAGCCTGGAAAGCTGTTGCTCAGCCTCATCTGCCCATGGCACTGCTCGCACAGAGGCACAGAGACTGGGGCTTCTTGCTTGTCTTGCCACCTCAAACTTCAAACGTAACTTAGGTGGTCCGTGCCGGGCGCCTCCCCCAACCCTGCTCTGAAAATGCGAACGTCTGCAGATAGCTCGCAGGCAGAAAGAGCTAGCCTGGAAAGCTGTTGCTCAGCCTCACCTGCCCATGGCACTGCTCGCACAGAGGCACAAAGACTGGGGCTGCTTGCTTGTATTGCCCCCACAAACTTCAAACGTAGATTAGGTGGTCCACGCTGGGAGCCTCCGGCAGCCCTGCTCCGAAAATGTCAACGTCTGCAGATAGCTTGCCGGCAAAAAAAGCTAGCCTGGAAAGCTGTTGCTCAGCCTCTTCTGCCCATGGCACTGCTCGCACAGAGGCACAGAGACTGGGGCTTCTTGCTTGTCTTGCCCCGTTAAATTTCAAAGGTATCTTTTTTCCGTGCCGGGCGCCTCCAGCAGCCCTGCTCTGAAAATGCGAACGTCTGCAGATAGCTCGACGGCAGAAAGAGCTAGCCTGGAAAGCTGTTGCTCAGCCTCATCTGCCCATGGCACTGCTCGCACAGAGGCACAGAGACTGGGGCTGCTTGCTTGTCTTACCACCTCAAACTTCAAACGTGACTTATGTGGTCCGTGCCAGGATCCTCAGGCAGCCCTGCTCTGAAAATGCGAACGTCTGCAGATAGCTGGCATCCAGAAAGAGCTAGCTTGGAAAGCTGTTGCTGAGCCTCATCTGCCCATGGCACTGCTCGCACAGAGGCACAGAGACTGGGGCTGCTTGCTTGTCTTGCCCCGTTAAAGTTCAAAAGTATCTTACGTTTTCAGTGCCGGGCGCCTCCATCAGCCCTGCTCTGAAAATACGAACGTCTGCAGATAGTTCGCAGGCAGAAAGAGCTAGCCTGGAAAGCTGTTGCTCAGCCTCATCTGCCCATGGCACTGCTCGCACAGAGGCACAGAGACTGGGGCTGCTTGCTTGTCTTGCCACCTCAAACTTCAAACGTATCTTAGGTGGTCCGTGCCGGGCGCCTCCGGCAGCCCTGCTCCGAAAATGCGAACGTCTGCATATAGCTCGCAAGCAGAAAGATCTAGCCTGGAAAGCTGTTGCTCAGCCTCATCTGCCCATGGCACTGCTCGCACAGAGGCACAGAGACTGGGGCTGCTTGCTTGTCTTGCCACCTCAAACTTCAAACGTGACTTATGTGGTCCGTGCCAGGATCCTCAGGCAGCCCTGCTCTGAAAATGCGAACGTCTGCAGATAGCTGGCATCCAGAAAGAGCTAGCCTGGAAAGCTGTTGCTCAGCCTCATCTGCCCATGGCACTGCTCGCACAGAGGCACAGAGACTGGGGCTGCTTGCTTGTCTTGCCACCTGAAACTTCAAATGTATTTTAGGTTGTCCGTGCCGCCCAAATCCGGCAGCCCTGCTCCGAAAATGCGAACGTCTGCAGATAGCTCGCAGGCAGAAAGAGTTAGCCTGGAAAGCTGTTGCTCAGCCTCATCTGCCCATGGCACTGCTCGCACAGAGGCACAGAGACTGGGGCTGCTTGCTTGTCTTGCCCCGTTAAAGTTCAAAAGTATCTTACGTTTTCAGTGCCGGGCGCCTCCATCAGCCCTGCTCTGAAAATGCTAACGTCTGCAGATAGCTTGCAGGCAGAAGAAGCTAGCCTGGAAAGCTGTTGCTCAGCCTCATCTGCCCATGGCACTGCTCGCACAGAGGCACAGAGACTGGGGCTGCTTGCTTGTCTTGCCACCTCAAACTTCAAACGTATCTCAGGTGGTCCGTGCCGGGCGCCTCCGGCAGCCCTGCTCCGAAAATGCGAACGTCTGCAGATAGCTCGCAGGCAGAAAGAGCTAGCCTGGAAAGCTGTTGCTCAGCCTCATCTGCCCATGGCACTGCTCGCACAGAGGCACAGAGACTGGGGCTGCTTGCTTGTATTGCCCCCACAAACTTCAAACGTAGATTAGGTGGTCCACGCCGGGAACCTCTGGCAGCCCTGCTCCGAAAATGCGAACGTCTGCAGATAGCTCGCAGGCAGAAATATCTAGCCTGGAAAGCTGTAGCTGAGCCTCATCTGCCCATGGCACTGCTCGCACAGAGACACAGAGACTGGGGCTGCTTGCTTGTCTTGCCACCTAAAACTTCAAACGTAACTTAGGTGGTCCGTGCGGGGGGCCTCCAGCAGCCCTGCTCCGAAAATGTCAACGTCTGCAGATAGCTTGCCGGCAGAAAAAGCTAGCCTGGAAAGCTGTTGCTCAGCCTCTTCTGCCCATGGCACTGCTCGCACAGAGGCACAGAGACTGGGGCTGCTTGCTTGTCTTGCCACCTCAAAATTCAAACGTGTCTTATGTGGTCCGTGCCAGGATCCTCAGGCAGCCCTGCTCTGAAAATGCGAACGTCTGCAGATAGCTGGCATCCAGAAAGAGCTAGCCTGGAAAGCTGTTGCTCAGCCTCATCTGCCCATGGCACTGCTCGCACAGAGGCACAGAGACTGGGGCTGCTTGCTTGTCTTGCCACCTGAAACTTCAAATGTATTTTAGGTTGTCCGTGCCGCACAAATCCGGCAGCCCTGCTCCGAAAATGCGAACGTCTGCAGATAGCTCGCAGGCAGAAAGAGTTAGCCTGGAAAGCTGTTGCCCAGCCTCATCTGACCATGGCACTGCTCGCACAGAGGCACAGAGACTGGGGCTGCTTGCTTGTCTTGCCCCGTTAAACTGCAAAAGTATCTTACGTTTTCAGTGCCGGGCGCCTCCATCAGCCCTGCTCTGAAAATGCTAACGTCTGCAGATAGCTTGCAGGCAGAAGAAGCTAGCCTGGAAAGCTGTTGCTCAGCCTCATCTGCCCATGGCACTGCTCGCACAGAGGCACAGAGACTGGGGCTGCTTGCTTGTCTTGCCACCTCGAACTTCAAACGTATCTTAGGTGGTCCGTGCCGGGCGCCTCCGGCAGCCCTGCTCCGAAAATGCGAACGTCTGCAGATAGCTCGCAGGCAGAAAGATCTAGCCTGGAAAGCTGTTGCTCAGCCTCATCTGTCCATTGCACTGCTCGCACAGAGGCACAGAGACTGGGGCTTCTTGCTTGTCTTGCCACCTCAAACTTCAAACTTAACTTAGGTGGTCCGTGCCGGGCGCCTCCGGCAGCCCTGCTCTGAAAATGCGAACGTCTGCAGATAGCTCGCAGGCAGAAAGAGCTAGCCTGGAAAGCTGTTGCTCAGCCTCATCTGCCCATGGCACTGCTCGCACAGAGGCACAAAGACTGGGGCTTCTTGCTTGTATTGCCCCCACAAACTTCAAACGTAGATTAGGTGGTCCACGCCGGGAGCCTCCGGCAGCCCTGCTCCGAAAATGCGAACGTCTGCAGATAGCTCGCAGGCAGAAATATCTAGCCTGGAAAGCTGTAGCTGAGCCTCATCTGCCCATGGCACTGCTCGCACAGAGACACAGAGACTGGGGCTGCTTGCTTGTCTTGCCACCTAAAACTTCAAACGTAACTTAGGTGGTCCGTGCGGGGGGCCTCCAGCAGCCCTGCTCCGAAAATGTCAACGTCTGCAGATAGCTTGCCGGCAGAAAAAGCTAGCCTGGAAAGCTGTTGCTCAGCCTCTTCTGTCCATGGCACTGCTCGCACAGAGGCACAGAGACTGGGGCTTCTTGCTTGTCTTGCCACCTCAAACTTCAAACGTAGATTTGGAGGTTCGTTCAGGGGTCCTCTGGCATCCCTGCTCCGAAAATTGGACCGTCTGCAGATAGCTCGCCGGCAGAAAGAGCTAGCCTGGAAAGCTGTTGCGGAGCCTCATCTGCCCATGGCACTGCTCGCACAGAGGCACAGAGACTGGGGCTGCTTGCTTGTCTTGCCACCTGAAACTTCAAATGTATTTTAGGTTGTCCGTGCCGCCCAACTCCGGCAGCCCTGCTCCGAAAATGCGAACGTCTGCAGATAGCTCGCAGGCAGAAAGAGTTAGCCTGGAAAGCTGTTGCTCAGCCTCATCTGACCATGGCACTGCTCGCACAGAGGCACAGAGACTGGGGCTGCTTGCTTGTCTTGCCCCGTTAAAGTTCAAAAGTATCTTACGTTTTCAGTGCCGGGCGCCTCCATCAGCCCTGCTCTGAAAATGCGAACGTCTGCAGATAGCTTGCAGGCAGAAAAAGCTAGCCTGGAAAGCTGTTGCTCAGCCTCATCTGCCCATGGCACTGCTCGCACAGAGGCACAGAGACTGGGGCTGCTTGCTTGTCTTGCCACCTCAAACTTCAAACGTATCTCAGGTGGTCCGTGCCGGGCGCCTCCGGCAGCCCTGCTCCGAAAATGCGAACGTCTGCAGATAGCTCGCAGGCAGAAAGAGTTAGCCTGGAAAGCTGTTGCTCAGCCTCATCTGCCCATGGCACTGCTCGCACAGAGGCACAGAGACTGGGGCTTCTTGCTTGTCTTGCCACCTCAAACTTCAAACGTAACTTAGGTGGTCCGTGCCGGGCGCCTCCGGCAACCCTGCTCTGAAAATGCGAACGTCTGCAGATAGCTCGCAGGCAGAAAGAGCTAGCCTGGAAAGCTGTTGCTCAGCCTCACCTGCCCATGGCACTGCTCGCACAGAGGCACAAAGACTGGGGCTGCTTGCTTGTATTGCCCCCACAAACTTCAAACGTAGATTAGGTGGTCCACGCTGGGAGCCTCCGGCAGCCCTGCTCCGAAAATGTCAACGTCTGCAGATAGCTTGCCGGCAAAAAAAGCTAGCCTGGAAAGCTGTTGCTCAGCCTCTTCTGCCCATGGCACTGCTCGCACAGAGGCACAGAGACTGGGGCTTCTTGCTTGTCTTGCCCCGTTAAAGTTCAAAGGTATCTTTTTTCCGTGCCGGGCGCCTCCAGCAGCCCTGCTCTGAAAATGCGAACGTCTGCAGATAGCTCGACGGCAGAAAGAGCTAGCCTGGAAAGCTGTTGCTCAGCCTCATCTGCCCATGGCACTGCTCGCACAGAGGCACAGAGACTGGGGCTGCTTGCTTGTCTTACCACCTCAAACTTCAAACGTGACTTATGTGGTCCGTGCCAGGATCCTCAGGCAGCCCTGCTCTGAAAATGCGAACGTCTGCAGATAGCTGGGATCCAGAAAGAGCTAGCTTGGAAAGCTGTTGCTGAGCCTCATCTGCCCATGGCACTGCTCGCACAGAGGCACAGAGACTGGGGCTGCTTGCTTGTCTTGCCCCGTTAAAGTTCAAAAGTATCTTACGTTTTCAGTGCCGGGCGCCTCCATCAGCCCTGCTCTGAAAATACGAACGTCTGCAGATAGTTCGCAGGCAGAAAAAGCTAGCCTGGAAAGCTGTTGCTCAGCCTCATCTGCCCATGGCACTGCTCGCACAGAGGCACAGAGACTGGGGCTGCTTGCTTGTCTTGCCACCTCAAACTTCAAACGTATCTTAGGTGGTCCGTGCCGGGCGCCTCCGGCAGCCCTGCTCCGAAAATGCGAACGTCTGCATATAGCTCGCAGGCAGAAAGATCTAGCCTGGAAAGCTGTTGCTCAGCCTCATCTGCCCATGGCACTGCTCGCACAGAGGCACAGAGACTGGGGCTGCTTGCTTGTCTTGCCACCTCAAACTTCAAACGTGACTTATGTGGTCCGTGTCAGGATCCTCAGGCAGCCCTGCTCTGAAAATGCGAACGTCTGCAGATAGCTGGCATCCAGAAAGAGCTAGCCTGGAAAGCTGTTGCTCAGCCTCATCTGCCCATGGCACTGCTCGCACAGAGGCACAGAGACTGGGGCTGCTTGCTTGTCTTGCCACCTGAAACTTCAAATGTATTTTAGGTTGTCCGTGCCGCCCAAATCCGGCAGCCCTGCTCCGAAAATGCGAACGTCTGCAGATAGCTCGCAGGCAGAAAGAGTTAGCCTGGAAAGCTGTTGCTCAGCCTCATCTGCCCATGGCACTGCTCGCACAGAGGCACAGAGACTGGGGCTGCTTGCTTGTCTTGCCCCGTTAAAGTTCAAAAGTATCTTACGTTTTCAGTGCCGGGCGTCTCCATCAGCCCTGCTCCGAAAATGCGAACGTCTGCAGATAGCTCGCAGGCAGAAAGATCTAGCCTGGAAAGCTGTTGCTCAGCCTCATCTGCCCATGGCACTGCTCGCACAGAGGCACAGAGACTGGGGCTGCTTGCTTGTCTTGCCACCTCAAACTTCAAACGTAACTTAGGTGGTCCGTGCCGGGCGACTCCGGCAGCCCTGCTCTGAAAATGCGAACGTCTGCAGATAGCTCGCAGGCAGAAAGAGCTAGCCTGGAAAGCTGTTGCTCAGCCTCATCTGCCCATGGCACTGCTCGCACAGAGGCACAAAGACTGGGGCTGCTTGCTTGTATTGCCCCCACAAACTTCAAACGTAGATTAGGTGGTCCACGCCGGGAGCCTCTGGCAGCCCTGCTCCGAAAATGCGAACGTCTGCAGATAGCTCGCAGGCAGAAATATCTAGCCTGGAAAGCTGTAGCTGAGCCTCATCTGCCCATGGCACTGCTCGCACAGAGGCACAGAGACTGGGGCTGCTTGCTTGTCTTGCCACCTAAAACTTCAAACGTAACTTAGGTGGTCCGTGCGGGGGGCCTCCAGCAGCCCTGCTCCGAAAATGTCAACGTCTGCAGATAGCTTGCCGGCAGAAAAAGCTAGCCTGGAAAGCTGTTGCTCAGCCTCTTCTGCCCATGGCACTGCTCGCACAGAGGCACAGAGACTGGGGCTTCTTGCTTGTCTTGCCACCTCAAACTTCAAACGTAGATTTGGAGGTTCGTTCAGGGGGCCTCTGGCATCCCTGCTCCGAAAATTGGACCGTCTGCAGATAGCTCGCCGGCAGAAAGAGCTAGCCTGGAAAGCTGTTGCGGAGCCTCATCTGCCCATGGCACTGCTCGCACAGAGGCACAGAGACTGGGGCTGCTTGCTTGTCTTGCCCCGTTAAAGTTCAAAGGTATCTTTTTTCCGTGCCGGGCGCCTCCAGCAGCCCTGCTCTGAAAAAGCGAACGTCTGCAGATAGCTCGACGGCAGAAAGAGCTAGCCTGGAAAGCTGTTGCTCAGCCTCATCTGCCCATGGCACTGCTCGCACAGAGGCACAGAGACTGGGGCTGCTTGCTTGTCTTGTCCCCTCAAACTTCAAACGTGACTTATGTGGTCCGTGCCAGGATCCTCAGGCAGCCCTGCTCTGAAAATGCGAACGTCTGCAAATAGCTGGCATCCAGAAAGAGCTAGCTTGGAAAGCTGTTGCTGAGCCTCATCTGACCATGGCACTGCTCGCACAGAGGCACAGAGACTGGGGCTGCTTGCTTGTCTTGCCCCGTTAAAGTTCAAAAGTATCTTACGTTTTCAGTGCCGGGCGCCTCCATCAGCCCTGCTCCGAAAATACGAACGTCTGCAGATAGTTCGCAGGCAGAAAAAGCTAGCCTGGAAAGCTCTTGCTCAGCCTCATCTGCCCATGGCACTGCTCGCACAGAGGCACAGAGACTGGGGCTGCTTGCTTGTCTTGCCACCTCAAACTTCAAACGTATCTCAGGTGGTCCGTGCCGGGCGCCTCCGGCAGCCCTGCTCCGAAAATGGGAACGTCTGCAGATAGCTCGCAGGCAGAAAGATCTAGCCTGGAAAGCTGTTGCTCAGCCTCATCTGCCCATGGCACTGCTCGCACAGAGGCACAGAGACTGGGGCTGCTTGCTTGTCTTGCCACCTCAAACTTCAAACGTAACTTAGGTGGTCCGTGCCGGGCGCCTCCGGCAGCCCTGCTCTGAAAATGCGAACGTCTGCAGATAGCTCGCAGGCAGAAAGAGCTAGCCTGGAAAGCTGTTGCTCAGCCTCATCTGCCCATGGCACTGCTCGCACAGAGGCACAGAGACTGGGGCTGCTTGCTTGTATTGCCCCCACAAACTTCAAACGTAGATTAGGTGGTCCCTGCCAGCCAACTCCGGCAGCCCTACTCTGAAATTGCGAACGTCTGCAGATAGCTCTCAGCCAGAATGAGCTAGCGTGGAAAGCTGTTACTCAGCCTCATCTGCCCATGGCACTGCTCGCACAGAGGCACAGAGACTGGGGCTGCTTGCTTGTCTTCGCCCCTCAAAATTCAAACGTATCTTAGGTGGTCCGTGCCGGGCGCCTCCGGCAGCCCTGCTCTGAAAATGCGAACGTCTGCAGATAGCTCGCAGCCAGAAAGAGCTAGCCTGGAAAGCTGTTGCTCAGCCTCATCTGACCATGGCACTGCTCTCACAGAGGCACAGAGACTGGGGCTGCTTGCTTGTCTTGGCACCTCAAACTTCAAACGTATTTTACGTGGTCCACGCCTTGAGCCTCTGGCAGCCCTGTTCTGAAAATGCGAACGTCTGCAGTTAGCTGGCAGACAGAAAGTGCTAGCCTGGAAAGCTGTTGCGGAGCCTCATCTGCCCATGGCACTGCTCGCACAGAGGCACAGAGACTGGGGCTGCTTGCTTGTCTTGCCCCCTCAAACTTCAAACGTATCTTCTGGCTGTTTGTGCAAGGCGCTTCCGGCAGCCCTGCTCCGAAAATGCGAACGTCTGCAGATAGCTCGCCGGCAGAAAGAGCTAGCCTGGAAAGCTGTTGCTCAGCCTCATCTGCCCATGGCACTGCTCACACAGAGGCACAGAGCCTGGGGTTGCTTGCTTGACTTCGTACCTCAAACTTCAAACGTATCTTAGGTGGTCCGTGCCGGGCGCATCGGGCAGCCCTGCTCCGAAAATATGAACGTCTGCAGATAGCTCGCAGGCAGAAAGATCTAGCCTGGAAAGCTGTTGCTCAGCCTCATCTGCCCATGGCACTGCTCGCACAGAGGCACAGAGACTGGGGCTGCTTGCTTGTCTTGCCCCCTCAAACTTCAAATGTATTTTAGGTTGTCCGTGCCGCCCAACTCCGGCAGCCCTGCTCCGAAAATGCAAACGTCTGCAGATAGCTCGCATCCAGAAAGAGCTAGCCTGGAAAGATGTTGCTCAGCCTCATCTGCCCATGGCACTGCTCGCACAGAGGCACAGAGACTGGGGCTGCTTGCTTGTCTTACTCCCTCAAACTTCAAACGTACATTAGGTGGTCCGTGCCAGCAAACTCCAGCAGCCCTGCTCCGAAAATGCGAACGTCTGCAGATAGCTCGCAGGCAGAAAGATCTAGCCTGGAAAGCTGTTGCTCAGCCTCATCTGCCCATGGCACTGCTCGCACAGAGGCACAGAGACTGGGGCTGCTTGCTTGTCTTGCCACCTCAAACTTCAAACGTGACTTATGTGGTCCGTGCCAGGATCCTCAGGCAGCCCTGCTCTGAAAATGCGAACGTCTGCAGATAGCTGGCATCCAGAAAGAGCTAGCCTGGAAAGCTGTTGCTCAGCCTCATCTGCCCATGGCACTGCTCGCACAGAGGCACAGAGACTGGGGCTGCTTGCTTGTCTTGCCACCTGAAACTTCAAATGTATTTTAGGTTGTCCGTGCCGCCCAAATCCGGCAGCCCTGCTCCGAAAATGCGAACGTCTGCAGATAGCTCGCAGGCAGAAAGAGTTAGCCTGGAAAGCTGTTGCTCAGCCTCATCTGCCCATGGCACTGCTCGCACAGAGGCACAGAGACTGGGGCTGCTTGCTTGTCTTGCCCCGTTAAAGTTCAAAAGTATCTTACGTTTTCAGTGCCGGGCGCCTCCATCAGCCCTGCTCTGAAAATGCTAACGTCTGCAGATAGCTTGCAGGCAGAAGAAGCTAGCCTGGAAAGCTGTTGCTCAGCCTCATCTGCCCATGGCACTGCTCGCACAGAGGCACAGAGACTGGGGCTGCTTGCTTGTCTTGCCACCTCAAACTTCAAACGTATCTCAGGTGGTCCGTGCCGGGCGCCTCCGGCAGCCCTGCTCCGAAAATGCGAACGTCTGCAGATAGCTCGCAGGCAGAAAGATCTAGCCTGGAAAGCTGTTGCTCAGCCTCATCTGCCCATTGCACTGCTCGCACAGAGACACAGAGACTGGGGCTTCTTGCTTGTCTTGCCACCTCAAACTTCAAACGTAACTTAGGTGGTCCGTGACGGGCGCCTCCGGCAGCCCTGCTCTGAAAATGCGAACGTCTGCAGATAGCTCGCAGGCAGAAAGAGCTAGCCTGGAAAGCTGTTGCTCAGCCTCATCTGCCCATGGCACTGCTCGCACAGAGGCACAAAACTGGGGCTGCTTGCTTGTATTGCCCCCACAAACTTCAAACGTAGATTAGGTGGTCCACGCCGGGAGCCTCTGGCAGCCCTGCTCCGAAAATGCGAACGTCTGCAGATAGCTCGCAGGCAGAAATATCTAGCCTGGAAAGCTGTAGCTGAGCCTCATCTGCCCATGGCACTGCTCGCACAGAGACACAGAGACTGGGGCTGCTTGCTTGTCTTGCCACCTAAAACTTCAAACGTAACTTAGGTGGTCCGTGCGGGGGGCCTCCAGCAGCCCTGCTCCGAAAATGTCAACGTCTGCAGATAGCTTGCCGGCAGAAAAAGCTAGCCTGGAAAGCTGTTGCTCAGCCTCTTCTGCCCATGGCACTGCTCGCACAGAGGCACAGAGACTGGGGCTGCTTGCTTGTCTTGCCACCTCAAAATTCAAACGTGTCTTATGTGGTCCGTGCCAGGATCCTCAGGCAGCCCTGCTCTGAAAATGCGAACGTCTGCAGATAGCTGGCATCCAGAAAGAGCTAGCCTGGAAAGCTGTTGCTCAGCCTCATCTGCCCATGGCACTGCTCGCACAGAGGCACAGAGACTGGGGCTGCTTGCTTGTCTTGCCACCTGAAACTTCAAATGTATTTTAGGTTGTCCGTGCCGCCCAAATCCGGCAGCCCTGCTCCGAAAATGCGAACGTCTGCAGATAGCTCGCAGGCAGAAAGAGTTAGCCTGGAAAGCTGTTGCCCAGCCTCATCTGACCATGGCACTGCTCGCACAGAGGCACAGAGACTGGGGCTGCTTGCTTGTCTTGCCCCGTTAAACTGCAAAAGTATCTTACGTTTTCAGTGCCGGGCGCCTCCATCAGCCCTGCTCTGAAAATGCTAACGTCTGCAGATAGCTTGCAGACAGAAGAAGCTAGCCTGGAAAGCTGTTGCTCAGCCTCATCTGCCCATGGCACTGCTCGCACAGAGGCACAGAGACTGGGGCTGCTTGCTTGTCTTGCCACCTCGAACTTCAAACGTATCTTAGGTGGTCCGTGCCGGGCGCCTCCGGCAGCCCTGCTCCGAAAATGCGAACGTCTGCAGATAGCTCGCAGGCAGAAAGATCTAGCCTGGAAAGCTGTTGCTCAGCCTCATCTGTCCATTGCACTGCTCGCACAGAGGCACAGAGACTGGGGCTTCTTGCTTGTCTTGCCACCTCAAACTTCAAACTTAACTTAGGTGGTCCGTGCCGGGCGCCTCCGGCAGCCCTGCTCTGAAAATGCGAACGTCTGCAGATAGCTCGCAGGCAGAAAGAGCTAGCCTGGAAAGCTGTTGCTCAGCCTCATCTGCCCATGGCACTGCTCGCACAGAGGCACAAAGACTGGGGCTTCTTGCTTGTATTGCACCCACAAACTTCAAACGTAGATTAGGTGGTCCACGCCGGGAGCCTCCGGCAGCCCTGCTCCGAAAATGTGAACGTCTGCAGATAGCTCGCAGGCAGAAAGATCTAGCCTGGAAAGCTGTTGCTCAGCCTCATCTGCCCATGGCACTGCTCGCACAGAGGCACAGAGACTGGGGCTGCTTGCTTGTCTTGCCCCCTCAAACTTCAAATGTATTTTAGGTTGCCCGTGCCGCCCAACTCCGGCAGCCCTGCTCCGAAAATGCAAACGTCTGCAGATAGCTCGCATCCAGAAAGAGCTAGCCTGGAAAGATGTTGCTCAGCCTCATCTGCCCATGGCACTGCTCGCACAGAGGCACAGAGACTGGGGCTGCTTGCTTGTCTTACTCCCTCAAACTTCAAACGTACATTAGGTGGTCCGTGCCAGCAAACTCCAGCAGCCCTGCTCCGAAAATGCGAACGTCTGCAGATAGCTCGCAGGCAGAAAGATCTAGCCTGGAAAGCTGTTGCTCAGCCTCATCTGCCCATGGCACTGCTCGCACAGAGGCACAGAGACTGGGGCTGCTTGCTTGTCTTGCCACCTCAAACTTCAAACGTGACTTAGGTGGTCCGTGCCAGGATCCTCAGGCAGCCCTGCTCTGAAAATGCGAACGTCTGCAGATAGCTGGCATCCAGAAAGAGCTAGCCTGGAAAGCTGTTGCTCAGCCTCATCTGCCCATGGCACTGCTCGCACAGAGGCACAGAGACTGGGGCTGCTTGCTTGTCTTGCCACCTGAAACTTCAAATGTATTTTAGGTTGTCCGTGCCGCCCAAATCCGGCAGCCCTGCTCCGAAAATGCGAACGTCTGCAGATAGCTCGCAGGCAGAAAGAGTTAGCCTGGAAAGCTGTTGCTCAGCCTCATCTGCCCATGGCACTGCTCGCACAGAGGCACAGAGACTGGGGCTGCTTGCTTGTCTTGCCCCGTTAAAGTTCAAAAGTATCTTACGTTTTCAGTGCCGGGCGCCTCCATCAGCCCTGCTCTGAAAATGCTAACGTCTGCAGATAGCTTGCAGGCAGAAGAAGCTAGCCTGGAAAGCTGTTGCTCAGCCTCATCTGCCCATGGCACTGCTCGCACAGAGGCACAGAGACTGGGGCTGCTTGCTTGTCTTGCCACCTCAAACTTCAAACGTATCTCAGGTGGTCCGTGCCGGGCGCCTCCGGCAGCCCTGCTCCGAAAATGCGAACGTCTGCAGATAGCTCGCAGGCAGAAAGAGCTAGCCTGGAAAGCTGTTGCTCAGCCTCATCTGCCCATTGCACTGCTCGCACAGAGGCACAGAGACTGGGGCTTCTTGCTTGTCTTGCCACCTCAAACTTCAAACGTAACTTAGGTGGTCCGTGCCGGGCGCCTCCGGCAGCCCTGCTCTGAAAATGCGAACGTCTGCAGATAGCTCGCAGGCAGAAAGAGCTAGCCTGGAAAGCTGTTGCTCAGCCTCATCTGCCCATGGCACTGCTCGCACAGAGGCACAAAACTGGGGCTGCTTGCTTGTATTGCCCCCACAAACTTCAAACGTACATTAGGTGGTCCACGCCGGGAGCCTCTGGCAGCCCTGCTCCGAAAATGCGAACGTCTGCAGATAGCTCGCAGGCAGAAATATCTAGCCTGGAAAGCTGTAGCTGAGCCTCATCTGCCCATGGCACTGCTCGCACAGAGACACAGAGACTGGGGCTGCTTGCTTGTCTTGCCACCTAAAACTTCAAACGTAACTTAGGTGGTCCGTGCGGGGGGCCTCCAGCAGCCCTGCTCCGAAAATGTCAACGTCTGCAGATAGCTTGCCGGCAGAAAAAGCTAGCCTGGAAAGCTGTTGCTCAGCCTCTTCTGCCCATGGCACTGCTCGCACAGAGGCACAGAGACTGGGGCTGCTTGCTTGTCTTGCCACCTCAAAATTCAAACGTGTCTTATGTGGTCCGTGCCAGGATCCTCAGGCAGCCCTGCTCTGAAAATGCGAACGTCTGCAGATAGCTGGCATCCAGAAAGAGCTAGCCTGGAAAGCTGTTGCTCAGCCTCATCTGCCCATGGCACTGCTCGCACAGAGGCACAGAGACTGGGGCTGCTTGCTTGTCTTGCCACCTGAAACTTCAAATGTATTTTAGGTTGTCCGTGCCGCCCAACTCCGGCAGCCCTGCTCCAAAAATGCGAACGTCTGCAGATAGCTCGCAGGCAGAAAGAGTTAGCCTGGAAAGCTGTTGCTCAGCCTCATCTGACCATGGCACTGCTCGCACAGAGGCACAGAGACTGGGGCTGCTTGCTTGTCTTGCCCCGTTAAAGTTCAAAAGTATCTTACGTTTTCAGTGCCGGGCGCCTCCATCAGCCCTGCTCTGAAAATGCGAACGTCTGCAGGTAGCTTGCAGGCAGAAAAAGCTAGCCTGGAAAGCTGTTGCTGAGCCTCATCTGCCCATGGCACTGCTCGCACAGAGGCACAGAGACTGGGGCTGCTTGCTTGTCTTGCCACCTCAAACTTCAAACGTATCTCAGGTGGTCCGTGCCGGGCGCCTCCGGCAGCCCTGCTCCGAAAATGCGAACGTCTGCAGATAGCTCGCAGGCAGAAAGATCTAGCCTGGAAAGCTGTTGCTCAGCCTCATCTGCCCATGGCACTGCTCGCACAGAGGCACAGAGACTGGGGCTGCTTGCTTGTCTTGCCACCTCAAACTTCAAACGTAACTTAGGTGGTCCGTGCCGGGCGACTCCGGCAGCCCTGCTCTGAAAATGCGAACGTCTGCAGATAGCTCGCAGGCAGAAAGAGCTAGCCTGGAAAGCTGTTGCTCAGCCTCATCTGCCCATGGCACTGCTCGCACAGAGGCACAAAGACTGGGGCTGCTTGCTTGTATTGCCCCCACAAACTTCAAACGTAGATTAGGTGGTCCACGCCGGGAGCCTCTGGCAGCCCTGCTCCGAAAATGCGAACGTCTGCAGATAGCTCGCAGGCAGAAATATCTAGCCTGGAAAGCTGTAGCTGAGCCTCATCTGCCCATGGCACTGCTCGCACAGAGGCACAGAGACTGGGGCTGCTTGCTTGTCTTGCCACCTAAAACTTCAAACGTAACTTAGGTGGTCCGTGCGGGGGGCCTCCAGCAGCCCTGCTCCGAAAATGTCAACGTCTGCAGATAGCTTGCCGGCAGAAAAAGCTAGCCTGGAAAGCTGTTGCTCAGCCTCTTCTGCCCATGGCACTGCTCGCACAGAGGCACAGAGACTGGGGCTTCTTGCTTGTCTTGCCACCTCAAACTTCAAACGTAGATTTGGAGGTTCGTTCAGGGGGCCTCTGGCATCCCTGCTCCGAAAATTGGACCGTCTGCAGATAGCTCGCCGGCAGAAAGAGCTAGCCTGGAAAGCTGTTGCGGAGCCTCATCTGCCCATGGCACTGCTCGCACAGAGGCACAGAGACTGGGGCTGCTTGCTTGTCTTGCCCCGTTAAAGTTCAAAGGTATCTTTTTTCCGTGCCGGGCGCCTCCAGCAGCCCTGCTCTGAAAAAGCGAACGTCTGCAGATAGCTCGACGGCAGAAAGAGCTAGCCTGGAAAGCTGTTGCTCAGCCTCATCTGCCCATGGCACTGCTCGCACAGAGGCACAGAGACTGGGGCTGCTTGCTTGTCTTGTCCCCTCAAACTTCAAACGTGACTTATGTGGTCCGTGCCAGGATCCTCAGGCAGCCCTGCTCTGAAAATGCGAACGTCTGCAAATAGCTGGCATCCAGAAAGAGCTAGCTTGGAAAGCTGTTGCTGAGCCTCATCTGCCCATGGCACTGCTCGCACAGAGGCACAGAGACTGGGGCTGCTTGCTTGTCTTGCCCCGTTAAAGTTCAAAAGTATCTTACGTTTTCAGTGCCGGGCGCCTCCATCAGCCCTGCTCCGAAAATACGAACGTCTGCAGATAGTTCGCAGGCAGAAAAAGCTAGCCTGGAAAGCTGTTGCTCAGCCTCATCTGCCCATGGCACTGCTCGCACAGAGGCACAGAGACTGGGGCTGCTTGCTTGTCTTGCCACCTCAAACTTCAAACGTATCTTAGGTGGTCCGTGCCGGGCGCCTCCGGCAGCCCTGCTCCGAAAATGGGAACGTCTGCAGATAGCTCGCAGGCAGAAAGATCTAGCCTGGAAAGCTGTTGCTCAGCCTCATCTGCCCATGGCACTGCTCGCACAGAGGCACAGAGACTGGGGCTGCTTGCTTGTCTTGCCACCTCAAACTTCAAACGTAACTTAGGTGGTCCGTGCCGGGAGCCTCTGGCAGCCCTGCTCCGAAAATGCGAACGTCTGCAGATAGCTCGCAGGCAGAAATATCTAGCCTGGAAAGCTGTAGCTGAGCCTCATCTGCCCATGGCACTGCTCGCACAGAGACACAGAGACTGGGGCTGCTTGCTTGTCTTGCCACCTAAAACTTCAAACGTAACTTAGGTGGTCCGTGCGGGGGGCCTCCAGCAGCCCTGCTCCGAAAATGTCAACGTCTGCAGATAGCTTGCCGGCAGAAAAAGCTAGCCTGGAAAGCTGTTGCTCAGCCTCTTCTGCCCATGGCACTGCTCGCACAGAGGCACAGAGACTGGGGCTGCTTGCTTGTCTTGCCACCTCAAAATTCAAACGTGTCTTATGTGGTCCGTGCCAGGATCCTCAGGCAGCCCTGCTCTGAAAATGCGAACGTCTGCAGATAGCTGGCATCCAGAAAGAGCTAGCCTGGAAAGCTGTTGCTCAGCCTCATCTGCCCATGGCACTGCTCGCACAGAGGCACAGAGACTGGGGCTGCTTGCTTGTCTTGCCACCTGAAACTTCAAATGTATTTTAGGTTGTCCGTGCCGCCCAAATCCGGCAGCCCTGCTCCGAAAATGCGAACGTCTGCAGATAGCTCGCAGGCAGAAAGAGTTAGCCTGGAAAGCTGTTGCCCAGCCTCATCTGACCATGGCACTGCTCGCACAGAGGCACAGAGACTGGGGCTGCTTGCTTGTCTTGCCCCGTTAAACTGCAAAAGTATCTTACGTTTTCAGTGCCGGGCGCCTCCATCAGCCCTGCTCTGAAAATGCTAACGTCTGCAGATAGCTTGCAGGCAGAAGAAGCTAGCCTGGAAAGCTGTTGCTCAGCCTCATCTGCCCATGGCACTGCTCGCACAGAGGCACAGAGACTGGGGCTGCTTGCTTGTCTTGCCACCTCAAACTTCAAACGTATCTTAGGTGGTCCGTGCCGGGCGCCTCCGGCAGCCCTGCTCCGAAAATGCGAACGTCTGCAGATAGCTCGCAGGCAGAAAGATCTAGCCTGGAAAGCTGTTGCTCAGCCTCATCTGTCCATTGCACTGCTCGCACAGAGGCACAGAGACTGGGGCTTCTTGCTTGTCTTGCCACCTCAAACTTCAAACGTAGATTTGGAGGTTCGTTCAGGGGTCCTCTGGCATCCCTGCTCCGAAAATTGGACCGTCTGCAGATAGCTCGCCGGCAGAAAGAGCTAGCCTGGAAAGCTGTTGCTCAGCCTCATCTGCCCATGGCACTGCTCGCACAGAGGCACAGAGACTGGGGCTGCTTGCTTGTCTTGCCACCTGAAACTTCAAATGTATTTTAGGTTGTCCGTGCCGCCCAACTCCGGCAGCCCTGCTCCAAAAATGCGAACGTCTGCAGATAGCTCGCAGGCAGAAAGAGTTAGCCTGGAAAGCTGTTGCTCAGCCTCATCTGACCATGGCACTGCTCGCACAGAGGCACAGAGACTGGGGCTGCTTGCTTGTCTTGCCCCGTTAAAGTTCAAAAGTATCTTACGTTTTCAGTGCCGGGCGCCTCCATCAGCCCTGCTCTGAAAATGCGAACGTCTGCAGATAGCTTGCAGGCAGAAAAAGCTAGCCTGGAAAGCTGTTGCTGAGCCTCATCTGCCCATGGCACTGCTCGCACAGAGGCACAGAGACTGGGGCTGCTTGCTTGTCTTGCCACCTCAAACTTCAAACGTATCTCAGGTGGTCCGTGCCGGGCGCCTCCGGCAGCCCTGCTCCGAAAATGCGAACGTCTGCAGATAGCTCGCAGGCAGAAAGATCTAGCCTGGAAAGCTGTTGCTCAGCCTCATCTGCCCATGGCACTGCTCGCACAGAGGCACAGAGACTGGGGCTGCTTGCTTGTCTTGCCACCTCAAACTTCAAACGTAACTTAGGTGGTCCGTGCCGGGCGACTCCGGCAGCCCTGCTCTGAAAATGCGAACGTCTGCAGATAGCTCGCAGGCAGAAAGAGCTAGCCTGGAAAGCTGTTGCTCAGCCTCATCTGCCCATGGCACTGCTCGCACAGAGGCACAAAGACTGGGGCTGCTTGCTTGTATTGCCCCCACAAACTTCAAACGTAGATTAGGTGGTCCACGCCGGGAGCCTCTGGCAGCCCTGCTCCGAAAATGCGAACGTCTGCAGATAGCTCGCAGGCAGAAATATCTAGCCTGGAAAGCTGTAGCTGAGCCTCATCTGCCCATGGCACTGCTCGCACAGAGGCACAGAGACTGGGGCTGCTTGCTTGTCTTGCCACCTAAAACTTCAAACGTAACTTAGGTGGTCCGTGCGGGGGGCCTCCAGCAGCCCTGCTCCGAAAATGTCAACGTCTGCAGATAGCTTGCCGGCAGAAAAAGCTAGCCTGGAAAGCTGTTGCTCAGCCTCTTCTGCCCATGGCACTGCTCGCACAGAGGCACAGAGACTGGGGCTTCTTGCTTGTCTTGCCACCTCAAACTTCAAACGTAGATTTGGAGGTTCGTTCAGGGGGCCTCTGGCATCCCTGCTCCGAAAATTGGACCGTCTGCAGATAGCTCGCCGGCAGAAAGAGCTAGCCTGGAAAGCTGTTGCGGAGCCTCATCTGCCCATGGCACTGCTCGCACAGAGGCACAGAGACTGGGGCTGCTTGCTTGTCTTGCCCCGTTAAAGTTCAAAGGTATCTTTTTTCCGTGCCGGGCGCCTCCAGCAGCCCTGCTCTGAAAAAGCGAACGTCTGCAGATAGCTCGACGGCAGAAAGAGCTAGCCTGGAAAGCTGTTGCTCAGCCTCATCTGCCCATGGCACTGCTCGCACAGAGGCACAGAGACTGGGGCTGCTTGCTTGTCTTGTCCCCTCAAACTTCAAACGTGACTTATGTGGTCCGTGCCAGGATCCTCAGGCAGCCCTGCTCTGAAAATGCGAACGTCTGCAAATAGCTGGCATCCAGAAAGAGCTAGCTTGGAAAGCTGTTGCTGAGCCTCATCTGCCCATGGCACTGCTCGCACAGAGGCACAGAGACTGGGGCTGCTTGCTTGTCTTGCCCCGTTAAAGTTCAAAAGTATCTTACGTTTTCAGTGCCGGGCGCCTCCATCAGCCCTGCTCCGAAAATACGAACGTCTGCAGATAGTTCGCAGGCAGAAAAAGCTAGCCTGGAAAGCTGTTGCTCAGCCTCATCTGCCCATGGCACTGCTCGCACAGAGGCACAGAGACTGGGGCTGCTTGCTTGTCTTGCCACCTCAAACTTCAAACGTATCTTAGGTGGTCCGTGCCGGGCGCCTCCGGCAGCCCTGCTCCGAAAATGGGAACGTCTGCAGATAGCTCGCAGGCAGAAAGATCTAGCCTGGAAAGCTGTTGCTCAGCCTCATCTGCCCATGGCACTGCTCGCACAGAGGCACAGAGACTGGGGCTGCTTGCTTGTCTTGCCACCTCAAACTTCAAACGTAACCTAGGTGGTCCGTGCCGGGAGCCTCTGGCAGCCCTGCTCCGAAAATGCGAACGTCTGCAGATAGCTCGCAGGCAGAAATATCTAGCCTGGAAAGCTGTAGCTGAGCCTCATCTGCCCATGGCACTGCTCGCACAGAGACACAGAGACTGGGGCTGCTTGCTTGTCTTGCCACCTAAAACTTCAAACGTAACTTAGGTGGTCCGTGCGGGGGGCCTCCAGCAGCCCTGCTCCGAAAATGTCAACGTCTGCAGATAGCTTGCCGGCAGAAAAAGCTAGCCTGGAAAGCTGTTGCTCAGCCTCTTCTGCCCATGGCACTGCTCGCACAGAGGCACAGAGACTGGGGCTGCTTGCTTGTCTTGCCACCTCAAAATTCAAACGTGTCTTATGTGGTCCGTGCCAGGATCCTCAGGCAGCCCTGCTCTGAAAATGCGAACGTCTGCAGATAGCTGGCATCCAGAAAGAGCTAGCCTGGAAAGCTGTTGCTCAGCCTCATCTGCCCATGGCACTGCTCGCACAGAGGCACAGAGACTGGGGCTGCTTGCTTGTCTTGCCACCTGAAACTTCAAATGTATTTTAGGTTGTCCGTGCCGCCCAAATCCGGCAGCCCTGCTCCGAAAATGCGAACGTCTGCAGATAGCTCGCAGGCAGAAAGATCTAGCCTGGAAAGCTGTTGCTCAGCCTCATCTGCCCATGGCACTGCTCGCACAGAGGCACAGAGACTGGGGCTGCTTGCTTGTCTTGCCACCTCAAACTTCAAACGTAACTTAGGTGGTCCGTGCCGGGCGACTCCGGCAGCCCTGCTCTGAAAATGCGAACGTCTGCAGATAGCTCGCAGGCAGAAAGAGCTAGCCTGGAAAGCTGTTGCTCAGCCTCATCTGCCCATGGCACTGCTCGCACAGAGGCACAAAGACTGGGGCTGCTTGCTTGTATTGCCCCCACAAACTTCAAACGTAGATTAGGTGGTCCACGCCGGGAGCCTCTGGCAGCCCTGCTCCGAAAATGCGAACGTCTGCAGATAGCTCGCAGGCAGAAATATCTAGCCTGGAAAGCTGTAGCTGAGCCTCATCTGCCCATGGCACTGCTCGCACAGAGGCACAGAGACTGGGGCTGCTTGCTTGTCTTGCCACCTAAAACTTCAAACGTAACTTAGGTGGTCCGTGCGGGGGGCCTCCAGCAGCCCTGCTCCGAAAATGTCAACGTCTGCAGATAGCTTGCCGGCAGAAAAAGCTAGCCTGGAAAGCTGTTGCTCAGCCTCTTCTGCCCATGGCACTGCTCGCACAGAGGCACAGAGACTGGGGCTTCTTGCTTGTCTTGCCACCTCAAACTTCAAACGTAGATTTGGAGGTTCGTTCAGGGGGCCTCTGGCATCCCTGCTCCGAAAATTGGACCGTCTGCAGATAGCTCGCCGGCAGAAAGAGCTAGCCTGGAAAGCTGTTGCGGAGCCTCATCTGCCCATGGCACTGCTCGCACAGAGGCACAGAGACTGGGGCTGCTTGCTTGTCTTGCCCCGTTAAAGTTCAAAGGTATCTTTTTTCCGTGCCGGGCGCCTCCAGCAGCCCTGCTCTGAAAAAGCGAACGTCTGCAGATAGCTCGACGGCAGAAAGAGCTAGCCTGGAAAGCTGTTGCTCAGCCTCATCTGCCCATGGCACTGCTCGCACAGAGGCACAGAGACTGGGGCTGCTTGCTTGTCTTGTCCCCTCAAACTTCAAACGTGACTTATGTGGTCCGTGCCAGGATCCTCAGGCAGCCCTGCTCTGAAAATGCGAACGTCTGCAAATAGCTGGCATCCAGAAAGAGCTAGCTTGGAAAGCTGTTGCTGAGCCTCATCTGCCCATGGCACTGCTCGCACAGAGGCACAGAGACTGGGGCTGCTTGCTTGTCTTGCCCCGTTAAAGTTCAAAAGTATCTTACGTTTTCAGTGCCGGGCGCCTCCATCAGCCCTGCTCCGAAAATACGAACGTCTGCAGATAGTTCGCAGGCAGAAAAAGCTAGCCTGGAAAGCTGTTGCTCAGCCTCATCTGCCCATGGCACTGCTCGCACAGAGGCACAGAGACTGGGGCTGCTTGCTTGTCTTGCCACCTCAAACTTCAAACGTATCTTAGGTGGTCCGTGCCGGGCGCCTCCGGCAGCCCTGCTCCGAAAATGGGAACGTCTGCAGATAGCTCGCAGGCAGAAAGATCTAGCCTGGAAAGCTGTTGCTCAGCCTCATCTGCCCATGGCACTGCTCGCACAGAGGCACAGAGACTGGGGCTGCTTGCTTGTCTTGCCACCTCAAACTTCAAACGTAACCTAGGTGGTCCGTGCCGGGAGCCTCTGGCAGCCCTGCTCCGAAAATGCGAACGTCTGCAGATAGCTCGCAGGCAGAAATATCTAGCCTGGAAAGCTGTAGCTGAGCCTCATCTGCCCATGGCACTGCTCGCACAGAGACACAGAGACTGGGGCTGCTTGCTTGTCTTGCCACCTAAAACTTCAAACGTAACTTAGGTGGTCCGTGCGGGGGGCCTCCAGCAGCCCTGCTCCGAAAATGTCAACGTCTGCAGATAGCTTGCCGGCAGAAAAAGCTAGCCTGGAAAGCTGTTGCTCAGCCTCTTCTGCCCATGGCACTGCTCGCACAGAGGCACAGAGACTGGGGCTGCTTGCTTGTCTTGCCACCTCAAAATTCAAACGTGTCTTATGTGGTCCGTGCCAGGATCCTCAGGCAGCCCTGCTCTGAAAATGCGAACGTCTGCAGATAGCTGGCATCCAGAAAGAGCTAGCCTGGAAAGCTGTTGCTCAGCCTCATCTGCCCATGGCACTGCTCGCACAGAGGCACAGAGACTGGGGCTGCTTGCTTGTCTTGCCACCTGAAACTTCAAATGTATTTTAGGTTGTCCGTGCCGCCCAAATCCGGCAGCCCTGCTCCGAAAATGCGAACGTCTGCAGATAGCTCGCAGGCAGAAAGAGTTAGCCTGGAAAGCTGTTGCCCAGCCTCATCTGACCATGGCACTGCTCGCACAGAGGCACAGAGACTGGGGCTGCTTGCTTGTCTTGCCCCGTTAAACTGCAAAAGTATCTTACGTTTTCAGTGCCGGGCGCCTCCATCAGCCCTGCTCTGAAAATGCTAACGTCTGCAGATAGCTTGCAGGCAGAAGAAGCTAGCCTGGAAAGCTGTTGCTCAGCCTCATCTGCCCATGGCACTGCTCGCACAGAGGCACAGAGACTGGGGCTGCTTGCTTGTCTTGCCACCTCAAACTTCAAACGTATCTTAGGTGGTCCGTGCCGGGCGCCTCCGGCAGCCCTGCTCCGAAAATGCGAACGTCTGCAGATAGCTCGCAGGCAGAAAGATCTAGCCTGGAAAGCTGTTGCTCAGCCTCATCTGTCCATTGCACTGCTCGCACAGAGGCACAGAGACTGGGGCTTCTTGCTTGTCTTGCCACCTCAAACTTCAAACGTAGATTTGGAGGTTCGTTCAGGGGTCCTCTGGCATCCCTGCTCCGAAAATTGGACCGTCTGCAGATAGCTCGCCGGCAGAAAGAGCTAGCCTGGAAAGCTGTTGCTCAGCCTCATCTGCCCATGGCACTGCTCGCACAGAGGCACAGAGACTGGGGCTGCTTGCTTGTCTTGCCACCTGAAACTTCAAATGTATTTTAGGTTGTCCGTGCCGCCCAACTCCGGCAGCCCTGCTCCGAAAATGCGAACGTCTGCAGATAGCTCGCAGGCAGAAAGAGTTAGCCTGGAAAGCTGTTGCTCAGCCTCATCTGACCATGGCACTGCTCGCACAGAGGCACAGAGACTGGGGCTGCTTGCTTGTCTTGCCCCGTTAAAGTTCAAAAGTATCTTACGTTTTCAGTGCCGGGCGCCTCCATCAGCCCTGCTCTGAAAATGCGAACGTCTGCAGATAGCTTGCAGGCAGAAAAAGCTAGCCTGGAAAGCTGTTGCTGAGCCTCATCTGCCCATGGCACTGCTCGCACAGAGGCACAGAGACTGGGGCTGCTTGCTTGTCTTGCCACCTCAAACTTCAAACGTATCTCAGGTGGTCCGTGCCGGGCGCCTCCGGCAGCCCTGCTCCGAAAATGCGAACGTCTGCAGATAGCTCGCAGGCAGAAAGATCTAGCCTGGAAAGCTGTTGCTCAGCCTCATCTGCCCATGGCACTGCTCGCACAGAGGCACAGAGACTGGGGCTTCTTGCTTGTCTTGCCACCTCAAACTTCAAACGTAACTTAGGTGGTCCGTGCCGGGCGACTCCGGCAGCCCTGCTCTGAAAATGCGAACGTCTGCAGATAGCTCGCAGGCAGAAAGAGCTAGCCTGGAAAGCTGTTGCTCAGCCTCATCTGCCCATGGCACTGCTCGCACAGAGGCACAAAGACTGGGGCTGCTTGCTTGTATTGCCCCCACAAACTTCAAACGTAGATTAGGTGGTCCACGCCGGGAGCCTCTGGCAGCCCTGCTCCGAAAATGCGAACGTCTGCAGATAGCTCGCAGGCAGAAATATCTAGCCTGGAAAGCTGTAGCTGAGCCTCATCTGCCCATGGCACTGCTCGCACAGAGGCACAGAGACTGGGGCTGCTTGCTTGTCTTGCCACCTAAAACTTCAAACGTAACTTAGGTGGTCCGTGCGGGGGGCCTCCAGCAGCCCTGCTCCGAAAATGTCAACGTCTGCAGATAGCTTGCCGGCAGAAAAAGCTAGCCTGGAAAGCTGTTGCTCAGCCTCTTCTGCCCATGGCACTGCTCGCACAGAGGCACAGAGACTGGGGCTTCTTGCTTGTCTTGCCACCTCAAACTTCAAACGTAGATTTGGAGGTTCGTTCAGGGGGCCTCTGGCATCCCTGCTCCGAAAATTGGACCGTCTGCAGATAGCTCGCCGGCAGAAAGAGCTAGCCTGGAAAGCTGTTGCGGAGCCTCATCTGCCCATGGCACTGCTCGCACAGAGGCACAGAGACTGGGGCTGCTTGCTTGTCTTGCCCCGTTAAAGTTCAAAGGTATCTTTTTTCCGTGCCGGGCGCCTCCAGCAGCCCTGCTCTGAAAAAGCGAACGTCTGCAGATAGCTCGACGGCAGAAAGAGCTAGCCTGGAAAGCTGTTGCTCAGCCTCATCTGCCCATGGCACTGCTCGCACAGAGGCACAGAGACTGGGGCTGCTTGCTTGTCTTGTCCCCTCAAACTTCAAACGTGACTTATGTGGTCCGTGCCAGGATCCTCAGGCAGCCCTGCTCTGAAAATGCGAACGTCTGCAAATAGCTGGCATCCAGAAAGAGCTAGCTTGGAAAGCTGTTGCTGAGCTTCATCTGCCCATGGCACTGCTCGCACAGAGGCACAGAGACTGGGGCTGCTTGCTTGTCTTGCCCCGTTAAAGTTCAAAAGTATCTTACGTTTTCAGTGCCGGGCGCCTCCATCAGCCCTGCTCCGAAAATACGAACGTCTGCAGATAGTTCGCAGGCAGAAAAAGCTAGCCTGGAAAGCTGTTGCTCAGCCTCATCTGCCCATGGCACTGCTCGCACAGAGGCACAGAGACTGGGGCTGCTTGCTTGTCTTGCCACCTCAAACTTCAAACGTATCTTAGGTGGTCCGTGCCGGGCGCCTCCGGCAGCCCTGCTCCGAAAATGGGAACGTCTGCAGATAGCTCGCAGGCAGAAAGATCTAGCCTGGAAAGCTGTTGCTCAGCCTCATCTGCCCATGGCACTGCTCGCACAGAGGCACAGAGACTGGGGCTGCTTGCTTGTCTTGCCACCTCAAACTTCAAACGTAACTTAGGTGGTCCGTGCCGGGCGCCTCCGGCAGCCCTGCTCTGAAAATGCGAACGTCTGCAGATAGCTCGCAGGCAGAAAGAGCTAGCCTGGAAAGCTGTTGCTCAGCCTCATCTGCCCATGGCACTGCTCGCACAGAGGCACAGAGACTGGGGCTGCTTGCTTGTATTGCCCCCACAAACTTCAAACGTAGATTAGGTGGTCCCTGCCAGCCAACTCCGGCAGCCCTACTCTGAAATTGCGAACGTCTGCAGATAGCTCTCAGCCAGAATGAGCTAGCGTGGAAAGCTGTTACTCAGCCTCATCTGCCCATGGCACTGCTCGCACAGAGGCACAGAGACTGGGGCTGCTTGCTTGTCTTCGCCCCTCAAAATTCAAACGTATCTTAGGTGGTCCGTGCCGGGCGCCTCCGGCACCCCTGCTCTGAAAATGCGAACGTCTGCAGATAGCTCGCAGCCAGAAAGAGCTAGCCTGGAAAGCTGTTGCTCAGCCTCATCTGCCCATGGCACTGCTCTCACAGAGGCACAGAGACTGGGGCTGCTTGCTTGTCTTGGCACCTCAAACTTCAAACGTATTTTACGTGGTCCACGCCTTGAGCCTCTGGCAGCCCTGTTCTGAAAATGCGAACGTCTGCAGTTAGCTGGCAGACAGAAAGTGCTAGCCTGGAAAGCTGTTGCGGAGCCTCATCTGCCCATGGCACTGCTCGCACAGAGGCACAGAGACTGGGGCTGCTTGCTTGTCTTGCCCCCTCAAACTTCAAACGTATCTTCTGGCTGTTTGTGCAAGGCGCTTCCGGCAGCCCTGCTCCGAAAATGCGAACGTCTGCAGATAGATCGCCGGCAGAAAGAGCTAGCCTGGAAAGCTGTTGCTCAGCCTCATCTGCCCATGGCACTGCTCACACAGAGGCACAGAGCCTGGGGTTGCTTGCTTGACTTCGTACCTCAAACTTCAAACGTATCTTAGGTGGTCCGTGCCGGGCGCATCGGGCAGCCCTGCTCCGAAAATGTGAACGTCTGCAGATAGCTCGCAGGCAGAAAGATCTAGCCTGGAAAGCTGTTGCTCAGCCTCATCTGCCCATGGCACTGCTCGCACAGAGGCACAGAGACTGGGGCTGCTTGCTTGTCTTGCCCCCTCAAACTTCAAATGTATTTTAGGTTGTCCGTGCCGCCCAACTCCGGCAGCCCTGCTCCGAAAATGCAAACGTCTGCAGATAGCTCGCATCCAGAAAGAGCTAGCCTGGAAAGATGTTGCTCAGCCTCATCTGCCCATGGCACTGCTCGCACAGAGGCACAGAGACTGGGGCTGCTTGCTTGTCTTACTCCCTCAAACTTCAAACGTACATTAGGTGGTCCGTGCCAGCAAACTCCAGCAGCCCTGCTCCGAAAATGCGAACGTCTGCAGATAGCTCGCCGGCAGAAAGCGCTAGCCTGGAAAGCTTTTGCTCAGCCTCATCTGCCCATGGAACTGCTCGCACAGAGGCACAGAGACTGGGGCTGCTTGCTTGTCTTGCCCCCTCAAACTTCAAATGTAGCTTAGGTTGTCCGTGCCGCCCAACTCCGGCAGCCCTGCTCCGAAAATGGGAACGTCTGCAGATAGCTCGCCGGCAGAAAGCGCTAGCCTGGAAAGCTGTTGCCCAGCCTCTTCTGCCCATGGCACTGCTCGCACAGAGGCACAGAGACTGGGGCTGCTTGCTTGTCTTGCCACCTCAAAATTCAAACGTGTCTTATGTGGTCCGTGCCAGGATCCTCAGGCAGCCCTGCTCTGAAAATGCGAACGTCTGCAGATAGCTGGCATCCAGAAAGAGCTAGCCTGGAAAGCTGTTGCTCAGCCTCATCTGCCCATGGCACTGCTCGCACAGAGGCACAGAGACTGGGGCTGCTTGCTTGTCTTGCCACCTGAAACTTCAAATGTATTTTAGGTTGTCCGTGCCGCCCAAATCCGGCAGCCCTGCTCCGAAAATGCGAACGTCTGCAGATAGCTCGCAGGCAGAAAGAGTTAGCCTGGAAAGCTGTTGCCCAGCCTCATCTGACCATGGCACTGCTCGCACAGAGGCACAGAGACTGGGGCTGCTTGCTTGTCTTGCCCCGTTAAACTGCAAAAGTATCTTACGTTTTCAGTGCCGGGCGCCTCCATCAGCCCTGCTCTGAAAATGCTAACGTCTGCAGATAGCTTGCAGGCAGAAGAAGCTAGCCTGGAAAGCTGTTGCTCAGCCTCATCTGCCCATGGCACTGCTCGCACAGAGGCACAGAGACTGGGGCTGCTTGCTTGTCTTGCCACCTCAAACTTCAAACGTATCTTAGGTGGTCCGTGCCGGGCGCCTCCGGCAGCCCTGCTCCGAAAATGCGAACGTCTGCATATAGCTCGCAGGCAGAAAGATCTAGCCTGGAAAGCTGTTGCTCAGCCTCATCTGTCCATTGCACTGCTCGCACAGAGGCACAGAGACTGGGGCTTCTTGCTTGTCTTGCCACCTCAAACTTCAAACGTAGATTTGGAGGTTCGTTCAGGGGTCCTCTGGCATCCCTGCTCCGAAAATTGGACCGTCTGCAGATAGCTCGCCGGCAGAAAGAGCTAGCCTGGAAAGCTGTTGCTCAGCCTCATCTGCCCATGGCACTGCTCGCACAGAGGCACAGAGACTGGGGCTGCTTGCTTGTCTTGCCACCTGAAACTTCAAATGTATTTTAGGTTGTCCGTGCCGCCCAAATCCGGCAGCCCTGCTCCAAAAATGCGAACGTCTGCAGATAGCTCGCAGGCAGAAAGAGTTAGCCTGGAAAGCTGTTGCTCAGCCTCATCTGACCATGGCACTGCTCGCACAGAGGCACAGAGACTGGGGCTGCTTGCTTGTCTTGCCCCGTTAAAGTTCAAAAGTATCTTACGTTTTCAGTGCCGGGCGCCTCCATCAGCCCTGCTCTGAAAATGCGAACGTCTGCAGATAGCTTGCAGGCAGAAAAAGCTAGCCTGGAAAGCTGTTGCTGAGCCTCATCTGCCCATGGCACTGCTCGCACAGAGGCACAGAGACTGGGGCTGCTTGCTTGTCTTGCCCCGTTAAAGTTCAAAAGTATCTTACGTTTTCAGTGCCGGGCGTCTCCATCAGCCCTGCTCCGAAAATGCGAACGTCTGCAGATAGCTCGCAGGCAGAAAGATCTAGCCTGGAAAGCTGTTGCTCAGCCTCATCTGCCCATGGCACTGCTCGCACAGAGGCACAGAGACTGGGGCTGCTTGCTTGTCTTGCCACCTCAAACTTCAAACGTAACTTAGGTGGTCCGTGCCGGGCGACTCCGGCAGCCCTGCTCTGAAAATGCGAACGTCTGCAGATAGCTCGCAGGCAGAAAGAGCTAGCCTGGAAAGCTGTTGCTCAGCCTCATCTGCCCATGGCACTGCTCGCACAGAGGCACAAAGACTGGGGCTGCTTGCTTGTATTGCCCCCACAAACTTCAAACGTAGATTAGGTGGTCCACGCCGGGAGCCTCTGGCAGCCCTGCTCCGAAAATGCGAACGTCTGCAGATAGCTCGCAGGCAGAAATATCTAGCCTGGAAAGCTGTAGCTGAGCCTCATCTGCCCATGGCACTGCTCGCACAGAGGCACAGAGACTGGGGCTGCTTGCTTGTCTTGCCACCTAAAACTTCAAACGTAACTTAGGTGGTCCGTGCGGGGGGCCTCCAGCAGCCCTGCTCCGAAAATGTCAACGTCTGCAGATAGCTTGCCGGCAGAAAAAGCTAGCCTGGAAAGCTGTTGCTCAGCCTCTTCTGCCCATGGCACTGCTCGCACAGAGGCACAGAGACTGGGGCTTCTTGCTTGTCTTGCCACCTCAAACTTCAAACGTAGATTTGGAGGTTCGTTCAGGGGGCCTCTGGCATCCCTGCTCCGAAAATTGGACCGTCTGCAGATAGCTCGCCGGCAGAAAGAGCTAGCCTGGAAAGCTGTTGCGGAGCCTCATCTGCCCATGGCACTGCTCGCACAGAGGCACAGAGACTGGGGCTGCTTGCTTGTCTTGCCCCGTTAAAGTTCAAAGGTATCTTTTTTCCGTGCCGGGCGCCTCCAGCAGCCCTGCTCTGAAAAAGCGAACGTCTGCAGATAGCTCGACGGCAGAAAGAGCTAGCCTGGAAAGCTGTTGCTCAGCCTCATCTGCCCATGGCACTGCTCGCACAGAGGCACAGAGACTGGGGCTGCTTGCTTGTCTTGTCCCCTCAAACTTCAAACGTGACTTATGTGGTCCGTGCCAGGATCCTCAGGCAGCCCTGCTCTGAAAATGCGAACGTCTGCAAATAGCTGGCATCCAGAAAGAGCTAGCTTGGAAAGCTGTTGCTGAGCCTCATCTGCCCATGGCACTGCTCGCACAGAGGCACAGAGACTGGGGCTGCTTGCTTGTCTTGCCCCGTTAAAGTTCAAAAGTATCTTACGTTTTCAGTGCCGGGCGCCTCCATCAGCCCTGCTCCGAAAATACGAACGTCTGCAGATAGTTCGCAGGCAGAAAAAGCTAGCCTGGAAAGCTGTTGCTCAGCCTCATCTGCCCATGGCACTGCTCGCACAGAGGCACAGAGACTGGGGCTGCTTGCTTGTCTTGCCACCTCAAACTTCAAACGTATCTTAGGTGGTCCGTGCCGGGCGCCTCCGGCAGCCCTGCTCCGAAAATGGGAACGTCTGCAGATAGCTCGCAGGCAGAAAGATCTAGCCTGGAAAGCTGTTGCTCAGCCTCATCTGCCCATGGCACTGCTCGCACAGAGGCACAGAGACTGGGGCTGCTTGCTTGTCTTGCCACCTCAAACTTCAAACGTAACTTAGGTGGTCCGTGCCGGGAGCCTCTGGCAGCCCTGCTCCGAAAATGCGAACGTCTGCAGATAGCTCGCAGGCAGAAATATCTAGCCTGGAAAGCTGTAGCTGAGCCTCATCTGCCCATGGCACTGCTCGCACAGAGACACAGAGACTGGGGCTGCTTGCTTGTCTTGCCACCTAAAACTTCAAACGTAACTTAGGTGGTCCGTGCGGGGGGCCTCCAGCAGCCCTGCTCCGAAAATGTCAACGTCTGCAGATAGCTTGCCGGCAGAAAAAGCTAGCCTGGAAAGCTGTTGCTCAGCCTCTTCTGCCCATGGCACTGCTCGCACAGAGGCACAGAGACTGGGGCTGCTTGCTTGTCTTGCCACCTCAAAATTCAAACGTGTCTTATGTGGTCCGTGCCAGGATCCTCAGGCAGCCCTGCTCTGAAAATGCGAACGTCTGCAGATAGCTGGCATCCAGAAAGAGCTAGCCTGGAAAGCTGTTGCTCAGCCTCATCTGCCCATGGCACTGCTCGCACAGAGGCACAGAGACTGGGGCTGCTTGCTTGTCTTGCCACCTGAAACTTCAAATGTATTTTAGGTTGTCCGTGCCGCCCAACTCCGGCAGCCCTGCTCCGAAAATGCGAACGTCTGCAGATAGCTCGCAGGCAGAAAGAGTTAGCCTGGAAAGCTGTTGCTCAGCCTCATCTGACCATGGCACTGCTCGCACAGAGGCACAGAGACTGGGGCTGCTTGCTTGTCTTGCCCCGTTAAAGTTCAAAAGTATCTTACGTTTTCAGTGCCGGACGCCTCCATCAGCCCTGCTCTGAAAATGCGAACGTCTGCAGATAGCTTGCAGGCAGAAAAAGCTAGCCTGGAAAGCTGTTGCTGAGCCTCATCTGCCCATGGCACTGCTCGCACAGAGGCACAGAGACTGGGGCTGCTTGCTTGTCTTGCCACCTCAAACTTCAAACGTATCTCAGGTGGTCCGTGCCGGGCGCCTCCGGCAGCCCTGCTCCGAAAATGCGAACGTCTGCAGATAGCTCGCAGGCAGAAAGATCTAGCCTGGAAAGCTGTTGCTCAGCCTCATCTGCCCATGGCACTGCTCGCACAGAGGCACAGAGACTGGGGCTGCTTGCTTGTCTTGCCACCTCAAACTTCAAACGTAACTTAGGTGGTCCGTGCCGGGCGACTCCGGCAGCCCTGCTCTGAAAATGCGAACGTCTGCAGATAGCTCGCAGGCAGAAAGAGCTAGCCTGGAAAGCTGTTGCTCAGCCTCATCTGCCCATGGCACTGCTCGCACAGAGGCACAAAGACTGGGGCTGCTTGCTTGTATTGCCCCCACAAACTTCAAACGTAGATTAGGTGGTCCACGCCGGGAGCCTCTGGCAGCCCTGCTCCGAAAATGCGAACGTCTGCAGATAGCTCGCAGGCAGAAATATCTAGCCTGGAAAGCTGTAGCTGAGCCTCATCTGCCCATGGCACTGCTCGCACAGAGGCACAGAGACTGGGGCTGCTTGCTTGTCTTGCCACCTAAAACTTCAAACGTAACTTAGGTGGTCCGTGCGGGGGGCCTCCAGCAGCCCTGCTCCGAAAATGTCAACGTCTGCAGATAGCTTGCCGGCAGAAAAAGCTAGCCTGGAAAGCTGTTGCTCAGCCTCTTCTGCCCATGGCACTGCTCGCACAGAGGCACAGAGACTGGGGCTTCTTGCTTGTCTTGCCACCTCAAACTTCAAACGTAGATTTGGAGGTTCGTTCAGGGGGCCTCTGGCATCCCTGCTCCGAAAATTGGACCGTCTGCAGATAGCTCGCCGGCAGAAAGAGCTAGCCTGGAAAGCTGTTGCGGAGCCTCATCTGCCCATGGCACTGCTCGCACAGAGGCACAGAGACTGGGGCTGCTTGCTTGTCTTGCCCCGTTAAAGTTCAAAGGTATCTTTTTTCCGTGCCGGGCGCCTCCAGCAGCCCTGCTCTGAAAAAGCGAACGTCTGCAGATAGCTCGACGGCAGAAAGAGCTAGCCTGGAAAGCTGTTGCTCAGCCTCATCTGCCCATGGCACTGCTCGCACAGAGGCACAGAGACTGGGGCTGCTTGCTTGTCTTGTCCCCTCAAACTTCAAACGTGACTTATGTGGTCCGTGCCAGGATCCTCAGGCAGCCCTGCTCTGAAAATGCGAACGTCTGCAAATAGCTGGCATCCAGAAAGAGCTAGCTTGGAAAGCTGTTGCTGAGCCTCATCTGCCCATGGCACTGCTCGCACAGAGGCACAGAGACTGGGGCTGCTTGCTTGTCTTGCCCCGTTAAAGTTCAAAAGTATCTTACGTTTTCAGTGCCGGGCGCCTCCATCAGCCCTGCTCCGAAAATACGAACGTCTGCAGATAGTTCGCAGGCAGAAAAAGCTAGCCTGGAAAGCTGTTGCTCAGCCTCATCTGCCCATGGCACTGCTCGCACAGAGGCACAGAGACTGGGGCTGCTTGCTTGTCTTGCCACCTCAAACTTCAAACGTATCTTAGGTGGTCCGTGCCGGGCGCCTCCGGCAGCCCTGCTCCGAAAATGGGAACGTCTGCAGATAGCTCGCAGGCAGAAAGATCTAGCCTGGAAAGCTGTTGCTCAGCCTCATCTGCCCATGGCACTGCTCGCACAGAGGCACAGAGACTGGGGCTGCTTGCTTGTCTTGCCACCTCAAACTTCAAACGTAACTTAGGTGGTCCGTGCCGGGCGCCTCCGGCAGCCCTGCTCTGAAAATGCGAACGTCTGCAGATAGCTCGCAGGCAGAAAGAGCTAGCCTGGAAAGCTGTTGCTCAGCCTCATCTGCCCATGGCACTGCTCGCACAGAGGCACAGAGACTGGGGCTGCTTGCTTGTATTGCCCCCACAAACTTCAAACGTAGATTAGGTGGTCCCTGCCAGCCAACTCCGGCAGCCCTACTCTGAAATTGCGAACGTCTGCAGATAGCTCTCAGCCAGAATGAGCTAGCGTGGAAAGCTGTTACTCAGCCTCATCTGCCCATGGCACTGCTCGCACAGAGGCACAGAGACTGGGGCTGCTTGCTTGTCTTCGCCCCTCAAAATTCAAACGTATCTTAGGTGGTCCGTGCCGGGCGCCTCCGGCACCCCTGCTCTGAAAATGCGAACGTCTGCAGATAGCTCGCAGCCAGAAAGAGCTAGCCTGGAAAGCTGTTGCTCAGCCTCATCTGCCCATGGCACTGCTCTCACAGAGGCACAGAGACTGGGGCTGCTTGCTTGTCTTGGCACCTCAAACTTCAAACGTATTTTACGTGGTCCACGCCTTGAGCCTCTGGCAGCCCTGTTCTGAAAATGCGAACGTCTGAAGTTAGCTGGCAGACAGAAAGTGCTAGCCTGGAAAGCTGTTGCGGAGCCTCATCTGCCCATGGCACTGCTCGCACAGAGGCACAGAGACTGGGGCTGCTTGCTTGTCTTGCCCCCTCAAACTTCAAACGTATCTTCTGGCTGTTTGTGCAAGGCGCTTCCGGCAGCCCTGCTCCGAAAATGCGAACGTCTGCAGATAGATCGCCGGCAGAAAGAGCTAGCCTGGAAAGCTGTTGCTCAGCCTCATCTGCCCATGGCACTGCTCACACAGAGGCACAGAGCCTGGGGTTGCTTGCTTGACTTCGTACCTCAAACTTCAAACGTATCTTAGGTGGTCCGTGCCGGGCGCATCGGGCAGCCCTGCTCCGAAAATGTGAACGTCTGCAGATAGCTCGCCTGCAGAAAGATCTAGCCTGGAAAGCTGTTGCTCAGCCTCATCTGCCCATGGCACTGCTCGCACAGAGGCACAGAGACTGGGGCTGCTTGCTTGTCTTGCCCCCTCAAACTTCAAATGTATTTTAGGTTGTCCGTGCCGCCCAACTCCGGCAGCCCTGCTCCGAAAATGCAAACGTCTGCAGATAGCTCGCATCCAGAAAGAGCTAGCCTGGAAAGATGTTGCTCAGCCTCATCTGCCCATGGCACTGCTCGCACAGAGGCACAGAGACTGGGGCTGCTTGCTTGTCTTACTCCCTCAAACTTCAAACGTACATTAGGTGGTCCGTGCCAGCAAACTCCAGCAGCCCTGCTCCGAAAATGCGAACGTCTGCAGATAGCTCGCCGGCAGAAAGCGCTAGCCTGGAAAGCTTTTGCTCAGCCTCATCTGCCCATGGAACTGCTCGCACAGAGGCACAGAGACTGGGGCTGCTTGCTTGTCTTGCCCCCTCAAACTTCAAATGTAGCTTAGGTTGTCCGTGCCGCCCAACTCCGGCAGCCCTGCTCCGAAAATGGGAACGTCTGCAGATAGCTCGCCGGCAGAAAGCGCTAGCCTGGAAAGCTTTTGCTCAGCCTCATCTGCCCATGGCACTGCTCGCACAGAGGCACAGAGACTGGGGCTCCTTGCTTGTCTTGACCCCTCAAACTTCAAACGTAACTTAGGTGGTCCGTACCAGGAGCCTCTGGCAGCCCTGCTCTGAAAATGCGAATGTCTGCAGATAGCTCGCAGCCAGAAAGAGCTAGCCTGGAAAGCTGTTGCTCAGCCTCATCTGCCCATGGCACTGCTCGCACAGAGGCACAGAGACTGGGGCTGCTTGCTTGTCTTACTCCCTCAAACTTCAAACGTACATTAGGTGGTCCGTGCCAGCAAACTCCAGCAGCCCTGCTCCGAAAATGCGAACGTCTGCAGATAGCTCTCAACCAGAATTAGCTAGCGTGGAAAGCTGTTGCTCAGTCTCATCTGCCCATGGCACTGCTCGCACAGAGGCACAGAGACTGGGGCTTCTTGCTTGACATGACCACTCAAACTTCAAACCTAACTTAGGTGGTCCGTGCCGGGCGCCTCCGGCAGACCTGTTCTAAAAATGCGAACGTCTGCAGATAGCTCGCCGGTAGAAAGAGCTAGCCTGGAAAGCTGTTGCTCAGCTTCATCTGCACATGGCACTGCTCGCACAGAGGCACAGAGACTGGGGCTGCTTGCTTGTCTTGCCCCGTTAAAGTTCAAAAGTATCTTAACTTTTTCTGTGCAGTGGGCCTCCGGCAGCTCTGCTCCGAAAATGCGAACGTCTGCAGATAGCTCGCAGCCAGAAAGAGCTAGCCTGGAAAGCTGTTGCTCAGCCTTATCTGCCCATGGCACTGCTCGCACAGAGGCACAGAGACTGGGACTGCTTGCTTGTCTTGCCCCCTCAAACTTCAAACGTAATTTATGTGGTCCGCGCAGGGAGCCTCTGACAGCACTGCTCTGAAAATGCGAACGTCTGCAGTTAGCTGGCAGCCTGAAAGGGCTAGCCTGGAAAGCTGTAGCTCAGCCTCATCTGCCCATGGCACTGCTCGCACAGAGGCACAGAGACTGGGGCTGCTTGCTTGTCTTGCCCCCTCAAACTTGAAATGTAGCTTAGGTTGTCCGAGTCGCCCAACTCCGGCAGCCCTGCTCCGAAAATGGGAACGTCTGCAGATAGCTCGCCGGCAGAAAGCGCAAGCCTGGAAAGCTGTTGCTCAGCCTCATCTGCCCATGGCACTGCTCGCACAGAGGCACAGAGACTGGGGCTGCTTGCTTGTCTTGCCCCCTCAAATTTCAAACGTAGTTAAGGTGGTATGTGCCACGATCCTCTGGCAGCCCTGTTCCGAAAATGGGAATGTCTGCAGATAGCTCGCAACCAGAAGGAGCTAGCCTGGAAAGCTGTTGCTGAGCCTCATCTGCCCATGGCACTGCTCGCACAGAGGCACAGAGACTGGGGCTGCTTGCTTCTCTTGCCCCCTCAAACTTCAAACGTAGTTTAGGTGGTCCACGCCGGGAGCCTCTGGCAGTCCTGCTCTGAAAATGCGAACGTCTGCAGTTAGCTCGCAGCCAGAAAGAGCTAGCCTGGAAAGCTGTTGCTCAGCCTCATCTGCCCATGGCACTGCTCGCACAGAGGCAGAGATACTGGGGCTTCTTGCTTGTCTTGCCATCTCAAACTTCAAACGTAGATTTGGAGGTTCGTTCAGGGGTCCTCTGGCAGCCCTTTTACGAAAATTGGAACGTCTGCTGATAGCTCTCAGTCAGAGTGAGCTAGCGTGGAAAGCTGTTGCTCAGCCTCATCTGCCCATGGCACTGCTCGCACAGAGGCACAGAGACTGGGGCTGCTTGCTTGTCTTGACCCCTCAAACTTCAAACGTAGCTTAGGTGGTCCGTGCCGGGCGCCTCCGGCAGCCCTGCTCTGAAAATGCGAACGTCTGCAGATAGCTCGCCTGCAGAAAGATCTAGCCTGGAAAGCTGTTGCTCAGCCTCATCTGCCCATGGCACTGCTCGCACAGAGGCAGAGAGACTGGGGCTGCTTGCTTGTCTTGACCCCTCAAACTTCAAACGTAACTTAGGTGGTCCGTACCAGGAGCCTCTGGCAGCCCTGCTCTGAAAATGCGAACGTCTGCAGATAGCTCTCAGCCAGAAAGAGCTAGCCTGGAAAGCTGTTGCTCAGCCTCATCTGCCCATGGCACTGCTCGCACAGAGGTACAGAGACTGGGGCTGCTTGCTTGTCTTGCCCCGTTAAAGTTCAAAAGTATCTTAAGATTTTCGTGCCGGGCACCTCCAGCAGCCCTGCTCCGAAAATGCAAACGTCTGCAGATAGCTCTCAGCCAGAAAGGGCTAGCCTGGAAAGCTGTTGCTCAGCCTCATCTGCCCATGCCACTGCTCGCACAGAGGCACAGAGACTGGGGCTGCTTGCTTGTCTTACTCCCTCAAACTTCAAACGTACATTAGCTGGTCCGTGTCAGCAAACTCCAGCAGCCCTGCTCCGAAAATGCGAACGTCTGCAGATAGATGGCAGCCTGAAAGAGCTAGCCTGGAAAGCTGTTGCTCAGCCTCATCTGCCCATGGCACTGCTCGCACAGAGGCACAGAGACTGGGGCTGCTTGCTTGTCTTGCCACCTCAAACTTCAAATGTAGCTTAGGTTGTCCGTGCCGCCCAACTCCGGCAGCCCTGCTCCGAAAATGGGAACGTCTGCAGATAGCTCGCCGGCAGAAAGCGCTAGCCTGGAAAGCTGTTGCTCAGCCTCATCTGCCCATGGCACTGCTCGCACAGAGGCACAGAGACTGGGGCTGCTTGCTTGTCTTGCCCCGTTAAAGTTCAAAAGTATCTTAAGTTTTCCGTGCAGGGGGCCTCCGGCAGCTCTGCTCCGAAAATGCGAACGTCTGCAGATAGCTCGCAGCCAGAAAGAGCTAGCCTGGAAAGCTGCTGCTGAGCCTCATCTGCCCATGGCACTGCTCGCACAGAGGCAGAGATACTGGGGCTTCTTGCTTGTCTTGCCATCTCAAACTTCAAACGTAGATTTGGAGGTTCGTTCAGGGGTCCTCTGGCAGCCCTTTTCCGAAAATTGGAACGTCTGCTGATAGGTCTCAGTCAGAGTGAGCTAGCGTGGAAAGCTGTTGCTCAGCGTCATCTGCCCATGGCACTGCTCGCACAGAGGCACAGAGACTGGGGCTGCTTGCTTGTCTTGACCCCTCAAACTTCAAACGTAGCTTAGGTGGTCCGTGCCGGGCGCCTCCGGCAGCCCTGCTCTGAAAATGCGAACGTCTGCAGATAGCTCGCCTGCAGAAAGAGCTATTCTGGAAAGCTGTTGCTCAGCCTCATCTGCCCATGGCACTGCTCGCACAGAGGCACAGAGACTGGGGCTGCTTGCTTGTCTTGCCACCTTAAACTTCAAACGTAGCTTAGGTGGTCCGTGCCAGGATCCTCTGGCAGCCCTGCTCTGCATATGCAAACGTCTGCAGATATCTCGCCGGCAGAAAGAGCTAGCCTGGAAAGCTATTGCTCAGCCTCATCTGCCCATGGCACTGCTCACACAGAGGCACAGAGACTGAAGCTGCTTGCTTGTCTTGCCCCCTCAAACTTCAAATATAGCTTAGGTTGTCCGTGCCGCCCCACTCCGGCAGCCCTGCTCCGAAAATGGGAACGTCTGCAGATAGCTCGCCGGCAGAAAGCGCTAGCCTGGAAAGCTTTTGCTCAGCCTCATCTGCCCATGGCACTGCTCGCACAGAGGCACAGAGACTGGGGCTCCTTGCTTGTCTTGACCCCTCAAACTTCAAACGTAACTTAGGTGGTCCGTACCAGGAGATTCTGGCAGCCCTGCTCTGAAAATGCGAACGTCTGCAGATAGCTCGCAGCCAGAAAGAGCTAGCCTGGAAAGCTGTTGCTCAGCCTCATCTGCCCATGGCACTGCTCGCACAGAGGCACAGAGACTGGGGCTGCTTGCTTGTCTTGCCCCGTTAAAGTTCAAAAGTATCTTAAGATTTTCGTGCCGGGCACCTTTAGCAGCCCTGCTCCGAAAATGCAAACGTCTGCAGATAGCTCTCAGCCAGAAAGGGCTAGCCTGGAAAGCTGTTGCTCAGCCTCATCTGCCCATGGCACTGCTCGCACAGAGACACAGAGACTGGGGCTGCTTGCTTGTCTTACTCCCTCAAACTTCAAACGTACATTAGGTGGTCCGTGCCAGCAAACTCCGGCAGCCCTGCTCCGAAAATGGGAACGTCTGCAGATAGCTCGCCGGCAGAAAGCGCTAGCCTGGAAAGCTTTTGCTCAGCCTCATCTGCCCATGGCACTGCTCGCACAGAGGCACAGAGACTGGGGCTCCTTGCTTGTCTTGACCCCTCAAACTTCAAACGTAACTTAGGTGGTCCGTACCAGGAGCCTCTGGCAGCCCTGCTCTGAAAATGCGAATGTCTGCAGATAGCTCGCAGCCAGAAAGAGCTAGCCTGGAAAGCTGTTGCTCAGCCTCATCTGCCCATGGCACTGCTCGCACAGAGGCACAGAGACTGGGGCTGCTTGCTTGTCTTACTCCCTCAAACTTCAAACGTACATTAGGTGGTCCGTGCCAGCAAACTCCAGCAGCCCTGCTCCGAAAATGCGAACGTCTGCAGATAGCTCTCAACCAGAATTAGCTAGCGTGGAAAGCTGTTGCTCAGTCTCATCTGCCCATGGCACTGCTCGCACAGAGGCACAGAGACTGGGGCTTCTTGCTTGACATGACCACTCAAACTTCAAACCTAACTTAGGTGGTCCGTGCCGGGCGCCTCCGGCAGACCTGTTCTAAAAATGCGAACGTCTGCAGATAGCTCGCCGGTAGAAAGAGCTAGCCTGGAAAGCTGTTGCTCAGCTTCATCTGCACATGGCACTGCTCGCACAGAGGCACAGAGACTGGGGCTGCTTGCTTGTCTTGCCCCGTTAAAGTTCAAAAGTATCTTAACTTTTTCTGTGCAGTGGGCCTCCGGCAGCTCTGCTCCGAAAATGCGAACGTCTGCAGATAGCTCGCAGCCAGAAAGAGCTAGCCTGGAAAGCTGTTGCTCAGCCTTATCTGCCCATGGCACTGCTCGCACAGAGGCACAGAGACTGGGACTGCTTGCTTGTCTTGCCCCCTCAAACTTCAAACGTAATTTATGTGGTCCGCGCAGGGAGCCTCTGACAGCACTGCTCTGAAAATGCGAACGTCTGCAGTTAGCTGGCAGCCTGAAAGGGCTAGCCTGGAAAGCTGTAGCTCAGCCTCATCTGCCCATGGCACTGCTCGCACAGAGGCACAGAGACTGGGGCTGCTTGCTTGTCTTGCCCCCTCAAACTTGAAATGTAGCTTAGGTTGTCCGAGTCGCCCAACTCCGGCAGCCCTGCTCCGAAAATGGGAACGTCTGCAGATAGCTCGCCGGCAGAAAGCGCAAGCCTGGAAAGCTGTTGCTCAGCCTCATCTGCCCATGGCACTGCTCGCACAGAGGCACAGAGACTGGGGCTGCTTGCTTGTCTTGCCCCCTCAAATTTCAAACGTAGTTAAGGTGGTATGTGCCACGATCCTCTGGCAGCCCTGTTCCGAAAATGGGAATGTCTGCAGATAGCTCGCAACCAGAAGGAGCTAGCCTGGAAAGCTGTTGCTGAGCCTCATCTGCCCATGGCACTGCTCGCACAGAGGCACAGAGACTGGGGCTGCTTGCTTCTCTTGCCCCCTCAAACTTCAAACGTAGTTTAGGTGGTCCACGCCGGGAGCCTCTGGCAGTCCTGCTCTGAAAATGCGAACGTCTGCAGTTAGCTCGCAGCCAGAAAGAGCTAGCCTGGAAAGCTGTTGCTCAGCCTCATCTGCCCATGGCACTGCTCGCACAGAGGCAGAGATACTGGGGCTTCTTGCTTGTCTTGCCATCTCAAACTTCAAACGTAGATTTGGAGGTTCGTTCAGGGGTCCTCTGGCAGCCCTTTTACGAAAATTGGAACGTCTGCTGATAGCTCTCAGTCAGAGTGAGCTAGCGTGGAAAGCTGTTGCTCAGCCTCATCTGCCCATGGCACTGCTCGCACAGAGGCACAGAGACTGGGGCTGCTTGCTTGTCTTGACCCCTCAAACTTCAAACGTAGCTTAGGTGGTCCGTGCCGGGCGCCTCCGGCAGCCCTGCTCTGAAAATGCGAACGTCTGCAGATAGCTCGCCTGCAGAAAGATCTAGCCTGGAAAGCTGTTGCTCAGCCTCATCTGCCCATGGCACTGCTCGCACAGAGGCAGAGAGACTGGGGCTGCTTGCTTGTCTTGACCCCTCAAACTTCAAACGTAACTTAGGTGGTCCGTACCAGGAGCCTCTGGCAGCCCTGCTCTGAAAATGCGAACGTCTGCAGATAGCTCTCAGCCAGAAAGAGCTAGCCTGGAAAGCTGTTGCTCAGCCTCATCTGCCCATGGCACTGCTCGCACAGAGGTACAGAGACTGGGGCTGCTTGCTTGTCTTGCCCCGTTAAAGTTCAAAAGTATCTTAAGATTTTCGTGCCGGGCACCTCCAGCAGCCCTGCTCCGAAAATGCAAACGTCTGCAGATAGCTCTCAGCCAGAAAGGGCTAGCCTGGAAAGCTGTTGCTCAGCCTCATCTGCCCATGCCACTGCTCGCACAGAGGCACAGAGACTGGGGCTGCTTGCTTGTCTTACTCCCTCAAACTTCAAACGTACATTAGCTGGTCCGTGTCAGCAAACTCCAGCAGCCCTGCTCCGAAAATGCGAACGTCTGCAGATAGATGGCAGCCTGAAAGAGCTAGCCTGGAAAGCTGTTGCTCAGCCTCATCTGCCCATGGCACTGCTCGCACAGAGGCACAGAGACTGGGGCTGCTTGCTTGTCTTGCCACCTCAAACTTCAAATGTAGCTTAGGTTGTCCGTGCCGCCCAACTCCGGCAGCCCTGCTCCGAAAATGGGAACGTCTGCAGATAGCTCGCCGGCAGAAAGCGCTAGCCTGGAAAGCTGTTGCTCAGCCTCATCTGCCCATGGCACTGCTCGCACAGAGGCACAGAGACTGGGGCTGCTTGCTTGTCTTGCCCCGTTAAAGTTCAAAAGTATCTTAAGTTTTCCGTGCAGGGGGCCTCCGGCAGCTCTGCTCCGAAAATGCGAACGTCTGCAGATAGCTCGCAGCCAGAAAGAGCTAGCCTGGAAAGCTGCTGCTGAGCCTCATCTGCCCATGGCACTGCTCGCACAGAGGCAGAGATACTGGGGCTTCTTGCTTGTCTTGCCATCTCAAACTTCAAACGTAGATTTGGAGGTTCGTTCAGGGGTCCTCTGGCAGCCCTTTTCCGAAAATTGGAACGTCTGCTGATAGGTCTCAGTCAGAGTGAGCTAGCGTGGAAAGCTGTTGCTCAGCGTCATCTGCCCATGGCACTGCTCGCACAGAGGCACAGAGACTGGGGCTGCTTGCTTGTCTTGACCCCTCAAACTTCAAACGTAGCTTAGGTGGTCCGTGCCGGGCGCCTCCGGCAGCCCTGCTCTGAAAATGCGAACGTCTGCAGATAGCTCGCCTGCAGAAAGAGCTATTCTGGAAAGCTGTTGCTCAGCCTCATCTGCCCATGGCACTGCTCGCACAGAGGCACAGAGACTGGGGCTGCTTGCTTGTCTTGCCACCTTAAACTTCAAACGTAGCTTAGGTGGTCCGTGCCAGGATCCTCTGGCAGCCCTGCTCTGCATATGCAAACGTCTGCAGATATCTCGCCGGCAGAAAGAGCTAGCCTGGAAAGCTATTGCTCAGCCTCATCTGCCCATGGCACTGCTCACACAGAGGCACAGAGACTGAAGCTGCTTGCTTGTCTTGCCCCCTCAAACTTCAAATATAGCTTAGGTTGTCCGTGCCGCCCCACTCCGGCAGCCCTGCTCCGAAAATGGGAACGTCTGCAGATAGCTCGCCGGCAGAAAGCGCTAGCCTGGAAAGCTTTTGCTCAGCCTCATCTGCCCATGGCACTGCTCGCACAGAGGCACAGAGACTGGGGCTCCTTGCTTGTCTTGACCCCTCAAACTTCAAACGTAACTTAGGTGGTCCGTACCAGGAGATTCTGGCAGCCCTGCTCTGAAAATGCGAACGTCTGCAGATAGCTCGCAGCCAGAAAGAGCTAGCCTGGAAAGCTGTTGCTCAGCCTCATCTGCCCATGGCACTGCTCGCACAGAGGCACAGAGACTGGGGCTGCTTGCTTGTCTTGCCCCGTTAAAGTTCAAAAGTATCTTAAGATTTTCGTGCCGGGCACCTTTAGCAGCCCTGCTCCGAAAATGCAAACGTCTGCAGATAGCTCTCAGCCAGAAAGGGCTAGCCTGGAAAGCTGTTGCTCAGCCTCATCTGCCCATGGCACTGCTCGCACAGAGACACAGAGACTGGGGCTGCTTGCTTGTCTTACTCCCTCAAACTTCAAACGTACATTAGGTGGTCCGTGCCAGCAAACTCCAGCAGCCCTGCTCCGAAAATGCGAACGTCTGCAGATAGCTCTCAACCAGAATTAGCTAGCGTGGAAAGCTGTTGCTCAGTCTCATCTGCCCATGGCACTGCTCGCACAGAGGCACAGAGACTGGGGCTTCTTGCTTGACATGACCACTCAAACTTCAAACCTAACTTAGGTGGTCCGTGCCGGGCGCCTCCGGCAGACCTGTTCTAAAAATGCGAACGTCTGCAGATAGCTCGCCGGTAGAAAGAGCTAGCCTGGAAAGCTGTTGCTCAGCTTCATCTGCACATGGCACTGCTCGCACAGAGGCACAGAGACTGGGGCTGCTTGCTTGTCTTGCCCCGTTAAAGTTCAAAAGTATCTTAACATTTTCTGTGCAGTGGGCCTCCGGCAGCTCTGCTCCGAAAATGCGAACGTCTGCAGATAGCTCGCAGCCAGAAAGAGCTAGCCTGGAAAGCTGTTGCTCAGCCTTATCTGCCCATGGCACTGCTCGCACAGAGGCACAGAGACTGGGACTGCTTGCTTGTCTTGCCCCCTCAGACTTCAAACGTAATTTATGTGGTCCGCGCAGGGAGCCTCTGACAGCACTGCTCTGAAAATGCGAACGTCTGCAGTTAGCTGGCAGCCTGAAAGGGCTAGCCTGGAAAGCTGTAGCTCAGCCTCATCTGCCCATGGCACTGCTCGCACAGAGGCACAGAGACTGGGGCTGCTTGCTTGTCTTGCCCCCTCAAACTTGAAATGTAGCTTAGGTTGTCCGTGTCGCCCAACTCCGGCAGCCCTGCTCCGAAAATGGGAACGTCTGCAGATAGCTCGCCGGCAGAAAGCGCAAGCCTGGAAAGCTGTTGCTCAGCCTCATCTGCCCATGGCACTGCTCGCACAGAGGCACAGAGACTGGGGCTGCTTGCTTGTCTTGCCCCCTCAAATTTCAAACGTAGTTAAGGTGGTATGTGCCACGATCCTCTGGCAGCCCTGTTCCGAAAATGGGAATGTCTGCAGATAGCTCGCAACCAGAAGGAGCTAGCCTGGAAAGCTGTTGCTGAGCCTCATCTGCCCATGGCACTGCTCGCACAGAGGCACAGAGACTGGGGCTGCTTGCTTGTCTTGCCCCCTCAAACTTCAAACGTAGTTTAGGTGGTCCACGCCGGGAGCCTCTGGCAGTCCTGCTCTGAAAATGCGAATGTCTGCAGTTAGCTCGCAGCCAGAAAGAGCTAGCCTGGAAAGCTGTTGCTCAGCCTCATCTGCCCATGGCACTGCTCACACAGAGGCACAGAGACTGGGGCTGCTTGCTTGTCTTCAGCCCTCAAACTTCAAACGTAACTTAGGTGGTCCGTACCATGAGCCTCTGGCAGCCCTGCTCTGAAAATGCAAACGTCTGCAGATAGCTCGCAGGCAGAAAGAGCTAGCCTGGAAAGCTGTTGCTCAGCCTCATCTGCCCATGGCACTGCTCGCACAGAGGCACAGAGACTGGGGCTGCTTGCTTGTCTTGCCCCGTTAAAGTTCAAAAGTATCTTAAGATTTCCGTGCCGGGCGCCTCCAGCAGCCCTGCTCCGAAAATGCAAACGTCTGCAGATAGCTCGCAGGCAGAAAGAGCTAGCCTGGAAAGCTGTTGCTCAGCCTCATCTGCCCATGGCACTGCTCGCACAGAGGCACAGAGACTGGGGCTGCTTGCTTGTCTTACTCCCTCAAACTTCAAACGTACATTAGCTGGTCCGTGCCAGCAAACTCCAGCAGCCCTGCTCCGAAAATGCGAACGTCTGCAGATAGCTCTCACCCAGAATGAGCTAGCGTGGAAAGCTGTTGCTCAGCCTCATCTGCCCATGGCACTGCTCGCACAGAGGCACAGAGACTGGGGCTGCTTGCTTGTCTTGCAACCTCGAACTTCAAACGTTTCTTAGGTGGTCCGTGCAGGGGGCCTCCGGCAGCCCTGCTCTGAAAATGCGAACGTCTGCAGATAGCTCGCCGGTAGAAAGAGCTAGCCTGGAAAGCTGTTGCTCAGCCTCATCTGCCAATGGCACTGCTCGCACAGAGGCACAGAGACTGGGGCTGCTTGCTTGTCTTGCCCCGTTAAAGTTCAAAAGTATCTTAACATTTTCTGTGCAGTGGGCCTCCGGCAGCTCTGCTCCGAAAATGCGAACGTGTGCAGATAGCTCGCAGCCAGAAAGAGCTAGCCTGGAAAGCTGTTGCTCAGCCTTATCTGCCCATGGCACTGCTCGCACAGAGGCACAGAGACTGGGACTGCTTGCTTGTCTTGCCCCCTCAAACTTCAAACGTAATTTATGTGGTCCGCGCAGGGAGCCTCTGACAGCACTGCTCTGAAAATGCGAACGTCTGCAGTTAGCTGGCAGCCTGAAAGGGCTAGCCTGGAAAGCTGTAGCTCAGCCTCATCTGCCCATGGCACTGCTCGCACAGAGGCACAGAGACTGGGGCTGCTTGCTTGTCTTGCCCCCTCAAACTTGAAATGTAGCTTAGGTTGTCCGTGTCGCCCAACTCCGGCAGCCCTGCTCCGAAAATGGGAACGTCTGCAGATAGCTCGCCGGCAGAAAGCGCAAGCCTGGAAAGCTGTTGCTCAGCCTCATCTGCCCATGGCACTGCTCGCACAGAGGCACAGAGACTGGGGCTGCTTGCTTGTCTTGCCCCCTCAAATTTCAAACGTAGTTAAGGTGGTATGTGCCACGATCCTCTGGCAGCCCTGTTCCGAAAATGGGAATGTCTGCAGATAGCTCGCAACCAGAAGGAGCTAGCCTGGAAAGCTGTTGCTGAGCCTCATCTGCCCATGGCACTGCTCGCACAGAGGCACAGAGACTGGGGCTGCTTGCTTGTCTTGCCCCCTCAAACTTCAAACGTAGTTTAGGTGGTCCACGCCGGGAGCCTCTGGCAGTCCTGCTCTGAAAATGCGAATGTCTGCAGTTAGCTCGCAGCCAGAAAGAGCTAGCCTGGAAAGCTGTTGCTCAGCCTCATCTGCCCATGGCACTGCTCACACAGAGGCACAGAGACTGGGGCTGCTTGCTTGTCTTCAGCCCTCAAACTTCAAACGTAACTTAGGTGGTCCGTACCATGAGCCTCTGGCAGCCCTGCTCTGAAAATGCAAACGTCTGCAGATAGCTCGCAGGCAGAAAGAGCTAGCCTGGAAAGCTGTTGCTCAGCCTCATCTGCCCATGGCACTGCTCGCACAGAGGCACAGAGACTGGGGCTGCTTGCTTGTCTTGCCCCGTTAAAGTTCAAAAGTATCTTAAGATTTCCGTGCCGGGCGCCTCCAGCAGCCCTGCTCCGAAAATGCAAACGTCTGCAGATAGCTCGCAGGCAGAAAGAGCTAGCCTGGAAAGCTGTTGCTCAGCCTCATCTGCCCATGGCACTGCTCGCACAGAGGCACAGAGACTGGGGCTGCTTGCTTGTCTTACTCCCTCAAACTTCAAACGTACATTAGCTGGTCCGTGCCAGCAAACTCCAGCAGCCCTGCTCCGAAAATGCGAACGTCTGCAGATAGCTCTCACCCAGAATGAGCTAGCGTGGAAAGCTGTTGCTCAGCCTCATCTGCCCATGGCACTGCTCGCACAGAGGCACAGAGACTGGGGCTGCTTGCTTGTCTTGCAACCTCGAACTTCAAACGTTTCTTAGGTGGTCCGTGCAGGGGGCCTCCGGCAGCCCTGCTCTGAAAATGCGAACGTCTGCAGATAGCTGGAAGCCTGAAATAGCTAGCCTGGAAAGCTGTTGCTCAGCCTCATCTGCCAATGGCACTGCTCGCACAGAGGCACAGAGACTCGGGCTGCTTGCTTGTCTTGCCCCGTTAAAGTTCAAACGTAATTTATGTGGTCCACGCAGGGAGCCTCTGGCAGCCCTGCTCTGAAAATGCGAACGTCTGCAGTTAGCTGGCAGGCTGAAAGGGCTAGCCTGTAAAGCTGTTGCTCAGCCTCATCTGCCCATGGCACTGCTCGCACAGAGGCACAGAGACTGGGGCTGCTTGCTTGTCTTGCAACCTCGAACTTCAAACGTATCTTAGGTGGTCCGTGCAGGGGGCCTCCGGCAGCCCTGCTCCGAAAATGCGAACGTCTGCAGATAGCTGGCAGCCTGAAAGAGCTAGCCTGGAAAGCTGTTGCTCAGCCTCATCTGCCCATGGCACTGCTCGCACAGAGGCACAGAGACTGGGGCTGCTTGCTTTGTCTTGCCCCCTCAAACTTCAAATGTAGCTTAGGTTGTCCGTGCCGCCCAACTCCGGCAGCCCTGCTCCGAAAATGGGAACGTCTGCAGATAGCTCGCCGGCAGAAAGCGCTAGCCTGGAAAGCTGTTGCTCAGCCTCATCTGCCCATGGCACTGCTCGCACAGAGGCACAGAGACTGGGGCTGCTTGCTTGTCTTGCCCCGTTAAAGTTCAAAAGTATCTTAAGTTTTCCGTGCAGGGGGCCTCCGGCAGCTCTGCTCCGAAAATGCGAACGTCTGCAGATAGCTCGCAGCCAGAAAGAGCTAGCCTGGAAAGCTGCTGCTGAGCCTCATCTGCCCATGGCACTGCTCGCACAGAGGCAGAGATACTGGGGCTTCTTGCTTGTCTTGCCATCTCAAACTTCAAACGTAGATTTGGAGGTTCGTTCAGGGGTCCTCTGGCAGCCCTTTTCCGAAAATTGGAACGTCTGCTGATAGCTCTCAGCCAGAGTAAGCTAGCGTGGAAAGCTGTTGCTCAGCCTCATCTGCCCATGGCACTGCTCGCACAGAGGCACAGACACTGGGGCTGCTTGCTTGTCTTGACCCCTCAAACTTCAAACGTAGCTTAGGTGGTCAGTGCCGGGCGCCTCCGGCAGCCCTGCTCTGAAAATGCGAACGTCTGCAGATAGCTCGCCTGCAGAAAGAGCTATTCTGGAAAGCTGTTGCTCAGCCTCATCTGCCCATGGCACTGCTCGCACAGAGGCACAGAGACTGGGGCTGCTTGCTTGTCTTGCCACCTCAAACTTCAAACGTAGCTTAGGTGGTCCGTGCCAGGATCCTCTGGCAACCCTGCTCTGCATATGCAAACGTCTGCAGATAGCTCGCCGGCAGAAAAAGCTAACCTGGAAAGCTATTGCTCAGCCTCATCTGCCCATGGCACTGCTCGCACAGAGGCACAGAGACTGAGGCTGCTTGCTTGTCTTGCCCCCTCAAACTTCAAATATAGCTTAGGTTGTCCGTGCCGCCCCACTCCGGCAGCCCTGCTCTGAAAATGCGAACGTCTGCAGATAGATCGACGGCAGAAAGAGCTATTCTGGAAAGCTGTTGCTCAGCCTCATCTGCCCATGGCACTGCTCGCACAGAGGCAGAGAGACTGGGGCTGCTTGCTTGTCTTGACCCCTCAAACTTCAAACGTAATTTAGGTGGTCCGTAGCAGAAGCCTCTGGCAGCCCAGCTCTGAAAATGGGAACGTCTGCAGATAGCTCGCAGCCAGAAATAGCTAGCCTGGAAAGCTGTTGCTCAGCCTCATCTGCCCATGGCACTGCTCGCACAGAGGCACAGAGACTGGGGCTGCTTGCTTGTCTTGCCACCTCAAACTTCAAAATTATATTTGGAGGTTCGTTCAGGGGGCCTCTGGCAGCCCTGCTCTGAAAATTGGACCGTCTGCAGACAACTCGCCGGCAGAAAAAGCTAGCCTGGAAAGCTGTTGCGGAGCCTCATCTGCCCATGGCACTGCTCGCACAGAGGCACAGAGACTGGGGCTGCTTGCTTGTCTTGACCCCTCAAACTTCAAACGAACCTTAGGTGGTCCTTGCCGGCCAAATCCGGCAGCCCTGCTCTGAAAATGCGAACGTCTGCAGATAGCTCGCAGGCAGAAAGAGCTAGCCTGGAAAGCTGTTGCTCAGCCTCATCTGCCCATGGCACTGCTCGCACAGAGGCAGAGAGACTGGGGCTTCTTGCTTGACATGACCACTCAAACTTCAAACCTAACTTAGGTGGTCCGTGCCGGGCGCCTCCGGCAGACCTGTTCTAAAAATGCGAACGTCTGCAGATAGCTCGCCGGTAGAAAGAGCTAGCCTGGAAAGCTGTTGCTCAGCTTCATCTGCACATGGCACTGCTCGCACAGAGGCACAGAGACTGGGGCTGCTTGCTTGTCTTGCCCCGTTAAAGTTCAAAAGTATCTTAACATTTTCTGTGCAGTGGGCCTCCGGCAGCTCTGCTCCGAAAATGCGAACGTCTGCAGATAGCTCGCAGCCAGAAAGAGCTAGCCTGGAAAGCTGTTGCTCAGCCTTATCTGCCCATGGCACTGCTCGCACAGAGGCACAGAGACTGGGACTGCTTGCTTGTCTTGCCCCCTCAAACTTCAAACGTAATTTATGTGGTCCGCGCAGGGAGCCTCTGACAGCACTGCTCTGAAAATGCGAACGTCTGCAGTTAGCTGGCAGCCTGAAAGGGCTAGCCTGGAAAGCTGTAGCTCAGCCTCATCTGCCCATGGCACTGCTCGCACAGAGGCACAGAGACTGGGGCTGCTTGCTTGTCTTGCCCCCTCAAACTTGAAATGTAGCTTAGGTTGTCCGTGTCGCCCAACTCCGGCAGCCCTGCTCCGAAAATGGGAACGTCTGCAGATAGCTCGCCGGCAGAAAGCGCAAGCCTGGAAAGCTGTTGCTCAGCCTCATCTGCCCATGGCACTGCTCGCACAGAGGCACAGAGACTGGGGCTGCTTGCTTGTCTTGCCCCCTCAAATTTCAAACGTAGTTAAGGTGGTATGTGCCACGATCCTCTGGCAGCCCTGTTCCGAAAATGGGAATGTCTGCAGATAGCTCGCAACCAGAAGGAGCTAGCCTGGAAAGCTGTTGCTGAGCCTCATCTGCCCATGGCACTGCTCGCACAGAGGCACAGAGACTGGGGCTGCTTGCTTGTCTTGCCCCCTCAAACTTCAAACGTAGTTTAGGTGGTCCACGCCGGGAGACTCTGGCAGTCCTGCTCTGAAAATGCGAATGTCTGCAGTTAGCTCGCAGCCAGAAAGAGCTAGCCTGGAAAGCTGTTGCTCAGCCTCATCTGCCCATGGCACTGCTCACACAGAGGCACAGAGACTGGGGCTGCTTGCTTGTCTTCAGCCCTCAAACTTCAAACGTAACTTAGGTGGTCCGTACCATGAGCCTCTGGCAGCCCTGCTCTGAAAATGCAAACGTCTGCAGATAGCTCGCAGGCAGAAAGAGCTAGCCTGGAAAGCTGTTGCTCAGCCTCATCTGCCCATGGCACTGCTCGCACAGAGGCACAGAGACTGGGGCTGCTTGCTTGTCTTGCCCCGTTAAAGTTCAAAAGTATCTTAAGATTTCCGTGCCGGGCGCCTCCAGCAGCCCTGCTCCGAAAATGCAAACGTCTGCAGATAGCTCGCAGGCAGAAAGAGCTAGCCTGGAAAGCTGTTGCTCAGCCTCATCTGCCCATGGCACTGCTCGCACAGAGGCACAGAGACTGGGGCTGCTTGCTTGTCTTACTCCCTCAAACTTCAAACGTACATTAGCTGGTCCGTGCCAGCAAACTCCAGCAGCCCTGCTCCGAAAATGCGAACGTCTGCAGATAGCTCTCACTCAGAATGAGCTAGCGTGGAAAGCTGTTGCTCAGCCTCATCTGCCCATGGCACTGCTCGCACAGAGACACAGAGACTGGGGCTGCTTGCTTGTCTTGCAACCTCGAACTTCAAACGTTTCTTAGGTGGTCCGTGCAGGGGGCCTCCGGCAGCCCTGCTCTGAAAATGCGAACGTCTGCAGATAGCTGGAAGCCTGAAATAGCTAGCCTGGAAAGCTGTTGCTCAGCCTCATCTGCCAATGGCACTGCTCGCACAGAGGCACAGAGACTCGGGCTGCTTGCTTGTCTTGCCCCGTTAAAGTTCAAACGTAATTTATGTGGTCCACGCAGGGAGCCTCTGGCAGCCCTGCTCTGAAAATGCGAACGTCTGCAGTTAGCTGGCAGGCTGAAAGGGCTAGCCTGTAAAGCTGTTGCTCAGCCTCATCTGCCCATGGCACTGCTCGCACAGAGGCACAGAGACTGGGGCTGCTTGCTTGTCTTGCAACCTCGAACTTCAAACGTATCTTAGGTGGTCCGTGCAGGGGGCCTCCGGCAGCCCTGCTCCGAAAATGCGAACGTCTGCAGATAGCTGGCAGCCTGAAAGAGCTAGCCTGGAAAGCTGTTGCTCAGCCTCATCTGCCCATGGCACTGCTCGCACAGAGGCACAGAGACTGGGGCTGCTTGCTTTGCCTTGCCCCCTCAAACTTCAAATGTAGCTTAGGTTGTCCGTGCCGCCCAACTCCGGCAGCCCTGCTCCGAAAATGGGAACGTCTGCAGATAGCTCGCCGGCAGAAAGCGCTAGCCTGGAAAGCTGTTGCTCAGCCTCATCTGCCCATGGCACTGCTCGCACAGAGGCACAGAGACTGGGGCTGCTTGCTTGTCTTGCCCCGTTAAAGTTCAAAAGTATCTTAAGTTTTCCGTGCAGGGGGCCTCCGGCAGCTCTGCTCCGAAAATGCGAACGTCTGCAGATAGCTCGCAGCCAGAAAGAGCTAGCCTGGAAAGCTGCTGCTGAGCCTCATCTGCCCATGGCACTGCTCGCACAGAGGCAGAGATACTGGGGCTTCTTGCTTGTCTTGCCATCTCAAACTTCAAACGTAGATTTGGAGGTTCGTTCAGGGGTCCTCTGGCAGCCCTTTTCCGAAAATTGGAACGTCTGCTGATAGCTCTCAGCCAGAGTAAGCTAGCGTGGAAAGCTGTTGCTCAGCCTCATCTGCCCATGGCACTGCTCGCACAGAGGCACAGACACTGGGGCTGCTTGCTTGTCTTGACCCCTCAAACTTCAAACGTAGCTTAGGTGGTCAGTGCCGGGCGCCTCCGGCAGCCCTGCTCTGAAAATGCGAACGTCTGCAGATAGCTCGCCTGCAGAAAGAGCTATTCTGGAAAGCTGTTGCTCAGCCTCATCTGCCCATGGCACTGCTCGCACAGAGGCACAGAGACTGGGGCTGCTTGCTTGTCTTGCCACCTCAAACTTCAAACGTAGCTTAGGTGGTCCGTGCCAGGATCCTCTGGCAACCCTGCTCTGCATATGCAAACGTCTGCAGATAGCTCGCCGGCAGAAAGAGCTAACCTGGAAAGCTATTGCTCAGCCTCATCTGCCCATGGCACTGCTCGCACAGAGGCACAGAGACTGAGGCTGCTTGCTTGTCTTGCCCCCTCAAACTTCAAATATAGCTTAGGTTGTCCGTGCCGCCCCACTCCGGCAGCCCTGCTCTGAAAATGCGAACGTCTGCAGATAGATCGACGGCAGAAAGAGCTATTCTGGAAAGCTGTTGCTCAGCCTCATCTGCCCATGGCACTGCTCGCACAGAGGCAGAGAGACTGGGGCTGCTTGCTTGTCTTGACCCCTGAAACTTCAAACGTAATTTAGGTGGTCCGTAGCAGAAGCCTCTGGCAGCCCAGCTCTGAAAATGGGAACGTCTGCAGATAGCTCGCAGCCAGAAATAGCTAGCCTGGAAAGCTGTTGCTCAGCCTCATCTGCCCATGGCACTGCTCGCACCGAGGCACAGAGACTGGGTCTGCTTGCTTGTCTTGCCACCTCAAACTTCAAAATTATATTTGGAGGTTCGTTCAGGGGGCCTCTGGCAGCCCTGCTCTGAAAATTGGACCGTCTGCAGACAACTCGCCGGCAGAAAAAGCTAGCCTGGAAAGCTGTTGCGGAGCCTCATCTGCCCATGGCACTGCTCGCACAGAGGCACAGAGACTGGGGCTGCTTGCTTGTCTTGACCCCTCAAACTTCAAACGAACCTTAGGTGGTCCTTGCCGGCCAAATCCGGCAGCCCTGCTCTGAAAATGCGAACGTCTGCAGATAGCTCGCAGGCAGAAAGAGCTAGCCTGGAAAGCTGTTGCTCAGCCTCATCTGCCCATGGCACTGCTCGCACAGAGGCACAGAGACTGGGGCTCCTTGCTTGTTTTGACCCCTCAAACTTCAAACGTAACTTAGGTGGTTCGTACCAGGAGCCTCTGGTAGCCCTGCTCCGAAAATGCAAACGTCTGCAGATAGCTCGCAGCCAGAAAGAGCTAGCCTGGAAAGCTGTTGCTCAGCCTCATCTGCCCATGGCACTGCTCGCACAGAGGCACAGAGACTGGGGCTGCTTGCTTGTCTTGCCCCGTTAAAGTTCAAAAGTATCTTAAGTTTTCCGTACAGGGGGCCTCCGGCAGCTCTGCTCCGAAAATGCGAACGTCTGCAGATAGCTCGCAGGCAGAAAGAGCTAGCCTGGAAAGCTGTTGCTGAGCCTCATCTGCCCATGGCACTGCTCACACAGAGGCACAGAGACTGGGGCTGCTTGCTTGTCTTGCCCCGTTAAAGTTCAAAAGTATCTTAAGATTTCCGTGCCGGGCGCCTTCAGCAGCCCTGCTCCGAAAATGCAAACGTCTGCCGAGAACTCGCATCCAGCAAGAGCTTGCCTGGAAAGATGTTGCTCAGCCTCATCTGCCCATGGCACTGCTCGCACAGAGGCACAGAGACTGGGGCTGCTTGCTTGTCTTACTCCCTCAAACTTCAAACGTACATTAGGTGGTCCGTGCCAGCAAACTCCAGCAGCCCTGCTCCGAGAATGCGAACGTCTGCAGATAGCTCTCAGACAGAATGAGCTAGCGTGGAAAGCTGTTGCTCAGCCTCATCTGCCCATGGCACTGCTCGCACAGAGGCACAGAGACTGGGGCTGCTTGCTTGTCTTGCAACCTCAAACTTCAAACGTATCTTAGGTGGTCCGTGCAGGGGGCCTCCCACAGCCCTGTTCCGAAAATGCGAACGTGTGCAGATAGCTCGCAGCCAGAAAGAGCTAGCCTGGAAAGCTGTTGCTCAGCCTCATCTGCACATGGCACTGCTCGCACAGAGGCACAGAGACTGGGGCTGCTTGCTTGACTTGACCACTCAAACTTCAAACCTAACTTAGGTGGTCCGTGCCGGGCGCCTCCGGCAGACCTGCTCCGAAAATGCGAACGTCTGCAAATAGCTCGCATCCAGAAAGAGCTAGCCTGGAAAGATGTTGCTCAGCCTCATCTGCCCATGGCACTGCTCGCACAGAGGCACAGAGACTGGGGCTGCTTGCTTGTCTTGACCCCTCAAACTTCAAACGTAGCTTAGGTGGTCCGTGCCGGGCGACTCCGGCAGCCCTGCTCTGAAAATGCGAACGTCTGCAGATAGCTCACCGGCAGAAAGAGCTATTCTGGAAAGCTGTTGCTCAGCCTCATCTGCCCATGGCACTGCTCGCACAGAGGCACAGAGACTGGGGCTGCTTGCTTGTCTTGCCCCGTTAAAGTTCAAAAGTATCTTAATATTTCCGTACAGGGGGCCTCCGGCAGCCCTGCTCCGAAAATGGGAACGTCTGCAGATAGCTCGCATCCAGAAAGAGCTAGCCTGGAAAGATGTTGCTCAGCCTCATCTGCCCATGGCACTGCTCGCACAGAGGCACAGAGACTGGGGCTGCTTGCTTGTCTTACTCCCTCAAACTTCAAACGTACATTAGGTGGTCCGTGCCAGCAAACTCCAGCAGCCCTGCTCCAAAAATGCGAACGTCTGCAGATAGCTCTCAGCCAGAATGAGCTAGCGTGGAAAGCTGTTGCTCAGCCTCATCTGCCCATGGCACTGCTCGCACAGAGGCACAGAGACTGGGGCTGCTTGCTTGTCTTGCCCCGTTAAAGTTCAAAAGTATCTTAAGTTTTCCGTGCAGGGGGCCTCCGGCAGCTCTGCTCCGAAAATGCGAACGTCTGCAGATAGCTCGCAGCCAGAAAGAGCTAGCCTGGAAAGCTGCTGCTGAGCCTCATCTGCCCATGGCACTGCTCGCACAGAGGCAGAGATACTGGGGCTTCTTGCTTGTCTTGCCATCTCAAACTTTAAACGTAGATTTGGAGGTTCGTTCAGGGGTCCTCTGGCAGCCCTGTTCCGAAAATGGGAACGTCTGCAGATAGCTCTCAGCCAGAGTGAGCTAGCGTGGAAAGCTATTGCTCAGCCTTATCTGCCCATGGCACTGCTCGCACAGAGGCACAGAGACTGGGGCTGCTTGCTTGTCTTGCAACCTCAAACTTCAAACGTATCTTAGGTGGTCCGTGCAGGGGGCCTCCCACAGCCCTGTTCCGAAAATGCGAACGTCTGCAGATAGCTCGCAGCCAGAAAGAGCTAGCCTGGAAAGCTGTTGCTCAGCCTCATCTGCACATGGCACTGCTCGCACAGAGGCACAGAGACTGGGGCTGCTTGCTTGACTTGACCACTCAAACTTCAAACCTAACTTAGGTGGTCCGTGCCGGGCGCCTCCGGCAGACCTGCTCCGAAAATGCGAACGTCTGCAAATAGCTCGCAGCCAGAAAAAGCTAGCCTGGAAAGCTGTTGCTCAGCCTCATCTGCACATGGCACTGCTCGCACAGAGGCACAGAGACTGGGGCTGCTTGCTTTTCTTACTCCCTCAAACTTCAAACGTACATTAGGTGGTCCGTGCCAGCAAACTCCAGCAGCCCTGTTCCGAAAATGGGAACGTCTGCAGATAGCTCGCCGGCAGAAAGAGCTATTCTGGAAAGCTGTTGCTCAGCCTCATCTGCCCATGGCACTGCTCGCACAGAGGCACAGAGACTGGGGCTGCTTGCTTGTCTTGACCCCTCAAACTTCAAACGTAGCTTAGGTGGTCCGTGCCGGGCGCCTCCGGCAGCCCTGCTCTGAAAATGCGAACGTCTGCAGATAGCTCGCCGGCAGAAAGAGCTATTCTGGAAAGCTGTTGCTCAGCCTCATCTGCCCATGGCACTGCTCGCACAGAGGCACAGAGACTGGGGCTGCTTGCTTGTCTTGCCCCGTTAAAGTTCAAAAGTATCTTAATATTTCCGTACAGGGGGCCTCCGGCAGCCCTGCTCCGAAAATGCAAACGTCTGCAGATAGCTCGCATCCAGAAAGAGCTAGCCTGGAAAGATGTTGCTCAGCCTCAACTGCCCATGGCACTGCTTGCACAGAGGCACAGAGACTGGGGCTGCTTGCTTGTCTTACTCCCTCAAACTTCAAACGTACATTAGGTGGTCCGTGCCAGCAAACTCCAGCAGCCCTGCTCCAAAAATGCGAACGTCTGCAGATAGCTCTCAGCCAGAATGAGCTAGCGTGGAAAGCTGTTGCTCAGCCTCATCTGCCCATGGCACTGCTCGCACAGAGGCACAGAGACTGGGGCTGCTTGCTTGTCTTGCCCCGTTAAAGTTCAAAAGTATCTTAAGTTTTCCGTGCAGGGGGCCTCCGGCAGCTCTGCTCCGAAAATGCGAACGTCTGCAGATAGCTCGCAGCCAGAAAGAGCTAGCCTGGAAAGCTGCTGCTGAGCCTCATCTGCCCATGGCACTGCTCGCACAGAGGCAGAGATACTGGGGCTTCTTGCTTGTCTTGCCATCTCAAACTTCAAACGTAGATTTGGAGGTTCGTTCAGGGGTCCTCTGGCAGCCCTGTTCCGAAAATGGGAACGTCTGCAGATAGCTCTCAGCCAGAGTGAGCTAGCGTGGAAAGCTGTTGCTCAGCCTTATCTGCCCATGGCACTGCTCGCACAGAGGCACAGAGACTGGGGCTGCTTGCTTGTCTTGACCCCTCAAACTTCAAACGTAGCTTAGGTGGTCCGTGCCAGGATCCTCTGGCAGCCCTGCTCTGAAAATGCGAACGTCTGCAGATAGCTCGCATCCAGAAAGAGCCAGCCTGGAAAGCTGTTGCTCAGCCTCATCTGCCCATGGCACTGCTCGCACAGAGGCACAGAGACTGGGGCTGCTTTCTTGTCTTGCCACCTCAAACTTCAAAATTATATTTGGAGGTTCGTTCAGGGGGCCTCTGGCAGCCCTGCTCTGAAAATTGGACCGTCTGCAGACAGCTCGCCGGCAGAAAAAGCTAGCCTGGAAAGCTGTTGCAGAGCCTCATCTGCCCATGGCACTGCTCGCACAGAGGCACAGAGACTGGGGCTGCTTGCTTGTCTTGCCACCTCAAACTTCAAACGTACATTAGGTGGTCCGTTCCAGCAAACTCCAGCAGACCTGCTCCGAAAATGCGAACGTCTGCAGATAGCTCTCAGCCAGAATGAGCTAGCGTGGAAAGCTGTTGCTCAGCCTCATCTGCCCATGGCACTGCTCGCACAGAGGCACAGAGACTGGGGCTGCTTTCTTGTCTTGACTCGTTAATGTTCAAAAGTATCTTAACTTTTCCGTGCAGGGGGCCTCCGGCAGCTCTGCTCTGAAAATGCGAACGTCTGCAGATAGCTCGCAGCCAGAAAGAGCTAGCCTGGAAAGCTGTTGCTCAGTCTCATCTGACCATGGCACTGCTCGCACAGAGGCACAGAGACTGGGGCTGCTTGCTTGTCTTACTCCCTCAAACTTCAAACGTACATTAGGTGGTCCGTGTCAGCAAACTCCAGCAACCCTGCTCCGAAAATGCGAACGTCTGCAGATAGCTCTCAGCCAGAATAAGCTAGCGTGGAAAGCTGTTGCTCAGCCTTATCTGCCCATGGCACTGCTCGCACAGAGGCACAGAGACTAGGGCTGCTTGCTTGTCTTGCAACCTCAAACTTCAAACGTATCTTAGGTGGTCCGTGCAGGGGCCCTTCCCGCAGCCCTGCTCCGATAATGCGAACGTCTGCAGATAGCTGGCAGCCAGAAAGAGCTAGCCTGGAAAGCTGTTACTCAGCCTCATCTGCCCATGGCACTGCTCGCACAGAGGCACAGAGACTGGGGCTGCTTGCTTGTCTTGCCCCCTCAAACTTCAAACGTATCTTTGGGTGTCCGTGAAGGGGGCCTCCGGCAGCCCTGCTCCGAAAATGCGAAAATCTGCAGATAGCTCGCCGGCAGAAAGAGCTAGCCTGGAAAGCTGTTGCTGAGCCTCATCTGCCCATGGCACTGCTCGCACAGAGGCACAGAGACTGGGGCTGCTTGCTTGTCTTGCCACCTCAAACTTCAAACGTAGCTTAGGTGGTCCGTGCCAGGATCCTCAGGCAGTCCTGCTCCGAAAATGCGAACGTCTGCAGATAGCTGGCATCCAGAAAGAGCTAGCCTGGAAAGCTGTTGCTCAGCCTCATCTGCCCATGGCACTGCTCGCACAGAGGCACAGAGACTGGGGCTGCTTGCTTGTCTTGCCCCGTTATAGTTCAAAAGTATCTTACGTTTTCCGTGTCGGGCGCCTCCAGCAGCCCTGCTCCGAAAATGCGAACGTCTGCAGATAGCTCTCAGCCAGAAAGTGCTAGCCTGGAAAGCTGTTGGTCAGCCTCATCTGCCCATGGCACTGCTCGCACAGAGGCACAAAGATTGGGGCTGCTTGCTTGTCTTGCCCCCACAAACTTCAAACGTAGATTAGGTGGTCCGTGTCAGCCAACTTCGGCAGCCCCACTCTGAAATTGCGAACTTCTGCAGATAGCTCTCAGACAGAATGAACTAGCGTGGAAAGCTGTTGCTCAGCCTCATCTGCCCATGGCACTGCTCGCACAGAGGCACAGAGACTGGGGCTGCTTGCTTGTCTTGACCCCTCAAACTTCAAACGTATCTTAGGTGGTCCGTGCAGGGGGCCTCCGGCAGCCTTGCTCCGAAAATGCGAACGTCTGCAGATATCTCTTAGCCAGAAAGAGCTAGCCTGGAAAGCTGTTGCTCAGTCTCATCTGCCCATGGCACTGCTCGCACAGAGGCACAGAGACTGGGGCTTCTTGCTTGTCTTAACCACTCAAACTTCAAACGTAACATAGGTGGTCCGTGCAGGGGGCCTCCGGCAGCCCTGCTCCGAAAATGCGAACGTCTGCAGATAGCTCGCAGCCAGAAAGAGCTAGCCTGGAAAGCTGTTGCTCAGCCTCATCTGCCCATGGCACTGCTCGCACAGAGGCACAGAGACTGGGGCTGCTTGCTTGTCTTGCCCCGTTAAAGTTCAAAAGTATCTTAACTTTTCCGTGCAGGGGGCCTCCGGCAGCTCTGCTCCGAAAATGCGAACGTCTGCAGATAGCTCTCAGCCAGAATGAGCTAGCGTGGAAAGCTGTTACTCAGCCTTATCTGCCCATGGCACTGCTCGCACAGAGGCACAGAGACTGGGGCTGCTTGCTTGTCTTGCAACCTCAAACTTCAAACGTACCTTAGGTGGTCCGTGCAGGGGCCCTTCCCGCAGCCCTGCTCCGAAAATGCGAACGTCTGCAGATAGCTGGCAGCCAGAAAGAGCTAGCCTGGAAAGCTGTTACTCAGCCTCATCTGCCCATGGCACTGCTCGCACAGAGGCACAGAGACTGGGGCTGCTTGCTTGTCTTGCCACCTCAAACTTCAAACGTAGCTTAGGTGGTCCACGCCGGGAGCCTCTGGCAGCCCTGCTCTGAAAATGCGAAAGTCTGCACATAGCTCGCATGCAGAAAGAGCTAGCCTGGAAAGCTGTTGCTCAGCCTCATCTGCCCATGGCACTGCTCGCACAGAGGCACAGAGACTGGGGCTGCTTGCTTGTCTTGCAACCTCGAACTTCAAACGTATCTTAGGTGGTCCGTGCAGGGGGCCTCCGGCAGCCCTGCTCTGAAAATGCGAACGTCTGCAGATAGCTGGCAGCCTGAAAGAGCTAGCCTGGAAAGCTGTTGCTCAGCCTCATCTGCCCATGGCACTGCTCACACAGAGGCACAGAGACTGGGGCTGCTTGCTTGTCTTGCCCCCTCAAATTTCAAACGTAGTTTAGGTGGTATGTGCCACGATCCTCTGGCAGCCCTGTTCCAAAAATGGCAACGTCTGCAGATAGCTCGCAACCAGAAAGAGTTAGCCTGGAAAGCTGTTGCTCAGCCTCATCTGCCCATGGCACTGCTCGCACAGAGGCACAGAGACTGGGGCTGCTTGCTTGTCTTGCCCCGTTAGAGTTCAAAAGTATCTTAAGTTTTCCGTGCAGGGGGCCTCCGGCAGCTCTGCTCCGAAAATGCGAACGTCTGCAGATAGCTCGCGGCCAGAAAGAGCTAGCCTGGAAAGCTGCTGCTGAGCCTCATCTGCCCATGGCACTGCTCGCACAGAGGCAGAGATACGGGGGCTTCTTGCTTGTCTTGCCATCTCAACCTTCAAACGTAGATTTGGAGGTTCGTTCAGGGGTCCTCTGGCAGCCCTGTTCCGAAAATGGGAACGTCTGCTGATAGCTCTCAGCCAGAGTGAGCTAGCGTGGAAAGCTGTTGCTCAGCCTCATCTGCCCATGGCACTGCTCGCACAGAGGCACAGAGACTGGGGCTGCTTGCTTGTCTTGACCCCTCAAACTTCAAACGTAGCTTAGGTGGTCCGTGCCAGGATCCTCTGGCAGCCCTGCTCTGCATATGCAAACGTCTGCAGATAGCTTGCTGGCAGAAAGAGCTAGCCTGGAAAGCTATTGCTCAGCCTCATCTGCCCATGGCACTGCTCGCACAGAGGCACAGAGACTGAGGCTGCTTGCTTGTCTTGCCCCCTCAAACTTCAAATATAGCTTAGGTTGTCCGTGCCGCCCCACTCCGGCAGCCCTGCTCTGAAAATGCGAACGTCTGCAGATAGCTCGACGGCAAAAAAGAGCTATTCTGGAAAGCTGTTGCTCAGCCTCATCTGCCCATGGCACTGCTCGCACAGAGGCAGAGAGACTGGGGCTGCTTACTTGTCTTGACCCCTCAAACTTCAAAGGAAGCTTTGGTGGTCCGTGCCGGCCAAATCCGTCAGCCCTGCTCTGAAAATGCGAACGTCTGCAGATAGCTCGCAGGCAGAAAGAGCTAGCCTGGAAAGCTGTTGCTCAGCCTCATCTGCCCATGGCACTGCTCGCACAGAGGCACAGAGACTGGGGCTGCTTGCTTGTCTTGACCCCTCAAACTTCAAACGTAATTTAGGTGGTCCGTAGCAGGAGCCTCTGGCAGCTCAGCTCTGAAAATGGGAATGTATGCAGATAGCTCGCAGCCAGAAATAGCTAGCCTGGAAAGCTGTTGCTCAGCCTCATCTGCCCATGGCACTGCTCGCACCGAGGCACAGAGACTGGGTCTGCTTGCTTGTCTTGCCACCTCAAACTTCAAAATTATATTTGGAGGTTCGTTCAGGGGGCCTCTGGCAGCCCTGCTCTGAAAATTGGACCGTCTGCAGACAGCTCGCCGGCAGAAAAAGCTAGCCTGGAAAGCTGTTGCGGAGCCTCATCTGCCCATGGAACTGCTCGCACAGAGGCACAGAGACTGGGGCTGCTTGCTTGTCTTGCAACCTCAAACTTCAAACGTATTTAGGTGGTCCGTGCAGGGGGCCTCCCTCAGCCCTGCTCCGAAAATGCGAACGTCTGCAAATAGCTCGCAGCCAGAAAGAGCTAGCCTGGAAAGCTGTTGCTCAGCCTCATCTGCACATGGCACTGCTCGCACAGAGGCACAGAGACTGGGGCTGCTTGCTTTTCTTACTCCCTCAAACTTCAAACGTACATTAGGTGGTCCGTGCCAGCAAACTCCAGCAGCCCTGTTCCGAAAATGGGAACGTCTGCAGATAGCTCGCCGGCAGAAAGAGCTATTCTGGAAAGCTGTTGCTCAGCCTCATCTGCCCATGGCACTGCTCGCACAGAGGCACAGAGACTGGGGCTGCTTGCTTGTCTTGCCACCTCAAACTTCAAACGTAGCTTAGGTGGTCCGTGCCGGGCGCCTCCGGCAGCCCTGCTCTGAAAATGCGAACGTCTGCAGATAGCTCGCCGGCAGAAAGAGCTATTCTGGAAAGCTGTTGCTCAGCCTCATCTGCCCATGGCACTGCTCGCACAGAGGCACAGAGACTGGGGCTGCTTGCTTGTCTTGCTCCATTAAAGTTCAAAAGTATCTTAACTTTTTCTGTGCAGTGGGCCTCCGGCAGCTCTGCTCTGAAAATGCGAACGTCTGCAGATAGCTCGCAGCCTGAAAGAGCTAACATGGAAAGCTGTTGCTCAGCCTTATCTGCCCATGGCACTGCTCGCACAGAGGCACAGAGACTGGGGCTGCTTGCTTTTCTTACTCCCTCAAACTTCAAACGTACATTAGGTGGTCCGTGCCAGCAAACTCCAGCAGCCCTGCTCCGAAAATGCGAACGTCTGCAGATAGCTCTCAGCCAGAATGAGCTAGCGTGGAAAGCTTTTGCTCAGCCTTATCTGCCCATGGCACTGCTCGCACAGAGGCACAGAGACTGGGGCTGCTTGCTTGTCTTGCAACCTCGAACTTCAAACGTATCTTAGGTGGTCCGTGCAGGGGGCCTCCGGCAGCCCTGCTCCAAAAATGCGAACGTCTGCAGATAGCTGGCAGCCTGAAAGAGCTAGCCTGGAAAGCTGTTGCTCAGCCTCATCTGCCCATGGCACTGCTCGCACAGAGGCACAGAGACTGGGGCTGCTTGCTTGTCTTGCCCCGTTAAAGTTCAAAAGTATCTTAAGTTTTCCGTGCAGGGGGCCTCCGGCAGCTCTGCTCCGAAAATGCGAACGTCTGCAGATAGCTCGCAGCCAGAAAGAGCTAGCCTGGAAAGCTGCTGCTCAGCCTCATCTGCCCATGGCACTGCTCGCACAGAGGCAGAGATACGGGGGCTTCTTGCTTGTCTTGCCATCTCAACCTTCAAACGTAGATTTGGAGGTTCGTTCAGGGGTCCTCTGGCAGCCCTGTTCCGAAAATGGGAACGTCTGCTGATAGCTCTCAGCCAGAGTGAGCTAGCGTGGAAAGCTGTTGCTCAGCCTCATCTGCCCATGGCACTGCTCGCACAGAGGCACAGAGACTGGGGCTGCTTGCTTGTCTTGCCCCCTCAAACTTCAAACGTAGCTTAGGTGGTCCGTGCCAGGATCCTCTGGCAGCCCTGCTCTGCATATGCAAACGTCTGCAGATAGCTTGCTGGCAGAAAGAGCTAGCCTGGAAAGCTATTGCTCAGCCTCATCTGCCCATGGCACTGCTCGCACAGAGGCACAGAGACTGAGGCTGCTTGCTTGTCTTGCCCCCTCAAACTTCAAATATAGCTTAGGTTGTCCGTGCCGCCCCACTCCGGCAGCCCTGCTCTGAAAATGCGAACGTCTGCAGATAGCTCGACGGCTGAAAGAGCTATTCTGGAAAGCTGTTGCTCAGCCTCATCTGCCCATGGCACTGCTCGCACAGAGGCAGAGAGACTGGGGCTGCTTACTTGTCTTGACCCCTCAAACTTCAAAGGAAGCTTTGGTGGTCCGTGCCGGCCAAATCCGTCAGCCCTGCTCTGAAAATGCGAACGTCTGCAGATAGCTCGCAGGCAGAAAGAGCTAGCCTGGAAAGCTGTTGCTCAGCCTCATCTGCCCATGGCACTGCTCGCACAGAGGCACAGAGACTGGGGCTGCTTGCTTGTCTTGACCCCTCAGACTTCAAACGTAATTTAGGTGGTCCGTAGCAAGAGCCTCTGGCAGCCCAGCTCTGAAAATGGGAATGTCTGCAGATAGCTCGCAGCCAGAAATAGCTAGCCTGGAAAGCTGTTGCGGAGCCTCATCTGCCCATGGAACTGCTCGCACAGAGGCACAGAGACTGGGGCTGCTTGCTTGTCTTGCCACCTCAAACTTCAAACGTATTTAGGTGGTCCGTGCAGGGGGCCTCCCTCAGCCCTGCTCCGAAAATGCGAACGTCTGCAAATAGCTCGCAGCCAGAAAGAGCTAGCCTGGAAAGCTGTTGCTCAGCCTCATCTGCACATGGCACTGCTCGCACAGAGGCACCGAGACTGGGGCTGCTTGCTTGACTTGACCACTCAAACTTCAAACCTAACTTAGGTGGTCCGTGCCAGGCGCCTCCGGCAGCCCTGCTCCGAAAATGCGAACGTCTGCAAATAGTTCGCAGCCAGAAAAAGCTAGCCTGGAAAGCTGTTGCTCAGCCTCATCTGCACATGGCACTGCTCGCACAGAGGCACAGAGACTGGGGCTGCTTGCTTTTCTTACTCCCTCAAACTTCAAACGTACATTAGGTGGTCCGTGCCAGCAAACTCCAGCAGCCCTGTTCCGAAAATGGGAACGTCTGCAGATATCTCGCCGGCAGAAAGAGCTATTCTGGAAAGCTGTTGCTCAGCCTCATCTGCCCATGGCACTGCTCGCACAGAGGCACAGAGACTGGGGCTGCTTGCTTGTCTTGCCACCTCAAACTTCAAACGTAGCTTAGGTGGTCCGTGCCGGGCGCCTCCGGCAGCCCTGCTCTGAAAATGCGAACGTCTGCAGATAGCTCGCCGGCAGAAAGAGCTATTCTGGAAAGCTGTTGCTCAGCCTCATCTGCCCATGGCACTGCTCGCACAGAGGCACAGAGACTGGGGCTGCTTGCTTGTCTTGCCCCGTTAAAGTTCAAAAGTATCTTAACTTTTTCTGTGCAGTGGGCCTCCGGCAGCTCTGCTCTGAAAATGCGAACGTCTGCAGATAGCTCGCAGCCTGAAAGAGCTAACATGGAAAGCTGTTGCTCAGCCTTATCTGCCCATGGCACTGCTCGCACAGAGGCACAGAGACTGGGGCTGCTTGCTTTTCTTACTCCCTCAAACTTCAAACGTACATTAGGTGGTCCGTGCCAGCAAACTCCAGCAGCCCTGCTCCGAAAATGCGAACGTCTGCAGATAGCTCTCAGCCAGAATGAGCTAGCGTGGAAAGCTGTTGCTCAGCCTTATCTGCCCATGGCACTGCTCGCACAGAGGCACAGAGACTGGGGCTGCTTGCTTGTCTTGCAACCTCGAACTTCAAACGTATCTTAGGTGGTCCGTGCAGGGGGCCTCCGGCAGCCCTGCTCCGAAAATGCGAACGTCTGCAGATAGCTGGCAGCCTGAAAGAGCTAGCCTGGAAAGCTGTTGCTCAGCCTCATCTGCCCATGGCACTGCTCGCACAGAGGCACAGAGACTGGGGCTGCTTGCTTGTCTTGCCCCCTCAAACTTCAAATGTAGCTTAGGTTGTCCGTGCCACCCAACTCCGGCAGCCCTGCTCCGAAAATGGGAACATCTGCAGATAGCTCGCCGGCAGAAAGCGCTAGCCTGGAAAGCTGTTGCTCAGCCTCATCTGACCATGGCACTGCTCGCACAGAGGCACAGAGACTGGGGCTGCTTGCTTGTCTTGCCCCGTTAAAGTTCAAAAGTATCTTAAGTTTTCCGTGCAGGGGGCCTCCGGCAGCTCTGCTTCGAAAATGCGAACGTCTGCAGATAGCTCGCAGCCAGAAAGAGCTAGCCTGGAAAGCTGCTGCTGAGCCTCATCTGCCCATGGCACTGCTCGCACAGAGGCAGAGATACTGGGGCTTCTTGCTTGTCTTGCCATCTCAAACTTCAAACGTAGATTTGGAGGTTCGTTCAGGGGTCCTCTGGCAGCCCTGTTCCGAAAATGGGAACGTCTGCAGATAGCTCTCAGCCAGAGTGAGCTAGCGTGGAAAGCTGTTGCTCAGCCTTATCTGCCCATGGCACTGCTCGCACAGAGGCACAGAGACTGGGGCTGCTTGCTTGTCTTGACCCCTCAAACTTCAAACGTAGCTTAGGTGGTCCGTGCCAGGATCCTCTGGCAGCCCTGCTCTGAAAATGCGAACGTCTGCAGATAGCTCGCATCCAGAAAGAGCTAGCCTGGAAAGCTGTTGCTCAGCCTCATCTGCCCATGGCACTGCTCGCACCGAGGCACAGAGACTGGGGCTGCTTGCTTGTCTTGCCACCTCAAACTTCAAAATTATATTTGGAGGTTCGTTCAGGGGGCCTCTGGCAGCCCTGCTCTGAAAATTGGACCGTCTGCAGACAGCTCGCCGGCACAAAAAACTAGCCTGGAAAGCTGTTGCGGAGCCTCATCTGCCCATGGCACTGCTCGCACAGAGGCACAGAGACTGGGGCTGCTTGCTTGTCTTGCCACCTCAAACTTCAAACGTACATTAGGTGGTCCGTGCCAGCAAACTCCAGCAGCCCTGCTCCGAAAATGCGAACGTCTGCAGATAGCTCTCAGCCAGAATGAGCTAGCGTGGAAAGCTGTTGCTCAGCCTCATCTGCCCATGGCACTGCTCACACAGAGGCACAGAGACTGGGGCTGCTTGCTTGTCTTCAGCCCTCAAACTATCAAACGTAACTTAGGTGGTCCGTGCCGTGCGCCTCCGGCAGCCCTGCTAAAAAAATGCGAACGTCTGCAGATGGCTCGCAGGCAGAAAGAGCTAGCCTGGAAAGCTGTTGCTGAGCCTCATCTGCCCATGGCACTGCTCGCACAGAGGCACAGAGACTGGGGCTGCTTGCTTGTCTTGCCCCGTTAATGTTCAAAAGTATCTTAAGATTTCCCTGTCGGGCGCCTCCAGCAGCCCTGCTCCGAAAATGCAAACGTCTGAAGAGAGCTCGCAGGCAGAAAGAGCTAGCCTGGAAAGCTGTTGCTCAGCCTCATCTGACCATGGCACTGCTCGCACAGAGGCACAGAGACTGGGGCTGCTTGCTTGTCTTACTCCCTCAAACTTCAAACGTACATTAGCTGGTCCGTGCCAGCAAACTCCAGCAGCCCTGCTCCGAAAATGCGAACGTCTGCAGATAGCTCTCAGCCAGAATGAGCTAGCGTGGAAAGCTGTTGCTCAGCCTCATCTGCCCATGGCACTGCTCGCACAGAGGCACAGAGACTGGGGCTGCTTGCTTGTCTTGCAACCTCGAACTTCAAACGTTTCTTAGGTGGTCCGTGCAGGGGGCCTCCGGCAGCCCTGCTCTGAAAATGCGAACGTCTGCAGATAGCTGGAAGCCTGAAATAGCTAGCCTGGAAAGCTGTTGCTCAGCCTCATCTGCCAATGGCACTGCTCGCACAGAGGCACAGAGACTCGGGCTGCTTGCTTGTCTTGCCCCGTTAAAGTTCAAACGTAATTTATGTGGTCCACGCAGGGAGCCTCTGGCAGCCCTGCTCTGAAAATGCAAACGTCTGCAGTTAGCTGGCAGGCTGAAAGGGCTAGCCTGTAAAGCTGTTGCTCAGCCTCATCTGCCCATGGCACTGCTCGCACAGAGGCACAGAGACTGGGGCTGCTTGCTTGTCTTGCAACCTCGAACTTCAAACGTATCTTAGGTGGTCCGTGCAGGGGGCCTCCGGCAGCCCTGCTCCGAAAATGCGAACGTCTGCAGATAGCTGGCAGCCTGAAAGAGCTAGCCTGGAAAGCTGTTGCTCAGCCTCATCTGCCCATGGCACTGCTCGCACAGAGGCACAGAGACTGGGGCTGCTTGCTTGTCTTGCCCCCTCAAACTTCAAATGTAGCTTAGGTTGTCCGTGCCGCCCAACTCCGGCAGCCCTGCTCCGAAAATGGGAACGTCTGCAGATAGCTCGCCGGCAGAAAGCGCTAGCCTGGAAAGCTGTTTCTCAGCCTCATCTGCCCATGGCACTGCTCGCACAGAGGCACAGAGACTGGGGCTGCTTGCTTGTCTTGACCCCTCAAACTTCAAACGTAGCTTAGGTGGTCCGTGCCGGGCGCCTCCGGCAGCCCTGCTCTGAAAATGCGAACGTCTGCAGATAGCTCGCCTGCAGAAAGAGCTATTCTGGAAAGCTGTTGCTCAGCCTCATCTGCCCATGGCACTGCTCGCACAGAGGCACAGAGACTGGGGCTGCTTGCTTGTCTTGCCACCTCAAACTTCAAACGTAGCTTAGGTGGTCCGTGCCAGGATCCTCTGGCAGCCCTGCTCTGCATATGCAAACGTCTGCAGATAGCTCGCCGGCAGAAAGAGCTAGCCTGGAAAGCTATTGCTCAGCCTCATCTGCCCATGGCACTGCTCGCACAGAGGCACAGAGACTGAGGCTGCTTGCTTGTCTTGCCCCCTCAAACTTCAAATATAGCTTAGGTTGTCCGTGCCGCCCCACTCCGGCAGCCCTGCTCTGAAAATGCGAACGTCTGCAGATAGATCGACGGCAGAAAGAGCTATTCTGGAAAGCTGTTGCTCAGCCTCATCTGCCCATGGCACTGCTCGCACAGAGGCAGAGAGACTGGGGCTGCTTGCTTGTCTTGACCCCTCAAACTTCAAAGGAAACTTTGGTGGTCCGTGCCGGCCAAATCCGTCAGCCCTGCTCTGAAAATGCGAACGTCTGCAGATAGCTCGCAGGCAGAAAGAGCTAGCCTGGAAAGATGTTGCTCAGCCTCATCTGCCCATGGCACTGCTCGCACAGAGGCACAGAGACTGGGGCTGCTTGCTTGTCTTGACCCCTCAAACTTCAAACGTAATTTAGGTGGTCCGTAGCAGGAGCCTCTGGCAGCCCAGCTCTAAAAATGGGAACGTCTGCAGATAGCTCGCAGCCAGAAATAGCTAGCCTGGAAAGCTGTTGCTCAGCCTCATCTGCCCATGGCACTGCTCGCACCGAGGCACAGAGACTGGGTCTGCTTGCTTGTCTTGCCACCTCAAACTTCAAAATTATATTTGGAGGTTCGTTCAGGGGGCCTCTGGCAGCCCTGCTCTGAAAATTGGACCGTCTGCAGACAGCTCGCCGGCAGAAAAAGCTAGCCTGGAAAGCTGTTGCTCAGCCTCATCTGCCCATGGCACTGCTCGCACAGAGGCACAGAGTCTGGGGCTGCTTGCTTGTCTTGACCCCTCAAACTTCAAACGAACCTTAGGTGGTCCTTGCCGGCCAAATCCGGCAGCCCTGCTCTGAAAATGCGAACGTCTGCAGATAGCTCGCAGGCAGAAAGAGCTAGCGTGGAAAGCTGTTGCTCAGCCTCATCTGCCCATGGCACTGCTCGCACAGCGGCACAGAGACTGGGGCTGCTTGCTTGTTTTGACCCCTCAAACTTCAAACGTAACTTAGGTGGTTCGTACCAGAAGCCTCTGGCAGCCCTGCTCCGAAAATGCAAACGTCTGCAGATAGCTCGCAGCCAGAAAGAGCTAGCCTGGAAAGCTGTTGCTCAGCCTCATCTGCCCATGGCACTGCTCGCACAGAGGCACAGAGACTGGGGCTGCTTGCTTGTCTTGCCCCGTTAAAGTTCAAAAGTATCTTAAGTTTTCCGTACAGGGGGCCTCCGGCAGCTCTGCTCCGAAAATGCGAACGTCTGCAGATAGCTCGCAGGCAGAAAGAGCTAGCCTGGAAAGCTGTTGCTGAGCCTCATCTGCCCATGGCACTGCTCGCACAGAGGCACAGAGACTGGGGCTGCTTGCTTGTCTTGCCCCGTTAAAGTTCAAAAGTATCTTAAGATTTCCGTGCCGGGCGCCTTCAGCAGCCCTGCTCCGAAAATGCAAACGTCTGCAGATAGCTCGCATCCAGAAAGAGCTAGCCTGGAAAGATGTTGCTCAGCCTCATCTGCCCATGGCACTGCTCGCACAGAGGCACAGAGACTGGGGCTGCTTGCTTGTCTTACTCCCTCAAACTTCAAACGTACATTAGGTGGTCCGTGCCAGCAAACTCCAGCAGCCCTGCTCCGAAAATGCGAACGTCTGCAGATAGCTCTCAGCCAGAATGAGCTAGCGTGGAAAGCTGTTGCTCAGCCTCATCTGCCCATGGCACTGCTCGCACAGAGGCACAAAGACTGGGGCTGCTTGCTTGACTTGACCACTCAAACTTCAAACGTATTTTAGGTGGTCCGTGCCGTGCGCCTCCGGCAGACCTGCTTCGAAAATGCGAACGTCTGCAAATAGCTCGCAGCCAGAAAAAGCTAGCCTGGAAAGCTGTTGCTCAGCCTCATCTGCACATGGCACTGCTCGCACAGAGGCACAGAGACTGGGGCTGCTTGCTTTTCTTACTCCCTCAAACTTCAAACGTACATTAGGTGGTCCGTGCCAGCAAACTCCAGCAGCCCTGTTCCGAAAATGGGAACGTCTGCAGATAGCTCGCCGGCAGAAAGAGCTATTCTGGAAAGCTGTTGCTCAGCCTCATCTGCCCATGGCACTGCTCGCACAGAGGCACAGAGACTGGGGCTGCTTGCTTGTCTTGACCCCTCAAACTTCAAACGTAGCTTAGGTGGTCCGTGCCGGGCGCCTCCGGCAGCCCTGCTCTGAAAATGCGAACGTCTGCAGATAGCTCGCCGGCAGAAAGAGCTATTCTGGAAAGCTGTTGCTGAGCCTCATCTGCCCATGGCACTGCTCGCACAGAGGCACAGAGACTGGGGCTGCTTGCTTGTCTTGCCCCGTTAAAGTTCAAAAGTATCTTAATATTTCCGTACAGGGGGCCTCCGGCAGCCCTGCTCCGAAAATGCAAACGTCTGCAGATAGCTCGCATCCAGAAAGAGCTAGCCTGGAAAGATGTTGCTCAGCCTCATCTGCCCATGGCACTGCTCGCACAGAGGCACAGAGACTGGGGCTGCTTGCTTGTCTTACTCCCTCAAACTTCAAACGTACATTAGGTGGTCCGTGCCAGCAAACTCCAGCAGCCCTGCTCCAAAAATGCGAACGTCTGCAGATAGCTCTCAGCCAGAATGAGCTAGCGTGGAAAGCTGTTGCTCAGACTCATCTACCCATGGCACTGCTCGCACAGAGGCACAGAGACTGGGGCTGCTTGCTTGTCTTGCCCCGTTAAAGTTCAAAAGTATCTTAAGTTTTCCGTGCAGGGGGCCTCCGGCAGCTCTGCTCCGAAAATGCGAACGTCTGCAGATAGCTCGCAGCCAGAAAGAGCTAGCCTGGAAAACTGCTGCTGAGCCTCATCTGCCCATGGCACTGCTCGCACAGAGGCAGAGATACTGGGGCTTCTTGCTTGTCTTGCCATCTCAAACTTCAAACGTAGATTTGGAGGTTCGTTCAGGGGTCCTCTGGCAGCCCTGTTCCGAAAATGGGAACGTCTGCAGATAGCTCTCAGCCAGAGTGAGCTAGCGTGGAAAGCTGTTGCTCAGCCTTATCTGCCCATGGCACTGCTCGCACAGAGGCACAGAGACTGGGGCTGCTTGCTTGTCTTGACCCCTCAAACTTCAAACGTAGCTTAGGTGGTCCGTGCCAGGATCCTCTGGCAGCCCTGCTCTGAAAATGCGAACGTCTGCAGATAGCTCGCATCCAGAAAGAGCTAGCCTGGAAAGCTGTTGCTCAGCCTCATCTGCCCATGGCACTGCTCGCACCGAGGCACAGAGACTGGGGCTGCTTGCTTGTCTTGCCACCTCAAACTTCAAAATTATATTTGGAGGTTCGTTCAGGGGGCCTCTGGCAGCCCTGCTCTGAAAATTGGACCGTCTGCAGACAGCTCGCCGGCAGAAAAAGCTAGCCTGGAAAGCTGTTGCGGAGCCTCATCTGCCCATGGCACTGCTCGCACAGAGGCACAGAGACTGGGGCTGCTTGCTTGTCTTGCCACCTCAAACTTCAAACGTAACTTAGGTGGTCCGTTCCAGCAAACTCCAGCAGACCTGCTCCGAAAATGCGAACGTCTGCAGATAGCTCTCAGCCAGAATGAGCTAGCGTGGTAAGCTGTTGCTCAGCCTCATCTGCCCATGGCACTGCTCGCACAGAGGCACAGAGACTGGGGCTGCTTGCTTGTCTTGACCCCTCAAACTTCAAACGTATCTTAGGTGGTCCGTGCAGGGGGCCTCCGGCAGCCCTGCTCCGAAAATGCGAACGTCTGCAGATAGCTCGCAGCCAGAAAGAGCTAGCCTGGAAAGCTGTTGCTCAGCCTCATCTGACCATGGCACTGCTCGCACAGAGGCACAGAGACTGGGGCTGCTTGCTTGTCTTACTCCCTCAAACTTCAAACGTACATTAGGTGGTCCGTGTCAGCAAAATACAGCAACCCTGCTCCGAAAATGCGAAAATCTGCAGATAGCTCGCTGGCAGAAAGAGCTAGCCTGGAAAGCTGTTGCTGAGCCTCATCTGCCCATGGCACTGCTCGCACAGAGGCACAGAGACTGGGGCTGCTTGCTTGTCTTGCCACCTCAAACTTCAAACGTAGCTTAGGTGGTCCGTGCCAGGATCCTCAGGCAGTCCTGCTCCGAAAATGCGAACGTCTGCAGATAGCTGGCATCCAGAAAGAGCTAGCCTGGAAAGCTGTTGCTCAGCCTCATCTGCCCATGGCACTGCTCGCACAGAGGCACAGAGACTGGGGCTGCTTGCTTGTCTTGCCCCGTTAAAGTTCAAAAGTATCTTACGTTTTCCGTGCCGGGCGCCTCCAGCAGCCCTGCTCTGAAAATGCGAACATCTGCAGATAGCTCTCAGCCAGAAAGTGCTAGCCTGGAAAGCTGTTGCTCAGCCTCATCTGCCCATGGCACTGCTCGCACAGAGGCACAAAGACTGGGGCTGCTTGCTTGTCTTGCCCCCACAAACTTCAAACGTAGATTAGGTGGTCCGTGCCGGCCAACTTCGGCAGCCCCACTCTGAAATTGCGAACTTCTGCAGATAGCTCTCAGCCAGAATGAACTAGCGTGGAAAGCTGTTGCTCAGCCTCATCTGCCCATGGCACTGCTCGCACAGAGGCACAGAGACTGGGGCTGCTTGCTTGTCTTGACCCCTCAAACTTCAAACGTATCTTAGTTGGTCCGTGCAGGGGGCCTCCGGCAGCCCTGCTCCGAAAATGCGAACGTCTGCAGATATATCTTAGCCAGAAAGAGCTAGCCTGGAAAGCTGTTGCTCAGTCTCATCTGCCCATGGCACTGCTCGCACAGAGGCAGAGAGACTGGGGCTTCTTGCTTGTCTTAACCACTCAAACTTCAAACGTAACTTAGGTGGTCCGTGCCGGGCGCCTCCGGCAGACCTGTTCTGAAAATGCGAACGTCTGCAGATAGCTCGCAGCCAGAAAGAGCTAGCCTGGAAAGCTGTTGCTCAGCCTCATCTGCCCATGGCACTGCTCGCACAGAGGCACAGAGACTGGGGCTGCTTGCTTGTCTTGCCCCGTTAAAGTTCAAAAGTATCTTAACTTTTCCGTGCAGGGGGCCTCCGGCAGCTCTGCTCCGAAAATGCGAACGTCTGCAGATAGCTCGCAGCCAGAAAGAGCTAGCCTGGAAAGCTGTTGCTCAGCCTCATCTGACCATGGCACTGCTCGCACAGAGGCACAGAGACTGGGGCTGCTTGCTTGTCTTACTCCCTCAAACTTCAAACGTACATTAGGTGGTCCGTGCCAGCAAACTACAGCAACCCTGCTCCGAAAATGCGAACGTCTGCAGATAGCTCTCAGCCAGAATGAGCTAGCGTGGAAAGCTGTTGCTCAGCCTTATCTGCCCATGGCACTGCTCGCACAGAGGCACAGAGACTGGGGCTGCTTGCTTGTCTTGCAACCTCAAACTTCAAACGAATCTTAGGTGGTCCGTGCAGGGGCCCTTCCCGCAGCCCTGTTCCGAAAATGCGAACGTCTGCAGATAGCTGGCAGCCAGAAAGAGCTAGCCTGGAAAGCTGTTACTCAGCCTCATCTGCCCATGGCACTGCTCGCACAGAGGCACAGAGACTGGGGCTGCTTGCTTGTCTTGCCACCTCAAACTTCAAACGTAGCTTAGGTGGTCCACGCCGGGAGCCTCTGGCAGCCCTGCTCCGAAAATGCGAAAGTCTGCACATAGCTCGCATGCAGAAAGAGCTAGCCTGGAAAGCTGTTGCTCAGCCTCATCTGCCCATGGCACTGCTCGCACAGAGGCACAGAGACTGGGGCTGCTTGCTTGTCTTGCAACCTCGAACTTCAAACGTATCTTAGGTGGTCCGTGCCGGGCGCCTCCGGCAGACCTGCTTTGAAAATGCGAACGTCTGCAAATAGCTCGCAGCCAGAAAAAGCTAGCCTGGAAAGCTGTTGCTCAGCCTCATCTGCACATGGCACTGCTCGCACAGAGGCACAGAGACTGGGGCTGCTTGCTTTTCTTACTCCCTCAAACTTCAAACGTACATTAGGTGGTCCGTGCCAGCAAACTCCAGCAGCCCTGTTCCGAAAATGGGAACGTCTGCAGATAGCTCGCCGGCAGAAAGAGCTATTCTGGAAAGCTGTTGCTCAGCCTCATCTGCCCATGGCACTGCTCGCACAGAGGCACAGAGACTGGGGCTGCTTGCTTGTCTTGACCCCTCAAACTTCAAACGTAGCTTAGGTGGTCCGTGCCGGGCGCCTCCGGCAGCCCTGCTCTGAAAATGCGAACGTCTGCAGATAGCTCGCCGGCAGAAAGAGCTATTCTGAAAAGCTGTTGCTCAGCCTCATCTGCCCATGGCACTGCTCGCACAGAGGCACAGAGACTGGGGCTGCTTGCTTGTCTTGCCCCGTTAAAGTTCAAAAGTATCTTAATATTTCCGTACAGGGGGCCTCCGGCAGCCCTGCTCCGAAAATGCAAACGTCTGCAGATAGCTCGCATCCAGAAAGAGCTAGCCTGGAAAGATGTTGCTCAGCCTCATCTGCCCATGGCACTGCTCGCACAGAGGCACAGAGACTGGGGCTGCTTGCTTGTCTTACTCCCTCAAACTTCAAACGTACATTAGGTGGTCCGTGCCAGCAAACTCCAGCAGCCCTGCTCCAAAAATGCGAACGTCTGCAGATAGCTCTCAGCCAGAATGAGCTAGCGTGGAAAGCTGTTGCTCAGCCTCATCTGCCCATGGCACTGCTCGCACAGAGGCACAGAGACTGGGGCTGCTTGCTTGTCTTGACCCCTCAAACTTCAAACGTAGCTTAGGTGGTCCGTGCCGGGCGCCTCCGGCAGCCCTGCTCTGAAAATGCGAACGTCTGCAGATAGCTCGCAGCCAGAAAGAGCTAGCCTGGAAAGCTGCTGCTGAGCCTCATCTGCCCATGGCACTGCTCGCACAGAGGCAGAGATACTGGGGCTTCTTGCTTGTCTTGCCATCTCAAACTTCAAACGTAGATTTGGAGGTTCGTTCAGGGGTCCTCTGGCAGCCCTGTTCCGAAAATGGGAACGTCTGCAGATAGCTCTCAGTCAGAGTGAGCTAGCGTGGAAAGCTGTTGCTCAGCCTTATCTGCCCATGGCACTGCTCGCACAGAGGCTCAGAGACTGGGGCTGCTTGCTTGTCTTGACCCCTCAAACTTCAAACGTAGCTTAGGTGGTCCGTGCCAGGATCCTCTGGCAACCCTGCTCCGAAAATGCGAAAATCTGCAGATAGCTCGCCGGCAGAAAGAGCTAGCCTGGAAAGCTGTTGCTGAGCCTCATCTGCCCATGGCACTGCTCGCACAGAGGCACAGAGACTGGGGCTGCTTGCTTGTCTTGCCACCTCAAACTTCAAACGTAGCTTAGGTGGTCCGTGCCAGGATCCTCAGGCAGTCCTGCTCCGAAAATGCGAACGTCTGCAGATAGCTGGCATCCAGAAAGAGCTAGCCTGGAAAGCTGTTGCTCAGCCTCATCTGCCCATGGCACTGCTCGCACAGAGGCACAGAGACTGGGGCTGCTTGCTTGTCTTGCCCCGTTAAAGTTCAAAAGTATCTTACGTTTTCCGTGCCGGGCGCCTCCAGCAGCCCTGCTCTGAAAATGCGAACATCTGCAGATAGCTCTCAGCCAGAAAGTGCTAGCCTGGAAAGCTGTTGCTCAGCCTCATCTGCCCATGGCACTGCTCGCACAGAGGCACAAAGACTGGGGCTGCTTGCTTGTCTTGCCCCCACAAACTTCAAACGTAGATTAGGTGGTCCGTGCCGGCCAACTTCGGCAGCCCCACTCTGAAATTGCGAACTTCTGCAGATAGCTCTCAGCCAGAATGAACTAGCGTGGAAAGCTGTTGCTCAGCCTCATCTGCCCATGGCACTGCTCGCACAGAGGCACAGAGACTGGGGCTGCTTGCTTGTCTTGACCCCTCAAACTTCAAACGTATCTTAGTTGGTCCGTGCAGGGGGCCTCCGGCAGCCCTGCTCCGAAAATGCGAACGTCTGCAGATATATCTTAGCCAGAAAGAGCTAGCCTGGAAACCTGTTGCTCAGTCTCATCTGCCCATGGCACTGCTCGCACAGAGGCAGAGAGACTGGGGCTTCTTGCTTGTCTTAACCACTCAAACTTCAAACGTAACTTAGGTGGTCCGTGCCGGGCGCCTCCGGCAGCCCTGCTCTGAAAATGCGAACGTCTGCAGATAGCTCGCAGCCAGAAAGAGCTAGCCTGGAAAGCTGCTGCTGAGCCTCATCTGCCCATGGCACTGCTCGCACAGAGGCAGAGATACTGGGGGTTCTTGCTTGTCTTGCCATCTCAAACTTCAAACATAGATTTGGAGGTTCGTTCAGGGGTCCTCTGGCAGCCTTGTTCCGAAAATGGGAACGTCTGCAGATAGCTCTCAGTCAGAGTGAGCTAGCGTGGAAAGCTGTTGCTCAGCCTTATCTGCCCATGGCACTGCTCGCACAGAGGCTCAGAGACTGGGGCTGCTTGCTTGTCTTGACCCCTCAAACTTCAAACGTAGCTTAGGTGGTCCGTGCCAGGATCCTCTGGCAACCCTGCTCCGAAAATGCGAAAATCTGCAGATAGCTCGCCGGCAGAAAGAGCTAGCCTGGAAAGCTGTTGCTGAGCCTCATCTGCCCATGGCACTGCTCGCACAGAGGCACAGAGACTGGGGCTGCTTGCTTGTCTTGCCACCTCAAACTTCAAACGTAGCTTAGGTGGTCCGTGCCAGGATCCTCAGGCAGTCCTGCTCCGAAAATGCGAACGTCTGCAGATAGCTGGCATCCAGAAAGAGCTAGCCTGGAAAGCTGTTGCTCAGCCTCATCTGCCCATGGCACTGCTCGCACAGAGGCACAGAGACTGGGGCTGCTTGCTTGTCTTGCCCCGTTAAAGTTCAAAAGTATCTTACGTTTTCCGTGCCGGGCGCCTCCAGCAGCCCTGCTCTGAAAATGCGAACATCTGCAGATAGCTCTCAGCCAGAAAGTGCTAGCCTGGAAAGCTGTTGCTCAGCCTCATCTGCCCATGGCACTGCTCGCACAGAGGCACAAAGACTGGGGCTGCTTGCTTGTCTTGCCCCCACAAACTTCAAACGTAGATTAGGTGGTCCGTGCCGGCCAACTTCGGCAGCCCCACTCTGAAATTGCGAACTTCTGCAGATAGCTCTCAGCCAGAATGAACTAGCGTGGAAAGCTGTTGCTCAGCCTCATCTGCCCATGGCACTGCTCGCACAGAGGCACAGAGACTGGGGCTGCTTGCTTGTCTTGACCCCTCAAACTTCAAACGTATCTTAGTTGGTCCGTGCAGGGGGCCTCCGGCAGCCCTGCTCCGAAAATGCGAACGTCTGCAGATATATCTTAGCCAGAAAGAGCTAGCCTGGAAACCTGTTGCTCAGTCTCATCTGCCCATGGCACTGCTCGCACAGAGGCAGAGAGACTGGGGCTTCTTGCTTGTCTTAACCACTCAAACTTCAAACGTAACTTAGGTGGTCCGTGCCGGGCGCCTCCGGCAGACCTGTTCTGAAAATGCGAACGTCTGCAGATAGCTCGCAGCCAGAAAGAGCTAGCCTGGAAAGCTGTTGCTCAGCCTCATCTGCCCATGGCACTGCTCGCACAGAGGCTCAGAGACTGGGGCTGCTTGCTTGTCTTGCCCCGTTAAAGTTCAAAAGTATCTTAACTTTTCCGTGCAGGGGGCCTCCGGCAGCCCTGCTCCGAAAATGCGAACGTCTGCAGATAGCTCGCAGCCAGAAAGAGCTAGCCTGGAAAGCTGTTGCTCAGCCTCATCTGCCCATGGCACTGCTCGCACAGAGGCACAGAGACTGGGGCTGCTTGCTTGTCTTACTCCCTCAAACTTCAAACGTACATTAGGTGGTCCGTGCCAGCAAACTACAGCAACCCTGCTCCGAAAATGCGAACGTCTGCAGATAGCTCTCAGCCAGAATGAGCTAGCGTGGAAAGCTGTTGCTCAGCCTTATCTGCCCATGGCACTGCTCGCACAGAGGCACAGAGACTGGGGCTGCTTGCTTGTCTTGCAACCTCAAACTTCAAACGAATCTTAGGTGGTCCGTGCAGGGGCCCTTCCCGCAGCCCTGTTCCGAAAATGCGAACGTCTGCAGATAGCTGGCAGCCAGAAAGAGCTAGCCTGGAAAGCTGTTACTCAGCCTCATCTGCCCATGGCACTGCTCGCACAGAGGCACAGAGACTGGGGCTGCTTGCTTGTCTTGCCACCTCAAACTTCAAACGTAGCTTAGGTGGTCCACGCCGGGAGCCTCTGGCAGCCCTGCTCCGAAAATGCGAAAGTCTGCACATAGCTCGCATGCAGAAAGAGCTAGCCTGGAAAGCTGTTGCTCAGCCTCATCTGCCCATGGCACTGCTCGCACAGAGGCACAGAGACTGGGGCTGCTTGCTTGTCTTGCAACCTCGAACTTCAAACGTATCTTAGGTGGTCCGTGCCGGGCGCCTCCGGCAGACCTGCTCCGAAAATGCGAACGTCTGCAAATAGCTCGCAGCCAGAAAAAGCTAGCCTGGAAAGCTGTTGCTCAGCCTCATCTGCACATGGCACTGCTCGCACAGAGGCACAGAGACTGGGGCTGCTTGCTTTTCTTACTCCCTCAAACTTCAAACGTACATTAGGTGGTCCGTGCCAGCAAACTCCAGCAGCCCTGTTCCGAAAATGGGAACGTCTGCAGACAGCTCGCCGGCAGAAAGAGCTATTCTGGAAAGCTGTTGCTCAGCCTCATCTGCCCATGGCACTGCTCGCACAGAGGCACAGAGACTGGGGCTGCTTGCTTGTCTTGACCCCTCAAACTTCAAACGTAGCTTAGGTGGTCCGTGCCGGGCGCCTCCGGCAGCCCTGCTCTGAAAATGCGAACGTCTGCAGATAGCTCGCCGGCAGAAAGAGCTATTCTGAAAAGCTGTTGCTCAGCCTCATCTGCCCATGGCACTGCTCGCACAGAGGCACAGAGACTGGGGCTGCTTGCTTGTCTTGCCCCGTTAAAGTTCAAAAGTATCTTAATATTTCCGTACAGGGGGGCCTCCGGCAGCCCTGCTCCGAAAATGCAAACGTCTGCAGATAGCTCGCATCCAGAAAGAGCTAGCCTGGAAAGATGTTGCTCAGCCTCATCTGCCCATGGCACTGCTCGCACAGAGGCACAGAGACTGGGGCTGCTTGCTTGTCTTACTCCCTCAAACTTCAAACGTACATTAGGTGGTCCGTGCCAGCAAACTCCAGCAGCCCTGCTCCAAAAATGCGAACGTCTGCAGATAGCTCTCAGCCAGAATGAGCTAGCGTGGAAAGCTGTTGCTCAGCCTCATCTGCCCATGGCACTGCTCGCACAGAGGCACAGAGACTGGGGCTGCTTGCTTGTCTTGACCCCTCAAACTTCAAACGTAGCTTAGGTGGTCTGTGCCGGGCGCCTCCGGCAGCCCTGCTCTGAAAATGCGAACGTCTGCAGATAGCTCGCAGCCAGAAAGAGCTAGCCTGGAAAGCTGCTGCTGAGCCTCATCTGCCCATGGCACTGCTCGCACAGAGGCAGAGATACTGGGGCTTCTTGCTTGTCTTGCCATCTCAAACTTCAAACGTAGATTTGGAGGTTCGTTCAGGGGTCCTCTGGCAGCCCTGTTCCGAAAATGGGAACGTCTGCAGATAGCTCTCAGTCAGAGTGAGCTAGCGTGGAAAGCTGTTGCTCAGCCTTATCTGCCCATGGCACTGCTCGCACAGAGGCTCAGAGACTGGGGCTGCTTGCTTGTCTTGACCCCTCAAACTTCAAACGTAGCTTAGGTGGTCCGTGCCAGGATCCTCTGGCAACCCTGCTCCGAAAATGCGAAAATCTGCAGATAGCTCGCCGGCAGAAAGAGCTAGCCTGGAAAGCTGTTGCTGAGCCTCATCTGCCCATGGCACTGCTCGCACAGAGGCACAGAGACTGGGGCTGCTTGCTTGTCTTGCCATCTCAAACTTCAAACGTAGCTTAGGTGGTCCGTGCCAGGATCCTCAGGCAGTCCTGCTCCGAAAATGCGAACGTCTGCAGATAGCTGGCATCCAGAAAGAGCTAGCCTGGAAAGCTGTTGCTCAGCCTCATCTGCCCATGGCACTGCTCGCACAGAGGCACAGAGACTGGGGCTGCTTGCTTGTCTTGCCCCGTTAAAGTTCAAAAGTATCTTACGTTTTCCGTGCCGGGCGCCTCCAGCAGCCCTGCTCTGAAAATGCGAACATCTGCAGATAGCTCTCAGCCAGAAAGTGCTAGCCTGGAAAGCTGTTGCTCAGCCTCATCTGCCCATGGCACTGCTCGCACAGAGGCACAAAGACTGGGGCTGCTTGCTTGTCTTGCCCCCACAAACTTCAAACGTAGATTAGGTGGTCCGTGCCGGCCAACTTCGGCAGCCCCACTCTGAAATTGCGAACTTCTGCAGATAGCTCTCAGCCAGAATGAACTAGCGTGGAAAGCTGTTGCTCAGCCTCATCTGCCCATGGCACTGCTCGCACAGAGGCACAGAGACTGGGGCTGCTTGCTTGTCTTGACCCCTCAAACTTCAAACGTATCTTAGTTGGTCCGTGCAGGGGGCCTCCGGCAGCCCTGCTCCGAAAATGCGAACGTCTGCAGATATATCTTAGCCAGAAAGAGCTAGCCTGGAAAGCTGTTGCTCAGTCTCATCTGCCCATGGCACTGCTCGCACAGAGGCAGAGAGACTGGGGCTTCTTGCTTGTCTTAACCACTCAAACTTCAAACGTAACTTAGGTGGTCCGTGCCGGGCGCCTCCGGCAGACCTGTTCTGAAAATGCGAACGTCTGCAGATAGCTCGCAGCCAGAAAGAGCTAGCCTGGAAAGCTGTTGCTCAGCCTCATCTGCCCATGGCACTGCTCGCACAGAGGCACAGAGACTGGGGCTGCTTGCTTGTCTTGCCCCGTTAAAGTTCAAAAGTATCTTAACTTTTCCGTGCAGGGGGCCTCCGGCAGCCCTGCTCCGAAAATGCGAACGTCTGCAGATAGCTCGCAGCCAGAAAGAGCTAGCCTGGAAAGCTGTTGCTCAGCCTCATCTGCCCATGGCACTGCTCGCACAGAGGCACAGAGACTGGGGCTGCTTGCTTGTCTTACTCCCTCAAACTTCAAACGTACATTAGGTGGTCCGTGCCAGCAAACTACAGCAACCCTGCTCCGAAAATGCGAACGTCTGCAGATAGCTCTCAGCCAGAATGAGCTAGCGTGGAAAGCTGTTGCTCAGCCTTATCTGCCCATGGCACTGCTCGCACAGAGGCACAGAGACTGGGGCTGCTTGCTTGTCTTGCAACCTCAAACTTCAAACGAATCTTAGGTGGTCCGTGCAGGGGCCCTTCCCGCAGCCCTGTTCCGAAAATGCGAACGTCTGCAGATAGCTGGCAGCCAGAAAGAGCTAGCCTGGAAAGCTGTTACTCAGCCTCATCTGCCCATGGCACTGCTCGCACAGAGGCACAGAGACTGGGGCTGCTTGCTTGTCTTGCCACCTCAAACTTCAAACGTAGCTTAGGTGGTCCACGCCGGGAGCCTCTGGCAGCCCTGCTCCGAAAATGCGAAAGTCTGCACATAGCTCGCATGCAGAAAGAGCTAGCCTGGAAAGCTGTTGCTCAGCCTCATCTGCCCATGGCACTGCTCGCACAGAGGCACAGAGACTGGGGCTGCTTGCTTGTCTTGCAACCTCGAACTTCAAACGTATCTTAGGTGGTCCGTGCCGGGCGCCTCCGGCAGAGCTGCTCCGAAAATGCGAACGTCTGCAAATAGCTCGCAGCCAGAAAAAGCTAGCCTGGAAAGCTGTTGCTCAGCCTCATCTGCACATGGCACTGCTCGCACAGAGGCACAGAGACTGGGGCTGCTTGCTTTTCTTACTCCCTCAAACTTCAAACGTACATTAGGTGGTCCGTGCCAGCAAACTCCAGCAGCCCTGTTCCGAAAATGGGAACGTCTGCAGATAGCTCGCCGGCAGAAAGAGCTATTCTGGAAAGCTGTTGCTCAGCCTCATCTGCCCATGGCACTGCTCGCACAGAGGCACAGAGACTGGGGCTGCTTGCTTGTCTTGACCCCTCAAACTTCAAACGTAGCTTAGGTGGTCCGTGCCGGGCGCCTCCGGCAGCCCTGCTCTGAAAATGCGAACGTCTGCAGATAGCTCGCATCCAGAAAGAGCTATTCTGAAAAGCTGTTGCTCAGCCTCATCTGCCCATGGCACTGCTCGCACAGAGGCACAGAGACTGGGGCTGCTTGCTTGTCTTGCCCCGTTAAAGTTCAAAAGTATCTTAATATTTCCGTACAGGGGGCCTCCGGCAGCCCTGCTCCGAAAATGCAAACGTCTGCAGATAGCTCGCATCCAGAAAGAGCTAGCCTGGAAAGATGTTGCTCAGCCTCATCTGCCCATGGCACTGCTCGCACAGAGGCACAGAGACTGGGGCTGCTTGCTTGTCTTACTCCCTCAAACTTCAAACGTACATTAGGTGGTCCGTGCCAGCAAACTCCAGCAGCCCTGCTCCAAAAATGCGAACGTCTGCAGATAGCTCTCAGCCAGAATGAGCTAGCGTGGAAAGCTGTTGCTCAGCCTCATCTGCCCATGGCACTGCTCGCACAGAGGCACAGAGACTGGGGCTGCTTGCTTGTCTTGCCCCATTAAAGTTCAAAAGTATCTTAAGTTTTCCGTGCAGGGGGCCTCCGGCAGCTCTGCTCCGAAAATGCGAACGTCTGCAGATAGCTCGCAGCCAGAAAGAGCTAGCCTGGAAAGCTGCTGCTGAGCCTCATCTGCCCATGGCACTGCTCGCACAGAGGCAGAGATACTGGGGCTTCTTGCTTGTCTTGCCATCTCAAACTTCAAACGTAGATTTGGAGGTTCGTTCAGGGGTCCTCTGGCAGCCCTGTTCCGAAAATGGGAACGTCTGCAGATAGCTCTCAGCCAGAGTGAGCTAGCGTGGAAAGCTGTTGCTCAGCCTTATCTGCCCATGGCACTGCTCGCACAGAGGCACAGAGACTGGGGCTGCTTGCTTGTCTTGACCCCTCAAACTTCAAACGTAGCTTAGGTGGTCCGTGCCAGGATCCTCTGGCAGCCCTGCTCTGAAAATGCGAACGTCTGCAGATAGCTCGCATCCAGAAAGAGCTAGCCTGGAAAGCTGTTGCTCAGCCTCATCTGACCATGGCACTGCTCGCACCGAGGCACAGAGACTGGGGCTGCTTGCTTGTCTTGCCACCTCAAACTTCAGAATTATATTTGGAGGTTCGTTCAGGGGGCCTCTGGCAGCCCTGCTCTGAAAATTGGACCGTCTGCAGACAGCTCGCCGGCAGAAAGAGCTAGCCTGGAAAGATGTTGCTCAGCCTCATCTGACCATGGCACTGCTCGCACAGAGGCACAGAGACTGGGGCTGCTTGCTTGTCTTACTCCCTCAAACTTCAAACGTACATTAGGTGGTCCGTGTCAGCAAACTACAGCAACCCTGCTCCGAAAATGCGAACGTCTGCAGATAGCTCTCAGCCAGAATAAGCTAGCGTGGAAAGCTGTTGCTCAGCCTTATCTGCCCATGGCACTGCTCGCACAGAGGCACAGAGACTGGGGCTGCTTGCTTGTCTTGCAACCTCAAACTTCAAACGTATCTTAGTTGGTCCGTGCAGGGGCCCTTCCCGCAGCCCTGCTCCGAAAATGCGAACGTCTGCAGATAGCTGGCAGCCAGAAAGAGCTAGCCTGGAAAGCTGTTACTCAGCCTCATCTGCCCATGGCACTGCTCGCACAGAGGCACAGAGACTGGGGCTGCTTGCTTGTCTTGCCCCCTCAAACTTCAAACGTATCTTTGGGTGTCCGTGAAGGGGGCCTCCGGCAGCCCTGCTCCGAAAATGCGAAAATCTGCAGATAGCTCGCCGGCATAAAGAGCTAGCCTGGAAAGCTGTTGCTCAGCCTTATCTGCCCATGGCACTGCTCGCACAGAGGCACAGAGACTGGGGCTGCTTGCTTGTCTTGCCACCTCAAACTTCAAACGTAGCTTAGGTGGTCCGTGCCAGGATCCTCAGGCAGTCCTGCTCCGAAAATGCGAACGTCTGCAGATAGCTGGCATCCAGAAAGAGCTAGCCTGGAAAGCTGTTGCTCAGCCTCATCTGCCCATGGCACTGCTCGCACAGAGGCACAGAGACTGGGGCTGCTTGCTTGTCTTGCCCCGTTAAAGTTCAAAAGTATCTTACGTTTTCCGTGCCGGGCGCCTCCAGCAGCCCTGCTCTGAAAATGCGAACATCTGCAGATAGCTCTCAGCCAGAAAGTGCTAGCCTGGAAAGCTGTTGCTCAGCCTCATCTGCCCATGGCACTGCTCGCACAGAGGCACAAAGACTGGGGCTGCTTGCTTGTCTTGCCCCCACAAACTTCAAACGTAGATTAGGTGGTCCGTGCCGGCCAACTTCGGCAGCCCCACTCTGAAATTGCGAACTTCTGCAGATAGCTCTCAGACAGAATGAACTAGCGTGGAAAGCTGTTGCTCAGCCTCATCTGCCCATGGCACTGCTCGCACAGAGGCACAGAGACTGGGGCTGCTTGCTTGTCTTGACCCCTCAAACTTCAAACGTATCTTAGTTGGTCCGTGCAGGGGGCCTCCGGCAGCCCTGCTCCGAAAATGCGAACGTCTGCAGATATATCTTAGCCAGAAAGAGCTAGCCTGGAAAGCTGTTGCTCAGTCTCATCTGCCCATGGCACTGCTCGCACAGAGGCAGAGAGACTGGGGCTTCTTGCTTGTCTTAACCACTCAAACTTCAAACGTAACATAGGTGGTCCGTGCCGGGCGCCTCCGGCAGACCTGTTCTGAAAATGCGAACGTCTGCAGATAGCTCGCAGACAGAAAGAGCTAGCCTGGAAAGCTGTTGCTCAGCCTCATCTGCCCATGGCACTGCTCGCACAGAGGCACAGAGACTGGGGCTGCTTGCTTGTCTTGCCCCGTTAAAGTTCAAAAGTATCTTAACTTTTCCGTGCAGGGGGCCTCCGGCAGCTCTGCTCCGAAAATGCGAACGTCTGCAGATAGCTCGCAGCCAGAAAGAGCTAGCCTGGAAAGCTGTTGCTCAGCCTCATCTGACCATGGCACTGCTCGCACAGAGGCACAGAGACTGGGGCTGCTTGCTTGTCTTACTCCCTCAAACTTCAAACGTAGCTTAGGTGGTCCGTGCCAGCAAACTACAGCAACCCTGCTCCGAAAATGCGAACGTCTGCAGATAGCTCTCAGCCAGAATGAGCTAGCGTGGAAAGCTGTTGCTCAGCCTTATCTGCCCATGGCACTGCTCGCACAGAGGCACAGAGACTGGGGCTGCTTGCTTGTCTTGCAACCTCAAACTTCAAACGAATCTTAGGTGGTCCGTGCAGGGGCCCTTCCCGCAGCCCTGCTCCGAAAATGCGAACGTCTGCAGATAGCTGGCAGCCAGAAAGAGCTAGCCTGGAAAGCTGTTACTCAGCCTCATCTGCCCATGGCACTGCTCGCACAGAGGCACAGAGACTGGGGCTGCTTGCTTGTCTTGCAACCTCGAACTTCAAACGTATCTTTGGTGGTCCGTGCCGGGCGCCTCCGGCAGACCTGCTCCGAAAATGCGAACGTCTGCAAATAGCTCGCAGCCAGAAAAAGCTAGCCTGGAAAGCTGTTGCTCAGCCTCATCTGCACATGGCACTGCTCGCACAGAGGCACAGAGACTGGGGCTGCTTGCTTTTCTTACTCCCTCAAACTTCAAACGTACATTAGGTGGTCCGTGCCAGCAAACTCCAGCAGCCCTGTTCCGAAAATGGGAACGTCTGCAGATAGCTCGCCGGCAGAAAGAGCTATTCTGGAAAGCTGTTGCTCAGCCTCATCTGCCCATGGCACTGCTCGCACAGAGGCACAGAGACTGGGGCTGGTTGCTTGTCTTGACCCCTCAAACTTCAAACGTAGCTTAGGTGGTCCGTGCCGGGCGCCTCCGGCAGCCCTGCTCTGAAAATGCGAACGTCTGCAGATAGCTCGCAGCCAGAAAGAGCTAGCCTGGAAAGCTGCTGCTGAGCCTCATCTGCCCATGGCACTGCTCGCACAGAGGCAGAGATACTGGGGCTTCTTGCTTGTCTTGCCATCTCAAACTTCAAACGTAGATTTGGAGGTTCGTTCAGGGGTCCTCTGGCAGCCCTGTTCCGAAAATGGGAACGTCTGCAGATAGCTCTCAGTCAGAGTGAGCTAGCGTGGAAAGCTGTTGCTCAGCCTTATCTGCCCATGGCACTGCTCGCACAGAGGCTCAGAGACTGGGGCTGCTTGCTTGTCTTGACCCCTCAAAATTCAAACGTAGCTTGGGTGGTCCGTGCCAGGATCCTCTGGCAGCCCTGCTCTGAAAATGCGAACGTCTGCAGATAGCTCGCATCCAGAAAGAGCTAGCCTGGAAAGCTGTTGCTCAGCCTCATCTGCCCATGGCACTGCTCGCACAGAGGCACAGAGACTGGGGCTGCTTGCTTGTCTTGACCCGTTAATGTTCAAAAGTATCTTAACTTTTCCGTGCAGGGGGCCTCCGGCAGCTCTGCTCCGAAAATGCGAACGTCTGCAGATAGCTCGCAGCCAGAAAGAGCTAGCCTGGAAAGCTGTTGCTCAGCCTCATCTGCCCATGGCACTGCTCGCACAGAGGCACAGAGACTGGGGCTGCTTTCTTGTCTTGACCCGTTAATGTTCAAAAGTATCTTAACTTTTCCGTGCAGGGGGCCTCCGGCAGCTCTGCTCTGAAAATGCGAACGTCTGCAGATAGCTCGCAGCCAGAAATAGCTAGCCTGGAAAGCTGTTGCTCAGCCTCATCTGACCATGGCACTGCTCGCACAGAGGCACAGAGACTGGGGCTGCTTGCTTGTCTTACTCCCTCAAACTTCAAACGTACATTAGGTGGTCCGTGTCAGCAAACTACAGCAACCCTGCTCCGAAAATGCGAAAGTCTGCAGATAGCTGGCAGCCTGAAAGAGCTAGCCTGGAAAGCTGTTACTCAGCCTCATCTGCCCATGGCACTGCTCGCACAGAGGCACAGAGACTGGGGCTGCTTGCTTGTCTTGCCACCTCAAACTTCAAACGTAGCTTAGGTGGTCCACGCCGGGAGCCTCTGGCAGCCCTGCTCCGAAAATGCGAAAGTCTGCACATAGCTCGCCGGCAGAAAGAGCTAGCCTGGAAAGCTGTTGCTCAGCCTCATCTGCCCATGGCACTGCTCGCACAGAGGCACAGAGACTGGGGCTGCTTGCTTGTCTTGCAACCTCGAACTTCAAACGTATCTTAGGTGGTCCGTGCCGGGCGCCTCCGGCAGCCCTGCTCCGAAAATGCGAACGTCTGCAGATAGCTGGCAGCCTGAAAGAGCTAGCCTGGAAAGCTGTTGCTCAGCCTCATCTGCCCATGGCACTGCTCACACAGAGGCACAGAGACTGGGGCTGCTTGCTTGTCTTGCCCCCTCAAACTTCAAATGTAGCTTAGGTTGTCCGTGCCGCCCAACTCCGGCAGCCCTGCTCCGAAAATGGGAACGTCTGCAGATAGCTCGCCGGCAGAAAGCGCTAGCCTGGAAAGCTGTTGCTCAGCCTCATCTGCCCATGGCACTGCTCGCACAGAGGCAGAGAGACTGGGGCTGCTTACTTGTCTTGACCCCTCAAACTTCAAAGGAAGCTTTGGTGGTCCGTGCCGGCCAAATCCGTCAGCCCTGCTCTGAAAATGCGAACGTCTGCAGATAGCTCGCAGGCAGAAAGAGCTAGCCTGGAAAGCTGTTGCTCAGCCTCATCTGCCCATGGCACTGCTCGCACAGAGGCACAGAGACTGGGGCTGCTTGCTTGTCTTGACCCCTCAAACTTCAAACGTAATTTAGGTGGTCCGTAGCAGGAGCCTCTGGCAGCCCAGCTCTGAAAATGGGAACGTCTGCAGATAGCTCGCAGCCAGAAATAGCTAGCCTGGAAAGCTGTTGCTCAGCCTCATCTGCCCATGGCACTGCTCGCACCGAGGCACAGAGACTGGGTCTGCTTGCTTGTCTTGCCACCTCAAACTTCAAAATTATATTTGGAGGTTCGTTCAGGGGGCCTCTGGCAGCCCTGCTCTGAAAATTGGACCGTCTGCAGACAGCTCGCCGGCAGAAAAAGCTAGCCTGGAAAGCTGTTGCGGAGCCTCATCTGCCCATGGCACTGCTCGCACAGAGGCACAGAGACTGGGGCTGCTTGCTTGTCTTCCAACGTCAAACTTCAAACGTATCTTAGGTGGTCCGTGCAGGGGGCCTCCCTCAGCCCTGCTCCGAAAATGCGAACGTCTGCAGATAGCTCTCAGCCAGAAAGAGCTAGCCTGGAAAGCTGTTGCTCAGCCTCATCTGCCCATGGCACTGCTCGCACAGAGGCACAGAGACTGGGGCTGCTTGCTTGTCTTGCCCCGTTAAAGTTCAAAAGTATCTTAACTTTTTCTGTGCAGTGGGACTCCGGCAGCTCTGCTCTGAAAATGCGAACGTCTGCAGATAGCTCGCAGCCTGAAAGAGCTAACCTGAAAAGCTGTTGCTCAGCCTTATCTGCCCATGGCACTGCTCGCACAGAGGCACAGAGACTGGGGCTGCTTGCTTTTCTTACTCCCTCAAACTTCAAACGTACATTAGGTGGTCCGTGCCAGCAAACTCCAGCAGCCCTGCTCCGAAAATGCGAACGTCTGCAGATAGCTCTCAGCCAGAATGAGCTAGCGTGGAAAGCTGTTGCTCAGCCTTATCTGCCCATGGCACTGCTCGCACAGAGGCACAGAGACTGGGGCTGCTTGCTTGTCTTGCAACCTCGAACTTCAAACGTATCTTAGGTGGTCCGTGCAGGGGGCCTCCGGCAGCCCTGCTCCGAAAATGCGAACGTCTGCAGATAGCTGGCAGCCAGAAAGAGCTAGCCTGGAAAGCTGTTGCTCAGCCTCATCTGCCCATGGCACTGCTCGCACAGAGGCAGAGATACTGGGGCTTCTTGCTTGTCTTGCCATCTCAAACTTCAAACGTAGATTTGGAGGTTCGTTCAGGGGTCCTCTGGCAGCCCTGTTCCGAAAATGGGAACGTCTGCAGATAGCTCTCAGACAGAGTGAGCTAGCGTGGAAAGCTGTTGCTCAGCCTTATCTGCCCATGGCACTGCTCGCACAGAGGCACAGAGACTGGGGCTGCTTGCTTGTCTTGACCCCTCAAACTTCAAACGTAGCTTAGGTGGTCCGTGCCAGGATCCTCTGGCAGCCCTGCTCTGAAAATGCGAATGTCTGCAGATAGCTCGCATCCAGAAAGAGCTAGCCTGGAAAGCTGTTGCTCAGCCTCATCTGCCCATGGCACTGCTCGCACCGAGGCACAGAGACTGGGGCTGCTTGCTTGTCTTAACCCCTCAAACTTCAAAATTATATTTGGAGGTTCGTTCAGGGGGCCTCTGGCAGCCCTGCTCTGAAAATTGGACCGTCTGCAGACAGCTCGCCGGCAGAAAAAGCTAGCCTGGAAAGCTGTTGCGGAGCCTCATCTGCCCATGGCACTGCTCGCACAGAGGCACAGAGACTGGGGCTGCTTTCTTGTCTTGACCCGTTAATGTTCAAAAGTATCTTAACTTTTCCGTGCAGGGGGCCTCCGGCAGCTCTGCTCTGAAAATGCGAACGTCTGCAGATAGCTTGCAGCCAGAAAGAGCTAGCCTGGAAAGCTGTTGCTCAGCCTCATCTGACCATGGCACTGCTCGCACAGAGGCACAGAGACTGGGGCTGCTTGCTTGTCTTACTCCCTCAAACTTCAAACGTACATTAGGTGGTCCGTGTCAGCAAACTACAGCAACCCTGCTCCGAAAATGCGAACGTCTGCAGATAGCTCTCAGCCAGAATAAGCTAGCGTGGAAAGCTGTTGCTCAGCCTTATCTGCCCATGGCACTGCTCGCACAGAGGCACAGAGACTGGGGCTGCTTGCTTGTCTTGCAAGCTCAAACTTCAAACCTATCTTAGGTGGTCCGTGCAGGGGCCCTTCCCGCAGCCCTGCTCCGAAAATGCGAACGTCTGCAGATAGCTGGCAGCCAGAAAGAGCTAGCCTGGAAAGCTGTTACTCAGCCTCATCTGCCCATGGCACTGCTCGCACATAGGCACAGAGACTGGGGCTGCTTGCTTGTCTTGCCCCCTCAAACTTCAAACGTATCTTTGGGTGTCCGTGAAGGGGGCCTCCGGCAGCCCTGCTCCGAAAATGCGAAAATCTGCAGATAGCTCGCCGGCAGAAAGAGCTAGCCTGGAAAGCTGTTGCTGAGCCTCATCTGCCCATGGCACTGCTCGCACAGAGGCACAGAGACTGGGGCTGCTTGCTTGTCTTGCCACCTCAAACTTCAAACGTAGCTTAGGTGGTCCGTGCCAGGATCCTCAGGCAGTCCTGCTCCGAAAATGCGAACGTCTGCAGATAGCTGGCATCCAGAAAGAGCTAGCCTGGAAAGCTGTTGCTCAGCCTCATCTGCCCATGGCACTGCTCGCACAGAGGCACAGAGACTGGGGCTGCTTGCTTGTCTTGCCCCGTTAAAGTTCAAAAGTATCTTACGTTTTCCGTGCCGGGCGCCTCCAGCAGCCCTGCTCTGAAAATGCGAACATCTGCAGATAGCTCTCAGCCAGAAAGTGCTAGCCTGGAAAGCTGTTGCTCAGCCTCATCTGCCCATGGCACTGCTCGCACAGAGGCACAGAGACTGGGGCTGCTTGCTTTTCTTACTCCCTCAAACTTCAAACGTACATGAGGTGGTCCGTGCCAGCAAACTCCAGCAGCCCTGTTCCGAAAATGGGAACGTCTGCAGATAGCTCGCCGGCAGAAAGAGCTATTCTGGAAAGCTGTTGCTCAGCCTCATCTGCCCATGGCACTGCTCGCACAGAGGCACAGAGACTGGGGCTGCTTGCTTGTCTTGCCCCGTTAAAGTTCAAAAGTATCTTAATATTTCCGTACAGGGGGCCTCCGGCAGCCATGCTCCGAAAATGCAAACGTCTGCAGATAGCTCGCATCCAGAAAGAGCTAGCCTGGAAAGATGTTGCTCAGCCTCATCTGCCCATGGCACTGCTCGCACAGAGGCACAGAGACTGGGGCTGCTTGCTTGTCTTACTCCCTTAAACTTCAAACGTACATTAGGTGGTCCGTGCCAGCAAACTCCAGCAGCCCTACTCCAAAAATGCGAACGTCTGCAGATAGCTCTCAGCCAGAATGAGCTAGCGTGGAAAGCTGTTGCTCAGCCTCATCTGCCCATGGCACTGCTCGCACAGAGGCACAGAGACTGGGGCTGCTTGCTTGTCTTCCAACGTCAAACTTCAAACGTATCTTAGGTGGTCCGTGCAGGGGGCCTCCCTCAGCCCTGCTCTGAAAATGCGAACGTCTGCAGATAGCTCTCAGCCAGAAAGAGCTAGCCTGGAAAGCTGTTGCTCAGCCTCATCTGCCCATGGCACTGCTCGCACAGAGGCACAGAGACTGGGGCTGCTTGCTTGTCTTGCTCCGTTAAAGTTCAAAAGTATCTTAACTTTTTCTGTGCAGTGGGACTCCGGCAGCTCTGCTCTGAAAATGCGAACGTCTGCAGATAGCTCGCAGCCTGAAAGAGCTAACCTGAAAAGCTGTTGCTCAGCCTTATCTGCCCATGGCACTGCTCGCACAGAGGCACAGAGACTGGGGCTGCTTGCTTTTCTTACTCCCTCAAACTTCAAACGTACATTAGGTGGTCCGTGCCAGCAAACTCCAGCAGCCCTGCTCCGAAAATGCGAACGTCTGCAGATAGCTCTCAGCCAGAATGAGCTAGCGTGGAAAGCTGTTGCTCAGCCTTATCTGCCCATGGCACTGCTCGCACAGAGGCACAGAGACTGGGGCTGCTTGCTTGTCTTGCAACCTCGAACTTCAAACGTATCTTAGGTGGTCCGTGCAGGGGGCCTCCGGCAGCCCTGCTCCGAAAATGCGAACGTCTGCAGATAGCTGGCAGCCAGAAAGAGCTAGCCTGGAAAGCTGTTGCTCAGCCTCATCTGCCCATGGCACTGCTCGCACAGAGGCAGAGATACTGGGGCTTCTTGCTTGTCTTGCCATCTCAAACTTCAAACGTAGATTTGGAGGTTCGTTCAGGGGTCCTCTGGCAGCCCTGTTCCGAAAATGGGAACGTCTGCAGATAGCTCTCAGCCAGAGTGAGCTAGCGTGGAAAGCTGTTGCTCAGCCTTATCTGCCCATGGCACTGCTCGCACAGAGGCACAGAGACTGGGGCTGCTTGCTTGTCTTGACCCCTCAAACTTCAAACGTAGCTTAGGTGGTCCGTGCCAGGATCCTCTGGCAGCCCTGCTCTGAAAATGCGAACGTCTGCAGATAGCTCGCATCCAGAAAGAGCTAGCCTGGAAAGCTGTTGCTCAGCCTCATCTGCCCATGGCACTGCTCGCACCGAGGCACAGAGACTGGGGCTGCTTGCTTGTCTTGCCACCTCAAACTTCAAAATTATATTTGGAGGTTCGTTCAGGGGGCCTCTGGCAGCCCTGCTCTGAAAATTGGACCGTCTGCAGACAGCTCGCCGGCAGAAAAAGCTAGCCTGGAAAGCTGTTTCGGAGCCTCATCTGCCCATGGCACTGCTCGCACAGAGGCACAGAGACTGGGGCTGCTTGCTTGTCTTGCCACCTCAAACTTCAAACGTACATTAGGTGGTCCGTTCCAGCAAACTCCAGCAGACCTGCTCCGAAAATGCGAACGTCTGCAGATAGCTCTCAGCCAGAATGAGCTAGCGTGGAAAGCTGTTGCTCAGCCTCATCTGCCCATGGCACTGCTCGCACAGAGGCACAGAGACTGGGGCTGCTTGCTTGTCTTGACCCCTCAAACTTCAAACGTATCTTAGGTGGTCCGTGCAGGGGGCCTCCGGCAGCCCTGCTCCGAAAATGCGAACGTCTGCAGATAGCTCTCAGCCAGAAAGAGCTAGCCTGGAAAGCTGTTGCTCAGCCTCATCTGCCCATGGCACTGCTCGCACAGAGGCACAGAGACTGGGGCTGCTTTCTTGTCTTGACCCGTTAATGTTCAAAAGTATCTTAACTTTTCCGTGCAGGGGGCCTCCGGCAGCTCTGCTCTGAAAATGCGAACGTCTGCAGATAGCTTGCAGCCAGAAAGAGCTAGCCTGGAAAGCTGTTGCTCAGCCTCATCTGACCATGGCACTGCTCGCACAGAGGCACAGAGACTGGGGCTGCTTGCTTGTCTTACTCCCTCAAACTTCAAACGTACATTAGGTGGTCCGTGTCAGCAAACTACAGCAACCCTGCTCCGAAAATGCGAACGTCTGCAGATAGCTCTCAGCCAGAATAAGCTAGCGTGGAAAGCTGTTGCTCAGCCTTATCTGCCCATGGCACTGCTCGCACAGAGGCACAGAGACTGGGGCTGCTTGCTTGTCTTGCAAGCTCAAACTTCAAACCTATCTTAGGTGGTCCGTGCAGGGGCCCTTCCCGCAGCCCTGCTCCGAAAATGCGAACGTCTGCAGATAGCTGGCAGCCAGAAAGAGCTAGCCTGGAAAGCTGTTACTCAGCCTCATCTGCCCATGGCACTGCTCGCACATAGGCACAGAGACTGGGGCTGCTTGCTTGTCTTGCCCCCTCAAACTTCAAACGTATCTTTGGGTGTCCGTGAAGGGGGCCTCCGGCAGCCCTGCTCCGAAAATGCGAAAATCTGCAGATAGCTCGCCGGCAGAAAGAGCTAGCCTGGAAAGGTGTTGCTGAGCCTCATCTGCCCATGGCACTGCTCGCACAGAGGCACAGAGACTGGGGCTGCTTGCTTGTCTTGCCACCTCAAACTTCAAACGTAGCTTAGGTGGTCCGTGCCAGGATCCTCAGGCAGTCCTGCTCCGAAAATGCGAACGTCTGCAGATAGCTGGCATCCAGAAAGAGCTAGCCTGGAAAGCTGTTGCTCAGCCTCATCTGCCCATGGCACTGCTCGCACAGAGGCACAGAGACTGGGGCTGCTTGCTTGTCTTGCCCCGTTAAAGTTCAAAAGTATCTTACGTTTTCCGTGCCGGGCGCCTCCAGCAGCCCTGCTCTGAAAATGCGAACATCTGCAGATAGCTCTCAGCCAGAAAGTGCTAGCCTGGAAAGCTGTTGCTCAGCCTCATCTGCCCATGGCACTGCTCGCACAGAGGCACAGAGACTGGGGCTGCTTGCTTGTCTTGCCCCCACAAACTTCAAACGTAGATTAGGTGGTCCGTGCCGGCCAACTTCGGCAGCCCCACTCTGAAATTGCGAACTTCTGCAGATAGCTCTCAGACAGAATGAACTAGCGTGGAAAGCTGTTGCTCAGCCTCATCTGCCCATGGCACTGCTCGCACAGAGGCACAGAGACTGGGGCTGCTTGCTTGTCTTGACCCCTCAAACTTCAAACGTATCTTAGGTGGTCCGTGCAGGGGGCCTCCGGCAGCCCTGCTCCGAAAATGCGAACGTCTGCAGATATCTCTTAGCCAGAAAGAGCTAGCCTGGAAAGCTGTTGCTCAGTCTCATCTGCCCATGGCACTGCTCGCACAGAGGCACAGAGACTGGGGCTTCTTGCTTGTCTTGCCCCGTTAAAGTTCAAAAGTATCTTAACTTTTCCTTGCAGGGGGCCTCCGGCAGCTCTGCTCCGAAAATGCGAACGTCTGCAGATAGCTCGCAGGCAGAAAGAGCTAGCCTGGAAAGCTTTTGCTCAGCCTCATCTGACCATGGCACTGCTCGCACAGAGGCACAGAGACTGGGGCTGCTTGCTTGTCTTACTCCCTCAAACTTCAAACGTACATTAGGTGGTCCGTGCCAGCAAACTCCAGCAGCCCTACTCCAAAAATGCGAACGTCTGCAGATAGCTCTCAGCCAGAATGAGCTAGCGTGGAAAGCTGTTGCTCAGCCTCATCTGCCCATGGCACTGCTCGCACAGAGGCACAGAGACTGGGGCTGCTTGCTTGTCTTCCAACGTCAAACTTCAAACGTATCTTAGGTGGTCCGTGCAGGGGGCCTCCCTCAGCCCTGCTCTGAAAATGCGAACGTCTGCAGATAGCTCTCAGCCAGAAAGAGCTAGCCTGGAAAGCTGTTGCTCAGCCTCATCTGCCCATGGCACTGCTCGCACAGAGGCACAGAGACTGGGGCTGCTTGCTTGTCTTGCTCCATTAAAGTTCAAAAGTATCTTAACTTTTTCTGTGCAGTGGGACTCCGGCAGCTCTGCTCTGAAAATGCGAACGTCTGCAGATAGCTCGCAGCCTGAAAGAGCTAACCTGAAAAGCTGTTGCTCAGCCTTATCTGCCCATGGCACTGCTCGCACAGAGGCACAGAGACTGGGGCTGCTTGCTTTTCTTACTCCCTCAAACTTCAAACGTACATTAGGTGGTCCGTGCCAGCAAACTCCAGCAGCCCTGCTCCGAAAATGCGAACGTCTGCAGATAGCTCTCAGCCAGAATGAGCTAGCGTGGAAAGCTGTTGCTCAGCCTTATCTGCCCATGGCACTGCTCGCACAGAGGCACAGAGACTGGGGCTGCTTGCTTGTCTTGCAACCTCGAACTTCAAACGTATCTTAGGTGGTCCGTGCAGGGGGCCTCCGGCAGCCCTGCTCCGAAAATGCGAACGTCTGCAGATAGCTGGCAGCCAGAAAGAGCTAGCCTGGAAAGCTGTTGCTCAGCCTCATCTGCCCATGGCACTGCTCGCACAGAGGCAGAGATACTGGGGCTTCTTGCTTGTCTTGCCATCTCAAACTTCAAACGTAGATTTGGAGGTTCGTTCAGGGGTCCTCTGGCAGCCCTGTTCCGAAAATGGGAACGTCTGCAGATAGCTCTCAGCCAGAGTGAGCTAGCGTGGAAAGCTGTTGCTCAGCCTTATCTGCCCATGGCACTGCTCGCACAGAGGCACAGAGACTGGGGCTGCTTGCTTGTCTTGACCCCTCAAACTTCAAACGTAGCTTAGGTGGTCCGTGCCAGGATCCTCTGGCAGCCCTGCTCTGAAAATGCGAACGTCTGCAGATAGCTCGCATCCAGAAAGAGCTAGCCTGGAAAGCTGTTGCTCAGCCTCATCTGCCCATGGCACTGCTCGCACCGAGGCACAGAGACTGGGGCTGCTTGCTTGTCTTGCCACCTCAAACTTCAAAATTATATTTGGAGGTTCGTTCAGGGGGCCTCTGGCAGCCCTGCTCTGAAAATTGGACCGTCTGCAGACAGCTCGCCGGCAGAAAAAGCTAGCCTGGAAAGCTGTTTCGGAGCCTCATCTGCCCATGGCACTGCTCGCACAGAGGCACAGAGACTGGGGCTGCTTGCTTGTCTTGCCACCTCAAACTTCAAACGTACATTAGGTGGTCCGTTCCGGCAAACTCCAGCAGACCTGCTCCGAAAATGCGAACGTCTGCAGATAGCTCTCAGCCAGAATGAGCTAGCGTGGAAAGCTGTTGCTCAGCCTCATCTGCCCATGGCACTGCTCGCACAGAGGCACAGAGACTGGGGCTGCTTGCTTGTCTTGACCCCTCAAACTTCAAACGTATCTTAGGTGGTCCGTGCAGGGGGCCTCCGGCAGCCCTGCTCCGAAAATGCGAACGTCTGCAGATAGCTCTCAGCCAGAAAGAGCTAGCCTGGAAAGCTGTTGCTCAGCCTCATCTGCCCATGGCACTGCTCGCACAGAGGCACAGAGACTGGGGCTGCTTTCTTGTCTTGACCCGTTAATGTTCAAAAGTATCTTAACTTTTCCGTGCAGGGGGCCTCCGGCAGCTCTGCTCTGAAAATGCGAACGTCTGCAGATAGCTTGCAGCCAGAAAGAGCTAGCCTGGAAAGCTGTTGCTCAGCCTCATCTGACCATGGCACTGCTCGCACAGAGGCACAGAGACTGGGGCTGCTTGCTTGTCTTACTCCCTCAAACTTCAAACGTACATTAGGTGGTCCGTGTCAGCAAACTACAGCAACCCTGCTCCGAAAATGCGAACGTCTGCAGATAGCTCTCAGCCAGAATAAGCTAGCGTGGAAAGCTGTTGCTCAGCCTTATCTGCCCATGGCACTGCTCGCACAGAGGCACAGAGACTGGGGCTGCTTGCTTGTCTTGCAAGCTCAAACTTCAAACCTATCTTAGGTGGTCCGTGCAGGGGCCCTTCCCGCAGCCCTGCTCCGAAAATGCGAACGTCTGCAGATAGCTGGCAGCCAGAAAGAGCTAGCCTGGAAAGCTGTTACTCAGCCTCATCTGCCCATGGCACTGCTCGCACATAGGCACAGAGACTGGGGCTGCTTGCTTGTCTTGCCCCCTCAAACTTCAAACGTATCTTTGGGTGTCCGTGAAGGGGGCCTCCGGCAGCCCTGCTCCGAAAATGCGAAAATCTGCAGATAGCTCGCCGGCAGAAAGAGCTAGCCTGGAAAGCTGTTGCTGAGCCTCATCTGCCCATGGCACTGCTCGCACAGAGGCACAGAGACTGGGGCTGCTTGCTTGTCTTGCCACCTCAAACTTCAAACGTAGCTTAGGTGGTCCGTGCCAGGATCCTCAGGCAGTCCTGCTCCGAAAATGCGAACGTCTGCAGATAGCTGGCATCCAGAAAAAGCTAGCCTGGAAAGCTGTTTCTCAGCCTCATCTGCCCATGGCACTGCTCGCACAGAGGCACAGAGACTGGGGCTGCTTGCTTGTCTTGCCCCGTTAAAGTTCAAAAGTATCTTACGTTTTCCGTGCCGGGCGCCTCCAGCAGCCCTGCTCTGAAAATGCGAACATCTGCAGATAGCTCTCAGCCAGAAAGTGCTAGCCTGGAAAGCTGTTGCTCAGCCTCATCTGCCCATGGCACTGCTCGCACAGAGGCACAGAGACTGGGGCTGCTTGCTTGTCTTGCCCCCACAAACTTCAAACGTAGATTAGGTGGTCCGTGCCGGCCAACTTCGGCAGCCCCACTCTGAAATTGCGAACTTCTGCAGATAGCTCTCAGACAGAATGAACTAGCGTGGAAAGCTGTTGCTCAGCCTCATCTGCCCATGGCACTGCTCGCACAGAGGCACAGAGACTGGGGCTGCTTGCTTGTCTTGACCCCTCAAACTTCAAACGTATCTTAGGTGGTCCGTGCAGGGGGCCTCCGGCAGCCCTGCTCCGAAAATGCGAACGTCTGCAGATATCTCTTAGCCAGAAAGAGCTAGCCTGGAAAGCTGTTGCTCAGTCTCATCTGCCCATGGCACTGCTCGCACAGAGGCACAGAGACTGGGGCTTCTTGCTTGTCTTGCCCCGTTAAAGTTCAAAAGTATCTTAACTTTTCCTTGCAGGGGGCCTCCGGCAGCTCTGCTCCGAAAATGCGAACGTCTGCAGATAGCTCGCAGGCAGAAAGAGCTAGCCTGGAAAGCTTTTGCTCAGCCTCATCTGACCATGGCACTGCTCGCACAGAGGCACAGAGACTGGGGCTGCTTGCTTGTCTTACTCCCTCAAACTTCAAACGTACATTAGGTGGTCCGTGCCAGCAAACTCCAGCAGCCCTACTCCAAAAATGCGAACGTCTGCAGATAGCTCTCAGCCAGAATGAGCTAGCGTGGAAAGCTGTTGCTCAGCCTCATCTGCCCATGGCACTGCTCGCACAGAGGCACAGAGACTGGGGCTGCTTGCTTGTCTTCCAACGTCAAACTTCAAACGTATCTTAGGTGGTCCGTGCAGGGGGCCTCCCTCAGCCCTGCTCCGAAAATGCGAACGTCTGCAGATAGCTCTCAGCCAGAAAGAGCTAGCCTGGAAAGCTGTTGCTCAGCCTCATCTGCCCATGGCACTGCTCGCACAGAGGCACAGAGACTGGGGCTGCTTGCTTGTCTTGCTCCATTAAAGTTCAAAAGTATCTTAACTTTTTCTGTGCAGTGGGCCTCCGGCAGCTCTGCTCTGAAAATGCGAACGTCTGCAGATAGCTCGCAGCCTGAAAGAGCTAACCTGAAAAGCTGTTGCTCAGCCTTATCTGCCCATGGCACTGCTCGCACAGAGGCACAGAGACTGGGGCTGCTTGCTTTTCTTACTCCCTCAAACTTCAAACGTACATTAGGTGGTCCGTGCCAGCAAACTCCAGCAGCCCTGCTCCGAAAATGCGAACGTCTGCAGATAGCTCTCAGCCAGAATGAGCTAGCGTGGAAAGCTGTTGCTCAGCCTTATCTGCCCATGGCACTGCTCGCACAGAGGCACAGAGACTGGGGCTGCTTGCTTGTCTTGCAACCTCGAACTTCAAACGTATCTTAGGTGGTCCGTGCAGGGGGCCTCCGGCAGCCCTGCTCCGAAAATGCGAACGTCTGCAGATAGCTGGCAGCCAGAAAGAGCTAGCCTGGAAAGCTGTTGCTCAGCCTCATCTGCCCATGGCACTGCTCGCACAGAGGCAGAGATACTGGGGCTTCTTGCTTGTCTTGCCATCTCAAACTTCAAACGTAGATTTGGAGGTTCGTTCAGGGGTCCTCTGGCAGCCCTGTTCCGAAAATGGGAACGTCTGCAGATAGCTCTCAGCCAGAGTGAGCTAGCGTGGAAAGCTGTTGCTCAGCCTTATCTGCCCATGGCACTGCTCGCACAGAGGCACAGAGACTGGGGCTGCTTGCTTGTCTTGACCCCTCAAACTTCAAACGTAGCTTAGGTGGTCCGTGCCAGGATCCTCTGGCAGCCCTGCTCTGAAAATGCGAACGTCTGCAGATAGCTCGCATCCAGAAAGAGCTAGCCTGGAAAGCTGTTGCTCAGCCTCATCTGCCCATGGCACTGCTCGCACCGAGGCACAGAGACTGGGGCTGCTTGCTTGTCTTGCCACCTCAAACTTCAAAATTTTATTTGGAGGTTCGTTCAGGGGGCCTCTGGCAGCCCTGCTCTGAAAATTGGACCGTCTGCAGACAGCTCGCCGGCAGAAAAAGCTAGCCTGGAAAGCTGTTTCGGAGCCTCATCTGCCCATGGCACTGCTCGCACAGAGGCACAGAGACTGGGGCTGCTTGCTTGTCTTGCCACCTCAAACTTCAAACGTACATTAGGTGGTCCGTTCCAGCAAACTCCAGCAGACCTGCTCCGAAAATGCGAACGTCTGCAGATAGCTCTCAGCCAGAATGAGCTAGCGTGGAAAGCTGTTGCTCAGCCTCATCTGCCCATGGCACTGCTCGCACAGAGGCACAGAGACTGGGGCTGCTTGCTTGTCTTGACCCCTCAAACTTCAAACGTATCTTAGGTGGTCCGTGCAGGGGGCCTCCGGCAGCCCTGCTCCGAAAATGCGAACGTCTGCAGATAGCTCGCAGGCAGAAAGAGCTAGCCTGGAAAGCTGTTGCTCAGCCTCATCTGCCCATGGCACTGCTCGCACAGAGGCACAGAGACTGGGGCTGCTTTCTTGTCTTGACCCGTTAATGTTCAAAAGTATCTTAACTTTTCCGTGCAGGGGGCCTCCGGTAGCTCTGCTCTGAAAATGCGAACGTCTGCAGATAGCTTGCAGCCAAAAAGAGCTAGCCTGGAAAGCTGTTGCTCAGCCTCATCTGACCATGGCACTGCTCGCACAGAGGCACAGAGACTGGGGCTGCTTGCTTGTCTTACTCCCTCAAACTTCAAACGTACATTAGGTGGTCCGTGCCAGCAAACTCCAGCAGCCCTACTCCAAAAATGCGAACGTCTGCAGATAGCTCTCAGCCAGAATGAGCTAGCGTGGAAAGCTGTTGCTCAGCCTCATCTGCCCATGGCACTGCTCGCACAGAGGCACAGAGACTGGGGCTGCTTGCTTGTCTTCCAACGTCAAACTTCAAACGTATCTTAGGTGGTCCGTGCAGGGGGCCTCTGGCAGCCCTGCTCCGAAAATGCGAACGTCTGCAGATAGCTCTCAGCCAGAAAGAGCTAGCCTGGAAAGCTGTTGCTCAGCCTCATCTGCCCATGGCACTGCTCGCACAGAGGCACAGAGACTGGGGCTGCTTGCTTGTCTTGCTCCATTAAAGTTCAAAAGTATCTTAACTTTTTCTGTGCAGTGGGACTCCGGCAGCTCTGCTCTGAAAATGCGAACGTCTGCAGATAGCTCGCAGCCTGAAAGAGCTAACCTGAAAAGCTGTTGCTCAGCCTTATCTGCCCATGGCACTGCTCGCACAGAGGCACAGAGACTGGGGCTGCTTGCTTTTCTTACTCCCTCAAACTTCAAACGTACATTAGGTGGTCCGTGCCAGCAAACTCCAGCAGCCCTGCTCCGAAAATGCGAACGTCTGCAGATAGCTCTCAGCCAGAATGAGCTAGCGTGGAAAGCTGTTGCTCAGCCTTATCTGCCCATGGCACTGCTCGCACAGAGGCACAGAGACTGGGGCTGCTTGCTTGTCTTGCAACCTCGAACTTCAAACGTATCTTAGGTGGTCCGTGCAGGGGGCCTCCGGCAGCCCTGCTCCGAAAATGCGAACGTCTGCAGATAGCTGGCAGCCAGAAAGAGCTAGCCTGGAAAGCTGTTGCTCAGCCTCATCTGCCCATGGCACTGCTCGCACAGAGGCAGAGATACTGGGGCTTCTTGCTTGTCTTGCCATCTCAAACTTCAAACGTAGATTTGGAGGTTCGTTCAGGGGTCCTCTGGCAGCCCTGTTCCGAAAATGGGAACGTCTGCAGATAGCTCTCAGCCAGAGTGAGCTAGCGTGGAAAGCTGTTGCTCAGCCTTATCTGCCCATGGCACTGCTCGCACAGAGGCACAGAGACTGGGGCTGCTTGCTTGTCTTGACCCCTCAAACTTCAAACGTAGCTTAGGTGGTCCGTGCCAGGATCCTCTGGCAGCCCTGCTCTGAAAATGCGAACGTCTGCAGATAGCTCGCATCCAGAAAGAGCTAGCCTGGAAAGCTGTTGCTCAGCCTCATCTGCCCATGGCACTGCTCGCACCGAGGCACAGAGACTGGGGCTGCTTGCTTGTCTTGACCCCTCAAACTTCAAACGTAGCTTAGGTGGTCCGTGCCAGGATCCTCTGGCAGCCCTGCTCTGAAAATTGGACCGTCTGCAGACAGCTCGCCGGCAGAAAAAGCTAGCCTGGAAAGCTGTTTCGGAGCCTCATCTGCCCATGGCACTGCTCGCACAGAGGCACAGAGACTGGGGCTGCTTGCTTGTCTTGCCACCTCAAACTTCAAACGTACATTAGGTGGTCCGTTCCAGCAAACTCCAGCAGACCTGCTCCAAAAATGCGAACGTCTGCAAATAGCTCTCAGCCAGAATGAGCTAGCGTGGAAAGCTGTTGCTCAGCCTCATCTGCCCATGGCACTGCTCGCACAGAGGCACAGAGACTGGGGCTGCTTGCTTGTCTTGACCCCTCAAACTTCAAACGTATCTTAGGTGGTCCGTGCAGGGGGCCTCCGGCAGCCCTGCTCCGAAAATGCGAACGTCTGCAGATAGCTCGCAGCCAGAAAGAGCTAGCCTGGAAAGCTGTTGCTCAGCCTCATCTGCCCATGGCACTGCTCGCACAGAGGCACAGAGACTGGGGCTGCTTTCTTGTCTTGACCCGTTAATGTTCAAAAGTATCTTAACTTTTCCGTGCAGGGGGCCTCCGGCAGCTCTGCTCTGAAAATGCGAACGTCTGCAGATAGCTTGCAGCCAGAAAGAGCTAGCCTGGAAAGCTGTTGCTCAGCCTCATCTGACCATGGCACTGCTCGCACAGAGGCACAGAGACTGGGGCTGCTTGCTTGTCTTACTCCCTCAAACTTCAAACGTACATTAGGTGGTCCGTGTCAGCAAACTACAGCAACCCTGCTCCGAAAATGCGAACGTCTGCAGATAGCTCTCAGCCAGAATAAGCTAGCGTGGAAAGCTGTTGCTCAGCCTTATCTGCCCATGGCACTGCTCGCACAGAGGCACAGAGACTGGGGCTGCTTGCTTGTCTTGCAAGCTCAAACTTCAAACCTATCTTAGGTGGTCCGTGCAGGGGCCCTTCCCGCAGCCCTGCTCCGAAAATGCGAACGTCTGCAGATAGCTCGCAGCCAGAAAGAGCTAGCCTGGAAAGCTGTTACTCAGCCTCATCTGCCCATGGCACTGCTCGCACATAGGCACAGAGACTGGGGCTGCTTGCTTGTCTTGCCCCCTCAAACTTCAAACGTATCTTTGGGTGTCCGTGAAGGGGGCCTCCGGCAGCCCTGCTCCGAAAATGCGAAAATCTGCAGATAGCTCGCCGGCAGAAAGAGCTAGCCTGGAAAGCTGTTGCTCAGCCTCATCTGCCCATGGCACTGCTCGCACAGAGGCACAGAGACTGGGGCTGCTTGCTTGTCTTGCCCCGTTAAAGTTCAAAAGTATCTTACGTTTTCCGTGCCGGGCGCCTCCAGCAGCCCTGCTCTGAAAATGCGAACATCTGCAGATAGCTCTCAGCCAGAAAGTGCTAGCCTGGAAAGCTGTTGCTCAGCCTCATCTGCCCATGGCACTGCTCGCACAGAGGCACAGAGACTGGGGCTGCTTGCTTGTCTTGCCCCCACAAACTTCAAACGTAGATTAGGTGGTCCGTGCCGGCCAACTTCGGCAGCCCCACTCTGAAATTGCGAACTTCTGCAGATAGCTCTCAGACAGAATGAACTAGCGTGGAACGCTGTTGCTCAGCCTCATCTGCCCATGGCACTGCTCGCACAGAGGCACAGAGACTGGGGCTGCTTGCTTGTCTTGACCCCTCAAACTTCAAACGTATCTTAGGTGGTACGTGCAGGGGGCCTCCGGCAGCCCTGCTCCGAAAATGCGAACGTCTGCAGATATCTCTTAGCCAGAAAGAGCTAGCCTGGAAAGCTGTTGCTCAGCCTCATCTGCCCATGGCACTGCTCGCACAGAGGCACAGAGACTGGGGCTGCTTGCTTGTCTTGCCCCGTTAAAGTTCAAAAGTATCATAACTTTTCCGTGCAGGGGGCGTCCGGCAGCTCTGCTCCGAAAATGCGAACGTCTGCAGATAGCTGGCAGCCAGAAAGAGCTAGCCTGGAAAGCTGTTACTCAGCCTCATCTGCCCATGGCACTGCTCGCACAGAGGCACAGAGACTGGGGCTGCTTGCTTGTCTTGCCACCTCAAACTTCAAATGTAGCTTAGGTGGTCCACGCCGGGAGCCTCTGACAGCCCTGCTCCGAAAATGGGAAAGTCTGCACATAGCTCGCAGGCAGAATGAGCTAGCCTGGAAAGCTGTTGCTCAGCCTCATCTGCCCATGGCACTGCTCGCACAGAGGCACAGAGACTGGGGCTGCTTGCTTGTCTTCCAACGTCAAACTTCAAACGTATCTTAGGTGGTCCGTGCAGGGGGCCTCCCTCAGCCCTGCTCCGAAAATGCGAACGTCTGCAGATAGCTCTCAGCCAGAAAGAGCTAGCCTGGAAAGCTGTTGCTCAGCCTCATCTGCCCATGGCACTGCTCGCACAGAGGCACAGAGACTGGGGCTGCTTGCTTGTCTTGCTCCATTAAAGTTCAAAAGTATCTTAACTTTTTCTGTGCAGTGGGCCTCCGGCAGCTCTGCTCTGAAAATGCGAACGTCTGCAGATAGCTCGCAGCCAGAAAGAGCTAGCCTGGAAAGCTGTTGCTCAGCCTCATCTGCCCATGGCACTGCTCGCACAGAGGCACAGAGACTGGGGCTGCTTGCTTGTCTTACCACCTCAAACTTCAAAATTATATTTGGAGGTTCGTTCAGGGGGCCTCTGGCAGCCCTGCGCTGAAAATTGGACCGTCTGCAGACAGCTCGCCGGCAGAAAAAGCTAGCCTGGAAAGCTGTTGCTCAGCCTCATCTGCCCATGGCACTGCTCGCACAGAGGCACAGAGACTGAGGCTGCTTGCTTGTCTTGCCACCTCAAACTTCAAACGTACATTAGGTGGTCCGTTCCAGCAAACTCCAGCAGACCTACTCCGAAAATGCGAACGTCTGCAGATAGCTCTCAGCCAGAATGAGCTAGCGTGGAAAGCTGTTGCTCAGCCTCATCTGCCCATGGCACTGCTCGCACAGAGGCACAGAGACTGGGGCTGCTTGCTTGTCTTGACCCCTCAAACTTCAAACGTATCTTAGGTGGTCCGTGCAGGGGGCCTCCGGCAGCCCTGCTCCGAAAATGCGAACGTCTGCAGATAGCTGGCAGCCAGAAAGAGCTAGCCTGGAAAGCTGTTGCTCAGCCTCATCTGCCCATGGCACTGCTCGCACAGAGGCACAGAGACTGGGGCTGCTTTCTTGTCTTGACCCGTTAATGTTCAAAAGTATCTTAACTTTTCCGTGCAGGGGGCCTCCGGCAGCTCTGCTCTGAAAATGCGAACGTCTGCAGATAGCTCGCAGCCAGAAAGAGCTAGCCTGGAAAGCTGTTGCTCAGCCTCATCTGACCATGGCACTGCTCGCACAGAGGCACAGAGACTGGGGCTGCTTGCTTGTCTTACTCCCTCAAACTTCAAACGTACATTAGGTGGTCCGTGTCAGCAAACTACAGCAACCCTGCTCCGAAAATGCGAAAGTCTGCAGATAGCTCTCAGCCAGAATAAGCTAGCGTGGAAAGCTGTTTCTCAGCCTTATCTGCCCATGGCACTGCTCGCACAGAGGCACAGAGACTGGGGCTGCTTGCTTGTCTTGCAACCTCAAACTTCAAACCTATCTTAGGTGGTCCGTGCAGGGGCCCTTCCCGCAGCCCTGCTCCGAAAATGCGAACGTCTGCAGATAGCTGGCAGCCAGAAAGAGCTAGCCTGGAAAGCTGTTGCTCAGCCTCATCTGCCCATGGCACTGCTCGCACAGAGGCACAGAGACTGGGGCTGCTTGCTTGTCTTGCAACCTCGAACTTCAAACGTATCTTAGGTGGTCCGTGCAGGGGGCCTCCGGCAGCCCTGCTCCGAAAATGCGAACGTCTGCAGATAGCTGGCAGCCTGAAAGAGCTAGCCTGGAAAGCTGTTGCTCAGCCTCATCTGCCCATGGCACTGCTCGCACAGAGGCACAGAGACTGGGGCTGCTTGCTTGTCTTGCCCCCTCAAACTTCAAATGTAGCTTAGGTTGTCCGTGCCGCCCAACTCCGGCAGCCCTGCTCCGAAAATGGGAACATCTGCAGATAGCTCGCCGGCAGAAAGCGCTAGCGTGGAAAGCTGTTGCTCAGCCTCATCTGCCCATGGCACTGCTCGCACAGAGGCACAGAGACTGGGGCTGCTTGCTTGTCTTGCCCCCTCAAACTTCAAACGTATCTTTGGGTGTCCGTGAAGGGGACCTCCGGCAGCCCTGCTCCGAAAATGCGAAAATCTGCAGATAGCTCACCGGCAGAAAGAGCTAGCCTGGAAAGCTGTTGCTGAGCCTCATCTGCCCATGGCACTGCTCGCACAGAGGCACAGAGACTGGGGCTGCTTGCTTGTCTTGCCACCTCAAACTTCAAACGTAGCTTAGGTGGTCCGTGCTAGGATCCTCAGGCAGTCCTGCTCCGAAAATGCGAACGTCTGCAGATAGCTGGCATCCAGAAAGAGCTAGCCTGGAAAGCTGTTGCTCAGCCTCATCTGCCCATGGCACTGCTCGCACAGAGGCACAGAGACTGGGGCTGCTTGCTTGTCTTGCCCCGTTAAAGTTCAAAAGTATCTTACGTTTTCCGTGCCGGGCGCCTCCAGCAGCCCTGCTCTGAAAATGCGAACATCTGCACATAGCTCTCAGCCAGAAAGTGCTAGCCTGGAAAGCTGTTGCTCAGCCTCATCTGCCCATGGCACTGCTCGCACAGAGGCACAGAGACTGGGGCTGCTTGCTTGTCTTGCCACCTCAAACTTCAAACGTAGATTAGGTGGTCCGTGCCGGCCAACTTCGGCAGCCCCACTCTGAAATTGCGAACTTCTGCAGATAGCTCTCAGACAGAATGAACTAGCGTGGAAAGCTGTTGCTCAGCCTCATCTGCCCATGGCACTGCTCGCACAGAGGCACAGAGACTGGGGCTGCTTTCTTGTCTTGACCCGTTAATGTTCAAAAGTATCTTAACTTTTCCGTGCAGGGGGCCTCCGGCAGCTCTGCTCTGAAAATGCGAACGTCTGCAGATAGCTCGCAGCCAGAAAGAGCTAGCCTGGAAAGCTGTTGCTCAGCCTCATCTGACCATGGCACTGCTCGCACAGAGGCACAGAGACTGGGGCTGCTTGCTTGTCTTACTCCCTCAAACTTCAAACGTACATTAGGTGGTCCGTGTCAGCAAACTACAGCAACCCTGCTCCGAAAATGCGAAAGTCTGCAGATAGCTCTCAGCCAGAATAAGCTAGCGTGGAAAGCTGTTTCTCAGCCTTATCTGCCCATGGCACTGCTCGCACAGAGGCACAGAGACTGGGGCTGCTTGCTTGTCTTGCAACCTCAAACTTCAAACCTATCTTAGGTGGTCCGTGCAGGGGCCCTTCCCGCAGCCCTGCTCCGAAAATGCGAACGTCTGCAGATAGCTGGCAGCCAGAAAGAGCTAGCCTGGAAAGCTGTTGCTCAGCCTCATCTGCCCATGGCACTGCTCGCACAGAGGCACAGAGACTGGGGCTGCTTGCTTGTCTTGCAACCTCGAACTTCAAACGTATCTTAGGTGGTCCGTGCAGGGGGCCTCCGGCAGCCCTGCTCCGAAAATGCGAACGTCTGCAGATAGCTGGCAGCCTGAAAGAGCTAGCCTGGAAAGCTGTTGCTCAGCCTCATCTGCCCATGGCACTGCTCGCACAGAGGCACAGAGACTGGGGCTGCTTGCTTGTCTTGCCCCCTCAAACTTCAAATGTAGCTTAGGTTGTCCGTGCCGCCCAACTCCGGCAGCCCTGCTCCGAAAATGGGAACATCTGCAGATAGCTCGCCGGCAGAAAGCGCTAGCGTGGAAAGCTGTTGCTCAGCCTCATCTGCCCATGGCACTGCTCGCACAGAGGCACAGAGACTGGGGCTGCTTGCTTGTCTTGCCCCCTCAAACTTCAAACGTATCTTTGGGTGTCCGTGAAGGAGACCTCCGGCAGCCCTGCTCCGAAAATGCGAAAATCTGCAGATAGCTCACCGGCAGAAAGAGCTAGCCTGGAAAGCTGTTGCTGAGCCTCATCTGCCCATGGCACTGCTCGCACAGAGGCACAGAGACTGGGGCTGCTTGCTTGTCTTGCCACCTCAAACTTCAAACGTAGCTTAGGTGGTCCGTGCTAGGATCCTCAGGCAGTCCTGCTCCGAAAATGCGAACGTCTGCAGATAGCTGGCATCCAGAAAGAGCTAGCCTGGAAAGCTGTTGCTCAGCCTCATCTGCCCATGGCACTGCTCGCACAGAGGCACAGAGACTGGGGCTGCTTGCTTGTCTTGCCCCGTTAAAGTTCAAAAGTATCTTACGTTTTCCGTGCCGGGCGCCTCCAGCAGCCCTGCTCTGAAAATGCGAACATCTGCACATAGCTCTCAGCCAGAAAGTGCTAGCCTGGAAAGCTGTTGCTCAGCCTCATCTGCCCATGGCACTGCTCGCACAGAGGCACAGAGACTGGGGCTGCTTGCTTGTCTTGCCACCTCAAACTTCAAACGTAGATTAGGTGGTCCGTGCCGGCCAACTTCGGCAGCCCCACTCTGAAATTGCGAACTTCTGCAGATAGCTCTCAGACAGAATGAACTAGCGTGGAAAGCTGTTGCTCAGCCTCATCTGCCCATGGCACTGCTCGCACAGAGGCACAGAGACTGGGGCTGCTTGCTTGTCTTGCAACCTCAAACTTCAAACGTATCTTAGGTGGTCCGTGCAGGGGCCCTTCCCGCAGCCCTGCTCCGAAAATGCGAACGTCTGCAGATAGCTGGCAGCCAGAAAGAGCTAGCCTGGAAAGCTGTTACTCAGCCTCATCTGCCCATGGCACTGCTCGCACAGAGGCACAGAGACTGGGGCTGCTTGCTTGTCTTGCCACCTCAAACTTCAAACGTAGCTTAGGTGGTCCACGCCGGGAGCCTCTGGCAGCCCTGCTCCGAAAATGCGAAAGTCTGCACATAGCTCGCAGGCAGAAAGAGCTAGCCTGGAAAGCTGTTGCTCAGCCTCATCTGCCCATGGCACTGCTCGCACAGAGGCACAGAGACTGGGGCTGCTTGCTTGTCTTGCCCCGTTAAAGTTCAAAAGTATCTTACGTTTTCCGTGCCGGGCGCCTCCGCAGTCCTGCTCTGAAAATGCGAACATCTGCAGATAGCTCTCAGCCAGAAAGTGCTAGCCTGGAAAGCTGTTGCTCAGCCTCATCTGCCCATGGCACTGCTCACACAGAGGCACAGAGACTGGGGCTGCTTGCTTGTCTTGCCCCCACAAACTTCAAACGTAGATTAGGTGGTCCGTGCCGGCCAACTTCGGCAGCCCCACTCTGAAATTGAAAACTTCTGCAGATAGCTCTCAGCCAGAATAAGCTAGCGTGGAAAGCTGTTGCTCAGCCTCATCTGCCCATGGCACTGCTCGCACAGAGGCACAGAGACTGGGGCTGCTTGCTTGTCTTGCCCCCTCAAACTTCAAATGTAGCTTAGGTTGTCCGTGCCGCCCAACTCCGGCAGCCCTGCTCCGAAAATGGGAACATCTGCAGATAGCTCGCCGGCAGAAAGCGCTAGCCTGGAAAGCTGTTGCTCAGCCTCTTCTGACCATGGCACTGCTCGCACAGAGGCACAGAGACTGGGGCTGCTTGCTTGTCTTGCCCCCTCAAATTTCAAACGTAGTTTAGGTGGTATGTGCCACGATCCTCTGGCAGACCTGTTCCGAAAATGGGAACGTCTGCAGATAGCTCGCAACCAGAAAGAGTTAGCCTGGAAAGCTGTTGCTCAGCCTCATCTGCCCATGGCACTGCTCGCACAGAGGCACAGAGACTGGGGCTGCTTGCTTGTCTTGCCCCGTTAAAGTTCAAAAGTATCTTAAGTTTTCCGTGCAGGGGGCCTCCGGCAGCTCTGCTCCGAAAATGCGAACGTCTGCAGATAGCTCGCAGCCAGAAAGAGCTAGCCTGGAAAGCTGCTGCTGAGCCTCATCTGCCCATGGCACTGCTCGCACAGAGGCAGAGATACTGGGGCTTCTTGCTTGTCTTGCCATCTCAAACTTCAAACGTAGATTTGGAGGTTCGTTCAGGGGTCCTCTGGCAGCCCTGTTCCGAAAATGGGAACGTCTGCAGATAGCTCTCAGACAGAGTGAGCTAGCGTGGAAAGCTGTTGCTCAGCCTTATCTGCCCATGGCACTGCTCGCACAGAGTCACAGAGACTGGGGCTGCTTGCTTGTCTTGACCCCTCAAACTTCAAACGTAGCTTAGGTGGTCCGTGCCAGGATCCTCTGGCAGCCCTGCTCTGAAAATGCGAACGTCTGCAGATAGCTCGCATCCAGAAAGAGCTAGCCTGGAAAGCTGTTGCTCAGCCTCATCTGCCCATGGCACTGCTCGCACCGAGGCACAGAGACTGGGGCTGCTTGCTTGTCTTGCCACCTCAAACTTCAAAATTATATTTGGAGGTTCGTTCAGGGGGCCTCTGGCCGCCCTGCTCTGAAAATTGGACCGTCTGCAGACAGCTCGCCGGCAGAAAAAGCTAGCCTGGAAAGCTGTTGCGGAGCCTCATCTGCCCATGGCACTGCTCGCACAGAGGCACAGAGCCTGGGGCTGCTTGCTTGTCTTGCCACCTCAAACTTCAAACGTACATTAGGTGGTTCGTTCCAGCAAACTCCAGCAGACCTGCTCCGAAAATGCGAACGTCTGCAGATAGCTCTCAGCCAGAATGAGCTAGCGTGGAAAGCTGTTGCTCAGCCTCATCTGCCCATGGCACTGCTCGCACAGAGGCACAGAGACTGGGGCTGCTTGCTTGTCTTGCCCCCTCAAACTTCAAATGTAGCTTAGGTTGTCCGTGCCGCCCAACTCCGGCAGCCCTGCTCCGAAAATGGGAACATCTGCAGATAGCTCGCCGGCAGAAAGCGCTAGCCTGGAAAGCTGTTGCTCAGCCTCTTCTGACCATGGCACTGCTCGCACAGAGGCACAGAGACTGGGGCTGCTTGCTTGTCTTGCCCCCTCAAATTTCAAACGTAGTTTAGGTGGTATGTGCCACGATCCTCTGGCAGACCTGTTCCGAAAATGGGAACGTCTGCAGATAGCTCGCAACCAGAAAGAGTTAGCCTGGAAAGCTGTTGCTCAGCCTCATCTGCCCATGGCACTGCTCGCACAGAGGCACAGAGACTGGGGCTGCTTGCTTGTCTTGCCCCGTTAAAGTTCAAAAGTATCTTAAGTTTTCCGTGCAGGGGGCCTCCGGCAGCTCTGCTCCGAAAATGCGAACGTCTGCAGATAGCTCGCAGCCAGAAAGAGCTAGCCTGGAAAGCTGCTGCTGAGCCTCATCTGCCCATGGCACTGCTCGCACAGAGGCAGAGATACTGGGGCTTCTTGCTTGTCTTGCCATCTCAAACTTCAAACGTAGATTTGGAGGTTCGTTCAGGGGTCCTCTGGCAGCCCTGTTCCGAAAATGGGAACGTCTGCAGATAGCTCTCAGACAGAGTGAGCTAGCGTGGAAAGCTGTTGCTCAGCCTTATCTGCCCATGGCACTGCTCGCACAGAGGCACAGAGACTGGGGCTGCTTGCTTGTCTTGCCACCTCAAACTTCAAAATTATATTTGGAGGTTCGTTCAGGGGGCCTCTGGCCGCCCTGCTCTGAAAATTGGACCGTCTGCAGACAGCTCGCCGGCAGAAAAAGCTAGCCTGGAAAGCTGTTGCGGAGCCTCATCTGCCCATGGCACTGCTCGCACAGAGGCACAGAGCCTGGGGCTGCTTGCTTGTCTTGCCACCTCAAACTTCAAACGTACATTAGGTGGTCCGTTCCAGCAAACTCCAGCAGACCTGCTCCGAAAATGCGAACGTCTGCAGATAGCTCTCAGCCAGAATGAGCTAGCGTGGAAAGCTGTTGCTCAGCCTCATCTGCCCATGCACTGCTCGCACAGAGGCACAGAGACTGGGGCTGCTTGCTTGTCTTGACCCCTCAAACTTCAAACGTAGCTTAGGTGGTCCGTGCAGGGGGCCTCCGGCAGCCCTGCTCCGAAAATGCGAACGTCTGCAGATAGCTCGCAGCCAGAAAGAGCTAGCCTGGAAAGCTGTTCCTCAGCCTCATCTGCCCATGGCACTGCTCGCACAGAGGCACAGAGACTGGGGCTGCTTTCTTGTCTTGACCCGTTAAAGTTGAAAAGTATCTTAACTTTTCCGTGCAGGGGGCCTCCGGCAGCTCTGCTCTGCAAATGCGAACGTCTGCAGATAGCTCGCAGCCAGAAAGAGCTAGCCTGGAAAGCTGTTGCTCAGCCTCATCTGCCCATGGCACTGCTCGCACAGAGGCACAGAGACTGGGGCTGCTTGCTTGTCTTGCCCCGTTAAAGTTCAAAAGTATCTTAACTTTTCCGTGCCAGGCGCCTCCAGCAGCCCTGCTCTGAAAATGCGAACATCTGCAGATAGCTCTCAGCCAGAAAGTGCTAGCCTGGAAAGCTGTTGCTCAGCCTCATCTGCCCATGGCACTGCTCGCACAGAGGCACAGAGACTGGGGCTGCTTGCTTGTCTTGCCCCCACTAACTTCAAACGTAGCTTAGGTGGTCCGTGCCGGCCAACTTCGGCAGCCCCACTCTGAAATTGCGAACTTCTGCAGATAGCTCTCAGCCAGAATAAGCTAGCGTGGAAAGCTGTTGCTCAGCCTTATCTGCCCATGGCACTGCTCGCACAGAGGCACAGAGACTGGGGCTGCTTGCTTGTCTTGACCCCTCAAACTTCAAACGTATCTTAGGTGGTCCGTGCAGGGGGCCTCCGGCAGCCGTGCTCCGAAAATGCGAACGTCTGCAGATATCTCTTAGCCAGAAAGAGCTAGCCTGGAAAGCTGTTGCTCAGTCTCATCTGCCCATGGCACTGCTCGCACAGAGGCACAGAGACTGGGGCTTCTTGCTTGTCTTAACCACTGAAACTTCAAACATAACTTAGGTGGTCCGTGCCGGGCGCCTCCGGCAGACCTGTTCTGAAAATGCGAACGTCTGCAGATAGCTCGCAGCCAGAAAGAGCTAGCCTGGAAAGCTGTTGCTCAGCCTCATCTGCCCATGGCACTGCTCGCACAGAGGCACAGAGACTGGGGCTGCTTGCTTGTCTTGCCCCGTTAAAGTTCAAAAGTATCTTAACTTTTCCGTGCAGGGGGCCTCCGGCAGCTCTGCTCAGAAAATGCGAACGTCTGCAGATAGCTCGCAGCCAGAAAGAGCTAGCCTGGAAAGCTGTTGCTCAGCCTCATCTGACCATGGCACTGCTCGCACAGAGGCACAGAGACTGGGGCTGCTTGCTTGTCTTACTTCCTCAAACTTCAAACGTACATTAGGTGGTCCGTGCCAGCAAACTACAGCAACCCTGCTCCGAAAATGCGAACGTCTGCAGATAGCTCTCAGCCAGAATGAGCTAGCGTGGAATGCTGTTGCTCAGCCTTATCTGCCCATGGCACTGCTCGCACAGAGGCACAGAGACTGGGGCTGCTTGCTTGTCTTGCAACCTCAAACTTCAAACTTATCTTAGGTGGTCCGTGCAGGGGCCCTTCCCGCAGCCCTGCTCCGAAAATGCGAACGTCTGCAGATAGCTGGCAGCCAGAAAGAGCTAGCCTGGAAAGCTGTTACTCAGCCTCATCTGCCCATGGCACTGCTCGCACAGAGGCACAGAGACTGGGGCTGCTTGCTTGTCTTGCCACCTCAAACTTCAAACGTAGCTTAGGTGGTCCACGCCGTGAGCCTCTGGCAGCCCTGCTCCGAAAATGCGAAAGTCTGCACATAGCTCGCAGGCAGAAAGAGCTAGCCTGGAAAGCTGTTGCTCAGCCTCATCTGCCCATGGCACTGCTCGCACAGAGGCACAGAGACTGGATCTGCTTGCTTGTCTTCGCCCCTCAATCTTCAAACGTAACTTAGGTGGTCCGTGCCAGGATCCTCAGGCAGTCCTGCTCTGAAAATGCGAACATCTGCAGATAGCTCGCAGCCAGAAAGAGCTAGCCTGGAAAGCTGTAGCTGAGCCTCATCTGCCCATGGCACTGCTCGCACAGAGGCACAGAGACTGGGGCTGCTTGCTTGTCTTGCCCCAACAAACTTCAATCGTAGATTAATTGGTCCGTGCTGGCCATCTCCGGCAGCCCCACTCTGAAATTGCGAACTTCTGCAGATAGCTCTCAGCCAGAATGAGCTAGCGTGGAAAGCTGTTGCTCAGCATCATCTGCCCATGGCACTACTCGCACAGAGGCACAGAGACTGGATCTGCTTGCTTGTCTTCGCCCCTCAAACTTCAAACGTAACTTAGGTGGTCCATGCCGGGCGTCTCCGGTAGCCCTGCTCTGAAAATGCGAACATCTGCAGATAGCTCGCAGCCAGAAAGAGCTAGCCTGGAAAGCTGTAGCTGAGCCTCATCTGCCCATGGCACTGCTCGCACAGAGGCACAGAGACTGGGGCTGCTTGCTTGTCTTGCCACCTAAAACTTCAAACGTAATTAGGTGGTCCGTGCGGGGGGCCTCCAGCAGCCCGGCTCCGAAAATATCAACGTCTGCAGATAGCTGGCCGGCAGGAAGAGCTAGCCTGGAAAGCTGTTGCTCAGCCTCATCTGCCCATGGCACTGCTCGCACAGAGGCACAGAGACTGGGGCTGCTTGCTTGTCTTGCCACCTCAAACTTCAAACGTATCTTAGGTGGTCCGTGCAGGGGCCATTCCCGCAGCCCTGCTCCGAAAATGCGAACGTCTGCAGATACCTGGCAGCCAGAAAGAGCTAGCCTGGAAAGCTGTTACTCAGCCTCATCTGCCCATGGCACTGCTCGCACAGAGGCACAGAGACTGGGGCTGCTTGCTTGTCTTGCCCCCTCAAACTTCAAACGTATCTTTGGGTGTCCGTGAAGGGGACCTCCAGCAGCCCTGCTCCGAAAATGCGAAAATCTGCAGATAGCTCGCCGGCAGAAAGAGCTAGCCTGGAAAGCTGTAGCTGAGCCTCATCTGCCCATGGCACTGCTCGCACAGAGGCACACAGACTGGGGCTGCTTGCTTGTCTTGCCACCTCAAACTTCAAACGTAGCTTAGGTGGTCCGTGCCAGGATCCTCAGGCAGTCCTGCTCCGAAAATGCGAACGTCTGCAGATAGCTGGCATCCAGAAAGAGCTAGCCTGGAAAGCTGTTGCTCAGCCTCATCTGCCCATGGCACTGCTCGCACAGAGGCACAGAGACTGGGGCTGCTTGCTTGTCTTGCCCCGTTAAAGTTCAAAAGTATCTTACGTTTTCCGTGCCGGGCGCCTCCAGCAGCCCTGCTCTGAAAATGCGAACATCTGCAGATAGCTCTCAGCCAGAAAGTGCTAGCCTGGAAAGCTGTTGCTCAGCCTCATCTGCCCATGGCACTGCTCGCACAGAGGCACAGAGACTGGGGCTGCTTGCTTGTCTTGCCCCCACAAACTTCAAACGTATATTAGGTGGTCCGTGCCGGCCAACTTCGGCAGCCCCACTCTGAAATTGCGAACTTCTGCGGATAGCTCTCAGCCAGAATGAGCTAGCGTGGAAAGCTGTTGCTCAGCCTCATCTGCCCATGGCACTGCTCGCACAGAGGCACAGAGACTGGGGCTGCTTGCTTGTCTTGCCCCTTTAAAGTTCAAAAGTATCTTACGTTTTCAGTGCCGGGCGCCTCCATCAGCCCTGCTCTGAAAATGCGAACGTCTGCAGATAGCTCGCTGGCAGAAAAAGCTAGCCTGGAAAGCTGTTGCTCAGCCTCATCTGCCCATGGCACTGCTCGCACAGAGGCACAGAGACTGGGGCTGCTTGCTTGTCTTGCCACCTCAAACTTCAAACGTATCTTAGGTGGTCCGTGCAGGGGCCATTCCCGCAGCCCTGCTCCGAAAATGCGAACGTCTGCAGATACCTGGCAGCCAGAAAGAGCTAGCCTGGAAAGCTGTTACTCAGCCTCATCTGCCCATGGCACTGCTCGCACAGAGGCACAGAGACTGGGGCTGCTTGCTTGTCTTGCCCCCTCAAACTTCAAACGTATCTTTGGGTGTCCGTGAAGGGGACCTCCAGCAGCCCTGCTCCGAAAATGCGAAAATCTGCAGATAGCTCGCCGGCAGAAAGAGCTAGCCTGGAAAGCTGTAGCTGAGCCTCATCTGCCCATGGCACTGCTCGCACAGAGGCACACAGACTGGGGCTGCTTGCTTGTCTTGCCACCTCAAACTTCAAACGTAGCTTAGGTGGTCCGTGCCAGGATCCTCAGGCAGTCCTGCTCCGAAAATGCGAACGTCTGCAGATAGCTGGCATCCAGAAAGAGCTAGCCTGGAAAGCTGTTGCTCAGCCTCATCTGCCCATGGCACTGCTCGCACAGAGGCACAGAGACTGGGGCTGCTTGCTTGTCTTGCCCCGTTAAAGTTCAAAAGTATCTTACGTTTTCCGTGCCGGGCGCCTCCAGCAGCCCTGCTCTGAAAATGCGAACATCTGCAGATAGCTCTCAGCCAGAAAGTGCTAGCCTGGAAAGCTGTTGCTCAGCCTCATCTGCCCATGGCACTGCTCGCACAGAGGCACAGAGACTGGGGCTGCTTGCTTGTCTTGCCCCCACAAACTTCAAATGTATATTAGGTGGTCCGTGCCGGCCAACGTCGGCAGCCCCACTCTGAAATTGCGAACTTCTGCGGATAGCTCTCAGCCAGAATTAGCTAGCGTGGAAAGCTGTTGCTCAGCCTCATCTGCCCATGGCACTGCTCGCACAGAGGCACAGAGACTGGGGCTGCTTGCTTGTCTTGACCCCTCAAACTTCAAACGTATCTTAGGTGGTCCGTGCAGGGGGCCTCCGGCAGCCCTGCTCCGAAAATGCGAACGTCTGCAGATATCTCTTAGCCAGAAAGAGCTAGCCTGGAAAGCTGTTGCTCAGTCTCATCTGCCCATGGCACTGCTCGCACAGAGGCACAGAGACTGGAGCTTCTTGCTTGTCTTAACCACTCAAACTTCAAACGTAACTTAGGTGGTCCGTGCCGGGCGCCTCCGGCAAACCTGTTCTGAAAATGCGAACGTCTGCAGATAGCTCGCAGCCAGAAAGAGCTAGCCTGGAAAGCTGTTGCTCAGCCTCATCTGCCCATGGCACTGCTCGCACAGAGGCACAGAGACTGGGGCTGCTTGCTTGTCTTGCCCCGTTAAAGTTCAAAAGTATCTTAACTTTTCCGTGCAGGGGGCCTCCGGCAGCTCTGCTCCGAAAATGCGAACGTCTGCAGATAGCTCACAGCCAGAAAGAGCTAGCCTGGAAAGCTGTTGCTCAGCCTCATCTGCCCATGGCACTGCTCGCACAGAGGCACAGAGACTGGGGCTGCTTGCTTGTCTTACTTCCTCAAACTTCAAACGTACATTAGGTGGTCCGTGCCAGCAAACTACAGCAACCCTGCTCCGAAAATGCGAACATCTGCAGATAGCTCTCAGCCAGAATGAGCTAGCCTGGAAAGCTGTTACTCAGCCTCATCTGCCCATGGCACTGCTCGCACAGAGGCACAGAGACTGGGGCTGCTTGCTTGTCTTGCCACCTCAAACTTCAAACGTAGCTTAGGTGGTCCACGCCGGGAGCCTCTGGCAGCCCTGCTCCGAAAATGCGAAAGTCTGCACATAGCTCGCAGGCAGAAAGAGCTAGCCTGGAAAGCTGTTGCTCAGCCTCATCTGCCCATGGCACTGCTCGCACAGAGGCACAGAGACTGGATCTGCTTGCTTGTCTTCGCCCCTCAAACTTCAAACGTAACTTAGGTGGTCCGTGCCAGGATCCTCAGGCAGTCCTGCTCTGAAAATGCGAACATCTGCAGATAGCTCGCAGCCAGAAAGAGCTAGCCTGGAAAGCTGTAGCTGAGCCTCATCTGCCCATGGCACTGCTCGCACAGAGGCACAGAGACTGGGGCTGCTTGCTTGTCTTGCCACCTCAAACTTCAAACGTAATTAGGTGGTCCGTGCGGGGGGCCTCCAGCAGCCCTGCTCCGAAAATGTCAACGTCTGCAGATAGCTCGCAGGCAGAAAGAGGTAGCCTGGAAAGCTGTTGCTCAGCCTCATCTGCCCATGGCACTGCTCGCACAGAGGCACAGATACTGGGGCTGCTTGCTTGTATTGCCCCCACAAACTTCAAACCTAGATTAGGTGGTACCTGCGAGCCAACTCCGGCAGCCCTACTCTGAAATTGCGAACGTCTGCAGATAGCTCGCAGGCAGAAAGAGCTAGCCTGGAAAGCTGTTGCTCAGCCTCATCTGCCCATGGCACTGCTCGCACAGAGGCACAGAGACTGGGGCTGCTTGCTTGTCTTGCCACCTCAAACTTCAAACGTATTTTGCGTGGTCCACGCCTTGAGCCTCTGGCAGCCCTGTTCTGAAAATGCGAACGTCTGCAGTTAGCTGGCAGCCAGAAAGTGCTAGCCTGGAAAGCTGTTGCTCAGCCTCATCTGCCCATGGCACTGCTCGCACAGAGGCACAGAGACTGGGTCTGCTTGCTTGTCTTGCCCCCTCAGACTTCAAATGTATTTTAGGTTGTCCGTGCCGCCCAAATACGGCAGCCCTGCTCCGAAAACGGGAACGTTTGCAGATAGCTCGCCGGCAGAAAGAGCTAGCCTGGAAAGCTGTTGCTCAGCCTCATCTGCCCATGGCACTGCTCGCACAGAGGCACAGAGCCTGGGGTTGCTTGCTTGACTTCGTACCTCAAACTTCAAACGTATCTTAGGTGGTCCGTGCCAGGCACCTCCGGCAGCCCTGCTCCGAAAATGCGAAGGTCTGCAGATAGCTCGCAGGCAGAAAGATCTAGCCTGGAAAGCTGTTGCTCAGCCTCATCTGCCCATGGCACTGCTCGCACAGAGGCACAGAGACTGGGGCTTCTTGCTTGTCTTGCCACCTCAAACTTCAAACGTAACTTAGGTGGTCCGTGCCGGGCGCCTCCGGCAGCCCTGCTCTGAAAATGCGAACGTCTGCAGATAGCTCGCAGCCAGAAAGAGCTAGCCTGGAAAGCTGTTGCTCAGCCTCATCTGACTATGGCACTGCTCGCACAGAGGCACAGAGACTGGGGCTGCTGGCTTGACTTCGTACCTCAAACTTCAAACGTAACTTAGGTGGTCCGTGCCGGGCGCCTCCGGCATCCATGCTCTGAAAATGCGAACGTCTGCAGATAGCTCGCTGGCAGAAAGAGCTAGCCTGGAAAGCTGTTGCTCAGCCTCATCTGCCCATGGCACTGCTCGCACAGAGGCACAGAGACTGGGGCTGCTGGCTTGTCTTGCACCCACAAACTTCAAACGTAGATTAGGTGGTCCGTGCCGGCCAACTCCGGCAGCCCTGCTCCGAAAATGCGAACGTCTGCAGATAGATCGCAGCCGGAAAGAGCTAGCGTGGAAAAGTGTTGCTCAGCCTCATCTGCCCATGGCACTGCTCGCACAGAGGCAGAGAGACTGGGGCTTCTTGCTTGTCTTCGCCCCTCAAACTTCAAACGTAACTTAGGTGGTCCGTGCCGGGCGCCTCCGGCAGCCCTAGTCTGAAAATGCGAACGTCTGCAGATAGCTCGCAAGCAGAAAGAGCTAGCCTGGAAAGCTGTTGCTGAGCCTCATCTGCCCATGGCACTGCTCGCACAGAGGCACAGAGACTGGGGCTGCTTGCTTGTATTGCCCTCAAAAACTTCAGACGTAGATTAGGTGGTCCCTGCCAGCCAACTCCGGCAGCCCTACTCTGAAGTTGCGAACGTCTGCAGACAGCTCTCAGCCAGAATGAGCTAGCGTGGAAAGCTGTTGCTCAGCCTCATCTGCCCATGGCACTGCTCGCACAGAGGCACAGAGACTGGGGCTGCTTGCTTGTCTTGCCCCCACAAACTTCAAACGTAGCTTAGGTTGTCCACGCCGGCCAACTCCGGCAGCCCTGCTCCGAAAATGCGAACGTCTGCAGATAGCTCTCAGGCAGAAAAAGCTAGCCTGTAAAGCTGTTGCTCAGCCTCATCTGCCCATTGCACTGCTCGCACAGAGGAACAGAGACTGGGGCTGCTTGCTTGTCTTCGCCCCTCAAACTTCAAACGTACCTTAGGTGGTCCGTGCCGGGCGCCTCCGGCAGCCCTGCTCTGAAAATGCGAACGTCTGCAGATAGCTCGCAGCCAGAAAGAGCTAGCCTGGAAAGCTGTTGCTCAGCCTCATCTTCCCATGGCACTGCTCGCACAGAGGCACAGAGACTGGGGCTGCTTGCTTGTCTTGCCACCTCAAACTTCAAACGTAGCTTAGGTGGTCCGTGCCAGGATCCTCAGGCAGTCCTGCTCCGAAAATGCGAACGTCTGCAGATAGCTGGCATCCAGAAAGAGCTAGCCTGGAAAGCTGTTGCTCAGCCTCATCTGCCCATGGCACTGCTCGCACAGAGGCACAGAGACTGGGGCTGCTTGCTTTTCTTGCCCCGTTAAAGTTCAAAAGTATCTTACGTTTTCCGTGCCGGGCGCCTCCAGCAGCCCTGCTCTGAAAATGCGAACATCTGCAGATAGCTCTCAGCCAGAAAGTGCTAGCCTGGAAAGCTGTTGCTCAGCCTCATCTGCCCATGGCACTGCTCGCACAGAGGCACAGAGACTGGGGCTGCTTGCTTGTATTGCCCCCACAAACTTCAAACGTATATTAGGTGGTCCGTGCCGGCCAACTTCGGCAGCCCCACTCTGAAATTGCGAACTTCTGCGGATAGCTCTCAGCCAGAATGAGCTAGCGTGGAAAGCTGTTGCTCAGCCTCATCTGCCCATGGCACTGCTCGCACAGAGGCACAGAGACTGGGGCTGCTTGCTTGTCTTGACCCCTCAAACTTCAAACGTATCTTAGGTGGTCCGTGCAGGGGGCCTCCGGCAGCCCTGCTCCGAAAATGCGAACGTCTGCAGATATCTCTTAGCCAGAAAGAGCTAGCCTGGAAAGCTGTTGCTCAGTCTCATCTGCCCATGGCACTGCTCGCACAGAGGCACAGAGACTGGAGCTTCTTGCTTGTCTTAACCACTCAAACTTCAAACGTAACTTAGGTGGTCCGTGCCGGGCACCTCCGGCAGACCTGTTCTGAAAATGCGAACGTCTGCAGATAGCTCGCAGCCAGAAAGAGCTAGCCTGGAAAGCTGTTGCTCAGCCTCATCTGCCCATGGCACTGCTCGCACAGAGGCACAGAGACTGGGGCTGCTTGCTTGTCTTGCCCCGTTAAAGTTCAAAAGTATCTTAACTTTTCCGTGCAGGGGGCCTCCGGCAGCTCTGCTCAGAAAATGCGAACGTCTGCAGATAGCTCGCAGCCAGAAAGAGCTAGCCTGGAAAGCTGTTGCTCAGCCTCATCTGACCATTGCACTGCTCGCACAGAGGCACAGAGACTGGGGCTGCTTGCTTGTCTTACTTCCTCAAACTTCAAACGTACATTAGGTGGTCCGTGCCAGCAAACTACAGCAACCCTGCTCCGAAAATGCGAACATCTGCAGATAGCTCTCAGCCAGAATGAGCTAGCCTGGAAAGCTGTTACTCAGCCTCATCTGCCCATGGCACTGCTCGCACAGAGGCACAGAGACTGGGGCTGCTTGCTTGTCTTGCCACCTCAAACTTCAAACGTAGCTTAGGTGGTCCACGCCGGGAGCCTCTGGCAGCCCTGCTCCGAAAATGCGAAAGTCTGCACATAGCTCGCAGGCAGAAAGAGCTAGCCTGGAAAGCTGTTGCTCAGCCTCATCTGCCCATGGCACTGCTCGCACAGAGGCACAGAGACTGGATCTGCTTGCTTGTCTTCGCCCCTCAAACTTCAAACGTAACTTAGGTGGTCCGTGCCAGGATCCTCAGGCAGTCCTGCTCTGAAAATGCGAACATCTGCAGATAGCTCGCAGCCAGAAAGAGCTAGCCTGGAAAGCTGTAGCTGAGCCTCATCTGCCCATGGCACTGCTCGCACAGAGGCACAGAGACTGGGGCTGCTTGCTTGTCTTGCCACCTCAAACTTCAAACGTAATTAGGTGGTCCGTGCGGGGGGCCTCCAGCAGCCCTGCTCCGAAAATGTCAACGTCTGCAGATAGCTCGCAGGCAGAAAGAGCTAGCCTGGAAAGCTGTTGCTCAGCCTCATCTGCCCATGGCACTGCTCGCACAGAGGCACAGATACTGGGGCTGCTTGCTTGTATTGCCCCCACAAACTTCAAACGTAGATTAGGTGGTACCTGCGAGCCAACTCCGGCAGCCCTACTCTGAAATTGCGAACGTCTGCAGATAGCTCGCAGGCAGAAAGAGCTAGCCTGGAAAGCTGTTGCTCAGCCTCATCTGCCCATGGCACTGCTCGCACAGAGGCACAGAGACTGGGGCTGCTTGCTTGTCTTGCCACCTCAAACTTCAAACGTATTTTACGTGGTCCACGCCTTGAGCCTCTGGCAGCCCTGTTCTGAAAATGCGAACGTCTGCAGTTAGCTGGCAGCCAGAAAGTGCTAGCCTGGAAAGCTGTTGCTCAGCCTCATCTGCCCATGGCACTGCTCGCACAGAGGCACAGAGACTGGGTCTGCTTGCTTGTCTTGCCCCCTCAAACTTCAAATGTATTTTAGGTTGTCCGTGCCGCCCAAATACGGCAGCCCTGCTCCGAAAACGGGAACGTTTGCAGATAGCTCGCCGGCAGAAAGAGCTAGCCTGGAAAGCTGTTGCTCAGCCTCATCTGCTCATGGCACTGCTCGCACAGAGGCACAGAGCCTGGGGTTGCTTGCTTGACTTCGTACCTCAAACTTCAAACGTATCTTAGGTGGTCCGTGCCAGGCACCTCCGGCAGCCCTGCTCCGAAAATGCGAAGGTCTGCAGATAGCTCGCAGGCAGAAAGATCTAGCCTGGAAAGCTGTTGCTCAGCCTCATCTGCCCATGGCACTGCTCGCACAGAGGCACAGAGACTGGGGCTTCTGGCTTGTCTTGCCACCTCAAACTTCAAACGTAACTTAGGTGGTCCGTGCCGGGCGCCTCCGGCAGCCCTGCTCTGAAAATGCGAACGTCTGCAGATAGCTCGCAGCCAGAAAGAGCTAGCCTGGAAAGCTGTTGCTCAGCCTCACATGACCATGGCACTGCTCGCACAGAGGCACAGAGACTGGGGCTGCTGGCTTGACTTCGTACCTCAAACTTCAAACGTAACTTAGGTGGTCCGTGCCGGGCGCCTCCGGCATCCATGCTCTGAAAATGCGAACGTCTGCAGATAGCTCGCTGGCAGAAAGAGCTAGCCTGGAAAGCTGTTGCTCAGCCTCATCTGCCCATGGCACTGCTCGCACAGAGGCACAGAGACTGGGGCTGCTGGCTTGTCTTGCACCCACAAACTTCAAACGTAGATTAGGTGGTCCGTGCCGGCCAACTCCGGCAGCCCTGCTCCGAAAATGCGAACGTCTGCAGATAGATCGCAGCCGGAAAGAGCTAGCGTGGAAAAGTGTTGCTCAGCCTCATCTGCCCATGGCACTGCTCGCACAGAGGCAGAGAGACTGGGGCTTCTTGCTTGTCTTCGCACCTCAAACTTCAAACGTAACTTAGGTGGTCCGTGCCGGGCGCCTCCGGCAGCCCTAGTCTGAAAATGCGAACGTCTGCAGATAGCTCGCAAGCAGAAAGAGCTAGCCTGGAAAGCTGTTGCTGAGCCTCATCTGCCCATGGCACTGCTCGCACAGAGGCACAGAGACTGGGGCTGCTTGCTTGTATTGCCCTCAAAAACTTCAAACGTAGATTAGGTGGTCCCTGCCAGCCAACTCCGGCAGCCCTACTCTGAAGTTGCGAACGTCTGCAGATAGCTCTCAGCCAGAATGAGCTAGCGTGGAAAGCTGTTGCTCAGCCTCATCTGCCCATGGCACTGCTCGCACAGAGGCACAGAGACTGGGGCTGCTTGCTTGTCTTGCCCCCACAAACTTCAAACGTAGCTTAGGTTGTCCACGCCGGCCAACTCCGGCAGCCCTGCTCCGAAAATGCGAACGTCTGCAGATAGCTCTCAGGCAGAAAAAGCTAGCCTGGAAAGCTGTTGCTCAGCCTCATCTGCCCATTGCACTGCTCGCACAGAGGAACAGAGACTGAGGCTGCTTGCTTGTCTTCGCCCCTCAAACTTCAAACGTACCTTAGGTGGTCCGTGCCGGGCGCCTCCGGCAGCCCTGCTCTGAAAATGCGAACGTCTGCAGATAGCTCGCAGGCAGAAAGAGCTAGCCTGGAAAGCTGTTGCTCAGCCTCATCTTCCCATGGCACTGCTCGCACAGAGGCACAGAGACTGGGGCTGCTTGCTTGTCTTGCCACCTCAAACTTCAAACGTATTTTACGTGGTCCACGCCTTGAGCCTCTGGCAGCCCTGTTCTGAAAATGGGAACGTCTGCAGTTAGCTCGCAGCCAGAAAGAGCTAGCCTGGAAAGCTGTTGCTCAGCCTCATCTGCCCATGGCACTGCTCGCACAGAGGCACAGAGACTGGGGCTGCTTGCTTGTCTTGCCCCCTCAAACTTCAAATGTATTTTAGGTTGTCCGTGCCGCCCAACTCCGGCAGCCCTGCTCCGAAAATGGGAAAGTCTGCAGATAGCTCGCAGGCAGAAAGAGCTAGCCTGGAAAGCTGTTGCTGAGCCTCATCTGCCCATGGCACTGCTCGCACAGAGGCACAGAGACTGGGGCTGCTTACTTGTATTGCCCCCACAAATTTCAAACGTAGCTTAGGTGGTCCACGCCGGCCAACTCCGGCAGCCCTGCTCCGAAAATGCGAACGTCTGCAGATAGCTCGCAGCCGGAAAGATCTAGCCTGTAAAGCTGTTGCTCAGCCTCATCTGCCCATGGCACTGCTCGCACAGAGGCACAGAGACTGGGGCTGCTTGCTTGTCTTGCCACCTCAAACTTCAAACGTATTTTACGTGGTCCACGCCTTGAGCCTCTGGCAGCCCTGCTCTGAAAATGCGAACGTCTGCAGTTAGCTGGCAGCCAGAAAGTGCTAGCCTGGAAAGCTGTTGCTCAGCCTCATCTGCCCATGGCACTGCTCGCACAGAGGCACAGAGACTGGGGCTGCTTGCTTGTCTTGCCCCCTCAAACTTCAAATGTATTTTAGGTTGTCCGTGCCGCCCAACTCCGGCAGCCCTGCTCCGAAAATGGGAACGTCTGCAGATAGCTCGCCGGCAGAAAGAGCTAGCCTGGAAAGCTGTTGCTCAGCCTCATCTGCCCATGGCACTGCTCGCACAGAGGCACAGAGACTGGGGCTGCTTGCTTGACTTCGTACCTCAAACTTCAAACGTAACTTAGGTGGTCCGTGCCGGGTGCCTCCGGCATCCATGCTCTGAAAATGCGAACGTCTGCAGATAGCTCGCAGCCGGAAAGAGCTAGCGTGGAAAAGTGTTGCTCAGCCTCATCTGCCCATGGCACTGCTCGCACAGAGGCAGAGAGACTGGGGCTTCTTGCTTGTCTTCGCCCCTCAAACTTCAAACGTAACTTAGGTGGTCCGTGCCGGGCGCCTCCGGCAGCCCTAGTCTGAAATTGCGAATGTCTACAGATAGCTCTCAGCCAGAATGAGCTAGCGTGAAAGCTGTTGCTGAGCCTCATCTTCCCATGGCACTGCTCGCACAGAGGCACAGAGACTGGGGCTGCTTGCTTGTCTTGCCACCTCAAACTTCAAACGTAGCTTAGGTGGTCTGTGCCAGGATCCTCAGGCATCTCTGCTCTGAAAATTCGAACGTCTGCAGATAGCTGGCATCCAGAAAGAGCTAGCCTGGAAAGCTGTTGCTCAGCCTCATCTGCCCATGGCACTGCTCGCACAGAGGCACAGAGACTGGGGCTGCTTGCTTGTCTTGCCACCTCAAACTTCAAACGTATTTTACGTGGTCCACGCCTTGAGCCTCTGGCAGCCCTGCTCTGAAAATGCGAACGTCTGCAGTTAGCTGGCAGCCAGAAAGTGCTAGCCTGGAAAGCTGTTGCTCAGCCTCATCTGCCCATGGCACTGCTCGCACAGAGGCACAGAGACTGGGGCTGCTTGCTTGTCTTGCCACCTCAAACTTCAAACGTAGCTTAGGTGGTCCGTGCAAGGATCCTCAGGCAGTCCTGCTCCGAAAATGCGAACGTCTCCAGATAGCTGGCATCCAGAAAGAGCTAGCCTGGAAAGCTGTTGCTCAGCCTCATCTGCCCATGGCACTGCTCGCACAGAGGCACAGAGACTGCGGCTGCTTGCTTGTCTTGCCCCGTTAAAGTTCAAAAGTATCTTACGTTTTCCGTGCCGGGCGACTCCAGCAGCCCTGCTCTGAAAATGCGAACATCTGCAGATAGCTCTCAGCCAGAAAGTGCTAGCCTGGAAAGCTGTTGCTCAGCCTCATCTGCCCATGGCACTGCTCGCACAGAGGCACAGAGACTGGTGCTGCTTGCTTGTCTTGCCCCCACAAACTTCAAACGTAGATTACGTGGTCCGTGCCGGCCAACTTCGGCAGCCCCACTCTGAAATTGCGAACTTCTGCAGATAGCTGGCAGCCAGAATGAGCTAGCGTGGAAAGCTGTTGCTCAGCCTCATCTGCCCATGGCACTGCTCGCACAGAGGCACAGAGACTGGGGCTGCTTGCTTTTCTTGACCCCTCATACTTCAAACCTATCTTAGGTGGTCCGTGCAGGGGGCCTCCGGCAGCTCTGCTCCGAAAATGCGAACGTCTGCAGATATCTCTTAGCCAGAAAGCGCTAGCCTGGAAAGCTGTTGCTCAGTCTCATCTGCCCATGGCACTGCTCGCACAGAGGCACAGAGACTGGGGCTTCTTGCTTGTCTTAACCAATGAAACTTCAAACATAACTTAGGTGGTCCGTGCCGGGCGCCTCCGGCAGACCTGTTCTGAAAATGCGAACGTCTGCAGATAGCTCGCAGCCAGAAAGAGCTAGCCTGGAAAGCTGTTGCTCAGCCTCATCTGCCCATGGCACTGCTCGCACAGAGGCACAGAGACTGGGGCTGCTTGCTTGTCTTGCCCCGTTAAAGTTCAAAAGTATCTTAACTTTTCCGTGCAGAGGGCCTCCGGTAGCTCTGCTCCGATAATGCGAACGTCTGCAGATAGCTCGCAGCCAGAAAGAGCTAGCCTGGAAAGCTGTTGCTCAGCCTCATCTGACCATGGCACTGCTCGCACAGAGGCACAGAGACTGGGGCTGCTTGCTTGTCTTACTCCCTCAAACTTCAAACGTACATTAGGTGGTCCGTGCCAGCAAAGTCCAGCAACCCTGCTCCGAAAATGCGAACGTCTGCAGATAGCTCTCAGCCAGAATGAGCTAGCCTGGAAAGCTGTTGCTCAGCCTTATCTGCCCATGGCACTGCTCGCACAGAGGCACAGAGACTGGGGCTGCTTGCTTGTCTTGCAACCTCAAACTTCAAACGTATCTTAGGTGGTCCGTGCAGGGGCCCTTCCCGCAGCCCTGCTACGAAAATGCGAACGTCTGCTGATAGCTGGCAGCCAGAAAGAGCTAGCCTGGAAAGCTGTTACTCAGCCTCATCTGCCCATGGCACTGCTCGCACAGAGGCACAGAGACTGGGGCTGCTTGCTTGTCTTGCCACCTCAAACTTCAAACGTAGCTTAGGTGGTCCACGCCGGGAGCCTCCAGCAGCCCTGCTCCGAAAATGCGAAAGTCTGCACATAGCTCGCAGGCAGAAAGAGCTAGCCTGGAAAGCTGTTGCTCAGCCTCATCTGCCCATGGCACTGCTCGCACAGAGGCACAGAGACTGGGGCTGCTTGCTTGTCTTTCCACCTAAAACTTCAAACGTAATTAGGTGGTCCGTGCGGGGGGCCTCCAGCAGCCCTGCTCCGAAAATGTCAACGTCTGCAGATAGCTCGCCGGCAGAAAGAGCTAGCCTGGACAGCTGTTGCTCAGCCTCTTCTGCTAATGGCACTGCTCGCACAGAGGCACAGAGACTGGGGTTGTTTGCTTGTCTTGCCACCGCAAACTTCAAACGTAGCTTATGTGGTCCGTGCCAGGAGCCTCTGGCATCCCTGCTCCGAAAATTGGACCGTCTGCAGATAGCTCGCCGGCAGAAAGAGTTAGCCTGGAAAGCTGTTGCTCAGCCTCATCTGCCCATGGCACTGCTCGCACAGAGGCACAGAGACTGGGGCTGCTTGCTTGTCTTGCCCCGTTAAAGTTCAAAGGTATCTTTTTTCCGTGCCAGGATCCTCAGGCAGCCCTGCTCTGAAAATGCGAACGTCTGCAGATAGCTGGCCGGCAGAAAGAGCTAGCCTGGAAAGCTGTTGCTCAGCCTCATCTGCCCATGGCACTGCTCGCACAGAGGCAGAGAGACTGGGGCTGCTTGCTTGTCTTGCCCCTTTAAAGTTCAAAAGTATCTTACGTTTTCAGTGCCGGGCGCCTCCATCAGCCCTGCTCTGAAAATGCGAACGTCTGCAGATAGCTGGCATACAGAAAGAGCTAGCCTGGAAAGCTGTTGCTCAGCCTCATCTGCCCATGGCACTGCTCGCACAGAGGCACAGAGACTGGGGCTGCTTGCTTGTCTTGCCACCTCAAACTTCAAACGTAGCTTAGGTGGTCTGTGCTGGGATCCTCAGGCAGCTCTGCTCTGAAAATTCGAACGTCTGCAGATAGTTGGCATCCAGAAAGAGCTAGCCTGGAAAGCTGTTGCTCAGCCTCATCTGCCCATGGCACTGCTCGCACAGAGGCACAGAGACTGGGGCTGCTTGCTTGTCTTGCCACCTCAAACTTCAAACGTATTTTACGTGCTCCACGCCTAGAGCCTCTGGCAGCCCTGTTCTGAAAATGCGAACGTCTGCAGTTAGCTGGCAGCCAGAAAGAGCTAGCCTGGAAAGCTGTTGCTCAGCCTCATCTGCCCATGGCACTGCTCGCACAGAGGCACAGAGACTGGGGCTGCTTGCTTGTCTTGCCACCTCAAACTTCAAACGTATTTTACGTGGTCCACGCCTTGAGCCTCTGGCAGCCCTGCTCTGAAAATGCGAACGTCTGCAGTTAGCTGGCAGCCAGAAAGTGCTAGCCTGGAAAGCTGTTGCTCAGCCTCATCTGCCCATGGCACTGCTCGCACAGAGGCACAGAGACTGGGGCTGCTTGCTTGTCTTGCCACCTCAAACTTCAAACGTAGCTTAGGTGGTCCGTGCCAGGATCCTCAGGCAGTCCTGCTCCGAAAATGCGAACGTCTGCAGATAGCTGGCATCCAGAAAGAGCTAGCCTGGAAAGCTGTTGCTCAGCCTCATCTGCCCATGGCACTGCTCGCACAGAGGCACAGAGACTGGGGCTGCTTGCTTGTCTTGCCCCGTTAAAGTTCAAAAGTATCTTACGTTTTACGTGCCGGGCGCCTCCAACAGCCCTGCTCTGAAAATGCGAACATCTGCAGATAGCTCTCAGCCAGAAAGTGCTAGCCTGGAAAGCTGTTGCTCAGCCTCATCTGCCCATGGCACTGCTCGCACAGAGGCACAGAGACTGGGGCTGCTTGCTTGTCTTGCCCCCACAAACTTCAAACGTAGATTAGGTGGTCCGTGCCGGCGAACTTCGGCAGCCCCACTCTGAAATTGCGAACTTATGCAAATAGCTCTCAGCCAGAATGAGCTAGCGTGGAAAGCTGTTGCTCAGCCTCATCTGCCCATGGCACTGCTCGCACAGAGGCACAGAGACTGGGGCTGCTTGCTTGTCTTGACCCCTCAAACTTCAAACGTATCTTAGGTGGTCCGTGCAGGAGGCCTCCGGCAGCCCTGCTCCGAAAATGCGAACGTCTGCAGATATCTCTTAGCCAGAAAGAGCTAGCCTGGAAAGCTGTTGCTCAGTCTCATCTGCCCATGGCACTGCTCGCACAGAGGCACAGAGACTGGGGCTTCTTGCTTGTCTTAACCACTCAAACTTCAAACGTAACTTAGGTGGTCCGTGCCGGGCGCCTCCGGCAGACCTGTTCTGAAAATGCGAACGTCTGCAGATAGCTCGCAGCCAGAAAGAGCTAGCCTGGAAAGCTGTTGCTCAGCCTCATCTGCCCATGACACTGCTCGCACAGAGGCACAGAGACTGGGGCTGCTTGCTTGTCTTGCCTCGATAAAGTTCAAAAGTATCTTAACTTTTCCGTGCAGAGGGCCTCCGGCAGCTCTGCTCCGAAAATGCGAACGTCTGCAGATAGCTCGAAGCCAGAAAGAGCTAGCCTGGAAAGCTGTTGCTCAGCCTCATCTGACCATGGCACTGCTCGCACAGAGGCACAGAGACTGGGGCTGCTTGCTTGTCTTACTCCCTCAAACTTCAAACGTACATTAGGTGGTCCGTGTCAGCAAACTACAGCAACCCTGCTCCGAAAATGCGAACGTCTGCAGATAGCTCTCAGCCAGAATGAGCTAGCCTGGAAAGCTGTTGCTCAGCCCTATCTGCCCATGGCACTGCTCGCACAGAGGCACAGAGACTGGGGCTGCTTGCTTGTCTTGCAACCTCAAACTTCAAACGTATCTTAGGTGGTCCGTGCAGGGGCCCTTCCCGCAGCCCTGCTCCGAAAATGCGAACGTCTGCAGATAGCTGGCAGACAGAAAGAGCTAGCCTGGAAAGCTGTTACTCAGCCTCATCTGCCCATGGCACTGCTCGCACAGAGGCACAGAGACTGGGGCTGCTTGCTTGTCTTGCCACCTCAAACTTCAAACGTAGCTTAGGTGGTCCACGCCGGGAGCCTCTGGCAGCCCTGCTCCGAAAATGCGAACGTCTGCAGATAGCTCGCAGGCAGAAAGAGCTAGCCTGGAAAGCTGTTGCTCAGCCTCATCTGCCCATGGCACTGCTCGCACAGAGGCACAGAGACTGGGGCTGCTTGCTTGTCTTCGCACCTCAAACTTCAAACGTAGCTTAGGTGGTCCGTGCCAGGATCCTCAGGCAGTCCTGCTCCGAAAATGCAAACGTCTGCAGATAGCTGGCATCCAGAAAGAGCTATCCTGGAAAGCTGTTGCTCAGCCTCATCTGCCCATGGCACTGCTCGCACAGAGGCACAGAGACTGGGGCTGCTTGCTTGTCTTGCCCCGTTAAAGTTCAAAAGTATCTTACGTTTTCCGTGCCGGGCGCCTCCAGCAGCCCTGCTCCGAAAATGCGAACATCTGCAGATAGCTCTCAGCCAGAAAGTGCTAGTCTGGAAAGCTGTTGCTCAGCCTCATCTGCCCATGGCACTGCTCGCACAGAGGCACAGAGACTGGGGCTGCTTGCTTGTCTTGCCCCCACAATCTTCAACAGTAGATTAGTTGTTCCGTGCCGGCCATCTCCGGCAGCCCCACTCTGAAATTGCGAACTTATGCAGATAGCTCTCAGCCAGAATGAGCTAGCGTGGAAAGCTGTTGCTCAGCATCATCTGCCCATGGCACTACTCGCACAGAGGCACAGAGACTGGATCTGCTTGCTTGTCTTGGCCCCTCAAACTTCAAACGTAACTTAGGTGGTCCATGCCGGGCGTCTCCGGTAGCCCTGCTCTGAAAATGCGAACATCTGCAGATAGCTCGCAGCCAGAAAGAGCTAGCCGGGAAAGCTGTAGCTGAGCCTCATCTGCCCATGGCACTGCTCGCACAGAGGCACAGAGACTGGGGCTGCTTGCTTGTCTTGCCACCTCAAACTTCAAACGTATTTTACGTGGTCCACGCCTTGAGCCTCTGGCAGCCCTGCTCTGAAAATGTGAACGTCTGCAGTTAGCTGGCAGCCAGAAAGTGCTAGCCTGGAAAGCTGTTGCTCAGCCTCATCTGCCCATGGCACTGCTCGCACAGAGGCACAGAGACTGGGGCTGCTTGCTTGTCTTGCCACCTCAAACTTCAAACGTAGCTTAGGTGGTCCGTGCCAGGATCCTCAGGCAGTCCTGCTCCGAAAATGCGAACGTCTGCAGATAGCTGGCATCCAGAAAGAGCTAGCCTGGAAAGCTGTTGCTCAGCCTCATCTGCCCATGGCACTGCTCGCACAGAGGCACAGAGACTGGGGCTGCTTGCTTGTCTTGCCCCGTTAAAGTTCAAAAGTATCTTACGTTTTCCGTGCCGGGCGCCTCCAGCAGCCCTGCTCTGAAAATGCGAACATCTGCAGATAGCTCTCAGCCAGAAAGTGCTAGCCTGGAAAGCTGTTGCTCAGCCTCATCTGCCCATGGCACTGCTCGCACAGAGGCACAGAGACTGGGGCTGCTTGCTTGTCTTGCCCCCACAAACTTCAAACGTAGATTAGGTGGTCCGTGCCGGCCAACTTCGGCAGCCCCACTCTGAAATTGCGAACTTATGCAGATAGCTCTCAGCCAGAATGAGCTAGCGTGGAAAGCTGTTGCTCAGCCTCATCTGCCCATGGCACTGCTCGCACAGAGGCACAGAGACTGGGGCTGCTTGCTTGTCTTGACCCCTCAAACTTCAAACGTATCTTAGGTGGTCCGTGCAGGGGGCCTCCGGCAGCCCTGCTCCGAAAATGCGAACGTCTGCAGATAGCTCGCAGGCAGAAAAAGCTAGCCTGTAAAGCTGTTGCTCAGCCTCATCTGCCCATTGCACTGCTCGCACAGAGGCACAGAGACTGGGGCTGCTTGCTTGTCTTCGCCCCTCAAACTTCAAACGTACCTTAGGTGGTCCGTGCCGGGCGCCTCCGGCAGCCCTGCTCTGAAAATGCGAACGTCTGCAGATAGCTCGCAGCCAGAAAGAGCTAGCCTGGAAAGCTGTTGCTCAGCCTCATCTGACCATGGCACTGCTCTCACAGAGGCACAGAGACTGGGGCTGCTTGCTTGTCTTGCCACCTCAAACTTCAAAGGTAGCTTAGGTGGTCTGTGCCAGGATCCTCAGGCAGCTCTGCTCCGAAAATTCGAACGTCTGCAGATAGCTGGCATCCAGAAAGAGCTAGCCTGGAAAGCTGTTGCTCAGCCTCATCTGTCCATGGCACTGCTCGCACAGAGGCACAGAGACTGGGGCTTCTTGCTTGTCTTGCTACCTCAAACTTCAAACGTATTTTACGTGGTCCACGCATTGAGCCTCTGGCAGCCCTGCTCTGAAAATGCGAACGTCTGCAGTTAGCTGGCAGCCAGAAAGTGCTAGCCTGGAAAGCTGTTGCTCAGCCTCATATGCCCATGGCACTGCTCGCACAGAGGCACAGAGACTGGGGCTGCTTGCTTGTATTGCTCTCACAAACTTCAGACGTAGATTAGGTGGTCCCTGCCAGCCAACTCCGGCAGCCCTACTCTGAAATTGCGAACGTCTGCAGATAGATCTCAACCAGAATGAGCTAGCGTGGAAAGCTGTTGCTCAGCCTCATCTGCCCATGGCACTGCTCGCACAGAGGCACAGAGACTGGGGCTGTTTGCTTGTCTTGCCCCCACAAACTTCAAACGTAGCTTAGGTGGTCCACGCCGGCCAACTCCGGCAGCCCTGCTCCGAAAATGCGAACGTCTGCAGATAGCTCGCAGCCGGAAAGATCTAGCCTGTAAAGCTGTTGCTCAGCCTCATCTGCCCATGGCACTGCTCGCACAGAGGCACAGAGACTGGGGCTGCTTGCTTGTCTTCGCCCCTCAAACTTCAAACGTACCTTAGGTGATCCGTGCCGGGCGCCTCCGGCAGCCCTGCTCTGAAAATGCGAACGTCTGCAGATAGATCGCAGCCAGAAAGAGCTAGCCTGGAAAGCTGTTGCTCAGCCTCATCTGCCCATGGCACTGCTCTCACAGAGGCACAGAGACTGGGGCTGCTTGCTTGTCTTGCCACCTCAAACTTCAAACGTAGCTTAGGTGGTCTTTGCCAGGATCCTCAGGCAGCTGTGCTCCGAAAATGCGAACATCTGCAGATAGCTGGCATCCAGAAAGAGCTAGCCTGGAAAGCTGTTGCTCAGCCTCATCTGCCCATGGCACTGCTCGCACAGAGGCACAGAGACTGGGGCTGCTTGCTTGTCTTGCCACCTCAAACTTCAAACGTATTTTACGTGGTCCACGCCTTGAGCCTCTGGCAGCCCTGTTCTGAAAATGCGAACGTCTGCAGTTAGCTGGCAGCCAGAAAGTGCTAGCCTGGAAAGCTGTTGCTCAGCCTCATCTGCCCATGGCACTGCTCGCACAGAGGCACAGAGACTGGGGCTGCTTGCTTGTCTTGCCACCTCAAACTTCAAATGTATTTTAGGTTGTCCGTGCCGCCCAACTCCGGCAGCCCTGCTCCGAAAATGGGAACGTCTGCAGATAGCTCGCCGGCAGAAATAGCTAGCCTGGAAAGCTGTTGCTCAGCCTCATCTGCCCATGGCACTGCTCGCACAGAGGCACAGAGACTGGGGCTGCTTGCTTGACTTCGTACCTCAAACTTCAAACATAACTTAGGTGGTCCGTGCCGGGCGCCTCCGGCATCCATGCTCTGAAAATGCGAACGTCTGCAGATAGCTCGTAGCCAGAAAGTGCTAGCCTGGAAAGCTGTTGCTCAGCCTCATCTGCCCATGGCACTGCTCGCACAGAGGCACAGAGACTGGGGCTGCTTGCTTGTCTTGCCCCCTCAAACTTCAAATGTATTTTAGGTTGTCCGTGCCGCCCAACTCCGGCAGCCCTGCTCCGAAAATGGGAACGTCTGCAGATAGCTCGCAGGCAGAAAGAGCTAGCCTGGAAAGCTGTTGCTGAGCCTCATCTGCCCATGGCACTGCTCGCACAGAGGCACAGAGACTGGGGCTGCTTGCTTGTCTTGCCCCCACAAACTTCAAACGTAGCTTAGGTGGTCCAAGCCGGCCAACTCCGGCAGCCCTGCTCCGAAAATGCGAACGTCTGCAGATAGCTCGCAGCCGGAAAGATCTAGCCTGTAAAGCTGTTGCTCAGCCTCATCTGCCCATGGCACTGCTCGCACAGAGGCACAGAGACTGGGGCTGCTTGCTTGTCTTGCCACCTCAAACTTCAAACGTATTTTACGTGGTCCACGCCTTGAGCCTCTGGCAGCCCTGTTCTGAAAATGCGAACGTCTGCAGTTAGCTGGCAGCCAGAAAGTGCTAGCCTGGAAAGCTGTTGCTCAGCCTCATCTGCCCATGGCACTGCTCGCACAGAGGCACAGAGACTGGGGCTGCTTGCTTGTCTTGCACCCTCAAACTTCAAATGTATTTTAGGTTGTCCGTGCCGCCCAACTCCGGCAGCCCTGCTCCGAAAATGGGAACGTCTGCAGATAGCTCGCAGGCAGAAAGAGCTAGCCTGGAAAGCTGTTGCTAAGCCTCATCTGCCCATGGCACTGCTCGCACAGAGGCACAGAGACTGGGGCTGCTTGCTTGCCTTCGCCCCTCAAACTTCAAACGTAACTTAGGTGGTCCGTGCCGGGCGCCTCCGGCAGCCCTAGTCTGAAAATGCGAACGTCTGCAGATAGCTGGCAGGCAGAAAGAGCTAGCGTGAAAGCTGTTGCTGAGCCTCATCTGCCAATGGCACTGCTCGCACAGAGGCACAGAGACTGGGGCTGCTTGCTTGTATTGCCCTCACAAACTTCAAAAGTAGATTACGTGTTCCCTGCCAGCCAACTCCGGCAGCCCTACTGTGAAATTGCGAACGTCTGCAGATAGCTCTCAGCCAGAATGAGCTAGCGTGGAAAGCTGTTGCTCAGCCTCATCTGCCCATGGCACTGCTCGCACAGAGGCACAGAGACTGGGGCTGCTTGCTTGTCTTGCCCCCACAAACTTCAAACGTAGCTTAGGTGGTCCACGCCGGCCAACTCCGGCAGCCCTGCTCCGAAAATGCGAACGTCTGCAGATAGCTCGCAGCCGGAAAGAGCTAGCCTGGAAAGCTGTTGCTCAGCATCATCTGCCCATGGCACTGCTCGCACAGAGGCACAGAGACTGGGGCTGCTTGCTTGTCTTCGCCCCTCAAACTTCAAACGTACCTTAGGTGGTCCGTGCCGGGCGCCTCCGGCAGCCCTGCTCTGAAAATGCGAACGTCTGCAGATAGCTCGCAGCCAGAAAGAGCTAGCCTGGAAAGCTGTTGCTCAGCCTCATCTGCCCATGGCACTGCTCGCACAGAGGCACAGAGACTGGGGCTGCTTGCTTGTCTTGCCACCTCAAACTTCAAACGTATTTTACGTGGTCCACGCCTTGAGCCTCTGGCAGCCCTGCTCTGAAAATGCGAACGTCTGCAGTTAGCTGGCAGCCAGAAAGTGCTAGCCTGGAAAGCTGTTGCTCAGCCTCATCTGCCCATGGCACTGCTCGCACAGAGGCACAGAGACTGGGGCTGCTTGCTTGTCTTACTCCCTCAAACTTCAAATGTATTTTAGGTTGTCCGTGCCTCCCAACTCCGGCAGCCCTGCTCCGAAAATGGGAACGTCTGCAGATTGCTCGCCGGCAGAAAGAGCTATCCTGGAAAGCTGTTGCTCAGCCTCATCTGCCCATGGCACTGCTCGCACAGAGGCACAGAGACTGGGGCTGCTTGCTTGACTTCGTACCTCAAACTTCAAACGTAACTTAGGTGGTCCGTGCCGGGCGCCTCCGGCATCCATGCTCTGAAAATGCGAACGTCTGCAGATAGCTCGCCGGCAGAAAGAGCTAGCCTGGAAAGCTGTTGCTCAGCCTCATCTGCCCATGGCACTGCTCACACAGAGGCACAGAGACTGGGGCTGCTGGCTTGTCTTGCACCCACAAACTTCAAACGTACATTAGGTGGTCCGTGCCGGCCAACTCCGGCAGCCCTGCTCCGAAAATGCGAACGTCTGCAGATAGCTCGCAGCCGGAAAGAGCTAGCGTGGAAAAGTGTTGCTGAGCCTCATCTGCCCATGGCACTGCTCGCACAGAGGCACAGAGACTGGGGCTTCTTGCTTGTCTTCGCCCCTCAAACTTCAAACGTAACTTAGGTGGTCCGTGCCGGGCGCCTCCGGCAGCCCTAGTCTGAAATTGCGAACGTCTTCAGATAGCTCTCAGCCAGAATGAGCTAGCGTGAAAGCTGTTGCTGAGCCTCATCTGCCCATGGCACTGCTCGCACAGAGGCACAGAGACTGGGGCTGCTTGCTTGTCTTGCCACCTCAAACTTCAAACGTATTTTACGTGGTCCACGCATTGAGCCTCTGGCAGCCCTGTTCTGAAAATGCGAACGTCTGCAGTTAGCTGGCAGCCAGAAAGTGCTAGCCTGGAAAGCTGTTGCTCAGCCTCATCTGCCCATGGCACTGCTCGCACAGAGGCACAGAGACTGGGGCTGCTTGCTTGTATTGCCCCCACAAACTTCAAACGTAGATTAGGTGGTCCCTGTCAGCCAAATCCGGTAGCCCTACTCTGAAATTGCGAACGTCTGCAGATAGCTCTCAGCCAGAATGAGCTAGCCTGGAAAGCTGTTGCTGAGCCTCATCTGCCCATGGCACTGCTCGCACAGAGGCACAGAGACTGGGGCTGCTTGCTTGTCTTGCCACCTCAAACTTCAAACGTAGCTTAGGTGGTCCACGCCGGCCAAATCCGGCAGCCCTGCTCCGAAAATGCGAACGTCTGCAGATAGCTCGCAGCCGGAAAGATCTAGCCTGTAAAGCTGTTGCTCAGCCTCATCTGCCCATGGCACTGCTCGCACAGAGGCACAGAGACTGGGGCTGCTTGCTTGTCTTGCCACCTCAAACTTCAAACGTATTTTACGTGGTCCACGCCTTGAGCCTCTGGCAGCCCTGTTCTGAAAATGCGAACGTCTGCAGTTAGCTGGCAGCCAGAAAGTGCTAGCCTGGAAAGCTGTTGCTCAGCCTCATCTGCCCATGGCACTGCTCGCACAGAGGCACAGAGACTGGGGCTGCTTGCTTGTATTGCCCCCACAAACTTCAAACGTAGATTAGGTGGTCCCTGCCAGCCAAATCCGGTAGCCCTACTCTGAAATTGCGAACGTCTGCAGATAGCTCTCAGCCAGAATGAGCTAGCCTGGAAAGCTGTTGCTGAGCCTCATCTGCCCATGGCACTGCTCGCACAGAGGCACAGAGACTGGGGCTGCTTGCTTGTCTTCGCCCCTCAAACTTCAAACGTAACTTAGGTGGTCCGTGCCGGGCGCCTCCGCAGCCCTGCTCTGAAAATGCGAACGTCTGCAGATAGCTCGCAGCCAGAAAGAGCTAGCCTGGAAACCTGTTGCTCAGCCTCATCTGCCCATGGCACTGCTCGCACAGAGGCACAGAGACTGGGGCTGCTTGCTTGTCTTGCCACCTCAAACTTCAAACGTATCTTAGGTGGTCTGTGCCGGGATCCTCAGGCAGCTCTCCTCCGAAAATTCGAACTTCTGCAGATAGCTGGCATCCAGAAAGAGCTAGCCTGGAAAGCTGTTGCTCAGCCTCATCTGCCCATGGCACTGCTCGCACAGAGGCACAGAGACTGGGGCTGCTTGCTTGTCTTGCCACCTCAAACTTCAAACGTATTTTACGTGGTCCACGCCTTGAGCCTCTGGCAGCCCTGCTCTGAAAATGCGAACGTCTGCAGTTAGCTGGCAGCCAGAAAGTGCTAGCCTGGAAAGCTGTTGCTCAGCCTCATCTGCCCATGGCACTGCTCACACAGAGGCACAGAGACTGGGGCTGCTGGCTTGTCTTGCACCCACAAACTTCAAACGTACATTAGGTGGTCCGTGCCGGCCAACTCCGGCAGCCCTGCTCCGAAAATGGGAACGTCTGCAGATAGCTCGCAGCCGGAAAGAGCTAGCGTGGAAAAGTGTTGCTCAGCCTCATCTGCCCATGGCACTGCTCGCACAGAGGCACAGAGACTGGGACTGCTTGCTTGACTTCGTACCTCAAACTTCAAACGTAACTTAGGTGGTCCGTGCCGGGCGACTCCGGCATCCATGCTCTGAAAATGCGAACGTGTGCAGATAGCTCGCTGGCAGAAAGAGCTATCCTGGAAAGCTGTTGCTCAGCCTCATCTGCCCATGGCACTGCTCGCACAGAGGCACAGAGACTGGGGCTGCTGGCTTGTCTTGCACCCACAAACTTCAAACGTAGATTAGGTGGTCCGTGCCGGCCAACTCCGGCAGCCCTGCTCCGACAATGCGAACGTCTGCAGATAGCTCGCAGCCGGAAAGAGCTAGCGTGGAAAAGTTTTGCTCAGCCTCATCTGCCCATGGCACTGCTCGCACAGAGGCACAGAGACTGGGGCTTCTTGCTTGTCTTCGCCCCTCAAACTTCAAACGTAACTTAGGTGGTCCGTGCCGGGCGCCTCCGGCAGCCCTAGTCTGAAAATGCGAACGTCTGCAGATAGCTCGCAGGCAGAAAGAGCTAGCCTGGAAAGCTGTTGCTGAGCCTCATCTGGCCATGGCACTGCTCGCACAGAGGCACAGAGACTGGGGCTGCTTGCTTGTATTGCCCTCACAAATCTCAAAAGTAGATTACGTGGTCCCTGCCAGCCAACTCCGGCAGCCCTGCTCTGAAATTGCGAACGTCTGCAGATAGCTCTCGGCCAGAATTAGCTAGCGTGGAAAGCTGTTGCTCAGCCTCATCTGCCCATGGCACTGCTCGCACAGAGGCACAGAGACTGGGGCTGCTTGCTTGTCTTGCCCCCACAAACTTCAAACGTATTTTACGTGGTCCACGCCTTGAGCCTCTGGCAGCCCTGCTCTGAAAATGCGAACGTCTGCAGTTAGCTGGCAGCCAGAAAGTGCTAGCCTGGAAAGCTGTTGCTCAGCCTCATCTGCCCATGGCACTGCTCGCACAGAGGCAAAGAGACTGGGGCTGCTTGCTTGTCTTGCCCCCTCAAACTTCAAATGTATTTTAGGTTGTCCGTGCTGACCAACTCCGGCAGCCCTGCTCCGAAAATGGGAACGTCTGCAGATAGCTTGCCGGCAGAAAGAGCTAGCCTGGAAAGCTGTTGCTCAGCCTCATCTGCCCATGGCACTGCTCGCACAGAGGCACAGAGACTGGGGCTGCTTGCTTGACTTCGTACCTCAAACTTCAAACGTATCTTAGGTGGTCCGTGCCGGGCGCCTCCGGCATCCATGCTCTGAAAATGCGAACGTCTGCAGATAGCTCGCCGGCAGAAAGAGCTAGCCTGGAAAGCTGTTGCTCAGCCTCATCTGCCCATGGCACTGCTCACACAGAGGCACAGAGACTGGGGCTGCTGGCTTGTCTTGCACCCACAAACTTCAAACGTACATTAGGTGGTCTGCCGGCCAACTCCGGCAGCCCTGCTCCGAAAATGCGAACGTCTGCAGATAGCTCGCAGCCGGAAAGATCTAGCCTGTAAAGCTGTTGCTCAGCCTCATCTGCCCATGGCACTGCTCGCACAGAGGCACAGAGACTGGGGCTGCTTGCTTGTCTTCGCCCCTCAAACTTCAAACGTAACTTAGGTGGTCCGTGCCGGGCGCCTCCGCAGCCCTGCTCTGAAAATGCGAACGTCTGCAGATAGCTCGCAGCCAGAAAGAGCTAGCCTGGAAAGCTGTTGCTCAGCCTCATCTGCCCATGGCACTGCTCGCACAGAGGCACAGAGACTGGGGCTGCTTGCTTGTCTTGCCACCTCAAACTTCAAACGTAGCTTAGGTGGTCTGTGCCGGGATCCTCAGGCAGCTCTCCTCCGAAAATTCGAACTTCTGCAGATAGCTGGCATCCAGAAAGAGCTAGCCTGGAAAGCTGTTGCTCAGCCTCATCTGCCCATGGCACTGCTCGCACAGAGGCACAGAGACTGGGGCTGCTTGCTTGTCTTGCCACCTCAAACTTCAAACGTATTTTACGTGGTCCACGCCTTGAGCCTCTGGCAGCCCTGCTCTGAAAATGCGAACGTCTGCAGTTAGCTGGCAGCCAGAAAGTGCTAGCCTGGAAAGCTGTTGCTCAGCCTCATCTGCCCATGGCACTGCTCACACAGAGGCACAGAGACTGGGGCTGCTGGCTTGTCTTGCACCCACAAACTTCAAACGTACATTAGGTGGTCCGTGCCGGCCAACTCCGGCAGCCCTGCTCCGAAAATGGGAACGTCTGCAGATAGCTCGCAGCCGGAAAGAGCTAGCGTGGAAAAGTTTTGCTCAGCCTCATCTGCCCATGGCACTGCTCGCACAGAGGCACAGAGACTGGGGCTTCTTGCTTGTCTTCGCCCCTCAAACTTCAAACGTAACTTAGGTGGTCCGTGCCGGGCGCCTCCGGCAGCCCTAGTCTGAAAATGCGAACGTCTGCAGATAGCTCGCAGGCAGAAAGAGCTAGCCTGGAAAGCTGTTGCTGAGCCTCATCTGGCCATGGCACTGCTCGCACAGAGGCACAGAGACTGGGGCTGCTTGCTTGTATTGCCCTCACAAATCTCAAAAGTAGATTACGTGGTCCCTGCCAGCCAACTCCGGCAGCCCTACTCTGAAATTGCGAACGTCTGCAGATAGCTCTCGGCCAGAATTAGCTAGCGTGGAAAGCTGTTGCTCAGCCTCATCTGCCCATGGCACTGCTCGCACAGAGGCACAGAGACTGGGGCTGCTTGCTTGTCTTGCCCCCACAAACTTCAAACGTAGCTTAGGTGGTCCACGCCGGCCAACTCCGGCAACCCTGCTCCGAAAATGCGAACGTCTGCAGATAGCTCGCAGCCGGAAAGATCTAGCCTGTAAAGCTGTTGCTCAGCCTCATCTGCCCATGGCACTGCTCGCACAGAGGCACAGAGACTGGGGCTGCTTGCTTGTCTTCGCCCCTCAAACTTCACACGTACCTTAGGTGGTCCGTGCCGGGCGCCTCCGGCAGCCCTGCTCTGAAAATGCGAACGTCTGCAGATAGCTCGCAGCCAGAAAGAGCTAGCCTGGAAAGCTGTGGCTCAGCCTCATCTGACCATGGCACTGCTCTCACAGAGGCACAGAGACTGGGGCTGCTTGCTTGTCTTGCCACCTCAAACTTCAAACGTAGCTTAGTTGGTCTGTGCCAGGATCCTCAGGCAGCTCTGCTCCGAAAATTCGAACGTCTGCAGATAGCCTGCATCCAGAAAGAGCTAGCCTGGAAAGCTGTTGCTCAGCCTCATCTGCCCATGGCACTGCTCGCACAGAGGCACAGAGACTGGGGCTGCTTGCTTGTCTTGCCACCTCAAACTTCAAACGTATTTTACGTGGTCCACGCCTTGAGGCTCTGGCAGCCCTGCTCTGAAAATGCGAACATCTGCAGTTAGCTGGCAGCCAGAAAGTGCTAGCCTGGAAAGCTGTTGCTCGGCCTCATCTGCCCATGGCACTGCTCGCACAGAGGCAAAGAGACTGGGGCTGCTTGCTTGTCTTGCCCTCTCAAACTTCAAATGTATTTTAGGTTGTCCGTGCTGACCAACTCCGGCAGCCCTGCTCCGAAAATGCGAACGTCTGCAGATAGCTTGCCGGCAGAAAGAGCTAGCCTGGAAAGCTGTTGCTCAGCCTCATCTGCCCATGGCACTGCTCGCACAGAGGCACAGAGACTGGGGCTGCTTGCTTGACTTCGTACCTCAAACTTCAAACGTAACTTAGGTGGTCCGTGCCGGGCGCCTCCGGCATCCATGCTCTGAAAATGCGAACGTCTGCAGTTCGCTCGCAGCCAGAAAGAGCTAGCCTGGAAAGCTGTTGCTCAGCCTCATCTGCCCATGGCACTGCTCACACAGAGGCACAGAGACTGGGGCTGCTGGCTTGTCTTGCACCCACAAACTTCAAACGTACATTAGGTGGTCCGTGCCGGCCAAGTCCGGCAGCCCTGCTCCGAAAATGCGAACGTCTGCAGATAGCTCTCAGCCAGAATGAGCTAGCGTGAAAGCGGTTGCTGAGCCTCATCTGCCCATGGCACTGCTCGCACAGAGGCACAGAGACTGGGGCTGGTTGCTTGTCTTGCCACCTCAAACTTCAAACGTATTTTACGTGGTCCACGCCTTGAGCCTCTGGCAGCCCTGTTCTGAAAATGCGAACGTCTGCAGTAAGCTGGCAGCCAGAAAGTGCTAGCCTGGAAAGCTGTTGCTCAGCCTCATCTGCCCATGGCACTGCTCGCACAGAGGCACAGAGACTGGGGCTGCTTGCTTGTCTTGCCCCCTCAAACTTCAAATGTATTTTAGGTTGTCCGTGCCGCCCAACTCCGGCAGCCCTGCTCCGAAAATGGGAAAGTCTGCAGATAGCTCGCAGGCAGAAAGAGCTAGCCTGGAAAGCTGTTGCTCAGCCTCATCTGCCCATGGCACTGCTCGCACAGAGGCACAGAGACTGGGGCTGCTTGCTTGTATTGCCCCCACAAACTTCAAACGTAGATTAGGTGGTCCCTGCCAGCCAAATCCGGCAGCCCTACTCTGAAATTGCGAACGTCTGCAGATAGCTCTCAGCCAGAATGAGCTAGCGTGGAAAACTGTTGCTCAGCCTCATCTGCCCATGGCACTGCTCGCACAGAGGCACAGAGACTGGGGCTGCTTGCTTGTCTTGCCCCCAGAAACTTCAAACGTAGCTTAGGTGGTCCACGCCGGCCAACTCCGGCAGCCCTGCTCTGAAAATGCGAACGTCTGCAGATAGCTCGCAGCCGGAAAGATCTAGCCTGTAAAGCTGTTGCTCAGCCTCATCTGCCCATGGCACTGCTCGCACAGAGGCACAGAGACTGGTGCTGCTTGCTTGTCTTGCCACCTCAAACTTCAAACGTATATTTGGGGGTCTGTACAGGGGGCGTCCTGCAGTCCCGCTCCGAAAATGCGAACTTTTGCAGATAGCTCGCAGGCAGAAAGAGCTAGCCTGGAAAGCTGTTGCTCAGCCTCATCTGCCCATGGCACTGCTCGCACAGAGGCACAGAGACTGGGGCTGCTTGCTTGTCTTGCCACCTCAAACTTCAAACGTAGCTTTTGGGGGTCTGGGCAGGGGGCCTTCGGAAGTCCTGCTCCGAAAACGGGAACTTCTGCAGATAGATCGGAGCCAGAAAGAGCTAGCCTGGAAAGCTGTTGCTCATCCTCATCTGCCCATGGCACTGCTCGCACAGAGGCACAGAGACTGGGGCTGCTTGCTTAACATGCCACCTCAAACTTCAAACGTATATTTGGGGGTCTGTACAGGGGGCGTCCTGCAGGCCCGCTCTGAAAATGTGAACGTCTGCATATAGCTTGCAGCCAGAAAGAGCTAGCCTGGAAAGCTGTTGCTCAGCCTCATCTGCCCATGGCACTGCTCGCACAGAGGCACAGAGACTGGGGCTGCTTGCTTCTCTTGCCACCTCAAACTTCAAATGTAGCTTTGAGGGTCCGTGCAGTGGGCCTCCGACAGCCCTGCTCCCAAATTGCGAACATCTGAAGAGAGCTCGCAGGCAGAAAGTGCTAGCCTGGAAAGCTGTTGCTCAGCCTCATCTGCCTGTGGCACTGCTCGCACAGAGGCACAGAGACTGGGGCTGCTTGCTTAACATGTCACCTGAAGTTTCAAACGTAGATTGTGGGGCCCTTACAGGGGGCCTCGAGCAGGCCCGCTCCGAAAATGGGAACGTCTGCAGATAGCTCGCAGGCAGAAAGAGCTAGCCTGGAAAGCTGTTGCTCAGCCTCATCTGCCCATGGCACTGCTCGCACAGAGGCACAGAGACTCGGGCTGCTTGCTTGTTTTGCCACCTCAAACTTCAGACGTAGCTTTTGGTGTCCGTGAAGGGGGCCTCCAGCAGCCCTGTTCTGAAAATGCGAACATCTGCAGATAGCTCGCAGGCAGAAAGAGCTAGCCTGGAAAGCTGTTGCTCAGCCTCATCTGCCCATGGCACTGCTCGCACAGAGGCACAGAGACTGGTTCTGCTTTCTTGTCTTGTCCCCTCAAACTTCAAACGTAGCTTTGGGTGTCTGGGCAGGGGGCCTTCGGCAGGCCTGGTCCAAAAATGGGAACGTCTGCAGATAGCTCGCAGACAGAAATAGCTAGCCTGGAAAGCTGTTGCTCAGCCTCATCTGCCCATGGCACTGCTCGCACAGAGGCACAGAGAGTGGGGCTGCTTGCTTAACATGCCACCTCAAACTTCAAACGTAAATGTGGGGGTCCTTAGAGGGGGCCTTCAGCAGGCCCGCTCCGAAAATGATAACATCTGCAGATACCTCGCAGGCAGAAAGAGCTAGCCTGGAAAGCTGTTGCTCAGCCTCATCTGCCCATGGCACTGCTCGCACAGAGGCACAGAGACTGGGGCTGCTTGCTTGTCTTGCCACCTCAAACTTCAAACGTAGATTTGAGTGTCCGTGAAGTGGGCCTCCAGCAGCCCTGCTCCGAAAATGGGAACGTCTGCAGATAGCTCGCAGCCAGAAAGAGCTAGCCTGGAAAGCTGTTGCTCAGCCTCATCTGCCCATGGCACTGCTCGCACAGAGGCACAGAGACTGGGGCTGCTTGCTTGTCTTGTCCCCTCAAACTTCAAACGTAGCTTTGGGTGTCTGGGCAGGGGGCCTTCGGCAGGCCAGGTCAAAAATTGGGAATGTCTGCAGATAGCTCGCAGCCAGAAAGAGCTAGCCGGGAATGCTGTTGCTCAGCCTCATCTGCCCATGGCACTGCTCGCACAGAGGCACAGAGACTCGGGCTGCTTGCTTAACATGCCACCTCAAACTGCAAAAGTATATTTTGGGGGTCTGTACAGGGGGCGTACTGAAGGCCAGCTCCGAAAATGCGAACGTTTGCAGATAGCTCGCAGGCAGAAAGAGCTAGCCTGGAAAGCTGTTGCTCAGCCTCATCTGCCCATGGCACTGCTCGCCCAGAGGCACAGAGACTGGGGCTGCTTGCTTGTCTTGCCCCCACAAACTTCAAACGTAGCTTAGGTGGTCCACGCCGGCCAACTCCGGCAGCCCTGCTCCGAAAATGCGAACGTCTGCAGATAGCTCGCAGCCGGAAAGATCTAGCCTGTAAAGCTGTTGCTCAGCCTCATCTGCCCATGGCACTGCTCGCACAGAGGCACAGAGACTGGGGCTGCTTGCTTGTCTTGCCACCTCAAACTTCAAACGTAGCTTAGGTGGTCTGTGCCAGGATCCTCAAGCAGCTCTGCTCCGAAAATTCGAACGTCTGCAGATAGCTGGCATCCAGAAAGAGCTAGCCTGGAAAGCTATTGCTCAGCCTCATCTGCCCATGGCACTGCTCGCACGGAGGCACAGAGACTGGGGCTGCTTGCTTGTCTTGCCACCTCAAACTTCAAACGTAACTTTTGGGGGTCTGGACAGGGGGACTTCGGCAGGCCTGCTCTGAAAACGGGAACGTCTGCAGATAGCTCGCAGGCAGAAAGAGCTAGCCTGGAAAGCTGTTGCTCAGCCTCATCTGCCCATGGCACTGCTCGCACAGAGGCACAGAGACTGGGGCTGCTTGCTTGTCTTGCCCCCAGAAACTTCAAACGTAGCTTAGGTGGTCCACGCCGGCCAACTCCGGCAGCCCTGCTCCGAAAATGCGAACGTCTGCAGATAGCTCGCAGCCGGAAAGATCTAGCCTGTAAAGCTGTTGCTCAGCCTCATCTGCCCATGGCACTGCTCGCACAGAGGCACAGAGACTGGGGCTGCTTGCTTGTCTTGCCACCTCAAACTTCAAACGTATATTTGGGGGTCTGTACAGGGGGCGTCCTGCAGGCCCGCTCCGAAAATGCGAACTTTTGCAGATAGCTCGCAGGCAGAAAGAGCTAGCCTGGAAAGCTGTTGCTCAGCCTCATCTGCACATGGCACTGCTCGCACAGAGGCACAGAGACTGGGGCTGCTTGCTTGTCTTGCCACCTCAAACTTCAAACGTAGCTTTTGGGGGTCTGGGCAGGGGGCCTTCGGCAGGCCTGGTCCAAAAATGGGAACGTCTGCAGATAGCTCACAGACAGAAATAGCTAGCCTGGAAAGCTGTTGCTCAGCCTCATCTGCCCATGGCACTGCTCGCACAGAGGCACAGAGACTGGGGCTGCCTGCTTAACATGCCACCTCAAACTTCAAACGTAGATGTGGGGGTCCTTAGAGGGGGCCTTCAGCAGGCCCGCTCCGAAAATGATAACATCTGCAGATACCTCGCAGGCAGAAAGAGCTAGCCTGGAAAGCTGTTGCTCAGCCTCATCTGCCCATGGCACTGCTCGCACAGAGGCACAGAGACTGGGGCTGCTTGCTTGTCTTGCCACCTCAAACTTCAAACGTAGATTTGAGTGTCCGTGAAGTGGGCCTCCAGCAGCCCTGCTCCGAAAATGGGAACGTCTGCAGATAGCTCGCAGCCAGAAAGAGCTAGCCTGGAAAGCTGTTGCTCAGCCTCATCTGCCCATGGCACTGCTCGCACAGAGGCACAGAGACTGGGGCTGCTTGCTTGTCTTGTCCCCTCAAACTTCAAACGTAGCTTTGGGTGTCTGGGCAGGGGGCCTTCGGAAGGCCTGGTCAAAAATTGGGAATGTCTGCAGATAGCTCGCAGCCAGAAAGAGCTAGCCGGGAATGCTGTTGCTCAGCCTCATCTGCCCATGGCACTGCTCGCACAGAGGCACAGAGACTCGGGCTGCTTGCTTAACATGCCACCTCAAACTGCAAAAGTATATTTTGGGGGTCTGTACAGGGGGCGTCCTGAAGGCCAGCTCCGAAAATGCGAACGTTTGCAGATAGCTCGCAGGCAGAAAGAGCTAGCCTGGAAAGCTGTTGCTCAGCCTCATCTGCCCATGGCACTGCTCGCACAGAGGCTTAGAGACTGGGGCTGCTTGCTTGTCTTGCCACCTCAAACTTCAAATGTAGCTTTGAGGGTTCATGCAGTGGGCCTCCGGCAGCCCTGCTCCCAAAATGCGAACGTCTGAAGAGAGCTTGCAGCCAGAAAGAGCTAGCCTGGAAAGCTGTTGCTCAGCCTCATCTGCCCATGGCACTGATCGCACAGAGGCACAGAGACTGGGGCTGCTTGCTTGTCTTGCCACCTCAAACTTCAAATGTAGCTTTGAGGGTCAATGCAGTGGGCCTCCGGCAGCCCTGCTCCCAAAATGCGAACATCTGAAGAGAGCTCGCAGGCAGAAAGAGCTAGCTTGGAAAGCTATTGCTCAGCCTCATCTGCCCATGGCACTGCTCGCACAGAGGCACAGAGACTCGGGCTGCTTGCTTGTTTTGCCACCTCAAACTTCAGACGTAGCTTTTGGTGTCCGTGAAGGGGGCCTCCAGCAGCCCTGTTCTGAAAATGCGAACGTCTGCTGATAGCTGGCAGCCAGAAAGAGCTAGCCTGGAAAGCTGTTGCTCAGCCTCATCTGCCCATGGCACTGCTCGCACAGAGGCACAGAGACTGGTTCTGCTTGCTTGTCTTGTCCCCTCAAACTTCAAACGTAGCTTTGGGTGTCTGGGCAGGGGGGCTTCGGCAGGCCTGGTCCAAAAATGGGAACGTCTGCAGATAGCTCACAGACAGAAATAGCTAGCCTGGAAAGCTGTTGCTCAGCCTCATCTGCCCATGGCACTGCTCGCACAGAGGCACAGAGAGTGGGGCTGCTTGCTTAACATGCCACCTCAAACTTCAAACGTAGATGTGGGGGTCCTTAGAGGGGGCCTTCAGCAGGCCCGCTCCGAAAATGATAACATCTGCAGATACCTCGCAGGCAGAAAGAGCTAGCCTGGAAAGCTGTTGCTCAGCCTCATCTGCCCATGGCACTGCTCGCACAGAGGCACAGAGACTGGGGCTGCTTGCTTGTCTTGCCACCTCAAACTTCAAACGTAGATTTGAGTGTCCGTGAAGTGGGCCTCCAGCAGCCCTGCTCCGAAAATGGGAACGTCTGCAGATAGCTCGCAGGCAGAAAGAGCTAGCCTGGAAAGCTGTTGCTCAGCCTCATCTGCCCATGGCACTGCTCGCACAGAGGCACAGAGACTGGGGCTGCTTGCTTGTCTTGCCCCCACAAACTTCAAACGTAGCTTAGGTGGTCCACGCCGGCCAACTCCGGCAGCCCTGCTCCGAAAATGCGAACGTCTGCAGATAGCTCGCAGCCGGAAAGATCTAGCCTGTAAAGCTGTTGCTCAGCCTCATCTGCCCATGGCACTGCTCGCACAGAGGCACAGAGACTGGGGCTGCTTGCTTGTCTTGCCACCTCAAACTTCAAACGTAGCTTAGGTGGTCTGTGCCAGGATCCTCAAGCAGCTCTGCTCCGAAAATTCGAACGTCTGCAGATAGCTGGCATCCAGAAAGAGCTAGCCTGGAAAGCTATTGCTCAGCCTCATCTGCCCATGGCACTGCTCGCACGGAGGCACAGAGACTGGGGCTGCTTGCTTGTCTTGCCACCTCAAACTTCAAACGTAACTTTTGGGGGTCTGGACAGGGGGACTTCGGCAGGCCTGCTCTGAAAACGGGAACGTCTGCAGATAGCTCGCAGGCAGAAAGAGCTAGCCTGGAAAGCTGTTGCTCAGCCTCATCTGCCCATGGCACTGCTCGCACAGAGGCACAGAGACTGGGGCTGCTTGCTTGTCTTGCCCCCAGAAACTTCAAACGTAGCTTAGGTGGTCCACGCCGGCCAACTCCGGCAGCCCTGCTCCGAAAATGCGAACGTCTGCAGATAGCTCGCAGCCGGAAAGATCTAGCCTGTAAAGCTGTTGCTCAGCCTCATCTGCCCATGGCACTGCTCGCACAGAGGCACAGAGACTGGGGCTGCTTGCTTGTCTTGCCCCCAGAAACTTCAAACGTAGCTTAGGTGGTCCACGCCGGCCAACTCCGGCAGCCCTGCTCCGAAAATGCGAACGTCTGCAGATAGCTCGCAGCCGGAAAGATCTAGCCTGTAAAGCTGTTGCTCAGCCTCATCTGCCCATGGCACTGCTCGCACAGAGGCACAGAGACTGGGGCTGCTTGCTTGTCTTGCCACCTCAAACTTCAAACGTATATTTGGGGGTCTGTACAGGGGGCGTCCTGCAGGCCCGCTCCGAAAATGCGAACTTTTGCAGATAGCTCGCAGGCAGAAAGAGCTAGCCTGGAAAGCTGTTGCTCAGCCTCATCTGCACATGGCACTGCTCGCACAGAGGCACAGAGACTGGGGCTGCTTGCTTGTCTTGCCACCTCAAACTTCAAACGTAGCTTTTGGGGGTCTGGGCAGGGGGCCTTCGGCAGGCCTGGTCCAAAAATGGGAACGTCTGCAGATAGCTCACAGACAGAAATAGCTAGCCTGGAAAGCTGTTGCTCAGCCTCATCTGCCCATGGCACTGCTCGCACAGAGGCACAGAGACTGGGGCTGCTTGCTTAACATGCCACCTCAAACTTCAAGCGTAGATGTGGGGGTCCTTAGAGGGGGCCTTCAGCAGGCCCGCTCCGAAAATGATAACATCTGCAGATACCTCGCAGGCAGAAAGAGCTAGCCTGGAAAGCTGTTGCTCAGCCTCATCTGCCCATGGCACTGCTCGCACAGAGGCACAGAGACTGGGGCTGCTTGCTTGTCTTGCCACCTCAAACTTCAAACGTAGATTTGAGTGTCCGTGAAGTGGGCCTCCAGCAGCCCTGCTCCGAAAATGGGAACGTCTGCAGATAGCTCGCAGCCAGAAAGAGCTAGCCTGGAAAGCTGTTGCTCAGCCTCATCTGCCCATGGCACTGCTCGCACAGAGGCACAGAGACTGGGGCTGCTTGCTTGTCTTGTCCCCTCAAACTTCAAACGTAGCTTTGGGTGTCTGGGCAGGGGGCCTTCGGCAGGCCTGGTCAAAAATTGGGAATGTCTGCAGATAGCTCGCAGCCAGAAAGAGCTAGCCGGGAATGCTGTTGCTCAGCCTCATCTGCCCATGGCACTGCTCGCACAGAGGCACAGAGACTCGGGCTGCTTGCTTAACATGCCACCTCAAACTGCAAAAGTATATTTTGGGGGTCTGTACAGGGGGCGTCCTGAAGGCCAGCTCCGAAAATGCGAACGTTTGCAGATAGCTCGCAGGCAGAAAGAGCTAGCCTGGAAAGCTGTTGCTCAGCCTCATCTGCCCATGGCACTGCTCGCACAGAGGCACAGAGACTCGGGCTGCTTGCTTGTTTTGCCACCTCAAACTTCAGACGTAGCTTTTGGTGTCCGTGAAGGGGGCCTCCAGCAGCCCTGTTCTGAAAATGCGAACGTCTGCTGATAGCTGGCAGCCAGAAAGAGCTAGCCTGGAAAGCTGTTGCTCAGCCTCATCTGCCCATGGCACTGCTCGCACAGAGGCACAGAGACTGGTTCTGCTTGCTTGTCTTGTCCCCTCAAACTTCAAACGTAGCTTTGGGTGTCTGGGCAGGGGGGCTTCGGCAGGCCTGGTCCAAAAATGGGAACGTCTGCAGATAGCTCACAGACAGAAATAGCTAGCCTGGAAAGCTGTTGCTCAGCCTCATCTGCCCATGGCACTGCTCGCACAGAGGCACAGAGAGTGGGGCTGCTTGCTTAACATGCCACCTCAAACTTCAAACGTAGATGTGGGGGTCCTTAGAGGGGGCCTTCAGCAGGCCCGCTCCGAAAATGATAACATCTGCAGATACCTCGCAGGCAGAAAGAGCTAGCCTGGAAAGCTGTTGCTCAGCCTCATCTGCCCATGGCACTGCTCGCACAGAGGCACAGAGACTGGGGCTGCTTGCTTGTCTTGCCACCTCAAACTTCAAACGTAGATTTGAGTGTCCGTGAAGTGGGCCTCCAGCAGCCCTGCTCCGAAAATGGGAACGTCTGCAGATAGCTCGCAGGCAGAAAGAGCTAGCCTGGAAAGCTGTTGCTCAGCCTCATCTGCCCATGGCACTGCTCGCACAGAGGCACAGAGACTGGGGCTGCTTGCTTGTCTTGCCCCCACAAACTTCAAACGTAGCTTAGGTGGTCCACGCCGGCCAACTCCGGCAGCCCTGCTCCGAAAATGCGAACGTCTGCAGATAGCTCGCAGCCGGAAAGATCTAGCCTGTAAAGCTGTTGCTCAGCCTCATCTGCCCATGGCACTGCTCGCACAGAGGCACAGAGACTGGGGCTGCTTGCTTGTCTTGCCACCTCAAACTTCAAACGTAGCTTAGGTGGTCTGTGCCAGGATCCTCAAGCAGCTCTGCTCCGAAAATTCGAACGTCTGCAGATAGCTGGCATCCAGAAAGAGCTAGCCTGGAAAGCTATTGCTCAGCCTCATCTGCCCATGGCACTGCTCGCACGGAGGCACAGAGACTGGGGCTGCTTGCTTGTCTTGCCACCTCAAACTTCAAACGTAACTTTTGGGGGTCTGGACAGGGGGACTTCGGCAGGCCTGCTCTGAAAACGGGAACGTCTGCAGATAGCTCGCAGGCAGAAAGAGCTAGCCTGGAAAGCTGTTGCTCAGCCTCATCTGCCCATGGCACTGCTCGCACAGAGGCACAGAGACTGGGGCTGCTTGCTTAACATGCCACCTCAAACTTCAAACGTAGATGTGGGGGTCCTTAGAGGGGGCCTTCAGCAGGCCCGCTCCGAAAATGATAACATCTGCAGATACCTCGCAGGCAGAAAGAGCTAGCCTGGAAAGCTGTTGCTCAGCCTCATCTGCCCATGGCACTGCTCGCACAGAGGCACAGAGACTGGGGCTGCTTGCTTGTCTTGCCACCTCAAACTTCAAACGTAGATTTGAGTGTCCGTGAAGTGGGCCTCCAGCAGCCCTGCTCCGAAAATGGGAACGTCTGCAGATAGCTCGCAGCCAGAAAGAGCTAGCCTGGAAAGCTGTTGCTCAGCCTCATCTGCCCATGGCACTGCTCGCACAGAGGCACAGAGACTGGGGCTGCTTGCTTGTCTTGTCCCCTCAAACTTCAAACGTAGCTTTGGGTGTCTGGGCAGGGGGCCTTTGGCAGGCCTGGTCAAAAATTGGGAATGTCTGCAGATAGCTCGCAGCCAGAAAGAGCTAGCCGGGAATGCTGTTGCTCAGCCTCATCTGCCCATGGCACTGCTCGCACAGAGGCACAGAGACTCGGGCTGCTTGCTTAACATGCCACCTCAAACTGCAAAAGTATATTTTGGGGGTCTGTACAGGGGGCGTCCTGAAGGCCAGCTCCGAAAATGCGAACGTTTGCAGATAGCTCGCAGGCAGAAAGAGCTAGCCTGGAAAGCTGTTGCTCAGCCTCATCTGCCCATGGCTCTGCTCGCACAGAGGCTTAGAGACTGGGGCTGCTTGCTTGTCTTGCCACCTCAAACTTCAAATGTAGCTTTGAGGGTTCATGCAGTGGGCCTCCGGCAGCCCTGCTCCCAAAATGCGAACGTCTGAAGAGAGCTTGCAGCCAGAAAGAGCTAGCCTGGAAAGCTGTTGCTCAGCCTCATCTGCCCATGGCACTGATCGCACAGAGGCACAGAGACTGGGGCTGCTTGCTTGTCTTGCCACCTCAAACTTCAAATGTAGCTTTGAGGGTCAATGCAGTGGGCCTCCGGCAGCCCTGCTCCCAAAATGCGAACATCTGAAGAGAGCTCGCAGGCAGAAAGAGCTAGCTTGGAAAGCTATTGCTCAGCCTCATCTGCCCATGGCACTGCTCGCACAGAGGCACAGAGACTCGGGCTGCTTGCTTGTTTTGCCACCTCAAACTTCAGACGTAGCTTTTGGTGTCCGTGAAGGGGGCCTCCAGCAGCCCTGTTCTGAAAATGCGAACGTCTGCTGATAGCTGGCAGCCAGAAAGAGCTAGCCTGGAAAGCTGTTGCTCAGCCTCATCTGCCCATGGCACTGCTCGCACAGAGGCACAGAGACTGGTTCTGCTTGCTTGTCTTGTCCCCTCAAACTTCAAACGTAGCTTTGGGTGTCTGGGCAGGGGGGCTTCGGCAGGCCTGGTCCAAAAATGGGAACGTCTGCAGATAGCTCACAGACAGAAATAGCTAGCCTGGAAAGCTGTTGCTCAGCCTCATCTGCCCATGGCACTGCTCGCACAGAGGCACAGAGAGTGGGGCTGCTTGCTTAACATGCCACCTCAAACTTCAAACGTAGATGTGGGGGTCCTTAGAGGGGGCCTTCAGCAGGCCCGCTCCGAAAATGATAACATCTGCAGATACCTCGCAGGCAGAAAGAGCTAGCCTGGAAAGCTGTTGCTCAGCCTCATCTGCCCATGGCACTGCTCGCACAGAGGCACAGAGACTGGGGCTGCTTGCTTGTCTTGCCACCTCAAACTTCAAACGTAGATTTGAGTGTCCGTGAAGTGGGCCTCCAGCAGCCCTGCTCCGAAAATGGGAACGTCTGCAGATAGCTCGCAGGCAGAAAGAGCTAGCCTGGAAAGCTGTTGCTCAGCCTCATCTGCCCATGGCACTGCTCGCACAGAGGCACAGAGACTGGGGCTGCTTGCTTGTCTTGCCCCCTCAAACTTCAAACGTAGCTTAGGTGGTCTGTGCCAGGATCCTCAGGCAGCTCTGCTCCGAAAATTCGAACGTCTGCAGATAGCTGGCATCCAGAAAGAGCTAGCCTGGAAAGCTGTTGCTCAGCCTCATCTGCCCATGGCACTGCTCGCACGGAGGCACAGAGACTGGGGCTGCTCGCTTGTCTTGCCACCTCAAACTTCAAACGTATCTTTTGGGGGTCTGGATAGGGGGACTTCGGCAGGCCTGCTCTGAAAACGGGAACGTCTGCAGATAGATCGGAGCCAGAAAGAGCTAGCCTGGAAAGCTGTTGCTCAGCCTCATCTGCCCATGGCACTGCTCGCACAGAGGCACAGAGACTGGGGCTGCTTGCTTGTCTTGCCACCTCAAACTTCAAATGTAGCTTTGAGGGGCCATGCAGTGGGCCTCCGGCAGCCCTGCTCCCAAAATGCGAACGTCTGAAGAGAGCTCGCAGGCAGAAAGAGCTAGCCTGGAAAGCTGTTGCTCAGCCTCATCTGCCCATGGCACTGCTCGCACAGAGGCACAGAGACTGGGGCTGCTTGCTTAACATGCCACCTCAAACTTCAAACGTTTATTTGGGGGTCTGTACAAGGGGGGTCCTGCAGGCCCGCTCTTAAAATGCGAACGTCTGCAGATAGCTCGCAGCCAGAAAGAGCTAGCCTGGAAAGCTGTTGCTCAGCCTCATCTGCCCATGGCACTGCTCGCACAGAGGCACAGAGACTGGGGCTGCTTGCTTGTCTTGCCACCTCAAACTTCAAACGTAGCTTAGGTGGTCTGTGCCAGGATCCTCAGGCAGCTCTGCTCCGAAAATTCGAACGTCTGCAGATAGCTGGCATCCAGAAAGAGCTAGCCTGGAAAGCTGTTGCTCAGCCTCATCTGCCCATGGCACTGCTCGCACAGAGGCACAGAGACTGGGGCTGCTTGCTTGTCTTGCCACCTCAAACTTCAAACGTATTTTACGTGGTCCACGCCTTGAGCCTCTGGCAGCCCTGCTCTGAAAATGCGAACGTCTGCAGTTAGCTGGCAGCCAGAAAGTGCTAGCCTGGAAAGCTGTTGCTCAGCCTCATCTGCCCATGGCACTGCTCGCACAGAGGCACAGAGACTGGGGCTGCTGGCTTGTCTTGCACCCACAAACTTCAAACGTACATTAGGTGGTCCGTGCCGGCCAAGTCCGGCAGCCCTGCTCCGAAAATGCGAACGTCTGCAGATAGCTCGCAGCCGGAAAGAGCTAGCGTGGAAAAGTGTTGCTCAGCCTCATCTGCCCATGGCACTGCTCGCACAGAGGCAGAGAGACTGGGGCTTCTTGCTTCTCTTCGCCCCTCAAACTTGAAACGTAACTTAGGTGGTCAGTGCCGGGCGCCTCCGGCAGCCCTAGTCTGAAATAGCGAACGTCTTCAGATAGCTCTCAGCCAGAATGAGCTAGCCTGGAAAGCTGTTGCTCAGCCTCATCTGCCCATGGCACTGCTCGCACAGAGGCACAGAGACTGGGGCTGCCTACTTGTCTTGCCACCTCAAAATTCAAACGTAGCTTAGGTGGTCTGTGCCAGGATCCTCAGGCAGCTCTGCTCCGAAAATTCGAACGTCTGCAGATAGCTGGCATCCAGAAAGAGCTATCCTGGAAAGCTGTTGCTCAGCCTCATCTGCCCATGGCACTGCTCGCACAGAGGCACAGAGACTGGGGCTGCTTGCTTAACATGTCACCTCAAACTTCAAACGTAGATTGTGGGGCCCCTACATGGGGCCTCGAGCAGGCCCGCTCCGAAAATGCGAACGTCTGCAGAAAACTCGCAGGCAGAAAGAGCTAGCCTGGAAAGCTGTTGCTCAGCCTCATCTGCCCATGGCACTGCTCACACGGAGGCACAGAGACTGGGGCTGCTTGCTTGTGTTGCCACCTCAAACTTCAAACGTAGCTTTTGGGGGTCTGGACAGGGGACCTTCGGCAGGCCTGCTCTGAAAACGGGAACGTCTGCAGATAGATCGGAGCCAGAAAGAGCTAGGATGGAAAGCTGTTGCTCAGCCTCATCTGCCCATGGCACTGCTCGCACAGAGGCACAGAGACTGGGGCTGCTTGCTTGTCTTGCCACCTCAAACTTCAAATGTAGCTTTGAGGGGCCATGCAGTGGGCCTCCGGCAGCCCTGCTCCCAAAATGCGAACGTCTGAAGAGAGCTCGCAGGCAGAAAGAGCTAGCCTGGAAAGCTGTTGCTCAGCCTCATCTGCCCATGGCACTGCTCGCACAGAGGCACAGAGACTGGGGCTGCTTGCTTAACATGCCACCTCAAACTTCAAACGTTTATTTGGGGGTCTGTACAAGGGGGGTCCTGCAGGCCCGCTCTTAAAATGCGAACGTCTGCAGATAGCTCGCAGCCAGAAAGAGCTATCCTGGAAAGCTGTTGCTCAGCCTCATCTGCCCATGGCACTGCTCGCACAGAGGCACAGAGACTGGGGCTGCTTGCTTGTCTTGCCACCTCAAACTTCAAACGTAGCTTAGGTGGTCTGTGCCAGGATCCCCAGGCACCTCTGCTCCGAAAATTCGAACGTCTGCAGATAGCTGGCATCCAGAAAGAGCTAGCCTGGAAAGCTGTTGCTCAGCCTCATCTGCCCATGGCACTGCTCGCACAGAGGCACAGAGACTGGGGCTGCTTGCTTGTCTTGCCACCTCGAACTTCAAACGTATTTTACGTGGTCCACGCCTTGAGCCTCTGGCAGCCCTGCTCTGAAAATGCGAACGTCTGCAGTTAGCTGGCAGCCAGAAAGTGCTAGCCTGGAAAGCTGTTGCTCAGCCTCATCTGCCCATGGCACTGCTCGCACAGAGGCACAGAGACTGGGGCTGCTGGCTTGTCTTGCACCCACAAACTTCAAACGTACATTAGGTGGTCCGTGCCGGCCAAGTCCGGCAGCCCTGCTCCGAAAATGCGAACGTCTGCAGATAGCTCGCAGCCGGAAAGAGCTAGCGTGGAAAAGTGTTGCTCAGCCTCATCTGCCCATGGCACTGCTCGCACAGAGGCAGAGAGACTGGGGCTTCTTGCTTCTCTTCGCCCCTCAAACTTCAAACGTAACTTAGGTGTTCAGTGCCGGGCGCCTCCGGCAGCCCTCGTCTGAAATTGCGAACGTCTTCAGATAGCTCTCAGCCAGAATGAGCTAGCGTGAAAGCTGTTGCTGAGCCTCATCTGCCCATGGCACTGCTCGCACAGAGGCACAGAGACTGGGGCTGCTTGCTTGTCTTGCCACCTCAAACTTCAAACGTAGCTTAGGTGGTCCGTGCAGGGGGCCTCCGGCAGCCCTGCTCTGAAAATGCAAACGTCTGCAGATAGCTCTCAGCCAGAATGAGATAGCCTGGAAAGCTGTTGCTCAGCCTCATCTGCCCATGGCACTGCTCGCACAGAGGCACAGAGACTGGGGCTGCTTGCTTGTCTTGCCACCTCAAACTTCAAACGTAGCTTAGGTGGTCTGTGCCAGGTTCCTCAGGCAGCTCTGCTCCGAAAATTCGAACGTCTGCAGATAGCTGGCATCCAGAAAGAGCTAGCCTGGAAAGCTGTTGCTCAGCCTCATCTGCCCATGGCACTGCTCGCACAGAGGCACAGAGACTGGGGCTGCTTGCTTAACATGTCACCTCAAACTTCAAACGTAGATTGTGGGGCCCCTACATGGGGCCTCGAGCAGGCCCGCTCCGAAAATGCGAACGTCTGCAGAAAACTCGCAGGCAGAAAGAGCTAGCCTGGAAAGCTGTTGCTCAGCCTCATCTGCCCATGGCACTGCTCGCACAGAGGCACAGAGACTGGGGCTGCTTGCTTGTCTTGTCACCTCAAACTTCAAACGTAGCTTTTGGGGGTCTGGGCAGGGGGCCTTCGGCAGGCCTGCTCCGAAAACGGGAACGTCTGCAGATAGATCGGAGCCAGAAAGAGCTAGCCTGGAAAGCTGTTGCTCAGCCTCATCTGCCCATGGCACTGCTCGCACAGAGGCACAGAGACTGGGGCTGCTTGCTTAACATGCCACCTCAAAATTCAAACGTATATTTGGGGGTCTGTACAGGGGGCGTCCTGCAGGCCCGCTCTGAAAATGCGAACGTCTGCATCTAGCTCGCAGCCAGAAAGAGCTAGCCTGGAAAGCTGTTGCTCAGCCTCATCTGCCCATGACACTGCTCGCACAGAGGCACAGAGACTGGGGCTGCTTGCTTGTCTTGCCACCTCAAACTTCAAACGTAGCTTTTGGGGGTCTGGGCAGGGGGCCTTCGGCAGGCACGCTCCGAAAACGGGAACGTCTGCAGATAGATCGGAGCCAGAAAGAGCTAGCCTGGAAAGCTGTTCCTCAGCCTCATCTGCCCATGGCACTGCTCGCACAGAGGCACAGAGACTGGGGCTGCTTGCTTGTCTTGCCCCCACAAACTTCAAACGTAGCTTAGGTGGTCCACGCCGGCCAACTCCGGCAGCCCTGCTCCGAAAATGCGAACGTCTGCAGATAGCTCGCAGGCAGAAAGAGCTAGCCTGGAAAGCTGTTGCTCAGCCTCATCTGCCCATGGCACTGCTCGCATAGAGGCACAGAGACTGGGGCTGCTTGCTTGTCTTGCCACCTCAAACTTCAAATGTAGCTTTGAGGGTCCGTGCAGTTGACCTCCGGCAGCCCTTCTCCCAAAATGCGAACATCTGAAGAGAGCTCGCAGGCAGAAAGTGCTAGCCTGGAAAGCTATTGCTCAGCCTCATCTGCCCATGGCACTGCTCGCACCGAGGCACAGAGACTGCGCCTGCTTGCTTAACATGTCACCTCAAATTTCAAACGTAGATTGTGGGGCCCTTACAGGGGGCCTCGAGCAGGCCCGCTCCGAAAATGCGAACGTCTGAAGAGAGCTTACAGCCAGAAAGAGCTAGCCTGGAAAGCTGTTGCTCAGCCTCATCTGCCCATGGCACTGCTCGCACAGAGGCACAGAGACTGGGGCTGCTTGCTTGTCTTGCCACCTCAAACTTCAAACGTAGCTTTTGGGGGTCTGGGCAGGGGGCCTTCGGCCGGCACGCTCCGAAAACGGGAACGTCTGCAGATAGATCGGAGCCAGAAAGAGGTAGCCTGGAAAGCTGTTGCTCAGCCTCATCTGCCCATGGCACTGCTCGCACAGAGGCACAGAGACTGGGGCTGCTTGCTTGTCTTGCCACCTCAAACTTCAAATGTAGCTTTGAGGGTCCATGCAGTGGGCCTCCGGCAGCCCTGCTCCCAAAATGCGAACGTCTGAAGAGAGCTTGCAGCCAGAAAGAGCTAGCCTGGAAAGCTGTTGCTCAGCCTCATCTGCCCATGGCACTGCTCGCACAGAGGCACAGAGACTGGGGCTGCTTGCTTAACATGCCACCTCAAACTTCAAAAGTGTATTTGGGGGTCTGTACAGGGGGGGTCCTGCAGGCCCGCTCTTAAAATGCGAACGTCTGCAGATAGCTCGCAGCCAGAAAGAGCTAGCCTGGAAAGCTGTTGCTCAGCCTCATCTGCCCATGGCACTGCTCGCACAGAGGCACAGAGACTGGGGCTGCTTGCTTGTCTTGCCACCTCAAACTTCAAACGTAGCTTTTGGGGGTCTGGGCAGGGGGCCTTCGGCAGGCACGCTCCGAAAACGGGAACGTTTGCAGATAGCTCGCAGGCAGAAAGAGCTAGCCTGGAAAGCTGTTGCTCAGCCTCATCTGCCCATGGCACTGCTCGCACAGAGGCACAGAGACTGGGGCTGCTTGCTTGTCTTGCCACCTCAAACTTCAAAAGTAGCCTTAGAATTGTGGAGTCCCTGTCAGGCTCCTTTCGCAGCCCTGCTCTTAAAATGCTGTCGTCTGCAGATAGTTGGCCGCCACAAGGGGCTAGCCTGGAAAGCTGTTGCTCAGCCTCATCTGCCAATGGCACTGTTCGCACAGAGGCACAGAGACTGGGGCTGCTTTCTTGTCTTGCCACTTGAAACTCCAAATGTAGCCTGTGAAAGTTGATTTCCCAGCCAGGCTCCTTTCACAGCCCTGCTCCGAAAGTGCGAACGCCTGCAGATAGCTGGCAGACAGAAGGCGCTAGCCTGGAATGCTGTTTCTCAGCCTCATCTGCCCATGGCACTGCTCGCACAGAGGCAGAGAGACTGGGGCTGCTTGCTTGTCTTGCCAGCTCAAACTTCAAAAGTAGCCAGGGAATGGTGGTGTCCCTGCCAGGCTCCCTTCGCAGCCCTGCTCTTTAAATGCGAACCTCTGCAGATAGCTGGCAGTCACAAGGGGCTAGCCTGGAAAGCTGTTGCTCAGCCTCATCTGCCCATGGCACTGCTCGCACAGAGGCACAGAGACTGGGGCTGCTTGCTTGTCTTGCCACCTCAAACTTCAAACGTATCTTTTGGGGGTCTGGGCAGGGGGCCTTCGGAAGGAACGCTCCGAAAACGCGAACGTCTGCAGATAGATCGGAGCCAGAAAGAGCTAGCCTGGAAAGCTGTTGCTCAGCCTCATCTGCCCATGGCACTGCTCGCACAGAGGCACAGAGACTGGGGCTGCTTGCTTGTCTTGCCACCTCAAACTTCAAACGTAGATTTGGGTGTCCATGAAGGGGGCCTCCAGCAGCCCAGCTCTGAAAATGCGAACGTCTGCAGATAGCTCGCAGGCAGAAAGAGGTAGCCTGGAAAGCTGTTGCTCAGCCTCATCTGCCCATGGCACTGCTCGCACAGAGGCACAGAGACTGGGGCTGCTTGCTTGTCTTGCCACCTCAAACTTCAAATGTAGCTTTGAGGTTCCGTGCAGTGGGCCTCCGGCAGCCCTGCTCCCAAAATGCGAACATCTGAAGAGAGCTCGCAGGCAGAAAGTGCTAGCCTGGAAAGCTATTGCTCAGCCTCATCTGCCCATGGCACTGCTCGCACCGAGGCACAGAGACTGGGGCTGCTTGCTTAACATGTCACCTCAAATTTCAAACGTAGATTGTGGGGCCCTTACAGGGGGCCTCGTGCAGGTCCGCTCCGAAAATGCGAACGTCTGAAGAGAGCTTACAGCCAGAAAGAGCTAGCCTGGAAAGCTGTTGCTCAGCCTCATCTGCCCATGGCACTGCTCGCACAGAGGCACAGAGACTGGGGCTGCTTGCTTGTCTTGCCACCTCAAACTTCAAACGTAGATTTGGGTGCCCATGAAGGGGGCCTCCAGCAGCCCAGCTCTGAAAATGCGAACGTCTGCAGATAGCTCGCAGGCAGAAAAAGCTAGCCTGGAAAGCTGTTGCTCAGCCTCATCTGCCCATGGCACTGCTCGCACAGAGGCACAGAGACTGGGGCTGTTTGCTTGTCTTGCCACCTCAAACTTCAAATGTAGCTTTGAGGGGCCATGCAGTGGGCCTCCGGCAGTCCTGCTCCCAAAATGCGAACGTCTGAAGAGAGCTCGCAGGCAGAAAGAGCTAGCCTGGAAAGCTGTTGCTCAGCCTCATCTGCCCATGGCACTGCTCGCACCGAGGCACAGAGACTGCGCCTGCTTGCTTAACATATCACCTCAAACTTCAAACGTAGATTGTGGGGCCCTTACAGTGGGCCTCGAGCAGGTCCGCTTCGAAAATGCGAACGTCTGCAGAAAACTCGCAGGCAGAAAGAGCTAGCCTGGAAAGCTGTTGCTCAGCCTCATCTGCCCATGGCACTGCTCGCACAGAGGCACAGATACTGGGGTTGCTTGCTTGTCTTGCCACCTCAAACTTCAAACGTAGCTTTTGGGGGTCTGGACAGGGGGCCTTCGGCAGGCCTGCTCTGAAAACGGGAACGTCTGCAGATAGATCGGAGCCAGAAAGAGCTAGCCTGGAAAGCTGTTGCTCAGCCTCATCTGCCCATGGCACTGCTCGCACAGAGGCACAGAGACTGGGGCTGCTTGCTTAACATGTCACCTCAAACTTCAAACGTAGATTTGGGGGTCCTTAGAGGGGGCCTCCAGCAGGCCCGCTCCGAAAATGCGAACGTCTGCAGATAGCTCGCAGCCAGAAAGAGCTAGCCTGGAAAGCTGTTGCTCAGCCTCATCTGCCCATGGCACTGCTCGCTCAGAGGCACAGAGACTGGGGCTGCTTGCTTGTCTTGCCACCTCAAACTTCAAAAGTAGCCTTAGAATTGTGGAGTCCCTGTCAGGCTCCTTTCGCAGCCCTGCTCTTAAAATGCTATCGTCTGCAGATAGTTGGCAGCCACAAGGGGCTAGCCTGGAAAGCTGTTGCTCAGCCTCATCTGCCAATGGCACTGCTCGCACAGAGGCACAGAGACTGGGGCTGCTTTCTTGTCTTGCCACTTGAAACTCCAAATGTACCCTGTGAAAGTTGATTTCCCAGCCAGGCTCTTTTCACAGCCCTGCTCCGAAAGTGCGAACGTCTGCAGATAGCTGGCAGACAGAAGGCGCTAGCCTGGAATGCTGTTTCTCAGCCTCATCTGCCCATGGCACTGCTCGCACAGAGGCACAGATACTGGGGTTGCTTGCTTGTCTTGCCACCTCAAACTTCAAACGTAGCTTTTGGGGGTCTGGACAGGGGGCCTTCGGCAGGCCTGCTCTGAAAACGGGAACGTCTGCAGATAGATCGGAGCCAGAAAGAGCTAGCCTGGAAAGCTGTTGCTCAGCCTCATCTGCCCATGGCACTGCTCGCACAGAGGCACAGAGACTGGGGCTGCTTGCTTAACATGTCACCTCAAACTTCAAACGTAGATTTGGGGGTCCTTAGAGGGGGCCTCCAGCAGGCCCGCTCCAAAAATGCGAACGTCTGCAGATAGCTCGCAGCCAGAAAGAGCTAGCCTGGAAAGCTGTTGCTCAGCCTCATCTGCCCATGGCACTGCTCGCTCAGAGGCACAGAGACTGGGGCTGCTTGCTTGTCTTGCCACCTCAAACTTCAAAAGTAGCCTGGGAATGGTGGTGTCCCTGCCAGGCTCCCTTCACAGCCCTGCTCTTTAAATGCGAACCTCTGCAGATAGCTGGCAGTCACAAGGGGCTAGCCTGGAAAGCTGTTGCTCAGCCTCATCTGCCCATGGCACTGCTCGCACAGAGGCACAGAGACTGGGGCTGCTTGCTTGTCTTGCCACCTCAAACTTCAAACGTAGCTTTTGGGGGTCTGGGCAGGGGGCCTTCGGCAGGAACGCTCCGAAAACGCGAACGTCTGCAGATAGATCGGAGCCAGAAAGAGCTAGCCTGGAAAGCTGTTGCTCAGCCTCATCTGCCCATGGCACTGCTCGCACAGAGGCACAGAGACTGGGGCTGCTTGCTTAACATGTCACCTCAAATTTCAAACGTAGATTGTGGGGCCCTTACAGGGGGCCTCGTGCAGGCCCGCTCCGAAAATGCGAACGTCTGAAGAGAGCTTACAGCCAGAAAGAGCTAGCCTGGAAAGCTGTTGCTCAGCCTCATCTGCCCATGGCACTGCTCGCACAGAGGCACAGAGACTGGGGCTGCTTGCTTGTCTTGCCACCTCAAACTTCAAATGTAGCTTTGAGGGTCCATGCAGTGGGCCTCCGGCAGCCCTGCTCCAAAAATGCGAACGTCTGAAGAGAGCTCGCAGGCAGAAAGAGCTAGCCTGGAAAGCTGTTGCTCAGCCTCATCTGCCCATGGCACTGCTCGCACAGAGGCACAGAGACTGGGGCTGCTTGCTTGTCTTGCCACCTCAAACTTCAAATGTAGCTTTGAGGGTCCATGCAGTGGGCCTCCGGCAGCCCTGCTCCCAAAATGCGAACGTCTGAAGAGAGCTCGCAGGCAGAAAGAGCTAGCCTGGAAAGCTGTTGCTCAGCCTCATCTGCCCATGGCACTGCTCGCACAGAGGCACAGAGACTGGGGCTGCTTGCTTAACATGTCACCTCAAACTTCAAACGTAGATTTGGGGGTCCTTAGAGGGGGCCTCCAGCAGGCCCGCTCCGAAAATGCGAACGTCTGCAGTTCGCTCGCAGCCAGAAAGAGCTAGCCTGGAAAGCTGTTGCTCAGCCTCATCTGCCAATGGCACTGCTCGCACAGAGGCACAGAGACTGGGGCTGCTTTCTTGTCTTGCCACTTGATACTCCAAATGTAGCCTGTTAAAGTTGATTTCCCAGACAGCCTCCTTTCACAGCCCTGCTCCGAAAGTTCGAACGTCTGCAGATAGCTGTCAGACAGAAGGCGCTAGCCTGGAATGCTGTTTCTCAGCCTCATCTGCCCATGGCACTGCTCGCACAGAGGAAGAGAGACTGGGGCTGCTTGCTTGTCTTGCCACCTCAAACTTCAAAAGTAGCCTGGGAATGGTGGTGACCCTGCCAGGCTCACTTCGCAGCCCTGCTCTTTAAATGCGAACCTCTGCAGATAGCTGGCAGACACAAGGGGCTAGCCTGGAAAGCTGTTGCTCAGCCTCATCTGCCCATGGCACTGCTCGCACAGAGGCACAGAGACTGGGGCTGCTTGCTTGTCTTGACACCTCAAACTTCAAACGTAGCTTTTGGGGGTCTGGGCAGGGTGCCTTCGGCAGGCACGCTTCGAAAACGGGAACGTCTGCAGATAGCTCGCAGGCAGAAAGAGCTAGCCTGGAAAGCTGTTGCTCAGCCTCATCTGCCCATGGCACTGCTCGCACCGAGGCACAGAGACTGCGCCTGCTTGCTTAACATGTCACCTCAAACTTCAAACGTAGATTGTGGGGCCCTTACAGGGGGCCTCGAGCAGGTCCGCTCCGAAAATGCGAACGTCTGCAGAAAACTCGCAGGCAGAAAGAGCTAGCCTGGAAAGCTGTTGCTCAGCCTCATCTGCCCATGGCACTGCTCGCACAGAGGCACAGAGACTGGGGTTGCTTGCTTGTCTTGCCACCTCAAACTTCAAACGTAGCTTTTGGGGGTCTGGACAGGGGGCCTTCGGCAGGCCTGCTCTGAAAACGGGAACGTCTGCAGATAGATCGGAGCCAGAAAGAGCTAGCCTGGAAAGCTGTTGCTCAGCCTCATCTGCCCATGGCACTGCTCGCACAGAGGCACAGAGACTGGGGCTGCTTGCTTGTCTTGCCACCTCAAACTTCAAAAGTAGCCTTAGAATTGTGGAGTCCCTGTCAGGCTCCTTTCGCAGCCCTGCTCTTAAAATGCTGTCGTCTGCAGATAGTTGGCCGCCACAAGGGGCTAGCCTGGAAAGCTGTTGCTCAGCCTCATCTGCCAATGGCACTGCTCGCACAGAGGCACAGAGACTGGGGCTGCTTTCTTGTCTTGCCACTTGAAACTCCAAATGTAGCCTGTGAAAGCTGATTTCCCAGCCAGGCTCCTTTCACAGCCCTGCTCTGAAAGTGCGAACGTCTGCAGATAGCTGGCAGACAGAAGGCGCTAGCCTGGAATGCTGTTTCTCAGCCTCATCTGCCCATGGCACTGCTCGCACAGAGGCAGAGAGACTGGGGCTGCTTGCTTGTCTTGCCACCTCAAACTTCAAACGTAGCTTTTGGGGGTCTGGACAGGGGGCCTTCGGCAGGCCTGCTCTGAAAACGGGAACGTCTGCAGATAGATCGGAGCCAGAAAGAGCTAGCCTGGAAAGCTGTTGCTCAGCCTCATCTGCCCATGGCACTGCTCGCACAGAGGCACAGAGACTGGGGCTGCTTGCTTAACATGTCACCTCAAACTTCAAACGTAGATTTGGGGGTCCTTAGAGGGGGCCTCCAGCAGGCCCGCTCCGAAAATGCGAACGTCTGCAGATAGCTCGCAGCCAGAAAGAGCTAGCCTGGAAAGCTGTTGCTCAGCCTCATCTGCCCATGGCACTGCTCGCTCAGAGGCACAGAGACTGGGGCTGCTTGCTTGTCTTGCCACCTCAAACTTCAAAAGTAGCCTGGGAATGGTGGTGTCCCTGCCAGGCTCCCTTCGCAGCCCTGCTCTTTAAATGCGAACCTCTGCAGATAGCTGGCAGTCACAAGGGGCTAGCCTGGAAAGCTGTTGCTCAGCCTCATCTGCCCATGGCACTGCTCGCACAGAGGCACAGAGACTGGGGCTGCTTGCTTGTCTTGCCACCTCAAACTTCAAACGTAGCTTTTGGGGGTCTGGGCAGGGGGCCTTCGGCAGGAACGCTCCGAAAACGCGAACGTCTGCAGATAGATCGGAGCCAGAAAGAGCTAGCCTGGAAAGCTGTTGCTCAGCCTCATCTGCCCATGGCACTGCTCGCACAGAGGCACAGAGACTGGGGCTGCTTGCTTGTCTTGCCACCTCAAACTTCAAACGTAGATTTGGGTGTCCATGAAGGGGGCCTCCAGTAGCCCAGCTCTGAAAATGCGAACGTCTGCAGATAGCTCGCAGGCAGAAAGTGCTAGCCTGGAAAGCTATTGCTCAGCCTCATCTGCCCATGGCACTGCTCGCACCGAGGCACAGAGACTGGGGCTGCTTGCTTAACATGTCACCTCAAATTTCAAACGTAGATTGTGGGGCCCTTACAGGGGGCCTCGTGCAGGCCCGCTCCGAAAATGCGAACGTCTGAAGAGAGCTTACAGCCAGAAAGAGCTAGCCTGGAAAGCTGTTGCTCAGCCTCATCTGCCCATGGCACTGCTCGCACAGAGGCACAGAGACTGGGGCTGCTTGCTTGTCTTGCCACCTCAAACTTCAAATGTAGCTTTGAGGGTCCATGCAGTGGGCCTCCGGCAGCCCTGCTCCAAAAATGCGAACGTCTGAAGAGAGCTCGCAGGCAGAAAGAGCTAGCCTGGAAAGCTGTTGCTCAGCCTCATCTGCCCATGGCACTGCTCGCACAGAGGCACAGAGACTGGGGCTGCTTGCTTGTCTTGCCACCTCAAACTTCAAATGTAGCTTTGAGGGTCCATGCAGTGGGCCTCCGGCAGCCCTGCTCCCAAAATGCGAACGTCTGAAGAGAGCTCGCAGGCAGAAAGAGCTAGCCTGGAAAGCTGTTGCTCAGCCTCATCTGCCCATGGCACTGCTCGCACAGAGGCACAGAGACTGGGGCTGCTTGCTTAACATGTCACCTCAAACTTCAAACGTAGATTTGGGGGTCCTTAGAGGGGGCCTCCAGCAGGCCCGCTCCGAAAATGCGAACGTCTGCAGTTCGCTCGCAGCCAGAAAGAGCTAGCCTGGAAAGCTGTTGCTCAGCCTCATCTGCCAATGGCACTGCTCGCACAGAGGCACAGAGACTGGGGCTGCTTTCTTGTCTTGCCACTTGATACTCCAAATGTAGCCTGTTAAAGTTGATTTCCCAGACAGCCTCCTTTCACAGCCCTGCTCCGAAAGTTCGAACGTCTGCAGATAGCTGTCAGACAGAAGGCGCTAGCCTGGAATGCTGTTTCTCAGCCTCATCTGCCCATGGCACTGCTCGCACAGAGGAAGAGAGACTGGGGCTGCTTGCTTGTCTTGCCACCTCAAACTTCAAAAGTAGCCTGGGAATGGTGGTGACCCTGCCAGGCTCACTTCGCAGCCCTGCTCTTTAAATGCGAACCTCTGCAGATAGCTGGCAGACACAAGGGGCTAGCCTGGAAAGCTGTTGCTCAGCCTCATCTGCCCATGGCACTGCTCGCACAGAGGCACAGAGACTGGGGCTGCTTGCTTGTCTTGCCACCTCAAACTTCAAACGTAGCTTTTGGGGGTCTGGGCAGGGTGCCTTCGGCAGGCACGCTTCGAAAACGGGAACGTCTGCAGATAGCTCGCAGGCAGAAAGAGCTAGCCTGGAAAGCTGTTGCTCAGCCTCATCTGCCCATGGCACTGCTCGCACCGAGGCACAGAGACTGCGCCTGCTTGCTTAACATGTCACCTCAAACTTCAAACGTAGATTGTGGGGCCCTTACAGGGGGCCTCGAGCAGGTCCGCTCCGAAAATGCGAACGTCTGCAGAAAACTCGCAGGCAGAAAGAGCTAGCCTGGAAAGCTGTTGCTCAGCCTCATCTGCCCATGGCACTGCTCGCACAGAGGCACAGAGACTGGGGTTGCTTGCTTGTCTTGCCACCTCAAACTTCAAACGTAGCTTTTGGGGGTCTGGACAGGGGGCCTTCGGCAGGCCTGCTCTGAAAACGGGAACGTCTGCAGATAGATCGGAGCCAGAAAGAGCTAGCCTGGAAAGCTGTTGCTCAGCCTCATCTGCCCATGGCACTGCTCGCACAGAGGCACAGAGACTGGGGCTGCTTGCTTGTCTTGCCACCTCAAACTTCAAAAGTAGCCTTAGAATTGTGGAGTCCCTGTCAGGCTCCTTTCGCAGCCCTGCTCTTAAAATGCTGTCGTCTGCAGATAGTTGGCCGCCACAAGGGGCTAGCCTGGAAAGCTGTTGCTCAGCCTCATCTGCCAATGGCACTGCTCGCACAGAGGCACAGAGACTGGGGCTGCTTTCTTGTCTTGCCACTTGAAACTCCAAATGTAGCCTGTGAAAGTTGATTTCCCAGCCAGGCTCCTTTCACAGCCCTGCTCTGAAAGTGCGAACGTCTGCAGATAGCTGGCAGACAGAAGGCGCTAGCCTGGAATGCTGTTTCTCAGCCTCATCTGCCCATGGCACTGCTCGCACAGAGGCAGAGAGACTGGGGCTGCTTGCTTGTCTTGCCACCTCAAACTTCAAACGTAGCTTTTGGGGGTCTGGACAGGGGGCCTTCGGCAGGCCTGCTCTGAAAACGGGAACGTCTGCAGATAGATCGGAGCCAGAAAGAGCTAGCCTGGAAAGCTGTTGCTCAGCCTCATCTGCCCATGGCACTGCTCGCACAGAGGCACAGAGACTGGGGCTGCTTGCTTAACATGTCACCTCAAACTTCAAACGTAGATTTGGGGGTCCTTAGAGGGGGCCTCCAGCAGGCCCGCTCCGAAAATGCGAACGTCTGCAGATAGCTCGCAGCCAGAAAGAGCTAGCCTGGAAAGCTGTTGCTCAGCCTCATCTGCCCATGGCACTGCTCGCTCAGAGGCACAGAGACTGGGGCTGCTTGCTTGTCTTGCCACCTCAAACTTCAAAAGTAGCCTGGGAATGGTGGTGTCCCTGCCAGGCTCCCTTCGCAGCCCTGCTCTTTAAATGCGAACCTCTGCAGATAGCTGGCAGTCACAAGGGGCTAGCCTGGAAAGCTGTTGCTCAGCCTCATCTGCCCATGGCACTGCTCGCACAGAGGCACAGAGACTGGGGCTGCTTGCTTGTCTTGCCACCTCAAACTTCAAACGTAGCTTTTGGGGGTCTGGGCAGGGGGCCTTCGGCAGGAACGCTCCGAAAACGCGAACGTCTGCAGATAGATCGGAGCCAGAAAGAGCTAGCCTGGAAAGCTGTTGCTCAGCCTCATCTGCCCATGGCACTGCTCGCACAGAGGCACAGAGACTGGGGCTGCTTGCTTGTCTTGCCACCTCAAACTTCAAACGTAGATTTGGGTGTCCATGAAGGGGGCCTCCAGTAGCCCAGCTCTGAAAATGCGAACGTCTGCAGATAGCTCGCAGGCAGAAAGTGCTAGCCTGGAAAGCTATTGCTCAGCCTCATCTGCCCATGGCACTGCTCGCACCGAGGCACAGAGACTGGGGCTGCTTGCTTAACATGTCACCTCAAATTTCAAACGTAGATTGTGGGGCCCTTACAGGGGGCCTCGTGCAGGCCCGCTCCGAAAATGCGAACGTCTGAAGAGAGCTTACAGCCAGAAAGAGCTAGCCTGGAAAGCTGTTGCTCAGCCTCATCTGCCCATGGCACTGCTCGCACAGAGGCACAGAGACTGGGGCTGCTTGCTTGTCTTGCCACCTCAAACTTCAAATGTAGCTTTGAGGGTCCATGCAGTGGGCCTCCGGCAGCCCTGCTCCCAAAATGCGAACGTCTGAAGAGAGCTCGCAGGCAGAAAGAGCTAGCCTGGAAAGCTGTTGCTCAGCCTCATCTGCCCATGGCACTGCTCGCACAGAGGCACAGAGACTGGGGCTGCTTGCTTGTCTTGCCACCTCAAACTTCAAATGTAGCTTTGAGGGTCCATGCAGTGGGCCTCCGGCAGCCCTGCTCCCAAAATGCGAACGTCTGAAGAGAGCTCGCAGGCAGAAAGAGCTAGCCTGGAAAGCTGTTGCTCAGCCTCATCTGCCCATGGCACTGCTCGCACAGAGGCACAGAGACTGGGGCTGCTTGCTTAACATGTCACCTCAAACTTCAAACGTAGATTTGGGGGTCCTTAGAGGGGGCCTCCAGCAGGCCCGCTCCGAAAATGCGAACGTCTGCAGTTCGCTCGCAGCCAGAAAGAGCTAGCCTGGAAAGCTGTTGCTCAGCCTCATCTGCCAATGGCACTGCTCGCACAGAGGCACAGAGACTGGGGCTGCTTTCTTGTCTTGCCACTTGATACTCCAAATGTAGCCTGTTAAAGTTGATTTCCCAGACAGCCTCCTTTCACAGCCCTGCTCCGAAAGTTCGAACGTCTGCAGATAGCTGTCAGACAGAAGGCGCTAGCCTGGAATGCTGTTTCTCAGCCTCATCTGCCCATGGCACTGCTCGCACAGAGGAAGAGAGACTGGGGCTGCTTGCTTGTCTTGCCACCTCAAACTTCAAAAGTAGCCTGGGAATGGTGGTGACCCTGTCAGGCTCACTTCGCAGCCCTGCTCTTTAAATGCGAACCTCTGCAGATAGCTGGCAGACACAAGGGGCTAGCCTGGAAAGCTGTTGCTCAGCCTCATCTGCCCATGGCACTGCTCGCACAGAGGCACAGAGACTGGGGCTGCTTGCTTGTCTTGCCACCTCAAACTTCAAAAGTAGCCTTAGAATTGTGGAGTCCCTGTCAGGCTCCTTTCGCAGCCCTGCTCTTAAAATGCTGTCGTCTGCAGATAGTTGGCCGCCACAAGGGGCTAGCCTGGAAAGCTGTTGCTCAGCCTCATCTGCCAATGGCACTGCTCGCACAGAGGCACAGAGACTGGGGCTGCTTTCTTGTCTTGCCACTTGAAACTCCAAATGTAGCCTGTGAAAGTTGATTTCCCAGCCAGGCTCCTTTCACAGCCCTGCTCCGAAAGTGCGAACGTCTGCAGATAGCTGGCAGACAGAAGGCGCTAGCCTGGAATGCTGTTTCTCAGCCTCATCTGCCCATGGCACTGCTCGCACAGAGGCAGAGAGACTGGGGCTGCTTGCTTGTCTTGCCACCTCAAACTTCAAACGTAGCTTTTGGGGGTCTGGACAGGGGGCCTTCGGCAGGCCTGCTCTGAAAACGGGAACGTCTGCAGATAGATCGGAGCCAGAAAGAGCTAGCCTGGAAAGCTGTTGCTCAGCCTCATCTGCCCATGGCACTGCTCGCACAGAGGCACAGAGACTGGGGCTGCTTGCTTAACATGTCACCTCAAACTTCAAACGTAGATTTGGGGGTCCTTAGAGGGGGCCTCCAGCAGGCCCGCTCCGAAAATGCGAACGTCTGCAGATAGCTCGCAGCCAGAAAGAGCTAGCCTGGAAAGCTGTTGCTCAGCCTCATCTGCCCATGGCACTGCTCGCTCAGAGGCACAGAGACTGGGGCTGCTTGCTTGTCTTGCCACCTCAAACTTCAAAAGTAGCCTGGGAATGGTGGTGTCCCTGCCAGGCTCCCTTCGCAGCCCTGCTCTTTAAATGCGAACCTCTGCAGATAGCTGGCAGTCACAAGGGGCTAGCCTGGAAAGCTGTTGCTCAGCCTCATCTGCCCATGGCACTGCTCGCACAGAGGCACAGAGACTGGGGCTGCTTGCTTGTCTTGCCACCTCAAACTTCAAACGTAGCTTTTGGGGGTCTGGGCAGGGGGCCTTCGGCAGGAACGCTCCGAAAACGCGAACGTCTGCAGATAGATCGGAGCCAGAAAGAGCTAGCCTGGAAAGCTGTTGCTCAGCCTCATCTGCCCATGGCACTGCTCGCACAGAGGCACAGAGACTGGGGCTGCTTGCTTGTCTTGCCACCTCAAACTTCAAACGTAGATTTGGGTGTCCATGAAGGGGGCCTCCAGTAGCCCAGCTCTGAAAATGCGAACGTCTGCAGATAGCTCGCAGGCAGAAAGTGCTAGCCTGGAAAGCTATTGCTCAGCCTCATCTGCCCATGGCACTGCTCGCACCGAGGCACAGAGACTGGGGCTGCTTGCTTAACATGTCACCTCAAATTTCAAACGTAGATTGTGGGGCCCTTACAGGGGGCCTCGTGCAGGCCCGCTCCGAAAATGCGAACGTCTGAAGAGAGCTTACAGCCAGAAAGAGCTAGCCTGGAAAGCTGTTGCTCAGCCTCATCTGCCCATGGCACTGCTCGCACAGAGGCACAGAGACTGGGGCTGCTTGCTTGTCTTGCCACCTCAAACTTCAAATGTAGCTTTGAGGGTCCATGCAGTGGGCCTCCGGCAGCCCTGCTCCCAAAATGCGAACGTCTGAAGAGAGCTCGCAGGCAGAAAGAGCTAGCCTGGAAAGCTGTTGCTCAGCCTCATCTGCCCATGGCACTGCTCGCACAGAGGCACAGAGACTGGGGCTGCTTGCTTGTCTTGCCACCTCAAACTTCAAATGTAGCTTTGAGGGTCCATGCAGTGGGCCTCCGGCAGCCCTGCTCCCAAAATGCGAACGTCTGAAGAGAGCTCGCAGGCAGAAAGAGCTAGCCTGGAAAGCTGTTGCTCAGCCTCATCTGCCCATGGCACTGCTCGCACAGAGGCACAGAGACTGGGGCTGCTTGCTTAACATGTCACCTCAAACTTCAAACGTAGATTTGGGGGTCCTTAGAGGGGGCCTCCAGCAGGCCCGCTCCGAAAATGCGAACGTCTGCAGTTCGCTCGCAGCCAGAAAGAGCTAGCCTGGAAAGCTGTTGCTCAGCCTCATCTGCCAATGGCACTGCTCGCACAGAGGCACAGAGACTGGGGCTGCTTTCTTGTCTTGCCACTTGATACTCCAAATGTAGCCTGTTAAAGTTGATTTCCCAGACAGCCTCCTTTCACAGCCCTGCTCCGAAAGTTCGAACGTCTGCAGATAGCTGTCAGACAGAAGGCGCTAGCCTGGAATGCTGTTTCTCAGCCTCATCTGCCCATGGCACTGCTCGCACAGAGGAAGAGAGACTGGGGCTGCTTGCTTGTCTTGCCACCTCAAACTTCAAAAGTAGCCTGGGAATGGTGGTGACCCTGCCAGGCTCACTTCGCAGCCCTGCTCTTTAAATGCGAACCTCTGCAGATAGCTGGCAGACACAAGGGGCTAGCCTGGAAAGCTGTTGCTCAGCCTCATCTGCCCATGGCACTGCTCGCACAGAGGCACAGAGACTGGGGCTGCTTGCTTGTCTTGCCACCTCAAACTTCAAACGTATCTTTTGGGGGTCTGGGCAGGGTGCCTTCGGCAGGCACGTTTCGAAAACGGGAACGTCTGCAGATAGCTCGCAGGCAGAAAGAGCTAGCCTGGAAAGCTGTTGCTCAGCCTCATCTGCCCATGGCACTGCTCGCACCGAGGCACAGAGACTGCGCCTGCTTGCTTAACATGTCACCTCAAACTTCAAACGTAGATTGTGGGGCCCTTACAGGGGGCCTCGAGCAGGTCCGCTCCGAAAATGCGAACGTCTGCAGAAAACTCGCAGGCAGAAAGAGCTAGCCTGGAAAGCTGTTGCTCAGCCTCATCTGCCCATGGCACTGCTCGCACAGAGGCACAGATACTGGGGTTGCTTGCTTGTCTTGCCACCTCAAACTTCAAACGTAGCTTTTGGGGGTCTGGACAGGGGGCCTTCGGCAGGCCTGCTCTGAAAACGGGAACGTCTGCAGATAGATCGGAGCCAGAAAGAGCTAGCCTGGAAAGCTGTTGCTCAGCCTCATCTGCCCATGGCACTGCTCGCACAGAGGCACAGAGACTGGGGCTGCTTGCTTGTCTTGCCACCTCAAACTTCAAAAGTAGCCTTAGAATTGTGGAGTCCCTGTCAGGCTCCTTTCGCAGCCCTGCTCTTAAAATGCTGTCGTCTGCAGATAGTTGGCCGCCACAAGGGGCTAGCCTGGAAAGCTGTTGCTCAGCCTCATCTGCCAATGGCACTGCTCGCACAGAGGCACAGAGACTGGGGCTGCTTTCTTGTCTTGCCACTTGAAACTCCAAATGTAGCCTGTGAAAGTTGATTTCCCAGCCAGGCTCCTTTCACAGCCCTGCTCCGAAAGTGCGAACGTCTGCAGATAGCTGGCAGACAGAAGGCGCTAGCCTGGAATGCTGTTTCTCAGCCTCATCTGCCCATGGCACTGCTCGCACAGAGGCAGAGAGACTGGGGCTGCTTGCTTGTCTTGCCACCTCAAACTTCAAAAGTAGCCAGGGAATGGTGGTGTCCCTGCCAGGCTCCCTTCGCAGCCCTGCTCTTTAAATGCGAACCTCTGCAGATAGCTGGCAGTCACAAGGGGCTAGCCTGGAAAGCTGTTGCTCAGCCTCATCTGCCCATGGCACTGCTCGCACAGAGGCACAGAGACTGGGGCTGCTTGCTTGTCTTGCCACCTCAAACTTCAAACGTAGCTTTTGGGGGTCTGGGCAGGGGGCCTTCGGCAGGAACGCTCCGAAAATGCGAACGTCTGCAGATAGATCGGAGCCAGAAAGAGCTAGCCTGGAAAGCTGTTGCTCAGCCTCATCTGCCCATGGCACTGCTCGCACAGAGGCACAGAGACTGGGGCTGCTTGCTTGTCTTGCCACCTCAAACTTCAAACGTAGATTTGGGTGTCCATGAAGGGGGCCTCCAGAAGCCCAGCTCTGAAAATGCGAACGTCTGCAGATAGCTCGCAGGCAGAAAGAGGTAGCCTGGAAAGCTGTTGCTCAGCCTCATCTGCCCATGGCACTGCTCGCACAGAGTCACAGAGACTGGGGCTGCTTGCTTGTCTTGCCACCTCAAACTTCAAATGTAGCTTTGAGGGTACGTGCAGTGGGCCTCCGGCAGCCCTGCTCCCAAAATGCGAACATCTGAAGAGAGCTCGCAGGCAGAAAGTGCTAGCCTGGAAAGCTATTGCTCAGCCTCATCTGCCCATGGCACTGCTCGCACCGAGGCAGAGAGACTGGGGCTGCTTGCTTAACATGTCACCTCAAATTTCAAACGTAGATTTGGGGGCCCTTACAGGGGGCCTCGTGCAGGCCCGCTCCGAAAATGCGAACGTCTGAAGAGAGCTTACAGCCAGAAAGAGCTAGCCTGGAAAGCTGTTGCTCAGCCTCATCTGCCCATGGCACTGCTCGCACAGAGGCACAGAGACTGGGGCTGCTTGCTTGTCTTGCCACCTCAAACTTCAAACGTAGATTTGGGTGTCCATGAAGGGGGCCTCCAGCAGCCCAGCTCTGAAAATGCGAACGTCTGCAGATAGCTCGCAGGCAGAAAAAGCTAGCCTGGAAAGCTGTTGCTCAGCCTCATCTGCCCATGGCACTGCTCGCACAGAGGCACAGAGACTGGGGCTGCTTGCTTGTCTTGCCACCTCAAACTTCAAATGTAGCTTTGAGGGTCCATGCAGTGGGCCTCCGGCAGCCCTGCTCCCAAAATGCGAACGTCTGAAGAGAGCTCGCAGGCAGAAAGAGCTAGCCTGGAAAGCTGTTGCTCAGCCTCATCTGCCCATGGCACTGCTCGCACAGAGGCACAGAGACTGGGGCTGCTTGCTTAACATGTCACCTCAAACTTCAAACGTAGATTTGGGGGTCCTTAGAGGGGGCCTCCAGCAGGCCCGCTCCGAAAATGCGAACGTCTGCAGATCGCTCGCAGCCAGAAAGAGCTAGCCTGGAAAGCTGTTGCTCAGCCTCATCTGCCAATGGCACTGCTCGCACAGAGGCACAGAGACTGGGGCTGCTTTCTTGTCTTGCCACTTGATACTCCAAATGTAGCCTGTTAAAGTTGATTTCCCAGACAGCCTCCTTTCACAGACCTGCTCCGAAAGTTCGAACGTCTGCAGATAGCTGGCAGACAGAAGGCGCTAGCCTGGAATGCTGTTTCTCAGCCTCATCTGCCCATGGCACTGCCTGCACAGAGGAAGAGAGACTGGGGCTGCTTGCTTGTCTTGCCACCTCAAACTTCAAAAGTAGCCTGGGAATGTTGGTGTCCCTGCCAGGCTCACTTAGCAGCCCTGCTCTTTAAATGCGAACCTCTGCAGATAGCTGGCAGACACAAGGGGCTAGCCTGGAAAGCTGTTGCTCAGCCTCATCTGCCCATGGCACTGCTCGCACAGAGGCACAGAGACTGGGGCTGCTTGCTTGTCTTGCCACCTCAAACTTCAAACGTAGCTTTTGGGGGTCTGGGCAGGGGGCCTTCGACAGGCACGCTCCGAAAACGCGAACGTCTGCAGATAGATCGGAGCCAGAAAGAGCTAGCCTGGAAAGCTGTTGCTCAGCCTCATCTGCCCATGGCACTGCTCGCACAGAGGCACAGAGACTGGGGCTGCTTGCTTGTCTTGCCACCTCAAACTTCAAATGTAGTTTTTGGGGGTCTGGGCAGGGGGCCTTCGGCAGGCACGCTCCGAAAACGGGAACGTCTGCAGATAGATCGGAGCCAGAAAGAGCTAGCCTGGAAAGCTGTTGCTCAGCCTCATCTGCCCATGGCACTGCTCGCACAGAGGCACAGAGACTGGGGCTGCTTGCTTGTCTTGCCACCTCAAACTTCAAACGTAGATTTGGTGTCCATGAAGGAGGCCTCCAGCAGCCCAGCTCTGAAAATGCGAACGTCTGAAGAGAGCTCGCAGGCAGAAAGAGCTAGCCTGGAAAGCTGTTGCTCAGCCTCATCTGCCCATGGCACTGCTCGCACAGAGGCACAGAGACTGGGGCTGCTTGCTTGTCTTGCCACCTCAAAATTCAAATGTAGCTTTGAGGGTCCATGCAGTGGGCCTCCGGCAGCCCTGCTCCCAAAATGCGAACATCTGAAGAGAGCTCGCAGGCAGAAAAAGCTAGCCTGGAAAGCTATTGCTCAGCCTCATCTGCCCATGGCACTGCTCGCACAGAGGCACAGAGACTGGGGCTGCTTGCTTAACATGTCACCTCAAATTTCAAACGTAGATTGTGGGGCCCTTACAGGGGGCCTCGAGCAGGCCCGCTCCGAAAATGCGAACGTCTGAAGAGAGCTTGCAGCCAGAAAGAGCTAGCCTGGAAAGCTGTTGCTCAGCCTCATCTGCCTATGGCGCTGCTCGCACAGAGGCACAGAGACTGGGGCTGCTTGCTTGTCTTGCCACCTCAAACTTCAAATGTAGCTTTGAGGGTCCATGCAGTGGGCCTCCGGCAGCCCTGCTCCCAAAATGCGAACGTCTGAAGAGAGCTCGCAGGCAGAAAGAGCTAGCCTGGAAAGCTGTTGCTCAGCCTCATCTGCCCATGGCACTGCTCGCACAGAGGCACAGAGACTGGGGCTGCTTGCTTGTCTTGCCACCTCAAACTTCAAATGTAGCTTTGAGGGTCCATGCAGTGGGCCTCCGGCAGCCCTGCTCCGAAAATGCGAACGTCTGAAGAGAGCTCGCAGGCAGAAAGAGCTAGCCTGGAAAGCTATTGCTCAGCCTCATCTGCCCATGGCACTGCTCGCACCGAGGCACAGAGACTGGGGCTGCTTGCTTAACATGTCACCTCAAATTTCAAACGTAGATTGTGGGGCCCTTACAGGGGGCCTCGTGCAGGCCCGCTCCGAAAATGCGAACGTCTGAAGAGAGCTTACAGCCAGAAAGAGCTAGCCTGGAAAGCTGTTGCTCAGCCTCATCTGCCCATGGCACTGCTCGCACAGAGGCACAGAGACTGGGGCTGCTTGCTTGTCTTGCCACCTCAAACTTCAAACGTAGATTTGGGTGTCCATGAAGGGGGCCTCCAGCAGCCCAGCTCTGAAAATGCGAACGTCTGCAGATAGCTCGCAGGCAGAAAAAGCTAGCCTGGAAAGCTGTTGCTCAGCCTCATCTGCCCATGGCACTGCTCGCACAGAGGCACAGAGACTGGGGCTGCTTGCTTGTCTTGCCACCTCAAACTTCAAATGTAGCTTTGAGGGTCCATGCAGTGGGCCTCCGGCAGCCCTGCTCCCAAAATGCGAACGTCTGAAGAGAGCTCGCAGGCAGAAAGAGCTAGCCTGGAAAGCTGTTGCTCAGCCTCATCTGCCCATGGCACTGCTCGCACAGAGGCACAGAGACTGGGGCTGCTTGCTTAACATGTCACCTCAAACTTCAAACGTAGATTTGGGGGTCCTTAGAGGGGGCCTCCAGCAGGCCCGCTCCGAAAATGCGAACGTCTACAGATCGCTCGCAGCCAGAAAGAGCTAGCCTGGAAAGCTGTTGCTCAGCCTCATCTGCCAATGGCACTGCTCGCACAGAGGCACAGAGACTGGGGCTGCTTTCTTGTCTTGCCACTTGATACTCCAAATGTAGCCTGTTAAAGTTGATATCCCAGACAGCCTCCTTTCACAGCCCTGCTCCGAAAGTTCGAACGTCTGCAGATAGCTGGCAGACAGAAGGCGCTAGCCTGGAATGCTGTTTCTCAGCCTCATCTGCCCATGGCACTGCCTGCACAGAGGAAGAGAGACTGGGGCTGCTTGCTTGTCTTGCCACCTCAAACTTCAAAAGTAGCCTGGGAATGTTGGTGTCCCTGCCAGGCTCACTTCGCAGCCCTGCTCTTTAAATGCGAACCTCTGCAGATAGCTGGCAGACACAAGGGGCTAGCCTGGAAAGCTGTTGCTCAGCCTCATCTGCCCATGGCACTGCTCGCACAGAGGCACAGAGACTGGGGCTGCTTGCTTGTCTTGCCACCTCAAACTTCAAACGTAGCTTTTGGGGGTCTGGGCAGGGGGCCTTCGGCAGGCACGCTCCGAAAACGCGAACGTCTGCAGATAGATCGGAGCCAGAAAGAGCTAGCCTGGAAAGCTGTTGCTCAGCCTCATCTGCCCATGGCACTGCTCGCACAGAGGCACAGAGACTGGGGCTGTTTGCTTAACATGTCACCTCAAATTTCAAACGTAGATTGTGGGGCCCTTACAGGGGGCCTCGAGCAGGCCCGCTCCGAAAATGCGAACGTCTGAAGAGAGCTTGCAGCCAGAAAGAGCTAGCCTGGAAAGCTGTTGCTCAGCCTCATCTGCCTATGGCGCTGCTCGCACAGAGGCACAGAGACTGGGGCTGCTTGCTTGTCTTGCCACCTCAAACTTCAAATGTAGCTTTGAGGGTCCATGCAGTGGGCCTCCGGCAGCCCTGCTCCCAAAATGCGAACGTCTGAAGAGAGCTCGCAGGCAGAAAGAGCTAGCCTGGAAAGCTGTTGCTCAGCCTCATCTGCCCATGGCACTGCTCGCACAGAGGCACAGAGACTGGGGCTGCTTGCTTGTCTTGCCACCTCAAACTTCAAATGTAGCTTTGAGGGTCCATGCAGTGGGCCTCCGGCAGCCCTGCTCCGAAAATGCGAACGTCTGAAGAGGGCTCGCAGGCAGAAAGAGCTAGCCTGGAAAGCTATTGCTCAGCCTCATCTGCCCATGGCACTGCTCGCACAGAGGCACAGAGACTGGGGCTGCTTGCTTAACATGCCACCTCAAACTGCAAACGTATATTTGGGGGTCTGTACAGGGGGCGTCCTGAAGGCCAGCTCCGAAAATGCGAACGTTTGCAGATAGCTCGCAGCCAGAAAGAGCTAGCCTGGAAAGCTGTTGCTCAGCCTCATCTGCCCATGGCACTGCTCGCACAGAGGCACAGAGACTGGGGCTGCTTGCTTGTCTTGCCACCTCAAACTTCAAATGTAGCTTTTGGGGGTCTGGGCAGGGGGCCTTCGGCAGGCCTGCTCCGAAAACGGGAACGTCTGCAGATAGATCGGAGCCAGAAAGAGCTAGCCTGGAAAGCTGTTGCTCAGCCTCATCTGCCCATGGCACTGCTCGCACAGAGGCACAGAGACTGGAACTGCTTGCTTAACATGCCACCTCAAACTTCAAACGTATATTTGGGGGTCTGTACAGGGGGCGTCCTGCAGGCCCGCTCTGAAAATGTGAATGTCTGCATCTAGCTCGCAGCCAGAAAGAGCTAGCCTGGAAAGCTGTTGCTCAGCCTCATCTGCCCATGGCGCTGCTCGCACAGAGGCACAGAGACTGGGGCTGCTTGCTTGTCTTGCCACCTCAAACTTCAAACGTAGCTTTGAGGGTCCATGCAGTGGGCCTCCGGCAGCCCTGCTCCCAAAATGCGAACGTCTGCAGATAGCTCGCAGGCAGAAAGAGCTAGCCTGGAAAGCTGTTGCTCAGCCTCATCTGCCCATGGCACTGCTCGCACAGAGGCACAGAGACTGGGGCTGCTTGCTTGTCTTGCCACCTCAAACTTCAAATGTAGCTTTGAGGGTCCATGCAGTGGGCCTCCGGCAGCCCTGCTCCCAAAATGCGAACGTCTGAAGAGAGCTCGCAGGCAGAAAGAGCTAGCCTGGAAAGCTGTTGCTCAGCCTCATCTGCCCATGGCACTGCTCGCACAGAGGCACAGAGACTGGGGCTGCTTGCTTAACATGTCACCTCAAACTTCAAACGTAGATTTGGGGGTCCTTAGAGGGGGCCTCCAGCAGGCCCGCTCCGAAAATGCGAACGTCTACAGATCGCTCGCAGCCAGAAAGAGCTAGCCTGGAAAGCTGTTGCTCAGCCTCATCTGCCAATGGCACTGCTCGCACAGAGGCACAGAGACTGGGGCTGCTTTCTTGTCTTGCCACTTGATACTCCAAATGTAGCCTGTTAAAGTTGATATCCCAGACAGCCTCCTTTCACAGCCCTGCTCCGAAAGTTCGAACGTCTGCAGATAGCTGGCAGACAGAAGGCGCTAGCCTGGAATGCTGTTTCTCAGCCTCATCTGCCCATGGCACTGCCTGCACAGAGGAAGAGAGACTGGGGCTGCTTGCTTGTCTTGCCACCTCAAACTTCAAAAGTAGCCTGGGAATGTTGGTGTCCCTGCCAGGCTCACTTCGCAGCCCTGCTCTTTAAATGCGAACCTCTGCAGATAGCTGGCAGACACAAGGGGCTAGCCTGGAAAGCTGTTGCTCAGCCTCATCTGCCCATGGCACTGCTCGCACAGAGGCACAGAGACTGGGGCTGCTTGCTTGTCTTGCCACCTCAAACTTCAAACGTAGCTTTTGGGGGTCTGGGCAGGGGGCCTTCGGCAGGCACGCTCCGAAAACGCGAACGTCTGCAGATAGATCGGAGCCAGAAAGAGCTAGCCTGGAAAGCTGTTGCTCAGCCTCATCTGCCCATGGCACTGCTCGCACAGAGGCACAGAGACTGGGGCTGCTTGCTTAACATGTCACCTCAAATTTCAAACGTAGATTGTGGGGCCCTTACAGGGGGCCTCGAGCAGGCCCGCTCCGAAAATGCGAACGTCTGAAGAGAGCTTGCAGCCAGAAAGAGCTAGCCTGGAAAGCTGTTGCTCAGCCTCATCTGCCTATGGCGCTGCTCGCACAGAGGCACAGAGACTGGGGCTGCTTGCTTGTCTTGCCACCTCAAACTTCAAATGTAGCTTTGAGGGTCCATGCAGTGGGCCTCCGGCAGCCCTGCTCCCAAAATGCGAACGTCTGAAGAGAGCTCGCAGGCAGAAAGAGCTAGCCTGGAAAGCTGTTGCTCAGCCTCATCTGCCCATGGCACTGCTCGCACAGAGGCACAGAGACTGGGGCTGCTTGCTTGTCTTGCCACCTCAAACTTCAAATGTAGCTTTGAGGGTCCATGCAGTGGGCCTCCGGCAGCCCTGCTCCGAAAATGCGAACGTCTGAAGAGGGCTCGCAGGCAGAAAGAGCTAGCCTGGAAAGCTATTGCTCAGCCTCATCTGCCCATGGCACTGCTCGCACAGAGGCACAGAGACTGGGGCTGCTTGCTTAACATGCCACCTCAAACTGCAAACGTATATTTGGGGGTCTGTACAGGGGGCGTCCTGAAGGCCAGCTCCGAAAATGCGAACGTTTGCAGATAGCTCGCAGCCAGAAAGAGCTAGCCTGGAAAGCTGTTGCTCAGCCTCATCTGCCCATGGCACTGCTCGCACAGAGGCACAGAGACTGGGGCTGCTTGCTTGTCTTGCCACCTCAAACTTCAAATGTAGCTTTGAGGGTCCATGCAGTGGGCCTCCGGCAGCCCTGCTCCCAAAATGCGAACGTCTGAAGAGAGCTCGCAGGCAGAAAGAGCTAGCCTGGAAAGCTGTTGCTCAGCCTCATCTGCCCATGGCACTGCTCGCACAGAGGCACAGAGACTGGGGCTGCTTGCTTTACATGCCACCTCAAACTTCAAACGTATATTTGGGGGTCTGTACAGGGGGCGTCCTGCAGGCCCGCTCTGAAAATGTGAACGTCTGCATCTAGCTCGCAGCCAGAAAGAGCTAGCCTGGAAAGCTGTTGCTCAGCCTCATCTGCCCATGGCACTGCTCGCACAGAGGCACAGAGACTCGGGCTGCTTGCTTGTTTTGCCACCTCAAACTTCAGACGTAGCTTTTGGTGTCCGTGAAGGGGGCCTCCAGCAGCCCTGTTCTGAAAATGCGAACATCTGCAGATAGCTCGCAGGCAGAATGAGCTAGCGTGGAAAGCTGTTACTCAGCCTCATCTGCCCATGGCACTGCTCGCACAGAGGCACAGAGACTGGTTCTGCTTGCTTGTCTTGTCCCCTCAAACTTCAAACGTAGCTTTGGGTGTCTGGGCAGGGGGCCTTCGGCAGGCCTGGTCCAAAAATGGGAATGTCTGCAGATAGCTCACAGACAGAAAGAGCTAGCCTGGAAAGCTGTTGCTCAGCCTCATCTGCCCATGGCACTGCTCGCACAGAGGCACAGAGAGTGGGGCTGCTTGCTTAACATGCCACCTCAAACTGCAAACGCATATTTGGGGGTCTGTACAGGGGGCGTCCTGAAGGCCAGCTCCGAAAATGCGAACGTTTGCAGATAGCTCGCAGGCAGAAAGAGCTAGCCTGGAAAGCTGTTGCTCAGCCTCATCTGCCCATGGCACTGCTCGCACAGAGGCACAGAGACTGGTGCTTCTTGCTTGTCTTGCCACCTCAAACTTCAAATGTAGCTTTGAGGGTCAATGCAGTGGGCCTCCGGCAGCCCTGCTCCCAAAATGCGAACATCTGAAGAGAGCTCGCAGGCAGAAAGACCTAGCCTGGAAAGCTATTGCTCAGCCTCATCTGCCCATGGCACTGCTCGCACAGAGGCACAGAGACTCGGGCTGCTTGCTTGTTTTGCCACCTCAAACTTCAGACGTAGCTTCTCGTGTCCGTGAAGGGGGCCTCCAGCAGCCCTGTTCTGAAAATGCGAACATCTGCAGATAGCTCGCAGGCAGAAAGAGCTAGCCTGGAAAGCTGTTGCTCAGCCTCATCTGCCCATGGCACTGCTCGCACAGAGGCACAGAGACTGGTTCTGCTTGCTTGTCTTGTCCCCTCAAACTTCAAACGTAGATTTGGGTGTCTGGGCAGGGGGCCTTCGGCAGGCCTGGTCCAAAAATGGGAACGTCTGCAGAGAGCTCACAGCCAGAAAGAGCTAGCCTGGAAAGCTGTTGCTCAGCCTCATCTGCCCATGGCACTGCTCGCACAGAGGCACAGAGACTGGGGCTGCTTGCTTAACATGTCACCTCAAACTTCAAACGTAGATTTGGGGTCCTTAGAGGGGGCCTTCAGCAGGCCCGCTCCGAAAATGATAACATCTGCAGATAGCTCGCAGGCAGAAAGAGCTAGCCTGGAAAGCTGTTGCTCAGCCTCATCTGCCCATGGCACTGCTCGCACAGAGGCACAGAGACTGGGGCTGCTTGCTTGTCTTGTTCCCTCAAACTTCAAACGTAGCTTTTGGGGGTCTGGGCAGGGGGCCTTCGGCAGGCCTGCTCCGAAAACGGGAACGTCTGCAGATAGATCGGAGCCAGAAAGAGCTAGCCTGGAAAGCTGTTGCTCAGCCTCATCTGCCCATGGCACTGCTCGCACAGAGGCACAGAGACTGGGGCTGCTTGCTTGTCTTGTCCCCTCAAACTTCAAACGTAGCTTTGGGTGTCTGGGCAGGAGGCCTTCGGCAGGCCTGGTCAAAAATTGGGAATGTCTGCAGATAGCTCGCAGCCAGAAAGAGCTAGCCGGGAAAGCTGTTGCTCAGCCTCATCTGCCCATGGCACTGCTCGCACAGAGGCACAGAGACTGGGGCTGCTTGCTTAACATGCCACCTCAAACTGCAAACGTATATTTCGGGGTCTGTACAGGGGGCGTCCTAAAGGCCAGCTCCGAAAATGCGAACGTTTGCAGATAGCTCGCAGGAAGAAAGAGCTAGCCTGGAAAGTTGTTGCTCAGCCTCATCTGCCCATGGCACTGCTCGCCCAGAGGCACAGAGACTGGGGCTGCTTGCTTGTCTTGCCACCTCAAACTTCAAACGTAGCTTTTGGGGGTCTGGGCAGGGGACCTTCGGCAGGCCTGCTCCGAAAACGGGAACGTCTGCAGATAGATCGGAGCAAGAAAGAGCTAGCCTGGAAAGCTGTTGCTCAGCCTCATCTGCCCATGGCACTGCTCGCACAGAGGCACAGAGACTGGGGCTGCTTGCTTAACATGCCACCTCAAACTTCAAACGTATATTTGGGGGTCTGTACAGGGGGCGTCCTGCAGGCCCGCTCTGAAAATGTGAACGTCTGCATCTAGCTCGCAGCCAGAAAGAGCTAGCCTGGAAAGCTGTTGCTCAGCCTCATCTGCCCATGGCACTGCTCGCACAGAGGCACAGAGACTGGGGCTGCTTGCTTGTCTTGCCACCTCAAACTTCAAATGTAGCTTTGAGGGTCCATGCAGTGGGCCTCCGGCAGCCCTGCTCCCAAAATGCGAACGTCTGCAGATAGCTCGCAGGCAGAAAGAGCTAGCCTGGAAAGCTGTTGCTCAGCCTCATCTGCCCATGGCACTGCTCGCACAGAGGCACAGAGACTGGGGCTGCTTGCTTGTCTTGCCACCTCAAACTTCAAATGTAGCTTTGAGGGTCCATGCAGTGGGCCTCCGGCAGCCCTGCTCCCAAAATGCGAACGTCTGAAGAGAGCTTGCAGCCAGAAAGAGCTAGCCTGGAAAGCTGTTGCTCAGCCTCATCTGCCCATGGCACTGCTCGCACAGAGGCACAGAGACTGGTGCTTCTTGCTTGTCTTGCCACCTCAAACTTCAAATGTAGCTTTGACGGTCAATGCAGTGGGCCTCCGGCAGCCCTGCTCCCAAAATGCGAACATGTGAAGAGAGCTCGCAGGCAGAAAGAGCTAGCCTGGAAAGCTATTGCTCAGCCTCATCTGCCCATGGCACTGCTCGCACAGAGGCACAGAGACTCGGGCTGCTTGCTTGTTTTGCCACCTCAAACTTCAGACGTAGCTTTTGGTGTCCGTGAAGGGGGCCTCCAGCAGCCCTGTTCTGAAGATGCGAACATCTGCAGATAGCTCGCAGGCAGAAAGAGCTAGCCTGGAAAGCTGTTGCTCAGCCTCATCTGCCCATGGCACTGCTCGCACAGAGGCACAGAGACTGGGGCTGCTTGCTTGTCTTGTCCCCTCAAACTTCAAACTTAGCTTTGGGTGTCTGGGCAGGGGGCCTTCGGCAGGCCTGGTCCAAAAATGGGAACGTCTGCAGATAGCTCACAGACAGAAAGAGCTAGCCTGGAAAGCTGTTGCTCAGCCTCATCTGCCCATGGCACTGCTCACACAGAGGCACAGAGAGTGGGGCTGCTTGCTTAACATGCCACCTCAAACTTCAAACGTAGATTTGGGGGTCCTTAGAGGGGGCCTTCAGCAGGCCCGCTCCGAAAATGATAACATCTGCAGATAGCTCGCAGGCAGAAAGAGCTAGCCTGGAAAGCTGTTGCTCAGCCTCATCTGCCCATGGCACTGCTCGCACAGAGGCACAGAGACTGGTGCTGCTTTCTTGTCTTGCCACCTCAAACTTCAAACGTAGATTTAAGTGTCCGTGAAGTGGGCCTCCAGCAGCCCTGCTCCGAAAATGGGAACGTCTGCAGATAGCTCGCAGCCAGAAAGAGCTAGCCTGGAAAGCTGTTGCTCAGCCTCATCTGCCCATGGCACTGCTCGCACAGAGGCACAGAGACTCGGGCTGCTTGCTTGTCTTGTACCCTCAAACTTCAAACGTAGCTTTGGATGTCTGGGCAGGGGGCCTTCGGCAGGCCTGGTCAAAAAATGGGAATGTCTGCAGATAGCTCGCAGCCAGAAAGAGCTAGCCGGGAAAGCTGTTGCTCAGCCTCATCTGCCCATGGCACTGCTCGCACAGAGGCACAGAGACTGGGGCTGCTTGCTTAACATGCCACCTCAAACTGCAAACGTATATTTGGGGGTCTGTACAGGGGGCGTCCTGAAGGCCAGCTCCGAAAATGCGAACGTTTGCAGATAGCTCGCAGGCAGAAAGAGCTAGCCTGGAAAGCTGTTGCTCAGCCTCATCTGCCCATGGCACTGCTCGCACAGAGGCACAGAGACTGGGGCTGCTTGCTTGTCTTGCCACCTCAAACTTCAAACGTAGCTTTTGAGGGTCTGGGCAGGGGGCCTTCGGCAGGCCTGCTCCGAAAACGGGAACGTCTGCAGATAGATCGGAGCCAGAAAGAGCTAGCCTGGAAAGCTGTTGCTCAGCCTCATCTGCCCATGGCACTGCTCGCACAGAGGCACAGAGACTGGGGCTGCTTGCTTAACATGCCACCTCAAACTTCAAACGTATATTTGGGGGTCTGTACAGGGGGCGTCCTGCAGGCCCGCTCTGAAAATGTGAACGTCTGCATCTAGCACGCAGCCAGAAAGAGCTAGCCTGGAAAGCTGTTGCTCAGCCTCATCTGCCCATGGCACTGCTCGCACAGAGGCACAGAGACTGGGGCTGCTTGCTTGTCTTGCCCCCTCTGAACTTCTAACGTAGAATTGGGGGTCCTTACAGGGGGCCTCCAGGAGGCACGCTCCGAAAATGCGAACGTCTGCAGATAGTGCGCAGGCCGAAAAACCAGCCTGGAAAGCTGTTGCTCAGCTCATCTGCCCATGGTACTGCTCGCACCGAGGCACAGAGACTGGGCCTGCTTGCTTAACATGTCACCTCAAACTTCAAACGTAGATTGTGGGGCCCTTACAGGGGGCCTCAAGCAGGCCCGCTCCGAAAATGCGAACGTCTGCAGAAAACTCGCAGGCAGAAAGAGCTAGCCTGGAAAGCTGTTGCTCAGCCTCATCTGCCCATGGCACTGCTCGCACAGAGGCACAGAGACTGGGGCTGCTTGCTTGTCTTGCCACCTCAAACTTGAAATGTAGCTTTGAGGGTCCATGCAATGGGCCTCCGGCAGCCCTGCTCCCAAAATGCGAACGTCTGAAGAGAGCTCGCAGGCAGAAATAGCTAGCCTGGAAAGCTGTTGCTCAGCCTCATCTGCCCATGGCACTGCTCGCACAGAGGCACAGAGACTGGGGCTGCTTGCTTGTCTTGCCACCTCAAACTTCAAACGTAGCTTTTGGGGGTCTGGGCAGGGGGCCTTCGGCAGGCACGCTCCGAAAACGGGAACGTCTGCAGATAGCTCGCAGCCAGAAAGAGCTAGCCTGGAAAGCTGTTGCTCAGCCTCATCTGCCCATGGCACTGCTCGCACAGAGGCACAGAGACTGGGGCTGCTTGCTTGTCTTGCCACCTCAAACTTCAAACGTACATTTCGGTGTCCATGAAGGGGGCCTTCAGCAGCCCTGCTCTGAAAATGCGAACGTCTGCAGATAGCTCGCAGGCAGAAAGAGCTAGCCTGGAAAGCTGTTGCTCATCCTCATCTGTCCATGGCACTGCTCGCACAGAGGCACAGAGACTGGGGCTGCTTGCTTGTCTTGCCACCTCAAACTTCAAATGTAGCTTTGAGGGTCCATGCAGTGGGCCTCCGGCAGCCCTGCTCCCAAAATGCGAACGTCTGAAGAGAGCTCGCAGGCAGAAAGAGCTAGCCTGGAAAGCTGTTGCTCAGCCTCATCTGCCCATGGCACTGCTCGCACAGAGGCACAGAGACTGGGGCTGCTTGCTTGTCTTGCCACCTCAAACTTCAAATGTAGCTTTGAGGGTCCGTGCAGTGGGCCTCCGGCAGCCCTGCTCCCAAAATGCGAACATCTGAAGAGAGCTCGCATGCAGAAAGTGCTAGCCTGGAAAGCTATTTCTCAGCCTCATCTGCCCATGGCACTGCTCGCACAGAGGCACAGAGACTGGGGCTGCTTGCTTAACATGTCACCTCAAATTTCAAACGTAGATTGTGGGGCCCTTACAGGGGGATTCCAGCAGGCCCCCTCCGAAAATGCGAACGTCTGAAGAGAGCTTGCAGCCAGAAAGAGCTAGCCTGGAAAGCTGTTGCTCAGCCTCATCTGCCCATGGCGCTACTCGCACAGAGGCACAGAGACTGGGGCTGCTTGCTTGTCTTGCCACCTCAAACTTCAAATGTAGCTTTGAGGGTCCATGCAGTGGGCCTCCGGCAGCCCTGCTCCCAAAATGCGAACGTCTGAAGAGAGCTCGCAGGCAGAAAGAGCTAGCCTGGAAAGCTGTTGCTCAGCCTCATCTGCCCATGGCACTGCTCGCACAGAGGCACAGAGACTGGGGCTGCTTGCTTGTCTTGCCACCTCAAACTTCAAATGTAGCTTTGAGGGTCCGTGCAGTGGGCCTCCGGCAGCCCTGCTCCCAAAATGCGAACATCTGAAGAGAGCTCGCATGCAGAAAGTGCTAGCCTGGAAAGCTATTTCTCAGCCTCATCTGCCCATGGCACTGCTCGCACAGAGGCACAGAGACTGGGGCTGCTTGCTTAACATGTCACCTCAAATTTCAAACGTAGATTGTGGGGCCCTTACAGGGGGATTCGAGCAGGCCCCCTCCGAAAATGCGAACGTCTGAAGAGAGCTTGCAGCCAGAAAGAGCTAGCCTGGAAAGCTGTTGCTCAGCCTCATCTGCCCATGGCGCTGCTCGCACAGAGGCACAGAGACTGGGGCTGCTTGCTTGTCTTGCCACCTCAAACTTGAAATGTAGCTTTGAGGGTCCATGCAGTGGGCCTCCGGCAGCCCTGCTCCCAAAATGCGAACGTCTGAAGAGAGCTCGCAGGCAGAAAGAGCTAGCCTGGAAAGCTGTTGCTCAGCCTCATCTGCCCATGGCACTGCTCGCACAGAGGCACAGACACTGGGGCTGCTTGCTTGTCTTGCCACCTCAAACTTCAAATGTAGCTTTGAGGGTCCATGCAGTGGGCCTCCGGCAGCCCTGCTCCCAAAATGCGAACGTCTGAAGAGAGCTTGCAGCCAGAAAGAGCTAGCCTGGAAAGCTGTTGCTCAGCCTCATCTGCCCATGGCACTGCTCGCACAGAGGCACAGAGACTGGGGCTGCTTGCTTAACATGCCACCTCAAACTTCAAAAGTGTATTTGGGGGTCTGTACAGGGGGGGTCCTGCAGGCCCGCTCTTAAAATGCGAACGTCTGCAGATAGCTCGCAGCCAGAAAGAGCTAGCCTGGAAAGCTGTTGCTCAGCCTCATCTGCCCATGGCACTGCTCGCACAGAGGCACAGAGACTGGGGCTGCTTGCTTGTCTTGCCACCTCAAACTTCAAACGTAGCTTTTGGGGGTCTGGGCAGGGGGCCTTCGGCAGGCACGCTCCGAAAACGGGAACGTCTGCAGATAGCTCGCAGCCAGAAAGAGCTAGCCTGGAAAGATGTTGCTCAGCCTCATCTGCCCATGGCACTGCTCGCACAGAGGCACAGAGACTGGGGCTGCTTGCTTGTCTTGCCACCTCAAACTTCAAACGTAGATTTGGGTGTCCATGAAGGGGGCCTCCAGCAGCCCAGCTCTGAAAATGCGAACGTCTGCAGATAGCTCGCAGGCAGAAAGAGCTAGCCTGGAAAGCTGTTGCTCATCCTCATCTGCCCATGGCACTGCTCGCACAGAGGCACAGAGACTGGGGCTGCTTGCTTGTCTTGCCACCTCAAACTTCAAATGTAGCTTTGAGGGTCCATGCAGTGGGCCTCCGGCAGCCCTGCTCCCAAAATGCGAACGTCTGAAGAGAGCTCGCAGGCAGAAAGAGCTAGCCTGGAAAGCTGTTGCTCAGCCTCATCTGCCCATGGCACTGCTCGCACAGAGGCACAGAGACTGGGGCTGCTTGCTTGTCTTGCCACCTCAAACTTCAAATGTAGCTTTGAGGGTCCGTGCAGTGGGCCTCCGGCAGCCCTGCTCCCAAAATGCGAACATCTGAAGAGAGCTCGCAGGCAGAAAGTGCTAGCCTGGAAAGCTATTTCTCAGCCTCATCTGCCCATGGCACTGCTCGCACAGAGGAAGAGAGACTGGGGCTGCTTGCTTAACATGTCACCTCATATTTCAAAAGTAGATTGTGGGGCCCTTTCAGGGGGCCTCGAGCAGGTCCGCTCCGAAAATGCGAACGTCTGAAGAGAGCTTGCAGCCAGAAAGATCTAGCCTGGAAAGCTGTTGCTCAGCCTCATCTGCCCATGGCGCTGCTCGCACAGAGGCACAGAGACTGGGGCTGCTTGCTTGTCTTGCCACCTCAAACTTTAAACGTAGATTTGGGTGTCCATGAAGGGGGCATCCAGCAGCCCAGCTCTGAAAATGCGAACGTCTGAAGATAGCTCGCAGCCAGAAAGAGCTAGCCTGGAAAGCTGTTGCTCATCCTCATCTTCCCATGGCACTGCTCGCACAGAGGCACAGAGACTGGGGCTGCTTGCTTAACATGCCACCTCAAACTTCAAAAGTGTATTTGGGGGTCTGTACAGGGGGGGTCCTGCAGGCCCGCTCTTAAAACGCGAACGTCTGCAGATAGCTGGCAGCCAGAAAGAGCTAGCCTGGAAAGCTGTTGCTCAGCCTCATCTGCCCATGGCACTGCTCGCACAGAGGCACAGAGACTGGGGCTGCTTGCTTGTCTTGCCACCTCAAACTTCAAATGTAGCTTTGGGGTCCATGCAGTGGGCCTCCGGCAGCCCTGCTCCCAAAATGCGAACATCTGAAGAGAGCTCGCAGGCAGAAAGAGCTAGCCTGGAAAGCTATTGCTCAGCCTCATCTGCCCATGGCACTGCTCGCACAGAGGCACAGAGACTGGGCCTGCTTGCTTAACATGTCACCTCAAACTTCAAACGTAAATTGTGGGGCCCTTACCGGGCTTCTCCAGCAGGCCCGCTCCGAAAATGCGAACGTCTGCAGATAGCTCGCAGCCAGAAAGACCTAGCCTGGAAAGCTGTTGCTCAGCCTCATCTGCCCATGGCACTGCTTGCACAGAGGCACAGAAACTGGGGCTGCTTGGTTAACATGCCACCTCAAACTTCAAATCTATATTTGGGGGTCTGTACAGGGGGCCTCCTGCAGGCTCGCTCCGAAAACGCGAACGTCTGCAGATAGCTCGCAGGCAGAAAGAGCTAGCCTGGAAATCTGTTGCTCAGCCTCATCTGCCCATGGCACTGCTCGCACAGAGGCACAGAGACTGGGGCTGCTTGCTTGTCTTGCCACCTCAAACTTCAAATGTAGCTTTGAGGGTCAATGCAGTGGGCCTCCGGCAGCCCTGCTCCCAAAATGCGAAGATCTGAAGAGAGCTCGCAGGCATAAAGAACTAGCCTGGAAAGCTATTGCTCAGCCTCATCTGCCCATGGCACTGCTCGCACAGAGGCACAGAGACTCGGGCTGCTTGCTTGTTTTGCCACCTCAAACTTCAAACGTATCTTTTGGTGTCCGTGAAGGGGGCCTCCAGCAGCCCTGCTCTGAAAATGCGAACGTCTGCAGATAGATCGCAGGCAGAAAGAGCTAGCCTGGAAAGCTGTTGCTCAGCCTCATCTGCCCATGGCACTGCTCGCACAGAGGCACAGAGACTGGTGCTGCTTGCTTGTCTTGTCCCCTCAAACTTCAAACGTAGCTTTGGGTGTCTGGGCAGGAGGCCTTCGGCAGGACTGGTCCAAAAATGGGAACGTCTGCAGATAGCTCACAGACAGAAAGAGCTAGCCTGGAAAGCTTTTGCTCAGCCTCATCTGCCCATGGCACTGCTCGCACAGAGGCACAGAGAGTGGGGCTGCTTGCTTAACATGCCACCTCAAACTTCAAACGTAGATTTGGGGGTCCTTAGAGGGGGCCTTCAGCAGGCCCGCTCCGAAAATGCTAACATCTGCAGATAGGTCGCAGGCAGAAAGAGCTAGCCTGGAAAGCTGTTGCTCAACCTCATCTGACCATGGCACTGCTCGCACAGAGGCACAGAGACTGGGGCTGCTTGCTTGTCTTGCCACCTCAAACTTCAAACGTAGATTTGAGTGTCCGTGAAGTGGGCCTCCAGCAGCCCTGCTCCGAAAATGGGAACGTCTGCAGATAGCTCGCAGCCAGAAAGAGCTAGCCTGGAAAGCTGTTGCTCAGCCTCATCTGCCCATGGCACTGCTCGCACAGAGGCACAGAGACTGGGGCTGCTTGCTTGTCTTGCCCCCTCAAACTTCAAACGTAGCTTTGGGTGTCTGGGCAGGGGGCCTTCGGCAGGCCTGGTCCAAAAATGGGAATGTCTGCAGATAGCTCGCAGCCAGAAAGAGCTAGCCTGGAAAGCTGTTGCTCAGCCTCATCTGCCCATGGCACTGCTCGCACAGAGGCACAGAGACTGGGGCTGCTTGCTTAACATGCCACCTCAAACTGCAAACGTATATTTGGGGGTCTGTACAGGGGGCGTCCTGAAGGCCAGCTCCGAAAATGCGAACGTTTGCAGATAGCTCGCAGCCAGAAAGAGCTAGCCTGGAAAGCTGTTGCTCAGCCTCATCTGCCCATGGCACTGCTCGCACAGAGGCACAGAGACTGGGGCTGCTTGCTTGTCTTGCCCCGTCTGAACTTCTAACGTAGAATTGGGGGTCCTTACAGGGGGCCTGCAGGAGGCACGCTCCGAAAATGCGAACGTCTGCAGATAGTTCGCAGGCCGAAAAACCAGCCTGGAAAGCTGTTGCTCAGCCTCATCTGCCAATGGTACTGCTCGCACCGAGGCACAGAGACTGGGCCTGCTTGCTTAACATGTCACCTCAAACTTCAAACGTAGATTCTGGGGCCCTTACAGGGGACCTCGAGCAGGCCCGCTCCGAAAATGCGAACGTCTGCAGAAAAATCGCAGGCAGAAAGTGCTAGCCTGGAAAGGTGTTGCTCAGCCTCATCTGCCCATGGCACTGCTCGCACAGATGCACAGAGACTGGGGCTGCTTGCTAGTCTTGCCACCTCAAACTTCAAATGTAGCTTTGAGGGTCAATGCAGTGGGCCTCCGGCAGCCCTGCTCCCAAAATGCGAACATCTGAAGAGAGGTCGCAGGCAGAAAGAGCTAGCCTGGAAAGCTATTGCTCAGCCTCATCTGCCCATGGCACTGCTCGCACAGAGGCACAGAGACTGGGGCTGCTTGCTTGTCTTGTTTCCTCAAACTTCAAACGTAGCTTTGGGTGTCTGGACAGGGGGCCTTCGGCAGGCCTGGTCCAAAAAAAGGAATGTCTGCAGATAGCTCGCAGCCAGAAAGAGCTAGCCTGGAAAGCTGTTGCTCAGCCTCATCTGCCCATGGCACTGCTCGCACAGAGGCACAGAGACTGGGGCTGCTTGCTTGTCTTGCCACCTCAAACTTCAAATGTAGCTTTGAGGGTCAATGCAGTGGGCCTCCGGCAGCCCTGCTCCCAAAATGCGAAGATCTGAAGAGAGCTCGCAGGCATAAAGAACTAGCCTGGAAAGCTATTGCTCAGCCTCATCTGCCCATGGCACTGCTCGCACAGAGGCACAGAGACTGGGGCTGCTTGCTTGTCTTGCCACCTCAAACTTCAAACGTAGCTTAGGTGGTCCGTGCAGGGGGCCTCCGGCAGCCCTGCTCTGAAAATGCAAACGTCTGCAGTTAGCTCTCAGCCAGAATGAGCTAGCCTGGAAAGCTGTTGCTCAGCCTCATCTGCCCATGGCACTGCTCGCACAGAGGCACAGAGACTGGGGCTGCTTGCTTGTCTTGTCCCCTCAAACTTCAAACGTAGCTTTGGGTGTCTGGGCAGGGGGCCTTCGGCAGGCCTGGTCCAAAAATGGGAACGTCCGCAGATAGCTCACAGACAGAAAGAGCTAGCCTGGAAAGCTTTTGCTCAGCCTCATCTGCCCATGGCACTGCTCGCACAGAGGCACAGAGAGTGGGGCTGCTTGCTTAACATGCCACCTCAAACTTCAAACGTAGATTTGGGGGTCTTTAGAGGGGGCCTTCAGCAGGCCCGCTCCGAAAATGCTAACATCTGCAGATAGGTCGCAGGCAGAAAGAGCTAGCCTGGAAAGCTGTTGCTCAGCCTCATCTGCCCATGGCACTGCTCGCACAGAGGCACAGAGACTGGGGCTGCTTGCTTGTCTTGCCACCTCAAACTTCAAACGTAGATTTGAGTGTTCGTGAAGTGGGCCTCCAGCAGCGCTGCTCCGAAAATGGGAACGTCTGCAGATAGCTCGCAGCCAGAAAGAGCTAGCCTGGAAAGCTGTTGCTCAGCCTCATCTGCCCATGGCACTGCTCGCACAGAGGCACAGAGACTAGGGCTGCTTGCTTGTCTTGTCCCCTTAAACTTCAAACGTAGCTTTGGTTTTCTGGGCAGGGGGCCTTCGGCAGGCCTGGTCCAAAAATGGGAATGTCTGCAGATAGCTCGCAGCCAGAAAGAGCTAGCCTGGAAAGCTGTTGCTCAGCCTCATCTGCCCATGGCACTGCTCGCACAGAGGCACAGAGACTGGGGCTGCTTGCTTAACATGCCACCTCAAACTGCAAACGTATATTTGGGGGTCTGTACAGGGGGCGTCCTGAAGGCCAGCTCCGAAAATGCGAACGTTTGCAGATAGCTCGCAGCCAGAAAAAGCTAGCCTGGAAAGCTGTTGCTCAGCCTCATCTGCCCATGGCACTGCTCGCACAGAGGCACAGAGACTGGGGCTGCTTGCTTGTCTTGCCACCTCAAACTTCAAACGTAGCTTTTGGGGGTCTGGGCAGGGGGCTTTCGGCAGGCCTGCTCCGAAAACGGGAACGTCTGCAGATAGATCGGAGCCAGGAAGAGCTAGCCTGGAAAGCTGTTGCTCAGCCTCATCTGCCCATGGCACTGCTCGCACAGAGGCACAGAGACTGGGGCTGCTTGCTTGTCTTGCCACCTCAAACTTCAAACGTACATTTGGGTGTCCATGAAGGGGGCCTCCAGCAGCCCTGCTCTGAAAATGCGAACGTCTGCAGATAACTCGGCGGCAGAAAGAGCTAGCCTGGAAAGCTGTTGCTCAGCCTCATCTGCCCATAGCACTGCTCGCACCGAGGCACAGAGACTGGGGCTGCTTGCTTAACATGTCACCTCAAACTTCAAACGTAAATTGTTTTGCCCTTACAGGGGTCCTCCAGCAGGCCCGCTCCAAAAATGCGAACGTCTGCAGATAGCTGGCAGCCAGAAAGAGCTAGCCTGGAAAGCTGTTGCTCAGCCTCATCTGCCCATGGCACTGCTCGCACAGATGCACAGAGACTGGGGCTGCTTGCTTGTCTTGTCACCTCAAACTTCAATTGTAGCTTTGGGGTCCATGTAGTGGGCCTCCGGCAGCCCTGCTCCCAAAATGCGAACATCTGAAGAGAGGTCGCAGGCAGAAAGAGCTAGCCTGGAAAGCTATTGCTCAGCCTCATCTGCCCATGGCACTGCTCACACAGAGGCACAGAGACTGGGGCTGCTTGCTTGTCTTGCCACCTCAAACTTCAAACGTATATTTCAGTGTCCGTGAAGTGGGCCTCCAGCAGCCCTGCTCCGAAAATGGGAACGTCTGCAGATAGCTCGCAGCCAGAAAGAGCTAGCCTGGAAAGCTGTTGCTCAGCCTCATCTGCCCATGGCACTGCTCGCACAGAGGCACAGAGACTGGGGCTGCTTGCTTAACATGCCACCTCAAACTTCAAACGTATATTTGGGGGTCTGTACAGGGGGCGTCCTGAAGGCCAGCTCCGAAAATGCGAACGTTTGCAGATAGCTCGCAGCCAGAAAGAGCTAGCCTGGAAAGCTGTTGCTCAGCCTCATCTGCCCATGGCACTGCTCGCACAGAGGCACAGAGACTGGGGCTGCTTGCTTGTCTTGCCACCTCAAACTTCAAACGTAGCTTTTGGGGGTCTGGGCAGGGGGCCTTCGGCAGGCACGCTCCGAAAACGGGAACGTCTGCACATAGATCGCAGCCAGAAAGAGCTAGCCTGGAAAGCTGTTGCTCAGCCTCATCTGCCCATGGCACTGCTCGCACAGAGGCACAGAGACTGGGGCTGCTTGCTTGTCTTCCCCCCTCTGAACTTCAGACGTAGAATTGGGGGTCCTTACAGGGGGCCTCCAGGAGGCACGCTCCGAAAATGCGAACGTCTGCAGATAGTTCGCAGGCCGAAAAACCAGCCTGGAAAGCTGTTGCTCAGCCTCATCTGCCAATGGTACTGCTCGCACCGAGGCACAGACACTGGGCCTGCTTGCTTAACATGTCACCTCAAACTTCAAACGTAGATTGTGGGGCCCTTACAGGGGGCCTCGAGCAGGCCCGCTCCGAAATTGCGAACGTGTGCAGAAAACTCGCAGGCAGAAAGTGCTAGCCTGGAAACCTGTTGCTCAGCCTCATCTGCCCATGGCACTGCTCGCACAGAGGCACAGAGAGTGGGGCTGCTTGCTTAACATGCCACCTCAAACTTCAAACGTGTATTTGGGGGTCTGTACAGGGGGGGTCCTGCAGGCCCGCTCTTAAAATGCGAACGTCTTCAGATAGCTCGCAGCCAGAAAGAGCTAGCCTGGAAAGCTGTTGCTCAGCCTCATCTGCCCATGGCACTGCTCGCACAGAGGCACAGAGACTGGGGCTACTTGCTTGTCTTGCCACCTCAAACTTCAAACGTAGCTTTTGGGGGTCTGGGCAGGGGGCCTTCGGCAGGCACGCTCCGAAAACGGGAACGTCTGCAGATAGATCGGAGCCAGAAAGAGCTAGCCTGGAAAGCTGTTGCTCAGCCTCATCTGCCCATGGCACTGCTCGCACAGAGGCACAGAGACTGGGGCTGCTTGCTTGTCTTGCCACCTCAAACTTCAAACGTACATTTGGGTGTCCATGAAGGGGGCCCCAGCAGACCAGCTCTGAAAATGCGAACGTCTGCAGATAGCTCGCAGGCAGAAAGAGCTAGCCTGGAAAGCTGTTGCTCAGCCTCATCTGCCCATAGCACTGCTCGCACCGAGGCACAGAGACTGGGCCTGCTTGCTTAACATGTCACCTCAAACTTCAAACGTAAATTGTTTTGCCCTTACAGGGGTCCTCCAGCAGGCCCGCTCCAAAAATGCGAAAGTCTGCAGATACCTGGCAGCCAGAAAGAGCTAGCCTGGAAAGCTGTTGCTCAGCCTCATCTGCCCATGGCACTGCTCGCACAGAGGCACAGAGACTGGGGCTGCTTGCTTAACATGCCACCTCAAACTGCAAACGTATATTTGGGGGTCTGTACAGGGGGCGTCCTGAAGGCCAGCTCCGAAAATGCGAACGTTTGCAGATAGCTCGCAGCCAGAAAGAGCTAGCCTGGAAAGCTGTTGCTCAGCCTCATCTGCCCATGGCACTGCTCGCACAGAGGCACAGAGACTGGGGCTGCTTGCTTGTCTTGCCCCGTCTGAACTTCTAACGTAGAATTGGGGGTCCTTACAGGGGGCCTCCAGGAGGCACGCTCCGAAAATGCGAACGTCTGCAGACAGTTCGCAGGCCGAAAAACCAGCCTGGAAAGCTGTTGCTCAGCCTCATCTGCCAATGGTACTGCTCGCACCGAGGCACAGAGACTGGGCCTGCTTGCTTAACATGTCACCTCAAACTTCAAACGTAGATTGTGGGGCCCTTACAGGGGACCTCGAGCAGGCCCGCTCCGAAAATGCGAACGTCTGCAGAAAACTCGCAGGCAGAAAGTGCTAGCCTGGAAAGCTGTTGCTCAGCCTCATCTGCCCATGGCACTGCTCGCACAGAGGCACAGAGAGTGGGGCTGCTTGCTTAACATGCCACCTCAAACTTCAAACGTGTATTTGGGGGTCTGTACAGGGGGGGTCCTGCAGGCCCGCTCTTAAAATGCGAACGTCTTCAGATAGCTCGCAGCCAGAAAGAGCTAGCCTGGAAAGCTGTTGCTCAGCCTCATCTGCCCATGGCACTGCTCGCACAGAGGCACAGAGACTGGGGCTGCTTGCTTGTCTTGCCACCTCAAACTTCAAATGTAGCTTTGAGGGTCAATGCAGTGGGCCTCCGGCAGCCCTGCTCCCAAAATGCGAAGATCTGAAGAGAGCTCGCAGGCATAAAGAACTAGCCTGGAAAGCTATTGCTCAGCCTCATCTGCCCATGGCACTGCTCGCACAGAGGCACAGAGACTGGGGCTGCTTGCTTGTCTTGCCACCTCAAACTTCAAACGTAGCTTAGGTGGTCCGTGCAGGGGGCCTCCGGCAGCCCTGCTCTGAAAATGCAAACGTCTGCAGATAGCTCTCAGCCAGAATGAGCTAGCCTGGAAAGCTGTTGCTCAGCCTCATCTGCCCATGGCACTGCTCGCACAGAGGCACAGAGACTGGGGCTGCTTGCTTGTCTTGTCCCCTCAAACTTCAAACGTAGCTTTGGGTGTCTGGGCAGGGGGCCTTCGGCAGGCCTGGTCCAAAAATGGGAACGTCCGCAGATAGCTCACAGACAGAAAGAGCTAGCCTGGAAAGCTTTTGCTCAGCCTCATCTGCCCATGGCACTGCTCGCACAGAGGCACAGAGACTGGGGCTGCTTGCTTAACATGCCACCTCAAACTTCAAACGTAGATTTGGGGGTCCTTAGAGGGGGCCTTCAGCAGGCCCGCTCCGAAAATGCTAACATCTGCAGATAGGTCGCAGGCAGAAAGAGCTAGCCTGGAAAGCTGTTGCTCAGCCTCATCTGCCCATGGCACTGCTCGCACAGAGGCACAGAGACTGGGGCTGCTTGCTTGTCTTGCCACCTCAAACTTCAAACGTAGCTTTTGGGGGTCTGGGCAGGGGGCCTTCGGCAGGCCTGCTCCGAAAACGGGAACGTCTGCAGATAGATCGGAGCCAGGAAGAGCTAGCCTGGAAAGCTGTTGCTCAGCCTCATCTGCCCATGGCACTGCTCGCACAGAGGCACAGAGACTGGGGCTGCTTGCTTGTCTTGCCACCTCAAACTTCAAACGTACATTTGGGTGTCCATGAAGGGGGCCTCCAGCAGCCCAGCTCTGAAAATGCGAACGTCTGCAGATAACTCGGCGACAGAAAGAGCTAGCCTGGAAAGCTGTTGCTCAGCCTCATCTGCCCATAGCACTGCTCGCAGCGAGGCACAGAGACTGGGGCTGCTTGCATAACATGTCACCTCAAACTTCAAACGTAAATTGTTTTGCCCTTACAGGGGTCCTCCAGCAGGCCCGCTCCAAAAATGCGAACGTCTGCAGATAGCTGGCAGCCAGAAAGAGCTAGCCTGGAAAGCTGTTGCTCAGCCTCATCTGCCCATGGCACTGCTCGCACAGATGCACAGGGACTGGGGCTGCTTGCTTGTCTTTGCACCTCAAACTTCAATTATAGCTTTGGGGTCCATGCAGTGGGCCTCCGGCAGCCCTGCTCCCAAAATGCGAACATCTGAAGAGAGGTCGCAGGCAGAAAGAGCTAGCCTGGAAAGCTATTGCTCAGCCTCATCTGCCCATGGCACTGCTCGCACAGAGGCACAGAGACTGGGGCTGCTTGCTTGTCTTGCCACCTCAAACTTCAAACGTAGATTTCATTGTCCGTGAAGTGGGCCTCCAGCAGCCCTGCTCCGAAAATGGGAACGTCTGCAGATAGCTCGCAGCCAGAAAGAGCTAGCCTGGAAAGCTGTTGCTCAGCCTCATCTGCCCATGGCACTGCTCGCACAGAGGCACAGAGACTGGGGCTGCTTGCTTGTCTTGTCCCCTCAAACTTCAAACGTAGCTTTGGGTGTCTGGGCAGGGGGCCTTCGGCAGGCCTGGTCCAAAAAAAGGAATGTCTGCAGATAGCTCGCAGCCAGAAAGAGCTAGCCTGGAAAGCTGTTGCTCAGCCTCATCTGCCCATGGCACTGCTCGCACAGAGGCACAGAGACTGGGGCTGCTTGCTTGTCTTGCCACCTCAAACTTCAAATGCAGCTTTGAGGGTCAATGCAGTGGGCCTCGGGCAGCCCTGCTCCCAAAATGCGAACATCTGAAGAGAGCTCGCAGGTATAAAGAGCTAGCCTGGAAAGCTATTGCTCAGCCTCATCTGCCCATGGCACTGCTCGCACAGAGGCACAGAGACTCGGGCTGCTTGCTTGTTTTGCCACCTCAAACTTCAAACGTAGCTTTTGTTGTCCGTGAAGGGGGCCTCCAGCAGCCCTGCTCTGAAAATGCGAACCTCTGCAGATAGCTCGCAGGCAGAAAGAGCTAGCCTGGAAAGCTGTTGCTCAGCCTCATCTGCCAATGGCACTGCTCGCACAGAGGCACAGAGACTGGGGCTGCTTGCTTGTCTTGTCCCCTCAAACTTCAAACGTAGCTTTGGGTGTCTGGGCAGGGGGCCTTCGGCAGGCCTGGTCCAAAAATGGGAACGTCTGCAGATAGCTAAGAGACAGAAAGAGCTAGCCTGGAAAGCTGTTGCTCAGCCTCATCTGCCCATGGCACTGCTCGCACAGAGGCACAGAGAGTGGGGCTGCTTGCTTAACATGCCACCTCAAACTTCAAACGTAGATTTGGGGGTCCTTAGAGGGGGCCTTCAGCAGGCCCGCTCCGAAAATGCTAACATCTGCAGATAGCTCGCAGCCAGAAAGAGCTAGCCTGGAAAGCTGTTGCTCAGCCTCATCTGCCCATGGCACTGCTCGCACAGAGGCACAGAGACTGGGGCTGCTTGCTTGTCTTGCCACCTCAAACTTCAAATGTAGCTTTGAGGGTCCATGCAGTGGTCCTCCGGCAGCCCTGCTCCCAAAATGCGAACGTCTGCAGATAGCTCGCAGCCAGAAAGAGCTAGCCTGGAAAGCTGTTGCTCAGCCTCATCTGCCCATGGCACTGCTCGCAGAGAGGCACAGAGACTGGGGCTGCTTGCTTGTCTTGTCCCCTCAAACTTCAAACGTAGCTTTGGGTGTCTGAGCAGGGGGCCTTCGGCAGGCCTGCTCCGAAAACGGGAACGTCTGCAGATAGATCGGAGCCAGGAAGAGCTAGCCTGGAAAGCTGTTGCTCAGCCTCATCTGCCCATGGCACTGCTCGCACAGAGGCACAGAGACTGGGGCTGTTTGCTTGTCTTGCCACCTCTGAACTTCTAACGTAGAATTGGGGGTCCTTACAGGGGGCCTCCAGGAGGCACGCTCCGAAAATGCGAACGTCTGCAGATAGTTCGCAGGCCGAAAAACCAGCCTGGAAAGGTGTTGCTCAGCCTCATCTGCCAATGGTACTGCTCGCACCGAGGCACAGAGACTGGGCCTGCTTGCTTAACATGTCACCTCAAACTTCAAACGTAGATTGTGGGGCCCTTACAGGGGGCCTCGAGCAGGCCCGCTCCGAAAATGCGAACGTCTGCAGAAAACTCGCAGGCAGAAAGTGCTAGCCTGGAAAGCTGTTGCTCAGCCTCATCTGCCCATGGCACTGCTCGCACAGAGGCACAGAGACTGGGGCTGCTTGCTTAACATGCCACCTCAAACTTCAAACGTGTATTTGGGGGTCTGTACAGGGGGGGTCCTGCAGGCCCGCTTTTAAAATGCGAACGTCTTCAGATAGCTCGCAGCCAGAAAGAGCTAGCCTGGAAAGCTGTTGCTCAGCCTCATCTGCCCATGGCACTGCTCGCACAGAGGCACAGAGACTGGGGCTGCTTGCTTGTCTTGCCACCTCAAACTTCAAATGTAGCTTTGAGGGTCAATGCAGTGGGCCTCCGGCAGCCCTGCTCCCAAAATGCGAAGATCTGAAGAGAGCTCGCAGGCATAAAGAACTAGCCTGGAAAGCTATTGCTCAGCCTCATCTGCCCATGGCACTGCTCGCACAGAGGCACAGAGACTCGGGCTGCTTGCTTGTTTTGCCACCTCAAAATTCAAACGTAACTTTTGGTGTCCGTGAAGGGGGCCTCCAGCAGCCCTGCTCTGAAAATGCGAACGTCTGCAGATAGATGGCAGGCAGAAAGAGCTAGCCTGGAAAGCTGTTGTTCAGCCTCATGTGCCCATGGCACTGCTCGCACAGAGGCACAGAGACTGGTGCTGCTTGCTTGTCTTGTCCCCTCAAACTTCAAACGTAGCTTTGAGTGTCTGGGAAGGGGGCCTTCGGCAGGCCTGGTCCAAAAATGCGAATGTCTGCAGATAGCTCACACACAGAAAGAGCTAGCCTGGAAAGCTTTTGCTCAGCCTCATCTGCCCATGGCACTGCTCGCACAGAGGCACAGAGAGTGGGGCTGCTTGCTTAACATGCCACCTCAAACTTCAAACGTAGATTTGGGGGTCCTTAGAGGGGGCCTTCAGCAGGCCCGCTCCGAAAATGCTAACATCTGCAGATAGGTCGCAGGCAGAAAGAGCTAGCCTGGAAAGCTGTTGCTCAGCCTCATCTGCCCATGGCACTGCTCGCACAGAGGCACAGAGACTGGGGCTGCTTGCTTGTCTTGCCACCTCAAACTTCAAACGTAGATTTAAGTGTCCGTGAAGTGGGCCTCCAGCAGCCGTGCTCCGAAAATGGGAACGTCTGCAGATAGCTCGCAGCCAGAAAGAGCTAGCCTGGAAAGCTATTTCTCAGCCTCATCTGCCCATGGCACTGCTCGCACAGAGGCACAGAGACTGGGGCTGCTTGCTTAACATGCCACCTCAAACTGCAAACGTATATTTGGCGGTCTGTACAGGGGGCGTCCTGAAGGCCAGCTCCGAAAATGCGAACGTTTGCAGATAGCTCGCAGCCAGAAAGAGCTAGCCTGGAAAGCTGTTGCTCAGCCTCATCTGCCCATGGCACTGCTCGCACAGAGGCACAGAGACTGGGGCTGCTTGCTTCTCTTGCCACCTCAAACTTCAAACGTAACTTTTGGGGGTCTGGGCAGGGGGCCTTCTGCAGGCCTGCTCCGAAAACGGGAACGTCTGCAGATAGATCGGAGCCAGGAAGAGCTAGCCTGGAAAGCTGTTGCTCAGCCTCATCTGCCCATGGCACTGCTCGCACAGAGGCACAGAGACTGGGGCTGCTTGCTTGTCTTGCCCCCTCTGAACTTCTAACGTAGAATTGGGGGTCCTTACAGGGGGCCTCCAGGAGGCACGCTCCGAAAATGCGAACGTCTGCAGATAGTTCGCAGGCCGAAAAACCAGCCTGGAAAGCTGTTGCTCAGCCTCATCTGCCAATGGTACTGCTCGCACCGAGGCACAGAGACTGGGCCTGCTTGCTTAACATGTCACCTCAAACTTCAAACGTAGATTGTGGGGCACTTACAGGGGACCTCGAGCAGGCCCGCTCCGACAATGCGAACGTCTGCAGAAAACTCGCAGGCAGAAAGTGTTATCCTGGAAAGCTGTTGCTCAGCCTCATCTGCCCATGGCACTGCTCGCACAGAGGCACAGAGAGTGGGGCTGCTTGCTTAACATGCCACCTCAAACTTCAAACGTGTATTTGGGGGTCTGTACAGGGGGGGTCCTGCAGGCCCGCTCTTAAAATGCGAACGTCTTCAGATAGCTCGCAGCCAGAAAGAGCTAGCCTGGAAAGCTGTTGCTCAGCCTCATCTGCCCATGGCACTGCTCGCACAGAGGCACAGAGACTGGGGCTGCTTGCTTGTCTTGCCACCTCAAACTTCAAACGTACATTTCGGTGTCCATGAAGGGGGCCTCCAGCAGCCCAGCTCTGAAAATGCGAACGTCTGCAGATAGCTCGCAGGCAGAAAGAGCTAGCCTGGAAAGCTGTTGCTCAGCCTCATCTGCCCATAGCACTGCTCGCACCGAGGCACAGAGACTGGGGCTGCTTGCTTAACATGTCACCTCAAACTTCAAACGTAAATTGTTTTGCCCTTACAGGGGTCCTCCAGCAGGCCCGCTTCAAAAATGCGAACGTCTGCAGATAGCTGGCAGCCAGAAAGAGCTAGCCTGGAAAGCTGTTGCTCAGCCTCATCTGCCCATGGCACTGCTCGCACAGATGCACAGAGACTGGGGCTGCTTGCTTGTCTTGCCACCTCAAACTTCAAATGTAGCTTTGGGGTCCATGCAGTGGGCCTCCGGCAGCCCTGCTCCCAAAATGCGAACATCTGAAGAGAGGTCGCAGGCAGAAAGAGCTAGCCTGGAAAGCTATTGCTCAGCCTCATCTGCCCATGGCACTGCTCGCACAGAGGCACAGAGACTGGGGCTGCTTGCTTGTCTTGCCACCTCAGACTTCAAACGTAGATTTCAGTGTCCGTGAAGTGGGCCTCCAGCAGCCCTGCTCCGAAAATGGGAACGTCTGCAGATAGCTCGCAGCCAGAAAGAGCTAGCCTGGAAAGCTGTTGCTCAGCCTCATCTGCCCATGGCACTGCTCGCACAGAGGCACAGAGACTGGGCCTGCTTGCTTGTCTTGTCCCCTCAAACTTCAAACGTAGCTTTGGGTGTCTGGGCAGGGGGCCTTCGGCAGGCCTGGTCCAAAAATGGGAATGTCTGCAGATAGCTCGCAGGCAGAAAGAGCTAGCCTGGAAAGCTGTTGCTCAGCCTCATCTGCCCATGGCACTGCTCGCACAGAGGCACAGAGACTGGGGCTGCTTGCTTGTCTTGCCACCTCAAACTTCAAACGTAGCTTTTGGGGGTCTGGGCAGGGGGCCTTCGGCAGGCACGCTCCGAAAACGGGAACGTCTGCAGATAGATCGGAGCCAGAAAGAGCTAGCCTGGAAAGCTGTTGCTCAGCCTCATCTGCCCATGGCACTGCTCGCACAGAGGCACAGAGACTGGGGCTGCTTGCTTGTCTTGCCACCTCAAACTTCAAACGTAGATTTGGGTGTCCATGAAGGGGGTCTCCAGCAGCCCAGCTCTGAAAATGCGAACGTCTGCAGATAGCTCGCAGGCAGAAAGAGCTAGCCTGGAAAGCTGTTGCTCAGCCTCATCTGCCCATAGCACTGCTCGCACCGAGGCACAGAGACTGGGGCTGCTTGCTTAACATGTCACCTCAAACTTCAAACGTAAATTGTTTTGCCCTTACAGGGGTCCTCCAGCAGGCCCGCTCCAAAAATGCGAACGTCTGCAGATAGCTGGCAGCCAGAAAGAGCTAGCCTGGAAAGCTGTTGCTCAGCCTCATCTGCCCATAGCACTGCTCGCACCGAGGCACAGAGACTGGGGCTGCTTGCTTAACATGTCACCTCAAACTTCAAACGTAAATTGTTTTGCCCTTACAGGGGTCCTCCAGCAGGCCCGCTCCAAAAATGCGAACGTCTGCAGATAGCTGGCAGCCAGAAAGAGCTAGCCTGGAAAACTATTGCTCAGCCTCATCTGCCCATGGCACTGCTCGCACAGAGGCACAGAGACTGGTCCTGCTTGCCTAACATGTCACCTCAAACTTCAAACGTAAATTGTGGGGCCCTTACCGGGCGTCTCCAGCAGGCCCGCTCCGAAAATGCGAACGTCTGCAGATAGCTCGCAGCCAGAAAGACCTAGCCTGGAAAGCTGTTGCTCAGCCTCATCTGCCCATGGCACTGCTCGCACAGAGGCACAGAGACTGGGGCTGCTTGGTTAACATGCCACCTCAAACTTCAAACGTATATTTGGGGGTCTGTACAGGGGGCCTCCTGCAGGCCCGCGCCGAAAATGCGAACGTCTGCAGATATCTCGCAGCCAGAAAAAGCTAGCCTGGAAAGCTGTTGCTCAGCCTCATCTGCCCATGGCACTGCTCGCACAGAGGCACAGAGACTGGGGCTGCTTGCTTGTCTTGCCACCTCAAACTTCAAATGCAGCTTTGAGGTTCAATGCAGTGGGCCTCCGGCAGCCCTGCTCCCAAAATGCGAACATCTGAAGAGAGCTCGCAGGCATAAAGAGCTAGCCTGGAAAGCTATTGCTCAGCCTCATCTGCCCATGGCACTGCTCGCACAGAGGCACAGAGACTGGGGCTGCTTGCTTGTTTTGCCACCTCAAACTTCAAACGTAGCTTTTGTTGTCCGTGAAGGGGGCCTCCAGCAGCCCTGCTCTGAAAATGCGAACGTCTGCAGATAGCTCGCAGGCAGAAAGAGCTAGCCTGGAAAGCTGTTGCTCAGCCTCATCTGCCAATGGCACTGCTTGCACAGAGGCACAGAGACTGGGGCTGCTTGCTTGTCTTGTCCCCTCAAACTTCAAACGTAGCTTTGGGTGTCTGGGCAGGGGGCCTTCGGCAGGCCTGGTCCAAAAATGGGAACGTCTGCAGATAGCTAAGAGACAGAAAGAGCTAGCCTGGAAAGCTGTTGCTCAGCCTCATCTGCCCATGGCACTGCTCGCACAGAGGCACAGAGAGTGGGGCTGCTTGCTTAACATGCCACCTCAAACTTCAAACGTAGATTTGGGGGTCCTTAGAGGGGGCCTTCAGCAGGCCCGCTCCGAAAATGCTAACATCTGCAGATAGCTCGCAGCCAGAAAGAGCTAGCCTGGAAAGCTGTTGCTCAGCCTCATCTGCCCATGGCACTGCTCGCACAGAGGCACAGAGACTGGTGCTGCTTGCTTGTCTTGCCACCTCAAACTTCAAACGTAGATTTGAGTGTCCGTGAAGTGGGCCTCCAGCAGCCCTGCTCCGAAAATGGGAACGTCTGCAGATAGCTCGCAGCCAGAAAGAGCTAGCCTGGAAAGCTGTTGCTCAGCCTCATCTGCCCATGGCACTGCTCGCACAGAGGCACAGAGACTGGGGCTGCTTGCTTGTCTTGCCCCCTCTGAACTTCTAACGTAGAATTGGGGGTACTTACAGGGGGCCTCCAGGAGGCACGCTCCGAAAATGCGAACGTCTGCAGATAGTTCGCAGGCGAAAAAACCAGCCTGGAAAGCTGTTGCTCAGCCTCATCTGCCCATGGTACTACTCGCACCGAGGCACAGAGACTGGGCCTGCTTGCTTAACATGTCACCTCAAACTTCAAACGTAGATTGTGGGGCCCTTACAGGGGGCCTCGAGCAGGCCCGCTCCGAAAATGCGAACGTCTGCAGAAAACTCGCAGGCAGAAAGTGCTAGCCTGGAAAGCTGTTGCTCAGCCTCATCTGCCCAATGCACTGCTCGCACAGAGGCACAGAGACTGGGGCTGCTTGCTTAACATGCCACCTCAAACTTCAAACGTGTATTTGGGGGTCTGTACAGGGGGGGTCCTGCAGGCCCGCTCTTAAAATGCGAACGTCTGCAGATAGCTCGCAGGCAGAAAGAGCTAGCCTGGAAAGCTGTTGCTCAGCCTCATCTGCCCATGGCACTGCTCGCACAGAGGCACAGAGACTGGTTCTGCTTGCTTGTCTTGCCACCTCAAACTTCAAACGTAGCTTTTGGGGGTCTTGGCAGGGGGCCTTCGGCAGGCCTGCTCCGAAAACGGGAACGTCTGCAGATGGCTCGCAGCCAGAAAGAGCTAGCCTGGAAAGCTGTTGCTCAGCCTCATCTGCCCATGGCACTGCTCGCACAGAGGCACAGAGACTGGGGCTGCTTGCTTGTCTTGCCACCTCAAACTTCAAACGTAGATTTGGGTGTCCATGAAGGGGGCCTCCAGCAGCCCAGCTCTGAAAATGCGAACGTCTGCAGATAGCTCGCAGGCAGAAAGAGCTAGCCTGGAAAGCTGTTGCTCAGCCTCATCTGCCCATAGCACTGCTCGCACCGAGGCACAGAGACTGGGGATGCTTGCTTACCATGTCACCTCAAACTTCAAACGTAAATTGTTTTACCCTTACAGGGGTCCTCCAGCAGGCCCGCTCCAAAAATGCGAACGTCTGCAGATAGCTGGCAGCCAGAAAGAGCTAGCCTGGAAAGCTCTTGCTCAGCCTCATCTGCCCATGGCACTGCTCGCACAGAGGCACAGAGACTGGGGCTGCTTGCTTGTCTTGTCCCCTCAAACTTCAAACGTAGCTTTGGGTGTCTGGGCAGGGGGCCTTCGGTAGGCCTGGTGCAAAAATGGGATTGTCTGCAGATAGCTCGCAGGCAGAAAGAGCTAGCCTGGAAAGCTGTTGCTCAGCCTCATCTGCCCATGGCACTGCTCGCACAGAGGCACAGAGACTGGGGCTGCTTGCTTGTCTTGCCCCCTCTGAACTTCTAACGTAGAATTGGGGGTACTTACAGAGGGCCTCCAGGAGGCACGATCCGAAAATGCGAACGTCTGCAGATAGTTCGCAGGCCGAAAAAACAGCCTGGAAAGCTGTTGCTCAGCCTCATCTGCCCATGGTACTACTCGCACCGAGGCACAGAGAGTGGGCCTGCTTGCTTAACATGTCACCTCAAACTTCAAACGTAGATTGTGGGGCCCTTACAGGGGGCCTCGAGCAGGCCCGCTCCGAAAATGCGAACGTCTGCAGAAAACTCGCAGGCAGAAAGTGCTAGCCTGGAAAGCTGTTGCTCAGCCTCATCTGCCCATGGCACTGCTCGCACAGAGGCACAGAGACTGGTGCTGCTTGCTTGTCTTGCCACCTCAAACTTCAAACGTAGATTTGAGTGTCCGTGAAGTGGGCCTCCAGCAGCCCTGCTCCGAAAATGGGAACGTCTGCAGATAGATCGCAGCCAGAAAGAGCTAGCCTGGAAAGCTGTTGCTCAGCCTCATCTGCCCATGGCACTGCTCGCACAGAGGCACAGAGACTGGGGCTGCTTGCTTGTCTTGCCCCCTCTGAACTTCTAACGTAGAATTGGGGGTACTTACAGGGGGCCTCCAGGAGGCACGCTCCGAAAATGCGAACGTCTGCAGATAGTTCGCAGGCCGAAAAACCAGCCTGGAAAGCTGTTGCTCAGCCTCATCTGCCCATGGTACTACTCGCACCGAGGCACAGAGACTGGGGCTGCTTGCTTAACATGTCACCTCAAACTTCAAACGTAGATTGTGGGGCCCTTACAGGGGGCCTCGAGCAGGCCCGCTCCGAAAATGCGAACGTCTGCAGAAAACTCGCAGGCAGAAAAATGCTAGCCTGGAAAGCTGTTGCTCAGCCTCATCTGCCCAATGCACTGCTCGCACAGAGGCACAGAGACTGGGGCTGCTTGCTTAACATGCCACCTCAAACTTCAAACGTGTATTTGGGGGTCTGTACAGGGGGGGTCCTGCAGGCCCGCTCTTAAAATGCGAACGTCTGCAGATAGCTCGCAGGCAGAAAGAGCTAGCCTGGAAAGCTGTTGCTCAGCCTCATCTGCCCATGGCACTGCTCGCACAGAGGCACAGAGACTGGTTCTGCTTGCTTGTCTTGACACCTCAAACTTCAAACGTAGCTTTTGGGGGTCTTGGCAGGGGGCCTTCGGCAGGCACGCTCCGAAAACGGGAACGTCTGCAGATAGGTCGGAGCCAGAAAGAGCTAGCCTGGAAAGCTGTTGCTCAGCCTCATCTGCCCATGGCACTGCTCGCACAGAGGCACAGAGACTGGGGCTGCTTGCTTGTCTTGCCACCTCAAACTTCAAACGTAGATTTGGGTGTCCATGAAGGGGGCCTCCAGCAGCCCAGCTCTGAAAATGCGAACGTCTGCAGATAGCTCGCAGGCAGAAAGAGCTAGCCTGGAAAGCTGTTGCTCAGCCTCATCTGCCCATAGCACTGCTCGCACCGAGGCACAGAGACTGGGGCTGCTTGTTTACCATGTCACCTCAAACTTCAAACGTAAATTGTTTTGCCCTTACAGGGGTCCTCCAGCAGGCCCGCTCCAAAAATGCGAACGTCTGCAGATAGCTGGCAGCCAGAAAGAGCTAGCCTGGAAAGCTGTTGCTCAGCCTCATCTGCCCATGGCACTGCTCGCACAGATGCACAGAGACTGGGGCTGCTTGCTTGTCTTGCCACCTCAAACTTCAAATGTAGCTTTGGGGTCCATGCAGTGGGCCTCCGGCAGCCCTGCTCCCAAAATGCGAACATCTGAAGAGAGGTCGCAGGCAGAAAGAGCTAGCCTGGAAAGCTATTGCTCAGCCTCATCTGCCCATGGCACTGCTCGCACAGAGGCACAGAGACTGGGGCTGCTTGATTAACATGCCACCTCAAACTTCAAACGTATATTTGGGGGTCTGTACAGGGGGCCTCCTGCAGGCCCGCGCCGAAAATGCGAACGTCTGCAGATATCTCGCAGCCAGAAAAAGCTAGCCTGGAAAGCTGTTGCTCAGCCTCATCTGCCCATGGCACTGCTCGCACAGAGGCACAGAGACTGGTGCTGCTTGCTTGTCTTGCCACCTCAAACTTCAAACGTAGATTTGAGTGTCCGTGAAGTGGGCCTCCAGCAGCCCTGCTCCGAAAATGGGAACGTCTGCAGATAGCTCGCAGCCAGAAAGAGCTAGCCTGGAAAGCTGTTGCTCAGCCTCATCTGCCCATGGCACTGCTCGCACAGAGGCACAGAGACTGGGGCTGCTTGCTTGTCTTGCCCCCTCTGAACTTCTAACGTAGAATTGGGGGTACTTACAGGGGGCCTCCAGGAGGCACGCTCCGAAAATGCGAACGTCTGCAGATAGTTCGCAGGCGAAAAAACCAGCCTGGAAAGCTGTTGCTCAGCCTCATCTGCCCATGGTACTACTCGCACCGAGGCACAGAGACTGGGCCTGCTTGCTTAACATGTCACCTCAAACTTCAAACGTAGATTGTGGGGCCCTTACAGGGGGCCTCGAGCAGGCCCGCTCCGAAAATGCGAACGTCTGCAGAAAACTCGCAGGCAGAAAGTGCTAGCCTGGAAAGCTGTTGCTCAGCCTCATCTGCCCAATGCACTGCTCGCACAGAGGCACAGAGACTGGGGCTGCTTGCTTAACATGCCACCTCAAACTTCAAACGTGTATTTGGGGGTCTGTACAGGGGGGGTCCTGCAGGCCCGCTCTTAAAATGCGAACGTCTGCAGATAGCTCGCAGGCAGAAAGAGCTAGCCTGGAAAGCTGTTGCTCAGCCTCATCTGCCCATGGCACTGCTCGCACAGAGGCACAGAGACTGGTTCTGCTTGCTTGTCTTGCCACCTCAAACTTCAAACGTAGCTTTTGGGGGTCTTGGCAGGGGGCCTTCGGCAGGCCTGCTCCGAAAACGGGAACGTCTGCAGATGGCTCGCAGCCAGAAAGAGCTAGCCTGGAAAGCTGTTGCTCAGCCTCATCTGCCCATGGCACTGCTCGCACAGAGGCACAGAGACTGGGGCTGCTTGCTTGTCTTGCCACCTCAAACTTCAAACGTAGATTTGGGTGTCCATGAAGGGGGCCTCCAGCAGCCCAGCTCTGAAAATGCGAACGTCTGCAGATAGCTCGCAGGCAGAAAGAGCTAGCCTGGAAAGCTGTTGCTCAGCCTCATCTGCCCATAGCACTGCTCGCACCGAGGCACAGAGACTGGGGATGCTTGCTTACCATGTCACCTCAAACTTCAAACGTAAATTGTTTTACCCTTACAGGGGTCCTCCAGCAGGCCCGCTCCAAAAATGCGAACGTCTGCAGATAGCTGGCAGCCAGAAAGAGCTAGCCTGGAAAGCTCTTGCTCAGCCTCATCTGCCCATGGCACTGCTCGCACAGAGGCACAGAGACTGGGGCTGCTTGCTTGTCTTGTCCCCTCAAACTTCAAACGTAGCTTTGGGTGTCTGGGCAGGGGGCCTTCGGCAGGCCTGGTGCAAAAATGGGATTGTCTGCAGATAGCTCGCAGCCAGAAAGAGCTAGCCTGGAAAGCTGTTGCTCAGCCTCATCTGCCCATGGCACTGCTCGCACAGAGGCACAGAGACTGGGGCTGCTTGCTTGTCTTGCCCCCTCTGAACTTCTAACGTAGAATTGGGGGTACTTACAGAGGGCCTCCAGGAGGCACGATCCGAAAATGCGAACGTCTGCAGATAGTTCGCAGGCCGAAAAAACAGCCTGGAAAGCTGTTGCTCAGCCTCATCTGCCCATGGTACTACTCGCACCGAGGCACAGAGAGTGGGCCTGCTTGCTTAACATGTCACCTCAAACTTCAAACGTAGATTGTGGGGCCCTTACAGGGGGCCTCGAGCAGGCCCGCTCCGAAAATGCGAACGTCTGCAGAAAACTCGCAGGCAGAAAGTGCTAGCCTGGAAAGCTGTTGCTCAGCCTCATCTGCCCATGGCACTGCTCGCACAGAGGCACAGAGACTGGTGCTGCTTGCTTGTCTTGCCACCTCAAACTTCAAACGTAGATTTGAGTGTCCGTGAAGTGGGCCTCCAGCAGCCCTGCTCCGAAAATGGGAACGTCTGCAGATAGATCGCAGCCAGAAAGAGCTAGCCTGGAAAGCTGTTGCTCAGCCTCATCTGCCCATGGCACTGCTCGCACAGAGGCACAGAGACTGGGGCTGCTTGCTTGTCTTGCCCCCTCTGAACTTCTAACGTAGAATTGGGGGTACTTACAGGGGGCCTCCAGGAGGCACGCTCCGAAAATGCGAACGTCTGCAGATAGTTCGCAGGCCGAAAAACCAGCCTGGAAAGCTGTTGCTCAGCCTCATCTGCCCATGGTACTACTCGCACCGAGGCACAGAGACTGGGGCTGCTTGCTTAACATGTCACCTCAAACTTCAAACGTAGATTGTGGGGCCCTTACAGGGGGCCTCGAGCAGGCCCGCTCCGAAAATGCGAACGTCTGCAGAAAACTCGCAGGCAGAAAAATGCTAGCCTGGAAAGCTGTTGCTCAGCCTCATCTGCCCAATGCACTGCTCGCACAGAGGCACAGAGACTGGGGCTGCTTGCTTAACATGCCACCTCAAACTTCAAACGTGTATTTGGGGGTCTGTACAGGGGGGGTCCTGCAGGCCCGCTCTTAAAATGCGAACGTCTGCAGATAGCTCGCAGGCAGAAAGAGCTAGCCTGGAAAGCTGTTGCTCAGCCTCATCTGCCCATGGCACTGCTCGCACAGAGGCACAGAGACTGGTTCTGCTTGCTTGTCTTGACACCTCAAACTTCAAACGTAGCTTTTGGGGGTCTTGGCAGGGGGCCTTCGGCAGGCACGCTCCGAAAACGGGAACGTCTGCAGATAGGTCGGAGCCAGAAAGAGCTAGCCTGGAAAGCTGTTGCTCAGCCTCATCTGCCCATGGCACTGCTCGCACAGAGGCACAGAGACTGGGGCTGCTTGCTTGTCTTGCCACCTCAAACTTCAAACGTAGATTTGGGTGTCCATGAAGGGGGCCTCCAGCAGCCCAGCTCTGAAAATGCGAACGTCTGCAGATAGCTTGCAGGCAGAAAGAGCTAGCCTGGAAAGCTGTTGCTCAGCCTCATCTGCCCATAGCACTGCTCGCACCGAGGCACAGAGACTGGGGCTGCTTGTTTACCATGTCACCTCAAACTTCAAACGTAAATTGTTTTGCCCTTACAGGGGTCCTCCAGCAGGCCCGCTCCAAAAATGCGAACGTCTGCAGATAGCTGGCAGCCATAAAGAGCTAGCCTGGAAAGCTGTTGCTCAGCCTCATCTGCCCATGGCACTGCTCGCACAGATGCACAGAGACTGGGGCTGCTTGCTTGTCTTGCCACCTCAAACTTCAAATGTAGCTTTGGGGTCCATGCAGTGGGCCTCCGGCAGCCCTGCTCCCAAAATGCGAACATCTGAAGAGAGGTCGCAGGCAGAAAGAGCTAGCCTGGAAAGCTATTGCTCAGCCTCATCTGCCCATGGCACTGCTCGCACAGAGGCACAGAGACTGGGGCTGCTTGATTAACATGCCACCTCAAACTTCAAACGTATATTTGGGGGTCTGTACAGGGGGCCTCCTGCAGGCCCGCGCCGAAAATGCGAACGTCTGCAGATATCTCGCAGCCAGAAAAAGCTAGCCTGGAAAGCTGTTGCTCAGCCTCATCTGCCCATGGCACTGCTCGCACAGAGGCACAGAGACTGGGGCTGCTTGCTTGTCTTGCCACCTCAAACTTCAAATGCAGCTTTGAGGGTCAATGCAGTGGGCCTCCGGCAGCCCTGCTCCCAAAATGCGAACATCTGAAGAGAGCTCGCAGGCATAAAGAGCTAGCCTGGAAAGCTATTGCTCAGCCTCATCTGCCCATGGCACTGCTCGCACAGAGGCACAGAGACTGGGGCTGCTTGCTTGTTTTGCCACCTCAAACTTCAAACGTAGCTTTTGTTGTCCGTGAAGGGGGCCTCCAGCAGCCCTGCTCTGAAAATGCGAACGTCTGCAGATAGCTCGCAGGCAGAAAGAGCTAGCCTGGAAAGCTGTTGCTCAGCCTCATCTGCCAATGGCACTGCTTGCACAGAGGCACAGAGACTGGGGCTGCTTGCTTGTCTTGTCCCCTCAAACTTCAAACATAGCTTTGGGTGTCTGGGCAGGGGGCCTTCGGCAGGCCTGGTCCAAAAATGGGAACGTCTGCAGATAGCTAACAGACAGAAAGAGCTAGCCTGGAAAGCTGTTGCTCAGCCTCATCTGCCCATGGCACTGCTCGCACAGAGGCACAGAGAGTGGGGCTGCTTGCTTAACATGCCACCTCAAACTTCAAACGTAGATTTGGGGGTCCTTAGAGGGGGCCTTCAGCAGGCCCGCTCCGAAAATGCTAACATCTGCAGATAGCTCGCAGCCAGAAAGAGCTAGCCTGGAAAGCTGTTGCTCAGCCTCATCTGCCCATGGCACTGCTCGCACAGAGGCACAGAGACTGGTGCTGCTTGCTTGTCTTGCCACCTCAAACTTCAAACGTAGATTTGAGTGTCCGTGAAGTGGGCCTCCAGCAGCCCTGCTCCAAAAATGGGAACGTCTGCAGATAGCTCGCAGCCAGAAATAGCTAGCCTGGAAAGCTGTTGCTCAGCCTCATCTGCCCATGGCACTGCTCGCACAGAGGCACAGAGACTGGGGCTGCTTGCTTGTCTTGTCCCCTCAAACTTCAAACGTAGCTTTGGGTGTCTGGGCAGGGGGCCTTCGGCAGGCCTGGTGCAAAAATGGGATTGTCTGCAGATAGCTCGCAGGCAGAAAGAGCTAGCCTGGAAAGCTGTTGCTCAGCCTCATCTGCCCATGGCACTGCTCGCACAGAGGCACAGAGACTGGGGCTGCTTGCTTGTCTTGCCCCCTCTGAACTTCTAACGTAGAATTGGGGGTACTTACAGAGGGCCTCCAGGAGGCACGCTCCGAAAATGCGAACGTCTGCAGATAGTTCGCAGGCCGAAAAACCAGCCTGGAAAGCTGTTGCTCAGCCTCATCTGCCCATGGTACTACTCGCACCGAGGCACAGAGAGTGGTCCTGCTTGCTTAACATGTCACCTCAAACTTCAAACGTAGATTGTGGGGCCCTTACAGGGGGCCTCGAGCAGGCCCGCTCCGAAAATGCGAACGTCTGCAGAAAACTCGCAGGCAGAAAGTGCTAGCCTGGAAAGCTGTTGCTCAGCCTCATCTGCCCATGGCACTGCTCGCACAGAGGCACAGAGACTGGGGCTGCTTGCTTAACATGCCACCTCAAACTTCAAACGTGTATTTGGGGGTCTGTACAGGGGGGGTCCTGCAGGCCCGCTCTTAAAATGCGAACGTCTGCAGATAGCTCGCAGGCAGAAAGAGCTAGCCTGGAAAGCTGTTGCTCAGCCTCATCTGCCCATGGCACTGCTCGCACAGAGGCACAGAGACTGGGGCTGCTTGCTTGTCTTGCCACCTCAAACTTCAAACGTAGCTTTTGGGGGTCTGGGCAGGGGGCCTTCGGCAGGCACGGTCCGAAAACGGGAACGTCTGCAGATAGATCGGAGCCAGAAAGAGCTAGCCTGGAAAGCTGTTGCTCAGCCTCATCTGCCCATGGCACTGCTCGCACAGAGGCACAGAGACTGGGGCTGCTTGCTTGTCTTGCCACCTCAAACTTCAAACGTACATTTCGGTGTCCATGAAGGGGGCCTCCAGCAGCCCAGCTCTGAAAATGCGAACGTCTGCAGATAGCTCGCAGGCAGAAAGAGCTAGCCTGGAAAGCTGTTGCTCAGCCTCATCTGCCCATAGCACTGCTCGCACAGAGGCACAGAGACTGGGGCTGCTTGCTTAACATGTCACCTCAAACTTCAAACGTAAATTGTGGGGCCCTTACAGGGGTCCTCCAGCAGGCCCGCTCCAAAAATGCGAACGTCTGCAGATAGCTGGCAGCCAGAAAGAGCTAGCCTGGAAAGCTGTTGCTCAGCCTCATCTGCCCATGGCACTGCTCGCACAGAGGCACAGAGACTGGGGCTGCTTGCTTGTCTTGCAACCTCAAACTTCAAATGTAGCTTTGGGGTCCATGCAGTGGGCCTCCGGCAGCCCTGCTCCCAAAATGCGAACATCTGAAGAGAGGTCGCAGGCAGAAAGAGCTAGCCTGGAAAGCTATTGCTCAGCCTCATCTGCCCATGGCACTGCTCGCACAGAGGCACAGAGACTGTGGCTGCTTGCTTGTCTTGTCCCCTCAAACTTCAAATATAGCTTTGGTTGTCTGGGCAGGGGGCCTTCGGCAGGCCTGGTCCAAAAATGTGAATGTCTGCAGATAGCTCGCAGCCAGAAAGAGCTAGCCTGGAAAGCTGTTGCTCAGCCTCATCTGCCCATGGCACTGCTCGCACAGAGGCACAGAGACTGGGGCTGCTTGCTTGTCTTGCCCCCTCTGAACTTCTAACGTAGAACTGGGGGTCCTTACAGGGGGCCTCCAGGAGGCACGCTCCGAAAATGCGAACGTCTGCAGATAGTTCGCAGGTCGAAAAACCAGCCTGGAAAGCTGTTGCTCAGCCTCATCTGCCCATGGTACTGCTCGCACCGAGGCACAGAGACTGGGGCTGCTTGCTTAACATGTCACCTCAAACTTCAAACGTAGATTGTGGGGCCCTTACAGGGGGCCTCGAGCAGGCCCGCTCCGAAAATGCGAACGTCTGCAGAAAACTCGCAGGCAGAAAGAGCTAGCCTGGAAAGCTGTTGCTCAGCCTCATCTGCCCATGGCACTGCTCGCACAGAGGCACAGAGACTGGGGCTGCTTGCTTAACATGCCACCTTAAACTTCAAACGTGTATTTGGGGGTCTGTACAGGGGGGGTCCTGCAGGCCCGCTCTTAAAATGCGAACGTCTGCAGATAGCTCGCAGCCAGAAAGAGCTAGCCTGGAAAGCTGTTGCTCAGCCTCATCTGCCCATGGCACTGCTCGCACAGAGGCACAGAGACTGGGGCTGCTTGCTTGTCTTGCCACCTCAAACTTCAAACGTAGCTTTTGGGGGTCTGGGCAGGGGGCCTTCGGCAGGCACGCTCCGAAAACGGGAACGTCTGCAGATAGATCGGAGCCAGAAAGAGCTAGCCTGGAAAGCTGTTGCTCAGCCTCATCTGCCCATGGCACTGCTCGCACAGAGGCACAGAGACTGGGGCTGCTTGCTTGTCTTGCCCCCTCTAAACTTCTAACGTAGAATTGGGGGTCCTTACAGGGGGCCTCCAGGAGGCACGCTCCGAAAATGCGAACGTCTGCAGATAGTTCGCAGGCCGAAAAACCAGCCTGGAAAGCTGTTGCTCAGCCTCATCTGCCCATAGCACTGCTCGCACCGAGGCACAGATACTGGGGCTGCTTGTTTACCATGTCACCTCAAACTTCAAACGTAAATTGTTTTGCCCTTACAGGGGTCCTCCAGCAGGCCCGCTCCAAAAATGCGAACGTCTGCAGATAGCTGGCAGCCAGAAAGAGCTAGCCTGGAAAGCTGTTGCTCAGCCTCATCTGCCCATGGCACTGCTCGCACAGATGCACAGAGACTGGGGCTGCTTGCTTGTCTTGCCACCTCAAACTTCAAATGTAGCTTTGGGGTCCATGCAGTGGGCCTCCGGCAGCCCTGCTCCCAAAATGCGAACATCTGAAGAGAGGTCGCAGGCAGAAAGAGCTAGCCTGGAAAGCTATTGCTCAGCCTCATCTGCCCATGGCACTGCTCGCACAGAGGCACAGAGACTGGGGCTGCTTGATTAACATGCCACCTCAAACTTCAAACGTATATTTGGGGGTCTGTACAGGGGGCCTCCTGCAGGCCCGCGCCGAAAATGCGAACGTCTGCAGATATCTCGCAGCCAGAAAAAGCTAGCCTGGAAAGCTGTTGCTCAGCCTCATCTGCCCATGGCACTGCTCGCACAGAGGCACAGAGACTGGGGCTGCTTGCTTGTCTTGCCACCTCAAACTTCAAATGCAGCTTTGAGGGTCAATGCAGTGGGCCTCCGGCAGCCCTGCTCCCAAAATGCGAACATCTGAAGAGAGCTCGCAGGCATAAAGAGCTAGCCTGGAAAGCTATTGCTCAGCCTCATCTGCCCATGGCACTGCTCGCACAGAGGCACAGAGACTGGGGCTGCTTGCTTGTTTTGCCACCTCAAACTTCAAACGTAGCTTTTGTTGTCCGTGAAGGGGGCCTCCAGCAGCCCTGCTCTGAAAATGCGAACGTCTGCAGATAGCTCGCAGGCAGAAAGAGCTAGCCTGGAAAGCTGTTGCTCAGCCTCATCTGCCAATGGCACTGCTCGCACAGAGGCACAGAGACTGGGGCTGCTTGCTTGTCTTGTCCCCTCAAACTTCAAACATAGCTTTGGGTGTCTGGGCAGGGGGCCTTCAGCAGGCCTGGTCCAAAAATGGGAACGTCTGCAGATAGCTAACAGACAGAAAGAGCTAGCCTGGAAAGCTGTTGCTCAGCCTCATCTGCCCATGGCACTGCTCGCACAGAGGCACAGAGAGTGGGGCTGCTTGCTTAACATGCCACCTCAAACTTCAAACGTAGATTTGGGGGTCCTTAGAGGGGGCCTTCAGCAGGCCCGCTCCGAAAATGCTAACATCTGCAGATAGCTCGCAGCCAGAAAGAGCTAGCCTGGAAAGCTGTTGCTCAGCCTCATCTGCCCATGGCACTGCTCGCACAGAGGCACAGAGACTGGTGCTGCTTGCTTGTCTTGCCACCTCAAACTTCAAACGTAGATTTGAGTGTCCGTGAAGTGGGCCTCCAGCAGCCCTGCTCCAAAAATGGGAACGTCTGCAGATAGCTCGCAGCCAGAAATAGCTAGCCTGGAAAGCTGTTGCTCAGCCTCATCTGCCCATGGCACTGCTCGCACAGAGGCACAGAGACTGGGGCTGCTTGCTTGTCTTGTCCCCTCAAACTTCAAACGTAGCTTTGGGTGTCTGGGCAGGGGGCCTTCGGCAGGCCTGGTGCAAAAATGGGATTGTCTGCAGATAGCTCGCAGGCAGAAAGAGCTAGCCTGGAAAGCTGTTGCTCAGCCTCATCTGCCCATGGCACTGCTCGCACAGAGGCACAGAGACTGGGGCTGCTTGCTTGTCTTGCCCCCTCTGAACTTCTAACGTAGAATTGGGGGTACTTACAGAGGGCCTCCAGGAGGCACGCTCCGAAAATGCGAACGTCTGCAGATAGTTCGCAGGCCGAAAAACCAGCCTGGAAAGCTGTTGCTCAGCCTCATCTGCCCATGGTACTACTCGCACCGAGGTACAGAGAGTGGTCCTGCTTGCTTAACATGTCACCTCAAACTTCAAACGTAGATTGTGGGGCCCTTACAGGGGGCCTCGAGCAGGCCCGCTCCGAAAATGCGAACGTCTGCAGAAAACTCGCAGGCAGAAAGTGCTAGCCTGGAAAGCTGTTGCTCAGCCTCATCTGCCCATGGCACTGCTCGCACAGAGGCACAGAGACTGGGGCTGCTTGCTTAACATGCCACCTCAAACTTCAAACGTGTATTTGGGGGTCTGTACAGGGGGGGTCCTGCAGGCCCGCTCTTAAAATGCGAACGTCTGCAGATAGCTCGCAGGCAGAAAGAGCTAGCCTGGAAAGCTGTTGCTCAGCCTCATCTGCCCATGGCACTGCTCGCACAGAGGCACAGAGACTGGGGCTGCTTGCTTGTCTTGCCACCTCAAACTTCAAACGTAGCTTTTGGGGGTCTGGGCAGAGGGCCTTCGGCAGGCACGCTCCGAAAACGGGAACGTCTGCAGATAGATCGGAGCCAGAAAGAGCTAGCCTGGAAAGCTGTTGCTCAGCCTCATCTGCCCATGGCACTGCTCGCACAGAGGCACAGAGACTGGGGCTGCTTGCTTGTCTTGCAACCTCAAACTTCAAATGTAGCTTTGGGGTCCATGCAGTGGGCCTCCGGCAGCCCTGCTCCCAAAATGCGAACATCTGAAGAGAGGTCGCAGGCAGAAAGAGCTAGCCTGGAAAGCTATTGCTCAGCCTCATCTGCCCATGGCACTGCTCGCACAGAGGCACAGAGACTGTGGCTGCTTGCTTGTCTTGTCCCCTCAAACTTCAAATATAGCTTTGGTTGTCTGGGCAGGGGGCCTTCGGCAGGCCTGGTCCAAAAATGTGAATGTCTGCAGATAGCTCGCAGCCAGAAAGAGCTAGCCTGGAAAGCTGTTGCTCAGCCTCATCTGCCCATGGCACTGCTCGCACAGAGGCACAGAGACTGGGGCTGCTTGCTTGTCTTGCCCCCTCTGAACTTCTAACGTAGAACTGGGGGTCCTTACAGGGGGCCTCCAGGAGGCACGCTCCGAAAATTCGAACGTCTGCAGATAGTTCGCAGGTCGAAAAACCAGCCTGGAAAGCTGTTGCTCAGCCTCATCTGCCCATGGTACTGCTCGCACCGAGGCACAGAGACTGGGGCTGCTTGCTTAACATGTCACCTCAAACTTCAAACGTAGATTGTGGGGCCCTTACAGGGGGCCTCGAGCAGGCCCGCTCCGAAAATGCGAACGTCTGCAGAAAACTCGCAGGCAGAAAGAGCTAGCCTGGAAAGCTGTTGCTCAGCCTCATCTGCCCATGGCACTGCTCGCACAGAGGCACAGAGACTGGGGCTGCTTGCTTAACATGCCACCTTAAACTTCAAACGTGTATTTGGGGGTCTGTACAGGGGGGGTCCTGCAGGCCCGCTCTTAAAATGCGAACGTCTGCAGATAGCTCGCAGCCAGAAAGAGCTAGCCTGGAAAGCTGTTGCTCAGCCTCATCTGCCCATGGCACTGCTCGCACAGAGGCACAGAGACTGGGGCTGCTTGCTTGTCTTGCCACCTCAAACTTCAAACGTAGCTTTTGGGGGTCTGGGCAGGGGGCCTTCGGCAGGCACGCTCCGAAAACGGGAACGTCTGCAGATAGATCGGAGCCAGAAAGAGCTAGCCTGGAAAGCTGTTGCTCAGCCTCATCTGCCCATGGCACTGCTCGCACAGAGGCACAGAGACTGGGGCTGCTTGCTTGTCTTGCCCCCTCTAAACTTCTAACGTAGAATTGGGGGTCCTTACAGGGGGCCTCCAGGAGGCACGCTCCGAAAATGCGAACGTCTGCAGATAGTTCGCAGGCCGAAAAACCAGCCTGGAAAGCTGTTGCTCAGCCTCATCTGCCAATGGTACTGCTCGCACCGAGGCACAGAGACTGGGCCTGCTTGCTTAACATGTTACCTCAAACTTCAAACGTAGATTGTGGAGCCCTTACAGGGGGCCTCGAGCAGGCCCGCTCCGAAAATGCGAACGTCTGCAGAAAACTCGCAGGCAGAAAGTGCTAGCCTGGAAAGCTGTTGCTCAGCCTCATCTGCCCATAGCACTGCTCGCACCGAGGCACAGAGACTGGGCCTGCTTGCTTGTCTTGCCACCTCAAACTTCAAACGTAGCTTTTGGGGGTCTTGGCAGGGGGCCTTCGGCAGGCACGCTCCGAAAACGGGAACGTCTGCAGATAGATCGGAGCCAGAAAGAGCTAGCCTGGAAAGCTGTTGCTCAGCCTCATCTGCCCATGGCACTGCTCGCACAGAGGCACAGAGACTGGGGCTGCTTGCTTGTCTTGCCACCTCAAACTTCAAACGTACATTTGGGTGTCCATGAAGGGGGCCTCCAGCAGCCCAGCTCTGAAAATGCGAACGTCTGCAGATAGCTCGCAGCCAGAAAGAGCTAGCCTGGAAAGCTTTTGCTCAGCCTCATCTGCCCATAGCACTGCTCGCACAGAGGCACAGAGACTGGGGCTGCTTGCTTAACATGTCACCTCAAACTTCAAACGTAAATTGTTTTGCCCTTACAGGGGTCCTCCAGCAGGCCCGCTCCAAAAATGCGAACGTCTGCAGATAGCTGGCAGCCAGAAAGTGCTAGCCTGGAAAGCTGTTGCTCAGCCTCATCTGCCCATGGTACTGCTCGCACAGAGGCACAGAGACTGGGGCTGCTTGCTTTAACATGCGACCTCAAACTTCAAACGTAGCTTTGAGGGTCTGAGCAGGGGGCCTCGAGCAGGCCCGCTCCGAAAATGCGAACGTCTGCAGAAAACTCGCAGGCAGAAAGTGCTAGCCTGGAAAGCTGTTGCTCAGCCTCATCTGCCCATGGCACTGCTCGCACAGAGGCACAGAGACTGGGGCTGCTTGCTTAACATGCCACCTTAAACTTCAAACGTGTATTTGGGGGTCTGTACAGGGGGGGTCCTGCAGGCCCGCTCCGAAAATGCGAACGTCTGCAGATAGCTCGCAGCCAGAAATAGCTAGCCTGGAAAGCTGTTGCTCAGCCTCATCTGCCCATGGCACTGCTCGCACAGAGGCACAGAGACTGGGGCTGCTTGCTTGTCTTGCCACCTCAAACTTCAAACGTAGCTTTTGGGGGTCTGGGCAGGGGGTCTTCGGCAGGCACGCTCCGAAAACGGGAACGTCTGCAGATAGATCGGAGCCAGAAAGAGCTAGCCTGGAAAGCTGTTGCTCAGCCTCATCTGCCCATGGCACTGCTCGCACAGAGGCACAGAGACTGGGCCTGCTTGCTTAACATGTTACCTCAAACTTCAAACGTAGATTGTGGGGCCCTTACAGGGGGCCTCGAGCAGGCCCGCTCCGAAAATGCGAACGTCTGCAGAAAACTCGCAGGCAGAAAGTGCTAGCCTGGAAAGCTGTTGCTCAGCCTCATCTGCCCATGGCACTGCTCGCACAGAGGCACAGAGACTGGGGCTGCTTGCTTAACATGCCACCTCAAACTTCAAACGTGTATTTGGGGGTCTGTACAGGGGGGGTCCTGCAGGCCCGCTCTTAAAATGCGAACGTCTGCAGAAAACTCGCAGGCAGAAAGTGCTAGCCTGGAAAGCTGTTGCTCAGCCTCATCTGCCCATGGTACTGCTCGCACAGAGGCACAGAGACTGGGGCTGCTTGCTTTAACATGCGACCTCAAACTTCAAACGTAGCTTTGAGGGTCTGAGCAGGGGGCGTTCGGCAGGCCTGCTCCGAAAACGGGAACGTCTGCAGATAGCTCGCAGCCAGAAAGAGCTAGCCTGGAAAGCTGTTGCTCAGCCTCATCTGCCCATGGCACTGCTCGCACAGAGGCACAGAGACTGGGGCTGCTTGCTTGTCTTGCCACCTCAAACTTCAAACGTAGCTTTTGGGGGTCTTGGCAGGGGGCCTTCGGCAGGCACGCTCCGAAAACGGGAACGTCTGCAGATAGATCGGAGCCAGAAAGAGCTAGCCTGGAAAGCTGTTGCTCAGCCTCATCTGCCCATGGCACTGCTCGCACAGAGGCACAGAGACTGGGGCTGCTTGCTTGTCTTGCCACCTCAAACTTCAAACGTAGATTTCAGTGTCCGTGAAGTGGGCCTACAGCAGCCCTGCTCCGAAAATGGGAACGTCTGCAGATAGCTCGCAGGCAGAAAGAGGTAGCCTGGAAAGCTGTTGCTCAGCCTCATCTGCCCATGGCACTGCTCGCACAGAGGCACAGAGACTGGGGCTGCTTGCTTGTCTTGCCCCCTCTGAACTTCTAACGTACAATTGGGGGTCCTTACAGGGGGCCTCCAGGAGGCACGCTCCAAAAATGCGAACGTCTGCAGATAGTTCGCAGGCCGAAAAAACAGCCTGGAAAGCTGTTGCTCAGCCTCATCTGCCAATGGTACTGCTCGCACCGAGGCACAGAGACTGGGCCTGCTTGCTTAACATGTCACCTCAAACTTCAAACGTAGATTGTGGGGCCCTTACAGGGGGCCTCGAGCAGGCCCGCTCCGAAAATGCGAACGTCTGCAGAAAACTCGCAGGCAGAAAGTGCTAGCCTGGAAAGCTGTTGCTCAGCCTCATCTGCCCATGGCACTGCTCGCACAGAGGCACAGAGACTGGTGCTGCTTGCTTGTCTTGCCACCTCAAACTTCAAACGTAGATTTGAGTGTCCGTGAAGTGGGCCTCCAGCAGCCCTGCTCCGAAAATGGGAACGTCTGCAGATAGCTCGCAGCCAGAAATAGCTAGCCTGGAAAGCTGTTGCTCAGCCTCATCTGCCCATGGCACTGCTCGCACAGAGGCACAGAGACTGGGGCTGCTTGCTTGTCTTGCCCCCTCTGAACTTCTAACGTAGAATTGGGGGTACTTACAGAGGGCCTCCAGGAGGCACGCTCCGAAAATGCGAACGTCTGCAGATAGTTCGCAGGCCGAAAAACCAGCCTGGAAAGCTGTTGCTCAGCCTCATCTGCCCATGGTACTACTCGCACCGAGGCACAGAGAGTGGGCCTGCTTGCTTAACATGTCACCTCAAACTTCAAACGTAGATTGTGGGGCCCTTACAGGGGGCCTCGAGCAGGCCCGCTCCGAAAATGCGAACGTCTGCAGAAAACTCGCAGGCAGAAAGTGCTAGCCTGGAAAGCTGTTGCTCAGCCTCATCTGCCCATGGCACTGCTCGCACAGAGGCACAGAGACTGGGGCTGCTTGCTTAACATGCCACCTCAAACTTCAAAAGTGTATTTGGGGGTCTGTACAGGGGGGGTCCTGCAGGCCCGCTCTTAAAATGCGAACGTCTGCAGATAGCTCGCAGGCAGAAAGAGCTAGCCTGGAAAGCTGTTGCTCAGCCTCATCTGCCCATGGCACTGCTCGCACAGAGGCACAGAGACTGGGGCTGCTTGCTTGTCTTGCCACCTCAAACTTCAAACGTAGCTTTTGGGGGTCTGGGCAGGGGGCCTTCGGCAGGCACGCTCCGAAAACGGGAACGTCTGCAGATAGATCGGAGCCAGAAAGAGCTAGCCTGGAAAGCTGTTGCTCAGCCTCATCTGCCCATGGCACTGCTCGCACAGAGGCACAGAGACTGGGGCTGCTTGCTTGTCTTGCCACCTCAAACTTCAAACGTACATTTCGGTGTCGATGAAGGGGGCCTCCAGCAGCCCAGCTCTGAAAATGCGAACGTCTGCAGATAGCTCGCAGGCAGAAAGAGCTAGCCTGGAAAGCTGTTGCTCAGCCTCATCTGCCCATAGCACTGCTCGCACAGAGGCACAGAGACTGGGGCTGCTTGCTTAACATGTCACCTCAAACTTCAAACGTAAATTGTGGGGCCCTTACAGGGGTCCTCCAGCAGGCCCGCTCCAAAAATGCGAACGTCTGCAGATAGCTGGCAGCCAGAAAGAGCTAGCCTGGAAAGCTGTTGCTCAGCCTCATCTGCCCATGGCACTGCTCGCACAGAGGCACAGAGACTGGGGCTGCTTGCTTGTCTTGCAACCTCAAACTTCAAATGTAGCTTTGGGGTCCATGCAGTGGGCCTCCGGCAGCCCTGCTCCCAAAATGCGAACATCTGAAGAGAGGTCGCAGGCAGAAAGAGCTAGCCTGGAAAGCTATTGCTCAGCCTCATCTGCCCATGGCACTGCTCGCACAGAGGCACAGAGACTGTGGCTGCTTGCTTGTCTTGTCCCCTCAAACTTCAAATATAGCTTTGGTTGTCTGGGCAGGGGGCCTTCGGCAGGCCTGGTCCAAAAATGGGAATGTCTGCAGATAGCTCGCAGCCAGAAAGAGCTAGCCTGGAAAGCTGTTGCTCAGCCTCATCTGCCCATGGCACTGCTCGCACAGAGGCACAGAGACTGGGGCTGCTTGCTTGTCTTGCCCCCTCTGAACTTCTAACGTAGAATTGGGGGTCCTTACAGGGGGCCTCCAGGAGGCACGCTCCGAAAATGCGAACGTCTGCAGATAGTTCGCAGGCCGAAAAACCAGCCTGGAAAGCTGTTGCTCAGCCTCATATGCCAATGGTACTGCTCGCACCGAGGCACAGAGACTGGGCCTGCTTGCTTAACATGTCACCTCAAACTTCAAACGTAGATTGTGGGGCCCTTACAGGGGGCCTCGAGCAGGCCCGCTCCGAAAATGCGAACGTCTGCAGAAAACTCGCAGGCAGAAAGTGCTAGCCTGGAAAGCTGTTGCTCAGCCTCATCTGCCCATGGCACTGCTCGCACAGAGGCACAGAGACTGGGGCTGCTTGCTTAACATGCCACCTCAAACTTCAAACGTGTATTTGGGGGTCTGTACAGGGGGGGTCCTGCAGGCCCGCTCTTAAAATGCGAACGTCTGCAGAAAACTCGCAGGCAGAAAGTGCTAGCCTGGAAAGCTGTTGCTCAGCCTCATCTGCCCATGGTACTGCTCGCACAGAGGCACAGAGACTGGGGCTGCTTGCTTTAACATGCGACCTCAAACTTCAAACGTAGCTTTGAGGGTCTGAGCAGGGGGCGTTCGGCAGGCCTGCTCCGAAAACGGGAACGTCTGCAGATAGCTCGCAGCCAGAAAGAGCTAGCCTGGAAAGCTGTTGCTCAGCCTCATCTGCCCATGGCACTGCTCGCACAGAGGCACAGAGACTGGGGCTGCTTGCTTGTCTTGCCACCTCAAACTTCAAACGTAGCTTTTGGGGGTCTGGGCAGGGGGCCTTCGGCAGGCACGCTCCGAAAACGGGAACGTCTGCAGATAGATCGGAGCCAGAAAGAGCTAGCCTGGAAAGCTGTTGCTCAGCCTCATCTGCCCATGGCACTGCTCGCACAGAGGCACAGAGACTGGGGCTGCTTGCTTGTCTTGCCACCTCAAACTTCAAACGTACATTTGGGTGTCCATGAAGGGGGCCTCCAGCAGCCCAGCTCTGAAAATGCGAACGTCTGCAGATAGCTCGCAGGCAGAAAGAGCTAGCCTGGAAAGCTGTTGCTCAGCCTCATCTGCCCATAGCACTGCTCGCACAGAGGCACAGAGACTGGGGCTGCTTGCTTAACATGTCACCTCAAACTTCAAACGTAAATTGTGGGGCCCTTACAGGGGTCCTCCAGCAGGCCCGCTCCAAAAATGCGAACGTCTGCAGATAGCTGGCAGCCAGAAAGAGCTAGCCTGGAAAGCTGTTGCTCAGCCTCATCTGCCCATGGCACTGCTCGCACAGAGGCACAGAGACTGGGGCTGCTTGCTTGTCTTGCCACCTCAAACTTCAAATGTAGCTTTGGGGTCCATGCAGTGGGCCTCCGGCAGCCCTGCTCACAAAATGCGAACATCTGAAGAGAGGTCGCAGGCAGAAAGAGCTAGCCTGGAAAGCTATTGCTCAGCCTCATCTGCCCATGGCACTGCTCGCACAGAGGCACAGAGACTGGGGCTGCTTGCTTGTCTTGCCACCTCAAACTTCAAACGTAGATTTGAGTGTCCGTGAAGTGGGCCTCCAGCAGCCCTGCTCCGAAAATGGGAACGTCTGCAGATAGCTCGCAGCCAGAAAGAGCTAGCCTGGAAAGCTGTTGCTCAGCCTCATCTGCCCATGGCACTGCTCGCAGAGAGGCACAGAGACTGGGGCTGCTTGCTTGTCTTGCCACCTCAAACTTCAAACGTAGATTTGGGTGTCTGGGCAGGGGGCCTTCGGCAGGCCTGGTCCAAAAATGGGAATGTCTGCAGATAGCTCGCAGCCAGAAAGAGCTAGCCTGGAAAGCTGTTGCTCAGCCTCATCTGCCCATGGCACTGCTCGCACAGAGGCACAGAGAGTGGGGCTGCTTGCTTAACATGCCACCTCAAACTTCAAACGTAGATTTGGGGGTCCTTAGAGGGGGCCTTCAGCAGGCCCGCTCCGAAAATGCTAACATCTGCAGACAGATTGCAGGCAGAAAGAGCTAGCCTGGAAAGCTGTTGCTCAGCCTCATCTGCCCATGGCACTGCTCGCACAGAGGCACAGAGACTGGTGCTGTTTGCTTGTCTTGCCACCTCAAACTTCAAACGTAGATTTGAGTGTCCGTGAAGTGGGCCTCCAGCAGCCCTGCTCCGAAAATGGGAACGTCTGCAGATAGCTCGCAGCCAGAAATAGCTAGCCTGGAAAGCTGTTGCTCAGCCTCATCTGCCCATGGCACTGCTCGCACAGAGGCACAGAGACTGGGGCTGCTTGCTTGTCTTGTCCCCTCAAACTTCAAACGTAGCTTTGGGTGTCTGGGCAGGGGGCCTTCGGCAGGCCTGGTGCAAAAATGGGATTCTCTGCAGATAGCTCGCAGGCAGAAAGAGCTAGCCTGGAAAGCTGTTGCTCAGCCTCATCTGCCCATGGCACTGCTCGCACAGAGGCACAGAGACTGGGGCTGCTTGCTTGTCTTGCCCCCTCTGAACTTCTAACGTAGAATTGGGGGTACTTACAGAGGGCCTCCAGGAGGCACGCTCCGAAAATTCGAACGTCTGCAGATAGTTCGCAGGCCGAAAAACCAGCCTGGAAAGCTGTTGCTCAGCCTCATCTGCCCATGGCACTGCTCGCACAGAGGCAGAGAGACTGGGGCTGCTTGCTTGTCTTGCCACCTCAAACTTCAAACGTAGCTTTTGGGGGTCTGGGCAGGGGGCCTTCGGCAGGCACGCTCCGAAAACGGGAACGTCTGCAGATAGATCGGAGCCAGAAAGAGCTAGCCTGGAAAGCTGTTGCTCAGCCTCATCTGCCCATGGCACTGCTCGCACAGAGGCACAGAGACTGGGGCTGCTTGCTTGTCTTGCCACCTCAAACTTCAAACGTACATTTCGGTGTCCATGAAGGGGGCCTCCAGCAGCCCAGCTCTGAAAATGCGAACGTCTGCAGATAGCTCGCAGGCAGAAAGAGCTAGCCTGGAAAGCTATTGCTCAGACTCATCTGCCCATGGCACTGCTCGCACAGAGGCACAGAGACTGGGGCTGCTTGCTTAACATGTCACCTCAAACTTCAAACGTAAATTGTGGGGCCCTTACAGGGGTCCTCCAGCAGGCCCGCTCCAAAAATGCGAACGTCTGCAGATAGCTGGCAGCCATAAAGAGCTAGCCTGGAAAGCTGTTGCTCAGCCTCATCTGCCCATGGCACTGCTCGCACAGAGGCACAGAGACTGGGGCTGCTTGCTTGTCTTGCAACCTCAAACTTCAAATGTAGCTTTGGGGTCCATGCAGTGGGCCTCCGGCAGCCCTGCTCCCAAAATGCGAACATCTGAAGAGAGGTCTCAGGCAGAAAGAGCTAGCCTGGAAAGCTATTGCTCAGCCTCATCTGCCCATGGCACTGCTCGCACAGAGGCACAGAGACTGTGGCTGCTTGCTTGTCTTGTCCCCTCAAACTTCAAATATAGCTTTGGTTGTCTGGGCAGGGGGCCTTCGGCAGGCACGCTCCGAAAACGGGAACGTCTGCAGATAGATCGGAGCCAGAAAGAGCTAGCCTGGAAAGCTGTTGCTCAGCCTCATCTGCCCATGGCACTGCTCGCACAGAGGCACAGAGACTGGGGCTGCTTGCTTGTCTTGCCCCCTCTGAACTTCTAACGTAGAATTGGGGGTCCTTACAGGGGGCCTCCAGGAGGCACGCTCCGAAAATGCGAACGTCTGCAGATAGTTCGCAGGCCGAAAAACCATCCTGGAAAGCTGTTGCTCAGCCTCATCTGCCAATGGTACTGCTCGCACCGAGGCACAGAGACTGGGCCTGCTTGCTTAACATGTCACCTCAAACTTCAAACGTAGATTGTGGGGCCCTTACAGGGGGCCTCGAGCAGGCCCGCTCCGAAAATGCGAACGTCTGCAGAAAACTCGCAGGCAGAAAGTGCTAGCCTGGAAAGCTGTTGCTCAGCCTCATCTGCCCATGGCACTGCTCGCACAGAGGCACAGAGACTGGGGCTGCTTGCTTAACATGCCACCTCAAACTTCAAACGTGTATTTGGGGGTCTGTACAGGGGGGGTCCTGCAGGCCCGCTCTTAAAATGCGAACGTCTGCAGAAAACTCGCAGGCAGAAAGTGCTAGCCTGGAAAGCTGTTGCTCAGCCTCATCTGCCCATGGTACTGCTCGCACAGAGGCACAGAGACTGGGGCTGCTTGCTTTAACATGCGACCTCAAACTTCAAACGTAGCTTTGAGGGTCTGAGCAGGGGACGTTCGGCAGGCCTGCTCCGAAAACGGGAACGTCTGCAGATAGCTCGCAGCCAGAAAGAGCTAGCCTGGAAAGCTGTTGCTCAGCCTCATCTGCCCATGGCACTGCTCGCACAGAGGCACAGAGACTGGGGCTGTTTGCTTGTCTTGCCACCTCAAACTTCAAACGTAGCTTTTGGGGGTCTTGGCAGGGGGCCTTCGGCAGGCACGCTCCGAAAACGGGAACGTCTGCAGATAGATCGGAGCCAGAAAGAGCTAGCCTGGAAAGCTGTTGCTCAGCCTCATCTGCCCATGGCACTGCTCGCAGAGAGGCACAGAGACTGGGGCTGCTTGCTTGTCTTGCCACCTCAAACTTCAAACGTAGATTTGGGTGTCTGGGCAGGGGGCCTTCGGCAGGCCTGGTCCAAAAATGGGAATGTCTGCAGATAGCTCGCAGCCAGAAAGAGCTAGCCTGGAAAGCTGTTGCTCAGCCTCATCTGCCCATGGTACTGCTCGCACAGAGGCACAGAGACTGGGGCTGCTTGCTTAACATGCCACCTCAAACTTCAAACGTAGATTTGGGGGTCCTTAGAGGGGGCCTTCAGCAGGCCCGCTCCGAAAATGCTAACATCTGCAGATAGGTCGCAGGCAGAAAGAGCTAGCCTGGAAAGCTGTTGCTCAGCCTCATCTGCCCATGGCACTGCTCGCACAGAGGCACAGAGACTGGTGCTGTTTGCTTGTCTTGCCACCTCAAACTTCAAACGTAGATTTGAGTGTCCGTGAAGTGGGCCTCCAGCAGCCCTGCTCCGAAAATGCGAACGTCTGCAGAAAACTCGCAGGCAGAAAGTGCTAGCCTGGAAAGCTGTTGCTCAGCCTCATCTGCCCATGGCACTGCTCGCACAGAGGCACAGAGACTGGGGCTGCTTGCTTAACATGCCACCTCAAACTTCAAACGTGTATTTGGGGGTCTGTACAGGGGGGGTCCTGCAGGCCCGCTCTTAAAATGCGAACGTCTGCAGATAGCTCGCAGGCAGAAAGAGCTAGCCTGGAAAGCTGTTGCTCAGCCTCATCTGCCCATGGCACTGCTCGCACAGAGGCACAGAGACTGGGGCTGCTTGCTTGTCTTGCCACCTCAAACTTCAAACGTAGCTTTTGGGGGTCTGGGCAGGGGGCCTTCGGCAGGCACGCTCCGAAAACGGGAACGTCTGCAGATAGATCGGAGCCAGAAAGAGCTAGCCTGGAAAGCTGTTGCTCAGCCTCATCTGCCCATGGCACTGCTCGCACAGAGGCACAGAGACTGGGGCTGCTTGCTTAACATGTCACCTCAAACTTCAAACGTAAATTGTGGGGCCCTTACAGGGGTCCTCCAGCAGGCCCGCTCCAAAAATGCGAACGTCTGCAGATAGCTGGCAGCCATAAAGAGCTAGCCTGGAAAGCTGTTGCTCAGCCTCATCTGCCCATGGCACTGCTCGCACAGAGGCACAGAGACTGGGGCTGCTTGCTTGTCTTGCAACCTCAAACTTCAAATGTAGCTTTGGGGTCCATGCAGTGGGCCTCCGGCAGCCCTGCTCCCAAAATGCGAACATCTGAAGAGAGGTCGCAGGCAGAAAGAGCTAGCCTGGAAAGCTGTTGCTCAGCCTCATCTGCCCATGGCACTGCTCGCACAGAGGCACAGAGACTGGGGCTGTTTGCTTGTCTTGCCACCTCAAACTTCAAACGTAGCTTTTGGGGGTCTTGGCAGGGGGCCTTCGGCAGGCACGCTCCGAAAACGGGAACGTCTGCAGATAGATCGGAGCCAGAAAGAGCTAGCCTGGAAAGCTGTTGCTCAGCCTCATCTGCCCATGGCACTGCTCGCAGAGAGGCACAGAGACTGGGGCTGCTTGCTTGTCTTGCCACCTCAAACTTCAAACGTAGATTTGGGTGTCTGGGCAGGGGGCCTTCGGCAGGCCTGGTCCAAAAATGGGAATGTCTGCAGATAGCTCGCAGCCAGAAAGAGCTAGCCTGGAAAGCTGTTGCTCAGCCTCATCTGCCCATGGTACTGCTCGCACAGAGGCACAGAGACTGGGGCTGCTTGCTTAACATGCCACCTCAAACTTCAAACGTAGATTTGGGGGTCCTTAGAGGGGGCCTTCAGCAGGCCCGCTCCGAAAATGCTAACATCTGCAGATAGGTCGCAGGCAGAAAGAGCTAGCCTGGAAAGCTGTTGCTCAGCCTCATCTGCCCATGGCACTGCTCGCACAGAGGCACAGAGACTGGTGCTGTTTGCTTGTCTTGCCACCTCAAACTTCAAACGTAGATTTGAGTGTCCGTGAAGTGGGCCTCCAGCAGCCCTGCTCCGAAAATGCGAACGTCTGCAGAAAACTCGCAGGCAGAAAGTGCTAGCCTGGAAAGCTGTTGCTCAGCCTCATCTGCCCATGGCACTGCTCGCACAGAGGCACAGAGACTGGGGCTGCTTGCTTAACATGCCACCTCAAACTTCAAACGTGTATTTGGGGGTCTGTACAGGGGGGGTCCTGCAGGCCCGCTCTTAAAATGCGAACGTCTGCAGATAGCTCGCAGGCAGAAAGAGCTAGCCTGGAAAGCTGTTGCTCAGCCTCATCTGCCCATGGCACTGCTCGCACAGAGGCACAGAGACTGGGGCTGCTTGCTTGTCTTGCCACCTCAAACTTCAAACGTAGCTTTTGGGGGTCTGGGCAGGGGGCCTTCGGCAGGCACGCTCCGAAAACGGGAACGTCTGCAGATAGATCGGAGCCAGAAAGAGCTAGCCTGGAAAGCTGTTGCTCAGCCTCATCTGCCCATGGCACTGCTCGCACAGAGGCACAGAGACTGGGGCTGCTTGCTTGTCTTGCCACCTCAAACTTCAAACGTACATTTCGGTGTCCATAAAGGGGGCCTCCAGCAGCCCAGCTCTGAAAATGCGAACGTCTGCAGATAGCTCGCAGGCAGAAAGAGCTAGCCTGGAAAGCTGTTGCTCAGCCTCATCTGCCCATAGCACTGCTCGCACAGAGGCACAGAGACTGGGGCTGCTTGCTTAACATGTCACCTCAAACTTCAAACGTAAATTGTGGGGCCCTTACAGGGGTCCTCCAGCAGGCCCGCTCCAAAAATGCGAACGTCTGCAGATAGCTGGCAGCCAGAAAGAGCTAGCCTGGAAAGCTGTTGCTCAGCCTCATCTGCCCATGGCACTGCTCGCACAGAGGCACAGAGACTGGGGCTGCTTGCTTGTCTTGCAACCTCAAACTTCAAATGTAGCTTTGGGGTCCATGCAGTGGGCCTCCGGCAGCCCTGCTCCCAAAATGCGAACATCTGAAGAGAGGTCGCAGGCAGAACGTGCTAGCCTGGAAAGCTATTGCTCAGCCTCATCTGCCCATGGCACTGCTCGCACAGAGGCACAGAGACTGTGGCTGCTTGCTTGTCTTGTCCCCTCAAACTTCAAATATAGCTTTGGTTGTCTGGGCAGGGGGCCTTCGGCAGGCACGCTCCGAAAACGGGAACGTCTGCAGATAGATCGGAGCCAGAAAGAGCTAGCCTGGAAAGCTGTTGCTCAGCCTCATCTGCCCATGGCACTGCTCGCACAGAGGCACAGAGACTGGGGCTGCTTGCTTGTCTTGCCCCCTCTGAACTTCTAACGTAGAATTGGGGGTCCTTACAGGGGGCCTCCAGGAGGCACGCTCCGAAAATGCGAACGTCTGCAGATAGTTCGCAGGCCGAAAAACCATCCTGGAAAACTGTTGCTCAGCCTCATCTGCCAATGGTACTGCTCGCACCGAGGCACAGAGACTGGGCCTGCTTGCTTAACATGTCACCTCAAACTTCAAACGTAGATTGTGGGGCCCTTACAGGGGGCCTCGAGCAGGCCCGCTACGAAAATGCGAACGTCTGCAGAAAACTCGCAGGCAGAAAGTGCTAGCCTGGAAAGCTGTTGCTCAGCCTCATCTGCCCATGGCACTGCTCGCACAGAGGCACAGAGACTGGGGCTGCTTGCTCAACATGCCACCTCAAACTTCAAACGTGTATTTGGGGGTCTGTACAGGGGGGGTCCTGCAGGCCCGCTCTTAAAATGCGAACGTCTGCAGAAAACTCGCAGGCAGAAAGTGCTAGCCTGGAAAGCTGTTGCTCAGCCTCATCTGCCCATGGTACTGCTCGCACAGAGGCACAGAGACTGGGGCAGCTTGCTTTAACATGCGACCTCAAACTTCAAACGTAGCTTTGAGGGTCTGAGCAGGGGGCGTTCGGCAGGCCTGCTCCGAAAACGGGAACGTCTGCAGATAGCTCGCAGCCAGAAAGAGCTAGCCTGGAAAGCTGTTGCTCAGCCTCATCTGCCCATGGCACTGCTCGCACAGAGGCACAGAGACTGGGGCTGTTTGCTTGTCTTGCCACCTCAAACTTCAAACGTAGATTTCAGTGTCCGTGAAGTGGGCCTCCAGCAACCCTGCTCCGAAAATGGGAACGTCTGCAGATAGCTCGCAGCCAGAAAGAGCTAGCCTGGAAAGCTGTTGCTCAGCCTCATCTGCCCATGGCACTGCTCGCAGAGAGGCACAGAGACTGGGGCTGCTTGCTTGTCTTGTCCCCTCAAACTTCAAACGTAGCTTTGGGTGTCTGGGCAGGGGGCCTTCGGCAGGCCTGGTCCAAAAATGGGAATGTCTGCAGATAGCTCGCAGCCAGAAAGAGCTAGCCTGGAAAGCTGTTGCTCAGCCTCATCTGCCCATGGCACTGCTCGCACAGAGGCACAGAGACTGGGGCTGCTTGCTTAACATGCCACCTCAAACTGCAAACGTATATTTGGGGGTCTGTACAGGGGGCGTCCTGAAGGCCAGCTCCGAAAATGCGAACGTTTGCAGATAGCTCGCAGGCAGAAAGAGCTAGCCTGGAAAGCTGTTGCTCAGCCTCATCTGCCCATGGCACTGCTCGCACAGAGGCACAGAGACTGGGGCTGCTTGCTTGTCTTGCCACCTCAAACTTCAAACGTAGCTTTTGGGGGTCTGGGCAGGGGGCCTTCGGCAGGCCTGCTCCGAAAACGGGAACGTCTGCAGATAGATCGGAGCCAGGAAGAGCTAGCCTGGAAAGCTGTTGCTCAGCCTCATCTGCCCATGGCACTGCTCGCACAGAGGCACAGAGACTGGGGCTGCTTGCTTGTCTTGCCCCCTCTGAACTTCTAACGTAGAATTGGGGGTCCTTACAGGGGGCCTCCAGGAGGCACGCTCCGAAAATGCGAACGTCTGCAGATAGTTCGCAGGCCGAAAAACCAGCCTGGAAAGCTGTTGCTCAGCCTCATATGCCAATGGTACTGCTCGCACCGAGGCACAGAGACTGGGCCTGCTTGCTTAACATGTCACCTCAAACTTCAAACGTAGATTGTGGGGCCCTTACAGGGGGCCTCGAGCAAACCCGCTCCGAAAATGCGATCGTCTGCAGAAAACTCGCAGGCAGAAAGTGCTAGCCTGGAAAGCTGTTGCTCAGCCTCATCTGCCCATGGCACTGCTCGCACAGAGGCACAGAGAGTGGGGCTGCTTGCTTAACATGCCACCTCAAACTTCAAACGTGTATTTGGGGGTCTGTACAGGGGGGGTCTTGCAGGCCCGCTCTTAAAATGCGAACGTCTTCAGATAGGTCGCAGCCAGAAAGAGCTAGCCTGGAAAGCTGTTGCTCAGCCTCATCTGCCCATGGCACTGCTCGCACAGAGGCACAGAGACTGGGGCTGCTTGCTTGTCTTGCCACCTCAAATTTCAAACGTAGCTTTTGGGGGTCTGGGCAGGGGGCCTTCGGCAGGCACGCTCCGAAAACGGGAACGTCTGCAGATAGATCGGAGCCAGAAAGAGCTAGCCTGGAAAGCTGTTGCTCAGCCTCATCTGCCCATGGCACTGCTCGCACAGAGGCACAGAGACTGGGGCTGCTTGCTTGTCTTGCCACCTCAAACTTCAAACGTACATGTGGGTGTCCATGAAGGGGGCCTGCAGCAGCCCAGCTCTGAAAATGCGAACGTCTGCAGATAGCTCGCAGGCAGAAAGAGCTAGCCTGGAAAGCTGTTGCTCAGCTTCATCTGCCCATAGCACTGCTCGCACAGAGGCACAGAGACTGGGGCTGCTTGCTTAACATGTCACCTCAAACTTCAAACGTAAATTGTGGGGCCCTTACAGGGGTCCTCCAGCAGGCCCGCTCCAAAAATGCGAACGTCTGCAGATAGCTGGCAGCCAGAAAGAGCTAGCCTGGAAAGCTGTTGCTCAGCCTCATCTGCCCATGGCACTGCTCGCACAGAGGCACAGAGACTGGGGCTGCTTGCTTGTCTTGCAACCTCAAACTTCAAATGTAGCTTTGGGGTCCATGCAGTGGGCCTCCGGCAGCCCTGCTCCCAAAATGCGAACATCTGAAGAGAGGTCGCAGGCAGAAAGAGCTAGCCTGGAAAGCTATTGCTCAGCCTCATCTGCCCATGGCACTGCTCGCACAGAGGCACAGAGACTGGGGCTGCTTGCTTGTCTTGTCCCCTCAAACTTCAAATGTAGCTTTGGGTGTCTGGGCAGGGGGCCTTCGGCAGGCCTGGTCCAAAAATGGGAATGTCTGCAGATAGCTCGCAGCCAGAAAGAGCTAGCCTGGAAAGCTGTTGCTCAGCCTCATCTGCCCATGGCACTGCTCGCACAGAGGCACAGAGACTGGGGCTGCTTGCTTGTCTTGCCCCCTCTGAACTTCTAACGTAGAATTGGGGGTCCTTACAGGGGGCCTCCAGGAGGCACGCTCCGAAAATTCGAACGTCTGCAGATAGTTCGCAGGTCGAAAAACCAGCCTGGAAAGCTGTTGCTCAGCCTCATCTGCCCATGGTACTGCTCGCACCGAGGCACAGAGACTGGGGCTGCTTGCTTAACATGTCACCTCAAACTTCAAACGTAGATTGTGGGGCCCTTACAGGGGGCCTCGAGCAGGCCCGCTCTTAAAATGCGAACGTCTGCAGAAAACTCGCAGGCAGAAAGTGCTAGCCTGGAAAGCTGTTGCTCAGCCTCATCTGCCCATGGTACTGCTCGCACCGAGGCACAGAGACTGGGCCTGCTTGCTTTAACATGCGACCTCAAACTTCAAACGTAGCTTTGAGGGTCTGAGCAGGGGGCGTTCAGCAGGCCTGCTCCGAAAACGGGAACGTCTGCAGATAGCTCGCAGCCAGAAAGAGCTAGCCTGGAAAGCTGTTGCTCAGCCTCATCTGCCCATGGCACTGCTCGCACAGAGGCACAGAGACTGGGGCTGCTTGCTTGTCTTGCCACCTCAAACTTCAAACGTAGCTTTTGGGGGTCTTGGCAGGGGGCCTTCGGCAGGCACGTTCCGAAAACGGGAACGTCTGCAGATAGATCGGAGCCAGAAAGAGCTAGCCTGGAAAGCCGTTGCTCAGCCTCATCTGCCCATGGCACTGCTCGCACAGAGGCACAGAGACTGGGGCTGCTTGCTTGTCTTGCCACCTCAAACTTCAAACGTACATTTGGGTGTCCATGAAGGGGGCCTCCAGCAGCCCAGCTCTGAAAATGCGAACGTCTGCAGAGAGCTCGCAGGCAGAAAGAGCTAGCCTGGAAAGCTGTTGCTCAGCCTCATCTGCCCATAGCACTGCTCGCACCGAGGCACAGAGACTGGGGCTGCTTGCTTAACATGTCACCTCAAACTTCAAACGTAAATTGTTTTGCCCTTACAGGGGTCCTCCAGCAGGCCCGCTCCAAAAATGCGAACGTCTGCAGATAGCTGGCAGCCAGAAAGAGCTAGCCTGGAAAGCTGTTGCTCAGCCTCATCTGCCCATGGCACTGCTCGCACAGAGGCACAGAGACTGGGGCTGCTTGCTTGTCTTGCCACCTCAAACTTCAAATGCAGCTTTGAGGGTCAATGCAGTGGGCCTCCGGCAGCCCTGCTCTCAAAATGCGAACATCTGAAGAGAGCTCCCAGGCATAAAGAGCTAGCCTGGAAAGCTATTGCTCAGCCTCATCTGCCCATGGCACTGCTCGCACAGAGGCACAGAGACTGGGGCTGCTTGCTTGTTTTGCTACCTCAAACTTCAAACGTAGATTTTGTTGTCCGTGAAGGGGGCCTCCAGCAGCCCTGCTCTGAAAATGCGAACGTCTGCAGATAGCTCGCAGGCAGAAAGAGCTAGCCTGGAAAGCTGTTGCTCAGCCTCATCTGCCAATGGCACTGCTCGCACAGAGGCACAGAGACTGGGGCTGCTTGCTTGTCTTGTCCCCTCAAACTTCAAACGTAGCTTTGGGTGTCTGGGCAGGGGGCCTTCGGCAGGCCTGGTCCAAAAACGGGAACGTCTGCAGATAGCTGGCAGCCATAAAGAGCTAGCCTGGAAAGCTGTTGCTCAGCCTCATCTGCCCATGGCACTGCTCGCACAGAGGCACAGAGAGTGGGGCTGCTTGCTTAACATGCCACCTCAAACTTCAAACGTGTATTTGGGGGTCTGTACAGGGGGGGTCCTGCAGGCCCGCTCTTAAAATGCGAACGTCTGCAGATAGCTCGCAGCCAGAAAGAGCTAGCCTGGAAAGCTGTTGCTCAGCCTCATCTGCCCATGGCACTGCTCGCACAGAGGCACAGAGAGTGGGGCTGCTTGCTTAACATGCCACCTCAAACTTCAAACGTGTATTTGGGGGTCTGTACAGGGGGGGTCTTGCAGGCCCGCTCTTAAAATGCGAACGTCTTCAGATAGCTCGCAGCCAGAAAGAGCTAGCCTGGAAAGCTGTTGCTCAGCCTCATCTGCCCATGGCACTGCTCGTACAGAGGCACAGAGACTGGGGCTGCTTGCTTGTCTTGCCACCTCAAATTTCAAACGTAACTTTTGGGGGTCTGGGCAGGGGGCCTTCGGCAGGCACGCTCCGAAAACGGGAACGTCTGCAGATAGATCGGAGCCAGAAAGAGCTAGCCTGGAAAGCTGTTGCTCAGCCTCATCTGCCCATGGCACTGCTCGCACAGAGGCACAGAGACTGGGGCTGCTTGCTTGTCTTGCCACCTCAAACTTCAAACGTACATGTGGGTGTCCATGAAGGGGGCCTGCAGCAGCCCAGCTCTGAAAATGCGAACGTCTGCAGATAGCTCGCAGGCAGAAAGAGCTAGCCTGGAAAGCTGTTGCTCAGCTTCATCTGCCCATAGCACTGCTCGCACAGAGGCACAGAGACTGGGGCTGCTTGCTTAACATGTCACCTCAAACTTCAAACGTAAATTGTGGGGCCCTTACAGGGGTCCTCCAGCAGGCCCGCTCCAAAAATGCGAACGTCTGCAGATAGCTGGCAGCCAGAAAGAGCTAGCCTGGAAAGCTGTTGCTCAGCCTCATCTGCCCATGGCACTGCTCGCACAGAGGCACAGAGACTGGGGCTGCTTGCTTGTCTTGCAACCTCAAACTTCAAATGTAGCTTTGGGGTCCATGCAGTGGGCCTCCGGCAGCCCTGCTCCCAAAATGCGAACATCTGAAGAGAGGTCGCAGGCAGAAAGAGCTAGCCTGGAAAGCTATTGCTCAGCCTCATCTGCCCATGGCACTGCTCGCACAGAGGCACAGAGACTGGGGCTGCTTGCTTGTCTTGTCCCCTCAAACTTCAAATGTAGCTTTGGGTGTCTGGGCAGGGGGCCTTCGGCAGGCCTGGTCCAAAAATGGGAATGTCTGCAGATAGCTCGCAGCCAGAAAGAGCTAGCCTGGAAAGCTGTTGCTCAGCCTCATCTGCCCATGGCACTGCTCGCACAGAGGCACAGAGACTGGGGCTGCTTGCTTGTCTTGCCCCCTCTGAACTTCTAACGTAGAATTGGGGGTCCTTACAGGGGGCCTCCAGGAGGCACGCTCCGAAAATTCGAACGTCTGCAGATAGTTCGCAGGTCGAAAAACCAGCCTGGAAAGCTGTTGCTCAGCCTCATCTGCCCATGGTACTGCTCGCACCGAGGCACAGAGACTGGGGCTGCTTGCTTAACATGTCACCTCAAACTTCAAACGTAGATTGTGGGGCCCTTACAGGGGGCCTCGAGCAGGCCCGCTCTTAAAATGCGAACGTCTGCAGAAAACTCGCAGGCAGAAAGTGCTAGCCTGGAAAGCTGTTGCTCAGCCTCATCTGCCCATGGTACTGCTCGCACCGAGGCACAGAGACTGGGCCTGCTTGCTTTAACATGCGACCTCAAACTTCAAACGTAGCTTTGAGGGTCTGAGCAGGGGGCGTTCAGCAGGCCTGCTCCGAAAACGGGAACGTCTGCAGATAGCTCGCAGCCAGAAAGAGCTAGCCTGGAAAGCTGTTGCTCAGCCTCATCTGCCCATGGCACTGCTCGCACAGAGGCACAGAGACTGGGGCTGCTTGCTTGTCTTGCCACCTCAAACTTCAAACGTAGCTTTTGGGGGTCTTGGCAGGGGGCCTTCGGCAGGCACGTTCCGAAAACGGGAACGTCTGCAGATAGATCGGAGCCAGAAAGAGCTAGCCTGGAAAGCCGTTGCTCAGCCTCATCTGCCCATGGCACTGCTCGCACAGAGGCACAGAGACTGGGGCTGCTTGCTTGTCTTGCCACCTCAAACTTCAAACGTACATTTGGGTGTCCATGAAGGGGGCCTCCAGCAGCCCAGCTCTGAAAATGCGAACGTCTGCAGAGAGCTCGCAGGCAGAAAGAGCTAGCCTGGAAAGCTGTTGCTCAGCCTCATCTGCCCATAGCACTGCTCGCACCGAGGCACAGAGACTGGGGCTGCTTGCTTAACATGTCACCTCAAACTTCAAACGTAAATTGTTTTGCCCTTACAGGGGTCCTCCAGCAGGCCCGCTCCAAAAATGCGAACGTCTGCAGATAGCTGGCAGCCAGAAAGAGCTAGCCTGGAAAGCTGTTGCTCAGCCTCATCTGCCCATGGCACTGCTCGCACAGAGGCACAGAGACTGGGGCTGCTTGCTTGTCTTGCCACCTCAAACTTCAAATGCAGCTTTGAGGGTCAATGCAGTGGGCCTCCGGCAGCCCTGCTCCCAAAATGCGAACATCTGAAGAGAGCTCCCAGGCATAAAGAGCTAGCCTGGAAAGCTATTGCTCAGCCTCATCTGCCCATGGCACTGCTCGCACAGAGGCACAGAGACTGGGGCTGCTTGCTTGTTTTGCTACCTCAAACTTCAAACGTAGATTTTGTTGTCCGTGAAGGGGGCCTCCAGCAGCCCTGCTCTGAAAATGCGAACGTCTGCAGATAGCTCGCAGGCAGAAAGAGCTAGCCTGGAAAGCTGTTGCTCAGCCTCATCTGCCAATGGCACTGCTCGCACAGAGGCACAGAGACTGGGGCTGCTTGCTTAACATGCCACCTCAAACTTCAAACGTAGCTTTGGGTGTCTGGGCAGGGGGCCTTCGGCAGGCCTGGTCCAAAAACGGGAACGTCTGCAGATAGCTGGCAGCCATAAAGAGCTAGCCTGGAAAGCTGTTGCTCAGCCTCATCTGCCCATGGCACTGCTCGCACAGAGGCACAGAGACTGGGGCTGCTTGCTTGTCTTGCCACCTCAAACTTCAAACGTACATTTCGGTGTCCATGAAGGGGGCCTCCAGCAGCCCTGCTCCCAAAATGCGAACGTCTGCAGATAGCTCGCAGGCAGAAAGAGCTAGCCTGGAAAGCTGTTGCTCAGCCTCATCTGCCCATAGCACTGCTCGCACAGAGGCACAGAGACTGGGGCTGCTTGCTTAACATGTCACCTCAAACTTCAAACGTAAATTCTGGGGCCCTTACAGGGGTCCTCCAGCAGGCCCGCTCCGAAAATGCGAACATCTGCAGATAGCTGGCAGCCAGAAAGAGCTAGCCTGGAAAGCTGTTGCTCAGCCTCATCTGCCCATGGCACTGCTCGCACAGAGGCACAGAGACTGGGGCTGCTTGCTTGTCTTGCAACGTCAAACTTCAAATGTAGCTTTGGGGTCCATGCAGTGGGCCTCCGGCAGCCCTGCTCCCAAAATGCGAACATCTGAAGAGAGGTCGCAGGCAGAAAGAGCTAGCCTGGAAAGCTATTGCTCAGCCTCATCTGCCCATGGCACTGCTCGCACAGAGGCACAGAGACTGGGGCTGCTTGCTTGTCTTGTCCCCTCAAACTTCAAATGTAGCTTTGGGTGTCTGGGCAGGGGGCCTTCGGCAGGCCTGGTCCAAAAATGGGAATGTCTGCAGATAGCTCGCAGCCAGAAAGAGCTAGCCTGGAAAGCTGTTGCTCAGCCTCATCTGCCCATGGCACTGCTCGCACAGAGGCACAGAGACTGGGGCTGCTTGCTTGTCTTGCCCCCTCTGAACTTCTAACGTAGAATTGGGGGTCCTTACAGGGGGCCTCCAGGAGGCACGCTCCGAAAATTCGAACGTCTGCAGATAGTTCGCAGGTCGAAAAACCAGCCTGGAAAGCTGTTGCTCAGCCTCATCTGCCCATGGTACTGCTCGCACCGAGGCACAGAGAGTGGGCTGCTTGCTTAACATGTCACCTCAAACTTCAAACGTGTATTTGGGGGTCTGTACAGGGGTGTCCTGCAGGCCCGCTCTTAAAATGCGAACGTCTGCAGATAGCTGGCAGCCAGAAAGAGCTAGCCTGGAAAGCTGTTGCTCAGCCTCATCTGCCCATGGCACTGCTCGCACAGAGGCACAGAGACTGGGGCTGCTTGCTTGTCTTGCCACCTCAAACTTCAAATGTAGCTTTTGGGGGTCTGGGCAGGGGGCCTTCGGCAGGCACGCTCCGAAAACGGGAACGTCTGCAGATAGATCGGAGCCAGAAAGAGCTAGCCTGGAAAGCTGTTGCTCAGCCTCATCTGCCCATGGCACTGCTCGCACAGAGGCACAGAGACTGGGGCTGCTTGCTTGTCTTGCCACCTCAAATTTCAAACGTAGATTTGGGTGTCCATGAAGGTGGCCTCCAGCAGCCCAGCTCTGAAAATGCGAACGTCTGCAGATAGCTCGCAGGCAGAAAGAGCTAGCCTGGAAAGCTGTTGCTCAGCCTCATCTGCCCATGGCACTGCTCGCACAGAGGCACAGAGACTGGGGCTGCTTGCTTGTCTTGCCACCTCAAACTTCAAATGTAGCTTTGAGGGTCCGTGCAGTGGGCCTCCGGCAGCCATGCTCCCAAAATGCGAACATCTGAAGAGAGCTCGCAGGCAGAAAGTGCTAGCCTGGAAAGCTATTGCTCAGCCTCATCTGCCCATGGCACTGCTCGCACAGAGGCACAGAGACTGGGGCTGCTTGCTTAACATGTCACCTCAAATTTCAAACGTAGATTGTGGGGCCCTTACAGGTGCCTCGAGCAGGCCCGCTCCGAAAATGCGAACGTCTGAAGAGAGCTTGCAGCAAGAAAGAGCTAGCCTGGAAAGCTGTTGCTCAGCCTCATCTGCCCATGGCACTGCTCGCACAGAGGCACAGAGACTGGGGCTGCTTGCTTGTCTTGCCACCTCAAACTTCAAATGTAGCTTTGAGGGTCCATGCAGTGGGCCTCCGGCAGCCCTGCTCCCAAAATGCGAACGTCTGAAGAGAGCTCGCAGGCAGAAAGAGCTAGCCTGGAAAGCTGTTGCTCAGCCTCATCTGCCCATGGCACTGCTCGCACAGAGGCACAGAGACTGGGGCTGCTTGCTTAACATGTCACCTCAAACTTCAAACGTAAATTGTGGGGCCCTTACCGGGCGTCTCCAGCAGGCCCGCTCCGAAAATGCGAACGTCTGCAGATAGCTCGCAGCCAGAAAGACCTAGCCTGGAAAGCTGTTGCTCAGCCTCATCTGCCCATGGCACTGCTCGCACAGAGGCACAGAGACTGGGGCTGCTTGGTTAACATGCCACCTCAAACTTCAAACGTATATTTGGGGGTCTGTACAGGGGGCCTCCTGCAGGCCCGCGCCGAAAATGCGAACGTCTGCAGATAGCTCGCAGGCAGAAAAAGCTAGCCTGGAAAGCTGTTGCTCAGCCTCATCTGCCCATGGCACTGCTCGCACAGAGGCACAGAGACTGGGGCTGCTTGCTTGTCTTGCCACCTCAAACTTCAAATGCAGCTTTGAGGGTCAATGCAGTGGGCCTCCGGCAGCCCTGCTCCCAAAATGCGAACATCTGAAGAGAGCTCCCAGGCATAAAGAGCTAGCCTGGAAAGCTATTGCTCAGCCTCATCTGCCCATGGCACTGCTCGCACAGAGGCACAGAGACTGGGGCTGCTTGCTTGTTTTGCTACCTCAAACTTCAAACGTAGATTTTGTTGTCCGAGAAGGGGGCCTCCAGCAGCCCTGCTCTGAAAATGCGAACGTCTGCAGATAGCTCGCAGGGAGAAATAGCTAGCCTGGAAAGCTGTTGCTCAGCCTCATCTGCCCATGGCACTGCTCGCACAGAGGCACAGAGACTGGGGCTGCTTGCTTGTCTTGTCCTCTCAAACTTCAAACGTAGCTTTGGGTGTCTGGGCAGGGGGCCTTCGGCAGGCCTGGTCCAAAAATGGGAACGTCTGCAGATAGCTAACAGACAGAAAGAGCTAGCCTGGAAAGCTGTTGCTCAGCCTCATCTGCCCATGGCACTGCTCGCACAGAGGCACAGAGAGTGGGGCTGCTTGCTTAACATGCCACCTCAAACTTCAAACGTAGATTTGGGGGTCCTTAGAGGGGGCCTTCAGCAGGCCCGCTCCGAAAATGCTAACATCTGCAGATAGCTCGCAGCCAGAAAGAGCTAGCCTGGAAAGCTGTTGCTCAGCCTCATCTGCCCATGGCACTGCTCGCACAGAGGCACAGAGACTCGGGCTGCTTGCTTGTTTTGCCACCTCAAACTTCAAACGTAGATTTGAGTGTCCGTGAAGTGGGCCTCCAGCAGCCCTGCTCCGAAAATGGGAACGTCTGCAGATAGCTCGCAGCCAGAAATAGCTATCCTGGAAAGCTGTTGCTCAGCCTCATCTGCCCATGGCACTGCTCGCACAGAGGCACAGAGACTGGGGCTGCTTGCTTGTCTTGTCCCCTCAAACTTCAAACGTAGCTTTGGGTGTCTGGGCAGTGGGCCTTCTGCAGGGCTGGTGCAAAAATGGGATTGTCTGCAAATAGCTCGCAGCCAGAAAGAGCTAGCCTGGAAAGCTGTTGCTCAGCCTCATCTGCCCATGGCACTGCTCGCACAGAGGCACAGAGACTGGGGCTGCTTGCTTGTCTTGCCCCCTCTGAACTTCTAACGTAGAATTGGGGGTACTTACAGAGGGCCTCCAGGAGGCACGCTCCGAAAATGCGAACGTCTGCAGATAGTTCGCAGGCCGAAAAACCAGCCTGGAAAGCTGTTGCTCAGCCTCATCTGCCCATGGCACTGCTCGCACAGAGGCACAGAGACTGGGCCTGCTTGCTTAACATGTCACCTCAAACTTCAAACGTAGATTGTGGGGCCCTTACAGGGGGCCTCGAGCAGGCCCGCTCCGAAAATGCGAACGTCTGCAGAAAACTCGCAGGCAGAAAGTGCTAGCCTGGAAAGCTGTTGCTCAGCCTCATCTGCCCATGGCACTGCTCGCACAGAGGCACAGAGACTGGGGCTGCTTGCTTAACATGCCACCTCAAACTTCAAACGTGTATTTGGGGGTCTGTACAGGGGGGGTCCTGCAGGCCCGCTCTTAAAATGCGAACGTCTGCAGATAGCTCGCAGCCAGAAAGAGCTAGCCTGGAAAGCTGTTGCTCAGCCTCATCTGCCCATGGCACTGCTCGCACAGAGGCACAGAGACTGGGGCTGCTTGCTTGTCTTGCCACCTCAAACTTCAAACGTAGCTTTTGGGGGTCTGGGCAGGGGGCCTTCGGCAGGCACGCTCCGAAAACGGGAACGTCTGCAGATAGATCGGAGCCAGAAAGAGCTAGCCTGGAAAGCTGTTGCTCAGCCTCATCTGCCCATGGCACTGCTCGCACAGAGGCACAGAGACTGGGGCTGCTTGCTTGTCTTGCCACCTCAAACTTCAAACGTACATTTCGGTGTCCATGAAGGGGGCCTCCAGCAGCCCAGCTCTGAAAATGCGAACGTCTGCAGATAGCTCGCAGGCAGAAAGAGCTAGCCTGGAAAGCTGTTGCTCAGCCTCATCTGCCCATAGCACTGCTCGCACAGAGGCACAGAGACTGGGGCTGCTTGCTTAACATGTCACCTCAAACTTCAAACGTAAATTGTGGGGCCCTTACAGGGGTCCTCCAGCAGGCCCGCTCCAAAAATGCGAACGTCTGCAGATAGCTGGCAGCCAGAAAGAGCTAGCCTGGAAAGCTGTTGCTCAGCCTCATCTGCCCATGGCACTGCTCGCACAGAGGCACAGAGACTGGGGCTGCTTGCTTGTCTTGCAACCTCAAACTTCAAATGTAGCTTTGGGGTCCATGCAGTGGGCCTCCGGCAGCCCTGCTCCCAAAATGCGAACATCTGAAGAGAGGTCGCAGGCAGAAAGAGCTAGCCTGGAAAGCTATTGCTCAGCCTCATCTGCCCATGGCACTGCTCGCACAGAGGCACAGAGACTGGGGCTGCTTGCTTGTCTTGTCCCCTCAAACTTCAAATGTAGCTTTGGGTGTCTGGGCAGGGGGCCTTCGGCAGGCCTGGTCCAAAAATGGGAATGTCTGCAGATAGCTCGCAGCCAGAAAGAGCTAGCCTGGAAAGCTGTTGCTCAGCCTCATCTGCCCATGGCACTGCTCGCACAGAGGCACAGAGACTGGGGCTGCTTGCTTGTCTTGCCCCCTCTGAACTTCTAACGTAGAACTGGGGGTCCTTACAGGGGGCCTCCAGGAGGCACCCTCCGAAAATTCGAACGTCTGCAGATAGTTCACAGGTCGAAAAACCAGCCTGGAAAGCTGTTGCTCAGCCTCATCTGCCCATGGTACTGCTCGCACCGAGGCACAGAGAGTGGGGCTGCTTGCTTAACATGTCACCTCAAACTTCAAACGTGTATTTGAGGGTCTGTACAGGGGGGGTCCTGCAGGCCCGCTCTTAAAATGCGAACGTTTGCAGATAGCTCGCAGCCAGAAAGAGCTAGCCTGGAAAGCTGTTGCTCAGCCTCATCTGCCCATGGCACTGCTCGCACAGAGGCACAGAGACTGGGGCTGCTTGCTTGTCTTGCCACCTCAAACTTCAAACGTAGCTTTTGCGGGTCTGGGCAGGGGGCCTTCGGCAGGCACGCTCCGAAAACGGGAACGTCTGCAGATAGATCGGAGCCAGAAAGAGCTAGCCTGGAAAGCTGTTGCTCAGCCTCATCTGCCCATGGCACTGCTCGCACAGAGGCACAGAGACTGGGGCTGCTTGCTTGTCTTGCCACCTCAAACTTCAAACGTAGATTTGGGTGTCCATGAAGGTGGCCTCCAGCAGCCCAGCTCTGAAAATGCGAACGTCTGCAGATAGCTCGCAGGCAGAAAGAGCTAGCCTGGAAAGCTGTTGCTCAGCCTCATCTGCCCATGGCACTGCTCGCACAGAGGCACAGAGACTGGGGCTGCTTGCTTAACATGTCACCTCAAACTTCAAACGTAAATTGTGGGGCCCTTACAGGGGTCCTCCAGCAGGCCCGCTCCAAAAATGCGAACGTCTGCAGATAGCTGGCAGCCATAAAGAGCTAGCCTGGAAAGCTGTTGCTCAGCCTCATCTGCCCATGGCACTGCTCGCACAGAGGCACAGAGACTGGGGCTGCTTGCTTGTCTTGTCCCCTCAAACTTCAAATGTAGCTTTGGGGTCCATGCAGTGGGCCTCCGGCAGCCCTGCTCCCAAAATGCGAACATCTGAAGAGAGGTCGCAGGCAGAAAGAGCTAGCCTGGAAAGCTATTGCTCAGCCTCATCTGCCCATGGCACTGCTCGCACAGAGGCACAGAGACTGGGGCTGCTTGCTTGTCTTGTCCCCTCAAACTTCAAATGTAGCTTTGGGTGTCTGGGCAGGGGGCCTTCGGCAGGCCTGGTCCAAAAATGGGAATGTCTGCAGATAGCTCGCAGCCGGAAAGAGCTAGCCTGGAAAGCTGTTGCTCAGCCTCATCTGCCCATGGCACTGCTCGCACAAAGGCACAGAGACTGGGGCTGCTTGCTTGTCTTGCCCCCTCTGAAGTTCTAACGTAGAATTGGGGGTCCTTACAGGGGGCCTCCAGGAGGCACGCTCCGAAAATTCGAACGTCTGCAGATAGTTCGCAGGTCGAAAAACCAGCCTGGAAAGCTGTTGCTCAGCCTCATCTGCCCATGGTACTGCTCGCACCGAGGCACAGAGACTGGGGCTGCTTGCTTAACATGTCACCTCAAACTTCAAACGTGTATTTGGGGGTCTGTACAGGGGGGGTCCTGCAGGCCCGCTCTTAAAATGCGAACGTCTGCAGATAGCTCGCAGCCAGAAAGAGCTAGCCTGGAAAGCTGTTGCTCAGCCTCATCTGCCCATGGCAATGCTCGCACAGAGGCACAGAGACTGGGGCTGCTTGCTTGTCTTGCCACCTCAAACTTCAAACGTAGCTTTTGGGGGTCTGGGCAGGGGGCCTTCGGCAGGCACGCTCCGAAAACGGGAACGTCTGCAGATAGATCGGAGCCAGAAAGAGCTAGCCTGGAAAGCTGTTGCTCAGCCTCATCTGCCCATGGCACTGCTCGCACAGAGGCACAGAGACTGGGGCTGCTTGCTTGTCTTGCCACCTCAAACTTCAAACGTAGATTTGGGTGTCCATGAAGGTGGCCTCCAGCAGCCCAGCTCTGAAAATGCGAACATCTGCAGATAGCTCGCAGGCAGAAAGAGCTAGCCTGGAAAGCTGTTGCTCAGCCTCATCTGCCCATGGCACTGCTCGCACAGAGGCACAGAGACTGGGGCTGCTTGCTTGTCTTGCCACCTCAAACTTCAAATGTAGCTTTGAGGGTCCGTGCAGTGGGCCTCCGGCAGCCATGCTCCCAAAATGCGAACATCTGAAGAGAGCTCGCAGGCAGAAAGTGCTAGCCTGGAAAGCTATTGCTCAGCCTCATCTCCCCATGGCACTGCTCGCACAGAGGCACAGAGACTGGGGCTGCTTGCTTAACATGTTACCTCAAATTTCAAACGTAGATTGTGAGGCCCTTACAGGGGGCTCGAGCAGGCCCGCTCCGAAAATGCGAACGTCTGAAGAGAGCTTGCAGCAAGAAAGAGCTAGCCTGGAAAGCTGTTGCTCAGCCTCATCTGCCCATGGCACTGCTCGCACAGAGGCACAGAGACTGGGGCTGCTTGCTTGTCTTGCCACCTCAAACTTCAAATGTAGCTTTGAGGGTCCATGCAGTGGGCCTCCGGCAGTCCTGCTCCCAAAATGCGAACGTGTGAAGATAGCTCGCAGGCAGAAAGAGCTAGCCTGGAAAGCTGTTGCTCAGCCTCATCTGCCCATGGCACTGCTCGCACAGAGGCACAGAGACTGGGACTGCTTGCTTAACATGTCACCTCAAACTTCAAACGTAGATTGTTGGGCCCTTACAGGGGGCCTCGAGCAGGTCCGCTCCGAAAATGCGAACGTCTGCAGAAAACTCGCAGGCAGAAAGAGCTAGCCTGGAAAGCTGTTGCTCAGCCTCATCTGCCCATGGCACTGCTCGCACAGAGGCACAGAGACTGGGGCTGCTTGCTTGTCTTGACACCTCAAACTTCAAATGTAGCTTTGAGGGTCCGTGCAGTGGGCCTCCGGCAGCCCTGCTCTGAACATGCGAACGTCTGCAGATAGCTCGCAGGCAGAAAGAGCTAGCCTGGAAAGCTGTTGCTCAGCCTCATCTGCCCATGGCACTGCTCGCACCGAGGCACAGAGACTGGGGCTGCTTGCTTAACATGTCACCTCAAACTTCAAACGTAAATTGTGGGGCCCTTAAAGGGGTCCTCCAGCAGGCCCGCTCCAAAAATGCGAACGTCTGCAGATAGCTGGCAGCCAGAAAGAGCTAGCCTGGAAAGCTGTTGCTCAGCCTCATCTGCCCATGGCACTGCTCGCACGTAGGCACAGAGACTGGGGCTGCTTGGTTAACATGCCACCTCAAACTTCAAACGTATATTTGGGGGTCTGTACAGGGGGCCTCCTGCAGGCCCACGCCGAAAATGCGAACGTCTGCAGATAGCTCGCAGCCAGAAAGAGCTAGCCTGGAAAGCTGTTGCTCAGCCTCATCTGCCCATGGCACTGCTCGCACAGAGGCACAGAGACTGGGGCTGCTTGCTTGTCTTGTCCCCCCAAACTTCAAACGTAGCTTTGGGTGTCTGGGCAGGGGGCCTTCGGCAGGCCTGGTCCAAAAATGGGAACGTCTGAAGAGAGCTCGCAGGCAGAAAGAGCTACCCTGGAAAGCTGTTGCTCAGCCTCATCTGCCCATGGCACTGCTCGCACAGAGGCACAGAGACTGGGGCTGCTTGCTTAACATGCCACCTCAAACTTCAAACGTAGATTTGGGGGTCCTTAGAGGGGGACTTCAGCAGGCCCGCTCCGAAAATGCTAACATCTGCAGATAGCTCGCAGGCAGAAAGAGCTAGCCTGGAAAGCTGTTGCTCAGCCTCATCTGCCCATGGCACTGCTCGCACAGAGGCACAGAGACTGGGGCTGCTTTCTTGTCTTGCCACCTCAAACTTCAAACGTAGATTTAAGTGTCCGTGAAGTGGGCCTCCAGCAGCCCTGCTCCGGAAATGGGAACGTCTGCAGATAGCTCGCAGCCAGAAAGAGCTAGCCTGGAAAGCTGTTGCTCAGCCTCATCTGCCCATGGCACTGCTCGCACAGAGGCACAGAGACTGGGACTGCTTGCTTGTCTTGCCACCTCAAACTTCAAAAGTAGCCTGGGAATGGAGGTGTCCCTGCCAGGCTCCCTTCGCAGCCCTGCTCTTTAAATGCGAACCTCTGCAGATAGCTGGCAGTCACAAGGGGCTACCCTGGAAAGCTGTTGCTCAGCCTCATCTGCCCATGGCACTGCTCGCACAGAGGCACAGAGACTGGGGCTGCTTGCTTGTCTTGCCAGCTCAAACTTTAAATGTAGCTTTGAGGGTCCGTGCAGTGGGCCTCCGGCAGCCCTGCTCTGAAAACGCGAACGTCTGCAGATAGCTCGCAGGCAGAAAGAGCTAGCCTGGAAAGCTGTTGCTCAGCCTCATCTGCCCATGGCACTGCTCGCACAGAGGCACAGAGACTGGGACTGCTTGCTTAACATGTCACCTCAAACTTCAAACGTAGATTGTTGGGCCCTTACAGGGGGCCTCGAGCAGGTCCGCTCCGAAAATGCGAACGTCTGCAGAAAACTCGCAGGCAGAAAGAGCTAGCCTGGAAAGCTGTTGCTCAGCCTCATCTGCCCATGGCACTGCTCGCACAGAGGCACAGAGACTGGGGCTGCTTGCTTGTCTTGCCACCTCAAACTTCAAACGTAGCTTTTGGGGGTCTGGACAGGGGGCCTTCGGCAGGTCTGCTCTGAAAACGGGAACTTCTGCAGATAGATCGGAGCCAGAAAGAGCTAGTCTGGAAAGCTGTTGCTCAGCCTCATCTGCCCATGGCACTGCTCGCACAGAGGCACAGAGACTGGGGCTGCTTGCTTAACATGCCACCTCAAACTTCAAACGTAGATTTGGGGGTCCTTAGAGGGGGCCTCCAGCAGGCCCGCTCCGAAAATGTGAACGTCTGCAGATATCTCTTAGCCAGAAAGAGCTAGCCTGGAAAGCTGTTGCTCAGCCTCATCTGCCCATGGCACTGCTCGCACAGAGGCACAGAGACTGGGGCTGCTTGCTTGTCTTGCCACCTCAAACTTCAAAAGTAGCCTGGGAATGGTGGTGTCCCTGCCAGGCTCCCTTCGCAGCCCTGCTCTTTAAATGCGAACCTCTGCAGATAGCTGGCAGTCACAAGGGGCTAGCCTGGAAAGCTGTTGCTCAGCCTCATCTGCCCATGGCACTGCTCGCACAGAGGCACAGAGACTGGGGCTGCTTGCTTGTCTTGACACCTCAAACTTCAAATGTAGCTTTGAGGGTCCGTGCAGTGGGCCTCCGGCAGCCCTGCTCTGAACATGCGAACGTCTGCAGATAGCTCGCAGGCAGAAAGAGCTAGCCTGGAAAGCTGTTGCTCAGCCTCATCTGCCCATGGCACTGCTCGCACCGAGGCACAGAGACTGGGGCTGCTTGCTTAACATGTCACCTCAAACTTCAAACGTAAATTGTGGGGCCCTTAAAGGGGTCCTCCAGCAGGCCCGCTCCAAAAATGCGAACGTCTGCAGATAGCTGGCAGCCAGAAAGAGCTAGCCTGGAAAGCTGTTGCTCAGCCTCATCTGCCCATGGCACTGCTCGCACAGAGGCACAGAGACTGGGGCTGCTTGGTTAACATGCCACCTCAAACTTCAAACGTATATTTGGGGGTCTGTACAGGGGGCCTCCTGCAGGCCCACGCCGAAAATGCGAACGTCTGCAGATAGCTCGCAGCCAGAAAGAGCTAGCCTGGAAAGCTGTTGCTCAGCCTCATCTGCCCATGGCACTGCTCGCACAGAGGCACAGAGACTGGGGCTGCTTGCTTGTCTTGTTCCCTCAAACTTCAAACGTAGCTTTGGGTGTCTGGGCAGGGGGCCTTCGGCAGGCCTGGTCCAAAAATGTGAACGTCTGCAGATATCTCTTAGCCAGAAAGAGCTAGCCTGGAAAGCTGTTGCTCAGCCTCATCTGCCCATGGCACTGCTCGCACAGAGGCACAGAGACTGGGGCTGCTTGCTTGTCTTGCCACCTCAAACTTCAAAAGTAGCCTGGGAATGGTGGTGTCCCTGCCAGGCTCCCTTCGCAGCCCTGCTCTTTAAATGCGAACCTCTGCAGATAGCTGGCAGTCACAAGGGGCTAGCCTGGAAAGCTGTTGCTCAGCCTCATCTGCCCATGGCACTGCTCGCACAGAGGCACAGAGACTGGGGCTGCTTGCTTGTCTTGACACCTCAAACTTCAAATGTAGCTTTGAGGGTCCGTGCAGTGGGCCTCCGGCAGCCCTGCTCTGAACATGCGAACGTCTGCAGATAGCTCGCAGGCAGAAAGAGCTAGCCTGGAAAGCTGTTGCTCAGCCTCATCTGCCCATGGCACTGCTCGCACCGAGGCACAGAGACTGGGGCTGCTTGCTTAACATGTCACCTCAAACTTCAAACGTAAATTGTGGGGCCCTTAAAGGGGTCCTCCAGCAGGCCCGCTCCAAAAATGCGAACGTCTGCAGATAGCTGGCAGCCAGAAAGAGCTAGCCTGGAAAGCTGTTGCTCAGCCTCATCTGCCCATGGCACTGCTCGCACAGAGGCACAGAGACTGGGGCTGCTTGGTTAACATGCCACCTCAAACTTCAAACGTATATTTGGGGGTCTGTACAGGGGGCCTCCTGCAGGCCCACGCCGAAAATGCGAACGTCTGCAGATAGCTCGCAGCCAGAAAGAGCTAGCCTGGAAAGCTGTTGCTCAGCCTCATCTGCCCATGGCACTGCTCGCACAGAGGCACAGAGACTGGGGCTGCTTGCTTGTCTTGTTCCCTCAAACTTCAAACGTAGCTTTGGGTGTCTGGGCAGGGGGCCTTCGGCAGGCCTGGTCCAAAAATGGGAACGTCTGAAGAGAGCTCGCAGGCAGAAAGAGCTACCCTGGAAAGCTGTTGCTCAGCCTCATCTGCCCATGGCACTGCTCGCACAGAGGCACAGAGACTGGGGCTGCTTGCTTAACATGTCACCTCAAACTTCAAACGTAGATTTGGGGGTCCTTAGAGGGGGACTTCAGCAGGCCCGCTCCGAAAATGCTAACATCTGCAGATATCTCTTAGCCAGAAAGAGCTAGCCTGGAAAGCTGTTGCTCAGCCTCATCTGCCCATGGCACTGCTCGCACAGAGGCACAGAGACTGGGGCTGCTTTCTTGTCTTGCCACCTCAAACTTCAAACGTAGATTTAAGTGTCCGTGAAGTGGGCCTCCAGCAGCCCTGCTCCGGAAATGGGAACGTCTGCAGATAGCTCGCAGCCAGAAAGAGCTAGCCTGGAAAGCTGTTGCTCAGCCTTATCTGTCCATGGCACTGCTCGCACAGAGGCACAGAGACTGGGGCTGCTAGCTTGTCTTGTCCCCTCAAACTTCAAACGTAGCTTTGAGTGTCTGGGCAGGGGGCCTTCGGCAGGCCAAGTCCAAAAATGGGAATGTCTGCAGATAGCTCGCAGCCAGAAAGAGCTAGCTTGGAAAGCTGTTGCTCAGCCTCATCTGCCCATGGCACTGCTCGCACAGAGGCACAGAGACTGGGGCTGCTTGCTTAACATGCCACCTCAAACTTCAAACGTATATTTGGGGGTCTGTACAGGGGGCGTCCTGAAGGCCAGCTCCGAAAATGCGAACGTTTGCAGATAGCTCGCAGCCAGAAAGAGCTAGCCTGGAAAGCTGTTGCTCAGCCTCATCTGCCCATGGCACTGCTTGCACAGAGGCACAGAGACTGGGGCTGCTTGCTTGTCTTGCCAGCTCAAACTTCAAATGTAGCTTTGAGGGTCCGTGCAGTGGGCCTCCGGCAGCCCTGCTCTGAAAACGCGAACGTCTGCAGATAGCTCGCAGGCAGAAAGAGCTAGCCTGGAAAGCTGTTGCTCAGCCTCATCTGCCCATGGCACTGCTCGCACAGAGGCACAGAGACTGGGGCTGCTTGCTTAACATGTCACCTCAAACTTCAAACGTAAATTGTGGGGCCCTTACAGGGGTCCTTCAGCAGGCCCGCTCCAAAAATGCGAACGTCTGCAGATAGCTGGCAGCCAGAAAGAGCTAGCCTGGAAAGCTGTTGCTCAGCCTCATCTGCCCATGGCACTGCTCGCACAGAGGCACAGAGACTGGGGCTGCTTGGTTAACATGCCATCTCAAACTTCAAACGTATATTTGGGCGTCTGTACAGGGGGCCTCCTGCAGGCCCGCGCCAAAAATGCGAACGTCTGCAGATAGCTCGCAGCCAGAAAGAGCTAGCCTGGAAAGCTGTTGCTCAGCCTCATCTGCCCATGGCACTGCTCGCACAGAGGCACAGAGACTGGGGCTGCTTGCTTGTCTTGTCCCCTCAAACTTCAAACGTAGCTTTGGGTGTCTGGACAGGGGGCCTTCGGCAGGCCTGGTCCAAAAATGGGAATGTCTGCAGATAGCTCACAGACAGAAAGAGCTAGCCTGGAAAGCTGTTGCTCAGTCTCATCTGCCCATGGCACTGCTCGCACAGAGGCACAGAGACTGGGGCTGCTTAATTAACACGCGACCTCAAACTTCAAACGTAGATTTGGGGGTCCTTAGAGGGGGACTTCAGCAGGCCCGCTCCGAAAATGCTAACATCTGCAGATAGCTCGCAGGCAGAAAGAGCTAGCCTGGAAAGCTGTTGCTCAGCCTCATCTGCCCATGGCACTGCTCGCACAGAGGCACAGAGACTGGGGCTGCTTGCTTGTCTTGCCACCTCAAACTTCAAACGTAGATTTCAGTGTCCGTGAAGTGGGCCTCCAGCAGCCCTGCTCCGAAAATGGGAACGTCTGCAGATAGCTCGCAGCCAGAAAGAGCTAGCCTGGAAAGCTGTTGCTCAGCCTCATCTGTCCATGGCACTGCTCGCACAGAGGCACAGAGACTGGGGCTGCTAGCTTGTCTTGTCCCCTCAAACTTCAAACGTAGCTTTGAGTGTCTGGGCAGGGGGCCTTCGGCAGGCCTGGTCCAAAAATGGGAATGTCTGCAGATAGCTCGCAGCCAGAAAGAGCTAGCCTGGAAAGCTGTTGCTCAGCCTCATCTGCCCATGGCACTGCTCGCACAGAGGCACAGAGACTGGGGCTGCTTCCTTAACATGCCACCTCAAACTTCAAACATAGATTTGGATGTCCTTAGCGGGTGCCTCCAGCAGGCCCGCTCCGAAAATGCGAACGTCTGCAGATAGCTCGCAGCCAGAAAGAGCTAGCCTGGAAAGCTGTTGCTCAGCCTCATCTGACCATGGCACTGCTCGCACAGAGGCACAGAGACTGGGGCTACTTGCTTGTTTTGCCACCTCAAACTTCAAACGTAGATTTTGGTGTCCGTGAAGGGGGCCTCCAGCAGCCCTGCTCTCAAAATGCGAACGTCTGCAGATAGCTCGCAGGCAGAAAGAGATAGCCTGGAAAGCTGTTGCTCAGCCTCATCTGCCAATGGCACTGCTCGCACAGAGGCACAGAGACTGGGGCTGCTTTCTTGTCTTGCCACTTGAAACTCCAAATGTAGCCTGTGAAAGTTGATTTATCAGCCAGGCTCCTTTCGCAGCCCTGCTCCGAAAGTGCGAACGTCTGCAGATAGCTGGCAGACAGAAGCCGCTAGCCTGGAATGCTGTTTCTCAGCCTCATCTGCTCATGGCACTGCTCGCACAGAGGCAGAGAGACTGGGGCGGCTTGCTTGTCTTGCCAACTCAAACTTCAAACGTAGCTTTGAGGGTCCGTGCAGTGGGCCTCCGGCAGCCCTGCTCCCATAATGCGAACATCTGAAGAGAGCTCGCAGGCAGAAAGAGCTAGCCTGGAAAGCTGTTGCTCAGCCTCATCTGCCCATGGCACTGCTCGCACAGAGGCACAGAGACTGGTGCTGCTTGCTAGTCTTGCCACCTCAAACTTCAAACGTATATTTAAGTGTCCGTGAAGTGGGCCTCCAGCAGCCCTGCTCCGAAAATGCGAACGTCTGCAGATAGCTCGCAGGCAGAAAGAGCTAGCCTGTAAAGCTGTTGCTCAGCCTCATCTGCCCATGGCACTGCTCGCACAGAGGCACAGACACTGGGGCTGCTTGCTTGTCTTGTCCCCTCAAACTTCAAACGTAGCTTTGAGTGTCTGGGCAGGGGGCCTTCGGCAGGCCTGGTCCAAAAATGGGAATGTCTGCAGATAGCTCGCAGCCAGAAAGAGCTAGCCTGGAAAGCTGTTGCTCAGCCTCATCTGCCCATAGCACTGCTCGCACAGAGGCACAGAGACTGGGGCTGCTTGCTTAACATGCCACCTCAAACTGCAAACGTATATTTGGGGGTCTGTACAGGGGGCGTCCTGAAGGCCAGCTCCGAAAATGCGAACGTTTGCAGTTAGCTCGCAGCCAGAAAGAGCTAGCCTGGAAAGCTGTTGCTCAGCCTCATCTGCCCATGACACTGCTCGCACAGAGGCACAGAGACTGGGGCTGCTTGCTTGTCTTGCCACCTCAAACTTCAAACGTAGCTTTTGGGGGTCTGGGCAGGGGGCCTTCGGCAGGCCTGCTCCGACAACGGGAACGTCTGCAGATAGATCGGAGCCAGAAAAGCTAGCCTGGAAAGCTGTTGCTCAGCCTCATCTGTCCATGGCACTGCTCGCACAGAGGCACAGAGACTGGGGCTTCTTCCTTAACATGCCACCTCAAACTTCAAACATAGATTTGGATGTCCTTAGCGGGTGCCTCCAGCAGGCCCGCTCCGAAAATGCGAACGTCTGCAGATAGCTCGCAGCCAGAAAGAGCTAGCCTGGAAAGCTGTTGCTCAGCCTCATCTGACCATGGCACTGCTCGCACAGAGGCACAGAGACTGGGGCTACTTGCTTGTTTTGCCACCTCAAACTTCAAACGTAGATTTTGGTGTCCGTGAAGGGGGCCTCCAGCAGCCCTGCTCTCAAAATGCGAACGTATGCAGATAGCTCGAAGGCAGAAAGAGCTAGCCTGGAAAGCTGTTGCTCAGCCTCATCTGCCAATGGCACTGCTCTCACAGAGGCACAGAGACTGGGGCTGCTTTCTTGTCTTGCCACTTGAAACTCCAAATGTAGCCTGTGAAAGTTGATTTATCAGCCAGGCTCCTTTCGCAGCCCTGCTCCGAAAGTGCGAACGTCTGCAGATAGCTGGCAGACAGAAGGCGCTAGCCTGGAATGCTGTTTCTCAGCCTCATCTGCTCATGGCACTGCTCGCACAGAGGCAGAGAGACTGGGGCTGCTTGGTTAACATGCCACTTCAAACATCAAACTTATATTTAGGCGTCTGTACAGGGGGCCTCCTGCAGGTCCGCGCCGAAAATGCAAACGTCTGCAGATAGCTCGCAGCCAGAAATTGCTAGCCTGGAAAGCTGTTGCTCAGCCTCATCTGCCCATGGCACTGCTCGCACAGAGGCACAGAGACTGGGGCTGCTTGCTTGTCTTGCCACCTCAAACTTCAAATGTAGCTTTGAGGGTCAATGCAGTGGGCCTCCGGCAGCCCTGCTTCCAAAATGCGAACATCTGAAGAGAGCTCGCAGGCAGAAAGAGCTAGCCTGGAAAGCTATTGTTCAGCCTCATCTGCCCATGGCACTGCTCGCACAGAGGCACAGAGACTCGGGCTGCTTGCTTGTTTTGCCACTTCAAACTTCAAAAGTAGCTTTTGGTGTCCGTGAAGGGGGCCACCAGCAGCCCTGCTCTGAAAATGCGAACGTCTGCAGATAGCTCGCAGGCAGAAAGAGCTAGCCTGTAAAGCTGTTGCTCAGCCTCATCTTCCCATGGCACTGCTCGCACAGAGGCACAGAGACTCGGGCTGCTTGCTTAACATGCCACCTCAAACTTCAAACGTAGATTTGGTAGTCCTTAGAGTGGGACTTCAGCAGGCCTGGTCCAAAAATGGGAATGTCTGCAGATAGCTCGCAGCCAGAAAGAGCTAGCCTGGAAAGCTGTTGCTCAGCCTCATCTGTCCATGGCACTGCTCGCACAGAGGCACAGAGACTGGAGCTGCTTGCTTGTCTTGTCCCCTCAAACTTCAAACGTAGCTTTGGGTGTCTGGGCAGGAGGCCTTCGGCAGGCCTGGTCCAAAAATGGGAATGTCTGCAGATAGCTCGCAGCCAGAAAGAGCTAGCCTGGAAAGCTGTTTCTCAGCCACATCTGCCCATGGCACTGCTCGCACAGAGGCACAGAGACTGGGGCTGCTTGCTTGTCTTGCCCCCTCTGAACTTCTAACGTAGAATTGGGGGTCTGTACAGGGGGCGTCCTGCAGGCCCTCTCCGAAAATGCGAACGTCTGCAGATAGCTCGCAGGCAGAAAGAGCTAGCCTGGAAAGCTGTTGCTCAGCCTCATCTGCCCATGGCACTGCTCGCACAGAGGCACAGAGACTGGGGCTGCTTGCTTGTCTTGCCACCTCAAACTTCAAACGTAGATTTGGGTGTCCATGAAGGGGGCCTCCAGCAGCACAGCTCTGAAAACGGGAACGTCTGCAGATAGCTCGCAGGCAGAAAGAGCTAGCCTGGAAAGCTGTTGCTCAGCCTCATCTGCCCATGGCACTGCTCGCACAGAGGCACAGAGACTGGGGCTGCTTGCTTGTCTTGCCACCTCAAACTTCAAACGCAGATTTCAGTGTTCATGAGGGGGCCTGCAGCAGCCCAGCTCTGAAAATGTGAACGTCTGCAGATAGCTCGCAGCCAGAAAGAGCTAGCCTGGAAAGATGTTGCTCAGCCTCATCTGCCCATGGCATTGCTCACACAGAGGCACAGAGACTGGGGCTGCTTGCTTAACATGCCACCTCAAACTTCAAACGTAGATTTGGGGGTCTGGGCAGGGGGCGTTCGGCAGACCTGCTCCGAAAACGGGAACGTCTGCAGATAGCTCGGAGCCAGAAAAGCTAGCCTGGAAAGCTGTTGCTCAGTCTCATCTGCCCATGGCACTGCTCGTACAGAGGCACAGAGACTGGGGCTTCTTGCTTGTCTTGCCTCCTCAAACTTCTAACGTATCTTAAATGCTCTGTGCCGCTCGTCTCCGGCAGCTGTGGTCTGAAAATGCGAACGTCTGCAGATAGTTCGCAGGCAGAAAAAAACAGCCTGGAAAGCTGTTGCTCAGCCTCATCTGCCCATGGCACTGCTCACGCAGAAGCACAGAGATAGGGGCTGCTTGCTTAACATGCGACCTCATACTTCAAACGTAGAATTGGGGGTCCTTACACGGGGCCTCCAGAAGGCACGCTCCGCAAATGCGAACGTCTGCAGATAGCTCGCAGCCAGAAAGAGCTAGTCTGGAAAGCTGTTGCTCAGCCTCATCTGCCCATGGCACTGCTCGCACAGAGGCACAGAGACTGGGGCTGCTTGCTTGTCTTGTCCCCTCAAACTTCAAACGTAGATTTGGGTGTCTGGGCAGGGGGCCTTCGGCAGGCCTGGTCCAAAAATGGGAATGTCTGCAGATAGCTCGCAGACAGAAAGAGCTAGCCTGGAAAGCTGTTGCTCAGCCTCATCTGCCCATGGCACTGCTCGCACAGAGGCACAGAGACTGGGGCTGCTTGGTTAACATGTCACCTCAAACTTCAAACGTAGATTTGAGGTTCTATACAGGGGGCGTCCTGCACGCCCGCTCCGAAATTGCTAACGTCTGCAGATAGCTCGCAGCCAGAAAGATCTAGCCTGGAAATCTGTTGCTCAGCCTCATCTGCCCATGGCACTGCTCGCATAGAGGCACAGAGACTGGGGCTGCTTGCTTGTCTTGAACCCTCTGAACTACTAATGTATCTTAAGTGGTCCGTGCCGGGCGTCTCCGGCAGCCCTGCTCTGAAATGCGAACGTCTGCAGATAGTTCGCAGGCAGAAAATCCAGCCTGGAAAGATGTTTCTCAGCCTCACCTGCCCATGGCACTACTCACATAGAGGCACAGAGACTGGGGCTGCTTACTTGTCTTGCCACATCAAACTTCAAACGTATCTTTTGGGGGTCTGGACAGGAGGCCTTCAACAGGCCTGCTCCGAAAATGCGAACGTCTGCAGATAGCTCGGAGCCAGAAAGAGCTAGCCTGGAAAGCTGTTGCTCAGCCTCATCTGCCCATGGCACTGCTCGCACAGAGACACAGAGACTGGGGCTGCTTGCTTGTCTTGCCACCTCAAACTTCAAACGTAGATTTGGCAGTCTGGGCAGGGGGCGTTCGGCAGGCCTGCTCCGAAAATGGGAACGTCTGCAGATAGCTCGCAGGCAGAAAGAGCTAGCGTGGAAAGCTGTTGCTCAGCCTCATCTGCCCATGGCACTGCTCGCACAGAGGCACAGAGACTGGGGCTGCTTGCTTGTCTTGCCTCCTCAAACTTCAAACGTAGATTTGGGTGTACATGAAGGGGGCCTCCAGCAGCCCAGCTCTGAAAATGCGAATGTCTGCAGATAGCTCGCAGCCAGAAAGAGCTAGCCTGGAAAGCTGTTGCTCAGCCTCATCTGCCCATGGCACTGCTCACACAGAGGCACAGAGACTGGGGCTGCTTGCTTGTCTTGCCGCCTCAAACTTCTAACGTATCTTAAATGCTGTGTGCCGTGCGTCTCCGACAGCTGTGGTCTGAAAATGCGAATGTCTGCAGATAGTTCAAAGGCAGAAAAAAACAGCCTGGAAAGCTGTTGCTCAGCCTCATCTTCCCATGGCACTGCTCACACAGAGGCACAGAGACTGGGGCTGCTTCCCTAACATGCGACCTCATACTTCAAATGTAGAATTGGGGTTCTTACGGGGGGCCTCCAGGAGGCACGCTCCGAAAATGCGAACGTCTGCAGATAGCTCGCAGGCAGAAAGAGCTAGCCTGGAATGCTGTTGCTCAGCCTCATCTGCCCATGGCACTGCTCGCACAGAGGCACAGGGACTGGGGCTGCTTGCTTAAAATGCCACCTCAAACCTCAAAGGTAGATTTGAGGGTCCTTAGAGGAGGCCTCCAGCAGGCCCGTTCGAACATGCGAACGTCTGCAGATAGCTCGGAGCAAAAAAGAGCTAGCCTGGAAAGCTGTTGCTCAGCCTCATCTGCCCATGGCACTGCTCGCACAGAGGCACAGAGACTGGGGCTGCTTGCTTGTCTTGCCAACTCAAAATTCAAACGTAGCTGTGAGTGTCCGTGCAGTGGGCCTTCGGCAGCCCAGCTCTGAAAATGCGAACCTCTGAAGAGAGCTCGCAGGCAGAATGAGCTAGCCTGTAAAGCTGTTGCTCAGCCTCATCTGCCCATGGCACTGCTCGCACAGAGGCACAGAGACTGGGGATGCTGCTTGTCTTGCCACCTCAAAATTCAAATGTAGCTTTGGGTGTCCGTGCAGTGAGTCTCCGGCAGCCCTGTTCCCAAAAGGCGAACGTCTGAAGAGAGCTCGCAGGCAGAAAGAGCTAGCCTGGAAAGCTGTTGCTCAGCGTCATCTGCCCATGGCACTGGTCGCACAGAGGCACGGAGACTGGGGCTGCTTGCTTGTCTTGCCCACTCAAACTTCTAAGGTATCTTAAGTGGTCCGTGCCGCGCGTCTCCGGCAGCTGTGGTCTGAAAATGCGAACGTCTGCAGATAGTTCGCAGGCAGAAAAAACCTTCCTGTAAAGCTGTTGCTCAGCCTCATCTGCCCATGGCCCTGCTCGCACAGAGGCACAGAGACTGGGGCTGCTTGCTTGTCTTGCCACCTCAAACTTCAAATGCAGCTTTGGAGGTCTGAGCAGTGGGCGTTCGGCAGGCCTGCTCCGAAAACGGGAACGTCTGCAGATAGCTCGCAGCCAGAAAGAGCTAGCCTGGAAAGCTGTTGCTCAGCCTCATCTGCCCATGGCACTGCTCGCACAGAGGCACAGAGCCTTGACTTGCTTTCTTGTCTTGCCCCCTCAAACTTCACACGTATCTTAAGTGGTCCGTGCCGCGCGTCTCCGGCAGCTATGCTCTGAAAATGCGAACGTCTGCAGATGGTTCGCAGGCAGAAAAAAACAGCCTGTAAAGCTGTTGCTCAGCCTCATCTGCCCATGGCACTGCTCGCACAGAGGCACAGGGACTGGGGCTGCTTGCTTAAAATGCCACCTCAAACCTCAAAGGTAGATTTGAGGGTCCTTAGAGGAGGCCTCCAGCAGGCCCGTTCGAACATGCGAACGTCTGCAGATAGCTCGGAGCAAAAAAGAGCTAGCCTGGAAAGCTGTTGCTCAGCCTCATCTGCCCATGGCACTGCTCGCACAGAGGCACAGAGACTGGGGCTGCTTGCTTGTCTTGCCAACTCAAAATTCAAACGTAGCTGTGAGTGTCCGTGCAGTGGGCCTTCGGCAGCCCAGCTCTGAAAATGCGAACCTCTGAAGAGAGCTCGCAGGCAGAATGAGCTAGCCTGTAAAGCTGTTGCTCAGCCTCATCTGCCCATGGCACTGCTCGCACAGAGGCACAGAGACTGGGGATGCTGCTTGTCTTGCCACCTCAAAATTCAAATGTAGCTTTGGGTGTCCGTGCAGTGAGTCTCCGGCAGCCCTGTTCCCAAAAGGCGAACGTCTGAAGAGAGCTCGCAGGCAGAAAGAGCTAGCCTGGAAAGCTGTTGCTCAGCGTCATCTGCCCATGGCACTGGTCGCACAGAGGCACGGAGACTGGGGCTGCTTGCTTGTCTTGCCCACTCAAACTTCTAAGGTATCTTAAGTGGTCCGTGCCGCGCGTCTCCGGCAGCTGTGGTCTGAAAATGCGAACGTCTGCAGATAGTTCGCAGGCAGAAAAAACCTTCCTGTAAAGCTGTTGCTCAGCCTCATCTGCCCATGGCCCTGCTCGCACAGAGGCACAGAGACTGGGGCTGCTTGCTTGTCTTGCCACCTCAAACTTCAAATGCAGCTTTGGAGGTCTGAGCAGTGGGCGTTCGGCAGGCCTGCTCCGAAAACGGGAACGTCTGCAGATAGCTCGCAGCCAGAAAGAGCTAGCCTGGAAAGCTGTTGCTCAGCCTCATCTGCCCATGGCACTGCTCGCACAGAGGCACAGAGCCTTGACTTGCTTTCTTGTCTTGCCCCCTCAAACTTCACACGTATCTTAAGTGGTCCGTGCCGCGCGTCTCCGGCAGCTATGCTCTGAAAATGCGAACGTCTGCAGATGGTTCGCAGGCAGAAAAAAACAGCCTGTAAAGCTGTTGCTCAGCCTCATCTGCCCATGGCACTGCTCGCTCAGAAGCACAGAGACTGGGTATGCTTGCTTGTCTTTCCACCTCAAACTTCAAACGTAGATTTGGGTGTCCATGAAGGGGGCCTCCAGCAGCACAGCTCTGAAAACGGGAACGTCTGCAGATAGCTCGGAGCCAGAAAGAGCTGGCCTGGAAAGCTGTTGCTCAGCCTCATCTGCCCATGGCACTGCTCGCACAGAGGCACAGAGACTGGGGCTGCTTGCTTAACATGCGACCTCAAACTTCAAACGTAGCTTTGGGGGTCTGGGCAGGGGGCCTTCTGCAGGCCTGCTCCGAAAAATGGAACGTCTGCAGATAGTTCGCAGGCAAAAAAAACCTTCCTGTAAAGCTGTTGCTCAGCCTCATCTGCCCATGGCACTGCTCGCACAGAGGCACAGAGACTGGGGCTGCTTGCTTGTCTTGTCCCCTCAAACTTCAAACGTAGCTTTGGGGGTCCGTGCCGCGCGTCTCCGGCAGCTGTGGTCTGAAAATGCGAACGTCTGCAGATCGTTCGCAGGCAGAAAAAACCTTCCTGTAAAGCTGTTGCTCAGCCTCATCTGCCCATGGCACTGCTCGCACAGAGGCACAGAGACTGGGGCTGCTTGCTTGTCTTGCCACCTCAAAATTCAAATGTAGCTTTGGGGGTCCGTGCAGTGTGCCGCCGGCAGCCCTGCTCCGAAAATGCGAACGTCTGCAGATAGCTCGCAGGCAGAAAGAGCTAGCCTGCAATGCTGTTGCTCAGCCTCATCTGCCCATGGCACTGCTCGCACAGAGGCACAGACACTGGGGCTGATTGGTTAGCATGCCACCTCAAACTTCAAACGTATATTTGGGGTTCTGTACAGGGGGCCTCCTGCAGGCCCGCTAAGAAAATGCGAACGTCTCCAGATAGCTCGCAGGCAGAAAGAGCTAGCCTGGAAAGCTGTTGCTCAGCCTCATCTGCCCATGGCACTGCTCGCACAGAGGCACAGAGACTGGGGCTGCTTGTTTGTCTTGCCTACTCAAACTTCAAACGTAGCTGTGAGTGTCCGTGTAGTGGGCCTTCGGCAGCCCTGCTCCCAAAATGCGAACCTCTGAAGAGAGCTCGCAGGCAGAATGAGCTAGCCTGTAAAGCTGTTGCTCAGCCTCATCTGCCCATGGCACTGCTCGCACAGAGGCACAGAGCCTTGGCTTGCTTGCTTGTCTTGCCCCCTGAAACTTCACACGTATCTTAAGTGGTCGGTGCCGCGCGTCTCCGGCAGCCCTGCTCTGAAAATGCGAACGTCTGCAGATAGCTTGCAGCCAGAAAGAGCTAGCCTGGAAAGCTGTTGCTCAGCCTCATCTGTCCATGGTACTGCTCACACAGAGGCACACAGACAGGGGCTGCTTGCTTGTCTTGCCACCTCAAACTTCAAACATAGCTTTTGGTGTCCATGAGGGAGCCTCCAGCAGCCCAGCTCTGAAAATGCGAACGTCTGCAGATAGCTCGCAGCCAGAAAGAGCTAGCCTGGAAAGCTGTTGCTCAGCCTCATCTGCCCATGGCACTGCTCGCACAGAGGCACAGAGACTGGGGATGCTGCTTGTCTTGCCACCTCAAAATTCAAATGTAGCTTTGGGTGTCCGTGCAGTGAGTCTCCGGCAGCCCTGTTCCCAAAAGGCGAACGTCTGAAGAGAGCTCGCAGGCAGAAAGAGCTAGCCTGGAAAGCTGTTGCTCAGCGTCATCTGCCCATGGCACTGGTCGCACAGAGGCACGGAGACTGGGGCTGCTTGCTTGTCTTGCCCCCTCAAACTTCTAAGGTATCTTAAGTGGTCCGTGCCGCGCGTCTCCGGCAGCTGTGGTCTGAAAATGCGAACGTCTGCAGATAGTTCGCAGGCAGAAAAAACCTTCCTGTAAAGCTGTTGCTCAGCCTCATCTGCCCATGGCCCTGCTCGCACAGAGGCACAGAGACTGGGGCTGCTTGCTTGTCTTGCCACCTCAAACTTCAAATGCAGCTTTGAGGTCTGAGCAGTGGGCGTTCGGCAGGCCTGCTCCGAAAACGGGAACGTCTGCAGATAGCTCGCAGCCAGAAAGAGCTAGCCTGGAAAGCTGTTGCTCAGCGTCATCTGCCCATGGCACTGCTCGCACAGAGGCACAGAGCCTTGACTTGCTTTCTTGTCTTGCCCCCTCAAACTTCACACGTATCTTAAGTGGTCCGTGCCGCGCGTCTCCGGCAGCTATGCTCTGAAAATGCGAACGTCTGCAGATGGTTCGCAGGCAGAAAAAAACAGCCTGTAAAGCTGTTGCTCAGCCTCATCTGCCCATGGCACTGCTCGCTCAGAGGCACAGAGACTGGGTATGCTTGCTTGTCTTTCCACCTCAAACTTCAAACGTAGATTTGGGTGTCCATGAAGGGGGCCTCCAGCAGCACAGCTCTGAAAACGGGAACGTCTGCAGATAGCTCGGAGCCAGAAAGAGCTGGCCTGGAAAGCTGTTGCTCAGCCTCATCTGCCCATGGCACTGCTCGCACAGAGGCACAGAGACTGGGGCTGCTTGCTTGTCTTGCCACCTCAAACTTCAAACGTAGATTTGGATGTCCATGAGGGGGCCTGCAGCAGCCCACCTCTGAAAATGTGAACGTCTGCAGATAGCTCGCAGCCAGAAAGAGCTAGCCTGGAAAGCTGTTGCTCAGCCTCATCTGCCCATGGCACTGCTCGCACAGAGGCACAGAGACTCGGGCTGCTTGCTTGTTTTGCCACCTCAAACTTCAAACGTAGCTTTGGGGGTCTGGGCAGGGGGCCTTCTGCAGGCCTGCTCCGAAAAATGGAACGTCTGCAGATAGTTCGCAGGCAAAAAAAACCTTCCTGTAAAGCTGTTGCTCAGCCTCATCTGCCCATGGCACTGCTCGCACAGAGGCACAGAGACTGGGGCTGCTTGCTTGTTTTGTCCCCTCAAACTTCAAACGTAGCTTTGGGGGTCCGTGCCGCGCGTCTCCGGCAGCTGTGGTCTGAAAATGCGAACGTCTGCAGATAGTTCGCAGGCAGAAAAAACCTTCCTGTAAAGCTGTTGCTCAGCCTCATCTGCCCATGGCACTGCTCGCACAGAGGCACAGAGACTGGGGCTGCTTGCTTGTCTTGCCACCTCAAAATTCAAATGTAGCTTTGGGGGTCCGTGCAGTGTGCCGCCGGCAGCCCTGCTCTGAAAATGCGAACGTCTGCAGATAGCTCGCAGCCAGAAAGAGCTAGCCTGGAAAGCTGTTGCTCAGCCTCATCTGCCCATGGCACTGCTCGCACAGAGGCACAGACACTGGGGCTGATTGGTTAACATGCCACCTCAAACTTCAAACGTATATTTGGGGTTCTGTACAGGGGGCCTCCTGCAGGCCCTCTAAGAAAATGCGAACGTCTGCAGATAGCTCGCAGGCAGAAAGAGCTAGCCTGGAAAGCTGTTGCTCAGCCTCATCTGCCCATGGCACTGCTCGCACAGAGCCACAGAGACTGGGGCTGCTTGCTTGTCTTGCCACCTCAAACTTCAAAAGTATCTTTGGGGGTCTGGGCATGGGGCGTTCGGCAGGCCTGCTTCGAAAACGGGAACGTCTGTAGATAGCTCGCAGGCAGAAAGAGCTAGCCTGGAAAGCTGTTGCTCAGCCTCATCTGCCCATGGCACTGCTCGCACAGAGGCACAGAGACTGGGACTGCTTGCTTGTCTTGCCACCTTAAACTTCAAACGTAGATTTGGCCGTCCATAAAGGGGGCCTCCAGCAGCCCAGCTGTGAAAATGCGAACGTCTGCAGATAGCTCGCAGGCAGAAAGAGCTAGCCTGGAAAGCTGTTGCTCAGCCTCATCTGCCCATGGCACTGCTCACACAGAGGCACAGAGACTGGGGCTGCTTGCTTGTTTTGCCACCTCAAACTTCTAAGTATCTTAAATGCTCTGTGCCGCGCGTCTCCGGCAGCTGTGGTCTGAAAATGCGAATGTCTGCAGATAGTTCAAAGGCAGAAAAAAACAGCCTGGAAAGCTGTTGCTCAGCCTCATCTTCCCATGGCACTGCTCACACAGAGGCACAGAGACTGGGGCTGCTTCCCTAACATGCGACCTCATACTTCAAACGTAGAATTGGGGGTCCTTACAGGGGGCATCCAGGAGGCACGCTCTGAAAATGCGAACGTCTGCAGATAGCTCGCAGGCAGAAAGAGCTAGCCTGGAAAGCTGTTGCTCAGCCTCATCTGCCCATGGCACTGCTCGCACAGAGGCACAGGTACTGGGGCTGCTTGCTTAACATGCCACCGCAAACCTGAAAGGTAGATTTGAGGGTCCTTAGAGGAGTCCTCCAGCAGGCCCGTCCGAAAATGCGAACGTCTGCAGATAGCTCGCAGCCAGAAAGAGCTAGCCTGCAAAGCTGTTGCTCAGCCTCATCTGCCCATGGCAGTGCTCGCACAGAGGCACAGAGACTGGGGCTGCTTGCTTGTCTTGCCACCTCAAATTTCAAATGTAGCTTTTGGGGTCCGTGCAGGGTGCCTCCAGCAGGCCCGCTCCGAAAATGCGAACGTCTGCCGATAGCTCCGAGCCAGAAAGAGCTAGCTTGGAAAGCTGTTGCTCAGCCTCATCTGCCCATGGCACTGCTCGCACAGAGGCACAGAGACTGGGGCTGCTTGCTTAACATGCGACCTCAAACTTCAAACATAGCTTTGGGGGTCTGGGCAGGGGGCCTTCGGCAGGCCTGGTCCGAAAAATGTAACGTCTGCAGATAGCTCGCATCCAGAAAGAGGTAGCCTGGAAAGTTGTTGCTCAGCCTCATCTGCCCATGGCACTGCTCACACAGAGGCACAGAGACTGGGGCTGCTTGCTTGTCTTGCCACCTCAAACTTCAAACGTATATTTGGGGTTCTATACAGGGGGCCTCCTGCAGGCCCGCTAAGAAAATGCGAACGTCTGCAGATAGCTCGCATCCAGAAAGAGGTAGCCTGGAAAGCTGTTTCTCAGCCTCATCTGCCCATGGCACTGCTCGCACAGAGGCACAGAGCCTTGGCTTGCTTGCTTGTCTTGTCCCCTCTAACTTCAAACGTAGCTTAGGTGGTCCGTGCCGCACGTCTCCGGCAGCCCTGCTCTGAAAATGCGAACGTCTGCAGATGGTTCGCAGGCAGAAAAAAACAGCCTGGAAAGCTGTTCTCAGCCTCATCTGCCCATGGCACTGCTCGCACAGAGGCACAGAGACTGGAACTGCTTCTTTGTCTTGCCACCTCAAACTTCAAACGTAGATTAGGTGTCCATGAAGGGGGCCTCCAGCAGCCCAGCTCTGAAAATGCGAACGTCTGCAGATAGCTCGCAGGCAGAAAGAGCTAGCCTGGAAAGCTGTTGCTCAGCCTCATCTTCCCATGGCACTGCACCCACAGAGGCACAGAGACTGGGGCTGCTTCCCTAACATGCGACCTCATACTTCAAACGTAGATTTGGGGGTCCTTAGAGGGGGCCTCCAGGGTGCACGCTCCGAAAATGCGAACGTCTGCAGATAGCTCGCAGGCAGAAAGAGCTAGCCTGGAAAGCTGTTGCTCAGCCTAATCTGCACATGGCACTGCTCGCACAGAGGCACAGGGACTGGGGCTGCTTGCTTAACATGCCACCTACAACGTCAAAGGTAGATTATAGGGTCCTTAGAGGAGGCCTCCAGCAGGCCCGCTCCGAAAATGCGAACGTCTGCAGATAGTTCGCAGGCAGAAAGAGCTAGCCTGGAAAGCTGTTGCTCACCCTCATCTGCCCATGGTACTGCGCACACAGAGGCACAGAGACTGGGGCTGCTTGCTTGTCTTGCCACCTCAAACTTCAAACATAGCTTTTGGTGTCCAAGAGGGAGCCTCCAGCAGCCCAGCTCTGAAAATGCGAACGTCTGCAGATAGCTCGCAGGCAGAAAGAGCTAGCCTGGAAAGCTGTTGCTCAGCCTCATCTGCCCATGGCACTGCTCGCACAGAGGCACGGAGACTGGAGCTGCTTGCTTGTCTTGCCCCCTCAAACTTCTAACGTATCTTAAGTGGTCCGTGCCGCGCGTCTCCGGCAGCTGTGGTCTGAAAATGCGAAAGTCTGCAGATAGTTCGCAGGCAGAAAAAACCTTCCTGTAAAGCTGTTGCTCAGCCTCATCTGCCCATGGCACTGCTCGCACAGAGGCACAGAGACTGGGGCTGCTTGGTTCACATGCCACCTCAAACTTCAAACGTAGAATTGGGGGTCCTTACAGGGGGCCTCCAAGAGGCACGCTCCGAAAACGGGAACGTCTGCAGATAGCTCGCAGGCAGAAAGAGCTAGCCTGGAAAGCTGTTGCTCAGCCTCATCTGCCCATGGCACTGCTCGCACAGAGGCACAGGGACTGGGGCTGCTTGCTTAACATGCCACCTCAAACTTCAAACGTAGATTTGGGGGTCTGTACAGGGGGCATAGTGCAGGTCCGCTCCGAAAACGCGAACGTCTGCAGATGGTTCACAGGCAGAAAAAAACAGCCTGGAAAGCTGTTGCTCAGCCTCATCTGCCCATGGCACTGCTCGCACAGAGGCACAGAGACTAGGGCTGCTTGCTTGTCTTGTCACCTCAAACTTCGAACGTAGCTTTGGCGGTCTGGGCAGGGAGCCTTCGGCAGGCCTGCTCCGAAAAATGGAACGTCTGCAGATAGTTCCGAGCCAGAAAGAGCTAGCTTGGAAAGCTGTTGCTCAGCCTCATCTGCCCATGGCACTGCTCGCACAGAGGCACAGAGACTTGGGCTGCTTGCTTAACATGCCACCTCAAACTTCAAACGTAGATTTGAGGGTCCTTAGAGGGGGCCTCCAGCAGGCCCGGTCCGAAAATGCGAACGTTTGCAGATAGATGGCAGCCAAAAAGAGCTAGCCTGGAAAGCTGTTGCTCAGCCTCATCTGCCCATGCTACTGCGACCACAGAGGCACGGAGACTGGGGCTGCTTGCTTGTCTTGCCACCTCAAACTTCAAATGTAGCTTTGGGTGTCCGTGCAGTGAGACTCCGGTAGCCCTGCTCCCAAAAGGCGAACGTCTGCAGATAGCTCGCAGGCAGAAAGAGCTAGCCTGGAAAGCTGTTGCTCAGCCTCATCTGCCCATGGCACTGCTCGCACAGTGGCACAGAGACTGGGGCTGCTTGCTTGTCTTGCCACCTTAAACTTCAAACTTAGATTTGGGTGTCCATGAAGGGGGCCTCCAGCAGCCCAGCTCTGAAAATGCGAACGTCTGCAGATAGCTCGCAGCCAGAAAGAGCTAGCCTGGAAAGCTGTTGCTCAGACTCATCTGCCCATGGCACTGCTCGCACAGAGGCACAGAGACTGGGGCTGCTTGGTTAACATGCCACCTCAAACCTCAAACTTATATTTGGGGGTCTGTACAGGGGGTCTCCTGCAGGCCCGCTCCGAAAATGCGAACGTCTGCAGATAGCTAGCAGGCAGAAAGAGCTAGCCTGGAAAGCTGTTGCTCAGCCTCATCTGCCCATGGCACTGCTCGCACAGAGCCACAGAGAGTGGGGCTGCTTGCTTGTTCTGCCAGCTCAAACTTCAAATGTATCTTTGAGTGTCCGTGCAGTGGGCCTTCGGCAGCCCTGCTCCCAAAAGGCGAACGTCTGAAGAGAGCTCGCAGGCAGAATGAGCTAGCCTGGAAAGATGTTGCTCAGCCTCATCTGCCCATGGCACTGCTCGCACAAAGGCACAGAGCCTTGGCTTGCTTGCTTGTCTTGCCCCCTCAAACTTCACACGTATCTTAAGTGGTCCGTTCCACGCGTCTCCGGCAGCCCTGCTGTGAAAATGCGAACGTCTGCAGATGGTTCGCAGGCAGAAAAAAACATCCTGGAAAGCTGTTCTCAGCCTCATCTGCCCATGGCACTGCTCGCACAGAGGCACAGAGACTGGGGCTGCTTGCTTGTCTTGCCACCTCAAACTTCGAACATAGCTTTGGTTGTCTGGGCAGGGGGCCTTCGACAGGCCTGCTCCGAAAAATGGAACGTTTGCAGATAGCTCGCAGCCAGAAAGAGCTAGCCTGGAAAGCTGTTGCTCAGCCTCATCTGCCCATGGCACTGCTCGCACAGAGGCACAGAGACTGGGGCTGCTTGCTTAACATGCCACCTCAAACTTCAAACGTAGATTTGCGGGTCCTTAGAGAGGGCCTCCAGCAGGATCGGTCCGAAAATGCGAACGTCTGCAGATAGCTTGCAGCCAGAAAGAGCTAGCCTGGAAAGATGTTGCTCAGCCTCATCTGCCCATGGTACTGCTCGCACAGAGGCACAGAGACTGGGGCTGCTTGCTTTAACATGCGACCTCAAACTTCAAACGTAGCTTTGAGGGTCTGAGCAGGGGGCGTTCGGCAGGCCTGCTCCGAAAACGGGAACGTCTGCAGATAGCTCGCAGCCAGAAAGAGCTAGCCTGGAAAGCTGTTGCTCAGCCTCATCTGCCCATGGCACTGCTCGCACAGAGGCACAGAGACTGGGGCTGCTTGCTTGTCTTGCCACCTCAAACTTCAAACGTAGCTTTGGGGGTCTCTGCGGGGGGCCTTCGGCAGGCCTGCTCCGAAAATGGGAACATCTGCAGATAGATGGCAGCCAGAAAGAGCTAGCCTGGAAAGCTGTTGCTCAGCCTCATCTGCCCATGGCACTGCTCGCACAGAGGCACAGAGACTGGGGCTGCTTGCTTAACATGTCACCTCAAACTTCAAACGTAGATTTGGGGGTCCTTAGAGGGGCCTCCAGCAGGCCCGCTCCGAAAATGCGAACGTCTGCAGATAGCTCGCAGCCAGAAAGAGCTAGCCTGGAAAGCTGTTGCTCAGCCTCATCTGCCCATGGCACTGCTCGCACAGAGGCACAGAGACTGGGGCTGCTTGCTTGTCTTGCCAACTAAAACTTCAAATGTAGATTTGGGTGTCCATGAAGGGGGCCTCCAGCAGCGCAGCTCTGAAAATCCGAACGTCTGCAGATATCTCTTAGCCAGAAAGAGCTAGCCTGGAAAGCTGTTGCTCAGCCTCATCTGCCCATGGCACTGCTCGCACAGAGGCACAGAGACTGGGGCTGCTTGCTTAACATGCGACCTCAAACTTCAAACGTAGATTTGGGGGTCTGTACATGGGGCCTCCAGCAGCCCTGCTCTGAAAATGCGAACGTCTGCAGATAGATGGCAGCCAGAAAGAGCTAGCCTGGAAAGCTGTTGCTCAGCCTCATCTGCCCATGGCACTGCTCGCACAGAGGCACAGGGACTGGGGCTGCTTGCTTAACATGCCACCTACAACGTCAAAGGTAGATTATAGGGTCCTTAGAGGAGGCCTCCAGCAGGCCCGCTCCGAAAATGCGAACGTCTGCAGATAGTTCGCAGGCAGAAAGAGCTAGCCTGGAAAGCTGTTGCTCACCCTCATCTGCCCATGGTACTGCGCACACAGAGGCACAGAGACTGGGGCTGCTTGCTTGTCTTGCCACCTCAAACTTCAAACATAGCTTTTGGTGTCCAAGAGGGAGCCTCCAGCAGCCCAGCTCTGAAAATGCGAACGTCTGCAGATAGCTCGCAGGCAGAAAGAGCTAGCCTGGAAAGCTGTTGCTCAGCCTCATCTGCCCATGGCACTGCTCGCACAGAGGCACGGAGACTGGGGCTGCTTGCTTGTCTTGCCCCCTCAAACTTCTAACGTATCTTAAGTGGTCCGTGCCGCGCGTCTCCGGCAGCTGTGGTCTGAAAATGCGAAAGTCTGCAGATAGTTCGCAGGCAGAAAAAACCTTCCTGTAAAGCTGTTGCTCAGCCTCATCTGCCCATGGCACTGCTCGCACAGAGGCACAGAGACTGGGGCTGCTTGGTTCACATGCCACCTCAAACTTCAAACGTAGAATTGGGGGTCCTTACAGGGGGCCTCCAAGAGGCACGCTCCGAAAACGGGAACGTCTGCAGATAGCTCGCAGGCAGAAAGAGCTAGCCTGGAAAGCTGTTGCTCAGCCTCATCTGCCCATGGCACTGCTCGCACAGAGGCACAGGGACTGGGGCTGCTTGCTTAACATGCCACCTCAAACTTCAAACGTAGATTTGGGGGTCTGTACAGGGGGCATAGTGCAGGTCCGCTCCGAAAACGCGAACGTCTGCAGATGGTTCGCAGGCAGAAAAAAACAGCCTGGAAAGCTGTTGCTCAGCCTCATCTGCCCATGGCACTGCTCGCACAGAGGCACAGAGATTAGGGCTGCTTGCTTGTCTTGTCACCTCAAACTTCGAACGTAGCTTTGGCGGTCTGGGCAGGGAGCCTTCGGCAGGCCTGCTCCGAAAAATGGAACGTCTGCAGATAGTTCCGAGCCAGAAAGAGCTAGCTTGGAAAGCTGTTGCTCAGCCTCATCTGCCCATGGCACTGCTCGCACAGAGGCACAGAGACTTGGGCTGCTTGCTTAACATGCCACCTCAAACTTCAAACGTAGATTTGAGGGTCCTTAGAGGGGGCCTCCAGCAGGCCCGGTCCGAAAATGCGAACGTTTGCAGATAGATGGCAGCCAAAAAGAGCTAGCCTGGAAAGCTGTTGCTCAGCCTCATCTGCCCATGCTACTGCGACCACAGAGGCACGGAGACTGGGGCTGCTTGCTTGTCTTGCCACCTCAAACTTCAAATGTAGCTTTGGGTGTCCGTGCAGTGAGACTCCGGTAGCCCTGCTCCCAAAAGGCGAACGTCTGCAGATAGCTCGCAGGCAGAAAGAGCTAGCCTGGAAAGCTGTTGCTCAGCCTCATCTGCCCATGGCACTGCTCGCACAGTGGCACAGAGACTGGGGCTGCTTGCTTGTCTTGCCACCTTAAACTTCAAACTTAGATTTGGGTGTCCATGAAGGGGGCCTCCAGCAGCCCAGCTCTGAAAATGCGAACGTCTGCAGATAGCTCGCAGCCAGAAAGAGCTAGCCTGGAAAGCTGTTGCTCAGACTCATCTGCCCATGGCACTGCTCGCACAGAGGCACAGAGACTGGGGCTGCTTGGTTAACATGCCACCTCAAACCTCAAACTTATATTTGGGGGTCTGTACAGGGGGTCTCCTGCAGGCCCGCTCCGAAAATGCGAACGTCTGCAGATAGCTAGCAGGCAGAAAGAGCTAGCCTGGAAAGCTGTTGCTCAGCCTCATCTGCCCATGGCACTGCTTGCACAGAGCCACAGAGAGTGGGGCTGCTTGCTTGTTCTGCCAGCTCAAACTTCAAATGTATCTTTGAGTGTCCGTGCAGTGGGCCTTCGGCAGCCCTGCTCCCAAAAGGCGAACGTCTGAAGAGAGCTCGCAGGCAGAATGAGCTAGCCTGGAAAGATGTTGCTCAGCCTCATCTGCCCATGGCACTGCTCGCACAAAGGCACAGAGCCTTGGCTTGCTTGCTTGTCTTGCCCCCTCAAACTTCACACGTATCTTAAGTGGTCCGTGCCACGCGTCTCCGGCAGCCCTGCTCTGAAAATGCGAACGTCTGCAGATGGTTCGCAGGCAGAAAAAAACATCCTGGAAAGCTGTTCTCAGCCTCATCTGCCCATGGCACTGCTCGCACAGAGGCACAGAGACTGGGGCTGCTTGCTTGTCTTGCCACCTCAAACTTCGAACATAGCTTTGGTTGTCTGGGCAGGGGGCCTTCGACAGGCCTGCTCCGAAAAATGGAACGTTTGCAGATAGCTCGCAGCCAGAAAGAGCTAGCCTGGAAAGCTGTTGCTCAGCCTCATCTGCCCATGGCACTGCTCGCACAGAGGCACAGAGACTGGGGCTGCTTGCTTGTCTTGCCACCTCAAACTTCAAACGTAGATTTGGGTGTCCATGAAGGGGGCCTCCAGCAGCGCAGCTCTGAAAATCCGAACGTCTGCAGATATCTCTTAGCCAGAAAGAGCTAGCCTGGAAAGCTGTTGCTCAGCCTCATCTGCCCATGGCACTGCTCGCACAGAGGCACAGAGACTGGGGCTGCTTGCTTAACATGCGACCTCAAACTTCAAACGTAGATTTGGGGGTCTGTACATGGGGCCTCCAGCAGCCCTGCTCTGAAAATGCGAACGTCTGCAGATAGATGGCAGCCAGAAAGAGCTAGCCTGGAAAGCTGTTGCTCAGCCTCATCTGCCCATGGCACTGCTCGCACAGAGGCACAGAGACTGGGGCTGCTTCCCTAACATGCGACCTCATACTTCAAACGTAGATTTGGGGGTCCTTAGAGGGGGCCTTCAGGAGGCACGCTCCGAAAATGCGAACGTCTGCAGATAGCTCGCAGGCAGAAAGAGCTAGCCTGGAAAGCTGTTGCTCAGCCTCATCTGCACATGGCACTGCTCGCACAGAGGCACAGGGACTGGGGCTGCTTGCTTAACATGCCACCTAAAACCTCAAAGGTAGATTATAGGGTCCTTAGAGGAGGCCTCCAGCAGGCCCGTCCGAAAATGCGAACGTCTGCAGATAGCTCGCAGCCAGAAAGAGCTAGCCTGGAAAGCTGTTGCTCAGCCTCATCTGCCCATGGCACTGCTCGCACAGAGGCACAGAGACTGGGGCTGCTTGGTTAACATGCCACCTCAAACCTCAAACTTATATTTGGGGGTCTGTACAGGGGGTCTCCTGCAGGCCCGCTCCGAAAATGCGAACGTCTGCAGATAGCTCGCAGGCAGAAAGAGCTAGCCTGGAAAGCTGTTGCTCAGCCTCATCTGCCCATGGCACTGCTCGCACAGAGGCACAGAGAGTGGGGCTGCTTGCTTGTCTTGCCAGCTCAAACTTCAAATGTATCTTTGAGTGTCCGTGCAGTGGGCCTTCGGCAGCCCTGCTCCCAAAAGGCGAACGTCTGAAGAGAGCTCGCAGGCAGAATGAGCTAGCCTGGAAAGCTGTTGCTCAGCCTCATCTGCTCATGGCACTGCTCGCACAAAGGCACAGAGCCTTGGCTTGCTTGCTTGTCTTGCCCCCTCAAACTTCACACGTATCTTAAGTGGTCCGTGCCACGCGTCTCCGGCAGCCCTGCTCTGAAAATGCGAACGTCTGCAGATAGCTCGCAGGCAAAAAGAGCTAACCTGGAAAGCTGTTGCTCAGCCTCATCTGCCCATGGCACTGCTCGCACAGAGGCACAGAGACTGGGGCTGCTTCCCTAACATGCGACCTCATACTTCAAACGTAGATTTGGGGGTCCTTAGAGGGGGCCTCCAGGAGGCACGCTCCGAAAATGCGAACGTCTGCAGATAGCTCGCAGGCAGAAAGAGCTAGCCTGGAAAGCTGTTGCTCAGCCTCATCTGCACATGGCACTGCTCGCACAGAGGCACAGGGACTGGGGCTGCTTGCTTAACATGCCACCTAAAACCTCAAAGGTAGATTATAGGGTCCTTAGAGGAGGCCTCCAGCAGGCCCGTCCGGAAATGCGAACGTCTGCAGATAGCTCGCAGGCAGAAAGAGCTAGCCTGGAAAGCTGTTGCTCAGCCTCATCTGCCCATGGCACTGCTCGCACAGAGGCAAAGAGACTGGGGCTGCTTGCTTGTTTTGCCACCTCAAACTTCAAACGTAGATTTGGGTGTCAATGAAGGGGGCCTTCAGCAGCCCAGCTCTGAAAATGCGAACGTCTGCAGATAGCTCGCAGGCAGAAAAAACCAGCCTGGAAAGCTGTTGCTCAGCCTCATCTGCCCATGGCACTGCTTGCACAGAGACACAGAGACTGGGGCTGCTTGCTTGTCTTGCTACCTCATATTTCAAATGTAGCTTTGGGGGTCCGTGCAGGGTGCCTCCGGCAGCCCTGCTCCCAAAAGGCGAACGTCTGAAGAGAGCTCGCAGGCAGAAAGAGCTAGCCTGGAAAGCTGTTGCTCAGCCTCATCTGCCCATGGCACTGCTCGCACAGAGGCACGGAGACTGGGGCTGCTTGCTTGTCTTGCCCCCTCAAACTTCTAACGTATCTTAAGTGGTCCGTGCCGCGCGTCTCCGGCAGCTGTGGTCTGAAAATGCGAAAGTCTGCAGATAGTTCGCAGGCAGAAAAAACCTTCCTGTAAAGCTCTTGCTCAGCCTCATCTGCCCATGGCACTGCTCGCACAGAGGCACAGAGACTGGGGCTGCTTGGTTCACATGCCACCTCAAACTTCAAACGTAGAATTGGGGGTCCTTACAGGGGGCCTCCAAGAGGCACGCTCCGAAAATGCGAACGTCTGCAGATAGCTCGCAGGCAGAAAGAGCTAGCCTGGAAAGCTGTTGCTCAGCCTCATCTGCCCATGGCACTGCTCGCACAGAGGCACAGGGACTGGGGCTGCTTGCTTAACATGCCACCTCAAACTTCAAACGTAGATTTGGGGGTCTGTACAGGGGGCATAGTGCAGGTCCGCTCCGAAAACGCGAACGTCTGCAGATGGTTCGCAGGCAGAAAAAAACAGCCTGGAAAGCTGTTGCTCAGCCTCATCTGCCCATGGCACTGCTCGCACAGAGGCACAGAGCCTTGGCTTGCTTGCTTGTTTTGCCCCCTCAAACTTCACACGTATCTTAAGTGGTCTGTGCCACGAGTCTCCGGCAGCCCTGTTCTGAAAATGCGAACCTCTGCAGATGGTTTGCAGGCAGAAAAAAACATCCTGGAAAGCTGTTCTCAGCCTCATCTGCCCATGGCACTGCTCGCACAGAGGCACAGAGACTGGGGCTGCTTGCTTGTCTTGCCACCTCAAACTTCAAACGTAGCTTTGGTTGTCTGGGCAGGGGGCCTTCGGCAGGCCTGCTCCGAAAAATGGAACGTCTGCAGATAGCTCGCAGGCAGAAAGAGCTAGCCTGGAAAGCTGTTGCTCAGCCTCATCTGCCCATGGCACTGCTCGCACAGAGGCACAGAGACTGGGGCTGCTTGGTTAACATGCCACCTCAAACCTCAAACTTATATTTGGGGGTCTGTACAGGGGGTCTCCTGCAGGCCCGCTCCGAAAATGCGAACGTCTGCAGATAGCTCGCAGGCAGAAAGAGCTAGCCTGGAAAGCTGTTGCTCAGCCTCATCTGCCCATGGCACTGCTCGCACAGAGCCACAGAGAGTGGGGCTGCTTGCTTGTCTTGCCAGCTCAAACTTCAAATGTATCTTTGAGTGTCCGTGCAGTGGGCCTTCGGCAGCCCTGCTCCCAAAAGGCGAACGTCTGAAGAGAGCTCGCAGGCAGAATGAGCTAGCCTGGAAAGCTGTTGCTCAGCCTCATCTGCTCATGGCACTGCTCGCACAAAGGCACAGAGCCTTGGCTTGCTTGCTTGTCTTGCCCCCTCAAACTTCACACGTATCTTAAGTGGTCCGTGCCACGCGTCTCCGGCAGCCCTGCTCTGAAAATGCGAACGTCTGCAGATAGCTCGCAGGCAAAAAGAGCTAACCTGGAAAGCTGTTGCTCAGCCTCATCTGCCCATGGCACTGCTCGCACAGAGGCACAGAGACTGGGGCTGCTTCCCTAACATGCGACCTCATACTTCAAACGTAGATTTGGGGGTCCTTAGAGGGGGCCTCCAGGAGGCACGCTCCGAAAATGCGAACGTCTGCAGATAGCTCGCAGGCAGAAAGAGCTAGCCTGGAAAGCTGTTGCTCAGCCTCATCTGCACATGGCACTGCTTGCACAGAGACACAGAGACTGGGGCTGCTTGCTTGTCTTGCTACCTCATATTTCAAATGTAGCTTTGGGGGTCCGTGCAGGGTGCCTCCGGCAGCCCTGCTCCCAAAAGGCGAACGTCTGAAGAGAGCTCGCAGGCAGAAAGAGCTAGCCTGGAAAGCTGTTGCTCAGCCTCATCTGCCCATGGCACTGCTCGCACAGAGGCACGGAGACTGGGGCTGCTTGCTTGTCTTGCCCCCTCAAACTTCTAACGTATCTTAAGTGGTCCGTGCCGCGCGTCTCCGGCAGCTGTGGTCTGAAAATGCGAAAGTCTGCAGATAGTTCGCAGGCAGAAAAAACCTTCCTGTAAAGCTCTTGCTCAGCCTCATCTGCCCATGGCACTGCTCGCACAGAGGCACAGAGACTGGGGCTGCTTGCTTAACATGCCACCTCAAACTTCAAACGTAGATTTGGGGGTCTGTACAGGGGGCATAGTGCAGGTCCGCTCCGAAAACGCGAACGTCTGCAGATGGTTCGCAGGCAGAAAAAAACAGCCTGGAAAGCTGTTGCTCAGCCTCATCTGCCCATGGCACTGCTCGCACAGAGGCACAGAGCCTTGGCTTGCTTGCTTGTTTTGCCCCCTCAAACTTCACACGTATCTTAAGTGGTCTGTGCCACGAGTCTCCGGCAGCCCTTTTCTGAAAATGCGAACCTCTGCAGATGGTTTGCAGGCAGAAAAAAACATCCTGGAAAGCTGTTCTCAGCCTCATCTGCCCATGGCACTGCTCGCACAGAGGCACAGAGACTGGGGCTGCTTGCTTGTCTTGCCACCTCAAACTTCAAACGTAGATTTGCGGGTCCTTAGAGAGGGCCTCCAGCAGGATCGGTCCGAAAATGCGAACGTCTGCAGATAGCTTGCAGTCAGAAATAGCTAGCCTGGAAAGATGTTGCTCAGCCTCATCTGCCCATGGTACTGCTCGCACAGAGGCACAGAGACTGGGGCTGCTTGCTTTAACATGCGACCTCAAACTTCAAACGTAGCTTTGAGGGTCTGAGCAGGGGGCGTTCGGCAGGCCTGCTCCGAAAACGGGAACGTCTGCATATAGCTCGCAGCCAGAAAGAGCTAGCCTGGAAAGCTGTTGCTCATCTGCCCATCTGCCCAGCCTCATCTGCCCATGGCACTGCTCGCACAGAGACACAGAGACGGGGGCTGCTTGCTTGTCTTGCCACCTCAAACTTCAAACGCAGCTTTGGGGGTCTCTGCGGGGGGCCTTCGGCAGGCCTGCTCCGAAAATGGGAACATCTGCAGATAGATGGCAGCCAGAAAGAGCTAGCCTGGAAAGCTGTTGCTCAGCCTCATCTGCCCATGGCACTGCTCGCACAGAGGCACAGAGACTGGGGCTGCTTGGTTAACATGCCACCTCAAACTTCAAACTTATATTTGGGGGTCTGTACAGGGGGTCTCCTGCAGGCCCGCTCCGAAAATGCGAACGTCTGCAGATAGCTCGCAGCTAGAAAGAGCTCTCCTGGAAAGCTGTTGCTCAGCCTCATCTGCCCATGGCACTGCTCGCACAGAGCCACAGAGAGTGGGGCTGCTTGCTTGTCTTGCCAGCTCAAACTTCAAATGTATCTTTGAGTGTCCGTGCAGTGGGCCTTCGGCAGCCCTGCTCCCAAAAGGCGAACGTCTGAAGAGAGCTCGCAGGCAGAATGAGCTAGCCTGTAAAGCTGTTGCTCAGACTCATCTGCCCATGGCACTGCTCGCACAGAGGCACAGAGCCTTGGCTTGCTTGCTTGTCTTGCCACCTCAAACTTCACACGTATCTTAAGTGGTCCGTGCCACGCGTCTCCGGCAGCCCTGCTCTGAAAATGCGAACGTCTGCAGATGTTTCGCAGGCAGAAAAAAACATCCTGGAAAGCTGTTCTCAGCCTCATCTGCCCATGGCACTGCTCGCACAGAGGCACAGAGACTGGGGCTGCTTGCTTGTCTTGCCACCTCAAACTTCGAACGTAGCTTTGGTTGTCTGGGCAGGGGGCCTCCGGCAGCCCTGCTCCGAAATTGGAACGTCTGCAGATAGCTCGCAGCCAGAAAGAGCTAGCCTGGAAAGCTGTTGCTCAGCCTCATCTGCCCATGGCACTGCTCGCACAGAGGCACAGAGACTGGGGCTGCTTGCTTAACATGCCACCTCAAACTTCAAACGTAGATTTGCGGGTCCTTAGAGAGGGCCTCCAGCAGGATCGGTCCGAAAATGCGAACGTCTGCAGATAGCTTGCAGCCAGAAAGAGCTAGCCTGGAAAGATGTTGCTCAGCCTCATCTGCCCATGGTACTGCTCGCACAGAGGCACAGAGACTGGGGCTGCTTGCTTTAACATGCGACCTCAAACTTCAAACGTAGCTTTGAGGGTCTGAGCAGGGGGAGTTCGGCAGGCCTGCTCCGAAAACGGGAACGTCTGCAGATAGCTCGCAGCCAGAAAGAGCTAGCCTGGAAAGCTGTTGCTCAGCCTCATCTGCCCATGGCACTGCTCACACAGAGGCACAGAGACTGGGGCTGCTTGCTTGTCTTGCCACCTCAAACTTCAAACGTATATTTGGGTGTCCATGAAGCGGGCCTCCAGCAGCCCTGCTCTGAAAATGCGAACGTCTGCAGATAGCTCGCAGCCAGAAAGAGCTAGCCTGGAAAGCTGTTGCTCAGCCTCATCTGCCCATGGCACTGCTCGCACAGAGGCACAGAGACTGGGGCTGCTTGCTTGTCTTGCCACCTCAAACTTCAAACGTAGCTTTGGGGGTCTCTGCGGGGGGAGTTCGGCAGGCCTGCTCCGAAAATGGGAACATCTGCAGATAGATGGCAGCCAGAAAGAGCTAGCCTGGAAAGCTGTTGCTCAGCCTCATCTGCCCATGGCACTGCTCACACAGAGGCACAGAGACTGGGGCTGCTTGCTTAACATGTTACCTCAAACTTCAAACGTAGATTTGGGGTTCCTTAGAGGGGCCTCCAGCAGGCCCGCTCCGAAAATGCGAACGTCTGCAGATAGCTCGCAGCCAGAAAGAGCTAGCCTGGAAAGCTGTTGCTCAGCCTCATCTGCCCATGGCACTGCTCGCACAGAGGCACAGAGACTGGGGCTGCTTGCTTGTCTTGCCAACTCAAACTTCAAACGTAGATTTGGGTGTCCATGAAGGGGGCCTCCAGCAGCGCAGCTCTGAAAATCCGAACGTCTGCAGATATCTCTTAGCCAGAAAGAGCTAGCCTGGAAAGCTGTTGCTCAGCCTCATCTGCCCATGGCACTGCTCGCACAGAGGCACAGAGACTGGGGCTGCTTGCTTAACATGCGACCTCAAACTTCAAACGTAGATTTGGGGGTCTGTACAGGGGGCCTCCAGCAGCCCTGCTCTGAAAATGCGAACGTCTGCAGATAGCTCGCAGGCAGAAAGAGCTAGCCTGGAAAGCTGTTGCTCAGCCTCATCTGCCCATGGCACTGCTCGCACAGAGGCACAGAGACTGGGGCTGCTTGCTTGTCTTGCCACCTCAAACTTCAAACGTAGATTTTGGTGTCCGTGAAGGGGGCCTCCAGCAGCCCTGCTCTGAAAATGCGAACGTCTGCAGATAGCTAGCACCAAAAAGAGCTAGCCTGCAAAGCTGTTGCTCAGCCTCCTCTGCCCATGGCACTGCTCGCACAGAGGCACAGAGACTGGGGCTGCTTGGTTAACATGCCACCTCAAAATTCAAACTTATATTTGGGGGTCTGTACAGGGGGCCTCCAAGAGGCACGCTCCGAAAATGGGAACGTCTGCAGATAGCTCGCAGGCAGAAAGAGCTAGCCTGGAAAGCTGTTGCTCAGCCTCATCTGCCCATGGCACTGCTCGCACAGAGGCACAGAGACTGGGGCTGCTTACTTGTCTTGCCACCTCAAACTTCGAACGTAGCATTGGCGGTCTGGGCAGGGGGCCTTCAGCAGGTCTGCTCCGAAAAATGGAACGTCTGCAGATAGCTCGCAGGTAGAAAGAGCTAGCCTGGAAAGCTGTTGCTCAGCCTCATCTGCCCATGGCACTGCTCGCACAGAGGCACAGAGACTGGGGCTGCTTGCTTGTCTTGCCGCCTCAAACTTCTAACGTATCTTAAATGCCCTGTGCCGCGCTTCTCCGGCAGCTGTGGTCTGAAAATACGAATGTCTGCAGATAGTTCAAAGGCAGAAAAAAACAGCCTGGAAAGCTGTTGCTCAGCCTCATCTGCCCATGGCACTGCTCACACAGAGGCACAGAGACTGGGGCTGCTTCCCTAACATGCCACCTCAAACTTCAAACGTATATTTGGGGGTCTGTACATGGGGCATAGTGCAGGTTCGCTCCGAAAATGCGAACGTCTGCAGATAGTTCGCAGGCAGAAAAAAACAGCCTGGAAAGCTGTTGATCAGCCTCATCTGCCCATGGCACTGCTCGCACAGAGGCACAGAGACTGGGGCTGCTTGCTTGTCTTGTCACCTCAAACTTCGAACGTAGCTTTGGCGGTCTGGGCAGGGAGCCTTCGGCAGGCCAGCTCCGAAAAATGGAACGTCTGCAGATAGTTCCGAGCCAGAAAGAGCTAGCTTGGAAAGCTGTTGCTCAGCCTCATCTGCCCATGGCACTGCTCGCACAGAGGCACAGAGACTTGGGCTGTTTGCTTAACATGCCACCTCAAACTTCAAACGTAGATTTGAGGGTCCTTAGAGGGGGCCTCCAGCAGGCCCGGTCCGAAAATGCGAACGTTTGCAGATAGATGGCAGCCAGAAAGAGCTAGCCAGGAAAGCTGTTGCTCAGCCTCATCTGCCCATGCTACTGCGACCACAGAGGCACGGAGACTGGGGCTGCTTGCTTGTCTTGCCACCTCAAACTTCAAATGTATCTTTGGGTGTCCGTGCAGTGAGACTCCGGTAGCCCTGCTCCCAAAAGGCGAAAGTCTGCAGATAGCTCGCAGGCAGAAAGAGCTAGCCTGGAAAGCTGTTGCTCAGCCTCATCTGCCCATGGCACTGCTCGCACAGTGGCTCAGAGACTGGGGCTGCTTGCTTCTCTTGCCACCTTAAAGTTCAAACGTAGATTTGGGTGTCCATGAAGGGGGCCTCCAGCAGCCCAGCTCTGAAAATGCGAACGTCTGCAGATAGCTCGCAGTTAGAAAGAGCTAGCCTGGAAAGCTGTTGCTCAGTCTCATCTGCCCATGGCACTGCTCGCACAGAGGCACAGAGACTGGGGCTGCTTGGTTAACATGCCACCTCAAACTTCAAACTTATATTTGGGGGTCTGTACAGGGGGTCTCCTGCAGGCCCGCTCCGAAAATGCGAACGTCTGCAGATAGCTCGCAGCTAGAAAGAGCTAGCCTGGAAAGCTGTTGCTCAGCCTCATCTGCCCATGGCACTGCTCGCACAGAGCCACAGAGACTGGGGCTGCTTGCTTGTCTTGCCAGCTCAAACTTCAAATGTATCTTTGAGTGTCCGTGCAGTGGGCCTTCGGCAGCCCTGCTCCCAAAAGGCGAACGTCTGAAGAGAGCTCGCAGGCAGAATGAGCTAGCCTGTAAAGCTGTTGCTCAGCCTCATCTGCCCATGGCACTGCTCGCACAGAGGCACAGAGCCTTGGCTTGCTTGCTTGTCTTGCCCCCTCAAACTTCACACGTATCTTAAGTGGTCTGTGCCACGAGTCTCCGGCAGCCCTGTTCTGAAAATGCGAACCTCTGCAGATGGTTTGCAGGCAGAAAAAAACATCCTGGAAAGCTGTTCTCAGCCTCATCTGCCCATGGCACTGCTCGCACAGAGGCACAGAGACTGGGGCTGCTTGCTTGTCTTGCCACCTCAAACTTCAAACGTAGCTTTGGTTGTCTGGGCAGGGGGCCTTCAGCAGGCCTGCTCCGAAAAATGGAACGTCTGCAGATAGCTCGCAGCCAGAAAGAGCTAGCCTGGAAAGCTGTTGCTCAGCCTCATCTGCCCATGGCACTGCTCGCACAGAGGCACAGAGACTGGGGCTGCTTGCTTAACATGCCACCTCAAACTTCAAACGTAGATTTGCGGGTCCTTAGAGAGGGCCTCCAGCAGGATCGGTCCGAAAATGCGAACGTCTGCAGATAGCTCGCAGTCAGAAAGAGCTAGCCTGGAAAGATGTTGCTCAGCCTCATCTGCCCATGGTACTGCTCGCACAGAGGCACAGAGACTGGGGCTGCTTGCTTTAACATGCGACCTCAAACTTCAAACGTAGCTTTGAGGGTCTGAGCAGGGGGCGTTCGGCAGGCCTGCTCCGAAAACGGGAACGTCTGCATATAGCTCGCAGCCAGAAAGAGCTAGCCTGGAAAGCTGTTGCTCAGCCTCATCTGCCCATGGCACTGCTCGCACAGAGGCACAGAGACTGGGGCTGCTTGCTTGTCTTGCCACCTCAAACTTCAAACGCAGCTTTGGGGGTCTGTACAGGGGGCCTCCAGCAGCCCTGCTCTGAAAATGCGAACGTCTGCAGATAGCTCGCAGGCAGAAAGAGCTAGCCTAGAAAGCTGTTGCTCAGCCTCATCTGCCCATGGCACTGCTCGCACAGAGGCACAGAGACTGGGGCTGCTTGCTTGTCTTGCCCCCTCAAACTGCAAACGTAGATTTGGGTGTCCGTGAAGGGGGCCTCCAGCAGCCCTGCTCTGAAAATGCGAACGTCTGCAGATAGGTAGCACCAAAAAGAGCTAGCCTGCAAAGCTGTTGCTCAGCCTCATCTGCCCATGGCACTGCTCGCACAGAGGCACAGAGACTGGGGCTGCTTGCTTGTCTTGCCACCTCAAACTTCAAACGTAGCTTTGGGTGTCCGTGAAGGGGGCCTTCAGCAGCCCTGCTCTGAAAATGCGAACGTCTGCAGATAGCTAGCACCAGAAAGAGCTAGCCTGGAAAGCTGTTGCTCAGCCTCATCTGCCCATGGCACTGCTCGCACAGAGGCACAGAGACTGGGGCTGCTTGCTTAACATGCGACCTCAAACTTCAAACATAGATTTGGGTGTCCATGAAGGGGGCCTCCAGCAGCCCAGCTCTGAAAATGCGAATGTCTGCAGATAGCTCGCAGGCAGAAAGAGCTAGCCTGGAAAGCTGTCGCTCAGCCTCATCTGCCCATGGCACTGCTCGCACAGAGGCACAGAGACTGGGGCTGCTTGCTTAACATGCCACCTCAAACTTCAAACGTAGATTTGGCGGTCTGTACAGGGGGCGTCCTGCAGTCCCACTCCGAAAATGCGAATGTCTGCAGATAGCTTGCAGCCAGAAAGATCTAGCCTGGAAAGCTGTAGCTCAGCCTCATCTGCCCATGGCACTGCTCGCACAGAGGCACAGAGACTGGGGCTGCTTGCTTGTCTTGCCACCTCAAATTTCAAATGTAGCTTTGGGGGTCCTTGCAGTGGGCCTCCGGCAGCCCTGCTCCCAAAAGGCGAACGTCTAAAGAGAGCTCGCAGGCAGAAAGAGCTAGCCTGTAAAGCTGTTGCTCAGCCTCATCTGCCCATGGCACTGCTCGCACAGAGGCACAGAGACTGGGGCTGCTTGCTTAACATGCCACCTCAAACTTCAAACTTTTATTTGGGGGTCTGTACAGGGGGCCTCCTGCAGGCCCGCGTCGAAAATGCGAACGTCGGCAGATAGCTGGCAGCCAGAAAGAGCTAGCCTGGAAAGCTGTTGCTCAGCGTCATCTGCCCATGGCACTGCTCGCACAGAGGCACAGAGACTGGGGCTGCTTGCTTGTCTTGCCACCTCAAACTTCAAACGTATCTTAAGTGGTCCGTGGCGCGCGTCTCCGGCAGCCCTGCTCTGAAAATGCGAACGTCTGCAGATAGCTCGCAGCCAGAAAGAGCTAGCCTGGAAAGCTGTTGCTCAGCCTCATCTGCCCATGGCACTGCTCGCACAGAGGCACAGAGACTGGGGCTGCTTGCTTGTCTTGCCACCTCAAACTTCAAAAGTATCTTTGTGGGTCTGGGCAGGGGGCGTTCGGCAGGCCTGCTCCGAAAACGGGAACATCTGCAGATAGCTCGCAGGCAGAAAGAGCTAGCCTGGAAAGCTGTTGCTCAGCCTCATCTGCCCATGGCACTGCTCGCACAGAGGCACAGAGACTGGGGCTGCTTGCTTAACATGCCACCTCAAACTTCTAACTTATATTTGGGGGTCTGTACTGGGGGTCTCCTGCAGGCCCGCTCCGAAAATGCGAACGTCTGCAGATAGCTCGCAGCCAGAAAGAGCTAGCCTGGAAAGCTGTTGCTCAGCCTCATCTGCCCATGGCACTGCTCGCACAGAGGCACAGAGACTGGGGCTGCTTGCTTAACAGCCGACCTCAAACTTCAAACGTAGATTTGCGGGTCCTTAGAGAGGGCCTCCAGCAGGATCGGTCCGAAAATGCGAACGTCTGAAGATAGCTTGCAGCCAGAAAGAGCTAGCCTGGAAAGATGTTGCTCAGCCTCATCTGCACATGGTACTGCTCGCACAGAGGCACAGAGACTGGGGCTGCTTGCTTTAACATGCGACCTCAAAATTCAAACGTAGCTTTGAGGGTCTGAGCAGGGGGCGTTCGGCAGGCCTGCTCCGAAAACGGGAACGTCTGCATATAGCTCGCAGCCAGAAAGAGCTAGCCTGGAAAGCTGTTGCTCAGCCTCATCTGCCCATGGCACTGCTCGCACAGAGGCACAGAGACTGGGGCTGCTTGCTTGTCTTGCCACCTCAAACTTCAAACGTATATTTGGGTGTCCATGAAGCGGGCCTCCAGCAGCCCTGCTCTGAAAATGCGAACGTCTGCAGATAGCTCGCAGGCAGAAAGAGCTAGCCTGGAAAGCTGTTGCTCAGCCTCATCTGCCCATGGCACTGCTCGCACAGAGGCACAGAGACTGGGGCTGCTTGCTTGTCTTGCCACCTCAAACTTCAAACGCAGCTTTGGGGGTCTCTGCGGGGGGCCTTCGGCAGGCCTGCTCCGAAAATGGGAACATCTGCAGATAGATGGCAGCCAGAAAGAGCTAGCCTGGAAAGCTGTTGCTCAGCCTCATCTTCCCATGGCACTGCTCACACAGAGGCACAGAGACTGGGGCTGCTTGCTTAACATGTCACCTCAAACTTCAAACGTAGATTTGGGGGTCCTTAGAGGGGCCTCCAGCAGGCCCGCTCCGAAAATGCGAACGTCTGCAGATAGCTCGCAGCCAGAAAGAGCTAGCCTAGAAAGCTGTTGCTCAGCCTCATCTGCCCATGGCACTGCTCGCACAGAGGCACAGAGACTGGGGCTGCTTGCTTGTCTTGCCACCTCAAACTTCGAACGTAGCTTTGGCGGTCTGGGCAGGGAGCCTTCGGCAGGCCTGCTCCGAAAAATGGAACGTCTGCAGATAGTTCCGAGCCAGAAAGAGCTAGCTTGGAAAGCTGTTGCTCAGCCTCATCTGCCCATGGCACTGCTCGCACAGAGGCACAGAGACTGGGGCTGCTTGCTTAACATGCGACCTCAAACTTCAAACATAGCTATTGGTGTCCATGAGGGAGCCTCCAGCAGCCCTGCTCTGAAAATGCGAACGTCTGCAGATAGCTCGCAGGCAGAAAGAGCTAGCCTGGAAAGCTGTTGCTCAGCCTCATCTGCCCATGGCACTGCTCGCACAGAGGCACAGAGACTGGGGCTGTTTGATTGTCTTGCCACCTCAAACTTCAAACGTATCTTAAGTGGTCCGTGGCGCGCGTCTCCGGCAGCCCTGCTCTGAAAATGCGAACGTCTGCAGATAGTTCGCAGGCAGAAAAAACCAGCCTGGAAAGCTGTTGCTCAGCCTCATCTGCCCATGGCACTGCTCGCACAGAGGCACAGAGACTGGGGCTGCTTGCTTGTCTTGCCACCTCAAACTTCAAAAGTATCTTTGGGGGTCCTGGCAGGGGGCGTTCGGCAGGCCTGCTCCGAAAACGGGAACGTCTGCAGATAGCTCGCAGCCAGAAAGAGCTAGCCTGGAAAGCTGTTGCTCAGCCTCATCTGCCCATGGCACTTCTCGCACAGAGGCACAGAGACTGGGGCTGCTTGCTTGTCTTGCCACCTCAAAATTCAAACGTAGATTTGGGTTTCCATGAAGGGGCCTCCAGCAGCCCAGCTCTGAAAATGCGAACGTCTGCAGATAGATCGCAGGCAGAAAGAGCTAGCCTGGAAAGCTGTTGCTCAGCCTCATCTGCCCATGGCACTGCTCGCACAGAGGCACAGAGACTGGGGCTGCTTGCTTGTCTTGCCACCTCAAACTTCAAACGCAGCTTTGGGGGTCTCTGCGGGGGGCCTTCGGCAGGCCTGCTCCGAAAATGGGAACATCTGCAGATAGATGGCAGCCAGAAAGAGCTAGCCTGGAAAGCTGTTGCTCAGCCTCATCTGTCCATGGCACTGCTCACACAGAGGCACAGAGACTGGGGCTGCTTGCTTAACATGTCACCTCAAACTTCAAACGTAGATTTGGGGGTCCTTAGAGGGGCCTCCAGCAGGCCCGCTACGAAAATGCGAACGTCTGCAGATAGCTCGCAGCCAGAAAGAGCTAGCCTAGAAAGCTGTTGCTCAGCCTCATCTGCCCATGGCACTGCTCGCACAGAGGCACAGAGACTGGGGCTGCTTGCTTGTCTTGCCACCTCAAACTTCGAACGTAGCTTTGGCGGTCTGGGCAGGGAGCCTTCGGCAGGCCTGCTCCGAAAAATGGAACGTCTGCAGATAGTTCCGAGCCAGAAAGAGCTAGCTTGGAAAGCTGTTGCTCAGCCTCATCTGCCCATGGCACTGCTCGCACAGAGGCACAGAGACTGGGGCTGCTTGCTTAACATGCGACCTCAAACTTCAAACATAGCTATTGGTGTCCATGAGGGAGCCTTCAGCAGCCCTGCTCCGAAAATGCAAACGTCTGCAGATAGCTCGCAGGCAGAAAGAGCTAGCCTGGAAAGCTGTTGCTCAGCCTCATCTGCCCATGGCACTGCTCGCACAGAGGCACAGAGACTGGGGCTGTTTGATTGTCTTGCCACCTCAAACTTCAAACGTATCTTAAGTGGTCCGTGGCGCGCGTCTCCGGCAGCCCTGCTCTGAAAATGCGAACGTCTGCAGATAGTTCGCAGGCAGAAAAAACCAGCCTGGAAAGCTGTTGCTCAGCCTCATCTGCCCATGGTACTGCTCGCACAGAGGCACAGAGACTGGGGCTGCTTGCTTTAACATGCGACCTCAAACTTCAAACGTAGCTTTGAGGGTCTGAGCAGGGGGAGTTCGGCAGGCCTGCTCCGAAAACGGGAACGTCTGCAGATAGCTCGCAGCCAGAAAGAGCTAGCCTGGAAAGCTGTTGCTCAGCCTCATCTGCCCATAGCACTGCTCACACAGAGGCACAGAGACTGGGGCTGCTTGCTTGTCTTGCCACCTCAAACTTCAAACGTATATTTGGGTGTCCATGAAGCGGGCCTCCAGCAGCCCTGCTCTGAAAATGCGAACGTCTGCAGATAGCTCGCAGCCAGAAAGAGCTAGCCTGGAAAGCTGTTGCTCAGCCTCATCTGCCCATGGCACTGCTCGCACAGAGGCACAGAGACTGGGGCTGCTTGCTTGTCTTGCCACCTCAAACTTCAAACGTAGCTTTGGGGGTCTCTGCGGGGGGAGTTCGGCAGGCCTGCTCCGAAAATGGGAACATCTGCAGATAGATGGCAGCCAGAAAGAGATAGCCTGGAAAGCTGTTGCTCAGCCTCATCTGCCCATGGCACTGCTCACACAGAGGCACAGAGACTGGGGCTGCTTGCTTAACATGTTACCTCAAACTTCAAACGTAGATTTGGGGTTCCTTAGAGGGGCCTCCAGCAGGCCCGCTCCGAAAATGCGAACGTCTGCAGATAGCTCGCAGCCAGAAAGAGCTAGCCTGGAAAGCTGTTGCTCAGCCTCATCTGCCCATGGCACTGCTCGCACAGAGGCACAGAGACTGGGGCTGCTTGCTTGTCTTGCCAACTCAAACTTCAAACGTAGATTTGGGTGTCCATGAAGGGGGCCTCCAGCAGCGCAGCTCTGAAAATCCGAACGTCTGCAGATATCTCTTAGCCAGAAAGAGCTAGCCTGGAAAGCTGTTGCTCAGCCTCATCTGCCCATGGCACTGCTCGCACAGAGGCACAGAGACTGGGGCTGCTTGCTTGTCTTGCCACCTCAAACTTCGAACGTAGCTTTGGCGGTCTGGGCAGGGGGCCTTCGGCAGGCCTGCTCCGAAAAATGGAACGTCTGCAGATAGTTCCGAGCCAGAAAGAGCTAGCTTGGAAAGCTGTTGCTCAGCCTCATCTGCCCATGGCACTGCTCGCACAGAGGCACAGAGACTGGGGCTGCTTGCTTAACATGCGACCTCAAACTTCAAACATAGCTATTGGTGTCCATGAGGGAGCCTCCAGCAGCCCTGCTCTGAAAATGCGAATGTCTGCAGATAGCTCGCAGGCAGAAAGAGCTAGCCTGGAAAGCTGTTGCTCAGCCTCATCTGCCCATGGCACTGCTCGCACAGAGGCACAGAGACTGGGGCTGTTTGATTGTCTTGCCACCTCAAACTTCAAACGTATCTTAAGTGGTCCGTGGCGCGCGTCTCCGGCAGCCCTGCTCTGAAAATGCGAACGTCTGCAGATAGTTCGCAGGCAGAAAAAACCAGCCTGGAAAGCTGTTGCTCAGCCTCATCTGCCCATGGCACTGCTCGCACAGAGGCACAGAGACTGGGGCTGCTTGCTTGTCTTGCCACCTCAAACTTCAAAAGTATCTTTGGGGGTCCTGGCAGGGGGCGTTCGGCAGGCCTGCTCCGAAAACGGGAACGTCTGCAGATAGCTCGCAGCCAGAAAGAGCTAGCCTGGAAAGCTGTTGCTCAGCCTCATCTGCCCATGGCACTTCTCGCACAGAGGCACAGAGACTGGGGCTGCTTGCTTGTCTTGCCACCTCAAAATTCAAACGTAGATTTGGGTTTCCATGAAGGGGGCCTCCAGCAGCCCAGCTCTGAAAATGCGAACGTCTGCAGATAGATCGCAGGCAGAAAGAGCTAGCCTGGAAAGCTGTTGCTCAGCCTCATCTGCCCATGGCACTGCTCGCACAGAGGCACAGAGACTGGGGCTGCTTGCTTGTCTTGCCACCTCAAACTTCAAACGCAGCTTTGGGGGTCTCTGCGGGGGGCCTTCGGCAGGCCTGCTCCGAAAATGGGAACATCTGCAGATAGATGGCAGCCAGAAAGAGCTAGCCTGGAAAGCTGTTGCTCAGCCTCATCTGTCCATGGCACTGCTCACACAGAGGCACAGAGACTGGGGCTGCTTGCTTAACATGTCACCTCAAACTTCAAACGTAGATTTGGGGGTCCTTAGAGGGGCCTCCAGCAGGCCCGCTACGAAAATGCGAACGTCTGCAGATAGCTCGCAGCCAGAAAGAGCTAGCCTAGAAAGCTGTTGCTCAGCCTCATCTGCCCATGGCACTGCTCGCACAGAGGCACAGAGACTGGGGCTGCTTGCTTGTCTTGCCACCTCAAACTTCGAACGTAGCTTTGGCGGTCTGGGCAGGGAGCCTTCGGCAGGCCTGCTCCGAAAAATGGAACGTCTGCAGATAGTTCCGAGCCAGAAAGAGCTAGCTTGGAAAGCTGTTGCTCAGCCTCATCTGCCCATGGCACTGCTCGCACAGAGGCACAGAGACTGGGGCTGCTTGCTTAACATGCGACCTCAAACTTCAAACATAGCTATTGGTGTCCATGAGGGAGCCTTCAGCAGCCCTGCTCCGAAAATGCAAACGTCTGCAGATAGCTCGCAGGCAGAAAGAGCTAGCCTGGAAAGCTGTTGCTCAGCCTCATCTGCCCATGGCACTGCTCGCACAGAGGCACAGAGACTGGGGCTGTTTGATTGTCTTGCCACCTCAAACTTCAAACGTATCTTAAGTGGTCCGTGGCGCGCGTCTCCGGCAGCCCTGCTCTGAAAATGCGAACGTCTGCAGATAGTTCGCAGGCAGAAAAAACCAGCCTGGAAAGCTGTTGCTCAGCCTCATCTGCCCATGGTACTGCTCGCACAGAGGCACAGAGACTGGGGCTGCTTGCTTTAACATGCGACCTCAAACTTCAAACGTAGCTTTGAGGGTCTGAGCAGGGGGAGTTCGGCAGGCCTGCTCCGAAAACGGGAACGTCTGCATATAGCTCGCAGCCAGAAAGAGCTAGCCTGGAAAGCTGTTGCTCAGCCTCATCTGCCCATAGCACTGCTCACACAGAGGCACAGAGACTGGGGCTGCTTGCTTGTCTTGCCACCTCAAACTTCAAACGTATATTTGGGTGTCCATGAAGCGGGCCTCCAGCAGCCCTGCTCTGAAAATGCGAACGTCTGCAGATAGCTCGCAGCCAGAAAGAGCTAGCCTGGAAAGCTGTTGCTCAGCCTCATCTGCCCATGGCACTGCTCGCACAGAGGCACAGAGACTGGGGCTGCTTGCTTGTCTTGCCACCTCAAACTTCAAACGTAGCTTTGGGGGTCTCTGCGGGGGGAGTTCGGCAGGCCTGCTCCGAAAATGGGAACATCTGCAGATAGATGGCAGCCAGAAAGAGATAGCCTGGAAAGCTGTTGCTCAGCCTCATCTGCCCATGGCACTGCTCACACAGAGGCACAGAGACTGGGGCTGCTTGCTTAACATGTTACCTCAAACTTCAAACGTAGATTTGGGGTTCCTTAGAGGGGCCTCCAGCAGGCCCGCTCCGAAAATGCGAACGTCTGCAGATAGCTCGCAGCCAGAAAGAGCTAGCCTGGAAAGCTGTTGCTCAGCCTCATCTGCCCATGGCACTGCTCGCACAGAGGCACAGAGACTGGGGCTGCTTGCTTGTCTTGCCAACTCAAACTTCAAACGTAGATTTGGGTGTCCATGAAGGGGGCCTCCAGCAGCGCAGCTCTGAAAATCCGAACGTCTGCAGATATCTCTTAGCCAGAAAGAGCTAGCCTGGAAAGCTGTTGCTCAGCCTCATCTGCCCATGGCACTGCTCGCACAGAGGCACAGAGACTGGGGCTGCTTGCTTAACATGCGACCTCAAACTTCAAACGTAGATTTGGGGGTCTGTACAGGGGGCCTCCAGCAGCCCTGCTCTGAAAATGCGAACGTCTGCAGATAGCTCGCAGGCAGAAAGAGCTAGCCTGGAAAGCTGTTGCTCAGCCTCATCTGCCCATGGCACTGCTCGCACAGAGGCACAGAGACTTGGGCTGTTTGCTTAACATGCCACCTCAAACTTCAAACGTAGATTTGAGGGTCCTTAGAGGGGGCCTCCAGCAGGCCCGGTCCGAAAATGCGAACGTTTGCAGATAGATGGCAGCCAGAAAGAGCTAGCCAGGAAAGCTGTTGCTCAGCCTCATCTGCCCATGCTACTGCGACCACAGAGGCACGGAGACTGGGGCTGCTTGCTTGTCTTGCCACCTCAAACTTCAAATGTATCTTTGGGTGTCCGTGCAGTGAGACTCCGGTAGCCCTGCTCCCAAAAGGCGAAAGTCTGCAGATAGCTCGCAGGCAGAAAGAGCTAGCCTGGAAAGCTGTTGCTCAGCCTCATCTGCCCATGGCACTGCTCGCACAGTGGCTCAGAGACTGGGGCTGCTTGCTTGTCTTGCCACCTTAAAGTTCAAACGTAGATTTGAGTGTCCATGAAGGGGGCCTCCAGCAGCCCAGCTCTGAAAATGCGAACGTCTGCAGATAGCTCGCAGTCAGAAAGAGCTAGCCTGGAAAGCTGTTGCTCAGTCTCATCTGCCCATGGCACTGCTCGCACAGAGGCACAGAGACTGGGGCTGCTTGGTTAACATGCCACCTCAAACTTCAAACTTATATTTGGGGGTCTGTACAGGGGGTCTCCTGCAGGCCCGCTCCGAAAATGCGAACGTCTGCAGATAGCTCGCAGCTAGAAAGAGCTAGCCTGGAAAGCTGTTGCTCAGCCTCATCTGCCCATGGCACTGCTCGCACAGAGGCACAGAGAGTGGGGCTGCTTGCTTGTCTTGCCAGCTCAAACTTCAAATGTATCTTTGAGTGTCCGTGCAGTGGGACTTCGGCAGCCCTGCTCCCAAAAGGCGAACGTCTGAAGAGAGCTCGCAGGCAGAATGAGCTAGCCTGTAAAGCTGTTGCTCAGCCTCATCTGCCCATGGCACTGCTCGCACAGAGGCACAGAGCCTTGGCTTGCTTGCTTGTCTTGCCCCCTCAAACTTCACACGTATCTTAAGTGGTCTGTGCCACGAGTCTCCGGCAGCCCTGTTCTGAAAATGCGAACCTCTGCAGATGGTTTGCAGGCAGAAAAAAACATCCTGGAAAGCTGTTCTCAGCCTCATCTGCCCATGGCACTGCTCGCACAGAGGCACAGAGACTGGGGCTGCTTGCTTGTCTTGCCACCTCAAACTTCAAACGTAGCTTTGGTTGTCTGGGCAGGGGGCCTTCGGCAGGCCTGCTCCGAAAAATGGAACGTCTGCAGATAGCTCGCAGCCAGAAAGAGCTAGCCTGGAAAGCTGTTGCTCAGCCTCATCTGCCCATGGCACTGCTCGCACAGAGGCACAGAGACTGCGGCTGCTTGCTTAACATGCCACCTCAAACTTCAAACGTAGATTTGCGGGTCCTTAGAGAGGGCCTCCAGCAGGATCGGTCCGAAAATGCGAACGTCTGCAGATAGCTCGCAGTCAGAAAGAGCTAGCCTGGAAAGATGTTGCTCAGCCTCATCTGCCCATGGTACTGCTCGCACAGAGGCACAGAGACTGGGGCTGCTTGCTTTAACATGCGACCTCAAACTTCAAACGTAGCTTTGAGGGTCTGAGCAGGGGGCGTTCGGCAGGCCTGCTCCGAAAACGGGAACGTCTGCATATAGCTCGCAGCCAGAAAGAGCTAGCCTGGAAAGCTGTTGCTCAGCCTCATCTGCCCATGGCACTGCTCGCACAGAGGCACAGAGACTGGGGCTGCTTGCTTGTCTTGCCCCCTCAAACTGCAAACGTAGATTTGGGTGTCCGTGAAGGGGGCCTCCAGCAGCCCTGCTCTGAAAATGCGAACGTCTGCAGATAGGTAGCACCAAAAAGAGCTAGCCTGCAAAGCTGTTGCTCAGCCTCATCTGCCCATGGCACTGCTCGCACAGAGGCACAGAGACTGGGGCTGCTTGCTTGTCTTGCCACCTCAAACTTCAAACGTAGCTTTGGGTGTCCGTGAAGGGGGCCTTCAGCAGCCCTGCTCCGAAAATGCGAACGTCTGCAGATAGCTAGCACCAGAAAGAGCTAGCCTGGAAAGCTGTTGCTCAGCCTCATCTGCCCATGGCACTGCTCGCACAGAGGCACAGAGACTGGGGCTGCTTGCTTAACATGCGACCTCAAACTTCAAACATAGATTTGGGTGTCCATGAAGGGGGCCTCCAGCAGCCCAGCTCTGAAAATGCGAATGTCTGCAGATAGCTCGCAGGCAGAAAGAGCTAGCCTGGAAAGCTGTTGCTCAGCCTCATCTGCCCATGGCACTGCTCGCACAGAGGCACAGAGACTGGGGCTGCTTGCTTAACATGCCACCTCAAACTTCAAACGTAGATTTGGCGGTCTGTACAGGGGGCGTCCTGCAGTCCCACTCCGAAAATGCGAATGTCTGCAAATAGCTTGCAGCCAGAAAGATCTAGCCTGGAAAGCTGTAGCTCAGCCTCATCTGCCCATGGCACTGCTCGCACAGAGGCACAGAGACTGGGGCTGCTTGCTTGTCTTGCCACCTCAAATTTCAAATGTAGCTTTGGGGGTCCTTGCAGTGGGCCTCCGGCAGCCCTGCTCCCAAAAGGCGAACGTCTAAAGAGAGCTCGCAGGCAGAAAGAGCTAGCCTGTAAAGCTGTTGCTCAGCCTCATCTGCCCATGGCACTGCTCGCACAGAGGCACAGAGACTGGGGCTGCTTGCTTAACATGCCACCTCAAACTTCAAACTTATATTTGGGGGTCTGTACAGGGGGCCTCCTGCAGGCCCGCGTCGAAAATGCGAACGTCGGCAGATAGCTGGCAGCCAGAAAGATCTAGCCTGGAAAGCTGTTGCTCAGCGTCATCTGCCCATGGCACTGCTCGCACAGAGGCACAGAGACTGGGGCTGCTTGCTTTAACATGCGACCTCAAAATTCAAACGTAGCTTTGAGGGTCTGAGCAGGGGGCGTTCGGCAGGCCTGCTCCGAAAACGGGAACGTCTGCATATAGCTCGCAGCCAGAAAGAGCTAGCCTGGAAAGCTGTTGCTCAGCCTCATCTGCCCATGGCACTGCTCGCACAGAGGCACAGAGACTGGGGCTGCTTGCTTGTCTTGCCACCTCAAACTTCAAACGTATATTTGGGTGTCCATGAAGCGGGCCTCCAGCAGCCCTGCTCTGAAAATGCGAACGTCTGCAGATAGCTCGCAGGCAGAAAGAGCTAGCCTGGAAAGCTGTTTCTCAGCCTCATCTGCCCATGGCACTGCTCGCACAGAGGCACAGAGACTGGGGCTGCTTGCTTGTCTTGCCACCTCAAACTTCAAACGCAGCTTTGGGGGTCTCTGCGGGGGGCCTTCGGCAGGCCTGCTCCGAAAATGGGAACATCTGCAGATAGATGGCAGCCAGAAAGAGCTAGCCTGGAAAGCTGTTGCTCAGCCTCATCTGCCCATGGCACTGCTCACACAGAGGCACAGAGACTGGGGCTGCTTGCTTAACATGTCACCTCAAACTTCAAACGTAGATTTGGGGGTCCTTAGAGGGGCCTCCAGCAGGCCCGCTCCGAAAATGCGAACGTCTGCAGATAGCTCGCAGCCAGAAAGAGCTAGCCTAGAAAGCTGTTGCTCAGCCTCATCTGCCCATGGCACTGCTCGCACAGAGGCACAGAGACTGGGGCTGCTTGCTTGTCTTGCCACCTCAAACTTCGAACGTAGCTTTGGCGGTCTGGGCAGGGAGCCTTCGGCAGGCCTGCTCCGAAAAATGGAACGTCTGCAGATAGTTCCGAGCCAGAAAGAGCTAGCTTGGAAAGCTGTTGCTCAGCCTCATCTGCCCATGGCACTGCTCGCACAGAGGCACAGAGACTGGGGCTGCTTGCTTAACATGCGACCTCAAACTTCAAACATAGCTATTGGTGTCCATGAGGGAGCCTCCAGCAGCCCTGCTCTGAAAATGCGAACGTCTGCAGATAGCTCGCAGGCAGAAAGAGCTAGCCTGGAAAGCTGTTGCTCAGCCTCATCTGCCCATGGCACTGCTCGCACAGAGGCACAGAGACTGGGGCTGTTTGATTGTCTTGCCACCTCAAACTTCAAACGTATCTTAAGTGGTCCGTGGCGCGCGTCTCCGGCAGCCCTGCTCTGAAAATGCGAACGTCTGCAGATAGTTCGCAGGCAGAAAAAACCAGCCTGGAAAGCTGTTGCTCAGCCTCATCTGCCCATGGCACTGCTCGCACAGAGGCACAGAGACTGGGGCTGCTTGCTTGTCTTGCCACCTCAAACTTCAAAAGTATCTTTGGGGGTCCTGGCAGGGGGCGTTCGGCAGGCCTGCTCCGAAAACGGGAACGTCTGCAGATAGCTCGCAGCCAGAAAGAGCTAGCCTGGAAAGCTGTTGCTCAGCCTCATCTGCCCATGGCACTTCTCGCACAGAGGCACAGAGACTGGGGCTGCTTGCTTGTCTTGCCACCTCAAAATTCAAACGTAGATTTGGGTTTCCATGAAGGGGGCCTCCAGCAGCCCAGCTCTGAAAATGCGAACGTCTGCAGATAGATCGCAGGCAGAAAGAGCTAGCCTGGAAAGCTGTTGCTCAGCCTCATCTGCCCATGGCACTGCTCGCACAGAGGCACAGAGACTGGGGCTGCTTGCTTGTCTTGCCACCTCAAACTTCAAAAGTATCTTTGGGGGTCCTGGCAGGGGGCGTTCGGCAGGCCTGCTCCGAAAACGGGAACGTCTGCAGATAGCTCGCAGGCAGAAAGAGCTAGCCTGGAAAGCTGTTGCTCAGCCTCATCTGCCCATGGCACTGCTCGCACAGAGGCACAGAGACTGGGGCTGTTTGATTGTCTTGCCACCTCAAACTTCAAACGTATCTTAAGTGGTCCGTGGCGCGCGTCTCCGGCAGCCCTGCTCTGAAAATGCGAACGTCTGCAGATAGTTCGCAGGCAGAAAAAACCAGCCTGGAAAGCTGTTGCTCAGCCTCATCTGCCCATGGCACTGCTCGCACAGAGGCACAGAGACTGGGGCTGCTTGCTTGTCTTGCCACCTCAAACTTCAAAAGTATCTTTGGGGGTCCTGGCAGGGGGCGTTCGGCAGGCCTGCTCCGAAAACGGGAACGTCTGCAGATAGCTCGCAGCCAGAAAGAGCTAGCCTGGAAAGCTGTTGCTCAGCCTCATCTGCCCATGGCACTTCTCGCACAGAGGCACAGAGACTGGGGCTGCTTGCTTGTCTTGCCACCTCAAAATTCAAACGTAGATTTGGGTTTCCATGAAGGGGGCCTCCAGCAGCCCAGCTCTGAAAATGCGAACGTCTGCAGATAGATCGCAGGCAGAAAGAGCTAGCCTGGAAAGCTGTTGCTCAGCCTCATCTGCCCATGGCACTGCTCGCACAGAGGCACAGAGACTGGGGCTGCTTGCTTGTCTTGCCACCTCAAACTTCAAACGCAGCTTTGGGGGTCTCTGCGGGGGGCCTTCGGCAGGCCTGCTCCGAAAATGGGAACATCTGCAGATAGATGGCAGCCAGAAAGAGCTAGCCTGGAAAGCTGTTGCTCAGCCTCATCTGCCCATGGCACTGCTCACACAGAGGCACAGAGACTGGGGCTGCTTGCTTAACATGTCACCTCAAACTTCAAACGTAGATTTGGGGGTCCTTAGAGGGGCCTCCAGCAGGCCTGCTCCGAAAATGCGAACGTCTGCAGATAGCTCGCAGCCAGAAAGAGCTAGCCTAGAAAGCTGTTGCTCAGCCTCATCTGCCCATGGCACTGCTCGCACAGAGGCACAGAGACTGGGGCTGCTTGCTTGTCTTGCCACCTCAAACTTCGAACGTAGCTTTGGCGGTCTGGGCAGGGAGCCTTCGGCAGGCCTGCTCCGAAAAATGGAACGTCTGCAGATAGTTCCGAGCCAGAAAGAGCTAGCTTGGAAAGCTGTTGCTCAGCCTCATCTGCCCATGGCACTGCTCGCACAGAGGCACAGAGACTGGGGCTGCTTGCTTAACATGCGACCTCAAACTTCAAACATAGCTATTGGTGTCCATGAGGGAGCCTCCAGCAGCCCTGCTCTGAAAATGCGAACGTCTGCAGATAGCTCGCAGGCAGAAAGAGCTAGCCTGGAAAGCTGTTGCTCAGCCTCATCTGCCCATGGCACTGCTCGCACAGAGGCACAGAGACTGGGGCTGTTTGATTGTCTTGCCACCTCAAACTTCAAACGTATCTTAAGTGGTCCGTGGCGCGCGTCTCCGGCAGCCCTGCTCTGAAAATGCGAACGTCTGCAGATAGTTCGCAGGCAGAAAAAACCAGCCTGGAAAGCTGTTGCTCAGCCTCATCTGCCCATGGTACTGCTCGCACAGAGGCACAGAGACTGGGGCTGCTTGCTTTAACATGCGACCTCAAACTTCAAACGTAGCTTTGAGGGTCTGAGCAGGGGGAGTTCGGCAGGCCTGCTCCGAAAACGGGAACGTCTGCAGATAGCTCGCAGCCAGAAAGAGCTAGCCTGGAAAGCTGTTGCTCAGCCTCATCTGCCCATGGCACTGCTCACACAGAGGCACAGAGACTGGGGCTGCTTGCTTGTCTTGCCACCTCAAACTTCAAACGTATATTTGGGTGTCCATGAAGCGGGCCTCCAGCAGCCCTGCTCTGAAAATGCGAACGTCTGCAGATAGCTCGCAGCCAGAAAGAGCTAGCCTGGAAAGCTGTTGCTCAGCCTCATCTGCCCATGGCACTGCTCGCACAGAGGCACAGAGACTGGGGCTGCTTGCTTGTCTTGCCACCTCAAACTTCAAACGTAGCTTTGGGGGTCTCTGCGGGGGGAGTTCGGCAGGCCTGCTCCGAAAATGGGAACATCTGCAGATAGATGGCAGCCAGAAAGAGATAGCCTGGAAAGCTGTTGCTCAGCCTCATCTGCCCATGGCACTGCTCACACAGAGGCACAGAGACTGGGGCTGCTTGCTTAACATGTTACCTCAAACTTCAAACGTAGATTTGGGGTTCCTTAGAGGGGCCTCCAGCAGGCCCGCTCCGAAAATGCGAACGTCTGCAGATAGCTCGCAGCCAGAAAGAGCTAGCCTGGAAAGCTGTTGCTCAGCCTCATCTGCCCATGGCACTGCTCGCACAGAGGCACAGAGACTGGGGCTGCTTGCTTGTCTTGCCAACTCAAACTTCAAACGTAGATTTGGGTGTCCATGAAGGGGGCCTCCAGCAGCGCAGCTCTGAAAATCCGAACGTCTGCAGATATCTCTTAGCCAGAAAGAGCTAGCCTGGAAAGCTGTTGCTCAGCCTCATCTGCCCATGGCACTGCTCGCACAGAGGCACAGAGACTGGGGCTGCTTGCTTAACATGCGACCTCAAACTTCAAACGTAGATTTGGGGGTCTGTACAGGGGGCCTCCAGCAGCCCTGCTCTGAAAATGCGAACGTCTGCAGATAGCTCGCAGGCAGAAAGAGCTAGCCTGGAAAGCTGTTGCTCAGCCTCATCTGCCCATGGCACTGCTCGCACAGAGGCACAGAGACTGGGGCTGCTTGCTTGTCTTGCCACCTCAAACTTCAAACGTAGATTTTGGTGTCCGTGAAGGGGGCCTCCAGCAGCCCTGCTCTGAAAATGCGAACGTCTGCAGATAGCTAGCACCAAAAAGAGCTAGCCTGCAAAGCTGTTGCTCAGCCTCATCTGCCCATGGCACTGCTCGCACAGAGGCACAGAGACTGGGGCTGCTTACTTGTCTTGCCACCTCAAACTTCGAACGTAGCATTGGCGGTCTGGGCAGGGGGCCTTCGGCAGGTCTGCTCCGAAAAATGGAACGTCTGCAGATAGCTCGCAGGTAGAAAGAGCTAGCCTGGAAAGCTGTTGCTCAGCCTCATCTGCCCATGGCACTGCTCGCACAGAGGCACAGAGACTGGGGCTGCTTGCTTGTCTTGCCGCCTCAAACTTCTAACGTATCTTAAATGCCCTGTGCCGCGCTTCTCCGGCAGCTGTGGTCTGAAAATACGAATGTCTGCAGATAGTTCAAAGGCAGAAAAAAACAGCCTGGTAAGCTGTTGCTCAGCCTCATCTGCCCATGGCACTGCTCACACAGAGGCACAGAGACTGGGGCTGCTTCCCTAACATGCGACATCATACTTCAAACGTAGAATTTGGGGTCCTTACAGGGGGCCTCCAAGAGGCACGCTCCGAAAATGCGAACGTCTGCAGATAGCTCGCAGGCAGAAAGAGGTAGCCTGGAAAGCTGTTGCTCAGCCTCATCTGCCCATGGCACTGCTCGCACAGAGGCACAGGGACTGGGGCTGCTTGCTTAACATGCCACCTCAAACTTCAAACGTATATTTGGGGGTCTGTACATGGGGCATAGTGCAGGTTCGCTCCGAAAATGCGAACGTCTGCAGATAGTTCGCAGGCAGAAAAAAACAGCCTGGAAAGCTGTTGATCAGCCTCATCTGCCCATGGCACTGCTCGCACAGAGGCACAGAGACTGGGGCTGCTTGCTTGTCTTGCCACCTCAAACTTCGAACGTAGCTTTGGCGGTCTGGGCAGGGAGCCTTCGACAGGCCAGCTCCGAAAAATGGAACGTCTGCAGATAGTTCCGAGCCAGAAAGAGCTAGCTTGGAAAGCTGTTGCTCAGCCTCATCTGCCCATGGCACTGCTCGCACAGAGGCACAGAGACTTGGGCTGTTTGCTTAACATGCCACCTCAAACTTCAAACGTAGATTTGAGGGTCCTTAGAGGGGGCCTCCAGCAGGCCCGGTCCGAAAATGCGAACGTTTGCAGATAGATGGCAGCCAGAAAGAGCTAGCCAGGAAAGCTGTTGCTCAGCCTCATCTGCCCATGGCACTGCTCGCACAGAGGCACAGAGACTGGGGCTGCTTGCTTGTCTTGCCGCCTCAAACTTCTAACGTATCTTAAATGCCCTGTGCCGCGCTTCTCCGGCAGCTGTGGTCTGAAAATACGAATGTCTGCAGATAGTTCAAAGGCAGAAAAAAACAGCCTGGTAAGCTGTTGCTCAGCCTCATCTGCCCATGGCACTGCTCACACAGAGGCACAGAGACTGGGGCTGCTTCCCTAACATGCGACATCATACTTCAAACGTAGAATTTGGGGTCCTTACAGGGGGCCTCCAAGAGGCACGCTCCGAAAATGCGAACGTCTGCAGATAGCTCGCAGGCAGAAAGAGGTAGCCTGGAAAGCTGTTGCTCAGCCTCATCTGCCCATGGCACTGCTCGCACAGAGGCACAGGGATTGGGGCTGCTTGCTTAACATGCCACCTCAAACTTCAAACGTATATTTGGGGGTCTGTACATGGGGCATAGTGCAGGTTCGCTCCGAAAATGCGAACGTCTGCAGATAGTTCGCAGGCAGAAAAAAACAGCCTGGAAAGCTGTTGATCAGCCTCATCTGCCCATGGCACTGCTCGCACAGAGGCACAGAGACTGGGGCTGCTTGCTTGTCTTGCCACCTCAAACTTCGAACGTAGCTTTGGCGGTCTGGGCAGGGAGCCTTCGACAGGCCAGCTCCGAAAAATGGAACGTCTGCAGATAGTTCCGAGCCAGAAAGAGCTAGCTTGGAAAGCTGTTGCTCAGCCTCATCTGCCCATGGCACTGCTCGCACAGAGGCACAGAGACTTGGGCTGTTTGCTTAACATGCCACCTCAAACTTCAAACGTAGATTTGAGGGTCCTTAGAGGGGGCCTCCAGCAGGCCCGGTCCGAAAATGCGAACGTTTGCAGATAGATGGCAGCCAGAAAGAGCTAGCCAGGAAAGCTGTTGCTCAGCCTCATCTGCCCATGCTACTGCGACCACAGAGGCACGGAGACTGGGGCTGCTTGCTTGTCTTGCCACCTCAAACTTCAAATGTATCTTTGGGTGTCCGTGCAGTGAGACTCCGGTAGCCCTGCTCCCAAAAGGCGAAAGTCTGCAGATAGCTCGCAGGCAGAAAGAGCTAGCCTGGAAAGCTGTTGCTCAGCCTCATCTGCCCATGGCACTGCTCGCACAGTGGCTCAGAGACTGGGGCTGCTTGCTTGTCTTGCCACCTTAAAGTTCAAACGTAGATTTGGGTGTCCATGAAGGGGGCCTCCAGCAGCCCAGCTCTGAAAATGCGAACGTCTGCAGATAGCTCGCAGTCAGAAAGAGCTAGCCTGGAAAGCTGTTGCTCAGTCTCATCTGCCCATGGCACTGCTCGCACAGAGGCACAGAGACTGGGGCTGCTTGGTTAACATGCCACCTCAAACTTCAAACTTATATTTGGGGGTCTGTACAGGGGGTCTCCTGCAGGCCCGCTCCGAAAATGCGAACGTCTGCAGATAGCTCGCAGCTAGAAAGAGCTAGCCTGGAAAGCTGTTGCTCAGCCTCATCTGCCCATGGCACTGCTCGCACAGAGGCACAGAGAGTGGGGCTGCTTGCTTGTCTTGCCAGCTCAAACTTCAAATGTATCTTTGAGTGTCCGTGCAGTGGGCCTTCGGCAGCCCTGCTCCCAAAAGGCGAACGTCTGAAGAGAGCTCGCAGGCAGAATGAGCTAGCCTGTAAAGCTGTTGCTCAGCCTCATCTGCCCATGGCACTGCTCGCACAGAGGCACAGAGCCTTGGCTTGCTTGCTTGTCTTGCCCCCTCAAACTTCACACGTATCTTAAGTGGTCTGTGCCACGAGTCTCCGGCAGCCCTGTTCTGAAAATGCGAACCTCTGCAGATGGTTTGCAGGCAGAAAAAAACATCCTGGAAAGCTGTTCTCAGCCTCATCTGCCCATGGCACTGCTCGCACAGAGGCACAGAGACTGGGGCTGCTTGCTTGTCTTGCCACCTCAAACTTCAAACGTAGCTTTGGTTGTCTGGGCAGGGGGCCTTCGGCAGGCCTGCTCCGAAAAATGGAACGTCTGCAGATAGCTCGCAGCCAGAAAGAGCTAGCCTGGAAAGCTGTTGCTCAGCCTCATCTGCCCATGGCACTGCTCGCACAGAGGCACAGAGACTGGGGCTGCTTGCTTAACATGCCACCTCAAACTTCAAACGTAGATTTGCGGGTCCTTAGAGAGGGCCTCCAGCAGGATCGGTCCGAAAATGCGAACGTCTGCAGATAGCTCGCAGTCAGAAAGAGCTAGCCTGGAAAGATGTTGCTCAGCCTCATCTGCCCATGGTACTGCTCGCACAGAGGCACAGAGACTGGGGCTGCTTGCTTTAACATGCGACCTCAAACTTCAAACGTAGCTTTGAGGGTCTGAGCAGGGGGCGTTCGGCAGGCCTGCTCCGAAAACGGGAACGTCTGCATATAGCTCGCAGCCAGAAAGAGCTAGCCTGGAAAGCTGTTGCTCAGCCTCATCTGCCCATGGCACTGCTCGCACAGAGGCACAGAGACTGGGGCTGCTTGCTTGTCTTGCCCCCTCAAACTGCAAACGTAGATTTGGGTGTCCGTGAAGGGGGCCTCCAGCAGCCCTGCTCTGAAAATGCGAACGTCTGCAGATAGGTAGCACCAAAAAGAGCTAGCCTGCAAAGCTGTTGCTCAGCCTCATCTGCCCATGGCACTGCTCGCACAGAGGCACAGAGACTGGGGCTGCTTGCTTAACATGCCACCTCAAACTTCAAACGTAGATTTGGCGGTCTGTACAGGGGGCGTCCTGCAGTCCCACTCCGAAAATGCGAATGTCTGCAGATAGCTTGCAGCCAGAAAGATCTAGCCTGGAAAGCTGTAGCTCAGCCTCATCTGCCCATGGCACTGCTCGCACAGAGGCACAGAGACTGGGGCTGCTTGCTTGTCTTGCCACCTCAAATTTCAAATGTAGCTTTGGGGGTCCTTGCAGTGGGCCTCCGGCAGCCCTGCTCCCAAAAGGCGAACGTCTAAAGAGAGCTCGCAGGCAGAAAGAGCTAGCCTGTAAAGCTGTTGCTCAGCCTCATCTGCCCATGGCACTGCTCGCACAGAGGCACAGAGACTGGGGCTGCTTGCTTAACATGCCACCTCAAACTTCAAACTTATATTTGGGGGTCTGTACAGGGGGCCTCCTGCAGGCCCGCGTCGAAAATGCGAACGTCGGCAGATAGCTGGCAGCCAGAAAGAGCTAGCCTGGAAAGCTGTTGCTCAGCGTCATCTGCCCATGGCACTGCTCGCACAGAGGCACAGAGACTGGGGCTGTTTGATTGTCTTGCCACCTCAAACTTCAAACGTATCTTAAGTGGTCCGTGGCGCGCGTCTCCGGCAGCCCTGCTCTGAAAATGCGAACGTCTGCAGATAGTTCGCAGGCAGAAAAAACCAGCCTGGAAAGCTGTTGCTCAGCCTCATCTGCCCATGGCACTGCTCGCACAGAGGCACAGAGACTGGGGCTGCTTGCTTGTCTTGCCACCTCAAACTTCAAAAGTATCTTTGTGGGTCTGGGCAGGGAGCGTTCGGCAGGCCTGCTCCGAAAACGGGAACGTCTGCAGATAGCTCGCAGGCAGAAAGAGCTAGCCTGGAAAGCTGTTGCTCAGCCTCATCTGCCCATGGCACTGCTCGCACAGAGGCACAGAGACTGGGGCTGCTTGCTTAACATGCCACCTCAAACTTCAAACTTATATTTGGGGGTCTGTACTGGGGGTCTCCTGCAGGCCCGCTCCGAAAATGCGAACGTCTGCAGATAGCTCGCAGCCAGAAAGAGCTAGCCTGGAAAGCTGTTGCTCAGCCTCATCTGCCCATGGCACTGCTCGCACAGAGGCACAGAGACTGGGGCTGCTTGCTTAACAGCCGACCTCAAACTTCAAACGTAGATTTGCGGGTCCTTAGAGAGGGCCTCCAGCAGGATCGGTCCGAAAATGCGAACGTCTGAAGATAGCTTGCAGCCAGAAAGAGCTAGCCTGGAAAGATGTTGCTCAGCCTCATCTGCACATGGTACTGCTCGCACAGAGGCACAGAGACTGGGGCTGCTTGCTTTAACATGCGACCTCAAAATTCAAACGTAGCTTTGAGGGTCTGAGCAGGGGGCGTTCGGCAGGCCTGCTCCGAAAACGGGAACGTCTGCATATAGCTCGCAGCCAGAAAGAGCTAGCCTGGAAAGCTGTTGCTCAGCCTCATCTGCCCATGGCACTGCTCGCACAGAGGCACAGAGACTGGGGCTGCTTGCTTGTCTTGCCACCTCAAACTTCAAACGTATATTTGGGTGTCCATGAAGCGGGCCTCCAGCAGCCCTGCTCTGAAAATGCGAACGTCTGCAGATAGCTCGCAGGCAGAAAGAGCTAGCCTGGAAAGCTGTTGCTCAGCCTCATCTGCCCATGGCACTGCTCGCACAGAGGCACAGAGACTGGGGCTGCTTGCTTGTCTTGCCACCTCAAACTTCAAACGCAGCTTTGGGGGTCTCTGCGGGGGGCCTTCGGCAGGCCTGCTCCGAAAATGGGAACATCTGCAGATAGATGGCAGCCAGAAAGAGCTAGCCTGGAAAGCTGTTGCTCAGCCTCATCTGCCCATGGCACTGCTCACACAGAGGCACAGAGACTGGGGCTGCTTGCTTAACATGTCACCTCAAACTTCAAACGTAGATTTGGGGGTCCTTAGAGGGGCCTCCAGCAGGCCCGCTCCGAAAATGCGAACGTCTGCAGATAGCTCGCAGCCAGAAAGAGCTAGCCTAGAAAGCTGTTGCTCAGCCTCATCTGCCCATGGCACTGCTCGCACAGAGGCACAGAGACTGGGGCTGCTTGCTTGTCTTGCCACCTCAAACTTCGAACGTAGCTTTGGCGGTCTGGGCAGGGAGCCTTCGGCAGGCCTGCTCCGAAAAATGGAACGTCTGCAGATAGTTCCGAGCCAGAAAGAGCTAGCTTGGAAAGCTGTTGCTCAGCCTCATCTGCCCATGGCACTGCTCGCACAGAGGCACAGAGACTGGGGCTGCTTGCTTAACATGCGACCTCAAACTTCAAACATAGCTATTGGTGTCCATGAGGGAGCCTCCAGCAGCCCTGCTCTGAAAATGCGAACGTCTGCAGATAGCTCGCAGGCAGAAAGAGCTAGCCTGGAAAGCTGTTGCTCAGCCTCATCTGCCCATGGCACTGCTCGCACAGAGGCACAGAGACTGGGGCTGTTTGATTGTCTTGCCACCTCAAACTTCAAACGTATCTTAAGTGGTCCGTGGCGCGCGTCTCCGGCAGCCCTGCTCTGAAAATGCGAACGTCTGCAGATAGTTCGCAGGCAGAAAAAACCAGCCTGGAAAGCTGTTGCTCAGCCTCATCTGCCCATGGCACTGCTCGCACAGAGGCACAGAGACTGGGGCTGCTTGCTTGTCTTGCCACCTCAAACTTCAAAAGTATCTTTGGGGGTCCTGGCAGGGGGCGTTCGGCAGGCCTGCTCCGAAAACGGGAACGTCTGCAGATAGCTCGCAGCCAGAAAGAGCTAGCCTGGAAAGCTGTTGCTCAGCCTCATCTGCCCATGGCACTTCTCGCACAGAGGCACAGAGACTGGGGCTGCTTGCTTGTCTTGCCACCTCAAAATTCAAACGTAGATTTGGGTTTCCATGAAGGGGGCCTCCAGCAGCCCAGCTCTGAAAATGCGAACGTCTGCAGATAGATCGCAGGCAGAAAGAGCTAGCCTGGAAAGCTGTTGCTCAGCCTCATCTGCCCATGGCACTGCTCGCACAGAGGCACAGAGACTGGGGCTGCTTGCTTGTCTTGCCACCTCAAACTTCAAACGCAGCTTTGGGGGTCTCTGCGGGGGGCCTTCGGCAGGCCTGCTCCGAAAATGGGAACATCTGCAGATAGATGGCAGCCAGAAAGAGCTAGCCTGGAAAGCTGTTGCTCAGCCTCATCTGCCCATGGCACTGCTCACACAGAGGCACAGAGACTGGGGCTGCTTGCTTAACATGTCACCTCAAACTTCAAACGTAGATTTGGGGGTCCTTAGAGGGGCCTCCAGCAGGCCCGCTCCGAAAATGCGAACGTCTGCAGATAGCTCGCAGCCAGAAAGAGTTAGCCTAGAAAGCTGTTGCTCAGCCTCATCTGCCCATGGCACTGCTCGCACAGAGGCACAGAGACTGGGGCTGCTTGCTTGTCTTGCCACCTCAAACTTCGAACGTAGCTTTGGCGGTCTGGGCAGGGAGCCTTCGGCAGGCCTGCTCCGAAAAATGGAACGTCTGCAGATAGTTCCGAGCCAGAAAGAGCTAGCTTGGAAAGCTGTTGCTCAGCCTCATCTGCCCATGGCACTGCTCGCACAGAGGCACAGAGACTGGGGCTGCTTGCTTAACATGCGACCTCAAACTTCAAACATAGCTATTGGTGTCCATGAGGGAGCCTCCAGCAGCCCTGCTCTGAAAATGCGAACGTCTGCAGATAGCTCGCAGGCAGAAAGAGCTAGCCTGGAAAGCTGTTGCTCAGCCTCATCTGCCCATGGCACTGCTCGCACAGAGGCACAGAGACTGGGGCTGTTTGATTGTCTTGCCACCTCAAACTTCAAACGTATCTTAAGTGGTCCGTGGCGCGCGTCTCCGGCAGCCCTGCTCTGAAAATGCGAACGTCTGCAGATAGTTCGCAGGCAGAAAAAACCAGCCTGGAAAGCTGTTGCTCAGCCTCATCTGCCCATGGCACTGCTCGCACAGAGGCACAGAGACTGGGGCTGCTTGCTTGTCTTGCCACCTCAAACTTCAAAAGTATCTTTGGGGCTCCTGGCAGGGGGCGTTCGGCAGGCCTGCTCCGAAAACGGGAACGTCTGCAGATAGCTCGCAGCCAGAAAGAGCTAGCCTGGAAAGCTGTTGCTCAGCCTCATCTGCCCATGGCACTTCTCGCACAGAGGCACAGAGACTGGGGCTGCTTGCTTGTCTTGCCACCTCAAAATTCAAACGTAGATTTGGGTTTCCATGAAGGGGGCCTCCAGCAGCCCAGCTCTGAAAATGCGAACGTCTGCAGATAGATCGCAGGCAGAAAAAAACAGCCTGGAAAGCTGTTGCTCAGCCTCATCTGCCCATGGCACTGCTCGCACAGAGGCACAGAGACTGGGGCTGCTTGCTTGTCTTGCCACCTCAAACTTCGAACGTTGCTTTGGCGGTCTGGGCAGGGGGCCTTCGGCAGGCCTGCTCCGAAAAATGGAACGTCTGCAGATAGCTCGGAGCCAGAAAGAGCTAGCCTGGAAAGCTGTTGCTCAGCCTCATCTGCCCATGGCACTGCTTGCACAGAGGCACAGAGACAGGGACTGCTTGCTTAACATGCCACCTCAAACTTCAAACGTAGCTTTGGGTGTCCGTGAAGGGGGCCTCCAGCAGGCCTGCTCCGAAAATGCGAACGTCTGCCGATAGCTTGCAGCCAGAAAGATCTAGCCTGGAAAGCTGTTGCTCAGCCTCATCTGCCCATGGTACTGCTCACACAGAGGCACAGAGACAGTGGCTGCTTGCTTGTCTTGCCCTCTCAAACTTCAAACATAGCTTTTGGTTTCCATGAGGGAGCCTCCAGCAGCCCAGCTCTGAAAATGCGAACGTCTGCAGATAGCTCGCAGCCAGAAAGAGCTAGCCTGGAAAGCTGTTCTCCAGCCTCATCTGCCCATGGCACTGCTCGCAGAGAGGCACAGAGACTGGGGATGCTGCTTGTCTTGCCACCTCAAACTTCAAATGTAGCTTTGGGTGTCCGTGCAGTGAGACTCCGGCAGCCCTGCTCCCAAAAGGCGAACGTCTGAAGAGAGCTCGCAGGCAGAAAGAGCTAGCCTGGAAAGCTGTTGCTCAGCCTCATCTGCCCATGGCACTGCTTGCACAGAGGCACAGAGACTGGGGCTGCTTGCTTGTCTTGCCCCCTCAAACTTCTAACGTATCTTAAGTGGTCTGTGCCGCGCGTCTCCGGCAGCTGTAGTCTGAAAATGCGAACGTCTGCAGATAGTTCGCAGGCAGAAAAAAACAGCCTGGAAAGCTGTTGCTCAGCCTCATCTGCCCATGGCACTGCTCGCACAGAGGCACAGAGACTGGGGCCGCTTGCTTAACATGCAACCTCAAACTTCAAACGTAGATTTGGGTGTCCATGAAGGGGACCTCCAGCAGCCCAGCTCTGAAAATGCGAATGTCTGCAGATAGCTCGCAGTCAGAAAGAGCTAGCCTGGAAAGATGTTGCTCAGCCTCATCTGCACATGGTACTGCTCGCACAGAGGCACAGAGACTGGGTCTGCTTGCTTTAACATGCGACCTCAAACTTCAAACGTAGCTTTGAGGGTCTGAGCAGGGGGCGTTCGGCAGGCCTGCTCCGAAAACGGGAACGTCTGCATATAGCTCGCAGCCAGAAAGAGCTAGCCTGGAAAGCTGTTGCTCAGCCTCATCTGCCCATGGCACTGCTCGCACAGAGGCACAGAGACTGGGGCTGCTTGCTTGTCTTGCCACCTCAAACTTCGAACGTAGCTTTGGCGGTCTGGGCAGGGAGACTTCGGCAGGCCTGCTCCGAAAAATGGAACGTTTGCAGATAGTTCCGCGCCAGAAAGAGCTAGCTTGGAAAGCTGTTGCTCAGCCTCATCTGCCCATGGCACTGCTCGCACAGAGGCACAGAGACTGGGGCTGCTTGCTTAACATGCGACCTCAAACTTCAAACGTAGATTTGGGGGTCTGTACAGGGGGCCTCCAGCAGCCCTGCTCTGAAAATGCGAACGTCCGCAGATAGCTCGCAGGCAGAAAGAGCTAGCCTGGAAAGCTGTTGCTCAGCCTCATCTGCCCATGGCACTGCTCGCACAGAGGCACAGAGACTGGGGCTGCTTGCTTGTCTTGCCCCCTCAAACTTCAAACGTAGATTTGGGTGTCCGTGAAGGGGACCACCAGCAGCCCTGCTCTGAAAATGCGAACGTCTGCAGATAGCTAGCACCAAAAAGAGCTAGCCTGGAAAGCTGTTGCTCAGCCTCATCTGCCCATGGCACTGCTCGCACAGAGGCACAGAGACTGGGGCTGCTTGCTTGTCTTGCCACCTCAAACTTCAAACGTAGCTTTGGGTGTCCGTGAAGGGGGCCTTCAGCAGCCATGCTCTGAAAATGCGAACGTCTGCAGATAGCTGGCAGCCAGAAAGAGCTAGCCTTTAAAGCTGTTGCTCAGTCTCATCTGCCCATGGCACTGCTCGCACAGAGTCACAGAGACTGGGGCTGTTTGATTGTCTTGCAACCTCAAACTTGAAACGTATCTTAAGTGGTCCGTGGCGCGCGTCTCCGGCAGCCCTGCTCTGAAAATGCGAACGTCTGCAGATAGTTCGCAGGCAGAAAAAAACAGCCTGGAAAGCTGTTGCTTAGCCTCATCTGCCCATGGCACTGCTCGCACAGAGGCACAGAGACTGGGGCTGCTTGCTTGTCTTGCCACCTCAAACTTCAAAAGTATGTTTGGGGGTCCTGGCAGGGGCCGTTCGGCAGGCCTGCTCCGAAAACGGGAACGTCTGAAGAGAGCTCGCAGCCAGAAAGAGCTAGCCTGGAAAGCTGTTGCTCAGCCTCATCTGCCCATGGCACTTCTCGCACAGAGGCACAGAGACTGGGGCTGCTTGCTTGTCTTGCCACCTCAAAATTCAAACGTAGATTTGGGTTTCCATGAAGGGGGCCTCCAGCAGCCCAGCTCTGAAAATGCGAACGTCTGCAGATAGATCGCAGGCAGAAAAAAACAGCCTGGAAAGCTGTTGCTCAGCCTCATCTGCACATGGCACTGCTCGCACAGAGGCACAGAGACTGGGGCTGCTTGCTTGTCTTGCCACCTCAAACTTCGAACGTTGCTTTGGCGGTCTGGGCAGGGGGCCTTCGGCAGGCCTGCTCCGAAAAATGGAACGTCTGCAGATAGCTCGGAGCCAGAAAGAGCTAGCCTGGAAAGCTGTTGCTCAGCCTCATCTGCCCATGGCACTGCTTGCACAGAGGCACAGAGACAGGGGCTGCTTGCTTAACATGCCACCTCAAACTTCAAACGTAGCTTTGGGTGTCCGTGAAGGGGGCCTCCAGCAGGCCTGCTCCGAAATTGCGAACGTCTGCAGATAGCTTGCAGCCAGAAAGATCTAGCCTGGAAAGCTGTTGCTCAGCCTCATCTGCCCATGGCACTGCTCGCACAGAGGCACAGAGACTGGGGCTGCTTGCTTAACATGCCACCTCAAACTTCAAACGTAGATTTGGCGGTCTGTACAGGGGGCGTCCTGCAGTCCCACTCCGAAAATGCGAATGTCTGCAGATAGCTTGCAGCCAGAAAGATCTAGCCTGGAAAGCTGTAGCTCAGCCTCATCTGCCCATGGCACTGCTCGCACAGAGGCACAGAGACTGGGGCTGCTTGCTTGTCTTGCCACCTCAAATTTCAAATGTAGCTTTGGGGGTCCTTGCAGTGGGCCTCCGGCAGCCCTGCTCCCAAAAGGCGAACGTCTAAAGAGAGCTCGCAGGCAGAAAGAGCTAGCCTGTAAAGCTGTTGCTCAGCCTCATCTGCCCATGGCACTGCTCGCACAGAGGCACAGAGACTGGGGCTGCTTGCTTAACATGCCACCTCAAACTTCAAACTTATATTTGGGGGTCTGTACAGGGGGCCTCCTGCAGGCCCGCGTCGAAAATGCGAACGTCGGCAGATAGCTGGCAGCCAGAAAGAGCTAGCCTGGAAAGCTGTTGCTCAGCGTCATCTGCCCATGGCACTGCTCGCACAGAGGCACAGAGACTGGGGCTGTTTGATTGTCTTGCCACCTCAAACTTCAAACGTATCTTAAGTGGTCCGTGGCGCGCGTCTCCGGCAGCCCTGCTCTGAAAATGCGAACGTCTGCAGATAGTTCGCAGGCAGAAAAAACCAGCCTGGAAAGCTGTTGCTCAGCCTCATCTGCCCATGGCACTGCTCGCACAGAGGCACAGAGACTGGGGCTGCTTGCTTGTCTTGCCACCTCAAACTTCAAAAGTATCTTTGTGGGTCTGGGCAGGGGGCGTTCGGCAGGCCTGCTCCGAAAACGGGAACGTCTGCAGATAGCTCGCAGGCAGAAAGAGCTAGCCTGGAAAGCTGTTGCTCAGCCTCATCTGCCCATGGCACTGCTCGCACAGAGGCACAGAGACTGGGGCTGCTTGCTTAACATGCCACCTCAAACTTCAAACTTATATTTGGGGGTCTGTACTGGGGGTCTCCTGCAGGCCCGCTCCGAAAATGCGAACGTCTGCAGATAGCTCGCAGCCAGAAAGAGCTAGCCTGGAAAGCTGTTGCTCAGCCTCATCTGCCCATGGCACTGCTCGCACAGAGGCACAGAGACTGGGGCTGCTTGCTTAACAGCCGACCTCAAACTTCAAACGTAGATTTGCGGGTCCTTAGAGAGGGCCTCCAGCAGGATCGGTCCGAAAATGCGAACGTCTGAAGATAGCTTGCAGCCAGAAAGAGCTAGCCTGGAAAGATGTTGCTCAGCCTCATCTGCACATGGTACTGCTCGCACAGAGGCACAGAGACTGGGGCTGCTTGCTTTAACATGCGACCTCAAAATTCAAACGTAGCTTTGAGGGTCTGAGCAGGGGGCGTTCGGCAGGCCTGCTCCGAAAACGGGAACGTCTGCATATAGCTCGCAGCCAGAAAGAGCTAGCCTGGAAAGCTGTTGCTCAGCCTCATCTGCCCATGGCACTGCTCGCACAGAGGCACAGAGACTGGGGCTGCTTGCTTGTCTTGCCACCTCAAACTTCAAACGTATATTTGGGTGTCCATGAAGCGGGCCTCCAGCAGCCCTGCTCTGAAAATGCGAACGTCTGCAGATAGCTCGCAGGCAGAAAGAGCTAGCCTGGAAAGCTGTTGCTCAGCCTCATCTGCCCATGGCACTGCTCGCACAGAGGCACAGAGACTGGGGCTGCTTGCTTGTCTTGCCACCTCAAGCTTCAAACGCAGCTTTGGGGGTCTCTGCGGGGGGCCTTCGGCAGGCCTGCTCCGAAAATGGGAACATCTGCAGATAGATGGCAGCCAGAAAGAGCTAGCCTGGAAAGCTGTTGCTCAGCCTCATCTGCCCATGGCACTGCTCACACAGAGGCACAGAGACTGGGGCTGCTTGCTTAACATGTCACCTCAAACTTCAAACGTAGATTTGGGGGTCCTTAGAGGGGCCTCCAGCAGGCCCGCTCCGAAAATGCGAACGTCTGCAGATAGCTCGCAGCCAGAAAGAGCTAGCCTAGAAAGCTGTTGCTCAGCCTCATCTGCCCATGGCACTGCTCGCACAGAGGCACAGAGACTGGGGCTGCTTGCTTGTCTTGCCACCTCAAACTTCGAACGTAGCTTTGGCGGTCTGGGCAGGGAGCCTTCGGCAGGCCTGCTCCGAAAAATGGAACGTCTGCAGATAGTTCCCAGCCAGAAAGAGCTAGCTTGGAAAGCTGTTGCTCAGCCTCATCTGCCTATGGCACTGCTCGCACAGAGGCACAGAGACTGGGGCTGCTTGCTTAACATGCGACCTCAAACTTCAAACATAGCTATTGGTGTCCATGAGGGAGCCTCCAGCAGCCCTGCTCTGAAAATGCGAACGTCTGCAGATAGCTCGCAGGCAGAAAGAGCTAGCCTGGAAAGCTGTTGCTCAGCCTCATCTGCCCATGGCACTGCTCGCACAGAGGCACAGAGACTGGGGCTGTTTGATTGTCTTGCCACCTCAAAATTCAAACGTATCTTAAGTGGTCCGTGGCGCGCGTCTCCGGCAGCCCTGCTCTGAAAATGCGAACGTCTGCAGATAGTTCGCAGGCAGAAAAAACCAGCCTGGAAAGCTGTTGCTCAGCCTCATCTGCCCATGGCACTGCTCGCACAGAGGCACAGAGACTGGGGCTGCTTGCTTGTCTTGCCACCTCAAACTTCAAAAGTATCTTTGGGGGTCCTGGCAGGGGGCGTTCGGCAGGCCTGCTCCGAAAACGGGAACGTCTGCAGATAGCTCGCAGCCAGAAAGAGCTAGCCTGGAAAGCTGTTGCTCAGCCTCATCTGCCCATGGCACTTCTCGCACAGAGGCACAGAGACTGGGGCTGCTTGCTTGTCTTGCCACCTCAAAATTCAAACGTAGATTTGGGTTTCCATGAAGGGGGCCTCCAGCAGCCCAGCTCTGAAAATGCGAACGTCTGCAGATAGATCGCAGGCAGAAAGAGCTAGCCTGGAAAGCTGTTGCTCAGCCTCATCTGCCCATGGCACTGCTCGCACAGAGGCACAGAGACTGGGGCTGCTTGCTTGTCTTGCCACCTCAAACTTCAAACGCAGCTTTGGGGGTCTCTGCGGGGGGCCTTCGGCAGGCCTGCTCCGAAAATGGGAACATCTGCAGATAGATGGCAGCCAGAAAGAGCTAGCCTGGAAAGGTGTTGCTCAGCCTCATCTGCCCATGGCACTGCTCACACAGAGGCACAGAGACTGGGGCTGCTTGCTTAACATGTCACCTCAAACTTCAAACGTAGATTTGGGGGTCCTTAGAGGGGCCTCCAGCAGGCCCGCTCCGAAAATGCGAACGTCTGCAGATAGCTCGCAGCCAGAAAGAGTTAGCCTAGAAAGCTGTTGCTCAGCCTCATCTGCCCATGGCACTGCTCGCACAGAGGCACAGAGACTGGGTCTGCTTGCTTGTCTTGCCACCTCAAACTTCGAACGTAGCTTTGGCGGTCTGGGCAGGGAGCCTTCGGCAGGCCTGCTCCGAAAAATGGAACGTCTGCAGATAGTTCCGAGCCAGAAAGAGCTAGCTTGGAAAGCTGTTGCTCAGCCTCATCTGCCCATGGCACTGCTCGCACAGAGGCACAGAGACTGGGGCTGCTTGCTTAACATGCGACCTCAAACTTGAAACATAGCTATTGGTGTCCATGAGGGAGCCTCCAGCAGCCCTGCTCTGAAAATGCGAACGTCTGCAGATAGCTCGCAGGCAGAAAGAGCTAGCCTGGAAAGCTGTTGCTCAGCCTCATCTGCCCATGGCACTGCTCGCACAGAGGCACAGAGACTGGGGCTGTTTGATTGTCTTGCCACCTCAAACTTCAAACGTATCTTAAGTGGTCCGTGGCGCGCGTCTCCGGCAGCCCTGCTCTGAAAATGCGAACGTCTGCAGATAGTTCGCAGGCAGAAAAAACCAGCCTGGAAAGCTGTTGCTCAGCCTCATCTGCCCATGGCACTGCTCGCACAGAGGCACAGAGACTGGGGCTGCTTGCTTGTCTTGCCACCTCAAACTTCAAATGTATCTTTGGGGCTCCTGGCAGGGGGCGTTCGGCAGGCCTGCTCCGAAAACGGGAACGTCTGCAGATAGCTCGCAGCCAGAAAGAGCTAGCCTGGAAAGCTGTTGCTCAGCCTCATCTGCCCATGGCACTTCTCGCACAGAGGCACAGAGACTGGGGCTGCTTGCTTGTCTTGCCACCTCAAAATTCAAACGTAGATTTGGGTTTCCATGAAGGGGGCCTCCAGCAGCCCAGCTCTGAAAATGCGAACGTCTGCAGATAGATCGCAGGCAGAAAAAAACAGCCTGGAAAGCTGTTGCTCAGCCTCATCTGCCCATGGCACTGCTCGCACAGAGGCACAGAGACTGGGGCTGCTTGCTTGTCTTGCCACCTCAAACTTCGAACGTTGCTTTGGCGGTCTGGGCAGGGGGCCTTCGGCAGGCCTGCTCCGAAAAATGGAACGTCTGCAGATAGCTCGGAGCCAGAAAGAGCTAGCCTGGAAAGCTGTTGCTCAGCCTCATCTGCCCATGGCACTGCTTGCACAGAGGCACAGAGACAGGGACTGCTTGCTTAACATGCCACCTCAAACTTCAAACGTAGCTTTGGGTGTCCGTGAAGGGGGCCTCCAGCAGGCCTGCTCCGAAAATGCGAACGTCTGCCGATAGCTTGCAGCCAGAAAGATCTAGCCTGGAAAGCTGTTGCTCAGCCTCATCTGCCCATGGTACTGCTCACACAGAGGCACAGAGACAGTGGCTGCTTGCTTGTCTTGCCCTCTCAAACTTCAAACATAGCTTTTGGTTTCCATGAGGGAGCCTCCAGCAGCCCAGCTCTGAAAATGCGAACGTCTGCAGATAGCTCGCAGCCAGAAAGAGCTAGCCTGGAAAGCTGTTCTCCAGCCTCATCTGCCCATGGCACTGCTCGCAGAGAGGCACAGAGACTGGGGATGCTGCTTGTCTTGCCACCTCAAACTTCAAATGTAGCTTTGGGTGTCCGTGCAGTGAGACTCCGGCAGCCCTGCTCCCAAAAGGCGAACGTCTGAAGAGAGCTCGCAGGCAGAAAGAGCTAGCCTGGAAAGCTGTTGCTCAGCCTCATCTGCCCATGGCACTGCTTGCACAGAGGCACAGAGACTGGGGCTGCTTGCTTGTCTTGCCCCCTCAAACTTCTAACGTATCTTAAGTGGTCTGTGCCGCGCGTCTCCGGCAGCTGTAGTCTGAAAATGCGAACGTCTGCAGATAGTTCGCAGGCAGAAAAAAACAGCCTGGAAAGCTGTTGCTCAGCCTCATCTGCCCATGGCACTGCTCGCACAGAGGCACAGAGACTGGGGCCGCTTGCTTAACATGCGACCTCAAACTTCAAACGTAGATTTGGGTGTCCATGAAGGGGACCTCCAGCAGCCCAGCTCTGAAAATGCGAATGTCTGCAGATAGCTCGCAGTCAGAAAGAGCTAGCCTGGAAAGATGTTGCTCAGCCTCATCTGCACATGGTACTGCTCGCACAGAGGCACAGAGACTGGGTCTGCTTGCTTTAACATGCGACCTCAAACTTCAAACGTAGCTTTGAGGGTCTGAGCAGGGGGCGTTCGGCAGGCCTGCTCCGAAAACGGGAACGTCTGCATATAGCTCGCAGCCAGAAAGAGCTAGCCTGGAAAGCTGTTGCTCAGCCTCATCTGCCCATGGCACTGCTCGCACAGAGGCACAGAGACTGGGGCTGCTTGCTTGTCTTGCCACCTCAAACTTCGAACGTAGCTTTGGCGGTCTGGGCAGGGAGACTTCGGCAGGCCTGCTCCGAAAAATGGAACGTTTGCAGATAGTTCCGCGCCAGAAAGAGCTAGCTTGGAAAGCTGTTGCTCAGCCTCATCTGCCCATGGCACTGCTCGCACAGAGGCACAGAGACTGGGGCTGCTTGCTTAACATGCGACCTCAAACTTCAAACGTAGATTTGGGTGTCCATGAAGGGGGCCTCCAGCAGCCCAGCTCTGAAAATGCGAATGTCTGCAGATAGCTCGCAGGCAGGAAGAGCTAGCCTGGAAAGCTGTTGCTCAGCCTCATCTGCCCATGGCACTGCTCGCACAGAGGCACAGAGACTGGGGCTGCTTGCTTGTCTTGTCCCCTCAAACTTCAAACGTAGCTTTGGGGGTCTGTGCAGCGGGCCTTCCGAAGGCCTCGTCCGAAAATGGGAATGTCTGCAGATAGCTCGCAGGCAGAAAGAGCTAGCCTGGAAAGCTGTTGCTCAGCCTCATCTGCCCATGGCACTGCTTGCACAGAGGCACAGAGACAGGGGCTGCTTGCTTAACATGCCACCTCAAACTTCAAACGTATATTTGGGGGTCTGTACAGGGGGCCTCCTGCAGGCCCGCGTCGAAAATGCGAACGTCTGCAGATAGCTGGCAGCCAGAAAGAGCTAGCCTGGAAAGCTGTTGTTCAGCGTCATCTGCCCATGGCACTGCTCGCACAGAGGCACAGAGACTGGGGCTGCTTGATTGTCTTGCCACCTCAAACTTCAAACGTATCTTAAGTGGTCCGTGTCGCGCGTCTCCGGCAGCCCTGCTCTGAAAATGCGAACGTCTGCAGATAGTTCGCAGGCAGAAAAAACCAGCCTGGAAAGCTGTTGCTCAGCCTCATCTGCCCATGGCACTGCTCGCACAGAGGCACAGAGACTGGGGCTGCTTGCTTGTCTTGCCACCTCAAACTTCAAAAGTATCTTTGGGGGTCTGGGCAGGGGGCGTTCGGCGGGCCTGCTTTGAAAACGGGAACGTCTGCAGATAGCTGGCATCCAGAAAGAGCTAGCGTGGAAAGCTGTTGCTCAGCCTCATCTGCCCATGGCACTGCTCGCACAGAGGCACAGAGACTGGGGCTGCTTGCTTGTCTTGCCCCCTCAAACTTCAAACGTAGATTTGGGTTTCCATGAAGGGGGCCTCCAGCAGCCCAGCTCTTGAAATGCGAACGTCTGCAGATAGATCGCAGGCAGAAAAAAACAGCCTGGAAAGCTGTTGCTCAGCCTCATCTGCCCATGGCACTGCTCGCACAGAGGCACAGAGACTGGGGCTGCTTGCTTGTCTTGCCCCCTCAAACTTCAAACGTAGCTTTGGCGGTCTGGGCAGGGGGCCTTCGGCAGGCCTGCTCCGAAAAATGGAACGTCTGCAGATAGCTCGGAGCCAGAAAGAGCTAGCCTGGAAAGCTGTTGCTCAGCCTCATCTGCCCATGGCACTGCTTGCACAGAGGCACAGAGACAGGGGCTGCTTGCTTAACATGCCACCTAAAACTTCAAACGTAGCTTTGGGTGTTTGTGAAGGGGGCCTCCAACAGGCCTGCTCCGAAAATGCGAACGTCTGCAGATAGCTTGCAGCCAGAAAGAGCTAGCCTGGAAAGCTGTTCCTCAGCCTCATCTGCCCATGGTACTGCTCACACAGAGGCACAGAGACAGGCGCTGCTTGCTTGTCTTGCCCTCTCAAACTTCAAACATAGCTTTTGGTGTCCATGAGGGAGCCTCCAGCAGCCCAGCTCTGAAAATGCGAACGTCTGCAGAGAGCTCGCAGGCAGAAAGAGCTAGCCTGGAAAGCTGTTGCTCAGCCTCATCTGCCCATGGCACTGCTCGCACAGAGGCACAGAGACTGGGGCTGCTTGCTTGTCTTGCCCCCTCAAACTTCTAACGTATCTTAAGTGGTCTGTGCCGCGCGTCTCCGGCAGATGTAGTCTGAAAATGCGAACGTCTGCAGATAGTTCGCAGGCAGAAAAAAACAGCCTGGAAAGCTGTTGCTCAGCCTCATCTGCCCATGGCACTGCTCGCACAGAGGCACAGAGACTGGGGCTGCTTGCTTGTCTTGCCACCTTAAATTTCAAATGTAGCTTTGGGGGTCCTTGCAGTGGGCCTCCGGCAGCCCTGCTCCCAAAAGGCGAACGTCTGAAGAGAGCTCGCAGGCAGAAAGAGCTAGCCTGGAAAGCTGTTTCTCAGCCTCATCTGCCCATGGCACTGCTCACACAGAGGCACAGAGACAGGGGCTGCTTGCTTGTCTTGCCCTCTCAAACTTCAAACATAGCTTTTGGTGTCCATGAGGGAGCCTCCAGCAGCCCAGCTCTGAAAATGCGAACGTCTGCAGAGAGCTCGCAGGCAGAAAGAGCTAGCCTGGAAAGCTGTTGCTCAGCCTCATCTGCCCATGGCACTGCTCGCACAGAGGCACAGAGACTGGGGCTGCTTGCTTGTCTTGCCCCCTCAAAATTCTAACGTATCTTAAGTGGTCTGTGGCGCGCGTCTCCGGCAGATGTAGTCTGAAAATGCGAACGTCTGCAGATAGTTCGCAGGCAGAAAAAAACAGCCTGGAAAGCTGTTGCTCAGCCTCATCTGCCCATGGCACTGCTCGCACAGAGGCACAGAGACTGGGGCTGCTTGCTTGTCTTGCCACCTTAAATTTCAAATGTAGCTTTGGGGGTCCTTGCAGTGGGCCTCCGGCAGCCCTGCTCCCAAAAGGCGAACGTCTGAAGAGAGCTCGCAGGCAGAAAGAGCTAGCCTGGAAAGCTGTTTCTCAGCCTCATCTGCCCATGGCACTGCTCGCACAGAGGCACAGAGACTGGGGCTGCTTGCTTAACATGCCACCTCAAACTTCAAACGTATATTTGGGGGTCTGTACAGGGGGCCTACTGCGGGCCCGCGTCGAAAATGCGAACGTCTGCAGATAGCTGGCAGCCAGAAAGAGCTAGCCTGGAAAGCTGTTGCTCAGCCTCATCTGCTCATGGCACTGCTCGCACAGAGGCACAGAGACTGGGGCTGCTTGCTTGTCTTGCCCCCTCAAACTTCAAACGTAGATTTGGGTTTCCATGAAGGGGGCCTCCAGCAGCCCAGCTCTGAAAATGCGAACGTCTGCAGATAGCTCGCAGGCAGAAAGAGCTAGCCTGGAAAGCTGTTGCTCAGCCTCATCTGCACATGGCACTGCTCACACAGAGGCACAGAGACTGGGGCTGCTTGCTTGTCTTGCCACCTCAAACTTCAAACATAGCTTTTGGTGTCCATGAGGGAGCCTTCAGCAGACCTGCTCTGAAAAAGCGAACGTCTGCAGAGAGCTCGCAGCCATAAAGAGCTAGCCTGGAAAGCTGTTGCTCAGCCTAATCTGCCCACGGCACTGCTCACACAGAGGCACAGAGACTGGGGTTGCTTGCTTAACATGTCACCTCAAACTTCAAACGTAGATTTGGGGGTCTTTAGAGGGGCCTCCAGCAGGCCCGCTGCGAAAATGCGAACGTCTGCAGATATCTCTTAGCCAGAAAGAGCTAGCCTGGAAAGCTCTTGCTCAGCCTCATCTGCCCATGGCACTGCTCGCACAGAGGCACAGAGACTAGGGCTGCTTGCTTGTCTTGCCACCTTAAACTTCAAACGTAGATTTGGGTGTCCATGAAGGGGGCTCCAGCAGCGCAGCTCTGAAAATGCGAACGTCTGCAAATATCTCTTAGCCAGAAAGAGCTAGCCTGGAAAGCTGTTGCTCAGCCTCATCTTCCCATGGCACTGCTCGCACCGAGGCACAGAGACTGGGGCTGCTTGCTTAACATGCCACCTCAAATTTCAGACGTAGATTTGGGGGTCCTTAGATGGGGCGTCCTGCAGGCCCGCTCCGAAAATGCGAACGTCTGCAGATAGCTCGCAGCTAGAAAGAGCTAGCCTGGAAAGCTGTTGCTCAGCCTCATCTGCCCATGGCACTGCTCGCACAGAGGCACATAGACTGGGGCTGCTTGCTTGTCTTGCCACCTCAAACTTCAAACGTAGCTTTGGGTGTCCGTGAAGGGGGCCTCCAGCAGCCCTGCTCTGAAAATGCGAACGTCTGCAGATAGCTCTCAGCCAGAAAGAGCTAGCCTGGAAAGCTGTTGCTCAGCCTCATCTGCCCATGGCACTGCTCGCACAGAGGCACAGAGACTGGGGCTGCTTGCTTAACATGCCACCTCAAACTTCAAACGTATATTTGGGGGTCTGTACAGGGGGCCTCCTGCAGGCCCGCGTCGAAAATGCGAACGTCTGCAGATAGCTGGCATCCAGAAAGAGCTAGCCTGGAAAGCTGTTGCTCAGCCTCATCTGCACATGGCACTGCTCGCACAGAGGCACAGAGGCTGGGGCTGCTTGCTTGTCTTGCCACCTCAAACTTCAAAAGTATCTTTGGGGGTCTGGGCAGGGGGCGTTCGGCAGGCCTGCTACGAAAACGGGAACGTCTGCAGATAGCTCGCAGCCAGAAAGTGCTAGCCTGGAAAGCTGTTGCTCAGCCTCATCTGCCCATGGCACTGCTCGCACAGAGGCACAGAGACTGGGGCTGCTTGCTTGTCTTGCCACCTCAAACTTCAAACGTAGATTTGGGTTTCCATGAAGGGGGCCTCCAGCAGCCCAGCTCTGAAAATGGGAACGTCTGCAGATAGATCGGAGCCAGAAAGAGCTAGCCTGGAAAGCTCTTGCTCAGCCTCATCTGCCCATGGCACTGCTCGCACAGAGGCACAGAGACTGGGGATGCTGTTTGTCTTGCCACCTCAAACTTCAAATGTAGCTTTGGGTGTCCGTGCAGTGAGACTCCGGCAGCCCTGCTCCCAAAAGGCGAACGTCTGAAGAGAGCTCGCAGGCAGAAAGAGCTAGCCTGGAAAGCTGTTGCTCAGCCTCATCTGCCCGTGGCACTGCTCGCACAGAGGCACAGAGACTGGGGCTGCTTGCTTGTCTTGCCACCTCAAACTTCAAATGTAGCTTCGGTTGTCTGGGCAGGGGGCGTTCGGCAGGCCTGCTCCGCAAAATGGAACGTCTGCAGATAGCTCGCAGCCAGAAAGAGCTAGCCTGGAAAGCTGTTGCTCAGCCTCATCTGCCCATGGCACTGCTCGCACAGAGGCACAGAGACTGGGGCTGCTTGCTTAACATGCCACCTCAAACTTCAAACGTAGATTTGGGGGTCCTTAGAGGGCGCCTCCAGCAGGCCCGGTCCGAAAATGCGAACGTCTGCAGATAGCTTGCAGCCAGAAAGAGCTAGCCTGGAAAGCTGTTGCTCAGCCTCATCTGCCCATGGTACTGCTCACACAGAGGCACAGAGACTGGGGCTGCTTGCTTGTCTTGCCACCTCAAACTTCAAACATAGCTTTTGGTGTCCATGAGGGAGCCTCCAGCAGACCTGCTCTGAAAATGCGAACGTCTGCAGATAGCTCGCAGCCAGAAAGAGCTAGCCTGGAAAGCTGTTGCTCAGCCTAATCTGCCCACGGCACTGCTCACACAGAGGCACAGAGACTGGGGCTGCTTGCTTGTCTTGCCACCTCAAACTTCAAACATAGCTTTTGGTGTCCATGAGGGAGCCTCCAGCAGACCTGCTCTGAAAAAGCGAACGTGTGCAGAGAGCTCGCAGCCAGAAAGAGCTAGCCTGGAAAGCTGTTGCTCAGCCTAATCTGCCCACGGCACTGCTCACACAGAGGCACAGAGACTGGGGTTGCTTGCTTAACATGTCACCTCAAACTTCAAACGTAGATTTGGGGGTCTTTAGAGGGGCCTCCAGCAGGCCCGCTGCGAAAATGCGAACGTCTGCAGATAGCTCACAGCCAGAAAGAGCTAGCCTGGAAAGCGGTTGCTCAGCCTCATCTGCCCATGGCACTGCTCGCACAGAGGCACAGAGACTAGGGCTGCTTGCTTGTCTTGCCACCTTAAACTTCAAACGTAGATTTGGGTGTCCATGAAGGGGGCTCCAGCAGCGCAGCTCTGTAAAATGGGAACGTCTGCAGATAGCTCGCAGCTAGAAAGAGCTAGCCTGGAAAGCTGTTGCTCAGCCTCATCTGCCCATGGCACTGCTCGCACAGAGGCACAGAGACTGGGGCTGCTTGCTTGTCTTGTCATCTCAAACTTCAAACGTAGCTTTGGGTGTCCGTGAAGGGGGCCTCCAGCAGCCCTGCTCTGAAAATGCGAACGTCTGCAGATAGCTCTCAGCCAGAAAGAGCTAGCCTGGAAAGCTGTTGCTCAGCCTCATATGCCCATGGCACTGCTCGCACAGAGGCACAGAGACTGGGGCTGCTTGCTTAACATGCCACCTCAAATTTCAGACGTAGATTTGGGGTTCCTTAGATGGGGCGTCCTGCAGGCCCGCTCCGAAAATGCGAACGTCTGCAGATAGCTCGCAGCTAGAAAGAGCTAGCCTGGAAAGCTGTTGCTCAGCCTCATCTGCCCATGGCACTGCTCGCACAGAGGCACAGAGACTGGGGCTGCTTGCTTGTCTTGCCACCTCAAACTTCAAACGTAGCTTTGGGTGTCCGTGAAGGGGGCCTCCAGCAGCCCTGCTCTGAAAATGCGAACGTCTGCAGATAGCTCTCAGCCAGAAAGAGCTAGCCTGGAAAGCTGTTGCTCAGCCTCATCTGCCCATGGCACTGCTCGCACAGAGGCACAGAGACTGGGGCTGCTTGCTTAACATGCCACATCAAACTTCAAACGTATATTTGGGGGTCTGTACAGGGGGCCTCCTGCAGGCCCGCGTCGAAAATGCGAACGTCTGCAGATAGCTGGCAGCCAGAAAGAGCTAGCCTGGAAAGCTGTTGCTCAGCCTCATCTGCACATGGCACTGCTCGCACAGAGGCACAGAGGCTGGGGCTGCTTGCTTGTCTTGCCACCTCAAACTTCAAAAGTATCTTTGGGGGTCTGGGCAGGGGGCGTTCGGCAGGCCTGCTACGAAAACGGGAACGTCTGCAGATAGCTCGCAGCCAGAAAGTGCTAGCCTGGAAAGCTGTTGCTCAGCCTCATCTGCCCATGGCACTGCTCGCACAGAGGCACAGAGACTGGGGCTGCTTGCTTGTCTTGCCACCTCAAACTTCAAACGTAGATTTGGGTTTCCATGAAGGGGGCCTCCAGCAGCCCAGCTCTGAAAATGGGAACGTCTGCAGATAGATCGGAGCCAGAAAGAGCTAGCCTGGAAAGCTCTTGCTCAGCCTCATCTGCCCATGGCACTGCTCGCACAGAGGCACAGAGACTGGGGATGCTGTTTGTCTTGCCACCTCAAACTTCAAATGTAGCTTTGGGTGTCCGTGCAGTGAGACTCCGGCAGCCCTGCTCCCAAAAGGCGAACGTCTGAAGAGAGCTCGCAGGCAGAAAGAGCTAGCCTGGAAACCTGTTGCTCAGCCTCATCTGCCCGTGGCACTGCTCGCACAGAGGCACAGAGACTGGGGCTGCTTGCTTGTCTTGCCACCTCAAACTTCAAATGTAGCTTCGGTTGTCTGGGCAGGGGGCGTTCGGCAGGCCTGCTCCGCAAAATGGAACGTCTGCAGATAGCTCGCAGCCAGAAAGAGCTAGCCTGGAAAGCTGTTGCTCAGCCTCATCTGCCCATGGCACTGCTCGCACAGAGGCACAGAGACTGGGGCTGCTTGCTTAACATGCCACCTCAAACTTCAAACGTAGATTTGGGGGTCCTTAGAGGGCGCCTCCAGCAGGCCCGGTCCGAAAATGCGAACGTCTGCAGATAGCTTGCAGCCAGAAAGAGCTAGCCTGGAAAGCTGTTGCTCAGCCTCATCTGCCCATGGTACTGCTCACACAGAGGCACAGAGACTGGGGCTGCTTGCTTGTCTTGCCACCTCAAACTTCAAACATAACTTTTGGTGTCCATGAGGGAGCCTCCAGCAGACCTGCTCTGAAAATGCGAACGTCTGCAGATAGCTCGCAGCCAGAAAGAGCTAGCCTGGAAAGCTGTTGCTCAGCCTAATCTGCCCACGGCACTGCTCACACAGAGGCACAGAGACTGGGGCTGCTTGCTTGTCTTGCCACCTCAAACTTCAAACATAGCTTTTGGTGTCCATGAGGGAGCCTCCAGCAGACCTGCTCTGAAAAAGCGAACGTGTGCAGAGAGCTCGCAGCCAGAAAGAGCTAGCCTGGAAAGCTGTTGCTCAGCCTAATCTGCCCACGGCACTGCTCACAAAGAGGCACAGAGACTGGGGTTGCTTGCTTAACATGTCACCTCAAACTTCAAACGTAGATTTGGGGGTCTTTAGAGGGGCCTCCAGCAGGCCCGCTGCGAAAATGCGAACGTCTGCAGATAGCTCACAGCCAGAAAGAGCTAGCCTGGAAAGCGGTTGCTCAGCCTCATCTGCCCATGGCACTGCTCGCACAGAGGCACAGAGACTAGGGCTGCTTGCTTGTCTTGCCACCTTAAACTTCAAACGTAGATTTGGGTGTCCATGAAGGGGGCTCCAGCAGCGCAGCTCTGAAAATGGGAACGTCTGCAGATAGCTCGCAGCTAGAAAGAGCTAGCCTGGAAAGCTGTTGCTCAGCCTCATCTGCCCATGGCACTGCTCGCACAGAGGCACAGAGACTGGGGCTGCTTGCTTGTCTTGTCATCTCAAACTTCAAACGTAGCTTTGGGTGTCCGTGAAGGGGGCCTCCAGCAGCCCTGCTCTGAAAATGCGAACGTCTGCAGATAGCTCTCAGCCAGAAAGAGCTAGCCTGGAAAGCTGTTGCTCAGCCTCATATGCCCATGGCACTGCTCGCACAGAGGCACAGAGACTGGGGCTGCTTGCTTAACATGCAACCTCAAACTTCAAACGTATATTTGGGGGTCTGTACAGGGGGCCTCCTGCAGGCCCGCGTCGAAAATGCGAACGTCTGCAGATAGCTGGCAGCCAGAAAGAGCTAGCCTGGAAAGCTGTTGCTCAGCCTCATCTGCACATGGCACTGCTCGCACAGAGGCACAGAGGCTGGGGCTGCTTGCTTGTCTTGCCACCTCAAACTTCAAAAGTATCTTTGGGGGTCTGGGCAGGGGGCGTTCGGCAGGCCTGCTACGAAAACGGGAACGTCTGCAGATAGCTCGCAGCCAGAAAGTGCTAGCCTGGAAAGCTGTTGCTCAGCCTCATCTGCCCATGGCACTGCTCGCACAGAGGCACAGAGACTGGGGCTGCTTGCTTGTCTTGCCACCTCAAACTGCAAACGTAGATTTGGGTTTCCATGAAGGGGGCCTCCAGCAGCCCAGGTCTGAAAATGGGAACGTCTGCAGATAGATCGGAGCCAGAAAGTGCTAGCCTGGAAAGCTGTTGCTCAGCCTCATCTGCCCATGGCACTGCTCGCACAGAGGCACAGAGACTGGGGCTGCTTGCTTGTCTTGCCACCTCAAACTTCAAACGTAGATTTGGGTTTCCATGAAGGGGGCCTCCAGCATCCCAGCTCTGAAAATGGGAACGTCTGCAGATAGCTCGCAGCCAGAAAGAGCTAGCCTGGAAAGCTGTTGCTCAGCCTCATCTGCCCATGGTACTGCTCACACAGAGGCACAGAGACTGGGGCTGCTTGCTTGTCTTGCCCCCTCAAACTTCAAACATAGCTATTGGTGTCCATGAGGGAGCCTCCAGCAGCCCTGCTCTGAAAATGCGAACGTCTGCAGATAGCTCTCAGCCAGAAAGAGCTAGCCTGGAAAGCTGTTGCTCAGCCTCATCTGCCCATGGCACTGCTCGCACAGAGGCACAGAGACTGGGGCTGCTTGCTTAACATGCGACCTCAATCTTCAAACGTAGCTTTGAGGGTCTGAGCAGGGGGCGTTCGGCAGGCCTGCTCCGAAAACGGGAACGTCTGCAGATAGCTCGCAGGCAGAAAGAGCTAGCCTGGAAAGCTGTTGCTCAGCCTCATCTGCCCATGGCACTGCTCGCACAGAGGCACAGAGACTGGGGCTGCTTGGTTAACATGCCACCTCAAACTTCAAACGTATATTTGGGGGTCTGTACAGGGGGCCTCCTGCAGGCCCGCTCCAAAAATGCGAACGTCTACAGATAGCTCGCAGGCAGAAAGAGCTAGCCTGGAAAGCTGTTGCTCAGCCTCATCTGCCCATGGCACTGCTCGCACAGAGGCACAGAGAGTGGGGCTGCTTGCTTGTCTTGCCACCTCAAACTTCAAATGTAGCTTTGAGTGTCCGTGCAGTGGGCCTTCGGCAGCCCTGCTCTGAAAATGCGAACGTCTGCAGATGGTTCGCAGGCAGAAAAAAACAGCCTGGAAAGCTGTTGCTCAGCCTCATCTGCCCATGGCACTGCCCGCACAGAGGCACAGAGCCTTGGCTTGCTTGCTTGTCTTGCCCCCTAAAACTTCACACGTATCTTAAGTGGTCCGTGCCGCGCGTCTCCGGCAGCTCTGCTCTGAAAATGCGAACGTCTGCAGATGGTTCGCAGGCAGAAAAAAACAGCCTGGAAAGCTGTTGCTCAGCCTCATCTGCCCATGGCACTGCCCGCACAGAGGCACAGAGACTGGGGCTGCTTGCTTGTCTTGCGACCTCAAACTTCAAACGTAGCTTCGGTTGTCTGGGCAGGGGGCGTTCGGCAGGCCTGCTCCGAAAAATGGAACGTCTGCAGATAGCTCGCAGCCAGAAAGAGCTAGCCTGGAAAGCTGTTGCTCAGCCTCATCTGCCCATGGCACTGCTCGCACAGAGGCACAGAGACTGGGGCTGCTTGCTTAACATGCCACCTCAAACTTCAAACGTAGATTTGGGGGTCCTTAGAGCGCGCCTCCAGCAGGCCCGGTCCGAAAATGCGAACGTCTGCAGATAGCTGGCAGCCAGAAAGAGCTAGCCTGGAAAGCTGTTGCTCAGCCTCATCTGCCCATGGTACTGCTCACACAGAGGCACAGAGACTGGGGCTGCTTGCTTGTCTTGCCACCTCAAACTTCAAACATAGCTTTTGGTGTCCATGAGGGAGCCTCCAGCAGACCTGCTCTGAAAATGCGAACGTCTGCAGATATCTCTTAGCCAGAAAGAGCTAGCCTGGAAAGCTGTTGCTCAGCCTCATCTGCCCATGGCACTGCTCGCACAGAGGCACAGAGACTGGGGCTGCTTGCTTAACATGCCACCTCAAATTTCAAACGTAGATTTGGGGGTCCTTAGATGGGGCGTCCTGCAGGCCCGCTCCGAAAATGCGAACGTCTGCAGATAGCTCGCAGCTAGAAAGAGCTAGCCTGGAAAGCTGTTGATCAGCCTCATCTGCCCATGGCACTGCTCGCACAGAGGCACAGAGACTGGGGCTGCTTGCTTGTCTTGCCACCTCAAACTTCAAACGTAGCTTTGGATGTCCGTGAAGGGGGCCTCCAGCAGTCCTGCTCTGAAAATGCGAACGTCTGCAGATAGCTCTCAGCCAGAAAGAGCTAGCCTGGAAAGCTGTAGCTGAGCCTCATCTGCCCATGGCACTGCTCGCACAGAGGCACAGAGACTGAGGCTGCTGGCTTAACATGCGACCTCAAACTTCAAACGTATCTTTGAGGGTCTGAGCAGGGGGCGTTCGGCAGTCCTGCTCCGAAAACGGGAACGTCTGCAGATAGCTCCCAGCCAGAAAGAGCTAGCCTGGAAAGCTGTTGCTCAGCCTCATCTGCCCATGGCACTGCTCGCACAGAGGCACAGAGACTGGGGCTGCTTGCTTGTCTTGCCACCTCAAACTTCAAACGTAGATTTGGGTGTCCATGAAGGGGGCCTCCAGCAGCCCAGCTCTGAAAATGCGAAAGTCTGCAGATAGCTCGCACGCTGAAAGAGCTAGCCTGGAAAGCTGTTGCTCAGCCTCATCTGCCCATGGCACTGCTCGCACCGAGGCACAGAGACTGGGGCTGCTTGGTTAACATGCCACCTCAAATCTCAAACGTAGATTTGGGGGTCTGTACAGGGGGCCTCCTGCAGGCCCGCTCTGAAAATGCGAACGTCTGCACATAGCTCGCAGGCAGAAAGAGCTAGCCTGGAAAGCTGTTGCTCAGCCTCATCTTCCCATGGCACTGCTCGCACAGAGGCACAGAGACTGGGGCTGCTTGCTTGTCTTGCCACCTCAAACTTCAAACGTAGCTTTGAGTGTCCGTGCAGTGGGCCTTCGGCAGCCCTGCTCCCAAAAGGCGAACGTCTGAAGAGAGCTCGCAGGAAGAATGAGCTAGCCTGTAAAGCTGTTGCTCAGCCTCATCTGCCCATGGCACTGCTCGCACAGAGGCACAGAGCCTTGGCTTGCTTGCTTGTCTTGCCCCCTCAAACTTCACACGTATCTTAAGTGGTCCGTGCCGCGCGTCTCCGGCAGCCCTGCTCTGAAAATGCGAACGTCTGCAGATAGTTCGCAGGCAGAAAAAAACAGGATGGAAAGATGTTGCTCAGCCTCATCTGCACATGGCACTGCTCGCACAGAGGCACAGAGACTGGGGATGCTGCTTGTCTTGCCACCTCAAACTTCAAATGTAGCTTTGGGTGTCCGTGCAGTGAGACTCCGGCAGCCCTGCTCCCAAAAGGCGAACGTCTGAAGAGAGCTCGCAGGCAGAAAGAGCTAGCCTGGAAAGCTGTTGCTCAGCCTCATCTGCCCATGGCACTGCCCGCACAGAGGCACAGAGACTGGGGCTGCTTGCTTGTCTTGCCACCTCAAACTTCAAACGTAGCTTCAGTTGTCTGGGCAGGGGGCGTTCGGCAGGCCTGCTCCGAAAAATGGAACGTCTTCAGATATCTCGCAGCTAGAAAGAGCTAGCCTGGAAAGCTGTTGCTCAGCCTCATCTGCCCATGGCACTGCTCGCACAGAGGCACAGAGACTGGGGCTGCTTGCTTAACATGCCACCTCAAACTTCAAACGTATATTTGGGGGTCTGTACAGTGGGCCTCCTGCAGGCCCGCGTCGAAAATGCGAACGTCTGCAGATAGCTGGCAGCCAGAAAGAGCTAGCCTGGAAAGCTGTTGCTCAGCGTCATCTGCCCATGGCACTGCTCGCACAGAGGCACAGAGACTGGGGCTGCTTGATTGTCTTGCCACCTCAAACTTCAAACGTATCTTAAGTGGTCCGTGCCGCGCGTCTCCGGCAGCCCTGCTCTGAAAATGCGAACGTCTGCAGATAGTTCGCAGGCAGAAAAAAACAGGATGGAAAGATGTTGCTCAGCCTCATCTGCACATGGCACTGCTCGCACAGAGGCACAGAGACTGGGGATGCTGCTTGTCTTGCCACCTCAAACTTCAAATGTAGCTTTGGGTGTCCGTGCAGTGAGACTCCGGCAGCCCTGCTCCCAAAAGGCGAACGTCTGAAGAGAGCTCGCAGGCAGAAAGAGCTAGCCTGGAAAGCTGTTGCTCAGCCTCATCTGCCCATGGCACTGCTCGCACAGAGGCACAGAGACTGGGGCTGCTTGCTTGTCTTGCCACTTCAAACTTCGAACGTAGCTTTGGTTGTCTGGTCAGGGGGCCTTCGGCAGGCCTGCTCCGAAAAATGGAACGTCTGCAGATAGCTCGCAGCCAGAAAGAGCTAGCCTGGAAAGCTGTTGCTCAGCCTCATCTGCCCATGGTACTGCTCACACAGAGGCACAGAGACTGGGGCTGCTTGCTTGTCTTGCCCCCTCAAACTTCAAACATAGCTATTGGTGTCCATGAGGGAGCCTCCAGCAGCCCTGCTCTGAAAATGCGAACGTCTGCAGATAGCTCTCAGCCAGAAAGAGCTAGCCTGGAAAGCTGTTGCTCAGCCTCATCTGCCCATGGCACTGCTCGCACAGAGGCACAGAGACTGGGGCTGCTTGCTTAACATGCGACCTCAATCTTCAAACGTAGCTTTGAGGGTCTGAGCAGGGGGCGTTCGGCAGGCCTGCTCCGAAAACGGGAACGTCTGCAGATAGCTCGCAGCCAGAAAGAGCTAGCCTGGAAAGCTGTTGCTCAGCCTCATCTGCCCATGGCACTGCTCGCACAGAGGCACAGAGACTGGGGCTGCTTGGTTAACATGCCACCTCAAACTTCAAACGTATATTTGGGGGTCTGTACAGGGGGCCTCCTGCAGGCCCGCTCCAAAAATGCGAACGTCTACAGATAGCTCGCAGGCAGAAAGAGCTAGCCTGGAAAGCTGTTGCTCAGCCTCATCTGCCCATGGCACTGCTCGCACAGAGGCACAGAGACTGGGGCTGCTTGCTTGTCTTGCCACCTCAAACTTCAAACGTAGCTTTGAGTGTCCGTGCAGTGGGCCTTCGGCAGCCCTGCTCCCAAAAGGCGAACGTCTGAAGAGAGCTCGCAGGCAGAATGAGCTAGCCTGTAAAGCTGTTGCTCAGCCTCATCTGCCCATGGCACTGCTCGCACAGAGGCACAGAGCCTTGGCTTGCTTGCTTGTCTTGCCCCCTCAAACTTCACACGTATCTTAAGTGGTCCGTGCCGCGCGTCTCCGGCAGCTCTGCTCTGAAAATGCGAACGTCTGCAGATGGCTCGCAGGCAGAAAAAAACAGCCTGGAAAGCTGTTGCTCAGCCTCATCTGCCCATGGCACTGCCCGCACAGAGGCACAGAGACTGGGGCTGCTTGCTTGCCTTGCCACCTCAAACTTCAAACGTAGCTTCGGTTGTCTGGGCAGGGGGCGTTCGGCAGGCCTGCTCCGAAAAATGGAACGTCTGCAGATATCTCGCAGCTAGAAAGAGCTAGCCTGGAAAGCTGTTGCTCAGCCTCATCTGCCCATGGCACTGCTCGCACAGAGGCACAGAGACTGGGGCTGCTTGCTTAACATGCCACCTCAAACTTCAAACGTATATTTGGGGGTCTGTACAGGGGGCCTCCTGCAGGCCCGCGTCGAAAATGCGAACGTCTGCAGATAGCTGGCAGCCAGAAAGAGCTAGCCTGGAAAGCTGTTGCTCAGCGTCATCTGCCCATGGCACTGCTCGCACAGAGGCACAGAGACTGGGGCTGCTTGATTGTCTTGCCACCTCAAACTTCAAACGTATCTTAAGTGGTCCGTGCCGCGCGTCTCCGGCAGCCCTGCTCTGAAAATGCGAACGTCTGCAGATAGTTCGCAGGCAGAAAAAACCAGCATGGAAAGATGTTGCTCAGCCTCATCTGCACATGGCACTGCTCGCACAGAGGCACAGAGACTGGGGATGCTGCTTGTCTTGCCACCTCAAACTTCAAATGTAGCTTTGGGTGTCCGTGCAGTGAGACTCCGGCAGCCCTGCTCCCAAAAGGCGAACGTCTGAAGAGAGCTCGCAGGCAGAAAGAGCTAGCCTGGAAAGCTGTTGCTCAGCCTCATCTGCCCATGGCACTGCTCGCACAGAGGCACAGAGACTGGGGCTGCTTGCTTGTCTTGCCACTTCAAACTTCGAACGTAGCTTTGGTTGTCTGGTCAGGGGGCCTTCGGCAGGCCTGCTCCGAAAAATGGAACGTCTGCAGATAGCTCGCAGCCAGAAAGAGCTAGCCTGGAAAGCTGTTGCTCAGCCTCATCTGCCCATGGTACTGCTCACACAGAGGCACAGAGACTGGGGCTGCTTGCTTGTCTTGCCCCCTCAAACTTCAAACATAGCTATTGGTGTCCATGAGGGAGCCTCCAGCAGCCCTGCTCTGAAAATGCGAACGTCTGCAGATAGCTCTCAGCCAGAAAGAGCTAGCCTGGAAAGCTGTTGCTCAGCCTCATCTGCCCATGGCACTGCTCGCACAGAGGCACAGAGACTGGGGCTGCTTGCTTAACATGCGACCTCAATCTTCAAACGTAGCTTTGAGGGTCTGAGCAGGGGGCGTTCGGCAGGCCTGCTCCGAAAACGGGAACGTCTGCAGATAGCTCGCAGCCAGACAGAGCTAGCCTGGAAAGCTGTTGCTCAGCCTCATCTGCCCATGGCACTGCTCGCACAGAGGCACAGAGACTGGGGCTGCTTGGTTAACATGCCACCTCAAACTTCAAACGTATATTTGGGGGTCTGTACAGGGGGCCTCCTGCAGGCCCGCTCCAAAAATGCGAATGTCTACAGATAGCTCGCAGGCAGAAAGAGCTAGCCTGGAAAGCTGTTGCTCAGCCTCATCTGCCCATGGCACTGCTCGCACAGATGCACAGAGACTGGGGCTGCTTGCTTGTCTTGCCACCTCAAACTTCAAACGTAGCTTTGAGTGTCCGTGCAGTGGGCCTTCGGCAGCCCTGCTCCCAAAAGGCGAACGTCTGAAGAGAGCTCGCAGGCAGAATGAGCTAGCCTGTAAAGCTGTTGCTCAGCCTCATCTGCCCATGGCACTGCTCGCACAGAGGCACAGAGCCTTGGCTTGCTTGCTTGTCTTGCCCCCTGAAACTTCACACGTATCTTAAGTGGTCCGTGCCGCGCGTCTCCGGCAGCTCTGCTCTGAAAATGTGAACGTCTGCAGATGGTTCGCAGGCAGAAAAAAACAGCCTGGAAAGCTGTTGCTCAGCCTCATCTGCCCATGGCACTGCCCGCACAGAGGCACAGAGACTGGGGCTGCTTGCTTAACATGCCACCTCAAACTTCAAACGTAGCTTCGGTTGTCTGGGTAGGGGGCGTTCGGCAGGCCTGCTCCGAAAAATGGAACGTCTGCAGATAGCTAGCACCAAAAAGAGCTAGCCTGGAAAGCTGTTGCTCAGCCTCATCTGCCCATGGCACTGCCCGCACAGAGGCACAGAGACTGGGGCTGCTTGCTTGTCTTGCCACCTCAAACTTCAAACGTAGCTTCAGTTGTCTGGGCAGGGGGCGTTCGGCAGGCCTGCTCCGAAAAATGGAACGTCTGCAGATATCTCGCAGCTAGAAAGAGCTAGCCTGGAAAGCTGTTGCTCAGCCTCATCTGCCCATGGCACTGCTCGCACAGAGGCACAGAGACTGGGGCTGCTTGCTTAACATGCCACCTCAAACTTCAAACGTATATTTGGGGGTCTGTACAGGGGGCCTCCTGCAGGCCCGCGTCGAAAATGCGAACGTCTGCAGATAGCTGGCAGCCAGAAAGAGCTAGCCTGGAAAGCTGTTGCTCAGCGTCATCTGCCCATGGCACTGCTCGCACAGAGGCACAGAGACTGGGGCTGCTTGATTGTCTTGCCACCTCAAACTTCAAACGTATCTTAAGTGGTCCGTGCCGCGCGTCTCCGGCAGCCCTGCTCTGAAAATGCGAACGTCTGCAGATAGTTCGCAGGCAGAAAAAACCAGCATGGAAAGATGTTGCTCAGCCTCATCTGCACATGGCACTGCTCGCACAGAGGCACAGAGACTGGGGATGCTGCTTGTCTTGCCACCTCAAACTTCAAATGTAGCTTTGGGTGTCCGTGCATTGAGACTCCGGCAGCCCTGCTCCCAAAAGGCGAACGTCTGAAGAGAGCTCGCAGGCAGAAAGAGCTAGCCTGGAAAGCTGTTGCTCAGCCTCATCTGCCCATGGCACTGCTCGCACAGAGGCACAGAGACTGGGGCTGCTTGCTTGTCTTGCCACTTCAAACTTCGAACGTAGCTTTGGTTGTCTGGTCAGGGGGCCTTCGGCAGGCCTGCTCCGAAAAATGGAACGTCTGCAGATAGCTCGCAGCCAGAAAGAGCTAGCCTGGAAAGCTGTTGCTCAGCCTCATCTGCCCATGGTACTGCTCACACAGAGGCACAGAGACTGGGGCTGCTTGCTTGTCTTGCCCCCTCAAACTTCAAACATAGCTATTGGTGTCCATGAGGGAGCCTCCAGCAGCCCTGCTCTGAAAATGCGAACGTCTGCAGATAGCTCTCAGCCAGAAAGAGCTAGCCTGGAAAGCTGTTGCTCAGCCTCATCTGCCCATGGCACTGCTCGCACAGAGGCACAGAGACTGGGGCTGCTTGCTTAACATGCGACCTCAATCTTCAAACGTAGCTTTGAGGGTCTGAGCAGGGGGCGTTCGGCAGGCCTGCTCCGAAAACGGGAACGTCTGCAGATAGCTCGCAGCCAGAAAGAGCTAGCCTGGAAAGCTGTTGCTCAGCCTCATCTGCCCATGGCACTGCTCGCACAGAGGCACAGAGACTGGGGCTGCTTGCTTAACATGCCACCTCAAACTTCAAACGTATATTTGGGGGTCTGTACAGGGGGCCTCCTGCAGGCCCGCTCCAAAAATGCGAACGTCTACAGATAGCTCGCAGGCAGAAAGAGCTAGCCTGGAAAGCTGTTGCTCAGCCTCATCTGCCCATGGCACTGCTCGCACAGATGCACAGAGACTGGGGCTGCTTGCTTGTCTTGCCACCTCAAACTTCAAACGTAGCTTTGAGTGTCCGTGCAGTGGGCCTTCGGCAGCCCTGCTCCCAAAAGGCGAACGTCTGAAGAGAGCTCGCAGGCAGAATGAGCTAGCCTGTAAAGCTGTTGCTCAGCCTCATCTGCCCATGGCACTGCTCGCACAGAGGCACAGAGCCTTGGCTTGCTTGCTTGTCTTGCCCCCTGAAACTTCACACGTATCTTAAGTGGTCCGTGCCGCGCGTCTCCGGCAGCTCTGCTCTGAAAATGTGAACGTCTGCAGATGGTTCGCAGGCAGAAAAAAACAGCCTGGAAAGCTGTTGCTCAGCCTCATCTGCCCATGGCACTGCCCGCACAGAGGCACATAGACTGGGGCTGCTTGCTTAACATGCCACCTCAAACTTCAAACGTAGCTTCGGTTGTCTGGGTAGGGGGCGTTCGGCAGGCCTGCTCCGAAAAATGGAACGTCTGCAGATAGCTCGCAGCCAGAAAGAGCTAGCCTGGAAAGCTGTTGCTCAGCCTCATCTGCCCATGGCACTGCTCGCACAGAGGCACAGAGACTGGGGCTGCTTGCTTAACATGCCACCTCAAACTTCAAACGTAGATTTGGGGGTCCTTAGAGCGCGCCTCCAGCAGGCCCGGTCCGAAAATGCGAACGTCTGCAGATAGCTTGCAGCCAGAAAGAGCTAGCCTGGAAAGCTGTTGCTCAGCCTCATCTGCCCATGGTACTGCTCACACAGAGGCACAGAGACTGGGGCTGCTTGCTTGTCTTGCCACCTCAAACTTCAAACATAGCTTTTGGTGTCCATGAGGGAGCCTCCAGCAGACCTGCTCTGAAAATGCGAACGTCTGCAGATAGCTCGCAGGCAGAAAGAGCTAGCCTGGAAAGCTGTTGCTCAGCCTCATCTGCCCACGGCACTGCTCACACAGAGGCACAGAGACTGGGGATGCTTGCTTAACATGTCACCTCAAACTTCAAACGTAGATTTGGGGGTCCTTAGAGGGGCCTCCAGCAGGCCCGCTGCGAAAATGCGAACGTCTGCAGATAGCTCACAGCCAGAAAGAGCTAGCCTGGAAAGCTGTTGCTCAGCCTCATCTGCCCATGGCACTGCTCGCACAGAGGCACAGAGACTGGGGCTGCTTGCTTAACATGCCACCTCAAACTTCAAACGTAGATTTGGGGGTCCTTAGAGCGCGCCTCCAGCAGGCCCGGTCCGAAAATGCGAACGTCTGCAGATACCTTGCAGCCAGAAAGAGCTAGCCTGGAAAGCTGTTGCTCAGCCTCATCTGCCCATGGTACTGCTCACACAGAGGCACAGAGACTGGGGCTGCTTGCTTGTCTTGCCACCTCAAACTTCAAACATAGCTTTTGGTGTCCATGAGGGAGCCTCCAGCAGACCTGCTCTGAAAATGCGAACGTCTGCAGATAGCTCGCAGGCTGAAAGAGCTAGCCTGGAAAGCTGTTGCTCAGCCTCATCTGCCCACGGCACTGCTCACACAGAGGCACAGAGACTGGGGCTGCTTGCTTAACATGTCACCTCAAACTTCAAACGTAGATTTGGGGGTCCTTAGAGGGGCCTCCAGCAGGCCCGCTTCGAAAATGCGAACGTCTGCAGATAGCTCACAGCCAGGAAGAGCTAGCCTGGAAAGCTGTTGCTCAGCCTCATCTGCCCATGGCACTGCTCGCACAGAGGCACAGAGACTGGGGCTGCTTGCTTGTCTTGCCACCTTAAACTTCAAACGTAGATTTGGGTGTCCATGAAGGGGGCCTCCAGCAGCGCAGCTCTGAAAATGCGAACGTCTGCAGATATCTCTTAGCCAGAAAGAGCTAGCCTGGAAAGCTGTTGCTCAGCCTCATCTGCCCATGGCACTGCTCGCACAGAGGCACAGAGACTGGGGCTGCTTGCTTGTCTTGCCACTTCAAACTTCGAACGTAGCTTTGGTTGTCTGGTCAGGGGGCCTTCGGCAGGCCTGCTCCGAAAAATGGAACGTCTGCAGATAGCTCGCAGCCAGAAAGAGCTAGCCTGGAAAGCTGTTGCTCAGCCTCATCTGCCCATGGTACTGCTCACACAGAGGCACAGAGACTGGGGCTGCTTGCTTGTCTTGCCCCCTCAAACTTCAAACATAGCTATTGGTGTCCATGAGGGAGCCTCCAGCAGCCCTGCTCTGAAAATGCGAACGTCTGCAGATAGCTCTCAGCCAGAAAGAGCTAGCCTGGAAAGCTGTTGCTCAGCCTCATCTGCCCATGGCACTGCTCGCACAGAGGCACAGAGACTGGGGCTGCTTGCTTAACATGCGACCTCAATCTTCAAACGTAGCTTTGAGGGTCTGAGCAGGGGGCGTTCGGCAGGCCTGCTCCGAAAACGGGAACGTCTGCAGATAGCTCGCAGCCAGAAAGAGCTAGCCTGGAAAGCTGTTGCTCAGCCTCATCTGCCCATGGCACTGCTCGCACAGAGGCACAGAGACTGGGGCTGCTTGCTTAACATGCCACCTCAAACTTCAAACGTATATTTGGGGGTCTGTACAGGGGGCCTCCTGCAGGCCCGCTCCAAAAATGCGAACGTCTACAGATAGCTCGCAGGCAGAAAGAGCTAGCCTGGAAAGCTGTTGCTCAGCCTCATCTGCCCATGGCACTGCTCGCACAGATGCACAGAGACTGGGGCTGCTTGCTTGTCTTGCCACCTCAAACTTCAAACGTAGCTTTGAGTGTCCGTGCAGTGGGCCTTCGGCAGCCCTGCTCCCAAAAGGCGAACGTCTGAAGAGAGCTCGCAGGCAGAATGAGCTAGCCTGTAAAGCTGTTGCTCAGCCTCATCTGCCCATGGCACTGCTCGCACAGAGGCACAGAGCCTTGGCTTGCTTGCTTGTCTTGCCCCCTGAAACTTCACACGTATCTTAAGTGGTCCGTGCCGCGCGTCTCCGGCAGCTCTGCTCTGAAAATGTGAACGTCTGCAGATGGTTCGCAGGCAGAAAAAAACAGCCTGGAAAGCTGTTGCTCAGCCTCATCTGCCCATGGCATTGCCCGCACAGAGGCACAGAGACTGGGGCTGCTTGCTTAACATGCCACCTCAAACTTCAAACGTAGCTTCGGTTGTCTGGGTAGGGGGCGTTCGGCAGCCCTGCTCCGAAAAATGGAACGTCTGCAGATAGCTCGCAGCCAGAAAGAGCTAGCCTGGAAAGCTGTTGCTCAGCCTCATCTGCCCATGGCACTGCTCGCACAGAGGCACAGAGACTGGGGCTGCTTGCTTAACATGCCACCTCAAACTTCAAACGTAGATTTGGGGGTCCTTAGAGCGCGCCTCCAGCAGGCCCGGTCCGAAAATGCGAACGTCTGCAGATAGCTTGCAGCCAGAAAGAGCTAGCCTGGAAAGCTGTTGCTCAGCCTCATCTGCCCATGGTACTGCTCACACAGAGGCACAGAGACTGGGGCTGCTTGCTTGTCTTGCCACCTCAAACTTCAAACATAGCTTTTGGTGTCCATGAGGGAGCCTCCAGCAGACCTGCTCTGAAAATGCGAACGTCTGCAGATAGCTCGCAGGCTGAAAGAGCTAGCCTGGAAAGCTGTTGCTCAGCCTCATCTGCCCACGGCACTGCTCACACAGAGGCACAGAGACTGGGGCTGCTTGCTTAACATGTCACCTCAAACTTCAAACGTAGATTTGGGGGTCCTTAGAGGGGCCTCCAGCAGGCCCGCTTCGAAAATGCGAACGTCTGCAGATAGCTCACAGCCAGAAAGAGCTAGCCTGGAAAGCTGTTGCTCAGCCTCATCTGCCCATGGCACTGCTCGCACAGAGGCACAGAGACTGGGGCTGCTTGCTTGTCTTGCCACCTTAAACTTCAAACGTAGATTTGGGTGTCCATGAAGGGGGCCTCCAGCAGCGCAGCTCTGAAAATGCGAACGTCTGCAGATATCTCTTAGCCAGAAAGAGCTAGCCTGGAAAGCTGTTGCTCAGCCTCATCTGCCCATGGCACTGCTCGCACAGAGGCACAGAGACTGGGGCTGCTTGCTTAACATGCCACCTCAAATTTCAAACGTAGATTTGGGGGTCCTTAGATGGGGCGTCCTGCAGGCCCGCTCCGAAAATGCGAACGTCTGCAGATAGCTCGCAGCTAGAAAGAGCTAGCCTGGAAAGCTGTTGCTCAGCCTCATCTGCCCATGGCACTGCTCGCACAGAGGCACAGAGACTGGGGCTGCTTGCTTGTCTTGCCACCTCAAACTTCAAACGTAGCTTTGGGTGTCCGTGAAGGGGGCCTCCAGCAGCCCTGCTCTGAAAATGCGAACGTCTGCAGATAGCTCTCAGCCAGAAAGAGCTAGCCTGGAAAGCTGTAGCTCAGCCTCATCTGCCCATGGCACTGCTCGCACAGAGGCACAGAGACTGGGGCTGCTGGCTTAACATGCGACCTCAAACTTCAAGCGTAGCTTTGAGGGTCTGAGCAGGGGGCGTTCGGCAGTCCTGCTCCGAAAACGGGAACGTCTGCAGATAGCTCGCAGCCAGAAAGAGCTAGCCTGGAAAGCTGTTGCTCAGCCTCATCTGCCCATGGCACTGCTCGCACAGAGGCACAGAGACTGGGGCTGCTTGCTTGTCTTGCCACCTCAAACTTCAAACGTAGATTTGGGTGTCCATGAAGGGGGCCTCCAGCAGCCCAGCTCTGAAAATGCGAAAGTCTGCAGATAGCTCGCAGGCAGAAAGAGCTAGCCTGGAAAGCTGTTGCTCAGCCTCATCTGCCCATGGCACTGCTCGCACAGAGGCACAGAGGCTGGGGCTGCTTGCTTAACATGCCACCACAAACTTCAAACGTAGATTTGAGGGTCCTTAGAGGGGGCGTCCTGCAGGCCCGCTCCGAAAATGCGAAAGTCTGCAGATAGATCGCAGCTAGAAAGAGCTAGCCTGGAAAGCTGTTGCTCAGCCTCATCTGCCCATGGCACTGCGCGCACAGAGGCACAGAGACTGGGGCTGCTTGCTTGTCTTGCCACCTCAAACTTCAAACGGAGCTTTGGGTGTCCGTGAAGGGGGCCTCCATCAGCCCTGCTCTGAAAATGCGAACGTCTGCAGATAGCTAGCTCCAGAAAGAGCTAGCCTGCAAAGCTGTTGCTCAGTCTCATCTGCCCATGGCACTGCTCGCACAGAGGCACAGAGACTGGGGCTGCTTGCTTGTCTTGCCACATCAAACTTCAAACGGAGCTTAGGTGGTCTGTGCCTGGCGCCTCTGGCAGCACTGCTCCGAAAATGCGAACATATGCAGATAGCTCACAGGCAAAAAGAGCTAACCTGGAAAGCTGTTGCTCAGCCTCATCTGCCTATGGCACTGCTCGCACAGAGGCACAGAGACTGGGGCTGCTTGCTTGTCTTGCCACCTCAAACTTCAAATGTAGCTTTGGGTGTCCGTGCAGTGATCCTCTGGCATCCCTGCTCGCAAAATGCGAACGTCTGCAGATAGTTCGCAGCCAGAAAGAGCTAGCCTGGAAAGCTGTTGATCAGCCTCATCTGCCCATGGCACTGCTCGCACAGAGGCACAGAGACTGGGGCTGCTTGCCTAACATGCCACCTCAAACTTCAAACGTAGATTTGGGGTTCTGTACAGGGGGCATCCTTCAGTCCCGCTCCGAAAATGCGAACGTCTGCAGATAGATCACAGCCAGAAAGAGCTAGCCTGGAAAGCTGTTGCTCAGCCTCATCTGCCCATGGCACTGCTCGCACAGAGACACAGAGACTGGGGCTGCTTGCTTGTCTTGCCACCTTAAACTTCAAACGTAGATTTGGGTGTCCATGAAGTTGGCCTCCAGCAGCGCAGTTGTGAAAATGCGAACGTCTGCAGATATCTCTTAGCCAGAAAAAGCTAGCCTGGAAAGCTGTTGCTCAGCCTCATCTGCCCATGGCACTGCTCGCACAGAGGCACAGAGACTGGGGCTGCTTGCTTGTCTTGCCACCTCAAACTTCAAACGTAGATTTGGGGGTCCATGAAGGGGGCCTCCAGTAGCCCTGCTCTGAAAATGCGAACGTCTGCAGATAGCTCGCAGGCAGAAAGAGCTAGCCTGGAAAGCTGTTGCTCAGCCTCATCTGCACACGGCACTGCTCGCACCGAGGCACAGAGACTGGGGCTGCTTGCTTAACATGCCACCTCAAACTTCAAACGTACATTTGGTGGTCCTTAGAGGGGGCGTCCTGCAGGCCCGCTCCGAAAATGCGAACGTCTGCAGATAGCTCGCAGCTAGAAAGAGCTAGCCTGGAAAGCTGTTGCTCATCCTCATCTCCCCATGGTACTGCTCGCACAGAGGCACAGAGACTGGGGCTGCTTGCTTGTCTTGCCACCTCAAACTTCAAACGTAGCTTTGGGTGTCCGTGAAGTGGGCCTCCAGCAGCCCTGCTCTGAAAATGCGAACGTCTGCAGATAGCTCACAGCCAGAAAGAGCTAGCCTGGAAAGCTGTTGCTCAGCCTCATCTGCCCATGGCACTGCTCGCACAGAGGCACAGAGACTGGGGCTGCTTGCTTGTCTTGCCCCCCCAAACTTCAGATGTAGCTTTGGGTGTCCGTGCAGTCAGCCTCTGGCCTCCCTGCTCGCAAAAGGCGAACGTCTGAAGAGAGCTCGCAGGCAGAAAGAGCTAGCCTGGAAAGCTGTTGCTCAGCCTCATCCGCCGATGGCACTGCTCACACAGAGGCACAGAGACTGGGGCTGCTTGCTTAACATGCCACCTCAAACTTCAAACGTAGATTTGGGGGTCTGTAGAGGGGGCCTCCAGGAGGCCCGCTCTGAAAATGTGAACGTCTGCAGATAGCTCGCAGCCAGAAAGAGCTAGCCTTTACAGGTGTTGCTCAGCCTCATCTGCCCATGGCACTGCTCGCACAGAGGCACAGAGACTGGGGCTGCTTGCTTGTCTTGCCACCTCAAACTTCGAACGTAGATTTGGGGGTCCATGAAGGGGGCCTCTGGCAGCCCTGCTCCGAAAACGCGAACGTCTGAAGAGAGCTCGCAGCCAGAAAGAGCTAGCCTGGAAAGCTGTTGCTCAGCCTCATCTGCCCATGGCACTGCTCGCACAGAGGCACAGAGACTGGGGCTGCTTGCTTGTCTTGTCCCCTCAAACTTCAAACGTAACTTTGGGGGTCTGGGCTGGGGGCCTTCGGAAGGCCTTGTCCGAAAATTGGAATGTCTGCAGATAGCTCGCAGGCAGAAAGAGCTAGCCTGGAAAGCTGTTGCTCAGCCTCATCTGCCCATGGCACTGCTTGCACAGAGGCACAGAGACTAGAGCTGATTGCTTGTCTTGCCACCTCAAACTTCAAACGTAACTTTGGGTGTCCGTGAAGGGGGCCTCCATCAGCCCTGCTCTGAAAATGCGAACGTCTGGAGATAGCTAGCACCAGAAAGAGCTAGCCTGGAAAGCTGTTGCTCAGCCTCATCTGCCCATGGCACTGCTCGCACAGAGGCACAGAGACAGGGGCTGCTTGCTTGTCTTGCCACCTCAAACTTTAAACGTAGCTTTGGGAGTCTGTGCAGTGGTCCCCGGGCAGCCATGCTTGCAAAACGCGAACGTCTGCAGATAGCTCGCAGCCAGAAAGAGCTAGCCTGGAAATCTGTTGCTCAGCCTCATCTGCCCATGGCACTGCTCGCGCTGAGGCACAGAGACTGGGGCTGCTTGCTTGTCTTGCCACCTCAAACTTCAAATGTAGCTTTGGGTGTCCGTGTAGTGGGCCTCCAGCAGCCCTGCTCCCAAAAGGCGAACGTCTGCAGATAGCTCGCAGCCAGAAAGAGCTAGCCTGGAAATCTGTTGCTCAGCCTCATCTGCCCATGGCACTGCTCGCACAGAGGCACAGAGCCTTGGGTTGCTTTCTTGTCTTGCCCCCTTAAACTTCTAACGTATCTTAAGTGGTCCGTACCGCGCGTCTCCGGCAGCTGTGGTCTGAAAATGCGAACGTCTGCAGATAGTTCGCAGGCAGAAAAAAACAGCCTGGAAAGCTGTTGCTCAGCCTCATCTGCCCATGGCACTGCTCGCACAGAGGCACAGAGACTGGGGCTGCTTGCTTAACATGCCACCTCATACTTCAAACGTAGCTTTGAGTGTCCGTGAAGGGGGCCTCCAGCAGAACTGCTCCGAAAATGGGAATGTCTGCAGATAGCTCGCAGGCAGAAAGTGCTAGCCTGCAAAGTTGTTGCTCAGCCTCATCTGCCCATGGCATTGCTCGCACAGAGGCACAGAGACTGGGGCTGCTTGCTTGTCTTGCCACCTTAAACTTCAAACGTAGATTTGGGTTTCCATGAAGGGGGCCTCCAGCAGCGCAGCTCTGAAAATGCGAAAGTCTGCAGATATCTCTTAGCCAGAAAGAGCTAGCCTGGAAAGCTGTTGCTCAGCCTCATCTGCCCATGGCACTGCTCGCACAGAGGCACAGAGACTGGGGCTGCTTGCTTAACATGCCACCTCAAACTTCAAACGTAGATTTGGGGGGTCCATGAAGTGGGCCTCTAGCAGCGCAACTCTGAAAATGCGAACGTCTGCAGATAGCTCGCAGGCAGAAAGAGCTAGCCTGGAAAGCTGTTGCTCAGCCTCATCTGCCCATTGCACTGCTCGCACAGAGGCACAGAGATTGGGGCTGCTTGCTTGTCTTGCCCCCTCAAACTTCAGATGTAGCTTTGGGTGTCCGTGCAGTGAGCCTCTGGCATCCCTGCTCGCAAAAGGCGAACGTCTGAAGAGAGCTCGCAGCCAGAAAGAGCTAGCCTGGAAATCTGTTGCTCAGCCTCATCCGCCGATGGCACTGCTCACACAGAGGCACAGAGACTGGGGCTGCTTGCTTAACATGCCACCTCATACTTCAAACGTAGCTTTGAGTGTCCGTGAAGGGGGACTCCAGCAGAACTGCTCCGAAAATGGGAATGTCTGCAGATAGCTCGCAGGCAGAAAGTGCTAGCCTGGAAAGTTGTTGCTCAGCCTCATCTGCCCATGGCATTGCTCGCACAGATGCACAGAGACTGGGGCTGCTTGCTTGTCTTGCCACCTCAAACTTCAAATGTATCTTTGGGGGTCCGTGCAGTGGGCCCCCGGCAGACATGCTCCGAAAACGCGAAGGTCTGAAGAGAGCTCGCAGCCAGAAAGAGCTAGCCTGGAAAGCTGTTGCTCAGCCTCATCTGCCCATGGCACTGCTCGCACAGAGGCACAGAGACTGGGCCTGATTGCTTGTCTTGCCACCTCAAACTTCAAACGTAGATTTGGGGGTCCATGAAGGGGGGCCTCCAGCAGCCCTGCTCTGAAAATGCGAACGTCTGCAGATAGCACACAGGCAGAAAGAGCTGGCCTGGAAAGCTGTTGCTCAGCCTCATCTGCCCATGGCACTGCTTGCACAGAGGCACAGAGACTGGGGCTGCTTGCTTGTCTTGCCCCCTCAAACTTCAAACGTAGCTTAGGTGGTCTGTGCCGGGCGCCTCCGGCAGCACTGCTCCGAAAATGAGAACATATTCAGATAGCTCGCAGGCAGAAAGAGCTAACCTGGAAAGCTGTTACTCAGACTCATCTGCCTATGGCACTGCTCGCACAGAGGCACAGAGACTGGGGCTGCTTGCTTCTCTTGCCACCTCAAACTTCAAATGTAGCTTTGGGTGTCCGTGCAGTGAGCCTCTGGCATCCCTGCTCCCAAAAGGCTAACGTCTGAAGAGAGCTCGCAGGCAGAACGAGCTAGCCTGGAAAGCTGTTTCTCAGCCTCATCTGCCCATGGCACTGCTCGCACAGAGGCACAGAGACTGGGGCTGCTTGCTTAACATGCGACCTCAAACTTCTAACGTATCTTAAATGCTCTGTGCCACGCGACTCCGGCAGCTGTGGTCTGAAAATGCGAACGTCTGCAGATAGTTTGCAGGCAGACAAAAACAGCCTGGAAAGCTGTTGCTCAGCCTCATCTGCCTATGGCACTGCTCGCACAGAGGCACAGAGACTGGGGCTGCTTGGTTAACATGCCACCTCAAACTTCAAACGTAGATTTGGCGGTCTGTACAGGGTGCGTCCTGCAGTCCCTCTCCGAAAACGCAAACGTCTGCAGATAGCTCACAGCCAGAAAGAGCCAGCCTGGAAAGCTGTTGCTCAGCCTCATCTGCCCATGGCACTGCTCGCACAGAGGCACAGAGACTGGGGCTGCTTGCTTGTCTTGCCACCTTAAACTTCAAACGTAGATTTGGGTGTCCATGAAGGGGGCCTCCGGCAGCGCAGCTCTGAAAATGCGAAAGTCTGCAGATATCTCTTAGCCAGAAAGAGGTAGCCTGGAAAGCTGTTGCTCAGCCTCATCTGCCCATGGCACTGCTCGCACAGAGGCACAGAGACTGGGGCTGCTTGCTTGTCTTGCCACCTTAAACTTCAAACGTAGATTTGGGTGTCCATGAAGGGGGCCTCCAGCAGCGCAGCTCTGAAAATGCGAAAGTCTGCAGATATCTCTTAGCCACAAAGAGCTAGCCTGGACAGCTGTTGCTCAGCCTCATCTGCCCATGGCACTGCTCGCACAGAGGCACAGAGACTGGGGCTGCTTGCTTAACATGCCACCTCAAACTTCAAACGTAGATTTGGGGGGTCCATGAAGGGGGCCCCTAGCAGCGCAACTCTGAAAATGCGAACGTCTGCAGATAGCTCGCAGCCAGAAAGAGCTAGCCTGGAAAGCTGTTGCTCAGCCTCATCTGCCCATGGCACTGCTCGCACAGAGGCACAGAGATTGGGGCTGCTTGCTTGTCTTGCCACCTCAAACTTCAAACGTAGATTTGGGGGTGCATGAAGGGGGGCTCCATCAGCCCTGCTCCGAAAACGCGAAGGTCTGAAGAGAGCTCACAGCCAGAAAGAGCTAGCCTGGAAAGCTGTTGCTCTGTCTCATCTGCCCATGGCACTGCTCGCACAGAGACACAGAGACTGGGGCTGCTTGCTTGTCTTGTCCCCTCAAACTTCAAACGTAGCTTTGGGGGTCTGTGCAGCGGGCCTTCCGAAGGCCTCGTCCGAAAATGGGAATGTCTGCAGATAGCTCGCAGGCAGAAAGAGCTAGCCTTGAAAGCTGTTGCTCAGCCTCATCTGCCCATGGCACTGCTTGCACAGAGGCACAGAGACTGGGGCTGCTTGCTTTTCTTGCCACCTCAAACTTCAAACGTAGCTTTGGGTGTCCGTGAAGGTGGCATCCAGCAGCCCTGCTCTGAAAATGCGAACGTCTGCAGATAGCTAGCACCAGAAAGATCTAGCCTGGAAACCTGTTGCTCAGCCTCATCTGCCCATGGCACTGCTCGCACAGAGGCACAGAGACTGGGGCTGCTTGCTTGTCTTGCCACCTCAAACTTCAAATGTTTTTTTGGGGGTCCGTGCAGTGGTCCCCCGGCAGCCATGCTCCGAAAACGGGAACGTCTGCAGATAGCTCGCAGGCAGAAAGAGCTAGCCTGGAAAGCTGTTGCTCAGCCTCATCCGCCGATGGCACTGCTCACACAGAGGCACAGAGACTGGGGCTGCTTGCTTAACATGCCACCTCAAACTTCAAACATAGATTTGGGGGTATGTAGAGGGGGCCTCCAGGAGGCCCGCTCTGAAAATGTGAACGTCTGCAGATAGCTCGCAGGCAGAAAGAGCTAGCCTTTAAAGGTGTTGCTCAGCCTCATCTGCCCATGGCACTGCTCGCACAGAGGCACAGAGACTGGGGCTGCTTGCTTGTCTTGCCAGCTTAAACTTCAAATCTATCTTTGGGGGTTGTGCAGTGGTCCCCCGGCAGCCGTGCTCCGAAAACGTGAACGTCTGAAGAGAGCTCGCAGGCAGAAAGAGCTAGCCTGGAAAGCTGTTGCTCAGCCTCATCTGCCCATGGCACTGCTCGCACAGAGGCACAGAGACTGGGGCTGCTTGCTTGTCTTGCCACCTCAAACTTCAAACGTATCTTTGGGGGTCCGTGCAGTGGGGCCCGGCAGCCATGCTCCGAAAACGCGAAGGTCTGAAGAGAGCTCGCAGGCAGAAAGAGCTAGCCTTTACAGGCGTTGCTCAGCCTCATCTGCCCATGGCACTGCTCGCACAGAGGCACAGAGACTGGGGCTGCTTGCTTGTCTTGCCACCTCAAACTTCAAATGTATATTTGGGGGTCCGTGCAGTGGGCCCCCGGCAGCCATGCTATGAAAACGCGAAGGTCTGAAGAGAGCTCGCAGGCAGAAAGAGCTAGCCAGGAAAGCTGTTGCTCAGCCTCATCTGCCCATGGCACTGCTCGCACAGAGGCACAGAGACTGGGGCTGCTTGCTTGTCTTGCCACCTCAAACTTCGAACGTAGATTTGGGGGTCCATGAAGGGGGCCTCTGGCAGCCCTGCTCCGAAAACGCGAAGGTCTGAAGAGAGCTCGCAGCCAGAAAGAGCTAGCCTGGAAAGCTGTTGCTCAGCCTCATCTGCCCATGGCACTGCTCGCACAGAGGCACAGAGACTGGGGCTGCTTGCTTGTCTTGTTCCCTCAAACTTCAAACGTAACTTTGGGGGTCTGGGCTGGGGGCCTTCGGAAGGCCTCGTCCGAAAATTGGAAAGTCTGCAGATAACTCTTAGCCAGAAAGAGCTAGCCTGGAAAGCTGTTGCTCAGCCTCATCTGCCCATGGCACTGCTCGCACAGAGGCACAGAGACTGGGGCTGCTTGCTTGTCTTGCCACCTCAAACTTTAAACGTAGCTTTGGGAGTCTGTGCAGTGGTCCCCCGGCAGCCATGCTTCCAAAATGCGAACGTCTGCAGATAGCTCGCAGCCAGAAAGAGCTAGCCTGGAAATCTGTTGCTCAGCCTCATCTGCCCATGGCACTGCTCGCACAGAGGCACAGAGACTGGGGCTGCTTGCTTGTCTTGCCACCTCAAACTTCAAATGTAGCTTTGGGTGTCCGTGTAGTGGGCCTCCAGCAGCCCTGCTCCCAAAAGGCGAACGTCTGCAGATAGCTCGCAGCCAGAAAGAGCTAGCCTGGAAATATGTTGCTCAGCCTCATCTGCCCATGGCACTGCTCGCACAGAGGCACAGAGCCTTGGGTTGCTTTCTTGTCTTGCCCCCTTAAACTTCTAACGTATCTTAAGTGGTCCGTACCGCGCGTCTCCGGCAGCTGTGGTCTGAAAATGCGAACGTCTGCAGATAGTTCGCAGGCAGAAAAAACCAGCCTGGAAAGCTGTTGCTCAGCCTCATCTGCCCATGGCACTGCTCGCACAGAGGCACAGAGACTGGGGCTGCTTGCTTAACATGCCACCTCATACTTCAAACGTAGCTTTGAGTGTCCGTGAAGGGGGCCTCCAGCAGAACTGCTCCGAAAATGGGAATGTCTGCAGATAGCTCGCAGACAGAAAGTGCTAGCCTGGAAAGTTGTTGCTCAGCCTCATCTGCCCATGGCATTGCTCGCACAGAGGCACAGAGACTGGGGCTGCTTGCTTGTCTTGCCACCTCAAACTTCAAATGTATCTTTGGGGGTCCGTGCAGTGGGCCCCCGGCAGACATGCTCCGAAAACGCGAAGGTCTGAAGAGAGCTCGCAGGCAGAAAGAGCTAGCCTGGAAAGCTGTTGCTCAGCCTCATCTGCCCATGCCACTGCTCGCACAGAGGCACAGAGACTGGGGCTGCTTGCTTGTCTTGCCACCTCAAACTTCAAACGTAGATTTGGGGGTCCATGAAGGGGGGCCTCCAGCAGCCCTGCTCTGAAAATGCGAACGTCTGCAGATAGCACACAGGCAGAAAGAGCTAGCCTGGAAAGCTGTTGCTCAGCCTCATCTGCCCATGGCACTGCTCGCACAGAGGCACAGAGACTGGGGCTGCTTGCTTGTCTTGCCCCCTCAAACTTCAAACGTAGCTTAGGTGGTCTGTGCCGGGCGCCTCCGGCAGCACTGCTCCGAAAATGAGAACATATGCAGATAGCTCGCAGGCAGAAAGAGCTAGCCTGGAAAGCTGTTGCTCAGACTCATCTGCCTATGGCACTGCTCGCACAGAGGCACAGAGAGTGGGGCTGCTTGATTCTCTTGCCACCTCAAACTTCAAATGTAGCTTTGGGTGTCCGTGCAGTGAGCCTCTGGCATCCCTGCTCCCAAAAGGCGAACGTCTGAAGAGAGCTCGCAGGCAGAACGAGCTAGCCTGGAAAGCTGTTTCTCAGCCTCATCTGCCGATGGCACTGCTCACACAGAGGCACAGAGACTGGGGCTGCTTGCTTAACATGCGACCTCAAACTTCTAACGTATCTTAAATGCTCTGTGCCGCGCGACTCCGGCAGCTGTGGTCTGAAAATGCGAACGTCTGCAGATAGTTTGCAGGCAGAAAAAAACAGCCTGGAAAGCTGTTGCTCAGCCTCATCTGCCCATGGCACTGCTCGCACAGAGGCACAGAGACTGGGGCTGCTTGCTTAACATGCGACCTCATACTTCAAACGTAGAATTGGGGGTCCTTACAGTGGGCCTCCAGGAGGCACGCTCCGAAAATGCGAACGTCTGCAGATAGCTCGCAGCCAGAAAGAGCTAGCCTGGAAAGCTGTTGCTCAGCCTCATCTGCCCATGGCACTGCTCGCACAGAGGCACAGAGACTGGGGCTGCTTGGTTAACATGCCACCTCAAACTTCAAACGTAGATTTGGCTGTCTGTACAGGGGGCGTCCTGCAGTCCCGCTCCGAAAAAGCAAACGTCTGCAGATAGCTCACAGCCAGAAAGAGCCAGCCTGGAAAACTGTTGCTCAGCCTCATCTGCCCATGGCACTGCTCGCACAGAGGCACAGAGACTGGGGCTGCTTGCTTGTCTTGCCACCTCAAACTTCAAACGTAGATTTGCGGGACCTTAGAGGGGGCCTCCAGGAGGCCCGCTCTGAAAATGCGAACGTCTGCAGATAGCTCGCAGCCAGAAAGAGCTAGCCTGGAAAGCTGTTGCTCAGCCTCATCTGCCCATGGCACTGCTCGCACAGAGGCACAGAGAGTGGGGCTGCTTGCTTGTCTTGCCACCTTAAACTTCAAACGTATATTTGGGTGTCCATGAAGGGGGCCTCCAGCAGCGCAGCTCTGAAAATGCGAAAGTCAGCAGATATCTCTTAGCCAGAAAGAGCTAGCCTGGAAAGCTGTTGCTCAGCCTCATCTGCCCATGGCACTGCTCGCACAGAGGCACAGAGACTGGGGCTGCTTGCTTGTCTTGCCACCTCAAACTTCAAATGTTTTTTTGGGGGTCCGTGCAGTGGTCCCCCGGCAGCCATGCTCCGAAAACGGGAACGTCTGCAGATAGCTTGCAGGCAGAAAGAGCTAGCCTGGAAAGCTGTTGCTCAGCCTCATCTGCCCATGGCACTGCTCGCACAGAGGCACAGAGACTGGGGCTGCTTAATTAACATGCGACCTCAAACTTGAAACGCAGATTTTGGGGTCCATGAAGGGGGCCTCCAGCAGCCCTGCTCTGAAAATGCGAACGTCTGCAGATAGCTAGCACCAGAAAGAGCTAGCCTGGAAAGCTGTTGCTCAGTCTCATCTGCCCATGGCACTGCTCGCACAGAGGCACAGAGACTGGGGCTGCTTGCTTGTCTTGCCACCTTAAAATTCAAACGTATCTTTGGGGGTCCGTGCAATGGGCCCCCGGCAGCCATGCTCCGAAAACGCGAACGTCTGCAGATAGCTTGCAGCCAGAAAGAGCTAGCCTGGAAAGCTGTTGCTCAGCCTCATCTGCCCATGGCACTGCTCGCACAGAGGCACAGAGACTGGGGCTGCTTGCTTGTCTTGTCCCCTCAAACTTCAAACGTAGCTTTGGGGGTCTGGGCAGGGGGCCTTCGGAAGGCCTCGTCCGAAAATGGGAATGTCTGCAGATAGCTCGCAGGCAGAAAGAGCTAGCCTTGAAAGCTGTTGCTCAGCCTCATCTGCCCATGGCACTGCTTGCACAGAGGCACAGAGACTGGGGCTGCTTGCTTTTCTTGCCACCTCAAACTTCAAACGTAGCTTTGGGTGTCCGTGAAGGTGGCATCCAGCAGCCCTGCTCTGAAAATGCGAACGTCTGCAGATAGCTAGCACCAGAAAGAGCTAGCCTGGAAAGCTGTTGCTCAGCCTCATCTGCCCATGGCACTGCTCGCACAGAGGCACAGAGACTGGGGCTGCTTGCTTGTCTTGCCACCTCAAACTTCAAATGTTTTTTTGGGGGTCCGTGCAGTGGTCCCCCGGCAGCCATGCTCCGAAAACGGGAACGTCTGCAGATAGCTCGCAGGCAGAAAGAGCTAGCCTGGAAAGCTGTTGCTCAGCCTCATCTGCCCATGGCACTGCTCGCACAGAGGCACAGAGACTGGGGCTGCTTAATTAACACGCGACGTCAAACTTGAAACGCAGATTTTGGGGTCCATGAAGGGGGCCTCCAGCAGCCCTGCTCTGAAAATGCGAACGTCTGCAGATAGCTCGCAGCCAGAAAGAGCTAGCCTGGAAAGCTGTTGCTCAGCCTCATCTGCCCATGGCACTGCTCGCACAGAGGCACAGAGACTGGGGCTGTTTGCTTAACATGCCACCTCAAACTTCAAACGTATCTTTGGGTGTCCGTGAAGGGGGCCTCTAGCAGCCCTGCTCTGAAAATGCGAACGTCTGCAGATAGCTAGCACCAGAAAGAGCTAGCCTGGAAAGCTGTTGCTCAGCCTCATATGCCCATGGCACTGCTCGCACAGAGGCACAGAGACTGGGGCTGATTGCTTGTCTTGCCACCTCAAACTTCAAATGTAGATTTGGGGGTCCGTGCAGTGGGCCCCCGGCAGCCATTCTACGAAAACGCGAAGGTCTGCAGATAGCTCGCAGGCAGAAAGAGCTAGTCTGGAAAGCTGTTGCTCAGCCTCATCTGCCCATGGCACTGCTCGCACAGAGGCACACAGACAGGGGGCTGCTTGCTTGTCTTACCACCTCAAACTTCAAATGTAGATATGGGGGTCCATGAAGGGGGGCTCCAGCAGCCCTGCTCCGAAAACGCGAAGGTCTGAAGAGAGCTCGCAGCCAGGAAGAGCTAGCCTGGAAAGCTGTTGCTCAACCTCATCTGGCCATGGCACTGCTCGCACAGAGGCACAGACACTGAGGCTGCTTGCTTTTCTTGCCACCTCAAACTTCAAACGTAGATTTGGGTGTCCGTGAAGGGGGCCTCCAGCAGCCCTGCTCTGAAAATACGAACGTCTGGAGATAGATAGCACCAGAAAGAGCTAGCCTGCAAAGCTGACCTCAAACTTCTAACGCTGCTTTGGGGGTCCGTGCAGTGGTCCCCCGGCAGCCATGCTCCGAAAACGTGAACGTCTGCAGATAGCTCGCAGGCAGAAAGAGCTAGCCTGGAAAGCTGTTGCTCAGCCTCATCTGCCCATGGCACTGCTCGCACAGAGGCACAGAGACTGGGGCTGCTTGCTTGTCTTGCCACCTCAAACTTCAAATGTAGCTTTGGGTGTCCGTGCAGTGAGCCTCCGGCAGCCCTGCTCCCAAAAGGAGAACGTCTGAAGAGAGCTCGCAGGCAGAAAGAGCTAGCCTGGAAAGCTGTTGCTCAGCCTCATCTGCCCATGGCACTGCTCGCACAGAGGCACAGAGACTGGGGCTGCTTGCTTGTCTTGTCCCCTCAAACTTCAAACGTAGCTTTGGGGGTCCGTGCAGCGGGCCTTCCGAAGGCCTCGTCCGAAAATGGGAATGTCTGCAGATAGCTCGCAGGCAGAAAGAGCTAGCCTTGAAAGCTGTTGCTCAGCCTCATCTGCCCATGGCACTGCTTGCACAGAGGCACAGAGACTGGGGCTGCTTGCTTTTCTTGCCACCTCAAACTTCAAACGTAGCTTTGGGTGTCCGTGAAGGTGGCATCCAGCAGCCCTGCTCTGAAAATGCGAACGTCTGCAGATAGCTAGCACCAGAAAGAGCTAGCCTGGAAAGCTGTTGCTCAGCCTCATCTGCCCATGGCACTGCTCGCACAGAGGCACAGAGACTGGGGCTGCTTGCTTGTCTTGCCCCCTCAAACTTCAAACGTAGATTTGGGTGTCCATGAAGGGGGCCTCCAGCAGCCCAGGTCTGAAAATGGGAATGTCTGCAGATAGATCGCAGCCAGAAAGAGCTAGCCTGGAAAGCTGTTGCTCAGCCTCATCTGCCCATGGCACTGCTCGCACAGAGGCACAGAGACTGGGGCTGCTTGCTTGTCTTGCCACCTCAAACTTCAAATGTATCTTTGGGTGTCCTTGAAGGGGGCCTCCAGCAGCGCAGCTCTGAAAATGCGTAAGTCAGCAGATATCTCTTAGCCAGAAAGAGCTAGCCTGGAAAGCTGTTGCTCAGCCTCATCTGCCCATGGCACTGCTCGCACAGAGGCACAGACACTGGGGCTGCTTGCTTGTCTTGCCACCTCAAACTTCAAATGTTTTTTTGGGGGTCCGTGCAGTGGTCCCCCGGCAGCCATGCTCCGAAAACGGGAACGTCTGCAGATAGCTCGCAGGCAGAAAGAGCTAGCCTGGAAAGCTGTTGCTCAGCCTCATCTGCCCATGGCACTGCTCGCACAGAGGCACAGAGACTGGGGCTGCTTAATTAACATGCGACCTCAAACTTGAAACGCAGATTTTGGGGTCCATGAAGGGGGCCTCCAGCAGCCCTGCTCTGAAAATGCGAACGTCTGCAGATAGATAGCACCAGAAAGAGCTAGCCTGGAAAGCTGTTGCTCAGCCTCATCTGCCCATGGCACTGCTCGCACAGAGGCACAGAGACTGAGGCTGCTTAATTAACACGCGACGTCAAACTTGAAACGCAGATTTTGGGGTCCATGAAGGGGGCCTCCAGCAGCCCTGCTCTGAAAATGCGAACGTCTGCAGATAGCTAGCACCAGAAAGAGCTAGCCTGAAAAGCTGTTGCTCAGCCTCATCTGCCCATGGCACTGCTCGCACAGAGGCACAGAGACTGGGGCTGTTTGCTTAACATGCCACCTCAAACTTCAAACGTATCTTTGGGTGTCCGTGAAGGGGGCCTCTAGCAGCCCTGCTCTGAAAATGCGAACGTCTGCAGATAGCTAGCACCAGAAAGAGCTAGCCTGGAAAGCTGTTGCTCAGCCTCATATGCCCATGGCACTGCTCGCACAGAGGCACAGAGACTGGGGCTGATTGCTTGTCTTGCCACCTCAAACTTCAAATGTATCTTTGGGGGTCCGTGCAGTGGGCCCCCGGCAGCCATTCTACGAAAACGCGAAGGTCTGCAGATAGCTCGCAGGCAGAAAGAGCTAGCCTGGAAAGCTGTTGCTCAGCCTCATCTGCCCATGGCACTGCTCGCACAGAGGCACACAGACAGGGGGCTGCTTGCTTGTCTTACCACCTCAAACTTCAAACGTAGATATGGGGGTCCATGAAGGGGGGCTCCAGCAGCCCTGCTCCGAAAACGCGAAGGTCTGAAGAGAGCTCGCAGCCAGGAAGAGCTAGCCTGGAAAGCTGTTGCTCAACCTCATCTGGCCATGGCACTGCTTGCACAGAGGCACAGACACTGAGGCTGCTTGCTTTTCTTGCCACCTCAAACTTCAAACGTAGATTTGGGTGTCCGTGAAGGGGGCCTCCAGCAGCCCTGCTCTGAAAATACGAACGTCTGGAGATAGAAAGCACCAGAAAGAGCTAGCCTGCAAAGCTGACCTCAAACTTCTAACGCTGCTTTGGGGGTCCGTGCAGTGGTCCCCCGGCAGCCATGCTCCGAAAACGTGAACGTCTGCAGATAACTCGGAGGCAGAAAGAGCTAGCCTGGAAAGCTGTTGCTCAGCCTCATCTGCCCATGGCACTGCTCGCACAGAGGCACAGAGACTGGGGCTGCTTGCTTGTCTTGCCACCTCAAACTTCAAATGTAGCTTTGGGTGTCCGTGCAGTGAGCCTCCGGCAGCCCTGCTCCCAAAAGGAGAACGTCTGAAGAGAGCTCGCAGGCAGAAAGAGCTAGCCTGGAAAGCTGTTGCTCAGCCTCATCTGCCCATGGCACTGCTCGCACAGAGGCACAGAGACTGGGGCTGCTTGCTTGTCTTGTCCCCTCAAACTTCAAACGTAGCTTTGGGGGTCTGTGCAGCGGGCCTTCCGAAGGCCTCGTCCGAAAATGGGAATGTCTGCAGATAGCTCGCAGGCAGAAAGAGCTAGCCTTGAAAGCTGTTGCTCAGCCTCATCTGCCCATGCCACTGCTTGCACAGAGGCACAGAGACTGGGGCTGCTTGCTTTTCTTGCCACCTCAAACTTCAAACGTAGCTTTGGGTGTCCGTGAAGGTGGCATCCAGCAGCCCTGCTCTGAAAATGCGAACGTCTGCAGATAGCTAGCACCAGAAAGAGCTAGCCTGGAAAGCTGTTGCTCAGCCTCATCTGCCCATGGCACTGCTCGCACAGAGGCACAGAGACTGGGGCTGCTTGCTTGTCTTGCCCCCTCAAACTTCAAACGTAGATTTGGGTTTCCATGAAGGGGGCCTCCAGCAGCCCAGGTCTGAAAATGGGAATGTCTGCAGATAGATCGCAGCCAGAAAGAGCTAGCCTGGAAAGCTGTTGCTCAGCCTCATCTGCACATGGCACTGCTCGCACAGAGGCACAGAGACTGGGGCTGCTTGCTTGTCTTGCCACCTCAAACTTCAAATGTATCTTTGGGTGTCCTTGAAGTGGGCCTCCAGCAGCCCTGCTCTGAAAACGCGAACGTCTGCAGATAGCTAGCACCAGAAAGAGTTAGCCTGCAAAGCTCTTGCTCAGCCTCATCTGCCCATGGCACTGCTCGCACAGAGGCACAGAGACTGGGGCTGCTTGCTTGTCTTGCCACCTTAAAATTCAAACGTATCTTTGGTGGTCCGTGCAGTGGGCCCCCGGCAGCCATGCTCCGAAAACGCGAAAGTCTGCAGATAGCTCGCAGGCAGAAAGAGCTAGCCTGGAAAGCTGTTGCTCAGCCTAATCTGCCCATGGCACTGCTCACACAGAGGCACAGAGACTGGGGCTGCTTGCTTGTCTTGCCACCTCAAACTTCAAATGTAGCTTTGGGTGTTCGTGCAGTGAACCTCCGGCAGCCCTGCTCCCAAAAGGCGAACATCTGCAGATAGCTCGCAGGCAGAAAAAGCTAGCCTGGAAAGCTGTTGCTCAGCCTCATCTTCCCATGGCACTGCTCGCACAGAGGCACAGAGACTGGGGGTGCTTGCTTGTGTTGCCACCTCAAACTTCAAACGTAGATTTGGGGTTCATGAAGGGGGCCTTTCGCAGGCCTGCTCCGAAAATGGGAACGTCTGCAGATAACTCGGAGGCAGAAAGAGCTAGAATGGAAAGCTGTTGCTCAGCCTCATCTGCCCATGGCACTGCTCGCACAGAGGCACAGAGACTGGGGCTGCTTGCTTGTCTTGTCCCCTCAAACTTCAGACGTAGGTTTGGGGGTATTGGCAGGGGGTCTCCAGCAGCCCTGCCCTGAAAATGCGAACGTCTGCAGATAGCTCGCAGGCAGAAAGAGCTAGCCTGGAAAGTTGTTGCTCAGCCTCATCTGCCCATGGCACTGCTCACACAGAGGCACAGAGACTGGGGCTGCTTGCTTGTCTTGCCACCTCAAACTTCAAATGTAGCTTTGGGTGTCTGTGAAGGGGGCCTCCATCAGCCCTGCTCTGAAAATGTGAACGTCTGCAGATAGCTAGCACCGGAAAGAGCTAGCCTGCAAAGCTGTTGCTCAGCCTCATCTGCCCATGGCACTGCTCGCACAGAGGCACAGAGACTGGGGCTGCTTGCTTGTCTTGTTCCCTCAAACTTCAAACGTAGCTTTGGGGGTCTGGGCAGGGGGCCTTCGGAAGGCCTCGTCTGAAAATGGGAATGTCTGCAGATAGCTCGCAGGCAGAAAGAGCTAGCCTGGAAAGCTGTTGCTCAGCCTCATCTGCCCATGGCACTGCTTGCACAGAGTCACAGAGACTGGAGCTGATTGCTTGTCTTGCCACCTCAAACTTCAAACGTAGATTTGGGGGTCCGTGAAGGGGGCCTCCAGCAGCCCTGCTCTGAAAATGCGAACGTCTGCAGATAGCTAGCACCAGAAAGAGCTAGCCTGGAAACCTGTTGCTCAGCCTCATCTGCCCATGGCACTGCTCGCACAGAGGCACAGAGACTGGGGCTGCTTGCTTGTCTTACCACCTCAAACTTTTATTGTACCTTTTGGGGGTCCATGAAGGGGGGCTCCAGCAGCCCTGCTCTGAAAATGCGAACGTCTGCAGATAGCTCGCAGGCAGAAAGAGCTAGCCTGGAAAGCTGTTGCTCAGCCTCATCTGCCCATGGCACTGCTCGCACAGAGGCACAAAGACAGGGGCTGCTTCGTTAACATGCCACCTGAAACTTAAAACGTAGCTTTGGGTGTCCGTGAAGGGGGGCTCCAGCAGCCCTGCTCTGATAATGCGAACGTCTGCAGACAGATCGCAGGCAGAAAGAACTAGCCTGGAAAGCTGTGGCTCAGCCTCATCTGCCCATGGCACTGCTCGCACAGAGGCACAGAGACTGGGGCTGCTTGCTTGTCTTGCCCCCTCAAACTTCAAACGTAGATTTGGGGGTCCATGAAGGGGGCCTCCAGCAGCCCAGGTCTGAAAATGGGAATGTCTGCAGATAGATCGCAGCCAGAAAGAGCTAGCCTGGAAAGCTGTTGCTCAGCCTCATCTGCCCATGGCACTGCTCGCACAGAGGCACAGAGACTGGGGCTGCTTGCTTTTCTTGCCACCTTAAAATTAAAAGGTATCTTTGGGGGTCCGTGAAACGGGCCCCCGGCAGCCATGCTCCGAAAAAGGGAACGTCTGCAGATAGCTCGCAGGCAGAAAGAGCTAGCCTGGAAAGCTGTTGCTCAGCCTCATCTGCCCATGGCACTGCTCGCACAGAGGCACAGAGACTGGGGCTGCTTAATTAACATGCGCTCTCTAACTTGAAACGCAGATTTTGGGGTCCATGAAGGGGGCCTCCAGCAGCCCTGCTCTGAAAATGCGAACGTCTGCAGATAGCTAGCACCAGAAAGAGCTAGCCTGGAAAGCTGTTGCTCAGCCTCATCTGCCCATGGCACTGCTCGCACAGAGGCACAGAGACTGGGGCTGCTTGCTTAACATGCCGCCTCAAACTTCAAACGTAGCTTTGGGTGTCCGTGAAGGGGGCCTCTAGCAGCCCTGGTCTGAAAATGCGAACGTCTGCAAATAGTTAGCACCAGAAAGAGCTAGCCTGGAAAGCTGTTGCTCAGCCTCATCTGCCCATGGCACTGCTCGCACAGAGGCACAGAGACTGGGGCTGATTGCTTGTCTTGCCACCTCAAACTTCAAATGTATCTTTGGGGGTCCGTGCAGTGGGCCCCCGGCAGCCATGCTACGAAAACGCGAAGGTCTGCAGATAGCTCGCAGGCAGAAAGAGCTAGCCTGGAAAGCTGTTGCTCAGCCTCATCTGCCCATGGCACTGCTCGCACAGAGGCACACAGACAGGGGGCTGCTTGCTTGTCTTACCACCTCAAACTTCAAACGTAGATATGGGGGTCCATGAAGGGGGGCTCCAGCAGCCCTGCTCCGAAAACGCGAAGGTCTGCAGATAGCTCGCAGGCAGAAAGAGCTAGCCTGGAAAGCTGTTGCTCAACCTCATCTGGCCATGGCACTGCTTGCACAGAGGCACAGAGACTGAGGCTGCTTGCTTTTCTTGCCACCTCAAACTTCAAACGTAGATTTGGGTGTCCGTGAAGGGGGCCCCCAGCAGCCCTGCTCTGAAAATACGAACGTCTGCAGATAGCTAGCACCAGAAAGAGCTAGCCTGGAAAGCTGTTGCTCAGCCTCATCTGCCCATGGCACTGCTCGCACAGAGGCACAGAGACTGGGGCTGCTTGCTTAACATGCCACCTCAAACTTCAAACGTAGCTTTGGGTGTCCGGGAAGGGGGCCTCTAGCAGCCCTGCTCTGAAAATGCGAACGTCTGCAGATAGCTAGCACCAGAAAGAGCTAGCCTGGAAAGCTGTTGCTCAGCCTCATCTGCCCATGGCACTGCTCGCACAGAGGCACAGAGACTGGGGCTGATTGCTTGTCTTGCCACCTCAAACTTCAAATGTATCTTTGGGGGTCCGTGCAGTGGGCCCCCGGCAGCCATGCTACGAAAACGCGAAGGTCTGCAGATAGCTCGCAGGCAGAAAGAGCTAGCCTGGAAAGCGGTTGCTCAGCCTCATCTGCCCATGGCACTGCTCGCACAGAGGCACACAGACAGGGGGCTGCTTGCTTGTCTTACCACCTCAAACTTCAAACGTAGATATGGGGGTCCATGAAGGGGGGCTCCAGCAGCCCTGCTCCGAAAACGCGAAGGTCTGAAGAGAGCTCGCAGCCAGAAAGAGCTAGCCTGGAAAGCTGTTGCTCAACCTCATCTGGCCATGGCACTGCTTGCACAGAGGCACAGAGACTGAGGCTGCTTGCTTTTCTTGCCACCTCAAACTTCAAACGTAGATTTGGGTGTCCGTGAAGGGGGCCTCCAGCAGCCCTGCTCCGAAAATACGAACGTCTGCAGATAGCTAGCACCAGAAAGAGCTAGCCTGCAAAGCTGTTCCTCAGCCTCATCTGGCCATGGCACTGCTCGCACAGAGGCACAGAGACTGGGGCTGCTTGCTTGTCTTGCCACCTCAAACTTCTAACGTTGCTTTGGGGGTCCGTGCAGTGGTCCCCCGGCAGCTATGCTCCGAAAACGTGAACGTCTGCAGATAGCTCGCAGGGAGAAAGAGCTAGCCTGGAAAGCTGTTGCTCCCCCTCATCTGCCCATGGCACTGCTCGCACAGAGGCACAGAGACTGGGGCTGCTTGCTTGTCTTGCCACCTCAAACTTCAAATGTAGCTTTGGGTGTCCGTGCAGTGAGCCTCCGGCAGCCCTGCTCCCAAAAGGCGAACGTCTGAAGAGAGCTCGCAGGCAGAAAGAGCTAGCCTGGAAAGCTGTTGCTCAGCCTCATCTGTCCATGGCACTGCTCGCACAGAGGCACAGAGACTGGGGCTGCTTGCTTGTCTTGTCCCCTCAAACTTCAAACGTAGCTTTGGGGGTCTGTGCAGCGGGCCTTCCGAAGGCCTCGTCCGAAAATGGGAATGTCTGCAGATAGCTCGCAGGCAGAAAGAGCTAGCCTTGAAAGCTGTTGCTCAGCCTCATCTGCCCATGCCACTGCTCGCACAGAGGCACAGAGACTGGGGCTGATTGCTTGTCTTGCCACCTCAAACTTCAAATGTATCTTTGGGGGTCCGTGCAGTGGGCCCCCGGCAGCCATGCTGCGAAAACGCGAACGTCTGCAGATAGCTCGCAGGCAGAAAGAGCTAGCCTGGAAAGCTGTTGCTCAGCCTCATCTGCCCATGGCACTGCTCGCACAGAGGCACACAGACAGGGGGCTGCTTGCTTGTCTTACCACCTCAAACTTCAAACGTAGATATGGGGGTCCATGAAGGGGGGCTCCAGCAGCCCTGCTCCGAAAACGCGAAGGTCTGAAGAGAGCTCGCAGCCAGAAAGAGCTAGCCTGGAAAGCTGTTGCTCAACCTCATCTGGCCATGGCACTGCTTGCACAGAGGCACAGAGACTGAGGCTGCTTGCTTTTCTTGCCACCTGAAACTTCAAACGTAGATTTGGGTGTCCGTGAAGGGGGCCTCCAGCAGCCCTGCTCTGAAAATACGAACGTCTGGAGATAGCTAGCACCAGAAAGAGCTAGCCTGCAAAGCTGTTGCTCAGCCTCATCTGCCCATGGCACTGCTCGCACAGAGGCACAGAGACTGGGGCTGCTTGCTTGTCTTGTTCCCTCAAACTTCAAACGTAGCTTTGGGGGTCTGGTCATGGGGCCTTCGGAAGGCCTCGTCTGAAAATGAGAATGTCTGCAGATAGCTCGCAGGCAGAAAGAGCTAGCCTGGAAAGCTGTTGCTCAGCCTCATCTGCCCATGGCACTGCTTGCACAGAGTCACAGAGACTGGAGCTGATTGCTTGTCTTGCCACCTCAAACTTCAAACGTAGATTTGGGGGTCCGTGAACGGGGCCTCCAGCAGCCCTGCTCTGAAAATGCGAACGTCTGCAGATAGCTCGCAGGCAGAAAGAGCTAGCCTGGAAAGCTGTTGCTCAGCCTCATCTGCCCATGGCACTGCTCGCACAGAGGCACAGAGACTGGGGCTGCTTGCTTGTCTTGCCACCTCAAACTTCAAACGTAGCTTTGGGGGTCTGGTCATGGGGCCTTCGGAAGGCCTCGTCTGAAAATGAGAATGTCTGCAGATAGCTCGCAGGCAGAAAGAGCTAGCCTGGAAAGCTGTTGCTCAGCCTCATCTGCCCATGGCACTGCTCGCACAGAGGCACAGAGACTGGGGCTGCTTGCATGTCTTGCCACCTCAAACTTCAAACGTAGCTATGGGTATCCGTGAAGGGGGCCTCTAGCAGCCCTGCTCTGAAAATGCGAACGTCTGCAGATAGCTCACAGGCAGAAAGAGCTAGTCTGGAAAGCTGTTGCTCAGCCTCATCTGCCCATGGCACTGCTCGCACAGAGGCACAGAGACAGGGGCTGCTTGGTTAACATGCCACCTGAAACTTCAAACCTAGCTTTGGGTGTTCGTGAAGTGGGGCTCCAGCAGCCCTGCTCTGATAATGCGAACGTCTGCAGACAGATCGCAGGCAGAAAGAGCTAGCCTGGAAAGCTGTGGCTCAGCCTCATCTGCCCATGGCACTGCTCGCACAGAGGCACAGAGACTGGGGCTGCTTGCTTGTCTTGCCCCCTCAAACTTCAAACGTAGATTTGGGTGTCCATGAAGGGGGCCTCCAGCAGCCCAGGTCTGAAAATGGGAATGTCTGCAGATAGATCGCAGCCAGAAAGAGCTAGCCTGGAAAGCTGTTGCTCAGCCTCATCTGCCCATGGCACTGCTCGCACAGAGGCACAGAGACTGGGGCTGCTTGCTTGTCTTGCCACCTCAAACTTCAAATGTATCTTTGGGTGGCCTTGAAGGGGGCCTCCAGCAGCCCTGCTCTGAAAACGCGAACGTCTGCAGATAGCTAGCACCAGAAAGAGCTAGCCTGCAAAGCTGTTGCTCAGCCTCATCTGCCCATGGCACTGCTCGCACAGAGGCACAGAGACTGGGGCTGCTTGCTTGTCTTGCCACCTTAAAATTCAAACGTATTTTTGGTGGTCCGTGCAGTGGGTCCCCGGCAGCCATGCTCCGAAAACGCAAACGTCTGCAGATAGCTGGCAGCCAGAAAGAGCTAGCCTGGAAAGCTGTTGCTCAGCCTAATCTGCCCATGGCACTGCTCACACAGAGGCACAGAGACTCGGGCTGCTTGCTTGTCTTGCCACCTCAAACTTCAAATGTAGCTTTGGGTGTTCGTGCAGTGAACCTCCGGCAGCCCTGCTCCCAAAAGGCGAGCGTCTGCAGATAGCTCGCAGGCAGAAAAAGCTAGCCTGGAAAGCTGTTGCTCAGCCTCATCTTCCCATGGCACTGCTCGCACAGAGGCACAGAGACTGGGGGTGCTTGCTTGTCTTGCCACCTCAAACTTCAAACGTATCTTAAGTGGTCCGTGCCGCGCGTCTCCGTCAGCTCTGGTCTGTAAAATGCGAACGTCTGCAGATTGTTCACAGGCAGAAAAAAACTGCCTGGAAAGCTCTTGCTCAGCCTCATCTGCCCATGGCACTGCTCGCACAGAGGCACAGAGACTGGGGCTGCTTGCTTGTCTTGCCCCCTCAAACTTCAAACGTAGCTTTGGGTGTCCGTGAAGGGGGCCTCCAGCAGCCCTGCTCTGAAAATGCGAACGTCTGCAGATAGCTAGCACCAGAAAGAGCTAGCCTGGAAAGCTGTTGCTCAGCCTCATCTGCCCATGGCACTGCTCGCACAGAGGCACAGAGACTGGGGCTGCTTGCTTGTCTTGCCACCTCAAACTTCAAATGTATCTTTGGGGGTCCGTGCAGTGGGCCCCCGGCAGCCATGCTCCGAAAACGTGAAGGTCTGAAGAGAGCTCGCAGCCAGAAAAACTAGCCTGGAAAGATGTTGCTCAGCCTCATGTGCCCATGGCACTGCTCGCACAGAGGCACAGAGACTCGGGCTGCTTGCTTGTCTTGCCACCTCAAACTTCAAACGTAGATTTGAGTGTCCATGAAGGTGGCATCCAGCAGCCCTGCTCTGAAAATGCGAACGTCTGCAGATAGCTCGCAGGCAGAAAGAGCTAGCCTGGAAAGCTGTTGCTCAGCCTCATCTGCCCATGGCACTGCTCCCACAGAGGCACAGAGACTGGGGCTGCTTGCTTGTCTTGCCACCTCAAACTTCAAACGTAGCTTTGGGTTTCTGTGAAGGGGGCCTCCATCAGCCCTGCTCTGAAAATGCGAACGTCTGCAGATAGCTAGCACCAGAAAGAGCTAGCCTGCAAAGCTGTTGCTCAGCCTCATCTGCCCATGGCACTACTCGCACAGAGGCACAGAGACTGGGGCTGGTTGCTTGTCTTGACACCTCAAACTTCAAATGTATCTTTGGGGGTCCGTGCAGTGGGCCCCCGGCAGCCATGCTCCGAAAACGCGAAGGTCTGAAGAGAGCTCGCAGCCAGAAAGAGCTAGCCTGGAAAGCTGTGGCTCAGCCTCATCTGCCCATGGCACTGCTCGCACAGAGGCACAGAGACTGGGGCTGCTTGCTTGTCTTGTCCCCTCAAACTTCTAACGTAGCTTTGGGGGTCTGGGCAGGGGGCCTTCGGAAGGCCTCGTCCGAAAATGGGAATGTCTGCAGATAGCTCGCAGGCAGAAAGAGCTAGCCTGGAAAGCTGTTGCTCAGCCTCATCTGCCCATGGCACTGCTTGCACAGAGGCACAGAGACTGGGGCTGCTTGCTTTTCTTGCCACCTCAAACTTCAAACGTAGCTTTGGGTGTCCGTGAAGGTGGCATCCAGCAGCCCTGCTCTGAAAATGCGAACGTCTGCAGATAGCTAGCACCAGAAAGAGCTAGCCTGGAAAGCTGTTGCTCAGCCTCATCTGCCCATGGCACTGCTCGCACAGAGGCACAGAGACTGGGGCTGCTTGCTTAACATGCCACCTCAAACTTCAAATGTAGCTTTGGGTGTCCGTGCAGTGAGCCTCCGGGAGCCCTGCTCCCAAAAGGCGAACGTCTGAAGAGAGCTCGCAGGCAGAAAGAACTAGCCTGGAAAGCTGTTGCTCAGCCTCATCTGCCCATGGCACTGCTCGCACAGAGGCACAGAGACTGGGGCTGCTTGCTTGTCTTGCCACCTCAAACTTCAAACGTAGCTTTGGGTGTCCGTGAAGGGGGCCTCCAGCAGCCCTGCTCTGAAAATGCGAACGTCTGCAGATAGCTAGCACCAGAAAGAGCTAGCCTGCAAAGCTGTTGCTCAGCCTCATCTGCCCATGGCACTGCTCGCACAGAGGCACAGAGACTGGGGCTGCTTGCTTGCCTTGCCACCTCAAACTTCAAATGTTTATTTGGGGGTCCGTGCAGTGGGCCCCCGGCAGCCATGCTCCGAAAACTTGAAGGTCTGAAGAGAGCTCGCAGCCAGAAAGAGCTAGCCTGGAAAGCTGTTGCTCAGCCTCATCTGCCCATGGCACTGCTCGCACAGAGGCACAGAGACTGGGGCTGCTTGCTTGTCTTGCCACCTCAAACTTCCAACGTAGATTTGGGTGTCCGTGAAGGGAGGCTCCAGCAGCCCTGCTCTGAAAATGTGAACGTCTGCAGACAGCTCGCAGGTAGAAAGAGCTAGCCTGGAAAGCTGTTGCTCAGCCTCATCTGCCCATGGCACTGCTCGCACAGAGGCACAGAGACTGGGGCTGCTTGCTTGTCTTGCCACCTCAAACTTCAAACGTAGCTTTGGGTTTCTCTGAAGGGGGCCTCCAGCAGCCCTGCTCTGAAAATGCGAACATCTGCAGATAGCTAGCACCAGAAAGAGCTAGCCTGGAAAGCTGTTGCTGAGCCTCATCTGCCCATGGCACTGCTCGCACAGAGGCACAGAGACTCGGGCTGCTTGCTTGTCTTGCCACCTCAAACTTTAAACGTAGCTTTGGGGGTCCATGAAGGGGGGCTCCAGGAGCCCTGCTCCGAAAACGCGTAGGTCTGAAGAGAGCTCACAGCCAGAAAGAGCTAGCCTGGAAAGCTGTTGCTCAGTCTCATCTGCCCATGGCACTGCTCGCACAGAGGCACAGAGACTGGGGCTGCTTGCTTGTATTGTCCCCTCAAACTTCAAACGTAGCTTTGGGGGTCTGGGCAGGGGGCCTTCGGAAGGCCTCGTCCGAAAATGGGAATGTCTGCAGATAGCTCGCAGGCAGAAAGAGCTAGCCTGGAAAGCTGTTGCTCAGCCTCATCTGCCCATGGCACTGCTTGCACAGAGGCACAGAGACTGGGGCTGCTTGCTTTTCTTGCCACCTCAAACTTCAAACGTAGCTTTGGGTGTCCGTGAAGGTGGCATCCAGCAGCCCTGCTCTGAAAATGCGAACGTCTGCAGATAGCTAGCACCAGAAAGAGCTAGCCTGGAAAGCTGTTGCTCAGCCTCATCTGCCCATGGCACTGCTCGCACAGAGGCACAGAGACTGGGGGTGCTTGCTTGTCTTGCCACCTCAAACTTCAAATGTTTTTTTGGGGGTCCGTGCAGTGGTCCCCCGGCAGCCATGCTCCGAAGACGGGAACGTCTGCAGATAGCTCGCAGGCAGAAAGAGCTAGCCTGGAAAGCTGTTTCTCAGCCTCATCTGCCCATGGCACTGCTCGCACAGAGGCACAGAGACTGGGGCTGCTTGCTTAACATGCCACCTCAAACTTCAAATGTAGCTTTGGGTGTCCGTGCAGTGAGCCTCCGGCAGCCCTGCTCCCAAAAGGCGAACGTCTGAAGAGAGCTCGCAGGCAGAAAGAACTAGCCTGGAAAGCTGTTGCTCAGCCTCATCTGCCCATGGCACTGCTCGCACAGAGGCACAGAGACTGGGGCTGCTTGCTTGTCTTGCCACCTCAAACTTCAAACGTAGCTTTGGGTGTCCGTGAAGGGGGCCTCCAGCAGCCCTGCTCTGAAAATGCGAACGTCTGCAGATAGCTAGCACCAGAAAGAGCTAGCCTGCAAAGCTGTTGCTCAGCCTCATCTGCCCATGGCACTGCTCGCACAGAGGCACAGAGACTGGGGCTGCTTGCTTGCCTTGCCACCTCAAACTTCAAATGTTTATTTGGGGGTCCGTGCAGTGGGCCCCCGGCAGCCATGCTCCGAAAACTTGAAGGTCTGAAGAGAGCTCGCAGCCAGAAAGAGCTAGCCTGGAAAGCTGTTGCTCAGCCTCATCTGCCCATGGCACTGCTCGCACAGAGGCACAGAGACTGGGGCTGCTTGCTTGTCTTGCCACCTCAAACTTCCAACGTATATTTGGGTGTCCATGAAGGGAGGCTCCAGCAGCCCTGCTCTGAAAATGTGAACGTCTGCAGACAGCTCGCAGGTAGAAAGAGCTAGCCTGGAAAGCTGTTGCTCAGCCTCATCTGCCCATGGCACTGCTCGCACAGAGGCACAGAGACTGGGGCTGCTTGCTTGTCTTGCCACCTCAAACTTCAAACGTAGCTTTGGGTTTCTGTGAAGGGGGCCTCCAGCAGCCCTGCTCTGAAAATGCAAACGTCTGCAGATAGCTAGCACCAGAAAGAGCTAGCCTGGAAAGCTGTTGCTCAGCCTCATCTGCCCATGGCACTGCTCGCACAGAGGCACAGAGACTGGGGCTGTTTGCTTAACATGCCACCTCAAACTTCAAACGTATCTTTGGGTGTCCGTGAAGGGGGCCTCTAGCAGCCCTGCTCTGAAAATGCGAACGTCTGCAGATAGCTAGCACCAGAAAGAGCTAGCCTGGAAAGCTGTTGCTCAGCCTCATATGCCCATGGCACTGCTCGCACAGAGGCACAGAGACTGGGGCTGATTGCTTGTCTTGCCACCTCAAACTTCAAATGTATCTTTGGGGGTCCGTGCAGTGGGCCCCCGGCAGCCATGCTACGAAAACGCGAAGGTCTGCAGATAGCTCGCAGGCAGAAAGAGCTAGCCTGGAAAGCTGTTGCTCAGCCTCATCTGCCCATGGCACTGCTCGCACAGAGGCACAGAGACTGGGGCTGCTTGCTTGTCTTACCACCTCAAACTTCAAACGTAGATATGGGGGTCCATGAAGGGGGGCTCCAGCAGCCCTGCTCCGAAAACGCGAAGGTCTGAAGAGAGCTCGCAGCCAGGAAGAGCTAGCCTGGAAAGCTGTTGCTCAACCTCATCTGGACATGGCACTGCTTGCACAGAGGGACACACACTGAGGCTGCTTGCTTTTCTTGCCACCTCAAACTTCAAACGTAGATTTGGGTGTCCGTGAAGGGGGCCTCCAGCAGCCCTGCTCTGAAAATACGAACGTCTGGAGATAGATAGCACCAGAAAGAGCTAGCCTGCAAAGCTGACCTCAAACTTCTAACCCTGCTTTGGGGGTCCGTGCAGTGGTCCCCCGGCAGCCATGCTCCGAAAACGTGAACGTCTGCAGATAGCTCGCAGGCAGAAAGAGCTAGCCTGGAAAGCTGTTGCTCAGCCTCATCTGCCCATGGCACTGCTCGCACAGAGGCACAGAGACTGGGGCTGCTTGCTTGTCTTGCCACCTCAAACTTCAAATGTAGCTTTGGGTGTCCGTGCAGTGAGCCTCCGGCAGCCCTGCTTCCAAAAGGCGAACGTCTGAAGAGAGCTCGCAGGCAGAAAGAGCTAGCCTGGAAAGCTGTTGCTCAGCCTCATCTGCCCATGGCACTGCTCGCACAGAGGCACAGAGACTGGGGCTGCTTGCTTGTCTTGTCCCCTCAAACTTCAAACGTAGCTTTGGGAGTCTGTGCAGCGGGCCTGCCGAAGGCCTCGTCCGAAAATGTGAATGTCTGCAGATAGCTCGCAGGCAGAAAGAGCTAGCCTTGAAAGCTGTTGCTCAGCCTCATCTGCCCATGCCACTGCTTGCACAGAGGCACAGAGACTGGGGCTGCTTGCTTTTCTTGCAACCTCAAACTTCAAACGTAGCTTTGGGTGTCCGTGAAGGTGGCATCCAGCAGCCCTGCTCTGAAAATGCGAACGTCTGCAGATAGCTAGCACCAGAAAGAGCTAGCCTGGAAAGCTGTTGCTCAGCCTCATCTGCCCATGGCACTGCTCGCACAGAGGCACAGAGACTGGGGCTGCTTGCTTGTCTTGCCCCCTCAAACTTCAAACGTAGATTTGGGTGTCCATGAAGGGGGCCTCCAGCAGCCCAGGTCTGAAAATGGGAATGTCTGCAGATAGATCGCAGCCAGAAAGAGCTAGCCTGGAAAGCTGTTGCTCAGCCTCATCTGCCCATGGCACTGCTCGCACAGAGGCACAGAGACTGGGGCTGCTTGCTTGTCTTGCCACCTTAAAATTCAAACGTATCTTTGGTGGTCCGTGCAGTGGGCCCCCGGCAGCCATGCTCCGAAAACGCGAAAGTCTGCAGATAGCTCGCAGGCAGAAAGAGCTAGCCTGGAAAGCTGTTGCTCAGCCTAATCTGCCCATGGCACTGCTCACACAGAGGCACAGAGACTGGGGCTGCTTGCTTGTCTTGCCACCTCAAACTTCAAATGTAGCTTTGGGTGTTCGTGCAGTGAACCTCCGGCAGCCCTGCTCCCAAAAGGCGAACATCTGCAGATAGCTCGCAGGCAGAAAAAGCTAGCCTGGAAAGCTGTTGCTCAGCCTCATCTTCCCATGGCACTGCTCGCACAGAGGCACAGAGACTGGGGGTGCTTGCTTGTCTTGCCACCTCAAACTTCAAACGTAGATTTGGGGTTCATGAAGGGGGCCTTTCGCAGGCCTGCTCCGAAAATGGGAACGTCTGCAGATAACTCGGAGGCAGAAAGAGCTAGAATGGAAAGCTGTTGCTCAGCCTCATCTGCCCATGGCACTGCTCGCACAGAGGCACAGAGACTGGGGCTGCTTGCTTGTCTTGTCCCCTCAAACTTCAGACGTAGGTTTGGGGGTATGGGCAGGGGGCCTCCAGCAGCCCTGCCCTGAAAATGCGAACGTCTGCAGATAGCTCGCAGGCAGAAAGAGCTAGCCTGGAAAGCTGTTGCTCAGCCTCATCTGCCCATGGCACTGCTCGCACAGAGGCACAGAGACTGGGGCTGCTTGCTTGTCTTGCCACCTCAAACTTCAAATGTAGCTTTGGGTGTCTGTGAAGGGGGCCTCCATCAGCCCTGCTCTGAAAATGTGAACGTCTGCAGATAGCTAGCACCGGAAAGAGCTAGCCTGGAAAGCTGTTGCTCAGCCTCATCTGCCCATGGCACTGCTCGCACAGAGGCACAGAGACTGGGGCTGCTTGCTTGTCTTGTTCCCTCAAACTTCAAACGTAGCTTTGGGGGTCTGGGCAGGGGGCCTTCGGAAGGCCTCGTCTGAAAATGGGAATGTCTGCAGATAGCTCGCAGGCAGAAAGAGCTAGCCTGGAAAGCTGTTGCTCAGCCTCATCTGCCCATGGCACTGCTTGCACAGAGTCACAGAGACTGGAGCTGATTGCTTGTCTTGCCACCTCAAACTTCAAACGTAGATTTGGGGGTCCGTGAAGGGGGCCTCCAGCAGCCCAGGTCTGAAAATGCGAACGTCTGCAGATAGCTAGCACCAGAAAGAGCTAGCCTGGAAACCTGTTGCTGAGCCTCATCTGCCCATGGCACTGCTCGCACAGAGGCACAGAGACTGGGGCTGCTTGCTTGTCTTACCACCTCAAACTTTTATTGTACCTTTTGGGGGTCCATGAAGGGGGGCTCCAGCAGCCCTGCTCTGATAATGCGAACGTCTGCAGATAGATCGCAGGCAGAAAAAACTAGCCTGGAAAGCTGTGGCTCAGCCTCATCTGCCCATGGCACTGCTCGCACAGAGGCACAGAGACTGGGGCTGCTTGCTTGTCTTGCCCCCTCAAACTTCAAACGTAGATTTGGGGGTCCATGAAGGGGGCCTCCAGCAGCCCAGGTCTGAAAATGGGAATGTCTGCAGATAGATCGCAGCCAGAAAGAGCTAGCCTGGAAAGCTGTTGCTCAGCCTCATCTGCACATGGCACTGCTCGCACAGAGGCACAGAGACTGGGGCTGCTTGCTTGTCTTGCCACCTCAAACTTCAAATGTATCTTTGGCTGTCCTTGAAGGGGGCCTACAGCAGCCGTGCTCTGAAAATGCGAACGTCTGCAGATAGCTAGCACCAGAAAGAGCTAGCCTGGAAAGCGGTTGCTCAGCCTCATCTGCCCATGGCACTGCTCGCACAGAGGCACAGAGACTGGGGCTGCTTGCTTGTCTTGCCACCTTAAAATTCAAAGGTATCTTTGGGGGTCCGTGCAATGGGCCCCCGGCAGCCATGCTCCGAAAACGGGAACGTCTGCAGATAGCTCGCAGGCAGAAAGAGCTAGCCTGGAAAGCTGTTGCTCAGCCTCATCTGCCCATGGCACTGCTCGCACAGAGGCACAGAGACTGAGGCTGCTTGCTTTTCTTGCCACCTCATACTTCAAACGTAGATTTGGGTGTCCGTGAAGGGGGCCCCCAGCAGCCCTGCTCTGAAAATACGAACGTCTGCAGATAGCTAGCACCAGAAAGAGCTAGCCTGGAAAGCTGTTGCTCAGCCTCATCTGCCCATGGCACTGCTCGCACAGAGGCACAGAGACTGGGGCTGCTTGCTTAACATGCCACCTCAAACTTCAAACGTAGCTTTGGGTGTCCGTGAAGGGGACCTCTAGCAGCCCTGCTCTGAAAATGCGAACGTCTGCAGATAGCTAGCACCAGAAAGAGCTAGCCTGGAAAGCTGTTGCTCAGCCTCATCTGCCCATGGCACTGCTCGCACAGAGGCACAGAGACTGGGGCTGATTGCTTGTCTTGCCACCTCAAACTTCAAATGTATCTTTGGGGGTCCGTGCAGTGGGCCCCCGGCAGCCATGCTACGAAAACGCGAAGGTCTGCAGATAGCTCGCAGGCAGAAAGAGCTAGCCTGGAAAGCTGTTGCTCAGCCTCATCTGCCCATGGCACTGCTCGCACAGAGGCACACAGACAGGGGGCTGCTTGCTTGTCTTACCACCTCAAACTTCAAACGTAGATATGGGGTTCCATGAAGGGGGGCTCCAGCAGCCCTGCTCCGAAAACGCGAAGGTCTGAAGAGAGCTCGCAGCGAGAAAGAGCTAGCCTGGAAAGCTGTTGCTCAACCTCATCTGGCCATGGCACTGCTTGCACAGAGGCACAGAGACTGAGGCTGCTTGCTTTTCTTGCCACCTGAAACTTCAAACGTAGATTTGGGTGTCCGTGAAGGGGGCCTCCAGCAGCCCTGCTCCGAAAATACGAACGTCTGCAGATAGCTAGCACCAGAAAGAGCTAGCCTGCAAAGCTGTTCCTCAGCCTCATCTGGCCATGGCACTGCTCGCACAGAGGCACAGAGACTGGGGCTGCTTGCTTGTCTTGCCACCTCAAACTTCTAACGTTGCTTTGGGGGTCCGTGCAGTGGTCCCCCGGCAGCCATGCTCCGAAAACGTGAACGTCTGCAGATAGCTCGCAGGGAGAAAGAGCTAGCCTGGAAAGCTGTTGCTCAGCCTCATCTGCCCATGGCACTGCTCGCACAGAGGCACAGAGACTGGGGCTGCTTGCTTGTCTTGCCACCTCAAACTTCAAATGTAGCTTTGGGTGTCCGTGCAGTGAGCCTCCGGCAGCCCTGCTCCCAAAAGGCGAACGTCTGAAGAGAGCTCGCAGGCAGAAAGAGCTAGCCTGGAAAGCTGTTGCTCAGCCTCATCTGTCCATGGCACTGCTCGCACAGAGGCACAGAGACTGGGGCTGCTTGCTTGTCTTGTCCCCTCAAACTTCAAACGTAGCTTTGGGGGTCTGTGCAGCGGGCCTTCCGAAGGACTCGTCCGAAAATGGGAATGTCTGCAGATAGCTCGCAGGCAGAAAGAGCTAGCCTTGAAAGCTGTTGCTCAGTCTCATCTGCCCATGCCACTGCTCGCACAGAGGCACAGAGACTGGGGCTGATTGCTTGTCTTGCCACCTCAAACTTCAAATGTATCTTTCTGTGTCCGTGCAGTGGGCCCCCGGCAGCCATGCTGCGAAAACGCGAACGTCTGCAGATAGCTCGCAGGCAGAAAGAGCTAGCCTGGAAAGCTGTTGCTCAGCCTCATCTGCCCATGGCACTGCTCGCACAGAGGCACACAGACAGGGGGCTGCTTGCTTGTCTTACCACCTCAAACTTCAAACGTAGATATGGGGGTCCATGAAGGGGGGCTCCAGCAGCCCTGCTCCGAAAACGCGAAGGTCTGAAGAGAGCTCGCAGCCAGAAAGAGCTAGCCTGGAAAGCTGTTGCTCAACCTCATCTGGCCATGGCACTGCTTGCACAGAGGCACAGAGACTGAGGTTGCTTGCTTTTCTTGCCACCTGAAACTTCAAACGTAGATTTGGGTGTCCGTGAAGGGGGCCTCCAGCAGCCCTGCTCTGAAAATACGAACGTCTGGAGATAGCTAGCACCAGAAAGAGCTAGCCTGCAAAGCTGTTGCTCAGCCTCATCTGCCCATGGCACTGCTCGCACAGAGGCACAGAGACTGGGGCTGCTTGCTTGTCTTGCCACCTCAAACTTCAAATGTAGCTTTGGGTGTCCGTGCAGTGAGCCTCCGGCAGCCCTGCTCCCAAAAGGCGAACGTCTGAAGAGAGCTCGCAGGCAGAAAGAGCTAGCCTGGAAAGCTGTTACTCAGCCTCATCTGCCCATGGCACTGCTCGCACAGAGGCACAGAGACTGGGGCTGCTTGCTTGTCTTGTTCCCTCAAACTTCAAACGTAGCTTTGGGGGTCTGGTCATGGGGCCTTCGGAAGGCCTCGTCTGAAAATGAGAATGTCTGCAGATAGCTCGCAGGCAGAAAGAGCTATCCTGGAAAGCTGTTGCTCAGCCTCATCTGCCCATGGCACTGCTTGCACAGAGTCACAGAGACTGGAGCTGATTGCTTGTCTTGCCACCTCAAACTTCAAACGTAGATTTGGGGGTCCGTGAACGGGGCCTCCAGCAGCCCTGCTCTGAAAATGCGAACGTCTGCAGATAGCTCGCAGGCAGAAAGAGCTAGCCTGGAAAGCTGTTGCTCAGCCTCATCTGCCCATGGCACTGCTCGCACAGAGGCACAGAGACTGGGGCTGCTTGCTTGTCTTGCCACCTCAAACTTCAAACGTAGCTTTGGGGGTCTGTGCAGTGGTCCCCCGGCAACCATGCTCCTAAAACGCGAACGTCTGCAGATAGCTCGCAGCCAGAAAGAGCTAGCCTGGAAAGCTGTTGCTCAGCCTCATCTGCCCATGGCACTGCTCGCACAGAGGCACAGAGACTGGGGCTGCTTGCATGTCTTGCCCCCTCAAACTTCAAACGTAGATTTGGGTGTCCATGAAGGGGGCCTCCAGCAGCCCAGGTCTGAAAATGGGAATGTCTGCAGATAGCTCGCAGGCAGAAAGAGCTAGCCTGGAAAGCTGTTGCTCAGCCTCATCTGCCCATGGCACTGCTCGCACAGAGGCACAGAGACTGGGGCTGCTTGCTTGTCTTGCCACCTCAAACTTCAAACGTAGATTTGGGGGTCCATGAAGGGGGGATCCAGGAGCCCTGCTCCGAAAACGCGTAGGTCTGAAGAGAGCTCACAGCCAGAAAGAGCTAGCCTGGAAAGCTGTTGCTCAGTCTCATCTGCCCATGGCACTGCTCGCACAGAGGCACAGAGACTGGGGCTGCTTGCTTGTCTTGTCCCCTCAAACTTCAAACGTAGCTTTCGGGGTCTGGGCAGGGGGCCTTCGGAAGGCCTCGTCCGAAAATGGGAATGTCTGAAGAGAGCTAACAGCCAGAAAGAGCTAGCCTGGAAAGCTGTTGCTCAGCCTCATCTGCCCATGGCACTGCTCGCACAGAGGCACAGAGACTGGGGCTGCTTGCTTGTCTTGCCACCTCAAACTTTAAATGTTTTTTTGGGGGTCCGTGCAGTGGTCCCCCGGCAGCCATGCTCCGAAAACGGGAACGTCTGCAGATAGCTCGCAGGCAGAAAGAGCTAGCCTGGAAAGGTGTTGCTCAGCCTCATCTGCCCATGGCACTGCTCGCACAGAGGCACAGAGACTGGGGCTGCTTAATTAACATGCGACCTCAAACTTGAAACGTAGATTTGGGGGTCCATGAAGGGGGCCTCCAGCAGCCCTGCTCTGAAAATGCGAACGTCTGCATATAGCTAGCACCAGAAAGAGCTAGCCTGGAAAGCTGTTGCTCAGCCTCATCTGCCCATGGCACTGCTCGCACAGAGGCACAGAGACAGGGGCTGCTTGCTTAACATGCCACCTGAAACTTCAAACGTAGCTTTGGGTGTCCGAGAAGTGGGCCTCTAGCAGCCCTGCTCTGAAAATGCGAACGTCTGCAGATAGCTAGCACCAGAAAGAGCTAGCCTGGAAAGCTGTTGCTCAGCCTCATCTGCCATGGCACTGCTCGCACAGAGGCACAGAGACTGGGGCTGCTTGCTTGTCTTGCCACCTCAAACTTCAAATGTAACTTTGGGGGTCCATGCAGTGGGCCCCCGGCAGCCATGCTACGAAAACGCGAAGGTCTGAAGAGAGCTCGCAGGCAGAAAGAGCTAGCCTGGAAAGCTGTTGCTCAGCCTCATCTGCCCATGGCACTGCTCGCACAGAGGCACAGAGACTGGGGCTGCTTGGTTAACATGTCACCTGAAACTTCAAACGTAGCTTTGGGTGTCCGTGAAGGGGGACTCCAGCAGCCCTGCTCTCATAATGCGAACGTCTGCAGACAGATCGCAGGCAGAAAGAGCTAGCCTGGAAAGCTGTTGCTCAGCCTCATCTGCATATGGCACTGCTCGCACAGAGGCACAGAGACTGGGGCTGCTTGCTTGTCTTGCCCCCTCAAACTTCAAACGTAGATTTGGGTGTCCATGAAGGGGGCCTCCAGCAGCCCTGCTCTGAAAATGGGAATGTCTGCAGATAGATCGCAGGCAGAAAGAGCTAGCCTGGAAAGCTGTTGCTCAGCCTCATCTGCCCATGGCACTGCTCGCACAGAGGCACAGAGACTGGGGCTGCTTGCTTGTCTTGCCCCCTCAAACTTCAAACGTAGATTTGTGTCTCCATGAAGGGGGCCTCCAGCAGCCCAGGTCTGAAAATGGGAATGTCTGCAGATAGATCGCAGGCAGAAAGAGCTAGCCTGGAAAGCTGTTGCTCAGCCTCATCTGCCCATGGCACTGCTCGCACAGAGGCACAGAGACTGGGGCTGCTTGCTTGTCTTGCCACCTCAAACTTCAAACGTAGATTTGGGGGTCCATGAAGGGGGGCTCCAGCAGCCCTGCTCCGAAAACGCGAAGGTCTGAAGAGAGCTCACAGCCAGAAAGAGCTAGCCTGGAAAGCTGTTGCTCAGCCTCATCTGCCCATGGCACTGCTCGCACAGAGGCACAGAGACTGGGGCTGCTTGCTTGTCTTGCCACCTCAAACTTTAAATGTTTTTTTGGGGGTCCGTTCAGTGGTCCCCCGGCAGCCATGCTCCGAAAACGGGAACGTCTGCAGATAGCTCGCAGGCAGAAAGAGCTAGCCTGGAAAGCTGTTGCTCAGCCTCATCTGCCCATGGCACTGCTCGCACAGAGGCACAGAGACTGGGGCTGCTTAATTAACATGCGACCTCAAACTTGAAACGTAGATTTGGGGGTCCATGAAGGGGGCCTCCAGCAGCCCTGCTCTGAAAATGCGAACGTCTGCAGATAGCTAGCACCAGAAAGAGCTAGCCTGGAAAGCTGTTGCTCAGCCTCATCTGCCCTTGGCACTGCTCGCACAGAGGCACAGAGACTGGGGCTGCTTGGTTAACATGTCACCTGAAACTTCAAACGTAGCTTTGGGTGTCCGTGAAGGGGGCCTCCAGCAGCCCTGCTCTCATAATGCGAACGTCTGCAGACAGATCGCAGGCAGAAAGAGCTAGCCTGGAAAGCTGTTGCTCAGCCTCATCTGCCCATGGCACTGCTCGCACAGAGGCACAGAGACTGGGGCTGCTTGCTTGTCTTGCCACCTCAAACTTCAAACGTAGATTTGGGGGTCCATGAAGGGGGGCTCCAGCAGCCCAGGTCTGAAAACGCGAAGGTCTGAAGAGAGCTCACAGCCAGAAAGAGCTAGCCTGGAAAGCTGTTGCTCAGTCTCATCTGCCCATGGCACTGCTCGCACAGAGGCACAGAGACTGGGGCTGCTTGCTTGTCTTGTCCCCTCAAACTTCAAACGTAGCTTTGGGGATCTGGGCAGGGGGCCTTCGGAAGGCCTCGTCCGAAAATGGGAATGTCTGCAGATAGCTCGCAGGCAGAAAGAGCTAGCCTGGAAAGCTGTTGCTCAGCCTCATCTGCCCATGGCACTGCTTGCACAGAGGCACAGAGACTGGGGCTGCTTGCTTTTCTTGCCACCTCAAACTTCAAACGTAGCTTTGGGTGTCCGTGAAGGGGGCCTCCAGCAGCCCTGCTCTGAAAATGCGAACGTCTGCAGATAGCTAGCACCAGAAAGAGCTAGCCTGGAAAGCTGTTGCTCAGCCTCATCTGCCCATGGCACTGCTCGCACAGAGGCACAGAGACTGGGGCTGCTTGCTTGTCTTGCCACCTCAAACTTCAAACGTAGATTTGGGTGTCCATGAAGGGGTGCTACAGCAGCCCTGCTCCGAAAACGCGAAGGTCTGAAGAGAGCTCACAGCCAGAAAGAGCTATCCTGGAAAGCTGTTGCTCAGTCTCAACTGCCCATGGCACTGCTCGCACAGAGGCACAGAGACTGGGGCTGCTTGCTTGTCTTGTCCCCTCAAACTTCAAACGTAGCTTTGGGGGTCTGGGCAGGGGGCCTTCGGAAGGCCTCGTCCGAAAATGGGAATGTCTGCAGATAGCTCGCAGGCAGAAAAAGCTAGCCTGGAAAGCTGTTGCTCAGCCTCATCTGCCCATGGCACTGCTCGCACAGAGGCACAGAGACTGGGGCTGCTTGCTTGTCTTGCCACCTCAAACTTCAAATGTAACTTTGGGTGTCCGTGCAGTGGGCCCCCGGCAGCCATGCTACGAAAACGCGAAGGTCTGAAGAGAGATCGCAGCCAGAAAGAGCTAGCCTGGAAAGCTGTTGCTCAGCCTCATCTGGCCATGGCACTGCTTGCACAGAGGCACAGAGACTGAGGCTGCTTGCTTTTCTTGCCACCTCAAACTTCAAACGTAGCTTTGGGTGTCCGTGAAGGGGGCCTCCAGCAGCCCTGCTCTGAAAATACGAACGTCTGGAGATAGCTAGCACCAGAAAGAGCAAGCCTGGAAAGCTGCTGCTCAGCCTCATCTGCCCATGGCACTGCTCGCACAGAGGCACAGAGACTGGGGCTGCTTGCTTGTCTTGCCACCTCAAACTTCTAACGTTGCTTTGGGGGTCCGTGCAGTGGTCCCCCGGCAGCCATGCTCCGAAAACGGGAACGTCTGCAGATAGCTCGCAGGCAGAAAGAGCTAGCCTGGAAAGCTGTTGCTCAGCCTCATCTGCCCATGGCACTGCTCGCACAGAGGCACAGAGACTGGGGCTGCTTAATTAACATGCGCTCTCTAACTTGAAACGTAGATTTGGGGGTCCATGAAGGGGGCCTCCAGCAGCCCTGCTCTGAAAATGCGAACGTCTGCAGATAGCTAGCACCAGAAAGAGCTAGCCTGGAAAGCTGTTGCTCAGCCTCATCTGCCCATGGCACTGCTCGCACAGAGGCACAGAGACAGGGGCTGCTTGGTTAACATGCCACCTGAAACTTCAAACGTAGCTTTGGGTGTCCGTGAAGGGGGCCTCTAGCAGCCATGCTCTGAAAATGCGAACGTCTGCAGATAGCTAGCACCAGAAAGAGCTAGCCTGCAAAGCTGTTGCTCAGCCTCATCTGCCCATGGCACTGCTCGCACAGAGGCACAGAGACTGGGGCTGCTTGCTTGTCTTGCCACCTCAAACTTCAAATGTAACTTTGGGGGTCTGTGCAGTGGGCCCCCGGCAGCCATGCTACGAAAACGCGAAGGTCTGAAGAGAGATCGCAGCCAGAAAGAGCTAGCCTGGAAAGCTGTTGCTCAGCCTCATCTGCCCATGGCACTGCTCGCACAGAGGCACAGAGACTGGGGCTGCTTGCTTGTCTTGTCCCCTCAAACTTCAAACGTAGCTTTGGGGGTCTGGGCAGGGGGCCTTCGGAAGGCCTCGTCCGAAAATGGGAATGTCTGCAGATAGCTCGCAGGCAGAAAGAGCTAGCCTGGAAAGCTGTTGCTCAGCCTCATCTGCCCATGGCACTGCTTGCACAGAGGCACAGAGACTGGGGCTGCTTGCTTTTCTTGCCACCTCAAACTTCAAACGTAGCTTTGCGTGTCCGTGAAGGTGGCATCCAGCAGCCCTGCTCTGAAAATGCGAACGTCTGCAGATAGCTAGCACCAGAAAGAGCTAGCCTGGAAAGCTGTTGCTCAGCCTCATCTGCCCATGGCACTGCTCGCACAGAGGCACAGAGACTGGGGCTGCTTGCTTGTCTTGCCACCTCAAACTTCAAATGTAACTTTGGATGTCCGTGCAGTGGGCCCCCGGCAGCCATGCTACGAAAACGCGAAGGTCTGAAGAGAGATCGCAGCCAGAAAGAGCTAGCCTGGAAAGCTGTTGCTCAGCCTCATCTACCGATGGCACTGCTCACACAGAGGCACACAGACAGGGGACTGCTTGCTTGTCTTGCCACCTCAAACTTCAAACGTAGATATGGGGGTCCATGAAGGGGGGCTCCAGCAGCCCTGCTCCGAAAACGCGAAGGTCTGAAGAGAGCTCGCAGCCAGAAAGAGCTAGCCTGGAAAGCTGTTGCTCAACCTCATCTGGCCATGGCACTGCTTGCACAGAGGCACAGAGACTGAGGCTGCTTGCTTTTCTTGCCACCTCAAACTTCAAACGTAGCTTTGGGTGTCCGTGAAGGGGGCCTCCAGCAGCCCTGCTCTGAAAATACGAACGTCTGCAGATAGCTAGCACCAGAAAGAGCAAGCCTGGAAAGCTGCTGCTCAGCCTCATCTGCCCATGGCACTGCTCGCACAGAGGCACAGAGACTGGGGCTGCTTGCTTGTCTTGCCACCTCAAACTTCTAACGTTGCTTTGGGGGTCCGTGCAGTGGTCCCCCGGCAGCCATGCTCCGAAAACGGGAACGTCTGCAGATAGCTCTCAGGCAGAAAGAGCTAGCCTGGAAAGGTGTTGCTCAGCCTCATCTGCCCATGGCACTGCTCGCACAGAGGCACAGATACTGGGGCTGCTTGCTTGTCTTGCCACCTCAAACTTCAAATGTAACTTTGGGGGTCTGTGCAGTGGGCCCCCGGCAGCCATGCTACGAAAACGCGAAGGTCTGAAGAGAGATCGCAGCCAGAAAGAGCTAGCCTGGAAAGCTGTTGCTCAGCCTCATCTGCCCATGGCACTGCTCGCACAGAGGCACAGAGACTGGGGCTGCTTGCTTGTCTTGTCCCCTCAAACTTCAAACGTAGATATGGGGGTCCATGAAGGGGGCCTCTAGCAGCCCTGCTCTGAAAATGCGAACGTCTGCAGATAGCTCGCAGGCAGAAAGAGCTAGCCTGGAAAGCTGTTGCTCAGCCTCATCTGCCCTTGGCACTGCTCGCACAGAGGCACAGAGACTGGGGCTGCTTGGTTAACATGTCACCTGAAACTTCAAACGTAGATTTGGGTGTCCGTGAAGGGGGCCTCCAGCAGCCCTGCTCTCATAATGCGAACGTCTGCAGACAGATCGCAGGCAGAAAGAGCTAGCCTGGAAAGCTGTTGCTCCCCCTCATCTGCATATGGCACTGCTCGCACAGAGGCACAGAGACTGGGGCTGCTTGCTTGTCTTGCCCCCTCAAACTTCAAACGTAGATTTGGGTGTCCATGAAGGGGGCCTCCAGCAGCTGTGGTCTGAAAATGGGAATGTCTGCAGATAGATCGCAGGCAGAAAGAGCTAGCCTGGAAAGCTGTTGCTCAGCCTCATCTGCCCATGGCACTGCTCGCACAGAGGCACAGAGACTGGGGCTGCTTGCTTGTCTTGTCCCCTCAAACTTCAAACGTAGCTTTGGGGGTCTGGGCAGGGGGCCTTCGGAAGGCCTCGTCCGAAAATGGGAATGTCTGCAGATAGCTCGCAGGCAGAAAGAGCTAGCCTGGCAAGCTGTTGCTCAGCCTCATCTGCCCATGGCACTGCTTGCACAGAGGCACAGAGACTGGGGCTGCTTGCTTTTCTTGCCACCTCAAACTTCAAACGTAGCTTTGGGTGTCCGTGAAGGTGGCATCCAGCAGCCCTGCTCTGAAAATGCGAACGTCTGCAGATAGCTAGCACCAGAAAGAGCTAGCCTGGAAAGCTGTTGCTCAGCCTCATCTGCCCATGGCACTGCTCGCACAGAGGCACAGAGACTGGGGCTGCTTGCTTGTCTTGCCACCTCAAACTTCAAACGTAGATTTGGGGGTCCATGAAGGGGGGCTCCAGCAGCCCTGCTCCGAAAACGCGAAGGTCTGAAGAGAGCTCACAGCCAGAAAGAGCTATCCTGGAAAGCTGTTGCTCAGTCTCATCTGCCCATGGCACTGCTCGCACAGAGGCACAGAGACTGGGGCTGCTTGCTTGTCTTGTCCCCTCAAACTTCAAACGTAGCTTTGGGGGTCTGGGCAGGGGGCCTTCGGAAGGCCTCGTCCGAAAATGGGAATGTCTGCAGATAGCTCGCAGGCAGAAAGAGCTAGCCTGGAAAGCTGTTGCTCAGCCTCATCTGCCCATGGCACTGCTCGCACAGAGGCACAGAGACAGGGGCTGCTTGATTGTCTTGCCACCTCAAACTTCAAACGTAGCTTTGGGTGTCCGTGAAGGGGGCCTCCAGCAGCCCTGCTCTGAAAATGCGAACGTCTGCAGATAGCTAGCACCAGAAAGAGCTAGCCTGCAAAGCTGTTGCTCAGCCTCATCTGCCCATGGCACTGCTCGCACAGAGGCACAGAGACTGGGGCTGCTTGCTTGTCTTGCCACCTCAAACTTCAAATGTATCTTTGGGGGGCCGTGCAGTGGGCCCCCGGCAGCCATGCTCCGAAAACGTGAAGGTATGAAGAGAGCTCGCAGCCAGAAAGAGCTAGCCTGGAAAGCTGTTGCGCAGCCTCATCTGCCCATGGCACTGCTCGCACAGAGGCACAGAGACTGGGGCTGCTTGCTTGTCTTGCCACCTTAAAATTCAAACATATCTTTGGGGGTCCGTGCAGTGGGCCCCCGGCAACCATGCTCCGAAAACGCAAACGTCTGAAGAGAGCTCGCAGCCAGAAAGAGCTAGCCTGGAAAGCTGTTGCTCAGCCTCATCTGCATATGGCACTGCTCACACAGAGGCACAGAGACTGGGGCTGCTTGCTTGTCTTGCCACCTCAAACTTCAAATGTAGCTTTGGGTGTTCGTGCAGTGAGCCTCCGGCAGCCCTGCTCCGAAAATGCGAACGTCTGAAGAGAGCTCGCAGGCAGAAAGAGCTAGCCTGGAAAGCTGTTGCTCAGCCTCATCTGCCCATGGCACTGCTCGCACAGAGGCACAGAGACTGGGGCTGCTTGCTTGTCTTGCCACCTCAAACTTCAAACGTAGCTTTGGGGGTCCATGAAGTGGGGCTCCAGCAGCCCTGCTCTGAAAATGCGAACGTCTGCAGATAGCTCGCAGGCAGAAAGAGCTAGCCTGGAAAGCTGTTGCTCAGCCTCATCTGACCATGGCACTGCTCACGCAGAGGCACAGAGACTGGGGCTGCTTGCTTGTCTTGCCACCTCAAACTTCAAACGTAGCTTTGGGTGTCTGTGAAGGGGGGCTCCAGCAGCCCTCCTCTGAAAATGCGAACGTCTGCAGATAGCTAGCACCAGAAAGAGCTAGCCTGCAAAGCTGTTGCTCAGCCTCATCTGCCATGGCACTGCTCGCACAGAGGCACAGAGACTGGGGCTGCTTGCTTGTCTTGCCACCTCAAACTTCAAATGTAACTTTGGGTGTCCGTGCAGTGGGCCCCCGGCAGCCATGCTACGAAAACGCGAAGGTCTGAAGAGAGATCGCAGCCAGAAAGAGCTAGCCTGGAAAGCTGTTGCTCAGCCTCATCTGCCCATGGCACTGCTCGCACAGAGGCACAGAGACAGGGGACTGCTTGCTTGTCTTGCCACCTCAAACTTCAAACGTAGATATGGGGGTCCATGAAGGGGGCCTCTAGCAGCCCTGCTCTGAAAATGCGAACGTCTGCAGATAGCTCGCAGGCAGAAAGAGCTAGCCTGGAAAGCTGTTGCTCAGCCTCATCTGCCCATGGCACTGCTCGCACAGAGGCACAGAGACTGGGGCTGCTTGCTTGTCTTGCCCCCTCAAACTTCAAACGTAGATTTGGGTGTCCATGAAGGGGGCCTCCAGCAGCTGTGGTCTGAAAATGGGAATGTCTGCAGATAGATCGCAGGCAGAAAGAGCTAGCCTGGAAAGCTGTTGCTCAGCCTCATCTGCCCATGGCACTGCTCGCACAGAGGCACAGAGACTGGGGCTGCTTGCTTGTCTTGCCACCTCAAACTTCAACCGTAGATTTGGGGGTCCATGAAGGGGGGCTCCAGCAGCCCTGCTCCGAAAACGCGAAGGTCTGAAGAGAGCTCGCAGGCAGAAAGAGCTAGCCTGGAAAGCTGTTGCTCAGTCTCATCTGCCCATGGCACTGCTCGCACAGAGGCACAGAGACTGGGGCTGCTTGCTTGTCTTGTCCCCTCAAACTTCAAACGTAGCTTTGGGGGTCTGGGCAGGGGGCCTTCGGAAGGCCTCGTCCGAAAATGGGAATGTCTGCAGATAGCTCGCAGGCAGAAAGAGCTAGCCTGGAAAGCTGTTGCTCAGCCTCATCTGCCCATGGCACTGCTTGCACAGAGGCACAGAGACTGGGGCTGCTTGCTTTTCTTGCCACCTCAAACTTCAAACGTAGCTTTGGGTGTCCGTGAAGGTGGCATCCAGCAGCCCTGCTCTGAAAATGCGAACGTCTGCAGATAGCTAGCACCAGAAAGAGCTAGCCTGGAAAGCTGTTGCTCAGCCTCATCTGCCCATGGCACTGCTCGCACAGAGGCACAGAGACTGGGGCTGCTTGCTTGTCTTGCCACCTCAAACTTCAAACGTAGATTTGGGGGTCCATGAAGGGGGGCTCCAGCAGCCCTGCTCCGAAAACGCGAAGGTCTGAAGAGAGCTCACAGCCAGAAAGAGCTATCCTGGAAAGCTGTTGCTCAGTCTCATCTGCCCATGGCACTGCTCGCACAGAGGCACAGAGACTGGGGCTGCTTGCTTGTCTTGTCCCCTCAAACTTCAAACGTAGCTTTGGGGGTCTGGGCAGGGGGCCTTCGGAAGGCCTCGTCCGAAAATGGGAATGTCTGCAGATAGCTCGCAGGCAGAAAGAGCTAGCCTGGAAAGCTGTTGCTCAGCCTCATCTGCCCATGGCACTGCTCGCACAGAGGCACAGAGACAGGGGCTGCTTGATTGTCTTGCCACCTCAAACTTCAAACGTAGCTTTGGGTGTCCGTGAAGGGGGCCTCCAGCAGCCCTGCTCTGAAAATGCGAACGTCTGCAGATAGCTAGCACCAGAAAGAGCTAGCCTGCAAAGCTGTTGCTCAGCCTCATCTGCCCATGGCACTGCTCGCACAGAGGCACAGAGACTGGGGCTGCTTGCTTGTCTTGCCACCTCAAACTTCAAATGTATCTTTGGGGGGCCGTGCAGTGGGCCCCCGGCAGCCATGCTCCGAAAACGTGAAGGTATGAAGAGAGCTCGCAGCCAGAAAGAGCTAGCCTGGAAAGCTGTTGCGCAGCCTCATCTGCCCATGGCACTGCTCGCACAGAGGCACAGAGACTGGGGCTGCTTGCTTGTCTTGCCACCTTAAAATTCAAACATATCTTTGGGGGTCCGTGCAGTGGGCCCCCGGCAACCATGCTCCGAAAACGCAAACGTCTGAAGAGAGTTCGCAGCCAGAAAGAGCTAGCCTGGAAAGCTGTTGCTCAGCCTCATCTGCATATGGCACTGCTCACACAGAGGCACAGAGACTGGGGCTGCTTGCTTGTCTTGCCACCTCAAACTTCAAATGTAGCTTTGGGTGTTCGTGCAGTGAGCCTCCGGCAGCCCTGCTCTGAAAATGCGAACGTCTGAAGAGAGCTCGCAGGCAGAAAGAGCTAGCCTGGAAAGCTGTTGCTCAGCCTCATCTGCCCATGGCACTGCTCGCACAGAGGCACAGAGACTGGGGCTGCTTGCTTGTCTTGCCACCTCAAACTTCAAACGTAGCTTTGGGGGTCCATGAAGTGGGGCTCCAGCAGCCCTGCTCTGAAAATGCGAACGTCTGCAGATAGCTCGCAGGCAGAAAGAGCTAGCCTGGAAAGCTGTTGCTCAGCCTCATCTGCCCATGGCACTGCTCACGCAGAGGCACAGAGACTGGGGCTGCTTGCTTGTCTTGCCACCTCAAACTTCAAACGTAGCTTTGGGTGTCTGTGAAGGGGGGCTCCAGCAGCCCTGCTCTGAAAATGCGAACGTCTGCAGATAGCTAGCACCAGAAAGAGCTAGCCTGCAAAGCTGTTGCTCAGCCTCATCTGCCCATGGCACTGCTCGCACAGAGGCACAGAGACTGGGGCTGCTTGCTTGTCTTGCCACCTTAAAATTCAAACGTATCTTTAGGGGTCCGTGCAGTGGGCCCCCGGCAGTCATGCTCCCAAAAGGCGAACGTCTGCAGATAGCTCTCAGCCAGAAAAAGCTAGCCTGGAAAGCTGTTGCTCAGCCTGATCTGCCCATGGCACTGCTCACACAGAGGCACAGAGACAGGGGCTGCTTGATTGTCTTGCCCCCTCAAACTTCAAACGTAGCTTTGGGTGTCTGTGAAGGGGGCCTCCAGCAGCCCTGCTCTGAAAATGCGAACGTCTGCAGATAGCTAGCACCAGAAAGAGCTAGCCTGCAAAGCTGTTGCTCAGCCTCATCTGCCCATGGCACTGCTCGCACAGAGGCACAGAGACTGGGGCTGCTTGCTTGTCTTGCCACCTCAAACTTCAAATGTATCTTTGGGGAGCCGTGCAGTGGGCCCCCGGCAGCCATGCTCCGAAAACGTGAAGGTCTGAAGAGAGCTCGCAGCCAGAAAGTGCTAGCCTGGAAAGATGTTGCTCAGCCTCATCTGCCCGTGGCACTGCTCGCACAGAGGCACAGAGACTGGGGCTGCTTGCTTGTCTTGCCACCTCAAACTTCAAACGTAGCTTTGGGGGTCCATGAAGGGGGGCTCCAGCAGCCCTGCTCTGAAAATGCGAACGTCTGCAGATAGCTCGCAGGCAGAAAGAGCTATCCTGGAAAGCTGTTGCTCAGCCTCATCTGTCCATGGCACTGCTCACACAGAGGCACAGAGACTGGGGCTGCTTGGTTAACATGCCACCTGAAACTTCAAACGTAGCTTTGGGTGTCCGTGAAGGGGGCCTCCAGCAGCCCTGCTCTCATAATGCGAACGTCTGCAGACAGATCGCAGGCAGAAAGAGCTAGCCTGGAAAGCTGTTGCTCAGCCTCATCTGCCCATGGCACTGCTCGCACAGAGGCACAGAGACTGGGGCTGCTTGCTTGTCTTGCCCCCTCAAACTTCAAACGTAGATTTGGGTGTCCATGAAGGGGGCCTCCAGCAGCCCAGGTCTGAAAATGGGAATGTCTGCAGATAGATCGCAGGCAGAAAGAGCTAGCCTGGAAAGCTGTTGCTCAGCCTCATCTGCCCATGGCACTGCTCGCACAGAGGCACAGAGACTGGGGCTGCTTGCTTGTCTTGCCACCTCAAACTTCAACCGTAGATTTGGGTGTCCATGAAGGGGGGCTCCAGCAGCCCTGCTCCGAAAACGCGAAGGTCTGAAGAGAGCTCACAGCCAGAAAGAGCTAGCCTGGAAAGCTGTTGCTCAGCCTCATCTGCCCATGGCACTGCTCGCACAGAGGCACAGAGACTGGGGCTGCTTGCTTGTCTTGTCCCCTCAAACTTCAAACGTAGCTTTGGGGGTCTGGGCAGGGGGCCTTCGGAAGGCCTCGTCCGAAAATGGGAATGTCTGCAGATAGCTCGCAGGCAGAAAGAGCTAGCCTGGAAAGCTGTTGCTCAGCCTCATCTGCCCATGGCACTGCTTGCACAGAGGCACAGAGACTGGGGCTGCTTGCTTTTCTTGCCACCTCAAACTTCAAACGTAGCTTTGGGTGTCCGTGAAGGTGGCATCCAGCAGCCCTGCTCTGAAAATGCGAACGTCTGCAGATAGCTAGCACCAGAAAGAGCTAGCCTGGAAAGCTGTTGCTCAGCCTCATCTGCCCATGGCACTGCTCGCACAGAGGCACAGAGACTGGGGCTGCTTGCTTGTCTTGCCACCTCAAACTTCAAATGTAACTTTGGGGGTTCGTGCAGTGGGCCCCCGGCAGCCATGCTACGAAAACGGGAACGTCTGCAGATAGCTCGCAGGCAGAATGAGCTAGCCTGGAAAGCTGTTGCTCAGCCTCATCTGCCCATGGCACTGCTCACACAGAGGCACAGAGACTGGGGCTGCTTGCTTGTCTTGCCACCTCAAACTTCAAACGTAGCTTTGGGTGTCCGTGCAGTGAGCCTCCGGTAGCCCTGCTCCCAAAAGGCGATGTCTGAAGAGAGCTCGCAACCAGAAAAAGCTAGCCTGGTAAAGCTGTTGCTCAGCCTCATCTGCCCATGGCACTGCTCGCACAGAGGCACAGAGACAGGGGCTGCTTGATTGTCTTGCCCCCTCAAACTTCAAATGTATCTTTGGGGGTCCGTGCAGTGGGCCCCCGGCAACCATGCTCCGAAAACGCAAACGTCTGAAGAGAGCTCGCAGCCAGAAAGAGCTAGCCTGGAAAGCTGTTGCTCAGCCTAATCTGCCCATGGCACTGCTCACACAGAGGCACAGAGACTCGGGCTGCTTGCTTGTCTTGCCACCTCAAACTTCAAATGTAGCTTTGGGTGTTCGTGCAGTGAGCCTCCGGCAGCCCTGCTCCGAAAATGCGAACGTCTGAAGAGAGCTCGCAGGCAGAAAGAGCTAGCCTGGAAAGCTGTTGCTCAGCCTCATCTGCCCATGGCACTGCTCGCACAGAGGCACAGAGACTGGGGCTGCTTGCTTGTCTTGCCACCTCAAACTTCAAACGTAGCTTTGGGGGTCCATGAAGTGGGGCTCCAGCAGCCCTGCTCTGAAAATGCGAACGTCTGCAGATAGATCGCAGGCAGAAAGAGCTAGCCTGGAAAGCTGTTGCTCAGCCTCATCTGCCCATGGCACTGCTCACACAGAGGCACAGAGACTGGGGCTGCTTGCTTGTCTTGCCACCTTAAAATTCAAACATATCTTTGGGGGTCCATGCAGTGGGCCCCCGGCAACCATGCTCCGAAAACGCAAACGTCTGAAGAGAGCTCGCAGCCAGAAAGAGCTAGCCTGGAAAGCTGTTGCTCAGCCTAATCTGCCCTTGGCACTGCTCACACAGAGGCACAGAGACTCGGGATGCTTGCTTGTCTTGCCACCTCAAACTTCAAATGTAGCTTTGGGTGTTCGTGCAGTGAGCCTCCGGCAGCCCTGCTCCGAAAATGCGAACGTCTGAAGAGAGCTCGCAGGCAGAAAGAGCTAGCCTGGAAAGCTGTTGCTCAGCCTCATCTGCCCATGGCACTGCTCGCACAGAGGCACAGAGACTGGGGCTGCTTGCTTGTCTTGCCACCTCAAACTTCAAACGTAGCTTTGGGGGTCCATGAAGTGGGGCTCCAGCAGCCCTGCTCTGAAAATGCGAACGTCTGCAGATAGCTCGCAGGCAGAAAGAGCTAGCCTGGAAAGCTGTTGCTCAGCCTCATCTGCCCATGGCACTGCTCACGCAGAGGCACAGAGACTGGGGCTGCTTGCTTGTCTTGCCACCTCAAACTTCAAACGTAGCTTTGGGTGTCTGTGCAGTGGGCCCCGGCAGCCATGCTCCGAAAACGCGAAGGTCTGAAGAGAGCTCGCAGCCAGAAAGAGCTAGCCTGGAAAGCTGTTGCTCAGCCTCATCTGCCCATGGCACTGCTCACACAGAGGCACAGAGACTCGGGCTGCTTGCTTGTATTGCCCCCTCAAAATTCAAATGTAGCTTTGGGTGTTCGTGCAGTGAACCTCCGGCAGCCCTGCTCCCAAAAGGCGAACGTCTGCAGATAGCTCTCAGCCAGAAAAAGCTAGCCTGGAAAGCTGTTGCTCAGCCTCATCTGCCCATGGCACTGCTCACACAGAGGTACAGAGACAGGGGCTGCTTGATTGTCTTGCCACCTCAAACTTCAAACGTAGCTTTGGGTGTCCGTGAAGGGGGCCTCCAGCAGCCCTGCTCTGAAAATGCGAACGTCTGCAGATAGCTAGCACCAGAAAGAGCTAGCCTGCAAAGCTGTTGCTCAGCCTCATCTGCCCATGGCACTGCTCGCACAGAGGCACAGAGACTGGGGCTGCTTGCTTGTCTTGCCACCTCAAACTTCAAACGTAGCTTTGGGGGTCCATGAAGTGGGGCTCCAGCAGCCCTGCTCTGAAAATGCGAACGTCTGCAGATAGCTCGCAGGCAGAAAGAGCTAGCCTGGAAAGCTGTTGCTCAGCCTCATCTGCCCATGGCACTGCTCACGCAGAGGCACAGAGACTGGGGCTGCTTGCTTGTCTTGCCACCTCAAACTTCAAACGTAGCTTTGGGTGTCTGTGAAGGGGGGCTCCAGCAGCCCTGCTCTGAAAATGCGAACGTCTGCAGATAGCTAGCACCAGAAAGAGCTAGCCTGCAAAGCTGTTGCTCAGCCTCATCTGCCCATGGCACTGCTCGCACAGAGGCACAGAGACTGGGGCTGCTTGCTTGTCTTGCCACCTTAAAATTCAAACGTATCTTTGGGGGTCCGTGCAGTGGGCCCCGGCAGCCATGCTCCGAAAACGCGAAGGTCTGAAGAGAGCTCGCAGCCAGAAAGAGCTAGCCTGGAAAGCTGTTGCTCAGCCTCATCTGCCCATGGCACTGCTCACACAGAGGCACAGAGACTCGGGCTGCTTGCTTGTATTGCCCCCTCAAAATTCAAATGTAGCTTTGGGTGTTCGTGCAGTGAACCTCCGGCAGCCCTGCTCCCAAAAGGCGAACGTCTGCAGATAGCTCTCAGCCAGAAAAAGCTAGCCTGGAAAGCTGTTGCTCAGCCTCATCTGCCCATGGCTCTGCTCAGACAGAGGTACAGAGACAGGGGCTGCTTGATTGTCTTGCCACCTCAAACTTCAAACGTAGCTTTGGGTGTCCGTGAAGGGGGCCTCCAGCAGCCCTGCTCTGAAAATGCGAACGTCTGCAGATAGCTAGCACCAGAAAGAGCTAGCCTGCAAAGCTGTTGCTCAGCCTCATCTGCCCATGGCACTGCTCGCACAGAGGCACAGAGACTGGGGCTGCTTGCTTGTCTTGCCACCTCAAACTTCAAATGTATCTTTGGGGAGCCGTGCAGTGGGCCCCCGGCAGCCATGCTCCGAAAACGTGAAGGTCTGAAGAGAGCTCGCAGCCAGAAAGAGCTAGCCTGGAAAGATGTTGCTCAGCCTCATCTGCCCGTGGCACTGCTCGCACATAGGCACAGAGACTGGGGCTGCTTGCTTGTCTTGCCACCTGAAACTTCAAACGTAGCTTTGGGTGTCCGTGAAGGGGGCCTCCAGCAGCCCTGCTCTCATAATGCGAACGTCTGCAGACAGATCGCAGGCAGAAAGAGCTAGCCTGGAAAGCTGTTGCTCAGCCTCATCTGCATATGGCACTGCTCGCACAGAGGCACAGAGACTGGGGCTGCTTGCTTGTCTTGCCCCCTCAAACTTCAAACGTAGATTTGGGTGTCCATGAAGGGGGCCTCCAGCAGCCCAGGTCTGAAAATGGGAATGTCTGCAGATAGCTCGCAGGCAGAAAGAGCTAGCCTGGAAAGCTGTTGCTCAGCCTCATCTGCCCATGGCACTGCTCGCACAGAGGCACAGAGACTGGGGCTGCTTGCTTGTCTTGCCACCTCAAACTTCAAACGTATCTTTGGGTGTCCATGAAGGGGGGCTCCAGCAGCCCTGCTCCGAAAACGCGAAGGTCTGAAGAGAGCTCACAGCCAGAAAGAGCTAGCCTGGAAAGCTGTTGCTCAGTCTCATCTGCCCATGGCACTGCTCGCACAGAGGCACAGAGACTGGGGCTGCTTGCTTGTCTTGCCCCCTCAAACTTCAAACGTAGCTTTGGGGGTCTGGGCAGGGGGCCTTCGGAAGGCCTCGTCCAAAAATGGGAATGTCTGCAGATAGCTCGCAGGCAGAAAGAGCTAGCCTGGAAAGCTGTTGCTCAGCCTCATCTGCCCATGGCACTGCTTGCACAGAAGCACAGAGACTGGGGCTGCTTGCTTTTCTTGCCACCTCAAACTTCAAACGTAGCTTTGGGTGTCCGTGAAGGGGGCCTCCAGCAGCCCTGCTCTGAAAATACGAACGTCTGGAGATAGCTAGCACCAGAAAGAGCAAGCCTGGAAAGCTGTTGCTCAGCCTCATCTGCCCATGGCACTGCTCGCACAGAGGCACAGAGACTGGGGCTGCTTGCTTGTCTTGCCCCCTCAAACTTCAAATGTATATTTGGGGGTCCGTGCAGTGGTCCCCCGGCAGCCATGCTCCGAAAACGGGAACGTCTGCAGATAGCTCGCAGGCAGAATGAGCTAGCCTGGAAAGCTGTTGCTCAGCCTCATCTGTCCATGGCACTGCTCACACAGAGGCACAGAGACTGGGGCTGCTTGCTTGTCTTGCCACCTCAAACTTCAAACGTAGCTTTGGGTGTCCGTGCAGTGAGCCTCCGGCAGCCCTGCTCCCAAAAGGCGAACGTCTGAACAGAGCTCGCAACCAGAAAGAGCTAGCCTGGAAAGCTGTTGCTCAGCCTCATCTGCCCATGGCACTGCTCGCACAGAGGCACAGAGACTGGGGCTGCTTGGTTGTCTTGCCCCCTCAAACTTCAAACGTAGCTTTGGGTGTCCGTGAAGGGGGCCTCCATCAGCCCTGCTCTGAAAATGCGAACGTCTGCAGATAGCTAGCACCAGAAAGAGCTAGCCTGCAAAGCTGTTGCTCAGCCTCATCTGCCCATGGCACTGCTCGCACAGAGGCACAGAGACTGGGGCTGCTTGCTTGTCTTGCCACATCAAACTTCAAATGTATCTTTGGGGGGCCGTGCAGTGGGCCCCCGGCAGCCATGCTCCGAAAACGTGAAGGTATGAAGAGAGCTCGCAGCCAGAAAGAGCTAGCCTGGAAAGCTGTTGCTCAGCCTCATCTGCCCATGGCACTGCTCGCACAGAGGCACAGAGACTGGGGCTGCTTGCTTGTCTTGCCACCTTAAAATTCAAACATATCTTTGGGGGTCCGTGCAGTGGGCCCCCGGCAACCATGCTCCGAAAACGCAAACGTCTGAAGAGAGCTCGCAGCCAGAAAGAGCTAGCCTGGAAAGCTGTTGCTCAGCCTAATCTGCCCATGGCACTGCTCACACAGAGGCACAGAGACTCGGGCTGCTTGCTTGTCTTGCCACCTCAAACTTCAAATGTAGCTTTGGGTGTTCGTGCAGTGAGCCTCCGGCAGCCCTGCTCCCAAAAGGCGAACGTCTGAAGAGAGCTCGCAGGCAGAAAGAGCTAGCCTGGAAAGCTGTTGCTCAGCCTCATCTGCCCATGGCACTGCTCACACAGAGGCACAGAGACTGGGGCTGCTTGCTTGTCTTGCCACCTCAAACTTCAAACGTAGCTTTGGGTGTCTGTGAAGGGGGGCTCCAGCAGCCCTGCTCTGAAAATGCGAACGTCTGAAGAGAGCTCGCAGCCAGAAAGAGCTAGCCTGGAAAGCTGTTGCTCAGCCTCATCTGCCCATGGCACTGCTCGCACAGAGGCACAGAGACTGGGGCTGCTTGCTTGTCTTGGCCCCTCAAACTTCAAACGTAGCTTTGGGGGTCCATGAAGTGGGGCTCCAGCAGCCCTGCTCTGAAAATGCGAACGTCTGCAGATAGCTAGCACCAGAAAGAGCTAGCCTGCAAAGCTGTTGCTCAGCCTCATCTGCCCATGGCACTGCTCGCACAGAGGCACAGAGACTGGGGCTGCTTGCTTGTCTTGCCACCTCAAACTTCAAATGTATCTTTGGGGAGCCGTGCAGTGGGCCCCCGGCAGCCATGCTCCGAAAACGTGAAGGTCTGAAGAGAGCTCGCAGCCAGAAAGAGCTAGCCTGGAAAGATGTTGCTCAGCCTCATCTGCCCGTGGCACTGCTCGCACATAGGCACAGAGACTGGGGCTGCTTGCTTGTCTTGCCACCTCAAACTTCAAACGTAGCTTTGGGGGTCCATGAAGGGGGGATCCAGCAGCCCTGCTCTGAAAATGCGAACGTCTGCAGATAGCTCGCAGGCAGAAAGAGCTATCCTGGAAAGCTGTTGCTCAGCCTCATCTGCCCATGGCACTGCTCACACAGAGGCACAGAGACTGGGGCTGCTTGGTTAACATGCCACCTGAAACTTCAAACGTAGCTTTGGGTGTCCGTGAAGGGGGCCTCCAGCAGCCCTGCTCTCATAATGCGAACGTCTGCAGACAGATCGCAGGCAGAAAGAGCTAGCCTGGAAAGCTGTTGCTCAGCCTCATCTGCATATGGCACTGCTCGCACAGAGGCACAGAGACTGGGGCTGCTTGCTTGTCTTGCCCCCTCAAACTTCAAACGTAGATTTGGGTGTCCATGAAGGGGGCCTCCAGCAGCCCAGGTCTGAAAATGGGAATGTCTGCAGATAGCTCGCAGGCAGAAAGAGCTAGCCTGGAAAGCTGTTGCTCAGCCTCATCTGCCCATGGCACTGCTCGCACAGAGGCACAGAGACTGGGGCTGCTTGCTTGTCTTGCCACCTCAAACTTCAAACGTAGCTTTGGGGGTCCATGAAGGGGGGCTCCAGCAGCCCTGCTCCGAAAACGCGAAGGTCTGAAGAGAGCTCACAGCCAGAAAGAGCTAGCCTGGAAAGCTGTTGCTCAGTCTCATCTGCCCATGGCACTGCTCGCACAGAGGCACAGAGACTGGGGCTGCTTGCTTGTCTTGCCCCCTCAAACTTCAAACGTAGCTTTGGGGGTCTGGGCAGGGGGCCTTCGGAAGGCCTCGTCCAAAAATGGGAATGTCTGCAGATAGCTCGCAGGCAGAAAGAGCTAGCCTGGAAAGCTGTTGCTCAGCCTCATCTGCCCATGGCACTGCTTGCACAGAAGCACAGAGACTGGGGCTGCTTGCTTTTCTTGCCACCTCAAACTTCAAACGTAGCTTTGGGTGTCCGTGAAGGGGGCCTCCAGCAGCCCTGCTCTGAAAATACGAACGTCTGGAGATAGCTAGCACCAGAAAGAGCAAGCCTGGAAAGCTGTTGCTCAGCCTCATCTGCCCATGGCACTGCTCGCACAGAGGCACAGAGACTGGGGCTGCTTGCTTGTCTTGCCCCCTCAAACTTCAAATGTATATTTGGGGGTCCGTGCAGTGGTCCCCCGGCAGCCATGCTCCGAAAACGGGAACGTCTGCAGATAGCTCGCAGGCAGAATGAGCTAGCCTGGAAAGCTGTTGCTCAGCCTCATCTGTCCATGGCACTGCTCACACAGAGGCACAGAGACTGGGGCTGCTTGCTTGTCTTGCCACCTCAAACTTCAAACGTAGCTTTGGGTGTCCGTGCAGTGAGCCTCCGGCAGCCCTGCTCCCAAAAGGCGAACGTCTGAACAGAGCTCGCAACCAGAAAGAGCTAGCCTGGAAAGCTGTTGCTCAGCCTCATCTGCCCATGGCACTGCTCGCACAGAGGCACAGAGACTGGGGCTGCTTGGTTGTCTTGCCCCCTCAAACTTCAAACGTAGCTTTGGGTGTCCGTGAAGGGGGCCTCCAGCAGCCCTGCTCTGAAAATGCGAACGTCTGCAGATAGCTAGCACCAGAAAGAGCTAGCCTGCAAAGCTGTTGCTCAGCCTCATCTGCCCATGGCACTGCTCGCACAGAGGCACAGAGACTGGGGCTGCTTGCTTGTCTTGCCACCTCAAACTTCAAATGTATCTTTGGGGAGCCGTGCAGTGGGCCCCCGGCAGCCATGCTCCGAAAACGTGAAGGTCTGAAGAGAGCTCGCAGCCAGAAAGAGCTAGCCTGGAAAGATGTTGCTCAGCCTCATCTGCCCGTGGCACTGCTCGCACATAGGCACAGAGACTGGGGCTGCTTGCTTGTCTTGCCACCTCAAACTTCAAACGTAGCTTTGGGGGTCCATGAAGGGGGGATCCAGCAGCCCTGCTCTGAAAATGCGAACGTCTGCAGATAGCTCGCAGGCAGAAAGAGCTATCCTGGAAAGCTGTTGCTCAGCCTCATCTGCCCATGGCACTGCTCACACAGAGGCACAGAGACTGGGGCTGCTTGGTTAACATGCCACCTGAAACTTCAAACGTAGCTTTGGGTGTCCGTGAAGGGGGCCTCCAGCAGCCCTGCTCTCATAATGCGAACGTCTGCAGACAGATCGCAGGCAGAAAGAGCTAGCCTGGAAAGTTGTTGCTCAGCCTCATCTGCATATGGCACTGCTCGCACAGAGGCACAGAGACTGGGGCTGCTTGCTTGTCTTGCCCCCTCAAACTTCAAACGTAGATTTGGGTGTCCATGAAGGGGGCCTCCAGCAGCCCAGGTCTGAAAATGGGAATGTCTGCAGATAGCTCGCAGGCAGAAAGAGCTAGCCTGGAAAGCTGTTGCTCAGCCTCATCTGCCCATGGCACTGCTCGCACAGAGGCACAGAGACTGGGGCTGCTTGCTTGTCTTGCCACCTCAAACTTCAAACGTAGCTTTGGGGGTCCATGAAGGGGGGCTCCAGCAGCCCTGCTCCGAAAACGCGAAGGTCTGAAGAGAGCTCACAGCCAGAAAGAGCTAGCCTGGAAAGCTGTTGCTCAGTCTCATCTGCCCATGGCACTGCTCGCACAGAGGCACAGAGACTGGGGCTGCTTGCTTGTCTTGCCCCCTCAAACTTCAAACGTAGCTTTGGGGGTCTGGGCAGGGGGCCTTCGGAAGGCCTCGTCCAAAAATGGGAATGTCTGCAGATAGCTCGCAGGCAGAAAGAGCTAGCCTGGAAAGCTGTTGCTCAGCCTCATCTGCCCATGGCACTGCTTGCACAGAAGCACAGAGACTGGGGCTGCTTGCTTTTCTTGCCACCTCAAACTTCAAACGTAGCTTTGGGTGTCCGTGAAGGGGGCCTCCAGCAGCCCTGCTCTGAAAATACGAACGTCTGGAGATAGCTAGCACCAGAAAGAGCAAGCCTGGAAAGCTGTTGCTCAGCCTCATCTGCCCATGGCACTGCTCGCACAGAGGCACAGAGACTGGGGCTGCTTGCTTGTCTTGCCCCCTCAAACTTCAAATGTATATTTGGGGGTCCGTGCAGTGGTCCCCCGGCAGCCATGCTCCGAAAACGGGAACGTCTGCAGATAGCTCGCAGGCAGAATGAGCTAGCCTGGAAAGCTGTTGCTCAGCCTCATCTGTCCATGGCACTGCTCACACAGAGGCACAGAGACTGGGGCTGCTTGCTTGTCTTGCCACCTCAAACTTCAAACGTAGCTTTGGGTGTCCGTGCAGTGAGCCTCCGGCAGCCCTGCTCCCAAAAGGCGAACGTCTGAACAGAGCTCGCAACCAGAAAGAGCTAGCCTGGAAAGCTGTTGCTCAGCCTCATCTGCCCATGGCACTGCTCGCACAGAGGCACAGAGACTGGGGCTGCTTGGTTGTCTTGCCCCCTCAAACTTCAAACGTAGCTTTGGGTGTCCGTGAAGGGGGCCTCCATCAGCCCTGCTCTGAAAATGCGAACATCTGCAGATAGCTAGCACCAGAAAGAGCTAGCCTGCAAAGCTGTTGCTCAGCCTCATCTGCCCATGGCACTGCTCGCACAGAGGCACAGAGACTCGGGCTGCTTGCTTGTCTTGCCACCTCAAACTTCAAATGTAGCTTTGGGTGTTCGTGCAGTGAGCCTCCGGCAGCCCTGCTCCCAAAAGGCGAACGTCTGAAGAGAGCTCGCAGGCAGAAAGAGCTAGCCTGGAAAGCTGTTGCTCAGCCTCATCTGCCCATGGCACTGCTCACACAGAGGCACAGAGACTGGGGCTGCTTGCTTGTCTTGCCACCTCAAACTTCAAACGTAGCTTTGGGTGTCTGTGAAGGGGGCCTCCAGCAGCCCTGCTCTGAAAATGCGAACGTCTGAAGAGAGCTCGCAGCCAGAAAGAGCTAGCCTGGAAAGCTGTTGCTCAGCCTCATCTGCCCATGGCACTGCTCACACAGAGGCACAGACACTGGGGCTGCTTGCTTGTCTTGCCACCTCAAACTTCAAATGTAGCTTTGGGTGTTCGTGCAGTGAGCCTCCGGCATCCCTGCTCCCAAAAGGCGAAAGTCTGAAGAGAGCTCGCAGGCAGAAAGAGCTAGCCTGGAAAGCTGTTGCTCAGCCTCATCTGCCCATGGCACTGCTCGCACAGAGGCACAGAGACTGGGGCTGCTTGCTTGTCTTGGCCCCTCAAACTTCAAACGTAGCTTTGGGGGTCCATGAAGTGGGGCTCCAGCAGCCCTGCTCTGAAAATGCGAACGTCTGAAGAGAGCTCGCAGCCAGAAAGAGCTAGCCTGCAAAGCTGTTGCTCAGCCTCATCTGCCCATGGCACTGCTCGCACAGAGGCACAGAGACTGGGGCTGCTTGCTTGTCTTGCCACCTTAAAATTCAAACATATCTTTGGGGGTCCGTGCAGTGGGCCCCCGGCAACCATGCTCCGAAAACGCAAACGTCTGCAGATAGCTCGCAGGCAGAAAGAGCTAGCCTGGAAAGCTGTTGCTCAGCCTAATCTGCCCATGGCACTGCTTACACAGAGGCACAGAGACTGGGGCTGCTTGCTTGTCTTGCCATCTCAAACTTCAAATGTAGCTTTGGGTGTTCGTGCAGTGAGCCTCCGGCAGCCCTGCTCCCAAAAGGCGAACGTCTGAAGAGAGCTCGCAGGCAGAAAGAGCTAGCCTGGAAAGCTGTTGCTCAGCCTCATCTGCCCATGGCACTGCTCGCACAGAGGCACAGAGACTGGGGCTGCTTGCTTGTCTTGCCACCTCAAACTTCAAACGTAGCTTTGGGGGTCCATGAAGGGGGGCTCCAGCAGCCCTGCTCTGATAATGCGAACGTCTGCAGATAGCTCGCAGGCAGAAAGAGCTAGCCTGGAAAGCTGTTGCTCAGCCTCATCTGCCCATGGCACTGCTCACACAGAGGCACAGAGACTGGGGCTGCTTGCTTGTCTTGTCACCTCAAAATTCAAACGTATCTTTGGGTGTCTGTGAAGGGGGCCTCCATCAGCCCTGCTCTGAAAATGCGAACGTCTGCAGATAGCTAGCACAAGAAAGAGCTAGCCTGCAAAGCTGTTGCTCAGCCTCATCTGCCCATGGCACTGCTCGCACAGAGGCACAGAGACTGGGGCTGCTTGCTTGTCTTGTTCCCTCAAACTTCAAACTTAGCTTTGGGGGTCTGGGCAGGGGGCCTTCGGAAGGCCTCGTCCGAAAATGGGAATGTCTGCAGATAGCTCGCAGCCAGAAAGAGCTAGCCTGGAAAGCTGTTGCTCAGCCTCATCTGCCCATGGCACTGCTTGCACAGAGGCACAGAGACTGGGGCTGCTTGCTTGTCTTGCCCCCTCAAACTTCAAACGTAGCTTTGGGTGTCCGTGAAGGGGGCCTCCAGCAGCCCTGCTCTGAAAATGCGAACGTCTGGAGATAGCTAGCACCAGAAAGAGCTAGCCTGGAAAGCTGTTGCTCAGCCTCATCTGCCCATGGCACTGCTCGCACAGAGGCACAGAGACTGGGGCTGCTTGCTTGTCTTGTTCGCTCAAACTTCAAACGTAGCTTTGGGGGTCTGGGCAGGGGGCCTTCGGAAGGCCTCGTCCGAAAATGGGAATGTCTGCAGATAGATCGCAGCCAGAAAGAGCTAGCCTTGAAAGCTGTTGCTCAGCCTCATCTGCCCATGGCACTGCTCGCACAGAGGCACAGAGACTGGGGCTGCTTGCTTGTCTTGCCACCTCAAACTTCAAACGTATCTTTGGGTGTTCTTGAAGGGGGCCTCCAGCAGCCCTGCTATGAAAACGCGAACGTCTGCAGATAGCTAGCACCAGAAAGAGCTAGCCTGGAAAGCTGTTGCTCAGTCTCATCTGCCCATGGCACTGCTCACACAGAGGCACAGAGACTGGGGCTGCTTGCTTGTCTTGCCACCTTAAAATTCAAACGTATCTTTGGGGGTCCGTGCAGTGGGCCCCGGCAGCCATGCTCCGAAAACACGAACGTCTGAAGAGAGCTCGCAGCCAGAAAGAGCTAGCCTGGAAAGCTGTTGCTCAGCCTCATCTGCCCATGGCACTGCTCACACAGAGGCACAGAGACTCGGGCTGCTTGCTTGTATTGCCCCCTCAAAATTCAAATGTAGCTTTGGGTGTTCGTGCAGTGAACCTCCGGCAGCCCTGCTCCCAAAAGGCGAACGTCTGCAGATAGCTCTCAGCCAGAAAAAGCTAGCCTGGAAAGCTGTTGCTCAGCCTCATCTGCCCATGGCACTGCTCACACAGAGGCACAGAGACAGGGGCTGCTTGATTGTCTTGCCACCTCAAACTTCAAACGTAGCTTTGTGTGTCCGTGAAGGGGGCCTCCAGCAGCCCTGCTCTGAAAATGCGAACGTCTGCAGATAGCTAGCACCAGAAAGAGCTAGCCTGCAAAGCTGTTGCTCAGCCTCATCTGCCCATGGCACTGCTCGCACAGAGGCACAGAGACTGGGGCTGCTTGCTTGTCTTGCCACCTCAAACTTCAAATGTATCTTTGGGGAGCCGTGCAGTGGGCCCCCGGCAGCCATGCTCCGAAAACGTGAAGGTCTGAAGAGAGCTCGCAGCCAGAAAGAGCTAGCCTGGAAAGATGTTGCTCAGCCTCATCTGCCCGTGGCACTGCTCGCACAGAGGCACAGAGACTGGGGCTGCTTGCTTGTCTTGCCACCTCAAACTTCAAACGTAGCTTTGGGGGTCCATGAAGGGGGGCTCCAGCAGCCCTGCTCTGAAAATGCGAACGTCTGCAGATAGCTCGCAGGCAGAAAGAGCTATCCTGGAAAGCTGTTGCTCAGCCTCATCTGCCCATGGCACTGCTCACACAGAGGCACAGAGACTGGGGCTGCTTGTTAACATGCCACCTGAAACTTCAAACGTAGCTTTGGGTGTCCGTGAAGGGGGCCTCCAGCAGCCCTGCTCTCATAATGCGAACGTCTGCAGACAGATCGCAGGCAGAAAGAGCTAGCCTGGAAAGCTGTTGCTCAGCCACATCTGCATATGGCACTGCTCGCACAGAGGCACAGAGACTGGGGCTGCTTGCTTGTCTTGCCCCCTCAAACTTCAAACGTAGATGTGGGTGTCCATGAATGGGGCCTCCAGCAGCCCTGCTCTGAAAATGGGAATGTCTGCACATCGATCGCAGGCAGAAAGAGCTAGCCTGGAAAGCTGTTGCTCAGCCTCATCTGCCCATGGCACTGCTCGCACAGAGGCACAGAGACTGGGGCTGCTTGCTTGTCTTGCCACCTCAAACTTCAAACGTATCTTTGGGTGTCCATGAAGGGGGGCTCCAGCAGCCCTGCTCCGAAAACGCGAAGGTCTGAAGAGAGCTCACAGCCAGAAAGAGCTAGCCTGGAAAGCTGTTGCTCAGTCTCATCTGCCCATGGCACTGCTCGCACAGAGGCACAGAGACTGGGGCTGCTTGCTTGTCTTACTCCCTCAAACTTCAAACGTAGCTTTGGGGGTCCATGAAGGGGGGCTCCAGCAGCCCTGCTCTGATAATGCGAACGTCTGCAGATAGCTCGCAGGCAGAAAGAGCTAGCCTGGAAAGCTGTTGCTCAGCCTCATCTGCCCATGGCACTGCTCACACAGAGGCACAGAGACTGGGGCTGCTTGCTTGTCTTGTCACCTCAAAATTCAAACGTATCTTTGGGTGTCTGTGAAGGGGGCCTCCATCAGCCCTGCTCTGAAAATGCGAACGTCTGCAGATAGCTAGCACAAGAAAGAGCTAGCCTGCAAAGCTGTTGCTCAGCCTCATCTGCCCATGGCACTGCTCGCACAGAGGCACAGAGACTGGGGCTACTTGCTTGTCTTGTTCCCTCAAACTTCAAACGTAGCTTTGGGGGTCTGGGCAGTGGGCCTTCGGAAGGCCGCGTCCGAAAATGGGAATGTCTGCAGATAGCTCGCAGCCAGAAAGAGCTAGCCTGGAAAGCTGTTGCTCAGCCTCATCTGCCCATGGCACTGCTTGCACAGAGGCACAGAGACTGGGGCTGCTTGCTTTTCTTGCCACCTCAAACTTCAAACGTAGCTTTGGGTGTCCGTGAAGGGGGCCTCCAGCAGCCCTGCTCTGAAAATACGAACGTCTGGAGATAGCTAGCACCAGAAAGAGCAAGCCTGGAAAGCTGTTGCTCAGCCTCATCTGCCCATGGCACTGCTCGCACAGAGGCACAGAGACTGGGGCTGCTTGCTTGTCTTGCCACCTCAAACTTCAAATGTATATTTGGGGGTCCGTGCAGTGGTCCCCCGGCAGCCATGCTCCGAAAACGGGAACGTCTGCAGATAGCTCGCAGGCAGAATGAGCTAGCCTGGAAAGCTGTTGCTCAGCCTCATCTGTCCATGGCACTGCTCACACAGAGGCACAGAGACTGGGGCTGCTTGCTTGTCTTGCCACCTCAAACTTCAAACGTAGCTTTGGGTGTCCGTGCAGTGAGCCTCCGGCAGCCCTGCTCCCAAAAGGCGAACGTCTGAACAGAGCTCGCAACCAGAAAGAGCTAGCCTGGAAAGCTGTTGCTCAGCCTCATCTGCCCATGGCACTGCTCGCACAGAGGCACAGAGACTGGGGCTGCTTGGTTGTCTTGCCCCCTCAAACTTCAAACGTAGCTTTGGGTGTCCGTGAAGGGGGCCTCCAGCAGCCCTGCTCTGAAAATGCGAACGTCTGCAGATAGCTAGCACCAGAAAGAGCTAGCCTGCAAAGCTGTTGCTCAGCCTCATCTGCCCATGGCACTGCTCGCACAGAGGCACAGAGACTGGGGCTGCTTGCTTGTCTTGCCACATCAAACTTCAAATGTATCTTTGGGGGGCCGTGCAGTGGGCCCCCGGCAGCCATGCTCCGAAAACGTGAAGGTATGAAGAGAGCTCGCAGCCAGAAAGAGCTAGCCTGGAAAGCTGTTGCTCAGCCTCATCTGCCCATGGCACTGCTCGCACAGAGGCACAGAGACTGGGGCTGCTTGCTTGTCTTGCCACCTTAAAATTCAAACATATCTTTGGGGGTCCGTGCAGTGGGCCCCCGGCAACCATGCTCCGAAAACGCAAACGTCTGAAGAGAGCTCGCAGCCAGAAAGAGCTAGCCTGGAAAGCTGTTGCTCAGCCTAATCTGCCCATGGCACTGCTCACACAGAGGCACAGAGACTCGGGCTGCTTGCTTGTCTTGCCACCTCAAACTTCAAATGTAGCTTTGGGTGTTCGTGCAGTGAGCCTCCGGCAGCCCTGCTCCCAAAAGGCGAACGTCTGAAGAGAGCTCGCAGGCAGAAAGAGCTAGCCTGGAAAGCTGTTGCTCAGCCTCATCTGCCCATGGCACTGCTCACACAGAGGCACAGAGACTGGGGCTGCTTGCTTGTCTTGTCACCTCAAAATTCAAACGTATCTTTGGGTGTCTGTGAAGGGGGCCTCCATCAGCCCTGCTCTGAAAATGCGAACGTCTGCAGATAGCTAGCACAAGAAAGAGCTAGCCTGCAAAGCTGTTGCTCAGCCTCATCTGCCCATGGCACTGCTCGCACAGAGGCACAGAGACTGGGGCTACTTGCTTGTCTTGTTCCCTCAAACTTCAAACGTAGCTTTGGGGGTCTGGGCAGTGGGCCTTCGGAAGGCCTCGTCCGAAAATGGGAATGTCTGCAGATAGCTCGCAGCCAGAAAGAGCTAGCCTGGAAAGCTGTTGCTCAGCCTCATCTGCCCATGGCACTGCTTGCACAGAGGCACAGAGACTGGGGCTGCTTGCTTGTCTTGCCACCTCAAACTTCAAACGTAGCTTTGGGTGTCCGTGAAGGGGGCCTCCAGCAGCCCTGCTCTGAAAATGCGAACGTCTGGAGATAGCTAGCACCAGAAAGAGCTAGCCTGGAAAGCTGTTGCTCAGCCTCATCTGCCCATGGCACTGCTCGCACAGAGGCACAGAGACTGGGGCTGCTTGCTTGTCTTGCCCCCTCAAACTTCAAACGTAGATTTGGATGTCCATGAAGGGGGCCTCCAGCAGCCCAGGTCTGAAAATGGGAATGTCTGCAGATAGATCGCAGCCAGAAAGAGCTAGCCTGGAAAGCTGTTGCTCAGCCTCATCTGCCCATGGCACTGCTCGCACAGAGGCACAGAGACTGGGGCTGCTTGCTTGTCTTGCCACCTCAAACTTCAAACGTATCTTTGGCTGTCCGTGAAGGGGGCCTCCAGCAGCCCTGCTATGAAAACGCGAACGTCTGCAGATAGCTAGCACCAGAAAGAGCAAGCCTGGAAAGCTGTTGCTCAGTCTCATCTGCCCATGGCACTGCTCACACAGAGGCACAGAGACTGGGGCTGCTTGCTTGTCTTGCCACCTCAAACTTCAAATGTATATTTGGGGGTCCGTGCAGTGGTCCCCCGGCAGCCATGCTCCGAAAACGGGAACGTCTGCAGATAGCTCGCAGGCAGAATGAGCTAGCCTGGAAAGCTGTTGCTCAGCCTCATCTGTCCATGGCACTGCTCACACAGAGGCACAGAGACTGGGGCTGCTTGCTTGTCTTGCCACCTCAAACTTCAAACGTAGCTTTGGGTGTCCGTGCAGTGAGCCTCCGGCAGCCCTGCTCCCAAAAGGCGAACGTCTGAACAGAGCTCGCAACCAGAAAGAGCTAGCCTGGAAAGCTGTTGCTCAGCCTCATCTGCCCATGGCACTGCTCGCACAGAGGCACAGAGACTGGGGCTGCTTGGTTGTCTTGCCCCCTCAAACTTCAAACGTAGCTTTGGGTGTCCGTGAAGGGGGCCTCCAGCAGCCCTGCTCTGAAAATGCGAACGTCTGCAGATAGCTAGCACCAGAAAGAGCTAGCCTGCAAAGCTGTTGCTCAGCCTCATCTGCCCATGGCACTGCTCGCACAGAGACACAGAGACTGGGGCTGCTTGCTTGTCTTGCCACATCAAACTTCAAATGTATCTTTGGGGGGCCGTGCAGTAGGCCCCCGGCAGCCATGCTCCGAAAACGTGAAGGTATGAAGAGAGCTCGCAGCCAGAAAGAGCTAGCCTGGAAAGCTGTTGCTCAGCCTCATCTGCCCATGGCACTGCTCGCACAGAGGCACAGAGACTGGGGCTGCTTGCTTGTCTTGCCACCTTAAAATTCAAACATATCTTTGGGGGTCCGTGCAGTGGGCCCCCGGCAACCATGCTCCGAAAACGCAAACGTCTGAAGAGAGCTCGCAGCCAGAAAGAGCTAGCCTGGAAAGCTGTTGCTCAGCCTAATCTGCCCATGGCACTGCTCACACAGAGGCACAGAGACTCGGGCTGCTTGCTTGTCTTGCCACCTCAAACTTCAAATGTAGCTTTGGGTGTTCGTGCAGTGAGCCTCCGGCAGCCCTGCTCCCAAAAGGCGAACGTCTGAAGAGAGCTCGCAGGCAGAAAGAGCTAGCCTGGAAAGCTGTTGCTCAGCCTCATCTGCCCATGGCACTGCTCACACAGAGGCACAGAGACTGGGGCTGCTTGCTTGTCTTGTCACCTCAAAATTCAAACGTATCTTTGGGTGTCTGTGAAGGGGGCCTCCATCAGCCCTGCTCTGAAAATGCGAACGTCTGCAGATAGCTAGCACAAGAAAGAGCTAGCCTGCAAAGCTGTTGCTCAGCCTCATCTGCCCATGGCACTGCTCGCACAGAGGCACAGAGACTGGGGCTACTTGCTTGTCTTGTTCCCTCAAACTTCAAACGTAGCTTTGGGGGTCTGGGCAGTGGGCCTTCGGAAGGCCTCGTCCGAAAATGGGAATGTCTGCAGATAGCTCGCAGCCAGAAAGAGCTAGCCTGGAAAGCTGTTGCTCAGCCTCATCTGCCCATGGCACTGCTTGCACAGAGGCACAGAGACTGGGGCTGCTTGCTTGTCTTGCCACCTCAAACTTCAAACGTAGCTTTGGGTTTCCGTGAAGGGGGCCTCCAGCAGCCCTGCTCTGAAAATGCGAACGTCTGGAGATAGCTAGCACCAGAAAGAGCTAGCCTGGAAAGCTGTTGCTCAGCCTCATCTGCCCATGGCACTGCTCGCACAGAGGCACAGAGACTGGGGCTGCTTGCTTGTCTTGCCCCCTCAAACTTCAAACGTAGATTTGGATGTCCATGAAGGGGGCCTCCAGCAGCCCAGGTCTGAAAATGGGAATGTCTGCAGATAGATCGCAGCCAGAAAGAGCTAGCCTGGAAAGCTGTTGCTCAGCCTCATCTGCCCATGGCACTGCTCGCACAGAGGCACAGAGACTGGGGCTGCTTGCTTGTCTTGCCACCTCAAACTTCAAACGTATCTTTGGCTGTCCGTGAAGGGGGCCTCCAGCAGCCCTGCTATGAAAACGCGAACGTCTGCAGATAGCTAGCACCAGAAAGAGCTAGCCTGGAAAGCTGTTGCTCAGTCTCATCTGCCCATGGCACTGCTCACACAGAGGCACAGAGACTGGGGGTGCTTGCTTGTCTTGCCACCTCATACTTCAAACGTAGATTTGGGGTCCATGAAGGGAGCCTTTGGCAGGCCTGCTCCGAAAATGGGAACGTCTGCAGATAACTCGGAGGCAGAAAGAGCTAGAATGGAAAGCTGTTGCTCAGCCTCATCTGCCCATGGCACTGCTCGCACAGAGGCACAGAGACTGGGGCTGCTTGCTTGTCTTGTCCCCTCAAACTTCAGACGTAGGTTTGGGGGTATGGGCAGGGGGCCTCCAGCAGCCCTGCTCTGAAAATGCGAACATCTGCAGATAGCTCGCAGCCAGAAAGAGCTAGCCTGGAAAGCTGTTGCTCAGCCTCATCTGCCCATGGCACTGCTCGCACAGAGGCACAGAGACTGGGGCTGCTTGGTTAACATGCCACCTGAAACTTCAAACGTAGCTTTGGGTGTCCGTGAAGGGGGCCTCCAGCAGCCCTGCTCTGATAATGCGAACGTCTGCAGACAGATCGCAGGCAGAAAGAGCTAGCCTGGAAAGCTGTTGCTCAGCCTCATCTGCCCATGGCACTGCTCGCACAGAGGCACAGAAACTGGGGCTGCTTGCTTGTCTTGCCCCCTCAAACTTCAAACGTAGATTTGGGTGTCCATGAAGGGGGCCTCCAGCAGCCCAGGTCTGAAAATGGGAATGTCTGCAGATAGATCGCAGCCAGAAAGATCTAGCCTGGAAAGCTGTTGCTCAGCCTCATCTGCCCATGGCACTGCTCGCACAGAGGCACAGAGACTGGGGCTGCTTGCTTGTCTTGCCACCTCAAACTTCAAACGTAGATTTGGGTGTCCGTGAAGGGGGCCTCCAGCAGCCCTGCTCTGAAAACGCGACCGTCTGCAGATATCTAGCACCAGAAAGAGCTAGCCTGGAAAGCTGTTGCTCAGCCTCATCTGCCCATGGCACTGCTCGCACAGAGGCACAGAGACTGGGGCTGCTTGCTTGTCTTGCCACCTCAAACTTCAAACGTAGCTTTGGGTGTCTGTGAAGGGGGGCTCCAGCAGCCCTGCTCTGAAAATGCGAACGTCTGAAGAGAGCTCGCAGCCAGAAAGAGCTAGCCTGGAAAGCTGTTGCTCAGCCTCATCTGCCCATGGCACTGCTCACACAGAGGCACAGAGACTGGGGCTGCTTGCTTGTCTTGCCACCTCAAACTTCAAATGTAGCTTTGGGTGTTCGTGCAGTGAGCCTCCGGCAGCCCTGCTCCCAAAAGGCGAACGTCTGAAGAGAGCTCGCAGGCAGAAAGAGCTAGCCTGGAAAGCTGTTGCTCAGCCTCATCTGCCCATGGCACTGCTCGCACAGAGGCACAGAGACTGGGGCTGCTTGCTTGTCTTGCCACCTCAAACTTCAAACGTAGCTTTGGGGGTCCATGAAGTGGGGCTCCAGCAGCCCTGCTCTGAAAATGGGAATGTCTGCAGATAGCTCGCAGGCAGAAAGAGCTAGCCTGGAAAGCTGTTGCTCAGCCTCATCTGCCCATGGCACTGCTCGCACAGAGGCACAGAGACTGGGGCTGCTTGCTTGTCTTGCCACCTCAAACTTCAAACGTAGCTTTGGGTGTCTGTGAAGGGGGGCTCCAGCAGCCCTGCTCTGAAAATGCGAACGTCTGCAGATAGCTAGCACCAGAAAGAGCTAGCCTGCAAAGCTGTTGCTCAGCCTCATCTGCCCATGGCACTACTCGCACAGAGGCACAGAGACTGGGGCTGCTTGCTTGTCTTGCCACCTTAAAATTCAAACATATCTTTGGGGGTCCGTGCAGTGGGCCCCCGGCAACCATGCTCCGAAAACGCAAACGTCTGAAGAGAGCTCGCAGGCATAAAGAGCTAGCCTGGAAAGCTGTTGCTCAGCCTCATCTGCCCATGGCACTGCTCGCACAGAGGCACAGAGACTGGGGCTGCTTGCTTGTCTTGCCACCTTAAAATTCAAACATATCTTTGGGGGTCCGTGCAGTGGGCCCCCGGCAACCATGCTCCGAAAACGCAAATGTCTGAAGAGAGCTCGCAGCCAGAAAGAGCTAGCCTGGAAAGCTGTTGCTCAGCCTCATCTGCCCATGGCACTGCTCACACAGAGGCACAGAGACTGGGGCTGCTTGCTTGTCTTGCCATCTCAAACTTCAAATGTAGCTTTGGGAGTTCGTGCAGTGAGCCTCCGGCAGCCCTGCTCCCAAAAGGCGAACGTCTGAAGAGAGCTCGCAGGCAGAAAGAACTAGCCTGGAAAGCTGTTGCTCAGCCTCATCTGCCCATGGCACTGCTCGCACAGAGGCACAGAGACTGGGGCTGCTTGCTTGTCTTGCCACCTCAAACTTCAAATGTAGCTTTGGGGGTCCATGAAGGGGGGCTCCAGCAGCCCTGCTCTGATAATGCGAACGTCTGCAGATAGCTCGCAGGCAGAAAGAGCTAGCCTGGAAAGCTGTTGCTCAGCCTCATCTGCCCATGGCACTGCTCACACAGAGGCACAGAGACTGGGGCTGCTTGCATGTCTTGTCACCTCAAAATTCAAACGTATCTTTGAGTGTCTGTGAAGGTGGCCTCCATCAGCCCAGGTCTGAAAATGGGAATATCTGCAGATAGATCGCAGCCAGAAAGAGCTAGCCTGGAAAGCTGTTGCTCAGCCTCATCTGCCCATGGCACTGCTCGCACAGAGACACAGAGACTGGGGCTGCTTGCTTGTCTTGCCCCCTCAAACTTCAAACGTATCTTTGGGTGTCCGTGAAGGGGGCCTCCAGCAGCCCTGCTCTGAAAACGCGACCGTCTGCAGATAGCTAGCACCAGAAAGAGCTAGCCTGGAAAGCTGTTGCTCAGCCTCATCTGCCCATGGCACTGCTCGCACAGAGGCACAGAGACTGGGGCTGCTTGCTTGTCTTGCCACCTCAAACTTCAAATGTAGCTTTGGGTGTTCGTGCAGTGAGCCTCCGGCAGCCCTGCTTCCAAAAGGCGAACGTCTGAAGAGAGCTCGCAGGCAGAAAGAGCTAGCCTGGAAAGCTGTTGCTCAGCCTAATCTGCCCATGGCACTGCTTACACAGAGGCACAGAGACTGGGGCTGCTTGCTTGTCTTGCCATCTCAAACTTCAAATGTAGCTTTGGGTGTTCGTGCAGTGAGCCTCCGGCAGCCCTGCTCCCAAAAGGCGAACGTCTGAAGAGAGCTCGCAGGCAGAAAGAGCTAGCCTGGAAAGCTGTTGCTCAGCCTCATCTGCCCATGGCACTGCTCGCACAGAGGCACAGAGACTGGGGCTGCTTGCTTGTCTTGCCACCTCAAACTTCAAACGTATCTTTGGGGGTCCATGAAGGGGGGCTCCAGCAGCCCTGCTCTGATAATGCGAACGTCTGCAGATAGCTCGCAGGCAGAAAGAGCTAGCCTGGAAAGCTGTTGCTCAGCCTCATCTGCCCATGGCACTGCTCACACAGAGGCACAGAGACTGGGGCTGCTTGCATGTCTTGTCACCTCAAAATTCAAACGTATCTTTGAGTGTCTGTGAAGGTGGCCTCCATCAGCCCAGGTCTGAAAATGGGAATATCTGCAGATAGATCGCAGCCAGAAAGAGCTAGCCTGGAAAGCTGTTGCTCAGCCTCATCTGCCCATGGCACTGCTCGCACAGAGACACAGAGACTGGGGCTGCTTGCTTGTCTTGCCCCCTCAAACCTCAAACGTATCTTTGGGTGTCCGTGAAGGGGGCCTCCAGCAGCCCTGCTCTGAAAACGCGACCGTCTGCAGATAGCTAGCACCAGAAAGAGCTAGCCTGGAAAGCTGTTGCTCAGCCTCATCTGCCCATGGCACTGCTCGCACAGAGGCACAGAGACTGGGGCTGCTTGCTTGTCTTGCCACCTCAAACTTCAAATGTAGCTTTGGGTGTTCGTGCAGTGAGCCTCCGGCAGCCCTGCTTCCAAAAGGCGAACGTCTGAAGAGAGCTCGCAGGCAGAAAGAGCTAGCCTGGAAAGCTGTTGCTCAGCCTAATCTGCCCATGGCACTGCTTACACAGAGGCACAGAGACTGGGGCTGCTTGCTTGTCTTGCCATCTCAAACTTCAAATGTAGCTTTGGGTGTTCGTGCAGTGAGCCTCCGGCAGCCCTGCTCCCAAAAGGCGAACGTCTGAAGAGAGCTCGCAGGCAGAAAGAGCTAGCCTGGAAAGCTGTTGCTCAGCCTCATCTGCCCATGGCACTGCTCGCACAGAGGCACAGAGACTGGGGCTGCTTGCTTGTCTTGCCACCTCAAACTTCAAACGTATCTTTGGGGGTCCATGAAGGGGGGCTCCAGCAGCCCTGCTCTGATAATGCGAACGTCTGCAGATAGCTCGGAGGCAGAAAGAGCTAGCCTGGAAAGCTGTTGCTCAGCCTCATCTGCCCATGGCACTGCTCACACAGAGGCACAGAGACTGGGGCTGCTTGCTTGTCTTGTCACCTCAAAATTCAAACGTATCTTTGGGTGTCTGTGAAGGGGGCCTCCATCAGCCCTGCTCTGAAAATGCGAACGTCTGCAGATAGCTAGCACAAGAAAGAGCTAGCCTGCAAAGCTGTTGCTCAGCCTCATCTGCCCATGGCACTGCTCGCACAGAGGCACAGAGACTGGGGCTGCTTGCTTGTCTTGTTCCCTCAAACTTCAAACGTAGCTTTGGGGGTCTGGGCAGGGGGCCTTCGGAAGGCCTCGTCCGAAAATGGGAATGTCTGCAGATAGCTCGCAGCCAGAAAGAGCTAGCCTGGAAAGCTGTTGCTCAGCCTCATCTGCCCATGGCACTGCTTGCACAGAGGCACAGAGACTGGGGCTGCTTGCTTGTCTTGCCACCTCAAACTTCAAACGTAGCTTTGGGTGTCCGTGAAGGGGGCCTCCAGCAGCCCTGCTCTGAAAATGCGAACGTCTGGAGATAGCTAGCACCAGAAAGAGCTAGCCTGGAAAGCTGTTGCTCAGCCTCATCTGCCCATGGCACTGCTCGCACAGAGGCACAGAGACTGGGGCTGCTTGCTTGTCTTGCCCCCTCAAACTTCAAACGTAGATTTGGGTGCCCATGAAGGGGGCCTCCAGCAGCCCAGGTCTGAAAATGGGAATGTCTGCAGATAGATCGCAGCCAGAAAGAGCTAGCCTGGAAAGCTGTTGCTCAGCCTCATCTGCCCATGGCACTGCTCGCACAGAGGCACAGAGACTGGGGCTGCTTGCTTGTCTTGCCACCTCAAACTTCAAACGTATCTTTGGGTGTTCTTGAAGGGGGCCTCCAGCAGCCCTGCTATGAAAACGCGAACGTCTGCAGATAGCTACCACCATAAAGAGCTAGCCTGGAAAGCTGTTGCTCAGTCTCATCTGCCCATGGCACTGCTCACACAGAGGCACAGAGACTGGGGGTGCTTGCTTGTCTTGCCACCTCATACTTCAAACGTAGATTTGGGGTCCATGAAGGGAGCCTTTGGCAGGCCTGCTCCGAAAATGGGAACGTCTGCAGATAACTCGGAGGCAGAAAGAGCTAGAATGGAAAGCTGTTGCTCAGCCTCATCTGCCCATGGCACTGCTCGCACAGAGGCACAGAGACTGGGGCTGCTTGCTTGTCTTGTCCCCTCAAACTTCAGACGTAGGTTTGGGGGTATGGGCAGGGGGCCTCCAGCAGCCCTGCTCTGAAAATGCGAACATCTGCAGATAGCTCGCAGCCAGAAAGAGCTAGCCTGGAAAGCTGTTGCTCAGCCTCATCTGCCCATGGCACTGCTCGCACAGAGGCACAGAGACTGGGGCTGCTTGGTTAACATGCCACCTGAAACTTCAAACGTAGCTTTGGGTGTCCGTGAAGGGGGCCTCCAGCAGCCCTGCTCTGATAATGCGAACGTCTGCAGACAGATCGCAGGCAGAAAGAGCTAGCCTGGAAAGCTGTTGCTCAGCCTCATCTGCCCATGGCACTGCTCGCACAGAGGCACAGAGACTGGGGCTGCTTGCTTGTCTTGCCCCCTCAAACTTCAAACGTAGATTTGGGTGTCCATGAAGGGGGCCTCCAGCAGCCCAGGTCTGAAAATGGGAATGTCTGCAGATAGCTCGCAGCCAGAAAGATCTAGCCTGGAAAGCTGTTGCTCAGCCTCATCTGCCCATGGCACTGCTCGCACAGAGGCACAGAGACTGGGGCTGCTTGCTTGTCTTGCCACCTCAAACTTCAAACGTATCTTTGGGTGTCCGTGAAGGGGGCCTCCAGCAGCCCTGCTCTGAAAACGCGACCGTCTGCAGATATCTAGCACCAGAAAGAGCTAGCCTGGAAAGCTGTTGCTCAGCCTCATCTGCCCATGGCACTGCTCGCACAGAGGCACAGAGACTGGGGCTGCTTGCTTGTCTTGCCACCTCAAACTTCAAACGTAGCTTTGGGTGTCTGTGAAGGGGGGCTCCAGCAGCCCTGCTCTGAAAATGCGAACGTCTGAAGAGAGCTCGCAGCCAGAAAGAGCTAGCCTGGAAAGCTGTTGCTCAGCCTCATCTGCCCATGGCACTGCTCACACAGAGGCACAGAGACTGGGGCTGCTTGCTTGTCTTGCCACCTCAAACTTCAAATGTAGCTTTGGGTGTTCGTGCAGTGAGCCTCCGGCAGCCCTGCTCCCAAAAGGCGAACGTCTGAAGAGAGCTCGCAGGCAGAAAGAGCTAGCCTGGAAAGCTGTTGCTCAGCCTCATCTGCCCATGGCACTGCTCGCACAGAGGCACAGAGACTGGGGCTGCTTGCTTGTCTTGCCACCTCAAACTTCAAACGTAGCTTTGGGGGTCCATGAAGTGGGGCTCCAGCAGCCCTGCTCTGAAAATGGGAATGTCTGCAGATAGCTCGCAGGCAGAAAGAGCTAGCCTGGAAAGCTGTTGCTCAGCCTCATCTGCCCATGGCACTGCTCGCACAGAGGCACAGAGACTGGGGCTGCTTGCTTGTCTTGCCACCTCAAACTTCAAACGTAGCTTTGGGTGTCTGTGAAGGGGGGCTCCAGCAGCCCTGCTCTGAAAATGCGAACGTCTGCAGATAGCTAGCACCAGAAAGAGCTAGCCTGCAAAGCTGTTGCTCAGCCTCATCTGCCCATGGCACTACTCGCACAGAGGCACAGAGACTGGGGCTGCTTGCTTGTCTTGCCACCTTAAAATTCAAACATATCTTTGGGGGTCCGTGCAGTGGGCCCCCGGCAACCATGCTCCGAAAACGCAAACGTCTGAAGAGAGCTCGCAGGCATAAAGAGCTAGCCTGGAAAGCTGTTGCTCAGCCTCATCTGCCCATGGCACTGCTCGCACAGAGGCACAGAGACTGGGGCTGCTTGCTTGTCTTGCCACCTTAAAATTCAAACATATCTTTGGGGGTCCGTGCAGTGGGCCCCCGGCAACCATGCTCCGAAAACGCAAATGTCTGAAGAGAGCTCGCAGCCAGAAAGAGCTAGCCTGGAAAGCTGTTGCTCAGCCTCATCTGCCCATGGCACTGCTCACACAGAGGCACAGAGACTGGGGCTGCTTGCTTGTCTTGCCATCTCAAACTTCAAATGTAGCTTTGGGAGTTCGTGCAGTGAGCCTCCGGCAGCCCTGCTCCCAAAAGGCGAACGTCTGAAGAGAGCTCGCAGGCAGAAAGAACTAGCCTGGAAAGCTGTTGCTCAGCCTCATCTGCCCATGGCACTGCTCGCACAGAGGCACAGAGACTGGGGCTGCTTGCTTGTCTTGCCACCTCAAACTTCAAATGTAGCTTTGGGGGTCCATGAAGGGGGGCTCCAGCAGCCCTGCTCTGATAATGCGAACGTCTGCAGATAGCTCGCAGGCAGAAAGAGCTAGCCTGGAAAGCTGTTGCTCAGCCTCATCTGCCCATGGCACTGCTCACACAGAGGCACAGAGACTGGGGCTGCTTGCATGTCTTGTCACCTCAAAATTCAAACGTATCTTTGAGTGTCTGTGAAGGTGGCCTCCATCAGCCCAGGTCTGAAAATGGGAATATCTGCAGATAGATCGCAGCCAGAAAGAGCTAGCCTGGAAAGCTGTTGCTCAGCCTCATCTGCCCATGGCACTGCTCGCACAGAGACACAGAGACTGGGGCTGCTTGCTTGTCTTGCCCCCTCAAACTTCAAACGTATCTTTGGGTGTCCGTGAAGGGGGCCTCCAGCAGCCCTGCTCTGAAAACGCGACCGTCTGCAGATAGCTAGCACCAGAAAGAGCTAGCCTGGAAAGCTGTTGCTCAGCCTCATCTGCCCATGGCACTGCTCGCACAGAGGCACAGAGACTGGGGCTGCTTGCTTGTCTTGCCACCTCAAACTTCAAATGTAGCTTTGGGTGTTCGTGCAGTGAGCCTCCGGCAGCCCTGCTTCCAAAAGGCGAACGTCTGAAGAGAGCTCGCAGGCAGAAAGAGCTAGCCTGGAAAGCTGTTGCTCAGCCTAATCTGCCCATGGCACTGCTTACACAGAGGCACAGAGACTGGGGCTGCTTGCTTGTCTTGCCATCTCAAACTTCAAATGTAGCTTTGGGTGTTCGTGCAGTGAGCCTCCGGCAGCCCTGCTCCCAAAAGGCGAACGTCTGAAGAGAGCTCGCAGGCAGAAAGAGCTAGCCTGGAAAGCTGTTGCTCAGCCTCATCTGCCCATGGCACTGCTCGCACAGAGGCACAGAGACTGGGGCTGCTTGCTTGTCTTGCCACCTCAAACTTCAAACGTATCTTTGGGGGTCCATGAAGGGGGGCTCCAGCAGCCCTGCTCTGATAATGCGAACGTCTGCAGATAGCTCGGAGGCAGAAAGAGCTAGCCTGGAAAGCTGTTGCTCAGCCTCATCTGCCCATGGCACTGCTCACACAGAGGCACAGAGACTGGGGCTGCTTGCTTTTCTTGTCACCTCAAAATTCAAACGTATCTTTGGGTGTCTGTGAAGGGGGCCTCCATCAGCCCTGCTCTGAAAATGCGAACGTCTGCAGATAGCTAGCACAAGAAAGAGCTAGCCTGCAAAGCTGTTGCTCAGCCTCATCTGCCCATGGCACTGCTCGCACAGAGGCACAGAGACTGGGGCTGCTTGCTTGTCTTGTTCCCTCAAACTTCAAACGTAGCTTTGGGGGTCTGGGCAGGGGGCCTTCGGAAGGCCTCGTCCGAAAATGGGAATGTCTGCAGATAGCTCGCAGCCAGAAAGAGCTAGCCTGGAAAGCTGTTGCTCAGCCTCATCTGCCCATGGCACTGCTTGCACAGAGGCACAGAGACTGGGGCTGCTTGCTTGTCTTGCCACCTCAAACTTCAAACGTAGCTTTGGGTGTCCGTGAAGGGGGCCTCCAGCAGCCCTGCTCTGAAAATGCGAACGTCTGGAGATAGCTAGCACCAGAAAGAGCTAGCCTGGAAAGCTGTTGCTCAGCCTCATCTGCCCATGGCACTGCTCGCACAGAGGCACAGAGACTGGGGCTGCTTGCTTGTCTTGCCCCCTCAAACTTCAAACGTAGATTTGGGTGCCCATGAAGGGGGCCTCCAGCAGCCCAGGTCTGAAAATGGGAATGTCTGCAGATAGATCGCAGCCAGAAAGAGCTAGCCTGGAAAGCTGTTGCTCAGCCTCATCTGCCCATGGCACTGCTCGCACAGAGGCACAGAGACTGGGGCTGCTTGCTTGTCTTGCCACCTCAAACTTCAAACGTATCTTTGGGTGTTCTTGAAGGGGGCCTCCAGCAGCCCTGCTATGAAAACGCGAACGTCTGCAGATAGCTACCACCATAAAGAGCTAGCCTGGAAAGCTGTTGCTCAGTCTCATCTGCCCATGGCACTGCTCACACAGAGGCACAGAGACTGGGGGTGCTTGCTTGTCTTGCCACCTCATACTTCAAACGTAGATTTGGGGTCCATGAAGGGAGCCTTTTCAGGCCTGCTCCGAAAATGGGAACGTCTGCAGATAACTCGGAGGCAGAAAGAGCTAGAATGGAAAGCTGTTGCTCAGCCTCATCTGCCCATGGCACTGCTCGCACAGAGGCACAGAGACTGGGGCTGCTTGCTTGTCTTGTCCCCTCAAACTTCAGACGTAGGTTTGGGGGTATGGGCAGGGGGCCTCCAGCAGCCCTGCTCTGAAAATGCGAACATCTGCAGATAGCTCGCAGCCAGAAAGAGCTAGCCTGGAAAGCTGTTGCTCAGCCTCATCTGCCCATGGCACTGCTCGCACAGAGGCACAGAGACTGGGGCTGCTTGGTTAACATGCCACCTGAAACTTCAAACGTAGCTTTGGGTGTCCGTGAAGGGGGCCTCCAGCAGCCCTGCTCTGATAATGCGAACGTCTGCAGACAGATCGCAGGCAGAAAGAGCTAGCCTGGAAAGCTGTTGCTCAGCCTCATCTGCCCATGGCACTGCTCGCACAGAGGCACAGAGACTGGGGCTGCTTGCTTGTCTTGCCCCCTCAAACTTCAAACGTAGATTTGGGTGTCCATGAAGGGGGCCTCCAGCAGCCCAGGTCTGAAAATGGGAATGTCTGCAGATAGCTGGCAGCCAGAAAGAGCTAGCCTGGAAAGCTGTTGCTCAGCCTCATCTGCCCATGGCACTGCTCGCACAGAGGCACAGAGACTGGGGCTGCTTGCTTGTCTTGCCACCTCAAACTTCAAACGTATCTTTGGGTGTCCGTGAAGGGGGCCTCCAGCAGCCCTGCTCTGAAAACGCGACCGTCTGCAGATATCTAGCACCAGAAAGAGCTAGCCTGGAAAGCTGTTGCTCAGCCTCATCTGCCCATGGCACTGCTCGCACAGAGGCACAGAGACTGGGGCTGCTTGCTTGTCTTGCCACCTCAAACTTCAAACGTAGCTTTGGGTGTCTGTGAAGGGGGGCTCCAGCAGCCCTGCTCTGAAAATGCGAACGTCTGAAGAGAGCTCGCAGCCAGAAAGAGCTAGCCTGGAAAGCTGTTGCTCAGCCTCATCTGCCCATGGCACTGCTCACACAGAGGCACAGAGACTGGGGCTGCTTGCTTGTCTTGCCACCTCAAACTTCAAATGTAGCTTTGGGTGTTCGTGCAGTGAGCCTCCGGCAGCCCTGCTCCCAAAAGGCGAACGTCTGAAGAGAGCTCGCAGGCAGAAAGAGCTAGCCTGGAAAGCTGTTGCTCAGCCTCATCTGCCCATGGCACTGCTCGCACAGAGGCACAGAGACTGGGGCTGCTTGCTTGTCTTGCCACCTCAAACTTCAAACGTAGCTTTGGGGGTCCATGAAGTGGGGCTCCAGCAGCCCTGCTCTGAAAATGGGAATGTCTGCAGATAGCTCGCAGGCAGAAAGAGCTAGCCTGGAAAGCTGTTGCTCAGCCTCATCTGCCCATGGCACTGCTCGCACAGAGGCACAGAGACTGGGGCTGCTTGCTTGTCTTGCCACCTCAAACTTCAAACGTAGCTTTGGGTGTCTGTGAAGGGGGGCTCCAGCAGCCCTGCTCTGAAAATGCGAACGTCTGCAGATAGCTAGCACCAGAAAGAGCTAGCCTGCAAAGCTGTTGCTCAGCCTCATCTGCCCATGGCACTACTCGCACAGAGGCACAGAGACTGGGGCTGCTTGCTTGTCTTGCCACCTTAAAATTCAAACATATCTTTGGGGGTCCGTGCAGTGGGCCCCCGGCAACCATGCTCCGAAAACGCAAACGTCTGAAGAGAGCTCGCAGGCATAAAGAGCTAGCCTGGAAAGCTGTTGCTCAGCCTCATCTGCCCATGGCACTGCTCGCACAGAGGCACAGAGACTGGGGCTGCTTGCTTGTCTTGCCACCTTAAAATTCAAACATATCTTTGGGGGTCCGTGCAGTGGGCCCCCGGCAACCATGCTCCGAAAACGCAAATGTCTGAAGAGAGCTCGCAGCCAGAAAGAGCTAGCCTGGAAAGCTGTTGCTCAGCCTCATCTGCCCATGGCACTGCTCACACAGAGGCACAGAGACTGGGGCTGCTTGCTTGTCTTGCCATCTCAAACTTCAAATGTAGCTTTGGGAGTTCGTGCAGTGAGCCTCCGGCAGCCCTGCTCCCAAAAGGCGAACGTCTGAAGAGAGCTCGCAGGCAGAAAGAACTAGCCTGGAAAGCTGTTGCTCAGCCTCATCTGCCCATGGCACTGCTCGCACAGAGGCACAGAGACTGGGGCTGCTTGCTTGTCTTGCCACCTCAAACTTCAAATGTAGCTTTGGGGGTCCATGAAGGGGGGCTCCAGCAGCCCTGCTCTGATAATGCGAACGTCTGCAGATAGCTCGCAGGCAGAAAGAGCTAGCCTGGAAAGCTGTTGCTCAGCCTCATCTGCCCATGGCACTGCTCACACAGAGGCACAGAGACTGGGGCTGCTTGCATGTCTTGTCACCTCAAAATTCAAACGTATCTTTGAGTGTCTGTGAAGGTGGCCTCCATCAGCCCAGGTCTGAAAATGGGAATATCTGCAGATAGATCGCAGCCAGAAAGAGCTAGCCTGGAAAGCTGTTGCTCAGCCTCATCTGCCCATGGCACTGCTCGCACAGAGACACAGAGACTGGGGCTGCTTGCTTGTCTTGCCCCCTCAAACTTCAAACGTATCTTTGGGTGTCCGTGAAGGGGGCCTCCAGCAGCCCTGCTCTGAAAACGCGACCGTCTGCAGATAGCTAGCACCAGAAAGAGCTAGCCTGGAAAGCTGTTGCTCAGCCTCATCTGCCCATGGCACTGCTCGCACAGAGGCACAGAGACTGGGGCTGCTTGCTTGTCTTGCCACCTCAAACTTCAAACGTAGCTTTGGGTGTCTGTGAAGGGGGGCTCCAGCAGCCCTGCTCTGATAATGCGAACGTCTGAAGAGAGCTCGCAGGCAGAAAGAGCTAGCCTGGAAAGCTGTTGCTCAGCCTCATCTGCCCATGGCACTGCTCACACAGAGGCACAGAGACTGGGGCTGCTTGCTTGTCTTGTCACCTCAAAATTCAAACGTATCTTTGGGTGTCTGTGAAGGGGGCCTCCATCAGCCCTGCTCTGAAAATGCGAACGTCTGCAGATAGCTAGCACAAGAAAGAGCTAGCCTGCAAAGCTGTTGCTCAGCCTCATCTGCCCATGGCACTGCTCGCACAGAGGCACAGAGACTGGGGCTGCTTGCTTGTCTTGTTCCCTCAAACTTCAAACGTAGCTTTGGGGGTCTGGGCAGGGGGCCTTCGGAAGGCCTCGTCCGAAAATGGGAATGTCTGCAGATAGCTCGCAGGCAGAAAGAGCTAGCCTGGAAAGCTGTTGCTCAGCCTCATCTGCCCATGGCACTGCTTGCACAGAGGCACAGAGACTGGGGCTGCTTGCTTGTCTTGCCACCTCAAACTTCAAACGTAGCTTTGGGTGTCCGTGAAGGGGGCCTCCAGCAGCCCTGCTCTGAAAATGCGAACGTCTGGAGATAGCTAGCACCAGAAAGAGCTAGCCTGGAAAGCTGTTGCTCAGCCTCATCTGCCCATGGCACTGCTCGCACAGAGGCACAGAGACTGGGGCTGCTTGCTTGTCTTGCCCCCTCAAACTTCAAACGTAGATTTGGGTGCCCATGAAGGGGGCCTCCAGCAGCCCAGGTCTGAAAATGGGAATGTCTGCAGATAGATCGCAGCCAGAAAGAGCTAGCCTGGAAAGCTGTTGCTCAGCCTCATCTGCCCATGGCACTGCTCGCACAGAGGCACAGAGACTGGGGCTGCTTGCTTGTCTTGCCACCTCAAACTTCAAACGTATCTTTGGGTGTTCTTGAAGGGGGCCTCCAGCAGCCCTGCTATGAAAACGCGAACGTCTGCAGATAGCTAGCACCAGAAAGAGCTAGCCTGGAAAGCTGTTGCTCAGTCTCATCTGCCCATGGCACTGCTCACACAGAGGCACAGAGACTGGGGGTGCTTGCTTGTCTTGCCACCTCATACTTCAAACGTAGATTTGGGGTCCATGAAGGGAGCCTTTGGCAGGCCTGCTCCGAAAATGGGAACGTCTGCAGATAACTCGGAGGCAGAAAGAGCTAGAATGGAAAGCTGTTGCTCAGCCTCATCTGCCCATGGCACTGCTCGCACAGAGGCACAGAGACTGGGGCTGCTTGATTAACATGCCACCTGAAACTTCAAACATAGCTTTGGGTGTCCGTGAAGGGGGCCTCCAGCAGCCCTGCTCTGATAATGCGAACGTCTGCAGACAGATCGCAGGCAGAAAGAGCTAGCCTGGAAAGCTGTTGCTCAGCCTCATCTGCCCATGGCACTGCTCGCACAGAGGCACAGAGACTGGGGCTGCTTGCTTGTCTTGCCCCCTCAAACTTCAAACGTAGATTTGGGTGTCCATGAAGGGGGCCTCCAGCAGCCCAGGTCTGAAAATGGGAATGTCTGCAGATAGCTCGCAGCCAGAAAGATCTAGCCTGGAAAGCTGTTGCTCAGCCTCATCTGCCCATGGCACTGCTCGCACAGAGGCACAGAGACTGGGGCTGCTTGCTTGTCTTGCCACCTCAAACTTCAAACGTATCTTTGGGTGTCCGTGAAGGGGGCCTTCAGCAGCCCTGCTCTGAAAACGCGACCGTCTGCAGATATCTAGCACCAGAAAGAGCTAGCCTGGAAAGCTGTTGCTCAGCCTCATCTGCCCATGGCACTGCTCGCACAGAGGCACAGAGACTGGGGCTACTTGCTTGTCTTGCCACCTCAAACTTCAAACGTAGCTTTGGGGGTCCATGAAGTGGGGCTCCAGCAGCCCTGCTCTGAAAATGCGAACGTCTGAAGAGAGCTCGCAGCCAGAAAGAGCTAGCCTGGAAAGCTGTTGCTCAGCCTCATCTGCCCATGGCACTGCTCACACAGAGGCACAGAGACTGGGGCTGCTTGCTTGTCTTGCCACCTCAAACTTCAAACGTAGCTTTGGGTGTCTGTGAAGGGGGGCTCCAGCAGCCCTGCTCTGAAAATGCGAACGTCTGCAGATATCTAGCACCAGAAAGAGCTAGCCTGGAAAGCTGTTGCTCAGCCTCATCTGCCCATGGCACTGCTCGCACAGAGGCACAGAGACTGGGGCTGCTTGCTTGTCTTGCCACCTCAAACTTCAAATGTAGCTTTGGGGGTCCATGAAGGGGGGCTCCAGCAGCCCTGCTCTGATAATGCGAACGTCTGCAGATAGCTCGCAGGCAGAAAGAGCTAGCCTGGAAAGCTGTTGCTCAGCCTCATCTGCCCATGGCACTGCTCACACAGAGGCACAGAGACTGGGGCTGCTTGCATGTCTTGTCACCTCAAAATTCAAACGTATCTTTGAGTGTCTGTGAAGGGGGCCTCCATCAGCCCAGGTCTGAAAATGGGAATGTCTGCAGATAGATCGCAGCCAGAAAGAGCTAGCCTGGAAAGCTGTTGCTCAGCCTCATCTGCCCATGGCACTGCTCGCACAGAGACACAGAGACTGGGGCTGCTTGCTTGTCTTGCCCCCTCAAACTTCAAACGTATCTTTGGGTGTCCGTGAAGGGGGCCTCCAGCAGCCCTGCTCTGAAAACGCGACCGTCTGCAGATAGCTAGCACCAGAAAGAGCTAGCCTGGAAAGCTGTTGCTCAGCCTCATCTGCCCATGGCACTGCTCGCACAGAGGCACAGAGACTGGGGCTGCTTGCTTGTCTTGCCACCTCAAACTTCAAACGTAGCTTTGGGTGTCTGTGAAGGGGGGCTCCAGCAGCCCTGCTCTGAAAATGCGAACGTCTGAAGAGAGCTCGCAGCCAGAAAGAGCTAGCCTGCAAAGCTGTTGCTCAGCCTAATCTGCCCATGGAACTGCTCACACAGATGCACAGAGACTGGGGCTGCTTGCTTGTCTTGCCACCTCAAACTTCAAATGTATCTTTGGGTGTTCGTGCAGTGAGCCTCCGGCAGCCCTGCTTCCAAAAGGCGAACGTCTGAAGAGAGCTCGCAGGCAGAAAGAGCTAGCCTGGAAAGCTGTTGCTCAGCCTCATCTGCCCATGGCACTGCTCGCACAGAGGCACAGAGACTGGGGCTGCTTGCTTGTCTTGCCACCTCAAACTTCAAACGTAGCTTTGGGGGTCCATGAAGTGGGGCTCCAGCAGCCCTGCTCTGAAAATGCGAACGTCTGAAGAGAGCTCGCAGCCAGAAAGAGCTAGCCTGGAATGCTGTTGCTCAGCCTAATCTGCCCATGGCACTGCTCACACAGAGGCACAGAGACTGGGGCTGCTTGCTTGTCTTGCCACCTCAAACTTCAAATGTAGCTTTGGGTGTTCGTGCAGTGAGCCTCCGGCAGCCCTGCTCCCAAAAGGCGAACGTCTGCAGATAGCTCGCAGCCAGAAAGAGCTAGCCTGGAAAGCTGTTGCTCAGCCTCATCTGCCCATGGCACTGCTCACACAGAGGCACAGAGACTGGGGCAGCTTGCTTGTCTTGCCACCTCAAACTTCAAACGTAGCTTTGGGTGTCTGTGAAGGGGGCCTCTAGCAGCCCTGCTCTGAAAATGCGAACGTCTGCAGATAGTTAGCACCAGAAAGAGCTAGCCTGCAAAGCTGTTGCTCAGCCTCATCTGCCCATGGCACTGCTCGCACAGAGGCACAGAGACTGGGGCTGCTTGCTTGTCTTGCCACCTTAAAATTCAAACATATCTTTGGGGGTCCGTGCAGTGGGCCCCCGGCAACCATGCTCCGAAAATGCAAATGTCTGAAGAGAGCTCGCAGCCAGAAAGAGCTAGCCTGGAAAGCTGTTGCTCAGCCTAATCTGCCAATGGCACTGCTCACACAGAGGCACAGAGACTGGGGCTGCTTGCTTGTCTTGCCATCTCAAACTTCAAATGTAGCTTTGGGTGTTCGTGCAGTGAGCCGCCGGCAGCCCTGCTCCCAAAAGGCGAACGTCTGAAGAGAGCTCGCAGGCAGAAAGAGCTAGCCTGGAAAGCTGTTGCTCAGCCTCATCTGCCCATGGCACTGCTCGCACAGAGGCACAGAGACTGGGGCTGCTTGCTTGTCTTGCCACCTCAAAATTCAAACGTAGCTTTGGGGGTCCATGAAGGGGGGCTCCAGCAGCCCTGCTCTGATAATGCGAACGTCTGCAGATAGCTCGCAGGCAGAAAGAGCTAGCCTGGAAAGCTGTTGCTCAGCCTCATCTGCCCATGGCACTGCTCACACAGAGGCACAGAGACTGGGGCTGCTTGCTTGTCTTGTCACCTCAAAATTCAAACGTATCTTTGGGTGTCTGTGAAGGGGGCCTCCATCAGCCCTCCTCTGAAAATGCGAACGTCTGCAGATAGCTAGCACCAGAAAGAGCTAGCCTGCAAAGCTGTTGCTCAGCCTCATCTGCCCATGGCACTGCTCACACAGAGGCACAGAGACTGGGGCTGCTTGCTTGTCTTGTCACCTCAAAATTCAAACGTATCTTTGGGTGTCTGTGAAGGGGGCCTCCATCAGCCCTCCTCTGAAAATGCGAACGTCTGCAGATAGCTAGCACCAGAAAGAGCTAGCCTGCAAAGCTGTTGCTCAGCCTCATCTGCCCATGGCACTGCTCGCACAGAGGCACAGAGACTGGGGCTGCTTGCTTGTCTTGTTCCCTCAAACTTCAAACGTAGCTTTGGGGGTCTGGGCAGGGGGCCTTCGGAAGGCCTCGTCCGAAAATGGGAATGTCTGCAGATAGCTCGCAGCCAGAAAGAGCTAGCCTGGAAAGCTGTTGCTCAGCCTCATCTGCCCATGGCACTGCTTGCACAGAGGCACAGAGACTGGGGCTGATTGCTTGTCTTGCCACCTCAAACTTCAAACGTAGCTTTGGGTGTCCGTGAAGGGGGCCTCCAGCAGCCCTGCTCTGAAAATGCGAACGTCTGCAGATAGCTAGCACCAGAAAGAGCTAGCCTGGAAAGCTGTTGCTCAGCCTCATCTGCCCATGGCACTGCTCGCACAGAGGCACAGAGACTGGGGCTGCTTGCTTGTCTTGCCACCTCAAACTTCTAACGTATATTTGGGTGTCCATGAAGGGGGCCTCCAGCAGCCCAGGTCTGAAAATGGGAATGTCTGCAGATAGATCGCAGCCAGAAAGAGCTAGCCTGGAAAGCTGTTGCTCAGCCTCATCTGCCCATGGCACTGCTCGCACAGAGGCACAGAGACTGGGGCTGCTTGCTTGTCTTGCCACCTCAAACTTCAAACGTATCTTTGGGTGTTCTTGAAGGGGGCCTCCAGCAGCCCTGCTATGAAAACGCGAACGTCTGCAGATAGCTAGCACCAGAAAGAGCTAGCCTGGAAAGCTGTTGCTCAGCCTCATCTGCCCATGGCACTGCTCACACAGAGGCACAGAGACTCGGGCTGCTTGCTTGTCTTGCCACCTCAAATTTCAAATGTATCTTTGGGTGTTCGTGCACTGAACCTCCGGCAGCCCTGCTCTCAAAAGGCGAACGTCTGCAGATAGCTCTCAGCCAGAAAAAGCTAGCCTGGAAAGCTGTTGCTCAGCCTCATCTGCCCATGGCACTGCTCGCACAGAGGCACAGAGACTGGGGGTGCTTGCTTGTCTTGCCACCTCAAACTTCAAACGTAGATTTGGGGTCCATGAAGGGAGCCTTTGGCAGGCCTGCTCCGAAAATGGGAACGTCTGCAGATAACTCGGAGGCAGAAAGAGCTAGAATGGAAAGCTGTTGCTCAGCCTCATCTGCCCATGGCACTGCTCGCACAGAGGCACAGAGACTGGGGCTGCTTGCTTGTCTTGTCCCCTCAAACTTCAGACGTAGGTTTGGGGGTATGGGCAGGGGGCCTCCAGCAGCCCTGCTCTGAAAATGCGAACGTCTGCAGATAGCTCGCAGGCAGAAAGAGCTAGCCTGGAAAGCTGTTGCTCAGCCTCATCTGCCCATGGCACTGCTCGCACAGAGGCACAGAGACTGGGGCTGCTTGGTTAACATGCCACCTGAAACTTCAAACGTAGCTTTGGGTGTCCGTGAAGGGGGCCTCCAGCAGCCCTGCTCTGATAATGCGAACGTCTGCAGACAGATCGCAGGCAGAAAGAGCTAGCCTGGAAAGCTGTTGCTCAGCCTCATCTGCCCATGGCACTGCTCGCACAGAGACACAGAGACTGGGGCTGCTTGCTTGTCTTGCCCCCTCAAACTTCAAACGTAGATTTGGGTGTCCATGAAGGGGGCCTCCAGCAGCCCAGGTCTGAAAATGGGAATGTCTGCAGATAGATCGCAGCCAGAAAGATCTAGCCTGGAAAGCTGTTGCTCAGCCTCATCTGCCCATGGCACTGCTCGCACAGAGGCACAGAGACTGGGGCTGCTTGCTTGTCTTGCCCCCTCAAACTTCAAACGTATCTTTGGGTGTCCGTGAAGGGGGCCTCCAGCAGCCCTGCTCTGAAAACGCGAACGTCTGCAGATAGCTAGCACCAGAAAGAGCTAGCCTGGAAAGCTGTTGCTCAGCCTCATCTGCCCATGGCACTGCTCGCACAGAGGCACAGAGACTGGGGCTGCTTGCTTGTCTTGCCACCTCAAAATTCAAACGTAGCTTTGGGGGTCCATGAAGGGGGGCTCCAGCAGCCCTGCTCTGATAATGCGAACGTCTGCAGATAGCTCGCAGGCAGAAAGAGCTAGCCTGGAAAGCTGTTGCTCAGCCTCATCTGCCCATGGCACTGCTCACACAGAGGCACAGAGACTGGGGCTGCTTGCTTGTCTTGTCACCTCAAAATTCAAACGTATCTTTGGGTGTCTGTGAAGGGGGCCTCCATCAGCCCTCCTCTGAAAATGCGAACGTCTGCAGATAGCTAGCACCAGAAAGAGCTAGCCTGCAAAGCTGTTGCTCAGCCTCATCTGCCCATGGCACTGCTCACACAGAGGCACAGAGACTGGGGCTGCTTGCTTGTCTTGTCACCTCAAAATTCAAACGTATCTTTGGGTGTCTGTGAAGGGGGCCTCCATCAGCCCTCCTCTGAAAATGCGAACGTCTGCAGATAGCTAGCACCAGAAAGAGCTAGCCTGCAAAGCTGTTGCTCAGCCTCATCTGCCCATGGCACTGCTCGCACAGAGGCACAGAGACTGGGGCTGCTTGCTTGTCTTGTTCCCTCAAACTTCAAACGTAGCTTTGGGGGTCTGGGCAGGGGGCCTTCGGAAGGCCTCGTCCGAAAATGGGAATGTCTGCAGATAGCTCGCAGCCAGAAAGAGCTAGCCTGGAAAGCTGTTGCTCAGCCTCATCTGCCCATGGCACTGCTTGCACAGAGGCACAGAGACTGGGGCTGATTGCTTGTCTTGCCACCTCAAACTTCAAACGTAGCTTTGGGTGTCCGTGAAGGGGGCCTCCAGCAGCCCTGCTCTGAAAATGCGAACGTCTGCAGATAGCTAGCACCAGAAAGAGCTAGCCTGGAAAGCTGTTGCTCAGCCTCATCTGCCCATGGCACTGCTCGCACAGAGGCACAGAGACTGGGGCTGCTTGCTTGTCTTGCCACCTCAAACTTCTAACGTATATTTGGGTGTCCATGAAGGGGGCCTCCAGCAGCCCAGGTCTGAAAATGGGAATGTCTGCAGATAGATCGCAGCCAGAAAGAGCTAGCCTGGAAAGCTGTTGCTCAGCCTCATCTGCCCATGGCACTGCTCGCACAGAGGCACAGAGACTGGGGCTGCTTGCTTGTCTTGCCACCTCAAACTTCAAACGTATCTTTGGGTGTTCTTGAAGGGGGCCTCCAGCAGCCCTGCTATGAAAACGCGAACGTCTGCAGATAGCTAGCACCAGAAAGAGCTAGCCTGGAAAGCTGTTGCTCAGCCTCATCTGCCCATGGCACTGCTCACACAGAGGCACAGAGACTCGGGCTGCTTGCTTGTCTTGCCACCTCAAATTTCAAATGTATCTTTGGGTGTTCGTGCACTGAACCTCCGGCAGCCCTGCTCTCAAAAGGCGAACGTCTGCAGATAGCTCTCAGCCAGAAAAAGCTAGCCTGGAAAGCTGTTGCTCAGCCTCATCTGCCCATGGCACTGCTCGCACAGAGGCACAGAGACTGGGGGTGCTTGCTTGTCTTGCCACCTCAAACTTCAAACGTAGATTTGGGGTCCATGAAGGGAGCCTTTGGCAGGCCTGCTCCGAAAATGGGAACGTCTGCAGATAACTCGGAGGCAGAAAGAGCTACAATGGAAAGCTGTTGCTCAGCCTCATCTGCCCATGGCACTGCTCGCACAGAGGCACAGAGACTGGGGCTGCTTGCTTGTCTTGTCCCCTCAAACTTCAGACGTAGGTTTGGGGGTATGGGCAGGGGGCCTCCAGCAGCCCTGCTCTGAAAATGCGAACGTCTGCAGATAGCTCGCAGGCAGAAAGAGCTAGCCTGGAAAGCTGTTGCTCAGCCTCATCTGCCCATGGCACTGCTCGCACAGAGGCACAGAGACTGGGGCTGCTTGGTTAACATGCCACCTGAAACTTCAAACGTAGCTTTGGGTGTCCGTGAAGGGGGCCTCCAGCAGCCCTGCTCTGATAATGCGAACGTCTGCAGACAGATCGCAGGCAGAAAGAGCTAGCCTGGAAAGCTGTTGCTCAGCCTCATCTGCCCATGGCACTGCTCGCACAGAGACACAGAGACTGGGGCTGCTTGCTTGTCTTGCCCCCTCAAACTTCAAACGTAGATTTGGGTGTCCATGAAGGGGGCCTCCAGCAGCCCAGGTCTGAAAATGGGAATGTCTGCAGATAGATCGCAGCCAGAAAGATCTAGCCTGGAAAGCTGTTGCTCAGCCTCATCTGCCCATGGCACTGCTCGCACAGAGGCACAGAGACTGGGGCTGCTTGCTTGTCTTGCCCCCTCAAACTTCAAACGTATCTTTGGGTGTCCGTGAAGGGGGCCTCCAGCAGCCCTGCTCTGAAAACGCGAACGTCTGCAGATAGCTAGCACCAGAAAGAGCTAGCCTGGAAAGCTGTTGCTCAGCCTCATCTGCCCATGGCACTGCTCGCACAGAGGCACAGAGACTGGGGCTGCTTGCTTGTCTTGCCACCTTAAAATTCAAACATATCTTTGGGGGTCCGTGCAGTGGGCCCCCGGCAACCATGCTCCGAAAACGCAAACGTCTGAAGAGAGCTCGCAGCCAGAAAGAGCTAGCCTGGATAGCTGTTGCTCAGCCTAATATGCCAATGGCACTGCTCACACAGAGGCACAGAGACCGGGGCTGCTTGCTTGTCTTGTACCCTCAAACTTCAAACGTAGTTTTGGGGGTCTGGGCAGGGTGCCTTCGGAAGGCCTGGTCCGAAAATGGGAATGTCTGCAGATAGCTCGCAGGCAGAAAGAGCTAGCCTGGAAAGCTGTTGCTCAGCCTCATCTGCCCATGGCACTGCTCGCACAGAGGCACAGAGACTGGGGCTGCTTGCTTGTCTTGTCTCCTCAAACTTCAGACGTAGCTTTGGGGGTATGGGCAGGGGGCCTCCAGCAGCCCTGCTCTGAAAATGCGAACGTCTGCAGATAGCTCGCAGCCAGAAAGAGCTAGCCTGGAAAGCTGTTGCTCAGCCTCATCTGCCCATGGCACTGCTCGCACAGAGGCACAGAGACTGGGGCTGCTTGCTTGTCTTGCCACCTCAAACTTCAAACGTAGCTTTGGGGGTCTGGGCAGGGGTCTTCGGCAGGCCTGCTCCGAAAACGGGAACGTCTGCAGATAGCTCGGAGGCAGAAAGAGCTAGCCTGGAAAGCTGTTGCTCAGCCTCATCTGCCCATGGCACTGCTCGCACAGAGGCACAGAGACTGGGGCTGCTTGCTTGTCTTGGCCCCTCAAACTTCTAACGTATCTTAAGTGGTCCGTGCCGCGCGTCTCCGGCAGCTGTGGTCTGAAAATGCGAAGGTCTGCAGATAGTTTGCAGGCAGAAAAAAACAGCCTGGAAAGCTGTTGCTCAGCCTCATCTGCCCATGGCACTGCTCGCACAGAGGCACAGAGACTGGGGCTGCTTGCTTGTCTTGCCACCTCAAACTTCAAACGTAGATTTGGGGTCCATGAAGGGAGCCTTTGGCAGGCCTGCTCCAAAAATGGGAACGTCTGCAGATAACTCGGAGGCAGAAAGAGCTAGAATGGAAAGCTGTTGCTCAGCCTCATCTGCCCATGGCACTGCTCGCACAGAGGCACAGAGACTGGGGCTGCTTGCTTGTCTTGTCCCCTCAAACTTCAGACGTAGGTTTGGGTGTATGGGCAGGGGGCCTCCAGCAGCCCTGCCCTGAAAATGCGAACGTCTGCAGATAGCTCGCAGGCAGAAAGAGCTAGCCTGGAAAGCTGTTGCTCAGCCTCATCTGCCCATGGCACTGCTCGCACAGAGGCACAGAGACTGGGGCTGCTTGGTTAACATGCCACCTGAAACTTCAAACGTAGCTTTGGGTGTCCGTGAAGGGGGCCTCCAGCAGCCCTGCTCTGATAATGCGAACGTCTGCAGACAGATCGCAGACAGAAAGAGCTAGCCTGGAAAGCTGTTGCTCAGCCTCATCTGCCCATGGCACTGCTCGCACAGAGGCACAGAGACTGGGGCTGCTTGCTTGTCTTGCCCCCTCAAACTTCAAACGTAGATTTGGGTGTCCATGAAGGGGGCCTCCAGCAGCCCAGGTCTGAAAATGGGAATGTCTGCAGATAGATCGCAGCCAGAAAGATCTAGCCTGGAAAGCTGTTGCTCAGCCTCATCTGCCCATGGCACTGCTCGCACAGAGGCACAGAGACTGGGGCTGCTTGCTTGTCTTGCCACCTCAAACTTCAAACGTAGCTTTGGGGGTCTGTGCAGTGGTCCCCCGGCAGCCATGCTCCCAAAACGCGAACGTCTGCAGATAGCTCGCAGCCAGAAAGAGCTAGCCTGGAAAGCTGTTGCTCAGCCTCATCTGCCCATGGCACTGCTCGCACAGAGGCACAGAGACTGGGGCTGCTTGCATGTCTTGCCACCTCAACCTTCAAACGTATGTTTGGGTGTCCGTGATGGGGGCCTCTAGCAGCCCTGCTCTGAAAATGCGAACGTCTGCAGATAGCTCGCAGGCAGAAAGAGCTAGCCTGGAAAGCTGTTGCTCAGCCTCATCTTCCCATGGCAATGCTCGCACAGAGGCACAGAGACTGGGGCTGCTTGGTTAACATGCCACCTGAAACTTCAAACGTAGCTTTGGGTGTCCGTGAGGGGGGCCTCCAGCAGCCCTGTTCTGATAATGCGAACGTCTGCAGACAGATCGCAGGCAGAAAGAGCTAGCCTGGAAAGCTGTTGCTCAGCCTCATCTGCCCATGGCACTGCTCGCACAGAGGCACAGAGACTGGGGCTGCTTGCTTGTGTTGCCCCCTCAAACTTCAAACGTAGATTTGGGTGTCCATGAAGGGGGCCTCCAGCAGCCCAGGTCTGAAAATGGGAATGTCTGCAGATAGATCGCAGCCAGAAAGAGCTAGCCTGGAAAGCTGTTGCTCAGCCTCATCTGCCCATGGCACTGCTCGCACAGAGGCACAGAGACTGGGGCTGCTTGCTTGTCTTGCCATCTCGAACTTCAAACGTATCTTTGGGTGTCCGTGAAGGGGGCCTCCAGCAGCCCTGCTGTGAAAACGCGAACGTCTGCAGATAGCTACCACCATAAAGAGCTAGCCTGGAAAGCTGTTGCTCAGCCTCATCTGCCCATGGCACTGCTCGCACAGAGGCACAGAGACTGGGGCTGCTTGCTTGTCTTGCCACCTCAAACTTCAAAAGTAGATTTGGGGTCCATGAAGGGAGCCTTTGGCAGGCCTGCTCCAAAAATGGGAACGTCTGCAGATAACTCGGAGGCAGAAAGAGCTAGAATGGAAAGCTGTTGCTCAGCCTCATCTGCCCATGGCACTGCTCGCACAGAGGCACAGAGACTGGGGCTGCTTGCTTGTCTTGTCCCCTCAAACTTCAGACGTAGGTTTGGGGGTATGGGCAGGGGGCCTCCAGCAGCCCTGCCCTGAAAATGCGAACGTCTGCAGATAGCTCGCAGGCAGAAAGAGCTAGCCTGGAAAGCTGTTGCTCAGCCTCATCTGCCCATGGCACTGCTCGCACAGAGGCACAGAGACTGGGGCTGCTTGGTTAACATGCCACCTGAAACTTCAAACGTAGCTTTGGGTGTCCGTGAAGGGGGCCTCCAGCAGCCCTGCTCTGATAATGCGAACGTCTGCAGACAGATCGCAGGCAGAAAGAGCTAGCCTGGAAAGCTGTTGCTCAGCCTCATCTGCCCATGGCACTGCTCGCACAGAGGCACAGAGACTGGGGCTGCTTGCTTGTCTTGCCCCCTCAAACTTCAAACGTAGATTTGGGTGTCCATGAAGGGGGCCTCCAGCAGCCCAGGTCTGAAAATGGGAATGTCTGCAGATAGATCGCAGCCAGAAAGATCTAGCCTGGAAAGCTGTTGCTCAGCCTCATCTGCCCATGGCACTGCTCGCACAGAGGCACAGAGACTGGGGCTGCTTGCTTGTCTTGCCACCTTAAAATTCAAACATATCTTTGGGGGTCCGTGCAGTGGGCCCAAGGCAACCATGCTCCGAAAACGCAAACGTCTGAAGAGAGCTCGTAGCCAAAAAGAGCTAGCCTGGAAAGCTGTTGCTCAGCCTAATATGCCAATGGCACTGCTCACACAGAGGCACAGAGACTGGGGGTGCTTGCTTGTCTTGCCACCTCAAACTTCAAACGTAGATTTGGGGGTCTGTGCAGGGGGTCTTTGGCAGGCCTGCTCCGAAAATGGGAGCGTCTGCAGATAACTCGGAGGCAGAAAGAGCTAGCCTGGAAAGCTGTTGCTCAGCCTCATCTGCCCATGGCACTGCTCGCACAGAGGCACAGAGACTGGGGCTGCTTGCTTGTCTTACCACCTCAAACTTCAAAAGTAGATTTGGGGTCCATGAATGGGGCCTCCAGCAGCCCTGCTCTGAAAAGGCGAACGTCTGCAGATAGCTCGCAGCCAGAAAGAGCTAGCCTGGAAAGCTGTTGCTCAGCCTCATCTGCCCATGGCACTGCTCGCACAGAGGCACAGAGACTGGGGCTGCTTGCTTGTCTTGCCACCTCAAACTTCAAACGTAGATTTGGGGATCCATGAAGGGGGCCTCCAGCAGCCCTGGTCCGAAAATGGGAATGTCTGCAGATAGCTCGCAGGCAGAAAGAGCTAGCCTGGAAAGCTGTTGCTCAGCCTCATCTGCCCATGGCACTGCTCGCACAGAGGCACAGAGACTGGGGCTGCTTGCTTGTCTTGGCCCCTCAAACTTCTAACGTATCTTTGGGTGTCCGTGAAGGGGGCCTCTAGCAGCCCTGCTCTGAAAATGCAGACGTCTGCAGATAGCTCGCAGGCAGAAAGAGCTAGCCTGGAAAGCTGTTGCTCAGCCTCATCTGCCCATGGCACTGCTCGCACAGAGGCACAGAGACTGGGGCTGCTTGCTTGTCTTGTCTCCTCAAACTTCAGACGTAGCTTTGGGGGTATGGGCAGGGGGCCTCCAGCAGCCCTGCTCTGAAAATGCGAATGTCTGCAGATAGCTCGCAGCCAGAAAAAGCTAGCCTGGAAAGCTGTTGCTCAGCCTCATCTTCCCATGGCACTGCTCGCACAGAGGCACAGAGACTGGGGCTGCTTGCTTGTGTTGCCCCCTCAAACTTCAAACGTAGATTTGGGTGTCCATGAAGGGGGCCTCCAGCAGCCCAGGTCTGAAAATGGGAATGTCTGCAGATAGATCGCAGCCAGAAAGAGCTAGCCTGGAAAGCTGTTGCTCAGCCTCATCTGCCCATGGCACTGCTCGCACAGAGGCACAGAGACTGGGGCTGCTTGCTTTTCTTGTCCCCTCAAACTTCAGACGTAGCTTTGGGGGTATGGGCAGGGGGCCTCCAGCAGCCCTGCTCTGAAAATGCGAGCGTCTGCAGATAGCTCGCAGCCAGAAAGAGCTAGCCTGGAAAGCTGTTGCTCAGCCTCATCTGCATATGGCACTGCTCGCCCAGAGGCACAGAGACTGGGGCTGCTTGTTTGTCTTGCCACCTCAAACTTCTAACGTATCTTTGGGGGTCCGTGCAGTGGTCCCCCGGCAGCCATGCTCCGAAAACGGGAACGTCTGCAGATAGCTCTCAGGCAGAATGAGCTAGCCTGGAAAGCTGTTGCTCAGCCTCATCTGCCCATGGCACTGCTCGCACAGAGGCACAGAGACTGGGGCTGCTTGCTTGTCTTGCCACCTCAAACTTCAAATGTAGCTTTGGGTGTCCGTGCAGTGAGCCTCCGGCAGCCCTGCTCCCAAAAGGCGAACGTCTGAACAGAGCTCGCAACCAGAAAGAGCTAGCCTGGAAAGCTGTTGCTCAGCCTCATCTGCCCATGGCACTGCTCGCACAGAGGCACAGAGACTGGGGCTGCTTGCTTGTCTTGCCACCTCAAACTTCAAACGTAGCTTTGGGTTTCTGTGAAGGGGGCCTCCATCAGCCCTGCTCTGAAAATGCGAACGTCTGCAGATAGCTAGCACCAGAAAGAGCTAGCCTGGAAAGCTGTTGCTCAGCCTCATCTGCCCATGGCACTGCTCGCACAGAGGCACAGAGACTGGGGCTGCTTGCTTGTCTTGCCACCTTAAAATTCAAACGTATCTTTGTGGGTCCGTGCAGTGGGCACCCGGCAGCCATGCTCCGAAAACGCGAACGTCTGAAGAGAGCTCGCAGCCAGAAAGAGCTAGCCTGGAAAGCTGTTGCTCAGCCTAATCTGCCCATGGCACTGCTCGCACAGAGGCACAGAGACTGGGGCTGCTTGGTTAACATGCCACCTGAAACTTCAAAAGTAGCTTTGGGTGTCCGTGAAGGGGGCCTCCAGCAGCCCTGTTCTGATAATGCGAACGTCTGCAGACAGATCGCAGGCAGAAAGAGCTAGCCTGGAAAGCTGTTGCTCAGCCTCATCTGCCCATGGCACTGCTCGCACAGAGGCACAGAGACTGGGGCTGCTTGCTTGTGTTGCCCCCTCAAACTTCAAACGTAGATTTGGGTGTCCATGAAGGGGGCCTCCAGCAGCCCAGGTCTGAAAATGGGAATGTCTGCAGATAGATCGCAGCCAGAAAGAGCTAGCCTGGAAAGCTGTTGCTCAGCCTCATCTGCCCATGGCACTGCTCGCACAGAGGCACAGAGACTGGGGCTGCTTGCTTGTCTTGTCCCCTCAAACTTCAAACGTATCTTTGGGTGTCCGTGAAGGGGGCCTCCAGCAGCCCTGCTGTGAAAACGCGAACGTCTGCAGATAGCTACCACCATAAAGAGCTAGCCTGGAAAGCTGTTGCTCAGCCTCATCTGCCCATGGCACTGCTCGCACAGAGGCACAGAGACTGGGGCTGCTTGCTTGTCTTGCCACCTCAAACTTCAAACGTAGATTTGGGGTCCATGAAGGTAGCCTTTGGCAGGCCTGCTCCAAAAATGGGAACGTCTGCAGATAACTCGGAGGCAGAAAGAGCTAGAATGGAAAGCTGTTGCTCAGCCTCATCTGCCCATGGCACTGCTCGCACAGAGGCACAGAGACTGGGGCTGCTTGCTTGTCTTGTCCCCTCAAACTTCAGACGTAGGTTTGGGGGTATGGGCAGGGGGCCTCCAGCAGCCCTGCCCTGAAAATGCGAACGTCTGCAGATAGCTCGCAGGCAGAAAGAGCTAGCCTGGAAAGCTGTTGCTCAGCCTCATCTGCCCATGGCACTGCTCGCACAGAGGCACAGAGACTGGGGCTGCTTGGTTAACATGCCACCTGAAACTTCAAACGTAGCTTTGGGTGTCCGTGAAGGGGTCCTCCAGCAGCCCTGCTCTGATAATGCGAACGTCTGCAGACAGATTGCAGGCAGAAAGAGCTAGCCTGGAAAGCTGTTGCTGAGCCTCATCTGCCCATGGCACTGCTCGCACAGAGGCACAGAGACTGGGGCTGCTTGCTTGTCTTGCCCCCTCAAACTTCAAACGCAGATTTGGGTGTCCATGAAGGGGGCCTCCAGCAGCCCAGGTCTGAAAATGGGAATGTCTGCAGATAGATCGCAGCCAGAAAGATCTAGCCTGGAAAGCTGTTGCTCAGCCTCATCTGCCCATGGCACTGCTCGCACAGAGGCACAGAGACTGGGGCTGCTTGCTTGTCTTGCCACCTCAAACTTCAAACGTATCTTTGGGTGTCCGTGAAGGGGGCCTCCAGCAGCCCTGCCCTGAAAAAGCGAACGTCTGCAGATAGCTCGCAGGCAGAAAGAGCTAGCCTGGAAAGCTGTTGCTCAGCCTCATCTGCCCATGGCACTGCTCGCACAGAGGCACAGAGACTGGGGCTGCTTGGTTAACATGCCACCTGAAACTTCAAACGTATCTTTGGGTGTCCGTGCAGTGGGCCCCCGGCAACCATGCTCCGAAAACGCAAACGTCTGAAGAGAGCTCGCAGCCAGAAAGAGCTAGCCTGGAAAGCTGTTGCTCAGCCTCATCTGCCCATGGCACTGCTCGCACAGAGGCACAGAGACTGGGGGTGCTTGCTTGTCTTGCCACCTCAAACTTCAAACGTAGATTTGGGGGTCTGTGCAGGGGGTCTTTGGCAGGCCTGCTCCGAAAATGGGAGCGTCTGCAGATAACTCGGAGGCAGAAAGAGCTAGCCTGGAAAGCTGTTGCTCAGCCTCATCTGCCCATGGCACTGCTCGCACAGAGGCACAGAGACTGGGGCTGCTTGCTTGTCTTACCACCTCAAACTTCAAAAGTAGATTTGGGGTCCATGAATGGGGCCTCCAGCAGCCCTGCTCTGAAAAGGCGAACGTCTGCAGATAGCTCGCAGGCAGAAAGAGCTAGCCTGGAAAGCTGTTGCTCAGCCTCATCTGCCCATGGCACTGCTCGCACAGAGGCACAGAGACTGGGGCTGCTTGCTTGTCTTGCCACCTCAAACTTCAAACGTAGATTTGGGGATCCATGAAGGGGGCCTCCAGCAGCCCTGCTCTGAAAATGCGAACTTCTGCCGATAGCTCGCAGGCAGAAAGAGCTAGCCTGGAAAGCTGTTGCTCAGCCTCATCTGCCCATGGCACTGCTCGCACAGAGGCACAGAGACTGGGGCTGCTTGCTTGTCTTGTACCCTCAAACTTCAAACGTAATTTTGGGGGTCTGGGCAGGGGTCCTTCGGAAGGCCTGGTTCGAAAATGGGAATGTCTGCAGATAGCTCGCAGGCAGAAAGAGCTAGCCTGGAAAGCTGTTGCTCAGCCTCATCTGCCCATGGCACTGCTCGCACAGAGGCACAGAGACTGGGGCTGCTTGCTTGTCTTGTCTCCTCAAACTTCAGACGTAGCTTTGGGGGTCTGGGCCGGGGTCTTCGGCAGGCCTGCTCCGAAAACGGGAACGTCTGCAGATAGCTCGGAGGCAGAAAGAGCTAGCCTGGAAAGCTGTTGCTCAGCCTCATCTGCCCATGGCACTGCTCGCACAGAGGCACAGAGACTGGGGCTGCTTGGTTAACATGCCACCTGAAACTTCAAACGTAGCTTTGGGTGTCCGTGAAGGGGGCCTCCAGCAGCCCTGTTCTGATAATGCGAACGTCTGCAGACAGATCGCAGCCAGAAAGAGCTAGCCTGGAAAGCTGTTGCTCAGCCTCATCTGCCCATGGCACTGCTCGCACAGAGGCACAGAGACTGGGGCTGCTTGCTTGTGTTGCCCCCTCAAACTTCAAACGTAGATTTGGGTGTCCATGAAGGGGGCCTCCAGCAGCCCAGGTCTGAAAATGGGAATGTCTGCAGATAGATCGCAGCCAGAAAGAGCTAGCCTGGAAAGCTGTTGCTCAGCCTCATCTGCCCATGGCACTGCTCGCACAGAGGCACAAAGACTGGGGCTGCTTGCTTGTCTTGCCATCTCGAACTTGAAACGTATCTTTGGCTGTCCGTGAAGGGGGCCTCCAGCAGCCCTGCTGTGAAAACGCGAACGTCTGCAGATAGCTACCACCAGAAAGAGCTAGCCTCGAAAGCTGTTGCTCAGCCTCATCTGCCCATGGCACTGCTCACACAGAGGCACAGAGACTGGGGCTGCTTGCTTGTCTTGCCCACTCAAACTTCTAACGTATCTTAAGTGGTCCGTGCCGCGCGTCTCCGGCAGCTGTGGTCTGAAAATGCGAAGGTCTGCAGATAGTTCGCAGGCAGAAAAAACCAGTCTGGAAAGCTGTTGCTCAGCCTCATCTGCCCATGGCACTGCTCGCACAGAGGCACAGAGACTGGGGCTGCTTGCTTGTCTTGCCACCTCAAACTTCAAATGTATCTTTGAGGGGCCGTACAGTGGGCCCCCGGCAGCCATGCTCCGAAAAAGTGAAGGTATGAAGAGAGCTCGCAGCCAGAAAGAGCTAGCCTGGAAAGATGTTGCTCAGCCTCATTTGCCCGTGGCACTGCTCGCACAGAGGCACAGAGACTGGGGCTGCTTGCTTGTCTTGCCACCTCAAACTTCAAACGTAGCTTTGGGGGTCCATGAAGTGAGGCTCCAGCAGCCCTGCTCTGAAAATGCGAACGTCTGCAGATAGCTCGCAGGCAGAAAGAGCTAGCCTGGAAAGCTGTTGCTCAGCCTCATCTGCCCATGGCACTGCTCGCACAGAGGCACAGAGACTGGGGCTGCTTGCTTGTCTTGCCACCTCAAACTTCAAACGTAGCTTTGGGTGTCTGTGAAGGGGGCCTCCATCAGCCCTGCTCTGAAAATGCGAACGTCTGCAGATAGCTAGCACCAGAAAGATCTAGCCTGCAAAGCTGTTGCTCAGCCTCATCTGCCCATGGCACTGCTCGCACAGAGGCACAGAGACTGGGGCTGCTTGCTTGTCTTGCCACCTTAAAATTCAAACGTATCTTTGGGGGTCCGTGCAGTGGGCCCACGGCAGCCATGCTCCGAAAACGCGAAGGTCTGAAGAGAGCTCGCAGCCAGAAAGAGCTAGCCTGGAAAGCTGTTGCTCAGCCTAATCTGCCCATGGCACTGCTCACACAGAGGCACAGAGACTCGGGCTGCTTGCTTGTCTTGCCACCTCAAACTTCAAATGTAGCTTTGGGTGTTCGTGCAGTGAATCTCCGGCAGCCCTGCTCCCAAAAGGCGAACGTCTGCAGATAGCTCGCAGCCAGAAAAAGCTAGCCTGGAAAGCTTTTGCTCAGCCTCATCTGCCCATGGCACTGCTCACACAGAGGCACAGAGACAGGGGCTGCTTGCTTGTCTTGCCACCTCAAACTTCAAATGTATCTTTGGGGGGCCGTGCAGTGGGCCCCCGGCAGCCATGCTCCGAAAACGTGAAGGTATGAAGAGAGCTCGCAACCAGAAAGAGCTAGCCTGGAAAGATGTTGCTCAGCCTCATTTGCCCGTGGCACTGCTCGCACAGAGGCACAGAGACTGGGGCTGCTTGCTTGTCTTGCCACCTCAAACTTCAAACGTAGCTTTGGGGGTCCATGAAGTGGGCCTCCAGCAGCACAGGTCTGAAAATGGGAATGTCTGCAGATAGATCGCAGCCAGAAAGAGCTAGCCTGGAAAGCTGTTGCTCAGCCTCATCTGCCCATGGCACTGCTCGCACAGAGGCACAGAGACTGGGGCTGCTTGCATGTCTTGCCACCTCAACCTTCAAACGTATCTTTGGGTGTCCGTGAAGGGGGCCTCTAGCAGCCCTGCTTTGAAAATGCAGACGTCTGCAGATAGATCGCAGGCAGAAAGAGCTAGCCTGGAAAGCTGTTGCTCAGCCTCATCTGCCCATGGCACTGCTCGCACAGAGGCACAGAGACTGGGGCTGCTTGCTTGTCTTGCCACCTCAAACTTCAAACGTAGCTTTGGGTGTCTGTGAAGGGGGCCTCCATCAGCCCTGCTCTGAAAATGCGAACGTCTGCAGATAGCTAGCACCAGAAAGAGCTAGCCTGCAAAGCTGTTGCTCAGCCTCATCTGCCCATGGCACTGCTCGCACAGAGGCACAGAGACTGGGGCTGCTTGCTTGTCTTGCCACCTTAAAATTCAAACGTATCTTTGGGGGTCCGTGCAGTGGGCACCCGGCAGCCATGCTCCGAAAACGCGAACGTCTGAAGAGAGCTCGCAGCCAGAAAGAGCTAGCCTGGAAAGCTGTTGCTCAGCCTAATCTGCCCATGGCACTGCTCACACAGGGGCACAGAGACTCGGGCTGCTTGCTTGTCTTGTCACCTCAAACTTCAAATGTAGCTTTGGGTGTTCATGCAGTGAACCTCCGGCAGCCATGCTCCCAAAAGGCGAACGTCTGCAGATAGCTCGCAGCCAGAAAAAGCTAGCCTGGAAAGCTGTTGCTCAGCCTCATCTGCCCATGGCACTGCTCACACAGAGGCACAGAGACAGGGGCTGCTTGCTTGTCTTGCCACCTCAAACTTCAAACGTATCTTTGGGTGTCCGTGAAGGGGGCCTCCAGCAGCCCAGGTCTGAAAATGGGAATGTCTGCAGATAGATCGCAGCCAGAAAGAGCTAGCCTGGAAAGCTGTTGCTCAGCCTCATCTGCCCATGGCACTGCTCGCACAGAGGCACAGAGACTGGGGCTGCTTGCATGTCTTGCCACCTCAACCTTCAAACGTATCTTTGGGTGTCCGTGAAGGGGGCCTCTAGCAGCCCTGCTCTGAAAATGCGGACGTCTGCAGATAGATCGCAGGCAGAAAGAGCTAGCCTGGAAAGCTGTTGCTCAGCCTCATCTGCCCATGGCACTGCTCGCACAGAGGCACAGAGACTGGGGCTACTTGGTTAACATGCCACCTGAAACTTCAAGCGTAGCTTTGGGTGTCCGTGAAGGGGGCCTCCAGCAGCCCTGTTCTGATAATGCGAACGTCTGCAGACAGATCGCAGGCAGAAAGAGCTAGCCTGGAAAGCTGTTGCTCAGCCTCATCTGCCCATGGCACTGCTCGCACAGAGGCACAGAGACTGGGGCTGCTTGCTTGTCTTGCCCCCTCAAACTTCAAACGTAGATTTGGGTGTCCATGAAGGGGGCCTCCAGCAGCCCAGGTCTGAAAATGGGAATGTCTGCAGATAGATCGCAGGCAGAAAGAGCTAGCCTGGAAAGCTGTTGCTCAGCCTCATCTGCCCATGGCACTGCTCGAACAGAGGCACAGAGACTGGGGCTGCTTGCTTGTCTTGCCATCTCGAACTTCAAACGTATCTTTGGGTGTCCGTGAAGGGGGCCTCCAGCAGCACTGCTGTGAAAACGCGAACGTCTGCAGATAGCTACCACCAGAAAGAGCTAGCCTCGAAAGCTGTTGCTCAGCCTCATCTGCCCATGGCACTGCTCGCACAGAGGCACAGAGACTGGGGCTGCTTGCTTGTCTTGCCCCCTCAAACTTCTAACGTATCTTAAGTGGTCCGTGCCGCACGTCTCCGGCAGCTGTGGTCTGAAAATGCGAAGGTCTGCAGATAGTTCGCAGGCAGAAAAAACCAGGCTGGAAAGCTGTTGCTCAGCCTCATCTGCCCATGGCACTGCTCGCACAGAGGCACAGAGACTGGGGCTGCTTGCTCGTCTTGTTCCCTCAAACTTCAGACGTATCTTTGGGTGTCCGTGAAGGGGGCCTCCAGCAGCCCTGCTCTGAAAATGCGAACGTCTGCAGATAGCTCGCAGCCAGAAAGAGCTAGCCTGGAAAGCTGTTGCTCAGCCTCATCTGCCCATGGCACTGCTCGCACAGAGGCACAGAGACTGGGGCTGCTTGTTTGTCTTGCCACCTCAAACTTCTAACGTTGCTTTGGGGGTCCGTGCAGTGGTCACCCGGCAGCCATGCTCCGAAAACGGGAACGTCTGCAGATAGCTCTCAGGCAGAATGAGCTAGCCTGGAAAGCTGTTGCTCAGTCTCATCTGCCCATGGCACTGCTCGCACAGAGGCACAGAGACTGGGGCTGCTTGCTTGTCTTGCCACCTCAAACTTCAAATGTAGCTTTGGGTGTCCGTGCAGTGAGCCTCCGGCAGCCCTGCTCCCAAAAGGCGAACGTCTGAACAGAGCTCGCAACCAGAAAGAGCTAGCCTGGAAAGCTGTTGCTCAGCCTCATCTGCCCATGGCACTGCTCGCACAGAGGCACAGAGACTGGGGCTACTTGATTGTCTTGCCACCTCAAACTTCAAACGTAGCTTTGGGTGTCCGTGAAGGGGGCCTCCAGCAGCCCTGCTCTGAAAATGTGAACGTCTGCAGATAGCTAGCACCAGAAAGAGCTAGCCTGCAAAGCTGTTGCTCAGCCTCATCTGCCCATGGCACTGCTCGCACAGAGGCACAGAGACTGGGGCTGCTTGCTTGTCTTGCCACCTCAAACTTCACATGTATCTTTGGGGGGCCGTGCAGTGGGCCCCCGGCAGCCATGCTCCGAAAACGTGAAGGTATGAAGAGAGCTCGCAGCCAGAAAGAGCTAGCCTGGAAAGATGTTGCTCAGCCTCATTTGCCCGTGGCACTGCTCGCACAGAGGCACAGAGACTGGGGCTGCTTGCTTGTCTTGCCACCTCAAACTTCAAATGTAGCTTTGGGGGTCCATGAAGTGGGGCTCCAGCAGCCCTGCTCTGAAAATGCGAACGTCTGCAGATAGCTTGCAGGCAGAAAGAGCTAGCCTGGAAAGCTGTTGCTCAGCCTCATCTGCCCATGGCACTGCTCGCACAGAGGCACAGAGACTGGGGCTGCTTGCTTGTGTTGCCCCCTCAAACTTCAAACGTAGATTTGGGTGTCCATGAAGGGGGCCTCCAGCAGCCCAGGTCTGAAAATGGGAATGTCTGCAGATAGATCGCAGCCAGAAAGAGCTAGCCTGGAAAGCTGTTGCTCAGCCTCATCTGCCCATGGCACTGCTCGCACAGAGGCACAAAGACTGGGGCTGCTTGCTTGTCTTGCCATCTCGAACTTGAAACGTATCTTTGGCTGTCCGTGAAGGGGGCCTCCAGCAGCCCTGCTGTGAAAACGCGAACGTCTGCAGATAGCTACCACCAGAAAGAGCTAGCCTCGAAAGCTGTTGCTCAGCCTCATCTGCCCATGGCACTGCTCACACAGAGGCACAGAGACTGGGGCTGCTTGCTTGTCTTGCCCCCTCAAACTTCTAACGTATCTTAAGTGGTCCGTGCCGCGCGTCTCCGGCAGCTGTGGTCTGAAAATGCGAAGGTCTGCAGATAGTTCGCAGGCAGAAAAAACCAGTCTGGAAAGCTGTTGCTCAGCCTCATCTGCCCATGGCACTGCTCGCACAGAGGCACAGAGACTGGGGCTGCTTGCTTGTCTTGCCACCTCAAACTTCAAATGTATCTTTGAGGGGCCGTACAGTGGGCCCCCGGCAGCCATGCTCCGAAAAAGTGAAGGTATGAAGAGAGCTCGCAGCCAGAAAGAGCTAGCCTGGAAAGATGTTGCTCAGCCTCATTTGCCCGTGGCACTGCTCGCACAGAGGCACAGAGACTGGGGCTGCTTGCTTGTCTTGCCACCTCAAACTTCAAACGTAGCTTTGGGGGTCCATGAAGTGAGGCTCCAGCAGCCCTGCTCTGAAAATGCGAACGTCTGCAGATAGCTCGCAGGCAGAAAGAGCTAGCCTGGAAAGCTGTTGCTCAGCCTCATCTGCCCATGGCACTGCTCGCACAGAGGCACAGAGACTGGGGCTGCTTGCTTGTCTTGCCACCTCAAACTTCAAACGTAGCTTTGGGTGTCTGTGAAGGGGGCCTCCATCAGCCCTGCTCTGAAAATGCGAACGTCTGCAGATAGCTAGCACCAGAAAGATCTAGCCTGCAAAGCTGTTGCTCAGCCTCATCTGCCCATGGCACTGCTCGCACAGAGGCACAGAGACTGGGGCTGCTTGCTTGTCTTGCCACCTTAAAATTCAAACGTATCTTTGGGGGTCCGTGCAGTGGGCCCACGGCAGCCATGCTCCGAAAACGCGAAGGTCTGAAGAGAGCTCGCAGCCAGAAAGAGCTAGCCTGGAAAGCTGTTGCTCAGCCTAATCTGCCCATGGCACTGCTCACACAGAGGCACAGAGACTCGGGCTGCTTGCTTGTCTTGCCACCTCAAACTTCAAATGTAGCTTTGGGTGTTCGTGCAGTGAATCTCCGGCAGCCCTGCTCCCAAAAGGCGAACGTCTGCAGATAGCTCGCAGCCAGAAAAAGCTAGCCTGGAAAGCTTTTGCTCAGCCTCATCTGCCCATGGCACTGCTCACACAGAGGCACAGAGACAGGGGCTGCTTGCTTGTCTTGCCACCTCAAACTTCAAATGTATCTTTGGGGGGCCGTGCAGTGGGCCCCCGGCAGCCATGCTCCGAAAACGTGAAGGTATGAAGAGAGCTCGCAACCAGAAAGAGCTAGCCTGGAAAGATGTTGCTCAGCCTCATTTGCCCGTGGCACTGCTCGCACAGAGGCACAGAGACTGGGGCTGCTTGCTTGTCTTGCCACCTCAAACTTCAAACGTAGCTTTGGGGGTCCATGAAGTGGGCCTCCAGCAGCACAGGTCTGAAAATGGGAATGTCTGCAGATAGATCGCAGCCAGAAAGAGCTAGCCTGGAAAGCTGTTGCTCAGCCTCATCTGCCCATGGCACTGCTCGCACAGAGGCACAGAGACTGGGGCTGCTTGCATGTCTTGCCACCTCAACCTTCAAACGTATCTTTGGGTGTCCGTGAAGGGGGCCTCTAGCAGCCCTGCTTTGAAAATGCAGACGTCTGCAGATAGATCGCAGGCAGAAAGAGCTAGCCTGGAAAGCTGTTGCTCAGCCTCATCTGCCCATGGCACTGCTCGCACAGAGGCACAGAGACTGGGGCTGCTTGCTTGTCTTGCCACCTCAAACTTCAAACGTAGCTTTGGGTGTCTGTGAAGGGGGCCTCCATCAGCCCTGCTCTGAAAATGCGAACGTCTGCAGATAGCTAGCACCAGAAAGAGCTAGCCTGCAAAGCTGTTGCTCAGCCTCATCTGCCCATGGCACTGCTCGCACAGAGGCACAGAGACTGGGGCTGCTTGCTTGTCTTGCCACCTTAAAATTCAAACGTATCTTTGGGGGTCCGTGCAGTGGGCACCCGGCAGCCATGCTCCGAAAACGCGAACGTCTGAAGAGAGCTCGCAGCCAGAAAGAGCTAGCCTGGAAAGCTGTTGCTCAGCCTAATCTGCCCATGGCACTGCTCACACAGGGGCACAGAGACTCGGGCTGCTTGCTTGTCTTGTCACCTCAAACTTCAAATGTAGCTTTGGGTGTTCATGCAGTGAACCTCCGGCAGCCATGCTCCCAAAAGGCGAACGTCTGCAGATAGCTCGCAGCCAGAAAAAGCTAGCCTGGAAAGCTGTTGCTCAGCCTCATCTGCCCATGGCACTGCTCACACAGAGGCACAGAGACAGGGGCTGCTTGCTTGTCTTGCCACCTCAAACTTCAAACGTATCTTTGGGTGTCCGTGAAGGGGGCCTCCAGCAGCCCAGGTCTGAAAATGGGAATGTCTGCAGATAGATCGCAGCCAGAAAGAGCTAGCCTGGAAAGCTGTTGCTCAGCCTCATCTGCCCATGGCACTGCTCGCACAGAGGCACAGAGACTGGGGCTGCTTGCATGTCTTGCCACCTCAACCTTCAAACGTATCTTTGGGTGTCCGTGAAGGGGGCCTCTAGCAGCCCTGCTCTGAAAATGCGGACGTCTGCAGATAGATCGCAGGCAGAAAGAGCTAGCCTGGAAAGCTGTTGCTCAGCCTCATCTGCCCATGGCACTGCTCGCACAGAGGCACAGAGACTGGGGCTACTTGGTTAACATGCCACCTGAAACTTCAAGCGTAGCTTTGGGTGTCCGTGAAGGGGGCCTCCAGCAGCCCTGTTCTGATAATGCGAACGTCTGCAGACAGATCGCAGGCAGAAAGAGCTAGCCTGGAAAGCTGTTGCTCAGCCTCATCTGCCCATGGCACTGCTCGCACAGAGGCACAGAGACTGGGGCTGCTTGCTTGTCTTGCCCCCTCAAACTTCAAACGTAGATTTGGGTGTCCATGAAGGGGGCCTCCAGCAGCCCAGGTCTGAAAATGGGAATGTCTGCAGATAGATCGCAGGCAGAAAGAGCTAGCCTGGAAAGCTGTTGCTCAGCCTCATCTGCCCATGGCACTGCTCGAACAGAGGCACAGAGACTGGGGCTGCTTGCTTGTCTTGCCATCTCGAACTTCAAACGTATCTTTGGGTGTCCGTGAAGGGGGCCTCCAGCAGCACTGCTGTGAAAACGCGAACGTCTGCAGATAGCTACCACCAGAAAGAGCTAGCCTCGAAAGCTGTTGCTCAGCCTCATCTGCCCATGGCACTGCTCGCACAGAGGCACAGAGACTGGGGCTGCTTGCTTGTCTTGCCCCCTCAAACTTCTAACGTATCTTAAGTGGTCCGTGCCGCACGTCTCCGGCAGCTGTGGTCTGAAAATGCGAAGGTCTGCAGATAGTTCGCAGGCAGAAAAAACCAGGCTGGAAAGCTGTTGCTCAGCCTCATCTGCCCATGGCACTGCTCGCACAGAGGCACAGAGACTGGGGCTGCTTGCTCGTCTTGTTCCCTCAAACTTCAGACGTATCTTTGGGTGTCCGTGAAGGGGGCCTCCAGCAGCCCTGCTCTGAAAATGCGAACGTCTGCAGATAGCTCGCAGCCAGAAAGAGCTAGCCTGGAAAGCTGTTGCTCAGCCTCATCTGCCCATGGCACTGCTCGCACAGAGGCACAGAGACTGGGGCTGCTTGTTTGTCTTGCCACCTCAAACTTCTAACGTTGCTTTGGGGGTCCGTGCAGTGGTCACCCGGCAGCCATGCTCCGAAAACGGGAACGTCTGCAGATAGCTCTCAGGCAGAATGAGCTAGCCTGGAAAGCTGTTGCTCAGTCTCATCTGCCCATGGCACTGCTCGCACAGAGGCACAGAGACTGGGGCTGCTTGCTTGTCTTGCCACCTCAAACTTCAAATGTAGCTTTGGGTGTCCGTGCAGTGAGCCTCCGGCAGCCCTGCTCCCAAAAGGCGAACGTCTGAACAGAGCTCGCAACCAGAAAGAGCTAGCCTGGAAAGCTGTTGCTCAGCCTCATCTGCCCATGGCACTGCTCGCACAGAGGCACAGAGACTGGGGCTACTTGATTGTCTTGCCACCTCAAACTTCAAACGTAGCTTTGGGTGTCCGTGAAGGGGGCCTCCAGCAGCCCTGCTCTGAAAATGTGAACGTCTGCAGATAGCTAGCACCAGAAAGAGCTAGCCTGCAAAGCTGTTGCTCAGCCTCATCTGCCCATGGCACTGCTCGCACAGAGGCACAGAGACTGGGGCTGCTTGCTTGTCTTGCCACCTCAAACTTCACATGTATCTTTGGGGGGCCGTGCAGTGGGCCCCCGGCAGCCATGCTCCGAAAACGTGAAGGTATGAAGAGAGCTCGCAGCCAGAAAGAGCTAGCCTGGAAAGATGTTGCTCAGCCTCATTTGCCCGTGGCACTGCTCGCACAGAGGCACAGAGACTGGGGCTGCTTGCTTGTCTTGCCACCTCAAACTTCAAATGTAGCTTTGGGGGTCCATGAAGTGGGGCTCCAGCAGCCCTGCTCTGAAAATGCGAACGTCTGCAGATAGCTTGCAGGCAGAAAGAGCTAGCCTGGAAAGCTGTTGCTCAGCCTCATCTGCCCATGGCACTGCTCGCACAGAGGCACAGAGACTGGGGCTGCTTGCTTGTCTTGTCCCCTCAATCTTCAAACGTAGCTTTGGGTGTCTGTGAAGGGGGCCTCCATCAGCCCTGCTCTGAAAATGCGAACGTCTGCAGATAGCTAGCACCAGAAAGAGCTAGCCTGGAAAGCTGTTGCTCAGCCTCATCTGCCCATGGCACTGCTCGCACAGAGGCACAGAGACTGGGGCTGCTTGCTTGTCTTGCCACCTTAAAATTCAAACATATCTTTGGGGGTCCGTGCAGTGGGCCCCCGGCAACCATGCTCCGAAAACGCGAACGTCTGCAGATAGCTCGCAGCCAGAAAGAGCTAGCCTGGAAAGCTGTTGCTCAGCCTAATCTGCCCATGGCACTGCTCACACAGAGGCACAGAGACTGGGGGTGCTTGCTTGTCTTGCCACCTCAAACTTCAAACGTAGATTTGGGGGTCCGTGCAGGGGGTCTTTGGCAGGCCTGCTCCGAATATGGAGCGTCTGCAGATAACTCGGAGACAGAAAGAGCTAGCCTGGAAAGCTGTTGCTCAGCCTCATCTGCCCATGGCACTGCTCGCACAGAGGCACAGAGACTGGGGCTGCTTGCTTGTCTTGCCACCTCAAACTTCAAACGTAGCTTTGGGGATCCATGAAGGGGGCCTCCAGCATCCCTGCTCTTAAAATGCGAACGTCTGCCGATAGCTCGCAGGCAGAAAGAGCTAGCCTGGAAAGCTGTTGCTCAGCCTCATCTGCCCATGGCACTGCTCGCACAGAGGCACAGAGACTGGGGCTGCTTGCTTGTCTTGCCCCCTTGTCCTGGGTTTGGCCAGGACAGGGTTAATTTTCACCAGACTCCAGGAAGGGGCACAGCCGGGGGGTGGGGGCTGACCCCACCTGGCCAAACAGAGCCGGGTATTCCATACCATGGGACGTCACGCTGGGTTCCGGTGGGGGGGGAGCGGCGCGGCGGGAACGCACTCGCGGCTTGGGCGGGCGCAGCGCCGGTCCGGTTTCGGGAGAGCGGCTGTGTACGGTTCGTGGTTGTGTTTTCTCCTTATCTGTATCGTTGTTGTTCCTGTTTTCCCTCTGTTTGCTGTTCTGTTAAACTGCCCTTATCCCGACCCACCAGTTTTCTGCCTGTTTCTTTCCATTCTCCTCCGCACGCCGGCGGGGGGAGGGGCGGCCGCGTGGCGCTTTTGTTGCCGGCGGCAGCCGAAACCAAAACATTAAATTGGCGCCCAGACGTGGAGCGGGGATAACGGCAGGGCTGAGCAGCGGGTGTTAAAACTGTTTTCTTAGATTTTGTTAAATTTTGTTATAGGCATTTTACTGTGTTAGTTAAAGTCGCCGGCAAAAATGTTTCTGACTTTGATCAAATATCTGTGCTACGTAAATCCTTACTTCCTGTATGTGTTTGTGGCCGTGCTGTTTGTTACCTCGGGAAAAAAGATCAGGATGATGATTTTGCTGTACTGTACGATATCGACTTATGATATGATAACATCACTGTGCATGAAATTAGTCTTGTATTTGCATGCGGCACTGCGGTCATTTCCGTACCTCGGATCCTATGTCTTAGATTTTGTTAATAATCAAACCCAGTCTGTGGGGAAAGCCGAAGGGGATACCTTCCCCCACTCTTTCGCCCCCCCCCTCTCCCTCAGGCTGGTCCTAACTGCTTTTGAGAATTTCGAGTACCCCTGGGATGCTCAGGGCAGCACTCTCCTTTTGTTATGCCTCTTGAATGGGTTGCAGGTTTTGTTTAGAGTTAAGCAAGTCGTTAAGAACATCGTGCAGAGACCTGCCCCGGGGCCGGATAGCTGTGAGTGGCTGGGTGTGTGGGACAGCATGGGCAGGTGTCTAGAGCAGTGGGCACCCCCGGTGTGTTTTAAACTCACCCCTGAACAAATACAGAAACCGGACAAACTAGTAAAATATCTGAAAAAAGTGTGCTGCCACCCTGGGAATTCCAGAGAGACACAGATCACCACAATGTGCTGGGGTCTGGCCCATGCCTACCGAGCCCTGTTCAACACTGTTCAGTGCCTTAAAGGGGAAAGGGGGGGAAGCGAAGCGGCAGGCGCTGCAACTGGCGCTGCCCCCCCAGCCGGCCCTGCAGCCCCTCCAGCCCAGCAGGCAGTCCCAGCCCCCCCGACAGGCACCACGGCTGCTGCAGCCACAGCTGCAGGGTCTGCCTCGGTTTCCCCAGCGGACACAGCAGCTGCTCCAGCCCCAGCTCCAGCCACAGGCACAGTGACTGAGCCCAATGACCAACCTGTGCAGGTAGCAGTCGCCCCCGTAAAACTAAAGAAAGATGCAAAGAGAGCAGATCGCTCCGGGAGGGATGACGATGAGCCAGGGTCATCACGGGAGATAGAGACAGAGATCATCACCCGGTCCCTGTCCCTGGGCGAGCTGCGAGACATGCGGAAAGACTTCAGCCGCCACCCAGGCGAGCACATTGCCACCTGGCTGCTGCGGTGCTGGGATAATGGGGCCAGCAGCTTGGAATTAGAGGGCAAGGAAGCCAAGCAGCTGGGATCCCTGGCCAGGGATGGGGGCATTGACAAGGCCATTGGGAAAAAGGAACAAGTCCTCAGCCTCTGGAGGAGACTTCTGTCAGGCGTGAGGGAGAGGTACCCCTTCAGTGACGATTTTGTATGCTATCCTGGCAAGTGGACCAATATGGAAAGGGGTATTCAGTACTTGAGGGAATTAGCTGTGCGGGAGCTGGTTTACTGTGACACAGACGATGAGCAGGTACCCACAGACCCAGATGAACTCCAGTGCTCACAATCCATGTGGAGGAAGTTTGTGCGGAGCGCACCCTCCTCGCATGCCAACTCACTGGCAGTTGTAAACTGGAAAGGTAAAGACGCACCAACAGTGGACGAGGTGGCTGTCAGACTCCGCCAATATGAGGAAAGTCTCTCTTCCTCCCTTGTCTCAGCTGTGGAGAAACTGGCCCGGGAGGTCCGACAAATGAAAGAGAGTAGGTCCTACTCCCCACCTGTACGGGCCATCATCTCAGCTATTAGGGGCAAGCGTTTCCCTGCTCAGGAGAGGGAATACAGAGGCTACACACCACGGGGCACCCTGTGGTTTTACCTGCGTGACCACGGAGAGGACATGAGGAAGTGGGATGGAAAACCCACCTCAAGTCTAGAGGCCCGAGTACGTGAGTTGCGAGGTAAAACAATCACCAAAGGGGATTCTGTTAGGAAAAGTGCCGCTCCAGTTTCCAAAAGCCAGCTCTCCAGACCAGGTAGAAAGTTTGACCTTGATTCTGATCCTCTGGAGGGGACCTCCAAGTCATTTTTACAGCAGGTGAGCAGCAATTTCTCTGACGAGGATTAGAGGGGCCCTGCCTCCAGCCAGGTGGAGGAAAGGGACAACCGTGTCTATTGGACGGTGTGGATTCGGTGGCCTGGCACGTCAGATCCACAAGAGTATAAAGCTCTAGTGGACACTGGTGCACAGTGTACTTTAATGCCATCAGAGTTCAAAGGGTCAGAGTCCATTTGCATTTCGGGAGTGACAGGGGGGTCCCAAGAGCTGAGTCTACTGGAGGCTGAAGTGAGCCTCACTGGGCAGGACTGGCAGAAGCACCCCATTGTAACTGGCCCCGAGGCTCCGTGCATCCTTGGGATAGACTATCTTAGGAGAGGCTATTTCAAGGACCCAAAGGGGTATCGGTGGGCTTTTGGCATAGCTGCTGTGGAGACGGAAGAAATTAAACAGCTGTCCATTTTGCCTGGTCTCTCGGAGGATCCTTCCGTTGTGGGGTTGCTGAGGGTTGAAGAACAACAGGTACCCATCGCGACCACAACGGTGCACCGGCGACAGTATCGTACCAACCGAGACTCCCTTCTCCCCATTCATCAGCTGATCCGCCAGCTGGAGAGTCAAGGAGTGATCACCAAAACTCGCTCACCCTTTAATAGTCCCATATGGCCAGTGAGAAAATCTACTGGAGAGTGGAGACTGACAATAGACTACCGTGGCCTGAATGAAGTCACACCACCACTGAGTGCTGCCGTGCCAGACATGCTAGAACTTCAATATCAGCTGGAGTCAAAGGCAGCCAAGTGGTACGCTACAATTGACATCGCTAATGCATTCTTCTCCATCCCTTTGGCAGCAGAGTGCAGGCCACAGTTTGCTTTCACCTGGAGGGGCATCCAGTACACCTGGAATCGACTGCCCCAGGGGTGGAAACACAGTCCCACCATTTGCCATGGACTAATCCAGACTGCACTGGAAAAGGGTGAAGCCCCAGAACATCTGCAGTACATCGATGACATCATTATATGGGGCGACACAGCGGAGGAGGTTTTCGAGAAAGGGGAGAAAATAGTTCAGATCCTTCTGAAAGCCGGTTTCGCCATTAAGCGAAGTAAAGTCAAGGGACCTGCGCAAGAGATCCAGTTTTTGGGAATAAAATGGCAGGATGGGCGCCATCAAATCCCAATGGATGTCATCAACAAAATAGCAGCTATGTCTCCACCAACCAGCAAAAAAGGAAGCACAGGCCTTCCTGGGTGTTGTGGGTTTTTGGAGGATGCACATCCCAAATTATAGCCAGATTGTAAGTCCTCTGTACCACGTGACCCGGAAGAAGAATGATTTTGAATGGGGCCCTGAGCAACGACAGGCATTTGAACAGATTAAACGGGAGATAGTTCATGCCGTAGCCCTTGGTCCAGTCCGGTCAGGGCAAGATGTTAAAAACGTGCTCTACACCGCAGCCGGGGAGAATGGCCCAACCTGGAGTCTCTGGCAGAAAGCACCAGGGGAGACTCGAGGTCGACCCCTGGGGTTCTGGAGCCGGGGATACAAAGGATCCGAGGCCCGCTATACTCCCACTGAAAAAGAGATTCTGGCAGCATATGAAGGCGTTCGAGCTGCTTCAGAAGTGGTCGGCACTGAAGCACAGCTCCTCCTAGCACCACGATTGCCGGTCCTGGGCTGGATGTTCAAAGAGAGGGTCCCCTCTACGCATCATGCCACCGATGCTACGTGGAGTAAGTGGGTCGCTCTGATCACCCAGCGCGCCCGAATGGGAAACCCCAGTCGCCCAGGAATTCTGGAGGTCATCATGGACTGGCCAGAAGGCAAAGATTTTGGAGCATCGCCAGAGGAGGAGGTGACACGTGCTGAAGAGGCCCCACTGTATAACCAGCTGCCAGAAGATAAGAAACAGTATGCCCTGTTCACGGATGGGTCCTGTCGCATTGTGGGGAAGCAGAGGAGGTGGAAGGCTGCTGTATGGAGCCCTACACGACAAGTCGCGGAAACTGCCGAGGGAGAAGGTGAGTCCAGCCAGTTTGCAGAGGTGAAAGCCATCCAGCTGGCTTTAGACATTGCCAGTCGAGAGAAGTGGCCAGTGCTCTATCTTTACACCGACTCTTGGATGGTGGCCAATGCCTTGTGGGGGTGGCTGCAGCAATGGAAGAAGAACAACTGGCAGCGCAGAGGCAAACCTATCTGGGCTGCCCCATTGTGGCAAGATATTGCTGCCCGGCTAGAGCAGTTGGCTGTAAAAGTCCGTCACGTGGATGCCCACGTCCCTAAGAGTCGGGCCACTGAAGAACATCGAAACAACCACCAGGTAGATCAGGCTGCTAAGATTGAAGTGGCTCAGGTGGATCTGGACTGGCAACATAAGGGTGAACTCTTTATAGCTCGGTGGGCCCATGACACCTCGGGCCACCAAGGAAGAGACCATAACGACAGATGGAGCCTGAAGTCATGGATTAAATGAACTCAACGGACACTTTAGAGTGATGATCCATTGATTAAAGGAATGATATCTGGAGACAGGAGAAGTGGTGGTGATCAGCTGGACAATGGGGGACCTGGGCATGACATAGATGGTATGGAATAAGGGGTGGATAATGTCCTGGGTTTGGCCAGGACAGGGTTAATTTTCACCAGACTCCAGGAAGGGGCACAGCCGGGGGGTGGGGGCTGACCCCACCTGGCCAAACAGAGCCGGGTATTCCATACCATGGGACGTCACGCTGGGTTCCGGTGGGGGGGGAGCGGCGCGGCGGGAACGCACTCGCGGCTTGGGCGGGCGCAGCGCCGGTCCGGTTTCGGGAGAGCGGCTGTGTACGGTTCGTGGTTGTGTTTTCTCCTTATCTGTATCGTTGTTGTTCCTGTTTTCCCTCTGTTTGCTGTTCTGTTAAACTGCCCTTATCCCGACCCACCAGTTTTCTGCCTGTTTCTTTCCATTCTCCTCCGCACGCCGGCGGGGGGAGGGGCGGCCGCGTGGCGCTTTTGTTGCCGGCGGCAGCCGAAACCAAAACACCCCTCAAACTTCTAACGTATCTTTGGGTGTCCGTGAAGGGGGCCTCTAGCAGCCCTGCTCTGAAAATGCGGACGTCTGCAGATAGATCGCAGGCAGAAAGAGCTAGCCTGGAAAGCTGTTGCTCAGCCTCATCTGCCCATGGCACTGCTCGCACAGAGGCACAGAGACTGGGGCTGCTTGCTTGTCTTGTCTCCTCAAACTTCAGACGTAGCTTTGGGGGTATGGGCAGGGGGCCTCCAGCAGCCCTGCTCTGAAAATGCGAACGTCTGCAGATAGCTCGCATCCAGAAAGAGCTAGCCTGGAAAGCTGTTGCTCAGCCTCATCTGCCCATGGCACTGCTCGCACAGAGGCACAGAGACTGGGGCGGCTTGCTTGTCTTGCCACCTCAAACTTCAAACGTATCTTTGGGGGTCTGGGCAGGGGTCTTCGGCAGGCCTGCTCCGAAAACGGGAACGTCTGCAGATAGCTCGGAGGCAGAAAGAGCTAGCCTGGAAAGCTGTTGCTCAGCCTCATCTGCCCATGGCACTGCTCGCACAGAGGCACAGAGACTGGGGCTGCTTGCTTGTCTTGCCACCTCAAACTTCAAACGTAGCTTTGGGTTTCTTTGAAGGGGGCCTCCATCAGCCCTGCTCTGAAAATGCGAACGTCTGCAGATAGCTAGCACCAGAAAGAGCTAGCCTGGAAAGCTGTTGCTCAGCCTCATCTGCCCATGGCACTGCTCGCACAGAGGCACAGAGACTGGGGCTGCTTGCTTGTCTTGCCACCTCAAACTTCAAATGTATCTTTGGGGGTCCGTGCAGTTGGGCCCCCGGCAGCCATGCTCCGAAAACGCGAAGGTCTGAAGAGAGCTCGCAGCCAGAAAGAGCTAGCCTGGAAAGCAGTTGCTCAGCCTCATCTGCCCATGGCACTACTCGCACAGAGGCACAGAGACTGGGGCTGCTTGCTTGTCTTGTACCCTCAAACTTCAAACGTAGTTTTGGGGGTCTGGGCAGGGGGCGTTCGGCAGGCCTGGTCCGAAAATGGGAATGTCTGCAGATAGCTCGCAGGCAGAAAGAGCTAGCCTGGAAAGCTGTTGCTCAGCCTCATCTGCCCATGGCACTGCTCGCACAGAGGCACAGAGACTGGGGCTGCTTGCTTGTCTTGCCCCCTCAAACTTCTAACGTATCTTTGGGTGTCCGTGAAGGGGGCCTCTAGCAGCCCTGCTCTGAAAATGCGGACGTCTGCAGATAGATCGCAGGCAGAAAGAGCTAGCCTGGAAAGCTGTTGCTCAGCCTCATCTGCCCATGGCACTGCTCGCACAGAGGCACAGAGACTGGGGCTGCTTGCTTGTCTTGCCACCTCAAACTTCAAACGTAGCTTTGGGGGTCTGGGCAGGGGTCTTCGGCAGGCCTGCTCCGAAAACGGGAACGTCTGCAGATAGCTCGGAGGCAGAAAGAGCTAGCCTGGAAAGCTGTTGCTCAGCCTCATCTGCCCATGGCACTGCTCGCACAGAGGCACAGAGACTGGGGCTGCTTGCTTGTCTTGCCACCTCAAACTTCAAACGTAGCTTTGGGTTTCTTTGAAGGGGGCCTCCATCAGCCCTGCTCTGAAAATGCGAACGTCTGCAGATAGCTAGCACCAGAAAGAGCTAGCCTGGAAAGCTGTTGCTCAGCCTCATCTGCCCATGGCACTGCTCGCACAGAGGCACAGAGACTGGGGCTGCTTGCTTGTCTTGCCACCTCAAACTTCAAATGTATCTTTGGGGGTCCGTGCAGTTGGGCCCCCGGCAGCCATGCTCCGAAAACGCGAAGGTCTGAAGAGAGATCGCAGCCAGAAAGAGCTAGCCTGGAAAGCAGTTGCTCAGCCTCATCTGCCCATGGCACTGCTCGCACAGAGGCACAGAGACTGGCGCTGCTTGCTTGTCTTGTTTCCTCAAACTTCAAACGTAGCTTTGGAGGTCTGGGCAGGGGGCCTTCGGAAGGCCTCTTCGAAAATGGGAATGTCTGCAGATAGCTCGCAGGCAGAAAGAGCTAGCTTGGAAAGCTGTTGCTCAGCCTCATCTGCCCATGGCACTGCTTGCACAGAGGCACAGAGACTGGAGCTGATTGCTTGTCTTGCCACCTCAAACTTCAAACGTAGCTTTGAGTGTCTGTGAAGGGGGCCTCCAGCAGCCCTGCTCTGAAAATGCGAACGTCTGGAGATAGCTAGCACCAGAAAGAGCTAGCCTTGAAAGCTGTTGCTCAGCCTCATCTGCCCATGGCACTGCTCGCACAGAGGCACAGAGACTGGGGCTGCTTGCTTGTCTTGCCACCTCAAACTTCAAACGTAGCTTTGGGGGTCTGTGCAGTGGTCCCCCGGCAGCCATGCTCCCAAAACGCGAACGTCTGCAGATAGCTCGCAGCCAGAAAGAGCTAGCCTGGAAAGCTGTTGCTCAGCCTCATCTGCCCATGGCACTGCTCGCACAGAGGCACAGAGACTGGGGCTGCTTGCATGTCTTGCCACCTCAACCTTCAAACGTATCTTTGGGTGTCCGTGAAGGGGGCCTCTAGCAGCCCTGCTCTGAAAATGCGAACGTCTGCAGATAGCTAGCACCAGAAAGAGCTAGCCTGCAAAGCTGTTGCTCAGCCTCATCTGCCCATGGCACTGCTCGCACAGAGGCACAGAGACTGGGGCTGCTTGCTTGTCTTGCCACCTCAAACTTCAAATGTATCTTTGGGGGGCCGTGCAGTGGGCCCCCGGCAGCCATGCTCCGAAAACGTGAAGGTATGAAGAGAGCTCGCAGCCAGAAAGAGCTAGCCTGGAAAGATGTTGCTCAGCCTCATTTGCCCGTGGCACTGCTCGCACAGAGGCACAGAGACTGGGGCTGCTTGCTTGTCTTGGCCCCTCAAACTTCAAACGTAGCTTTGGGGGTCCATGAAGTGGGGCTCCAGCAGCCCTGCTCTGAAAATGCGAACGTCTGCAGATAGCTCGCAGGCAGAAATGCTAGCCTGGAAAGCTGTTGCTCAGCCTCATCTGCCCATGGCTCTGCTCGCACAGAGGCACAGATACTGGGGCTGCTTGCTTGTCTTGCCACCTCAAACTTCAAACGTAGCTTTGGGTGTCTGTGAAGGGGGCCTCCATCAGCCCTGCTCTGAAAATGCGAACGTCTGCAGATAGCTAGCACCAGAAAGAGCTAGCCTGCAAAGCTGTTGCTCAGCCTCATCTGCCCATGGCACTGCTCGCACAGAGGCACAGAGACTGGGGCTGCTTGCTTGTCTTGCCCCCTCAAACTTCTAACGTATCTTAAGTGGTCCGTGCCGCGCGTCTCCGGCAGCTGTGGTCTGAAAATGCGAAGGTCTGCAGATAGTTCGCAGGCAGAACAAACCAACCTGGAAAGCTGTTGCTCAGCCTCATCTGCCCATGGCACTGCTCGCACAGAGGCACAGAGACTGGGGCTGCTTGCTTGTCTTGTCCTCTCACACTTCAGACGTAGCTTTGGGGGTATGGGCAGGGGGCCTCCAGCAGCCCTGCTCTGAAAATGCGAACGTCTGGAGATAGCTCGCAGCCAGAAAGAGCTAGCCTGGAAAGCTGTTGCTCAGCCTCATCTGCCCATGGCACTGCTCACACAGAGGCACAGAGACTGGGGCTGCTTGCTTGTCTTGCCATCTCGAACTTCAAACGTATCTTTGGCTGTCCGTGAAGGGGGCCTCCAGCAGCCCTGCTGTGAAAACGCGAACGTCTGCAGATAGCTACCACCAGAAAGAGCTAGCCTGGAAAGCTGTTGCTCAGCCTCATCTGCCCATGGCACTGCTCGCACAGAGGCACAGAGACTGGGGCTGCTTGCTTGTCTTGCCCCCTCAAACTTCTAACGTATCTTAAGTGGTCCGTGCCGCGCGTCTCCGGCAGCTGTGGTCTGAAAATGCGAAGGTCTGCAGATAGTTCGCAGGCAGAAAAAACCAGCGTGGAAAGCTGTTGCTCAGCCTCATCTGCCCATGGCACTGCTCGCACAGAGGCACAGAGACTGGGGCTGCTTGCTTGTCTTGTCCCCTCAAACTTCAGACGTAGCTTTGGGGGTATGGGCAGGGGGCCTCCAGCAGCCCTGCTCTGAAAATGCGAACGTCTGCAGATAGCTCGCAGCCAGAAAGAGCTAGCCTGGAAAGCTGTTGCTCAGCCTCATCTGCCCATGGCACTGCTCGCACAGAGGCACAGAGACTGGGGCTGCTTGCTTGTCTTGCCACCTCAAACTTCAAACGTAGCTTTGGGGGTCTGTGCAGTGGTCCCCCGGGAGCCCTGCTCCCAAAACGCGAACGTCTGCAGATAGCTCGCAGCCAGAAAGAGCTAGCCTGGAAAGCTGTTGCTCAGCCTCATCTGCCCATGGCACTGCTCGCACAGAGGCACAGAGACTGGGGCTGCTTGCTTGTCTTGCCACCTCAACCTTCAAACGTATCTTTGGGTGTCCGTGAAGGGGGCCTCTAGCAGCCCTGCTCTGAAAATGCGAACGTCTGCAGATAGCTCGCAGGCAGAAAGAGCTAGCCTGGAAAGCTGTTGCTCAGCCTCATCTGCCCATGGCACTGCTCGCACAGAGGCACAGAGACAGGGGCTACTTGATTGTCTTGCCCCCTGAAACTTCAAACGTAGCTTTGGGTGTCCGTGAAGGGGGCCTCCAGCAGCCCTGCTCTGAAAATGCGAACGTCTGCAGATAGCTAGCACCAGAAAGAGCTAGCCTGCAAAGCTATTGCTCAGCCTCATCTGCCCATGGCACTGCTCGCACAGAGGCACAGAGACTGGGGCTGCTTGCTTGTCTTGCCACCTCAAACTTCAAATGTATCTTTGGGGGGCCGTGCAGTGGGCCCCCGGCAGCCATGCTCCGAAAACGTGAAGGTATGAAGAGAGCTCGCAGCCAGAAAGAGCTAGCCTGGAAAGATGTTGCTCAGCCTCATTTGCCCGTGGCACTGCTCGCACAGAGGCACAGAGACTGGGGCTGCTTGCTTGTCTTGGCCCCTCAAACTTCAAACGAAGCTTTGGGGGTCCATGAAGTGGGGCTCCAGCAGCCCTGCTCTGAAAATGCGAACGTCTGCAGATAGCTCGCAGGCAGAAAGAGCTAGCCTGGAAAGCTGTTGCTCAGCCTCATCTGCCCATGGCTCTGCTCGCACAGAGGCACAGATACTGGGGCTGCTTGCTTGTCTTGCCACCTCAAACTTCAAACGTAGCTTTGGGTGTCTGTGAAGGGGGCCTCCATCAGCCCTGCTCTGAAAATGCGAACGTCTGCAGATAGCTAGCACCAGAAAGAGCTAGCCTGCAAAGCTGTTGCTCAGCCTCATCTGCCCATGGCACTGCTCGCACAGAGGCACAGAGACTGGGGCTGCTTGCTTGTCTTGCCACCTTAAAATTCAAACATATCTTTGGGGGTCCGTGCAGTGGGCCCCCGGCAACCATGCTCCGAAAACGCAAACATCTGCAGATAGCTCGCAGGCAGAAAGAGCTAGCCTGGAAAGCTGTTGCTCAGCCTAATCTGCCCATGGCACTGCTCACACAGAGGCACAGAGACTGGGGCTGCTTGCATGTCTTGCCACCTCAAACTTCAAACGTAGCTTTGGGTGTCCGTGAAGGGGGCCTCTAGCAGCCCTGCTCTGAAAATGCGAACGTCTGCAGATAGCTCGCAGGCAGAAAGAGCTAGCCTGGAAAGCTGTTGCTCAGCCTCATCTGCCCATGGCACTGCTCGCACAGAGGCACAGAGACTGGGGCTGCTTGGTTAACATGCCACCTGAAACTTCAAACGTAGCTTTGGGTGTCCGTGAAGGGGGCCTCCAGCAGCCCTGCTCTGATAATGCGAACGTCTGCAGACAGATCGCAGGCAGAAAGAGCTAGCCTGGAAAGCTGTTGCTCAGCCTCATCTGCCCATGGCATTGCTCGCACAGAGGCGCAGAGACTGGGGCTGCTTGCTTGTCTTGCCCCCTCAAACTTCAAACGTAGATTTGGGTGTCCATGAAGGGGGCTTCCAGCAGCCCAGGTCTGAAAATGGGAATGTCTGCAGATAGCTCGCAGCCAGAAAGAGCTAGCCTGGAAAGCTGTTGCTCAGCCTCATCTGCCCATGGCACTGCTCGCACAGAGGCACAGAGACTGGGGCTGCTTGCTTGTCTTGCCATCTCGAACTTCAAACGTATCTTTGGCTGTCCGTGAAGGGGGCCTCCAGCAGCCCTGCTGTGAAAACGCGAACGTCTGCAGATAGCTACCACCAGAAAGAGCTAGCCTCGAAAGCTGTTGCTCAGCCTCATCTGCCCATGGCACTGCTCGCACAGAGGCACAGAGACTGGGGCTGCTTGCTTGTCTTGCCCCCTCAAACTTCTAACGTATCTTAAGTGGTCCGTGCCGCGCGTCTCCGGCAGCTGTGGTCTGAAAATGCGAAGGTCTGCAGATAGTTCGCAGGCAGAAAAAACCAGCGTGGAAAGCTGTTGCTCAGCCTCATCTGCCCATGGCACTGCTCGCACAGAGGCACAGAGACTGGGGCTGCTTGCTTGTCTTGTCCCCTCAAACTTCAGACGTAGCTTTGGGGGTATGGGCAGGGGGCCTCCAGCAGCCCTGCTCTGAAAATGCGAACGTCTGCAGATAGCTCGCAGCCAGAAAGAGCTAGCCTGGAAAGCTGTTGCTCAGCCTCATCTGCCCATGGCACTGCTCGCACAGAGGCACAGAGACTGGGGCTGCTTGCTTGTCTTGCCACCTCAAACTTCAAACGTAGCTTTGGGGGTCTGTGCAGTGGTCCCCCGGCAGCCCTGCTCCCAAAACGCGAACGTCTGCAGATAGCTCGCAGGCAGAAAGAGCTAGCCTGGAAAGCTGTTGCTCAGCCTCATCTGCCCATGGCACTGCTCGCACAGAGGCACAGAGACTGGGGATGCTTGCATGTCTTGCCACCTCAACCTTCAAACGTATCTTTGGGTGTCCGTGAAGGGGGCCTCTAGCAGCCCTGCTCTGAAAATGCGAACGTCTGCAGATAGCTCGCAGGCAGAAAGAGCTAGCCTGGAAAGCTGTTGCTCAGCCTCATCTGCCCATGGCACTGCTTGCACAGAGGCACAGAGACAGGGGCTACTTGATTGTCTTGCCCCCTGAAACTTCAAACGTAGCTTTGGGTGTCCGTGAAGGGGGCCTCCAGCAGCCCTGCTCTGAAAACGCGAACGTCTGCAGATAGCTAGCACCAGAAAGAGCTAGCCTGCAAAGCTATTGCTCAGCCTCATCTGCCCATGGCACTGCTCGCACAGAGGCACAGAGACTGGGGCTGCTTGCTTGTCTTGCCACCTCAAACTTCAAATGTATCTTTGGGGGGCCGTGCAGTGGGCCCCCGGCAGCCATGCTCCGAAAACGTGAAGGTATGAAGAGAGCTCGCAGCCAGAAAGAGCTAGCCTGGAAAGAAGTTGCTCAGCCTCATTTGCCCGTGGCACTGCTCGCACAGAGGCACAGAGACTGGGGCTGCTTGCTTGTCTTGGCCCCTCAAACTTCAAACGAAGCTTTGGGGGTCCATGAAGTGGGGCTCCAGCAGCCCTGCTCTGAAAATGCGAACGTCTGCAGATAGCTCGCAGGCAGAAAGAGCTAGCCTGGAAAGCTGTTGCTCAGCCTCATCTGCCCATGGCTCTGCTCGCACAGAGGCACAGATACTGGGGCTGCTTGCTTGTCTTGCCACCTCAAACTTCAAACGTAGCTTTGGGTGTCTGTGAAGGGGGCCTCCATCAGCCCTGCTCTGAAAATGCGAACGTCTGCAGATAGCTAGCACCAGAAAGAGCTAGCCTGCAAAGCTGTTGCTCAGCCTCATCTGCCCATGGCACTGCTCGCACAGAGGCACAGAGACTGGGGCTGCTTGCTTGTCTTGCCACCTTAAAATTCAAACATATCTTTGGGGGTCCGTGCAGTGGGCCCCCGGCAACCATGCTCCGAAAACGCAAACATCTGCAGATAGCTCGCAGGCAGAAAGAGCTAGCCTGGAAATCTGTTGCTCAGCCTAATCTGCCAATGGCACTGCTCACACAGAGGCACAGAGACTGGGGGTGCTTGCTTGTCTTGCCACCTCAAACTTCAAACGTAGATTTGGGGGTCTGTGCAGGGGGTCTTTGGCAGGCCTACTCCGAAAATAGGAGCGTCTGCAGATAACTCGGAGACAGAAAGAGCTAGCCTGGAAAGCTGTTGCTCAGCCTCATCTGCCCATGGCACTGCTCGCACAGAGGCACAGAGACTGGGGCTGCTTGCTTGTCTTGCCATCTCGAACTTCAAACGTATCTTTGGCTGTCCGTGAAGGGGGCCTCCAGCAGCCCTGCTGTGAAAACGCGAACGTCTGCAGATAGCTCGCAGCCAGAAAGAGCTAGCCTGGAAAGCTGTTGCTCAGCCTCATCTGCCCATGGCACTGCTCGCACAGAGGCACAGAGACTGGGGCTGCTTGCTTGTCTTGCCCCCTCAAACTTCTAACGTATCTTAAGTGGTCCGTGCCGCGCGTCTCCGGCAGCTGTGGTCTGAAAATGCGAAGGTCTGCAGATAGTTCGCAGGCAGAAAAAACCAGCCTGGAAAGCTGTTGCTCAGCCTCATCTGCCCATGGCACTGCTCGCACAGAGGCACAGAGACTGGGGCTGCTTGCTTGTCTTGTCCCCTCAAACTTCAGACGTAGCTTTGGGGGTATGTGCAGGGGGCCTCCAGCAGCCCTGCTCTGAAAATGCGAACGTCTGCAGATAGCTCGCAGGCAGAAAGAGCTAGCCTGGAAAGCTGTTGCTCAGCCTCATCTGCCCATGGCACTGCTCGCACAGAGGCACAGAGACTGGGGCTGCTTGCTTGTCTTGCCACCTCAAACTTCAAACGTAGCTTTGGGGGTCTGTGCAGTGGGCCCCCGGCAGCCCTGCTCCCAAAACGCGAACGTCTGCAGATAGCTCGCAGCCAGAAAGAGCTAGCCTGGAAAGCTGTTGCTCAGCCTCATCTGCCCATGGCACTGCTCGCACAGAGGCACAGAGACTGGGGCTGCTTGCATGTCTTGCCACCTCAACCTTCAAAAGTATTTTTGGGTGTCCGTGAAGGGGGCCTCTAGCAGCCCTGCTCTGAAAATGCGAACGTCTGCAGATAGCTCGCAGGCAGAAAGAGCTAGCCTGGAAAGCTGTTGCTCAGCCTCATCTGCCCATGGCACTGCTCGCACAGAGGCACAGAGACTGGGGCTACTTGATAGTCTTGCCCCCTGAAACTTCAAACGTAGCTTTGGGTGTCCGTGAAGGGGGCCTCCAGCAGCACTGCTCTGAAAATGCGAACGTCTGCAGATAGCTAGCACCAGAAAGAGCTAGCATGCAAAGCTGTTGCTCAGCCTCATCTGCCCATGGCACTGCTCGCACAGAGGCACAGAGACTGGGGCTGCTTGCTTGTCTTGCCACCTCAAACTTCAAACGTAGCTTTGGGTGTCTGTGAAGGGGGCCTCCATCAGCCCTGCTCTGAAAATGCGAACGTCTGCAGATAGCTAGCACCAGAAAGAGCTAGCCTGGAAAGCTGTTGCTCAGCCTCATCTGCCCATGGCACTGCTCGCACAGAGGCACAGAGACTGGGGCTGCTTGCTTGTCTTGCCACCTCAAACTTCAAATGTAGCTTTGGGGGTCCGTGCAGTGGGCCCCCGGCAACCATGCTCCGAAAACGCAAACGTCTGCAGATAGCTCGCAGGCAGAAAGAGCTAGCCTGGAAAGCTGTTGCTCAGCCTCATCTGCCCATGGCACTGCTCACACAGAGGCACAGAGACTGGGGGTGCTTGCTTGTCTTGCCACCTCAAACTTCAAACGTAGATTTGGGGGTCTGTGCAGGGGGCCTTCGGCAGGCCTACTCCGAAAATAGGAGCGTCTGCAGATAACTCGAAGACAGAAAGAGCTAGCCTGGAAAGCTGTTGCTCAGCCTCATCTGCCCATGGCACTGCTCGCACAGAGGCACAGAGACTGGAGCTGCTTGCTTGTCTTGCCACCTCAAACTTCAAAAGTAGATTTGGGGTTCATGAAGGGGGCCTCCAGCAGCCCTGCTCTGAAAATGCGAACGTCTGGAGATAGCTAGCACCAGAAAGAGCTAGCCTGGAAAGCTGTTGCTCAGCCTCATCTGCCCATGGCACTGCTCGCACAGAGGCACAGAGACTGGGGCTGCTTGCATGTCTTGCCACCTCAAACTTCAAACGTAGCTTTGGGGGTCTGTGCAGTGGTCCCCCGGCAGCCATGCTCCCAAAACGCGAACGTCTGCAGATAGGTCGCAGGCAGAAAGAGCTAGCCTGGAAAGCTGTTGCTCAGCCTCATCTGCCCATGGCACTGCTCGCACAGAGGCACAGAGACTGGGGCTGCTTGCATGTCTTGCCACCTCAACCTTCAAACGTATCTTTGGGTGTCCGTGAAGGGGGCCTCTAGCAGCCCTGCTCTGAAAATGCGAACGTCTGCAGATAGCTCGCAGGCAGAAAGAGCTAGCCTGGAAAGCTGTTGCTCAGCCTCATCTGCCCATGGCACTGCTCGCACAGAGGCACAGAGACTGGGGCTGCTTGGTTAACATGCCACCTGAAACTTCAAACGTAGCTTTGGGTGTCCGTGAAGGGGGCCTCCAGCAGCCCTGTTCTGATAACGCGAACGTCTGCAGACAGATCGCAGGCAGAAAGAGCTAGCCTGGAAAGCTGTTGCTCAGCCTCATCTGCCCATGGCATTGCTCGCACAGAGGCGCAGAGACTGGGGCTGCTTGCTTGTCTTGCCCCCTCAAACTTCAAACGTAGATTTGGGTGTCCATGAAGGGGGCCTCCAGCAGCCCAGGTCTGAAAATGGGAATGTCTGCAGATAGATCGCAGCCAGAAAGAGCTAGCCTGGAAAGCTGTTGCTCAGCCTCATCTGCCCATGGCACTGCTCGCACAGAGGCACAGAGACTGGGGCTGCTTGCTTGTCTTGCCATCTCGAACTTCAAACGTATCTTTGGCTGTCCGTGAAGGGGGCCTCCAGCAGCCCTGCTGTGAAAACGCGAACGTCTGCAGATAGCTACCACCAGAAAGAGCTAGCCTGGAAAGCTGTTGCTCAGCCTCATCTGCCCATGGCACTGCTCGCACAGAGGCACAGAGACTGGGGCTGCTTGCTTGTCTTGCCACCTCAAACTTCTAACGTATCTTAAGTGGTCCGTGCCGCGCGTCTCCGGCAGCTGTGGTCTGAAAATGCGAAGGTCTGCAGATAGCTCGCAGGCAGAAAAAACCAGCCTGGAAAGCTGTTGCTCAGCCTCATCTGCCCATGGCACTGCTCGCACAGAGGCACAGAGACTGGGGCTGCTTGCTTGTCTTGTCCCCTCAAACTTCAGACGTAGCTTTGGGGGTATGGGCAGGGGGCCTCCAGCAGCCCTGCTCTGAAAATGCGAACGTCTGCAGATAGCTCGCAGCCAGAAAGAGCTAGCCTGGAAAGCTGTTGCTCAGCCTCATCTGCCCATGGCACTGCTCGCACAGAGGCACAGAGACTGGGGCTGCTTGCTTGTCTTGCCACCTCAAACTTCAAACGTAGCTTTGGGGGTCTGTGCAGTGGTCCCCCGGAAGCCCTGCTCTGAAAATGCGAACGTCTGCAGATAGCTCGCAGGCAGAAAGAGCTAGCCTGGAAAGCTGTTGCTCAGCCTCATCTGCCCATGGCACTGCTCGCACAGAGGCACAGAGACTGGGGCTACTTGATTGTCTTGCCCCCTGAAACTTCAAACGTAGCTTTGGGTGTCCGTGAAGGGGGCCTCCAGCAGCCCTGCTCTGAAAATGCGAACGTCTGCAGATAGATAGCACCAGAAAGAGCTAGCATGCAAAGCTGTTGCTCAGCCTCATCTGCCCATGGCACTGCTCGCACAGAGGCACAGAGACTGGGGCTGCTTGCTTGTCTTGCCACCTCAAACTTCAAATGTATCTTTGGGGGGCCGTGCAGTGGGCCCCCGGCAGCCATGCTCCGAAAACGTGAAAGTCTGAAGAGAGCTCGCAGCCAGAAAGAGCTAGCCTGGAAAGATGTTGCTCAGAATCATTTGCCCGTGGCACTGCTCGCACAGATGCACAGAGACTGGGGCTGCTTGCTTGTCTTGCCACCTCAAACTTCAAACGTAGATTTGGGGGTCTGTGCAGGGGGCCTTTTCAGGCCTGCTCCGAAAATGGGAGCGTCTGCAGATAACTCGGAGGCAGAAAGAGCTAGCCTGGAAAGCTGTTGCTCAGCCTCATCTGCCCATGGCACTGCTCGCACAGAGGCACAGAGACTGGGGCTGCTTGCTTGTCTTGCCACCTCAAAATTCAAACGTATCTTTGGGTGTCCGTGAAGGGGGCCTCCAGCAGCCCTGCTCTGAAAACGCGAACGTCTGCAGATAGCTACCACCAGAAAGAGCTAGCCTGGAAAGCTGTTGCTCAGCCTAATCCGCCCATGGCACTGCTCACACAGAGGCACAGAGACTGGGGCTGCTTGCTTGTCTTGCCACCTCAAACTTCAAATGTATCTTTGGGTGTTCGTGCAGTGAGCCTCCGGCAGCCCTGCTCCCAAAAGGAGAACGTCTGAAGAGAGCTCGCAGGCAGAAAGAGCTAGCCTGGAAAGCTGTTGCTCAGCCTCATCTGCCCATGGCACTGCTCGCACAGAGGCACAGAGACTGGGGGTGCTTGCTTGTCTCTCCACCTCAAACTTCAAACGTAGATTTGGGGGTCTGTGCAGGGGGCCTTTGGCAGGCCTGCTCCGAAAATGGGAGCGTCTGCAGATAACTCGGAGGCAGAAAGAGCTAGCCTGGAAAGCTGTTGCTCAGCCTCATCTGCCCATGGCACTGCTCGCACAGAGGCACAGAGACTGGGGCTGCTTGCTTGTCTTGCCCCCTCAAACTTCTAACGTATCTTAAGTGGTCCGTGCCGCGCGTCTCCGGTAGCTGTGGTCTGAAAATGCGAAGGTCTGCAGATAGTTCGCAGGCAGAAAAAAACAGCCTGGAAAGCTGTTGCTCAGCCTCATCTGCCCATGGCACTGCTCGCACAGAGGCACAGAGACTGGGGCTGCTTGCTTAACATGCCACCTCACACTTCAAACGTAGCTTTGGGTGTCCGTGAAGGGGGCCTCCAGCAGCCCTGCTCTGAAAATGCGTAAGTCAGCAGATATCTCTTAGCCAGAAAGATCTAGCCTGGAAAGCTGTTGCTCAGCCTCATCTGCCCATGGCACTGCTTGCACAGAGGCACAGAGACTGGGGCTTCTTGCTTGTCTTGCCCCCTCAAACTTCAAACGTATCTTTGGGTGTCCGTGAAGGAGGCCTCCAGCAGCCCTGCTCTGAAAATGCGAACGTCTGCAGATAGCTCGCAGGCAGAAAGAGCTAGCCTGGAAAGCTGTTGCTCAGCCTCATCTGCCCATGGCACTGCTCGCACAGAGGCACAGAGACTGGGGATGCTTGCTTAACATGCCACCTCACATTTCAAACGTAGCTTTGGGTGTCCGTGAAGGGGGCCTCCAGCAGCCCAGGTCTGAAAACGGGAACGTCTGCAGATAGCTCGCAGGCAGAAAGAGCTAGCCTGGAAAGCTGTTGCTCAGCCTCATCTGCCCATGGCACTGCTCGCACAGAGGCACAGAGACTGGGGCTGCTTGCTTGTCTTGCCACCTCAAACTTCAAACGTAGATTTGGGTGTCCATGAAGGGGGCCTCCAGCAGCGCAGGTCTGAAAATGGGAATGTCTGCAGATAGATCGCAGCCAGAAAGAGCTAGCCTGGAAAGCTGTTGCTCAGCCTCATCTGCCCATAGCACTGCTCGCACAGAGGCACAGAGACTGGGGCTGCTTGCTTGTCTTGCCACCTCAAACTTCAAACGTATCTTTGGGTGTCCGTGAAGGGGGCCTCCAGCAGCCCTGCTCTGAAAACGCGAACGTCTGCAGATAGCTACCACCAGAAAGAGCTAGCCTGGAAAGCTGCTGCTCAGCCTAATCCGCCCATGGCACTGCTCACACAGAGGCACAGAGACTGGGGCTGCTTGCTTGTCTTGCCACCTCAAACTTCAAATGCATTTTTGGGTGTTCGTGCAGTGAGCCTCCGGCAGCCCTGCTCCCAAAAGGAGAACTTCTGAAGAGAGCTCACAGGCAGAAAGAGCTAGCCTGGAAAGCTGTTGCTCAGCCTCATCTGCCCATGGCACTGCTCGCACAGAGGCACAGAGACTGGGGGTGCTTGCTTGTCTTGCCACCTCAAACTTCAAACGTAGATTTGGGGGTCTGTGCAGGGGGCCTTTGGCAGGCCTGCTCCAAAAATGGGAGCGTCTGCAGATAACTCGGAGGCAGAAAGAGCTAGCCTGGAAAGCTGTTGCTCAGCCTCATCTGCCCATGGCACTGCTTGCACAGAGGCACAGAGACTGGGGCTGCTTGCTTGTCTTGCCCCCTCAAACTTCAAACGTATCTTTGGGTGTCCGTGAAGGGGGCCTCTAGCAGCCCTGCTCTGAAAATGCGAACGTCTGCAGATAGCTCGCAGGCAGAAAGAGCTAGCCTGGAAAGCTGTTGCTCAGCCTCATCTGCCCATGGCACTGCTCGCACAGAGGCACAGAGACTGGGGCTGCTGGCTTAACATGTCACCTGAAACTTCAAACGTAGCTTTGGGTGTCCGTGAAGGGGGCCTCCAGCAGCCCTGTTCTGATAATGCGAACGTCTGCAGACAGATCGCAGGCAGAAAGAGCTAGCCTGGAAAGCTGTTGCTCAGCCTCATCTGCCCATGGCATTGCTCGCACAGAGGCGCAGAGACTGGGGCTGCTTGCTTGTCTTGCCCCCTCAAACTTCAAACGTAGATTTGGGTGTCCATGAAGGGGGCCTCCAGCAGCCCAGGTCTGAAAATGGGAATGTCTGCAGATAGATCGCAGCCAGAAAGAGCTAGCCTGGAAAGCTGTTGCTCAGCCTCATCTGCCCATGGCACTGCTCGCACAGAGGCACAGAGACTGGGGCTGCTTGCTTGTCTTGCCATCTCGAACTTCAAACGTATCTTTGGCTGTCCGTGAAGGGGGCCTCCAGCAGCCCTGCTGTGAAAACGCGAACGTCTGCAGATAGCTACCACCAGAAAGAGCTAGCCTGGAAAGCTGTTGCTCAGCCTCATCTGCCCATGGCACTGCTCGCACAGAGGCACAGAGACTGGGGCTGCTTGCTTGTCTTGCCCCCTCAAACTTCTAACGTATCTTAAGTGGTCCGTGCCGCGCGTCTCCGGCAGCTGTGGTCTGAAAATGCGAAGGTCTGAAGATAGTTCGCAGGCAGAAAAAACCAGCCTGGAAAGCTGTTGCTCAGCCTCATCTGCCCATGGCACTGCTCGCACAGAGGCACAGAGACTGGGGCTGCTTGCTTGTCTTGTCCCCTCAAACTTCAGACGTACCTTTGGGGGTATGGGCAGGGGGCCTGCAGCAGCCCTGCTCTGAAAATGCGAACGTCTGCAGATAGCTCGCAGCCAGAAAGAGCTAGCCTGGAAAGCTGTTGCTCAGCCTCATCTGCCCATGGCACTGCTCGCACAGAGGCACAGAGACTGGGGCTGCTTGCATGTCTTGCCACTTCAAACTTCAAAAGTATCTTTGGGTGTCCGTGAAGGGGGCCTCCAGCAGCCCTGCTCTCATAATGCGAACGTATGCAGACAGATCGCAGGCAGAAAGAGCTAGCCTGGAAAGCTGTTGCTCAGCCACATCTGCATATGGCACTGCTCGCACAGAGGCACAGAGACTGGGGCTGCTTGCTTGTCTTGCCCCCTCAAACTTCAAACGTAGACGTGGGTGTCCATGAAGGGGGCCTCCAGCAGCCCTGCTCTGAAAATGGGAATGTCTGCAGATCGATCGCAGGCAGAAAGAGCTAGCCTGGAAAGCTGTTGCTCAGCCTCATCTGCCCATGGCACTGCTCGCACAGAGGCACAGAGACTGGGGCTGCTTGCTTGTCTTGCCACCTCAAACTTCAAACGTAGATTTGGGTGTCCATGAAGGGGGCCTCCAGCAGCGCAGGTCTGAAAATGGGAATGTCTGCAGATAGATCGCAGCCAGAAAGAGCTAGCCTGGAAAGCTGTTGCTCAGCCTCATCTGCCCATAGCACTGCTCGCACAGAGGCACAGAGACTGGGGCTGCTTGCTTGTCTTGCCACCTCAAACTTCAAACGTATCTTTGGGTGTCCGTGAAGGGGGCCTCCAGCAGCCCTGCTCTGAAAACGCGAACGTCTGCAGATAGCTAGCACCAGAAAGAGCTAGCCTGGAAAGCTGTTGCTCAGCCTAATCCGCCCATGGCACTGCTCGCACAGAGGCACAGAGACTGGGGCTGCTTGCTTGTCTTGCCACCTCAAACTTCAAACGTATCTTTGGGTGTCCATGAAGGGGGGCTCCAGCAGCCCTGCTCCGAAAACGCGAAGGTCTGAAGAGAGCTCACAGCCAGAAAGTGCTAGCCTGGAAAGCTGTTGCTCAGTCTCATCTGCCCATGGCACTGCTCGCACAGAGGCACAGAGACTGGGGCTGCTTGCTTGTCTTGCCCCCTCAAACTTCAAACGTAGCTTTGGGGGTCTGGGCAGGGGGCCTTCGGAAGGCCTCGTCCGAAAATGGGAATGTCTGCAGATAGCTCGCAGGCAGAAAGAGCTAGCCTGGAAAGCTGTTGCTCAGCCTCATCTGCCCATGGCACTGCTTGCGCAGAGGCACAGAGACTGGGGCTGCTTGCTTTTCTTGCCACCTCAAACTTCAAACGTAGCTTTGGGTGTCCGTGAAGGGGGCCTCCAGCAGCCCTGCTCTGAAAATACGAACGTCTGGAGATAGCTAGCACCAGAAAGAGCAAGCCTGGAAAGCTGTTGCTCAGCCTCATCTGCCCATGGCACTGCTCGCACAGAGGCACAGAGACTGGGGCTGCTTGCTTGTCTTGCCACCTCAAACTTCAAATGTATATTTGGGGGTCCGTGCAGTGGTCCCCCGGCAGCCATGCTCCGAAAACGGGAACGTCTGCAGATAGCTCGCAGGCAGAATGAGCTAGCCTGGAAAGCTGTTGCTCAGCCTCATCTGTCCATGGCACTGCTCACACAGAGGCACAGAGACTGGGGCTGCTTGCTTGTCTTGCCACCTCAAACTTCAAACGTAGCTTTGGGTGTCCGTGCAGTGAGCCTCCGGCAGCCCTGCTCCCAAAAGGCGAACGTCTGAACAGAGCTCGCAGGCAGAAAGAGCTAGCCTGGAAAGCTGTTGCTCAGCCTCATCTGCCCATGGCACTGCTCGCACAGAGGCACAGAGACTGGGGCTGCTTGGTTGTCTTGCCCCCTCAAACTTCAAACGTAGCTTTGGGTGTCCGTGAAGGGGGCCTCCAGCAGCCCTGCTCTGAAAATGCGAACGTCTGCAGATAGCTAGCACCAGAAAGAGCTAGCCTGGAAAGCTGTTGCTCAGCCTCATCTGCCCATGGCACTGCTCGCACAGAGGCACAGAGACTGGGGCTGCTTGCTTGTCTTGTTCGCTCAAACTTCAAACGTAGCTTTGGGGGTCTGGGCAGGGGGCCTTCGGAAGGCCTCGTCCGAAAATGGGAATGTCTGCAGATAGATCGCAGCCAGAAAGAGCTAGCCTGGAAAGCTGTTGCTCAGCCTCATCTGCCCATGGCACTGCTCGCACAGAGGCACAGAGACTGGGGCTGCTTGCTTGTCTTGCCACCTCAAACTTCAAACGTATCTTTGGGTGTTCCTGAAGGGGGCCTCCAGCAGCCCTGCTATGAAAACGCGAACGTCTGCAGATAGCTAGCACCAGAAAGAGCTAGCCTGGAAAGCTGTTGCTCAGTCTCATCTGCCCATGGCACTGCTCACACAGAGGCACAGAGACTGGGGCTGCTTGCTTGTCTTGCCACCTTAAAATTCAAACGTATCTTTGGGGGTCCGTGCAGTGGGCCCCGGCAGCCATGCTCCGAAAACGCGAAGGTCTGAAGAGAGCTCGCAGCCAGAAAGAGCTAGCCTGGAAAGCTGTTGCTCAGCCTCATCTGCCCATGGCACTGCTCACACAGAGGCACAGAGACTCGGGCTGCTTGCTTGTATTGCCCCCTCAAAATTCAAATGTAGCTTTGGGTTTTCGTGCAGTGAACCTCCGGCAGCCCTGCTCCCAAAAGGCGAACGTCTGCAGATAGCTCTCAGTCAGAAAAAGCTAGCCTGGAAAGCTGTTGCTCAGCCTCATCTGCCCATGGCACTGCTCACACAGAGGCACAGAGACAGGGGCTGCTTGATTGTCTTGCCACCTCAAACTTCAAACGTAGCTTTGTGTGTCCGTGAAGGGGGCCTCCAGCAGCCCTGCTCTGAAAATGCGAACGTCTGCAGATAGCTAGCACCAGAAAGAGCTAGCCTGCAAAGCTGTTGCTCAGCCTCATCTGCCCATGGCACTGCTCGCACAGAGGCACAGAGACTGGGGCTGCTTGCTTGTCTTGCCACCTCAAACTTCAAATGTATCTTTGGGGAGCCGTGCAGTGGGCCCCCGGCAGCCATGCTCCGAAAACGTGAAGGTCTGAAGAGAGCTCGCAGCCAGAAAGAGCTAGCCTGGAAAGATGTTGCTCAGCCTCATCTGCCCGTGGCACTGCTCGCCCATAGGCACAGAGACTGGGGCTGCTTGCTTGTCTTGCCACCTCAAACTTCAAACGTAGCTTTGGGGGTCCATGAAGGGGGGCTCCAGCAGCCCTGCTCTGAAAATGCGAACGTCTGCAGATAGCTCGCAGGCAGAAAGAGCTATCCTGGAAAGCTGTTGCTCAGCCTCATCTGCCCATGGCACTGCTCACACAGAGGCACAGAGACTGGGGCTGCTTGGTTAACATGCCACCTGAAACTTCAAACGTAGCTTTGGGTGTCCGTGAAGGGGGCCTCCAGCAGCCCTGCTCTCATAATGCGAACGTCTGCAGACAGATCGCAGGCAGAAAGAGCTAGCCTGGAAAGCTGTTGCTCAGCCACATCTGCATATGGCACTGCTCGCACAGAGGCACAGAGACTGGGGCTGCTTGCTTGTCTTGCCCCCTCAAACTTCAAACGTAGATGTGGGTGTCCATGAAGGGGGCCTCCAGCAGCCCTGCTCTGAAAATGGGAATGTCTGCAGATCGATCGCAGGCAGAAAGAGCTAGCCTGGAAAGCTGTTGCTCAGCCTCATCTGCCCATGGCACTGCTCGCACAGAGGCACAGAGACTGGGGCTGCTTGCTTGTCTTGCCACCTCAAACTTCAAACGTATCTTTGGGTGTCCATGAAGGGGGGCTCCAGCAGCCCTGCTCCGAAAACGCGAAGGTCTGAAGAGAGCTCACAGCCAGAAAGAGCTAGCCTGGAAAGCTGTTGCTCAGTCTCATCTGCCCATGGCACTGCTCGCACAGAGGCACAGAGACTGGGGCTGCTTGCTTGTCTTGCCCCCTCAAACTTCAAACGTAGCTTTGGGGGTCTGGGCAGGGGGCCTTCGGAAGGCCTCGTCCGAAAATGGGAATGTCTGCAGATAGCTCGCAGGCAGAAAGAGCTAGCCTGGAAAGCTGTTGCTCAGCCTCATCTGCCCATGGCACTGCTTGCACAGAGGCACAGAGACTGGGGCTGCTTGCTTTTCTTGCCACCTCAAACTTCAAACGTAGCTTTGGGTGTCCGTGAAGGGGGCCTCCAGCAGCCCTGCTCTGAAAATACGAACGTCTGGAGATAGCTAGCACCAGAAAGAGCAAGCCTGGAAAGCTGTTGCTCAGCCTCATCTGCCCATGGCACTGCTCGCACAGAGGCACAGAGACTGGGGCTGCTTGCTTGTCTTGCCACCTCAAACTTCAAATGTATATTTGGGGGTCCGTGCAGTGGTCCCCCGGCAGCCATGCTCCGAAAACGGGAACGTCTGCAGATAGCTCGCAGGCAGAATGAGCTAGCCTGGAAAGCTGTTGCTCAGCCTCATCTGTCCATGGCACTGCTCACACAGAGGCACAGAGACTGGGGCTGCTTGCTTGTCTTGCCACCTCAAACTTCAAACGTAGCTTTGGGTGTCCGTGCAGTGAGCCTCCGGCAGCCCTGCTCCCAAAAGGCGAACGTCTGAACAGAGCTCGCAACCAGAAAGAGCTAGCCTGGAAAGCTGTTGCTCAGCCTCATCTGCCCATGGCACTGCTCGCACAGAGGCACAGAGACTGGGGCTGCTTGGTTGTCTTGCCCCCTCAAACTTCAAACGTAGCTTTGGGTGTCCGTGAAGGGGGCCTCCAGCAGCCCTGCTCTGAAAATGCGAACGTCTGCAGATAGCTAGCACCAGAAAGAGCTAGCCTGCAAAGCTGTTGCTCAGCCTCATCTGCCCATGGCACTGCTCGCACAGAGGCACAGAGACTGGGGCTGCTTGCTTGTCTTGCCACCTCAAACTTCAAATGTAGCTTTGGGGGGCCGTGCAGTGGGCCCCCGGCAGCCATGCTCCGAAAACGTGAAGGTATGAAGAGAGCTCGCAGCCAGAAAGAGCTAGCCTGGAAAGCTGTTGCTCAGCCTCATCTGCCCATGGCACTGCTCGCACAGAGGCACAGAGACTGGGGCTGCTTGCTTGTCTTGCCACCTTAAAATTCAAACATATCTTTGGGGGTCCGTGCAGTGGGCCCCCGGCAACCATGCTCCCAAAAGGCGAACGTCTGAAGAGAGCTCGCAGGCAGAAAGAGCTAGCCTGGAAAGCTGTTGCTCAGCCTCATCTGCCCATGGCACTGCTCACACAGAGGCACAGAGACTGGGGCTGCTTGCTTGTCTTGCCACCTCAAACTTCAAACGTAGCTTTGGGTGTCTGTGAAGGGGGGCTCCAGCAGCCCTGCTCTGAAAATGCGAACGTCTGAAGAGAGCTCGCAGCCAGAAAGAGCTAGCCTGGAAAGCTGTTGCTCAGCCTCATCTGCCCATGGCACTGCTCACACAGAGGCACAGAGACTGGGGCTGCTTGCTTGTCTTGCCACCTCAAACTTCAAATGTAGCTTTGGGTGTTCGTGCAGTGAGCCTCCGGCAGCCCTGCTCCCAAAAGGCGAAAGTCTGAAGAGAGCTCGCAGGCAGAAAGAGCTAGCCTGGAAAGCTGTTGCTCAGCCTCATCTGCCCATGGCACTGCTCGCACAGAGGCACAGAGACTGGGGCTGCTTGCTTGTCTTGGCCCCTCAAACTTCAAACGTAGCTTTGGGGGTCCATGAAGTGGGGCTCCAGGAGCCCTGCTCTGAAAATGCGAACGTAAGCAGATAGCTCGCAGGCAGAAAGAGCTAGCCTGGAAAGCTGTTGCTCAGCCTCATCTGCCCATGGCACTGCTCACACAGAGGCACAGAGACTGGGGCTGCTTGCTTGTCTTGCCACCTCAAACTTCAAACGTAGCTTTGGGGGTCTGTGAAGAGGGGCTCCAGCAGCCCTGCTCTGAAAATGCGAACGTCTGCAGATAGCTAGCACCAGAAAGAGCTAGCCTGCAAAGCTGTTGCTCAGCCTCATCTGCCCATGGCACTGCTCGCACAGAGGCACAGAGACTGGGGCTGCTTGCTTGTCTTGCCACCTTAAAATTCAAACATATCTTTGGGGGTCCGTGCAGTGGGCCCCCGGCAACCATGCTCCGAAAACGCAAACGTCTGCAGATAGCTCGCAGGCAGAAAGAGCTAGCCTGGAAAGCTGTTGCTCAGCCTAATCTGCCCATGGCACTGCTCGCACAGAGGCACAGAGACTGGGGCTGCTTGCTTGTCTTGCCATCTCAAACTTGAAACGTAGCTTTGGGGGTCCATGAAGGGGGGCTCCAGCAGCCCTGCTCTGATAATGCGAACGTCTGCAGATAGCTCGCAGGCAGAAAGAGCTAGCCTGGAAAGCTGTTGCTCAGCCTCATCTGCCCATGGCACTGCTCACACAGAGGCACAGAGACTGGGGCTGCTTGCTTGTCTTGTCACCTCAAAATTCAAACGTATCTTTGGGTGTCTGTGAAGGGGGCCTCCATCAGCCCTGCTCTGAAAATGCGAACGTCTGCAGATAGCTAGCACAAGAAAGAGCTAGCCTGCAAAGCTGTTGCTCAGCCTCATCTGCCCATGGCACTGCTCGCACAGAGGCACAGAGACTGGGGCTACTTGCTTGTCTTGTTCCCTCAAACTTCAAACGTAGCTTTGGGGGTCTGGGCAGTGGGCCTTCGGAAGGCCTCGTCCGAAAATGGGAATGTCTGCAGATAGCTCGCAGCCAGAAAGAGCTAGCCTGGAAAGCTGTTGCTCAGCCTCATCTGCCCATGGCACTGCTTGCACAGAGGCACAGAGACTGGGGCTGCTTGCTTTTCTTGCCACCTCAAACTTCAAACGTAGCTTTGGGTGTCCGTGAAGGGGGCCTCCAGCAGCCCTGCTCTGAAAATACGAACGTCTGGAGATAGCTAGCACCAGAAAGAGCAAGCCTGGAAAGCTGTTGCTCAGCCTCATCTGCCCATGGCACTGCTCGCACAGAGGCACAGAGACTGGGGCTGCTTGCTTGTCTTGCCACCTCAAACTTCAAATGTATATTTGGGAGTCCGTGCAGTGGTCCCCCGGCAGCCATGCTCCGAAAACGGGAAAGTCTGCAGATAGCTCGCAGGCAGAATGAGCTAGCCTGGAAAGCTGTTGCTCAGCCTCATCTGTCCATGGCACTGCTCACACAGAGGCACAGAGACTGGGGCTGCTTGCTTGTCTTGCCACCTCAAACTTCAAACGTAGCTTTGGGTGTCCGTGCAGTGAGCCTCCGGCAGCCCTGCTCCCAAAAGGCGAACGTCTGAACAGAGCTCGCAATCAGAAAGAGCTAGCCTGGAAAGCTGTTGCTCAGCCTCATCTGCCCATGGCACTGCTCGCACAGAGGCACAGAGACTGGGGCTGCTTGGTTGTCTTGCCACCTCAAACTTCAAACGTACCTTTGGGTGTCCGTGAAGGGGGCCTCCAGCAGCCCTGCTCTGAAAATGCGAACGTCTGCAGATAGCTAGCACCAGAAAGAGCTAGCCTGCAAAGCTGTTGCTCAGCCTCATCTGCCCATGGCACTGCTCGCACAGAGGCACAGAGACTGGGGCTGCTTGCTTGTCTTGCCACATCAAACTTCAAATGTATCTTTGGGGGGCCGTGCAGTGGGCCCCCGGCAGCCATGCTCCGAAAACGTGAAGGTATGAAGAGAGCTCGCAGCCAGAAAGAGCTAGCCTGGAAAGCTGTTGCTCAGCCTCATCTGCCCATGGCACTGCTCGCACAGAGGCACAGAGACTGGGGCTGCTTGCTTGTCTTGCCACCTTAAAATTCAAACATATCTTTGGGGGTCCGTGCAGTGGGCCCCCGGCAACCATGCTCCGAAAACGCAAACGTCTGAAGAGAGCTCGCAGCCAGAAAGAGCTAGCCTGGAAAGCTGTTGCTCAGCCTAATCTGCCCATGGCACTGCTCACACAGAGGCACAGAGACTCGGGCTGCTTGCTTGTCTTGCCACCTCAAACTTCAAATGTAGCTTTGGGTGTTCGTGCAGTGAGCCTCCGGCAGCCCTGCTCCCAAAAGGCGAACGTCTGAAGAGAGCTCGCAGGCAGAAAGAGCTAGCCTGGAAAGCTGTTGCTCAGCCTCATCTGCCCATGGCACTGCTCACACAGAGGCACAGAGACTGGGGCTGCTTGCTTGTCTTGTCACGTCAAAATTCAAACGTATCTTTGGGTGTCTGTGAAGGGGGCCTCCATCAGCCCTGCTCTGAAAATGCGAACGTCTGCAGATAGCTAGCACAAGAAAGAGCTAGCCTGCAAAGCTGTTGCTCAGCCTCATCTGCCCATGGCACTGCTCGCACAGAGGCACAGAGACTGGGGCTACTTGCTTGTCTTGTTCCCTCAAACTTCAAACGTAGCTTTGGGGGTCTGGGCAGTGGGCCTTCGGAAGGCCTCGTCCGAAAATGGGAATGTCTGCAGATAGCTCGCAGCCAGAAAGAGCTAGCCTGGAAAGCTGTTGCTCAGCCTCATCTGCCCATGGCACTGCTTGCACAGAGGCACAGAGACTGGGGCTGCTTGCTTGTCTTGCCACCTCAAACTTCAAACGTAGCTTTGGGTGTCCGTGAAGGGGGCCTCCAGCAGCCCTGCTCTGAAAATGCGAACGTCTGGAGATAGCTAGCACCAGAAAGAGCTAGCCTGGAAAGCTGTTGCTCAGCCTCATCTGCCCATGGCACTGCTCGCACAGAGGCACAGAGACTGGGGCTGCTTGCTTGTCTTGCCCCCTCAAACTTCAAACGTAGATTTGGATGTCCATGAAGGGGGCCTCCAGCAGCCCAGGTCTGAAAATGGGAATGTCTGCAGATAGATCGCAGCCAGAAAGAGCTAGCCTGGAAAGCTGTTGCTCAGCCTCATCTGCCCATGGCACTGCTCGCACAGAGGCACAGAGACTGGGGCTGCTTGCTTGTCTTGCCACCTCAAACTTCAAACGTATCTTTGGCTGTCCGTGAAGGGGGCCTCCAGCAGCCCTGCTATGAAAACGCGAACGTCTGCAGATAGCTAGCACCAGAAAGAGCTAGCCTGGAAAGCTGTTGCTCAGTCTCATCTGCCCATGGCACTGCTTGCACAGAGGCACAGAGACTGGGGCTGCTTGCTTGTCTTGCCACCTCAAACTTCAAACGTAGCTTTGGGTGTCCGTGAAGGGGGCCTCCAGCAGCCCTGCTCTGAAAATGCGAACGTCTGGAGATAGCTAGCACCAGAAAGAGCTAGCCTGGAAAGCTGTTGCTCAGCCTCATCTGCCCATGGCACTGCTCGCACAGAGGCACAGAGACTGGGGCTGCTTGCTTGTCTTGCCCCCTCAAACTTCAAACGTAGATTTGGATGTCCATGAAGGGGGCCTCCAGCAGCCCAGGTCTGAAAATGGGAATGTCTGCAGATAGATCGCAGCCAAAAAGAGCTAGCCTGGAAAGCTGTTGCTCAGCCTCATCTGCCCATGGCACTGCTCGCACAGAGGCACAGAGACTGGGGCTGCTTGCTTGTCTTGCCACCTCAAACTTCAAACGTATCTTTGGCTGTCCGTGAAGGGGGCCTCCAGCAGCCCTGCTATGAAAACGCGAACGTCTGCAGATAGCTAGCACCAGAAAGAGCTAGCCTGGAAAGCTGTTGCTCAGTCTCATCTGCCCATGGCACTGCTCACACAGAGGCACAGAGACTGGGGGTGCTTGCTTGTCTTGCCACCTCATACTTCAAACGTAGATTTGGGGTCCATGAAGGGAGCCTTTGGCAGGCCTGCTCCGAAAATGGGAACGTCTGCAGATAACTCGGAGGCAGAAAGAGCTAGCCTGGAAAGCTGTTGCTCAGCCTCATCTGCCCATGGCACTGCTCGCACAGAGGCACAGAGACTGGGGCTGCTTGCTTGTCTTGTCCCCTCAAACTTCAGACGTAGGTTTGGGGGTATGGGCAGGGGGCCTCCAGCAGCCCTGCTCTGAAAATGCGAACATCTGGAGATAGCTCGCAGCCAGAAAGAGCTAGCCTGGAAAGCTGTTGCTCAGCCTCATCTGCCCATGGCACTGCTCGCACAGAGGCACAGAGACTGGGGCTGCTTGGTTAACATGCCACCTGAAACTTCAAACGTAGCTTTGGGTGTCCGTGAAGGGGGCCTCCAGCAGCCCTGCTCTGATAATGCGAACGTCTGCAGACAGATCGCAGGCAGAAAGAGCTAGCCTGGAAAGCTGTTGCTCAGCCTCATCTGCCCATGGCACTGCTCGCACAGAGGCACAGAAACTGGGGCTGCTTGCTTGTCTTGCCCCCTCAAACTTCAAACGTAGATTTGGGTGTCCATGAAGGGGGCCTCCAGCAGCCCAGGTCTGAAAATGGGAATGTCTGCAGATAGATCGCAGCCAGAAAGATCTAGCCTGGAAAGCTGTTGCTCAGCCTCATCTGCCCATGGCACTGCTCGCACAGAGGCACAGAGACTGGGGCTGCTTGCTTGTCTTGTCCCCTCAAACTTCAAACGTAGCTTAGGTGGTCTGTGCCGGGCGCCTCCGGCAGCCCTGCTCCGAAAATGCGAACGTCTGCAGATAGCTCGCAGGCAGAAAGAGCTAGCCTGGAAAGCTGTTGCTCAGCCTCATCTGCCCATGGCACTGCTCGCACAGAGGCACAGAGACTGGGGCTGCTTGCTTGTCTTGTCCCCTCAAACTTCAAACGTAGCTTAGGTGGTCTGTGCCGGGCGCCTCCGGCAGCCCTGCTCCGAAAATGCGAACGTCTGCAGATAGCTCGCAGGCAGAAAGAGCTAGCCTGGAAAGCTGTTGCTCAGCCTCATCTGCCCATGGCACTGCTCGCACAGAGGCACAGAGACTGGGGCTGCTTGCTTGTCTTGTCCCCTCAAACTTCAATTGTAGCTTAGGTGGTCCGTGCCGGGCGCCTCCGGCAGCCCTGCTCCGAAAATGCGAACGTCTGCAGATAGCTCGCAGGCAGAAAGAGCTAGCCTGGAAAGCTGTTGCTCAGCCTCATCTGCCCATGGCACTGCTCGCACAGAGGCACAGAGAATGGGGCTGCTTGCTTGTCTTGCCACCTTAAAATTCAAACATATCTTTGGGGGTCCGTGCAGTGGGCCCCCGGCAACCATGCTCCGAAAACGCAAACGTCTGAAGAGAGCTCGCAGGCATAAAGAGCTAGCCTGCAAAGCTGTTGCTCAGCCTCATCTGCCCATGGCACTGCTCGCACAGAGGCACAGAGACTGGGGCTACTTGCTTGTCTTGTTCCCTCAAACTTCAAACGTAGCTTTGGGGGTCTGGGCAGTGGGCCTTCGGAAGGCCTCGTCCGAAAATGGGAATGTCTGCAGATAGCTCGCAGCCAGAAAGAGCTAGCCTGGAAAGCTGTTGCTCAGCCTCATCTGCCCATGGCACTGCTTGCACAGAGGCACAGAGACTGGGGCTGCTTGCTTTTCTTGCCACCTCAAACTTCAAACGTAGCTTTGGGTGTCCGTGAAGGGGGCCTCCAGCAGCCCTGCTCTGAAAATACGAACGTCTGGAGATAGCTAGCACCAGAAAGAGCAAGCCTGGAAAGCTGTTGCTCAGCCTCATCTGCCCATGGCACTGCTCGCACAGAGGCACAGAGACTGGGGCTGCTTGCTTGTCTTGCCACCTCAAACTTCAAATGTATATTTGGGGGTCCGTGCAGTGGTCCCCCGGCAGCCATGCTCCGAAAACGGGAAAGTCTGCAGATAGCTCGCAGGCAGAATGAGCTAGCCTGGAAAGCTGTTGCTCAGCCTCATCTGTCCATGGCACTGCTCACACAGAGGCACAGAGACTGGGGCTGCTTGCTTGTCTTGCCACCTCAAACTTCAAACGTAGCTTTGGGTGTCCGTGCAGTGAGCCTCCGGCAGCCCTGCTCCCAAAAGGCGAACGTCTGAACAGAGCTCGCAATCAGAAAGAGCTAGCCTGGAAAGCTGTTGCTCAGCCTCATCTGCCCATGGCACTGCTCGCACAGAGGCACAGAGACTGGGGCTGCTTGGTTGTCTTGCCCCCTCAAACTTCAAACGTACCTTTGGGTGTCCGTGAAGGGGGCCTCCAGCAGCCCTGCTCTGAAAATGCGAACGTCTGCAGATAGCTAGCACCAGAAAGAGCTAGCCTGCAAAGCTGTTGCTCAGCCTCATCTGCCCATGGCACTGCTCGCACAGAGGCACAGAGACTGGGGCTGCTTGCTTGTCTTGCCACATCAAACTTCAAATGTATCTTTGGGGGGCCGTGCAGTGGGCCCCCGGCAGCCATGCTCCGAAAACGTGAAGGTATGAAGAGAGCTCGCAGCCAGAAAGAGCTAGCCTGGAAAGCTGTTGTTCAGCCTCATCTGCCCATGGCACTGCTCGCACAGAGGCACAGAGACTGGGGCTGCTTGCTTGTCTTGCCACCTTAAAATTCAAACATATCTTTGGGGGTCCGTGCAGTTGGCCCCCGGCAACCATGCTCCGAAAACGCAAACGTCTGAAGAGAGCTCGCAGCCAGAAAGAGCTAGCCTGGAAAGCTGTTGCTCAGCCTAATCTGCCCATGGCACTGCTCACACAGAGGCACAGAGACTCGGGCTGCTTGCTTGTCTTGCCACCTCAAACTTCAAATGTAGCTTTGGGTGTTCGTGCAGTGAGCCTCCGGCAGCCCTGCTCCCAAAAGGCGAACGTCTGAAGAGAGCTCGCAGGCAGAAAGAGCTAGCCTGGAAAGCTGTTGCTCAGCCTCATCTGCCCATGGCACTGCTCACACAGAGGCACAGAGACTGGGGCTGCTTGCTTGTCTTGTCACGTCAAAATTCAAACGTATCTTTGGGTGTCTGTGAAGGGGGCCTCCATCAGCCCTGCTCTGAAAATGCGAACGTCTGCAGATAGCTAGCACAAGAAAGAGCTAGCCTGCAAAGCTGTTGCTCAGCCTCATCTGCCCATGGCACTGCTCGCACAGAGGCACAGAGACTGGGGCTACTTGCTTGTCTTGTTCCCTCAAACTTCAAACGTAGCTTTGGGGGTCTGGGCAGTGGGCCTTCGGAAGGCCTCGTCCGAAAATGGGAATGTCTGCAGATAGCTCGCAGCCAGAAAGAGCTAGCCTGGAAAGCTGTTGCTCAGCCTCATCTGCCCATGGCACTGCTTGCACAGAGGCACAGAGACTGGGGCTGCTTGCTTGTCTTGCCACCTCAAACTTCAAACGTAGCTTTGGGTGTCCGTGAAGGGGGCCTCCAGCAGCCCTGCTCTGAAAATGCGAACGTCTGGAGATAGCTAGCACCAGAAAGAGCTAGCCTGGAAAGCTGTTGCTCAGCCTCATCTGCCCATGGCACTGCTCGCACAGAGGCACAGAGACTGGGGCTGCTTGCTTGTCTTGCCCCCTCAAACTTCAAACGTAGATTTGGATGTCCATGAAGGGGGCCTCCAGCAGCCCAGGTCTGAAAATGGGAATGTCTGCAGATAGATCGCAGCCAGAAAGAGCTAGCCTGGAAAGCTGTTGCTCAGCCTCATCTGCCCATGGCACTGCTCGCACAGAGGCACAGAGACTGGGGCTGCTTGCTTGTCTTGCCACCTCAAACTTCAAACGTATCTTTGGCTGTCCGTGAAGGGGGCCTCCAGCAGCCCTGCTATGAAAACGCGAACGTCTGCAGATAGCTAGCACCAGAAAGAGCTAGCCTGGAAAGCTGTTGCTCAGTCTCATCTGCCCATGGCACTGCTCACACAGAGGCACAGAGACTGGGGGTGCTTGCTTGTCTTGCCACCTCATACTTCAAACGTAGATTTGGGGTCCATGAAGGGAGCCTTTGGCAGGCCTGCTCCGAAAATGGGAACGTCTGCAGATAACTCGGAGGCAGAAAGAGCTAGAATGGAAAGCTGTTGCTCAGCCTCATCTGCCCATGGCACTGCTCGCACAGAGGCACAGAGACTGGGGCTGCTTGCTTGTCTTGCCACCCTAAAATTCAAACATATATTTGGGGGTCCGTGCAGTGGGCCCCCGGCAACCATGCTCCGAAAACGCAAATGTCTGAAGAGAGCTCGCAGCCAGAAAGAGCTAGCCTGGAAAGCTGTTGCTCAGCCTAATCTGTCCATGGCACTGCTCACACAGAGGCACAGAGACTGGGGCTGCTTGCTTGTCTTGCCATCTCAAACTTCAAATGTAGCTTTGGGAGTTCGTGCAGTGAGCCTCCGGCAGCCCTGCTCCCAAAAGGCGAACGTCTGAAGAGAGCTCGCAGGCAGAAAAAGCTAGCCTGGAAAGCTGTTGCTCAGCCTCATCTGCCCATGGCACTGCTCGCACAGAGGCACAGAGACTGGGGCTGCTTGCTTGTCTTGCCACCTCAAACTTCAAATGTAGCTTTGGGGGTCCATGAAGGGGGGCTCCAGCAGCCCTGCTCTGATAATGCGAACGTCTGCAGATAGCTCGCAGGCAGAAAGAGCTAGCCTGGAAAGCTGTTGCTCAGCCTCATCTGCCCATGGCACTGCTCACACAGAGGCACAGAGACTGGGGCTGCTTGCATGTCTTGTCACCTCAAAATTCAAACGTATCTTTGAGTGTCTGTGAAGGGGGCCTCCATCAGCCCAGGTCTGAAAATGGGAACGTCTGCAGATAGATCGCAGCCAGAAAGAGCTAGCCTGGAAAGCTGTTGCTCAGCCTCATCTGCCCATGGCACTGCTCGCACAGAGACACAGAGACTGGGGCTGCTTGCTTGTCTTGCCACCTCAAACTTCAAACGTATCTTTGGGTGTCCGTGAAGGGGGCCTCCAGCAGCCCTGCTCTGAAAACGCGACCGTCTGCAGATAGCTAGCACCAGAAAGAGCTAGCCTGGAAAGCTGTTGCTCAGCCTCATCTGCCCATGGCACTGCTCGCACAGAGGCACAGAGACTGGGGCTGCTTGCTTGTCTTGCCACCTCAAACTTCAAACGTAGCTTTGGGTGTCTGTGAAGGGGGGCTCCAGCAGCCCTGCTCTGAAAATGCGAACGTCTGAAGAGAGCTCGCAGCCAGAAAGAGCTAGCCTGCAAAGCTGTTGCTCAGCCTAATCTGCCCATGGAACTGCTCACACAGATGCACAGAGACTGGGGCTGCTTGCTTGTCTTGCCACCTCAAACTTCAAACGTATCTTTGGGTGTTCTTGAAGGGGGCCTCCAGCAGCCCTGCTATGAAAACGCGAACGTCTGCAGATAGCTAGCACCAGAAAGAGCTAGCCTGGAAAGCTGTTGCTCAGTCTCATCTGCCCATGGCACTGCTCACACAGAGGCACAGAGACTGGGGGTGCTTGCTTGTCTTGCCACCTCATACTTCAAACGTAGATTTGGGGTCCATGAAGGGAGCCTTTTCAGGCCTGCTCCGAAAATGGGAACGTCTGCAGATAACTCGGAGGCAGAAAGAGCTAGAATGGAAAGCTGTTGCTCAGCCTCATCTGCCCATGGCACTGCTCGCACAGAGGCACAGAGACTGGGGCTGCTTGCTTGTCTTGTCCCCTCAAACTTCAGACGTAGGTTTGGGGGTATGGGCAGGGGGCCTCCAGCAGCCCTGCTCTGAAAATGCGAACATCTGCAGATAGCTCGCAGGCAGAAAGAGCTAGCCTGGAAAGCTGTTGCTCAGCCTCATCTGCCCATGGCACTGCTCGCACAGAGGCACAGAGACTGGGGCTGCTTGGTTAACATGCCACCTGAAACTTCAAACGTAGCTTTGGGTGTCCGTGAAGGGGGCCTCCAGCAGCCCTGCTCTGATAATGCGAACGTCTGCAGACAGATCGCAGGCAGAAAGAGCTAGCCTGGAAAGCTGTTGCTCAGCCTCATCTGCCCATGGCACTGCTCGCACAGAGGCACAGAGACTGGGGCTGCTTGCTTGTCTTGCCCCCTCAAACTTCAAACGTAGATTTGGGTGTCCATGAAGGGGGCCTCCAGCAGCCCAGGTCTGAAAATGGGAATGTCTGCAGATAGCTCGCAGCCAGAAAGATCTAGCCTGGAAAGCTGTTGCTCAGCCTCATCTGCCCATGGCACTGCTCGCACAGAGGCACAGAGACTGGGGCTGCTTGCTTGTCTTGCCACCTCAAACTTCAAACGTATCTTTGGGTGTCCGTGAAGGGGGCCTCCAGCAGCCCTGCTCTGAAAACGCGACCGTCTGCAGATATCTAGCACCAGAACAGAGCTAGCCTGGAAAGCTGTTGCTCAGCCTCATCTGCCCATGGCACTGCTCGCACAGAGGCACAGAGACTGGGGCTGCTTGCTTGTCTTGCCACCTCAAACTTCAAACGTAGCTTTGGGTGTCTGTGAAGGGGGGCTCCAGCAGCCCTGCTCTGAAAATGCGAACGTCTGAAGAGAGCTCGCAGCCAGAAAGAGCTAGCCTGGAAAGCTGTTGCTCAGCCTCATCTGCCCATGGCACTGCTCACACAGAGGCACAGAGACTGGGGCTGCTTGCTTGTCTTGCCACCTCAAACTTCAAATGTAGCTTTGGGTGTTCGTGCAGTGAGCCTCCGGCAGCCCTGCTCCCAAAAGGCGAACGTCTGAAGAGAGCTCGCAGGCAGAAAGAGCTAGCCTGGAAAGCTGTTGCTCAGCCTCATCTGCCCATGGCACTGCTCGCACAGAGGCACAGAGACTGGGGCTGCTTGCTTGTCTTGCCACCTCAAACTTCAAACGTAGCTTTGGGGGTCCATGAAGTGGGGCTCCAGCAGCCCTGCTCTGAAAATGGGAATGTCTGCAGATAGCTCGCAGGCAGAAAGAGCTAGCCTGGAAAGCTGTTGCTCAGCCTCATCTGCCCATGGCACTGCTCGCACAGAGGCACAGAGACTGGGGCTGCTTGCTTGTCTTGCCACCTCAAACTTCAAACGTAGCTTTGGGTGTCTGTGAAGGGGGGCTCCAGCAGCCCTGCTCTGAAAATGCGAACGTCTGCAGATAGCTAGCACCAGAAAGAGCTAGCCTGCAAAGCTGTTGCTCAGCCTCATCTGCCCATGGCACTACTCGCACAGAGGCACAGAGACTGGGGCTGCTTGCTTGTCTTGCCACCTTAAAATTCAAACATATCTTTGGGGGTCCGTGCAGTGGGCCCCCGGCAACCATGCTCCGAAAACGCAAACGTCTGAAGAGAGCTCGCAGGCATAAAGAGCTAGCCTGGAAAGCTGTTGCTCAGCCTCATCTGCCCATGGCACTGCTCGCACAGAGGCACAGAGACTGGGGCTGCTTGCTTGTCTTGCCACCTTAAAATTCAAACATATCTTTGGGGGTCCGTGCAGTGGGCCCCCGGCAACCATGCTCCGAAAACGCAAATGTCTGAAGAGAGCTCGCAGCCAGAAAGAGCTAGCCTGGAAAGCTGTTGCTCAGCCTCATCTGCCCATGGCACTGCTCACACAGAGGCACAGAGACTGGGGCTGCTTGCTTGTCTTGCCATCTCAAACTTCAAATGTAGCTTTGGGAGTTCGTGCAGTGAGCCTCCGGCAGCCCTGCTCCCAAAAGGCGAACGTCTGAAGAGAGCTCGCAGGCAGAAAGAGCTAGCCTGGAAAGCTGTTGCTCAGCCTCATCTGCCCATGGCACTGCTCGCACAGAGGCACAGAGACTGGGGCTGCTTGCTTGTCTTGCCACCTCAAACTTCAAATGTAGCTTTGGGGGTCCATGAAGGGGGGCTCCAGCAGCCCTGCTCTGATAATGCGAACGTCTGCAGATAGCTCGCAGGCAGAAAGAGCTAGCCTGGAAAGCTGTTGCTCAGCCTCATCTGCCCATGGCACTGCTCACACAGAGGCACAGAGACTGGGGCTGCTTGCATGTCTTGTCACCTCAAAATTCAAACGTATCTTTGAGTGTCTGTGAAGGTGGCCTCCATCAGCCCAGGTCTGAAAATGGGAATGTCTGCAGATAGATCGCAGCCAGAAAGAGCTAGCCTGGAAAGCTGTTGCTCAGCCTCATCTGCCCATGGCACTGCTCGCACAGAGACACAGAGACTGGGGCTGCTTGCTTGTCTTGCCACCTCAAACTTCAAACGTATCTTTGGGTGTCCGTGAAGGGGGCCTCCAGCAGCCCTGCTCTGAAAACGCGACCGTCTGCAGATAGCTAGCACCAGAAAGAGCTAGCCTGGAAAGCTGTTGCTCAGCCTCATCTGCCCATGGCACTGCTCGCACAGAGGCACAGAGACTGGGGCTGCTTGCTTGTCTTGCCACCTCAAACTTCAAACGTAGCTTTGGGTGTCTGTGAAGGGGGGCTCCAGCAGCCCTGCTCTGATAATGCGAACGTCTGAAGAGAGCTCGCAGGCAGAAAGAGCTAGCCTGGAAAGCTGTTGCTCAGCCTCATCTGCCCATGGCACTGCTCACACAGAGGCACAGAGACTGGGGCTGCTTGCTTGTCTTGTCACCTCAAAATTCAAACGTATCTTTGGGTGTCTGTGAAGGGGGCCTCCATCAGCCCTGCTCTGAAAATGCGAACGTCTGCAGATAGATAGCACAAGAAAGAGCTAGCCTGCAAAGCTGTTGCTCAGCCTCATCTGCCCATGGCACTGCTCGCACAGAGGCACAGAGACTGGGGCTGCTTGCTTGTCTTGTTCCCTCAAACTTCAAACGTAGCTTTGGGGGTCTGGGCAGGGGGCCTTCGGAAGGCCTCGTCCGAAAATGGGAATGTCTGCAGATAGCTCGCAGCCAGAAAGAGCTAGCCTGGAAAGCTGTTGCTCAGCCTCATCTGCCCATGGCACTGCTCGCACAGAGGCACAGAGACTGGGGCTGCTTGCTTGTCTTGCCACCTCAAACTTCAAACGTATCTTTGGGTGTTCTTGAAGGGGGCCTCCAGCAGCCCTGCTATGAAAACGCGAACGTCTGCAGATAGCTAGCACCAGAAAGAGCTAGCCTGGAAAGCTGTTGCTCAGTCTCATCTGCCCATGGCACTGCTCACACAGAGGCACAGAGACTGGGGGTGCTTGCTTGTCTTGCCACCTCATACTTCAAACGTAGATTTGGGGTCCATGAAGGGAGCCTTTTCAGGCCTGCTCCGAAAATGGGAACGTCTGCAGATAACTCGGAGGCAGAAAGAGCTAGAATGGAAAGCTGTTGCTCAGCCTCATCTGCCCATGGCACTGCTCGCACAGAGGCACAGAGACTGGGGCTGCTTGCTTGTCTTGTCCCCTCAAACTTCAGACGTAGGTTTGGGGGTATGGGCAGGGGGCCTCCAGCAGCCCTGCTCTGAAAATGCGAACATCTGCAGATAGCTCGCAGGCAGAAAGAGCTAGCCTGGAAAGCTGTTGCTCAGCCTCATCTGCCCATGGCACTGCTCGCACAGAGGCACAGAGACTGGGGCTGCTTGGTTAACCTGCCACCTGAAACTTCAAACGTAGCTTTGGGTGTCCGTGAAGGGGGCCTCCAGCAGCCCTGCTCTGATAATGCGAACGTCTGCAGACAGATCGCAGGCAGAAAGAGCGAGCCTGGAAAGCTGTTGCTCAGCCTCATCTGCCCATGGCACTGCTCGCACAGAGGCACAGAGACTGGGGCTGCTTGCTTGTCTTGCCCCCTCAAACTTCAAACGTAGATTTGGGTGTCCATGAAGGGGGCCTCCAGCAGCCCAGGTCTGAAAATGGGAATGTCTGCAGATAGCTCGCAGCCAGAAAGATCTAGCCTGGAAAGCTGTTGCTCAGCCTCATCTGCCCATGGCACTGCTCGCACAGAGGCACAGAGACTGGGGCTGCTTGCTTGTCTTGCCACCTCAAACTTCAAACGTATCTTTGGGTGTCCGTGAAGGGGGCCTCCAGCAGCCCTGCTCTGAAAACGCGACCGTCTGCAGATATCTAGCACCAGAAAGAGCTAGCCTGGAAAGCTGTTGCTCAGCCTCATCTGCCCATGGCACTGCTCACACAGAGGCACAGAGACTGGGGCTGCTTGCTTGTCTTGCCACCTCAAACTTCAAACGTAGCTTTGGGTGTCTGTGAAGGGGGGCTCCAGCAGCCCTGCTCTGAAAATGCGAACGTCTGAAGAGAGCTCGCAGCCAGAAAGAGCTAGCCTGGAAAGCTGTTGCTCAGCCTCATCTGCCCATGGCACTGCTCACACAGAGGCACAGAGACTGGGGCTGCTTGCTTGTCTTGCCACCTCAAACTTCAAATGTAGCTTTGGGTGTTCGTGCAGTGAGCCTCCGGCAGCCCTGCTCCCAAAAGGCGAACGTCTGAAGAGAGCTCGCAGGCAGAAAGAGCTAGCCTGGAAAGCTGTTGCTCAGCCTCATCTGCCCATGGCACTGCTCGCACAGAGGCACAGAGACTGGGGCTGCTTGCTTGTCTTGCCACCTCAAACTTCAAACGTAGCTTTGGGGGTCCATGAAGTGGGGCTCCAGCAGCCCTGCTCTGAAAATGGGAATGTCTGCAGATAGCTCGCAGGCAGAAAGAGCTAGCCTGGAAAGCTGTTGCTCAGCCTCATCTGCCCATGGCACTGCTCGCACAGAGGCACAGAGACTGGGGCTGCTTGCTTGTCTTGCCACCTCAAACTTCAAACGTAGCTTTGGGTGTCTGTGAAGGGGGGCTCCAGCAGCCCTGCTCTGAAAATGCGAACGTCTGCAGATAGCTAGCACCAGAAAGAGCTAGCCTGCAAAGCTGTTGCTCAGCCTCATCTGCCCATGGCACTACTCGCACAGAGGCACAGAGACTGGGGCTGCTTGCTTGTCTTGCCACCTTAAAATTCAAACATATCTTTGGGGGTCCGTGCAGTGGGCCCCCGGCAACCATGCTCCGAAAACGCAAACGTCTGAAGAGAGCTCGCAGGCATAAAGAGCTAGCCTGGAAAGCTGTTGCTCAGCCTCATCTGCCCATGGCACTGCTCGCACAGAGGCACAGAGACTGGGGCTGCTTGCTTGTCTTGCCACCTTAAAATTCAAACATATCTTTGGGGGTCCGTGCAGTGGGCCCCCGGCAACCATGCTCCGAAAACGCAAATGTCTGAAGAGAGCTCGCAGCCAGAAAGAGCTAGCCTGGAAAGCTGTTGCTCAGCCTCATCTGCCCATGGCACTGCTCACACAGAGGCACAGAGACTGGGGCTGCTTGCTTGTCTTGCCATCTCAAACTTCAAATGTAGCTTTGGGAGTTCGTGCAGTGAGCCTCCGGCAGCCCTGCTCCCAAAAGGCGAACGTCTGAAGAGAGCTCGCAGGCAGAAAGAACTAGCCTGGAAAGCTGTTGCTCAGCCTCATCTGCCCATGGCACTGCTCGCACAGAGGCACAGAGACTGGGGCTGCTTGCTTGTCTTGCCACCTCAAACTTCAAATGTAGCTTTGGGGGTCCATGAAGGGGGGCTCCAGCAGCCCTGCTCTGATAATGCGAACGTCTGCAGATAGCTCGCAGGCAGAAAGAGCTAGCCTGGAAAGCTGTTGCTCAGCCTCATCTGCCCATGGCACTGCTCACACAGAGGCACAGAGACTGGGGCTGCTTGCATGTTTTGTCACCTCAAAATTCAAACGTATCTTTGAGTGTCTGTGAAGGTGGCCTCCATCAGCCCAGGTCTGAAAATGGGAATGTCTGCAGATAGATCGCAGCCAGAAAGAGCTAGCCTGGAAAGCTGTTGCTCAGCCTCATCTGCCCATGGCACTGCTCGCACAGAGACACAGAGACTGGGGCTGCTTGCTTGTCTTGCCCCCTCAAACTTCAAACGTATCTTTGTGTGTCCGTGAAGGGGGCCTCCAGCAGCCCTGCTCTGAAAACGCGACCGTCTGCAGATAGCTAGCACCAGAAAGAGCTAGCCTGGAAAGCTGTTGCTCAGCCTCATCTGCCCATGGCACTGCTCGCACAGAGGCACAGAGACTGGGGCTGCTTGCTTGTCTTGCCACCTCAAACTTCAAACGTAGCTTTGGGTGTCTGTGAAGGGGGGCTCCAGCAGCCCTGCTCTGATAATGCGAACGTCTGAAGAGAGCTCGCAGGCAGAAAGAGCTAGCCTGGAAAGCTGTTGCTCAGCCTCATCTGCCCATGGCACTGCTCACACAGAGGCACAGAGACTGGGGCTGCTTGCTTGTCTTGTCACCTCAAAATTCAAACGTATCTTTGGGTGTCTGTGAAGGGGGCCTCCATCAGCCCTGCTCTGAAAATGCGAACGTCTGCAGATAGATAGCACAAGAAAGAGCTAGCCTGCAAAGCTGTTGCTCAGCCTCATCTGCCCATGGCACTGCTCGCACAGAGGCACAGAGACTGGGGCTGCTTGCTTGTCTTGTTCCCTCAAACTTCAAACGTAGCTTTGGGGGTCTGGGCAGGGGGCCTTCGGAAGGCCTCGTCCGAAAATGGGAATGTCTGCAGATAGCTCGCAGCCAGAAAGAGCTAGCCTGGAAAGCTGTTGCTCAGCCTCATCTGCCCATGGCACTGCTCGCACAGAGGCACAGAGACTGGGGCTGCTTGCTTGTCTTGCCACCTCAGACTTCAAACGTAGCTTTGGGTGTCCGTGAAGGGGGCCTCCAGCAGCCCTGCTCTGAAAATGCGAACGTCTGGAGATAGCTAGCACCAGAAAGAGCTAGCCTGGAAAGCTGTTGCTCAGCCTCATCTGCCCATGGCACTGCTCGCACAGAGGCACAGAGACTGGGGCTGCTTGCTTGTCTTGCCCCCTCAAACTTCAAACGTAGATTTGGGTGCCCATGAAGGGGGCCTCCAGCAGCCCAGGTCTGAAAATGGGAATGTCTGCAGATAGATCGCAGCCAGAAAGAGCTAGCCTGCAAAGCTGTTGCTCAGCCTCATCTGCCCATGGCACTGCTCGCACAGAGGCACAGAGACTGGGGCTGCTTGCTTGTCTTGCCACCTCAAACTTCAAACGTATCTTTGGGTGTTCTTGAAGGGGGCCTCCAGCAGCCCTGCTATGAAAACGCGAACGTCTGCAGATAGCTAGCACCAGAAAGAGCTAGCCTGGAAAGCTGTTGCTCAGTCTCATCTGCCCATGGCACTGCTCACACAGAGGCACAGAGTCTGGGGGTGCTTGCTTGTCTTGCCACCTCATACTTCAAACGTAGATTTGGGGTCCATGAAGGGAGCCTTTGGCAGGCCTGCTCCGAAAATGGGAACGTCTGCAGATAACTCGGAGGCAGAAAGAGCTAGAATGGAAAGCTGTTGCTCAGCCTCATCTGCCCATGGCACTGCTCGCACAGAGGCACAGAGACTGGGGCTGCTTGATTAACATGCCACCTGAAACTTCAAACATAGCTTTGGGTGTCCGTGAAGGGGGCCTCCAGCAGCCCTGCTCTGATAATGCGAACGTCTGCAGACAGATCGCAGGCAGAAAGAGCTAGCCTGGAAAGCTGTTGCTCAGCCTCATCTGCCCATGGCACTGCTCGCACAGAGGCACAGAGACTGGGGCTGCTTGCTTGTCTTGCCCCCTCAAACTTCAAACGTAGATTTGGGTGTCCATGAAGGGGGCCTCCAGCAGCCCAGGTCTGAAAATGGGAATGTCTGCAGATAGCTCGCAGCCAGAAAGATCTAGCCTGGAAAGCTGTTGCTCAGCCTCATCTGCCCATGGCACTGCTCGCACAGAGGCACAGAGACTGGGGCTGCTTGCTTGTCTTGCCACCTCAAACTTCAAACGTATCTTTGGGTGTCCGTGAAGGGGGCCTTCAGCAGCCCTGCTCTGAAAACGCGACCGTCTGCAGATATCTAGCACCAGAAAGAGCTAGCCTGGAAAGCTGTTGCTCAGCCTCATCTGCCCATGGCACTGCTCGCACAGAGGCACAGAGACTGGGGCTGCTTGCTTGTCTTGCCACCTCAAACTTCAAACGTAGCTTTGGGGGTCCATGAAGTGGGGCTCCAGCAGCCCTGCTCTGAAAATGCGAACGTCTGAAGAGAGCTCGCAGCCAGAAAGAGCTAGCCTGGAAAGCTGTTGCTCAGCCTCATCTGCCCATGGCACTGCTCACACAGAGGCACAGAGACTGGGGCTGCTTGCTTGTCTTGCCACCTCAAACTTCAAACGTAGCTTTGGGTGTCTGTGAAGGGGGGCTCCAGCAGCCCTGCTCTGAAAATGCGAACGTCTGCAGATATCTAGCACCAGAAAGAGCTAGCCTGGAAAGCTGTTGCTCAGCCTCATCTGCCCATGGCACTGCTCGCACAGAGGCACAGAGACTGGGGCTGCTTGCTTGTCTTGCCACCTCAAACTTCAAATGTAGCTTTGGGGGTCCATGAAGGGGGGCTCCAGCAGCCCTGCTCTGATAATGCGAACGTCTGCAGATAGCTCGCAGGCAGAAAGAGCTAGCCTGGAAAGCTGTTGCTCAGCCTCATCTGCCCATGGCACTGCTCACACAGAGGCACAGAGACTGGGGCTGCTTGCATGTCTTGTCACCTCAAAATTCAAACGTATCTTTGAGTGTCTGTGAAGGGGGCCTCCATCAGCCCAGGTCTGAAAATGGGAATGTCTGCAGATAGATCGCAGCCAGAAAGAGCTAGCCTGGAAAGCTGTTGCTCAGCCTCATCTGCCCATGGCACTGCTCGCACAGAGACACAGAGACTGGGGCTGCTTGCTTGTCTTGCCCCCTCAAACTTCAAACGTATCTTTGGGTGTCCGTGAAGGGGGCCTCCAGCAGCCCTGCTCTGAAAACGCGACCGTCTGCAGATAGCTAGCACCAGAAAGAGCTAGCCTGGAAAGCTGTTGCTCAGCCTCATCTGCCCATGGCACTGCTCGCACAGAGGCACAGAGACTGGGGCTGCTTGCTTGTCTTGCCACCTCAAACTTCAAACGTAGCTTTGGGTGTCTGTGAAGGGGGGCTCCAGCAGCCCTGCTCTGAAAATGCGAACGTCTGAAGAGAGCTCGCAGCCAGAAAGAGCTAGCCTGCAAAGCTGTTGCTCAGCCTAATCTGCCCATGGAACTGCTCACACAGATGCACAGAGACTGGGGCTGCTTGCTTGTCTTGCCACCTCAAACTTCAAATGTATCTTTGGGTGTTCGTGCAGTGAGCCTCCGGCAGCCCTGCTTCCAAAAGGCGAACGTCTGAAGAGAGCTCGCAGGCAGAAAGAGCTAGCCTGGAAAGCTGTTGCTCAGCCTCATCTGCCCATGGCACTGCTCGCACAGAGGCACAGAGACTGGGGCTGCTTGCTTGTCTTGCCACCTCAAACTTCAAACGTAGCTTTGGGGGTCCATGAAGTGGGGCTCCAGCAGCCCTGCTCTGAAAATGCGAACGTCTGAAGAGAGCTCGCAGCCAGAAAGAGCTAGCCTGGAATGCTGTTGCTCAGCCTAATCTGCCCATGGCACTGCTCACACAGAGGCACAGAGACTGGGGCTGCTTGCTTGTCTTGCCACCTCAAACTTCAAATGTAGCTTTGGGTGTTCGTGCAGTGAGCCTCCGGCAGCCCTGCTCCCAAAAGGCGAACGTCTGCAGATAGCTCGCAGCCAGAAAGAGCTAGCCTGGAAAGCTGTTGCTCAGCCTCATCTGCCCATGGCACTGCTCACACAGAGGCACAGAGACTGGGGCTGCTTGCTTGTCTTGCCACCTCAAACTTCAAACGTAGCTTTGGGTGTCTGTGAAGGGGGGCTCCAGCAGCCCTGCTCTGAAAATGCGAACGTCTGCACATAGTTAGCACCAGAAAGAGCTAGCCTGCAAAGCTGTTGCTCAGCCTCATCTGCCCATGGCACTGCTCGCACAGAGGCACAGAGACTGGGGCTGCTTGCTTGTCTTGCCACCTTAAAATTCAAACATATCTTTGGGGGTCCGTGCAGTGGGCCCCCGGCAACCATGCTCCGAAAATGCAAATGTCTGAAGAGAGCTCGCAGCCAGAAAGAGCTAGCCTGGAAAGCTGTTGCTCAGCCTAATCTGCCAATGGCACTGCTCACACAGAGGCACAGAGACTGGGGCTGCTTGCTTGTCTTGCCATCTCAAACTTCAAATGTAGCTTTGGGTGTTCGTGCAGTGAGCCGCCGGCAGCCCTGCTCCCAAAAGGCGAACGTCTGAAGAGAGCTCGCAGGCAGAAAGAGCTAGCCTGGAAAGCTGTTGCTCAGCCTCATCTGCCCATGGCACTGCTCGCACAGAGGCACAGAGACTGGGGCTGCTTGCTTGTCTTGCCACCTCAAAATTCAAACGTAGCTTTGGGGGTCCATGAAGGGGGGCTCCAGCAGCCCTGCTCTGATAATGCGAACGTCTGCAGATAGCTCGCAGGCAGAAAGAGCTAGCCTGGAAAGCTGTTGCTCAGCCTCATCTGCCCATGGCACTGCTCACACAGAGGCACAGAGACTGGGGCTGCTTGCTTGTCTTGTCACCTCAAAATTCAAACGTATCTTTGGGTGTCTGTGAAGGGGGCCTCCATCAGCCCTCCTCTGAAAATGCGAACGTCTGCAGATAGCTAGCACCAGAAAGAGCTAGCCTGCAAAGCTGTTGCTCAGCCTCATCTGCCCATGGCACTGCTCGCACAGAGGCACAGAGACTGGGGCTGCTTGCTTGTCTTGTTCCCTCAAACTTCAAACGTAGCTTTGGGGGTCTGGTCAGGGGGCCTTCGGAAGGCCTCGTCCGAAAATGGGAATGTCTGCAGATAGCTCGCAGCCAGAAAGAGCTAGCCTGGAAAGCTGTTGCTCAGCCTCATCTGCCCATGGCACTGCTTGCACAGAGGCACAGAGACTGGGGCTGATTGCTTGTCTTGCCACCTCAAACTTCAAACGTAGCTTTGGGTGTCCGTGAAGGGGGCCTCCAGCAGCCCTGCTCTGAAAATGCGAACGTCTGCAGATAGCTAGCACCAGAAAGAGTTAGCCTGGAAAGCTGTTGCTCAGCCTCATCTGCCCATGGCACTGCTCGCACAGAGGCACAGAGACTGGGGCTGCTTGCTTGTCTTGCCACCTCAAACTTCTAACGTATCTTTGGGTGTCCATGAAGGGGGCCTCCAGCAGCCCAGGTCTGAAAATGGGAATGTCTGCAGATAGATCGCAGCCAGAAAGAGCTAGCCTGGAAAGCTGTTGCTCAGCCTCATCTGCCCATGGCACTGCTCGCACAGAGGCACAGAGACTGGGGCTGCTTGCTTGTCTTGCCACCTCAAACTTCAAACGTATCTTTGGGTGTTCTTGAAGGGGGCCTCCAGCAGCCCTGCTATGAAAACGCGAACGTCTGCAGATAGCTAGCACCAGAAAGAGCTAGCCTGGAAAGCTGTTGCTCAGCCTCATCTGCCCATGGCACTGCTCACACAGAGGCACAGAGACTCGGGCTGCTTGCTTGTCTTGCCACCTCAAATTTCAAATGTATCTTTGGGTGTTCGTGCACTGAACCTCCGGCAGCCCTGCTCCCAAAAGGCGAACGTCTGCAGATAGCTCGCAGCCAGAAAAAGCTAGCCTGGAAAGCTGTTGCTCAGCCTCATCTGCCCATGGCACTGCTCGCACAGAGGCACAGAGACTGGGGGTGCTTGCTTGTCTTGCCACCTCAAACTTCAAACGTAGATTTGGGGTCCATGAAGGGAGCCTTTGGCAGGCCTGCTCCGAAAATGGGAACGTCTGCAGATAACTCGGAGGCAGAAAGAGCTAGAATGGAAAGCTGTTGCTCAGCCTCATCTGCCCATGGCACTGCTCGCACAGAGGCACAGAGACTGGGGCTGCTTGCTTGTCTTGTCCCCTCAAACTTCAGACGTAGGTTTGGGGGTATGGGCAGGGGGCCTCCAGCAGCCCTGCTCTGAAAATGCGAACGTCTGCAGATAGCTCGCAGGCAGAAAGAGCTAGCCTGGAAAGCTGTTGCTCAGCCTCATCTGCCCATGGCACTGCTCGCACAGAGGCACAGAGACTGGGGCTGCTTGGTTAACATGCCACCTGAAACTTCAAACGTAGCTTTGGGTGTCCGTGAAGGGGGCCTCCAGCAGCCCTGCTCTGATAATGCGAACGTCTGCAGACAGATCGCAGGCAGAAAGAGCTAGCCTGGAAAGCTGTTGCTCAGCCTCATCTGCCCATGGCACTGCTCGCACAGAGGCACAGAGACTGGGGCTGCTTGCTTGTCTTGCCCCCTCAAACTTCAAACGTAGATTTGGGTGTCCATGAAGGGGGCCTCCAGCAGCCCAGGTCTGAAAATGGGAATGTCTGCAGATAGATCGCAGCCAGAAAGATCTAGCCTGGAAAGCTGTTGCTCAGCCTCATCTGCCCATGGCACTGCTCGCACAGAGGCACAGAGACTGGGGCTGCTTGCTTGTCTTGCCCCCTCAAACTTCAAACGTATCTTTGGGTGTCCGTGAAGGGGGCCTCCAGCAGCCCTGCTCTGAAAACGCGAACGTCTGCAGATAGCTAGCACCAGAAAGAGCTAGCCTGGAAAGCTGTTGCTCAGCCTCATCTGCCCATGGCACTGCTCGCACAGAGGCACAGAGACTGGGGCTGCTTGCTTGTCTTGCCACCTTAAAATTCAAACATAACTTTGGGGGTCCGTGCAGTGGGCCCCCGGCAACCATGCTCCGAAAACGCAAACGTCTGAAGAGAGCTCGCAGCCAGAAAGAGCTAGCCTGGATAGCTGTTGCTCAGCCTAATATGCCAATGGCACTGCTCACACAGAGGCACAGAGACCGGGGCTGCTTGCTTGTCTTGTACCCTCAAACTTCAAACGTAGTTTTGGGGGTCTGGGCAGGGTGCCTTCGGAAGGCCTGGTCCGAAAATGGGAATGTCTGCAGATAGCTCGCAGGCAGAAAGAGCTAGCCTGGAAAGCTGTTGCTCAGCCTCATCTGCCCATGGCACTGCTCGCACAGAGGCACAGAGACTGGGGCTGCTTGCTTGTCTTGTCTCCTCAAACTTCAGACGTAGCTTTGGGGGTATGGGCAGGGGGCCTCCAGCAGCCCTGCTCTGAAAATGCGAACGTCTGCAGATAGCTCGCAGCCAGAAAGAGCTAGCCTGGAAAGCTGTTGCTCAGCCTCATCTGCCCATGGCACTGCTCGCACAGAGGCACAGAGACTGGGGCTGCTTGCTTGTCTTGCCACCTCAAACTTCTAACGTATCTTTGGGTGTCCATGAAGGGGGCCTCCAGCAGCCCAGGTCTGAAAATGGGAATGTCTGCAGATAGATCGCAGCCAGAAAGAGCTAGCCTGGAAAGCTGTTGCTCAGCCTCATCTGCCCATGGCACTGCTCGCACAGAGGCACAGAGACTGGGGCTGCTTGCTTGTCTTGCCACCTCAAACTTCAAACGTATCTTTGGGTGTTCTTGAAGGGGGCCTCCAGCAGCCCTGCTATGAAAACGCGAACGTCTGCAGATAGCTAGCACCAGAAAGAGCTAGCCTGGAAAGCTGTTGCTCAGCCTCATCTGCCCATGGCACTGCTCACACAGAGGCACAGAGACTCGGGCTGCTTGCTTGTCTTGCCACCTCAAATTTCAAATGTATCTTTGGGTGTTCGTGCACTGAACCTCCGGCAGCCCTGCTCCCAAAAGGCGAACGTCTGCAGATAGCTCGCAGCCAGAAAAAGCTAGCCTGGAAAGCTGTTGCTCAGCCTCATCTGCCCATGGCACTGCTCGCACAGAGGCACAGAGACTGGGGGTGCTTGCTTGTCTTGCCACCTCAAACTTCAAACGTAGATTTGGGGTCCATGAAGGGAGCCTTTGGCAGGCCTGCTCCGAAAATGGGAACGTCTGCAGATAACTCGGAGGCAGAAAGAGCTAGAATGGAAAGCTGTTGCTCAGCCTCATCTGCCCATGGCACTGCTCGCACAGAGGCACAGAGACTGGGGCTGCTTGCTTGTCTTGTCCCCTCAAACTTCAGACGTAGGTTTGGGGGTATGGGCAGGGGGCCTCCAGCAGCCCTGCTCTGAAAATGCGAACGTCTGCAGATAGCTCGCAGGCAGAAAGAGCTAGCCTGGAAAGCTGTTGCTCAGCCTCATCTGCCCATGGCACTGCTCGCACAGAGGCACAGAGACTGGGGCTGCTTGGTTAACATGCCACCTGAAACTTCAAACGTAGCTTTGGGTGTCCGTGAAGGGGGCCTCCAGCAGCCCTGCTCTGATAATGCGAACGTCTGCAGACAGATCGCAGGCAGAAAGAGCTAGCCTGGAAAGCTGTTGCTCAGCCTCATCTGCCCATGGCACTGCTCGCACAGAGGCACAGAGACTGGGGCTGCTTGCTTGTCTTGCCCCCTCAAACTTCAAACGTAGATTTGGGTGTCCATGAAGGGGGCCTCCAGCAGCCCAGGTCTGAAAATGGGAATGTCTGCAGATAGATCGCAGCCAGAAAGATCTAGCCTGGAAAGCTGTTGCTCAGCCTCATCTGCCCATGGCACTGCTCGCACAGAGGCACAGAGACTGGGGCTGCTTGCTTGTCTTGCCCCCTCAAACTTCAAACGTATCTTTGGGTGTCCGTGAAGGGGGCCTCCAGCAGCCCTGCTCTGAAAACGCGAACGTCTGCAGATAGCTAGCACCAGAAAGAGCTAGCCTGGAAAGCTGTTGCTCAGCCTCATCTGCCCATGGCACTGCTCGCACAGAGGCACAGAGACTGGGGCTGCTTGCTTGTCTTGCCACCTTAAAATTCAAACATATCTTTGGGGGTCCGTGCAGTGGGCCCCCGGCAACCATGCTCCGAAAACGCAAACGTCTGAAGAGAGCTCGCAGCCAGAAAGAGCTAGCCTGGATAGCTGTTGCTCAGCCTAATATGCCAATGGCACTGCTCACACAGAGGCACAGAGACCGGGGCTGCTTGCTTGTCTTGTACCCTCAAACTTCAAACGTAGTTTTGGGGGTCTGGGCAGGGTGCCTTCGGAAGGCCTGGTCCGAAAATGGGAATGTCTGCAGATAGCTCGCAGGCAGAAAGAGCTAGCCTGGAAAGCTGTTGCTCAGCCTCATCTGCCCATGGCACTGCTCGCACAGAGGCACAGAGACTGGGGCTGCTTGCTTGTCTTGTCTCCTCAAACTTCAGACGTAGCTTTGGGGGTATGGGCAGGGGGCCTCCAGCAGCCCTGCTCTGAAAATGCGAACGTCTGCAGATAGCTCGCAGCCAGAAAGAGCTAGCCTGGAAAGCTGTTGCTCAGCCTCATCTGCCCATGGCACTGCTCGCACAGAGGCACAGAGACTGGGGCTGCTTGCTTGTCTTGCCACCTCAAACTTCAAACGTAGCTTTGGGGGTCTGGGCAGGGGTCTTCGGCAGGCCTGCTCCGAAAACGGGAACGTCTGCAGATAGCTCGGAGGCAGAAAGAGCTAGCCTGGAAAGCTGTTGCTCAGCCTCATCTGCCCATGGCACTGCTCGCACAGAGGCACAGAGACTGGGGCTGCTTGCTTGTCTTGGCCCCTCAAACTTCTAACGTATCTTAAGTGGTCCGTGCCGCGCGTCTCCGGCAGCTGTGGTCTGAAAATGCGAAGGTCTGCAGATAGTTTGCAGGCAGAAAAAAACAGCCTGGAAAGCTGTTGCTCAGCCTCATCTGCCCATGGCACTGCTCGCACAGAGGCACAGAGACTGGGGCTGCTTGCTTGTCTTGCCACCTCAAACTTCAAACGTAGATTTGGGGTCCATGAAGGGAGCCTTTGGCAGGCCTGCTCCAAAAATGGGAACGTCTGCAGATAACTCGGAGGCAGAAAGAGCTAGAATGGAAAGCTGTTGCTCAGCCTCATCTGCCCATGGCACTGCTCGCACAGAGGCACAGAGACTGGGGCTGCTTGCTTGTCTTGTCCCCTCAAACTTCAGACGTAGGTTTGGGTGTATGGGCAGGGGGCCTCCAGCAGCCCTGCCCTGAAAATGCGAACGTCTGCAGATAGCTCGCAGGCAGAAAGAGCTAGCCTGGAAAGCTGTTGCTCAGCCTCATCTGCCCATGGCACTGCTCGCACAGAGGCACAGAGACTGGGGCTGCTTGGTTAACATGCCACCTGAAACTTCAAACGTAGCTTTGGGTGTCCGTGAAGGGGGCCTCCAGCAGCCCTGCTCTGATAATGCGAACGTCTGCAGACAGATCGCAGCCAGAAAGAGCTAGCCTGGAAAGCTGTTGCTCAGCCTCATCTGCCCATGGCACTGCTCGCACAGAGGCACAGAGACTGGGGCTGCTTGCTTGTCTTGCCCCCTCAAACTTCAAACGTAGATTTGGGTGTCCATGAAGGGGGCCTCCAGCAGCCCAGGTCTGAAAATGGGAATGTCTGCAGATAGATCGCAGCCAGAAAGATCTAGCCTGGAAAGCTGTTGCTCAGCCTCATCTGCCCATGGCACTGCTCGCACAGAGGCACAGAGACTGGGGCTGCTTGCTTGTCTTGCCACCTCAAACTTCAAACGTAGCTTTGGGGGTCTGTGCAGTGGTCCCCCGGCAGCCATGCTCCCAAAACGCGAACGTCTGCAGATAGCTCGCAGCCAGAAAGAGCTAGCCTGGAAAGCTGTTGCTCAGCCTCATCTGCCCATGGCACTGCTCGCACAGAGGCACAGAGACTGGGGCTGCTTGCATGTCTTGCCACCTCAACCTTCAAACGTATGTTTGGGTGTCCGTGATGGGGGCCTCTAGCAGCCCTGCTCTGAAAATGCGAACGTCTGCAGATAGCTCGCAGCCAGAAAGAGCTAGCCTGGAAAGCTGTTGCTCAGCCTCATCTTCCCATGGCAATGCTCGCACAGAGGCACAGAGACTGGGGCTGCTTGGTTAACATGCCACCTGAAACTTCAAACGTAGCTTTGGGTGTCCGTGAAGGGGGCCTCCAGCAGCCCTGTTCTGATAATGCGAACGTCTGCAGACAGATCGCAGGCAGAAAGAGCTAGCCTGGAAAGCTGTTGCTCAGCCTCATCTGCCCATGGCACTGCTCGCACAGAGGCACAGAGACTGGGGCTGCTTGCTTGTGTTGCCCCCTCAAACTTCAAACGTAGATTTGGGTGTCCATGAAGGGGGCCTCCAGCAGCCCAGGTCTGAAAATGGGAATGTCTGCAGATAGATCGCAGCCAGAAAGAGCTAGCCTGGAAAGCTGTTGCTCAGCCTCATCTGCCCATGGCACTGCTCGCACAGAGGCACAGAGACTGGGGCTGCTTGCTTGTCTTGCCCCCTCAAACTTCAAAAGTAGATTTGGGGTCCATGAAGGGAGCCTTTGGCAGGCCTGCTCCAAAAATGGGAACGTCTGCAGATAACTCGGAGGCAGAAAGAGCTAGAATGGAAAGCTGTTGCTCAGCCTCATCTGCCCATGGCACTGCTCGCACAGAGGCACAGAGACTGGGGCTGCTTGCTTGTCTTGTCCCCTCAAACTTCAGACGTAGGTTTGGGGGTATGGGCAGGGGGCCTCCAGCAGCCCTGCCCTGAAAATGCGAACGTCTGCAGATAGCTCGCAGGCAGAAAGAGCTAGCCTGGAAAGCTGTTGCTCAGCCTCATCTGCCCATGGCACTGCTCGCACAGAGGCACAGAGACTGGGGCTGCTTGGTTAACATGCCACCTGAAACTTCAAACGTAGCTTTGGGTGTCCGTGAAGGGGGCCTCCAGCAGCCCTGCTCTGATAATGCGAACGTCTGCAGACAGATCGCAGGCAGAAAGAGCTAGCCTGGAAAGCTGTTGCTCAGCCTCATCTGCCCATGGCACTGCTCGCACAGAGGCACAGAGACTGGGGCTGCTTGCTTGTCTTGCCCCCTCAAACTTCAAACGTAGATTTGGGTGTCCATGAAGGGGGCCTCCAGCAGCCCAGGTCTGAAAATGGGAATGTCTGCAGATAGATCGCAGCCAGAAAGATCTAGCCTGGAAAGCTGTTGCTCAGCCTCATCTGCCCATGGCACTGCTCGCACAGAGGCACAGAGACTGGGGCTGCTTGCTTGTCTTGCCACCTTAAAATTCAAACATATCTTTGGGGGTCCGTGCAGTGGGCCCCCGGCAACCATGCTCCGAAAACGCAAACGTCTGAAGAGAGCTCGCAGCCAAAAAGAGCTAGCCTGGAAAGCTGTTGCTCAGCCTAATATGCCAATGGCACTGCTCACACAGAGGCACAGAGACTGGGGGTGCTTGCTTGTCTTGCCACCTCAAACTTCAAACGTAGATTTGGGGGTCTGTGCAGGGGGTCTTTGGCAGGCCTGCTCCGAAAATGGGAGCGTCTGCAGATAACTCGGAGGCAGAAAGAGCTAGCCTGGAAAGCTGTTGCTCAGCCTCATCTGCCCATGGCACTGCTCGCACAGAGGCACAGAGACTGGGGCTGCTTGCTTGTCTTACCACCTCAAACTTCAAAAGTAGATTTGGGGTCCATGAATGGGGCCTCCAGCAGCCCTGCTCTGAAAAGGCGAACGTCTGCAGATAGCTCGCAGCCAGAAAGAGCTAGCCTGGAAAGCTGTTGCTCAGCCTCATCTGCCCATGGCACTGCTCGCACAGAGGCACAGAGACTGGGGCTGCTTGCTTGTCTTGCCACCTCAAACTTCAAACGTAGATTTGGGGATCCATGAAGGGGGCCTCCAGCAGCCCTGCTCTGAAAATGCGAACGTCTGCCGATAGCTCGCAGGCAGAAAGAGCTAGCCTGGAAAGCTGTTGCTCAGCCTCATCTGCCCATGGCACTGCTCGCACAGAGGCACAGAGACTGGGGCTGCTTGCTTGTCTTGTACCCTCAAACTTCAAATGTAGTTTTGGGGGTCTGGGCAGGGGGCCTTCGGAAGGCCTGGTCCGAAAATGGGAATGTCTGCAGATAGCTCGCAGGCAGAAAGAGCTAGCCTGGAAAGCTGTTGCTCAGCCTCATCTGCCCATGGCACTGCTCGCACAGAGGCACAGAGACTGGGGCTGCTTGCTTGTCTTGCCCCCTCAAACTTCTAACGTATCTTTGGGTGTCCGTGAAGGGGGCCTCTAGCAGCCCTGCTCTGAAAATGCGGACGTCTGCAGATAGCTCGCAGGCAGAAAGAGCTAGCCTGGAAAGCTGTTGCTCAGCCTCATCTGCCCATGGCACTGCTCGCACAGAGGCACAGAGACTGGGGCTGCTTGCTTGTCTTGTCTCCTCAAACTTCAGACGTAGCTTTGGGGGTATGGGCAGGGGGCCTCCAGCAGCCCTGCTCTGAAAATGCGAATGTCTGCAGATAGCTCGCATCCAGAAAAAGCTAGCATGGAAAGCTGTTGCTCAGCCTCATCTGCCCATGGCACTGCTCGCACAGAGGCACAGAGACTGGGGCTGCTTGCTTGTCTTGTCCCCTCAAACTTCAAACGTAGTTTTGAGGGTCTGGGCAGGGGGCGTTCGGCAGGCCTGGTCCGAAAATGGGAATGTCTGCAGATAGCTCGCAGGCAGAAAGAGCTAGCCTGGAAAGCTGTTGCTCAGCCTCATCTGCCCATGGCACTGCTCGCACAGAGGCACAGAGACTGGGGCTGCTTGCTTGTCTTGGCCCCTCAAACTTCTAACGTATCTGAAGTGGTCCGTGCCGCGCGTCTCCGGCAGCTGTGGTCTGAAAATGCGAAGGTCTGCAGATAGTTTGCAGGCAGAAAAAAACAGCCTGGAACGCTGTTGCTCAGCCTCATCTGCCCATGGCACTGCTCACACAGAGGCACAGAGACTGGGGTTGCTTGCTTGTCTTGCCACCTCAAACTTCAAACGTAGCTTTGGGGGTCTGTGCAGTGGTCCCCTGGCAGCCATGCTCCCAAAACGCGAACGTCTGCAGATAGCTCGCAGCCAGAAAGAGCTAGCCTGGAAATCTGTTGCTCAGCCTCATCTGCCCATGGCACTGCTCGCACAGAGGCACAGAGACTGGGGCTGCTTGCTTGTCTTGCCACCTCAACCTTCAAACGTATGTTTGGGTGTCCGTGATGGGGGCCTCTAGCAGCCCTGCTCTGAAAATGCGAACGTCTGCAGATAGCTCGCAGCCAGAAAGAGCTAGCCTGGAAAGCTGTTGCTCAGCCTCATCTTCCCATGGCACTGCTCGCACAGAGGCACAGAGACTGGGGCTGCTTGCTTGTGTTGCCCCCTCAAACTTCAAACGTAGATTTGGGTGTCCATGAAGGGGGCCTCCAGCAGCCCAGGTCTGAAAATGGGAATGTCTGCAGATAGATCGCAGCCAGAAAGAGCTAGCCTGGAAAGCTGTTGCTCAGCCTCATCTGCCCATGGCACTGCTCGCACAGAGGCACAGAGACTGGGGCTGCTTGCTTGTCTTGCCATCTCGAACTTGAAACGTATCTTTGGGTGTCCGTGAAGGGGGCCTCCAGCAGCCCTGCTGTGAAAACGCGAACGTCTGCAGATAGCTACCACCAGAAAGAGCTAGCCTGGAAAGCTGTTGCTCAGCCTCATCTGCCCATGGCACTGCTCACACAGAGGCACAGAGACTGGGGCTGCTTGCTTGTCTTGCCCCCTCAAACTTCTAACGTATCTTAAGTGGTCCGTGCCGCGCGTCTCCGGCAGCTGTGGTCTGAAAATGCGAAGGTCTGCAGATAGTTCGCAGGCAGAAAAAACCAGCCTGGAAAGCTGTTGCTCAGCCTCATCTGCCCATGGCACTGCTCGCACAGAGGCACAGAGACTGGGGCTGCTTGCTTTTCTTGTCCCCTCAAACTTCAGACGTAGCTTTGGGGGTATGGGCAGGGGGCCTCCAGCAGCCCTGCTCTGAAAATGCGAACGTCTGCAGATAGCTCGCAGCCAGAAAGAGCTAGCCTGGAAAGCTGTTGCTCAGCCTCATCTGCATATGGCACTGCTCGCCCAGAGGCACAGAGACTGGGGCTGCTTGTTTGTCTTGCCACCTCAAACTTCTAACGTATCTTTGGGGGTCCGTGCAGTGGTCCCCCGGCAGCCATGCTCCGAAAACGGGAACGTCTGCAGATAGCTCTCAGGCAGAATGAGCTAGCCTGGAAAGCTGTTGCTCAGCCTCATCTGCCCATGGCACTGCTCGCACAGAGGCACAGAGACTGGGGCTGCTTGCTTGTCTTGCCACCTCAAACTTCAAATGTAGCTTTGGGTGTCCGTGCAGTGAGCCTCCGGCAGCCCTGCTCCCAAAAGGCGAACGTCTGAACAGAGCTCGCAACCAGAAAGAGCTAGCCTGGAAAGCTGTTGCTCAGCCTCATCTGCCCATGGCACTGCTCGCACAGAGGCACAGAGACTGGGGCTGCTTGCTTGTCTTGCCACCTCAAACTTCAAACGTAGCTTTGGGTTTCTGTGAAGGGGGCCTCCATCAGCCCTGCTCTGAAAATGCGAACGTCTGCAGATAGCTAGCACCAGAAAGAGCTAGCCTGGAAAGCTGTTGCTCAGCCTCATCTGCCCATGGCACTGCTCGCACAGAGGCACAGAGACTGGGGCTGCTTGGTTAACATGCCACCTGAAACTTCAAAAGTAGCTTTGGGTGTCCGTGAAGGGGGCCTCCAGCAGCCCTGTTCTGATAATGCGAACGTCTGCAGACAGATCGCAGGCAGAAAGAGCTAGCCTGGAAAGCTGTTGCTCAGCCTCATCTGCCCATGGCACTGCTCGCACAGAGGCACAGAGACTGGGGCTGCTTGCTTGTCTTGCCCCCTCAAACTTCAAACGTAGATTTGGGTGTCCATGAAGGGGGCCTCCAGCAGCCCAGGTCTGAAAATGGGAATGTCTGCAGATAGATCGCAGCCAGAAAGAGCTAGCCTGGAAAGCTGTTGCTCAGCCTCATCTGCCCATGGCACTGCTCGCACAGAGGCACAGAGACTGGGGCTGCTTGCTTGTCTTGCCATCTCGAACTTCAAACGTATCTTTGGGTGTCCGTGAAGGGGGCCTCCAGCAGCCCTGCTGTGAAAACGCGAACGTCTGCAGATAGCTACCACCATAAAGAGCTAGCCTGGAAAGCTGTTGCTCAGCCTCATCTGCCCATGGCACTGCTCGCACAGAGGCACAGAGACTGGGGCTGCTTGCTTGTCTTGCCACCTCAAACTTCAAACGTAGATTTGGGGTCCATGAAGGGAGCCTTTGGCAGGCCTGCTCCAAAAATGGGAACGTCTGCAGATAACTCGGAGGCAGAAAGAGCTAGAATGGAAAGCTGTTGCTCAGCCTCATCTGCCCATGGCACTGCTCGCACAGAGGCACAGAGACTGGGGCTGCTTGCTTGTCTTGTCCCCTCAAACTTCAGACGTAGGTTTGGGGGTATGGGCAGGGGGCCTCCAGCAGCCCTGCCCTGAAAATGCGAACGTCTGCAGATAGCTCGCAGGCAGAAAGAGCTAGCCTGGAAAGCTGTTGCTCAGCCTCATCTGCCTATGGCACTGCTCGCACAGAGGCACAGAGACTGAGGCTGCTTGGTTAACATGCCACCTGAAACTTCAAACGTAGCTTTGGGTGTCCGTGAAGGGGGCCTCCAGCAGCCCTGCTCTGATAATGCGAACGTCTGCAGACAGATTGCAGGCAGAAAGAGCTAGCCTGGAAAGCTGTTGCTCAGCCTCATCTGCCCATGGCACTGCTCGCACAGAGGCACAGAGACTGGGGCTGCTTGCTTGTCTTGCCACCTCAAACTTCAAACGTAGATTTGGGTGTCCATGAAGGGGGCCTCCAGCAGCCCAGGTCTGAAAATGGGAATGTCTGCAGATAGATCGCAGCCAGAAAGATCTAGCCTGGAAAGCTGTTGCTCAGCCTCATCTGCCCATGGCACTGCTCGCACAGAGGCACAGAGACTGGGGCTGCTTGCTTGTCTTGCCACCTCAAACTTCAAACGTATATTTGGGTGTCCGTGAAGGGGGCCTCCAGCAGCCCTGCCCTGAAAAAGCGAACGTCTGCAGATAGCTCGCAGGCAGAAAGAGCTAGCCTGGAAAGCTGTTGCTCAGCCTCATCTGCCCATGGCACTGCTCGCACAGAGGCACAGAGACTGGGGCTGCTTGGTTAACATGCCACCTGAAACTTCAAACGTATCTTTGGGTGTCCGTGCAGTGGGCCCCCGGCAACCATGCTCCGAAAACGCAAACGTCTGAAGAGAGCTCGCAGCCAGAAAGAGCTAGCCTGGAAAGCTGTTGCTCAGCCTAATATGCCAATGGCACTGCTCACACAGAGGCACAGAGACTGGGGGTGCTTGCTTGTCTTGCCACCTCAAACTTCAAACGTAGATTTGGGGGTCTGTGCAGGGGGTCTTTGGCAGGCCTGCTCCGAAAATGGGAGCGTCTGCAGATAACTCGGAGGCAGAAAGAGCTAGCCTGGAAAGCTGTTGCTCAGCCTCATCTGCCCATGGCACTGCTCACACAGAGGCACAGAGACAGGGGCTGCTTGCTTGTCTTGCCACCTCAAACTTCAAATGTATCTTTGGGGGGCCGTGCAGTGGGCCCCCGGCAGCCATGCTCCGAAAACGTGAAGGTATGAAGAGAGCTCGCAACCAGAAAGAGCTAGCCTGGAAAGATGTTGCTCAGCCTCATTTGCCCGTGGCACTGCTCGCACAGAGGCACAGAGACTGGGGCTGCTTGCTTGTCTTGCCACCTCAAACTTCAAACGTAGCTTTGGGGGTCCATGAAGTGGGGCTCCAGCAGACCTGCTCTGAAAATGCGAACGTCTGCAGATAGCTCGCAGGCAGAAAGAGCTAGCCTGGAAAGCTGTTGCTCAGCCTCATCTGCCCATGGCACTGCTCGCACAGAGGCACAGAGACTGGGGCTGCTTGCTTGTCTTGCCACCTCAAACTTCAAACGTAGCTTTGGGTGTCCGTGAAGGGGGCCTCCAGCAGCCCTGCCCTGAAAAAGCGAACGTCTGCAGATAGCTCGCAGGCAGAAAGAGCTAGCCTGGAAAGCTGTTGCTCAGCCTCATCTGCCCATGGCACTGCTCGCACAGAGGCACAGAGACCGGGGCTGCTTGGTTAACATGCCACCTGAAACTTCAAACGTATCTTTGGGTGTCCGTGCAGTGGGCCCCCGGCAACCATGCTCCGAAAACGCAAACGTCTGAAGAGAGCTCGCAGCCAGAAAGAGCTAGCCTGGAAAGCTGTTGCTCAGCCTAATATGCCAATGGCACTGCTCACACAGAGGCACAGAGACTGGGGGTGCTTGCTTGTCTTGCCACCTCAAACTTCAAACGTAGATTTGGGGGTCTGTGCAGGGGGTCTTTGGCAGGCCTGCTCCGAAAATGGGAGCGTCTGCAGATAACTCGGAGGCAGAAAGAGCTAGCCTGGAAAGCTGTTGCTCAGCCTCATCTGCCCATGGCACTGCTCACACAGAGGCACAGAGACAGGGGCTGCTTGCTTGTCTTGCCACCTCAAACTTCAAATGTATCTTTGGGGGGCCGTGCAGTGGGCCCCCGGCAGCCATGCTAAGAAAACGTGAAGGTATGAAGAGAGCTCGCAACCAGAAAGAGCTAGCCTGGAAAGATGTTGCTCAGCCTCATTTGCCCGTGGCACTGCTCGCACAGAGGCACAGAGACTGGGGCTGCTTGCTTGTCTTGCCACCTCAAACTTCAAACGTAGCTTTGGGGGTCCATGAAGTGGGGCTCCAGCAGACCTGCTTTGAAAATGCGAACGTCTGCAGATAGCTCGCAGGCAGAAAGAGCTAGCCTGGAAAGCTGTTGCTCAGCCTCATCTGCCCATGGCACTGCTCGCACAGAGGCACAGAGACTGGGGCTGCTTGCTTGTCTTGCCACCTCAAACTTCAAACGTAGCTTTGGGTGTCTGTGAAGGGGGCCTCCATCAGCCCTGCTCTGAAAATGCGAACGTCTGCAGATAGCTAGCACCAGAAAGAGCTAGCCTGCAAAGCTGTTGCTCAGCCTCATCTGCCCATGGCACTGCTCGCACAGAGGCACAGAGACTGGGGCTGCTTGCTTGTCTTGCCACCTTAAAATTCAAACGTATCTTTGGGGGTCCGTGCAGTGGGCACCCGGCAGCCATGCTCCGAAAACGCGAACGTCTGAAGAGAGCTCGCAGCCAGAAAGAGCTAGCCTGGAAAGCTGTTGCTCAGCCTAATCTGCCCATGGCACTGCTCACACAGGGGCACAGAGACTCGGGCTGCTTGCTTGTCTTGTCACCTCAAACTTCAAATGTAGCTTTGGGTGTTCATGCAGTGAACCTCCGGCAGCCATGCTCCCAAAAGGCGAACGTCTGCAGATAGCTCGCAGCCAGAAAAAGCTAGCCTGGAAAGCTGTTGCTCAGCCTCATCTGCCCATGGCACTGCTCACACAGAGGCACAGAGACAGGGGCTGCTTGCTTGTCTTGCCACCTCAAACTTCAAACGTATCTTTGGGTGTCCGTGAAGGGGGCCTCCAGCAGCCCAGGTCTGAAAATGGGAATGTCTGCAGATAGATCGCAGCCAGAAAGAGCTAGCCTGGAAAGCTGTTGCTCAGCCTCATCTGCCCATGGCACTGCTCGCACAGAGGCACAGAGACTGGGGCTGCTTGCATGTCTTGCCACCTCAACCTTCAAACGTATCTTTGGGTGTCCGTGAAGGGGGCCTCTAGCAGCCCTGCTCTGAAAATGCGGACGTCTGCAGATAGATCGCAGGCAGAAAGAGCTAGCCTGGAAAGCTGTTGCTCAGCCTCATCTGCCCATGGCACTGCTCGCACAGAGGCACAGAGACTGGGGCTACTTGGTTAACATGCCACCTGAAACTTCAAGCGTAGCTTTGGGTGTCCGTGAAGGGGGCCTCCAGCAGCCCTGTTCTGATAATGCGAACGTCTGCAGACAGATCGCAGGCAGAAAGAGCTAGCCTGGAAAGCTGTTGCTCAGCCTCATCTGCCCATGGCACTGCTCGCACAGAGGCACAGAGACTGGGGCTGCTTGCTTGTCTTGCCCCCTCAAACTTCAAACGTAGATTTGGGTGTCCATGAAGGGGGCCTCCAGCAGCCCAGGTCTGAAAATGGGAATGTCTGCAGATAGATCGCAGCCAGAAAGAGCTAGCCTGGAAAGCTGTTGCTCAGCCTCATCTGCCCATGGCACTGCTCGAACAGAGGCACAGAGACTGGGGCTGCTTGCTTGTCTTGCCATCTCGAACTTCAAACGTATCTTTGGGTGTCCGTGAAGGGGGCCTCCAGCAGCCCTGCTGTGAAAACGCGAACGTCTGCAGATAGCTACCACCAGAAAGAGCTAGCCTCGAAAGCTGTTGCTCAGCCTCATCTGCCCATGGCACTGCTCGCACAGAGGCACAGAGACTGGGGCTGCTTGCTTGTCTTGCCCCCTCAAACTTCTAACGTATCTTAAGTGGTCCGTGCCGCACGTCTCCGGCAGCTGTGGTCTGAAAATGCGAAGGTCTGCAGATAGTTCGCAGGCAGAAAAAACCAGCCTGGAAAGCTGTTGCTCAGCCTCATCTGCCCATGGCACTGCTCGCACAGAGGCACAGAGACTGGGGCTGCTTGCTCGTCTTTTTCCCTCAAACTTCAGACGTATCTTTGGGTGTCCGTGAAGGGGGCCTCCAGCAGCCCTGCTCTGAAAATGCGAACGTCTGCAGATAGCTCGCAGCCAGAAAGAGCTAGCCTGGAAAGCTGTTGCTCAGCCTCATCTGCCCATGGCACTGCTCGCACAGAGGCACAGAGACTGGGGCTGCTTGTTTGTCTTGCCACCTCAAACTTCTAACGTTGCTTTGGGGGTCCGTGCAGTGGTCACCCGGCAGCCATGCTCCGAAAACGGGAACGTCTGCAGATAGCTCTCAGGCAGAATGAGCTAGCCTGGAAAGCTGTTGCTCAGTCTCATCTGCCCATGGCACTGCTCGCACAGAGGCACAGAGACTGGGGCTGCTTGCTTGTCTTGCCACCTCAAACTTCAAACGTAGCTTTGTGTGTCCGTGCAGTGAGCCTCCGGCAGCCCTGCTCCCAAAAGGCGAACGTCTGAACAGAGCTCGCAACCAGAAAGAGCTAGCCTGGAAAGCTGTTGCTCAGCCTCATCTGCCCATGGCACTGCTCGCACAGAGGCACAGAGACTGGGGCTACTTGATTGTCTTGCCACCTCAAACTTCAAACGTAGCTTTGGGTGTCCGTGAAGGGGGCCTCCAGCAGCCCTGCTCTGAAAATGTGAACGTCTGCAGATAGCTAGCACCAGAAAGAGCTAGCCTGCAAAGCTGTTGCTCAGCCTCATCTGCCCATGGCACTGCTCGCACAGAGGCACAGAGACTGGGGCTGCTTGCTTGTCTTGCCACCTCAAACTTCACATGTATCTTTGGGGGGCCGTGCAGTGGGCCCCCGGCAGCCATGCTCCGAAAACGTGAAGGTATGAAGAGAGCTCGCAGCCAGAAAGAGATAGCCTGGAAAGATGTTGCTCAGCCTCATTTGCCCGTGGCACTGCTCGCACAGAGGCACAGAGACTGGGGCTGCTTGCTTGTCTTGCCACCTCAAACTTCAAATGTAGCTTTGGGGGTCCATGAAGTGGGGCTCCAGCAGCCCTGCTCTGAAAATGCGAACGTCTGCAGATAGCTTGCAGGCAGAAACAGCTAGCCTGGAAAGCTGTTGCTCAGCCTCATCTGCCCATGGCACTGCTCGCACAGAGGCACAGAGACTGGGGCTGCTTGCTTGTCTTGCCCCCTCAAACTTCAAACGTAGCTTTGGGTGTCTGTGAAGGGGGCCTCCAGCAGCCCTGCTCTGAAAATGCGAACGTCTGCAGATAGCTAGCACCAGAAAGAGCTAGCCTGGAAAGCTGTTGCTCAGCCTCATCTGCCCATGGCACTGCTCGCACAGAGGCACAGAGACTGGGGCTGCTTGCTTGTCTTGCCACCTTAAAATTCAAACATATCTTTGGGGGTCCGTGCAGTGGGCCCCCGGCAGCCATGCTCCGAAAACGCGAACGTCTGCAGATAGCTCGCAGCCAGAAAGAGCTAGCCTGGAAAGCTGTTGCTCAGCCTAATCTGCCCATGGCACTGCTCACACAGAGGCACAGAGACTGGGGGTGCTTGCTTGTCTTGCCACCTCAAACTTCAAACGTAGATTTGGGGGTCTGTGCAGGGGGTCTTTGGCAGGCCTGCTCCGAAAATGGAGCGTCTGCAGATAACTCGGAGACAGAAAGAGCTAGCCTGGAAAGCTGTTGCTCAGCCTCATCTGCCCATGGCACTGCTCGCACAGAGGCACAGAGACTGGGGCTGCTTGCTTGTCTTGCCACCTCAAACTTCAAACGTAGCTTTGGGGATCCATGAAGGGGGCCTCCAGCATCCCTGCTCTTAAAATGCGAACGTCTGCCGATAGCTCGCAGGCAGAAAGAGCTAGCCTGGAAAGCTGTTGCTCAGCCTCATCTGCCCATGGCACTGCTCGCACAGAGGCACAGAGACTGGGGCTGCTTGCTTGTCTTGCCCCCTTGTCCTGGGTTTGGCCAGGACAGGGTTAATTTTCACCAGACTCCAGGAAGGGGCACAGCCGGGGGGTGGGGGCTGACCCCACCTGGCCAAACAGAGCCGGGTATTCCATACCATGGGACGTCACGCTGGGTTCCGGTGGGGGGGGAGCGGCGCGGCGGGAACGCACTCGCGGCTTGGGCGGGCGCAGCGCCGGTCCGGTTTCGGGAGAGCGGCTGTGTACGGTTCGTGGTTGTGTTTTCTCCTTATCTGTATCGTTGTTGTTCCTGTTTTCCCTCTGTTTGCTGTTCTGTTAAACTGCCCTTATCCCGACCCACCAGTTTTCTGCCTGTTTCTTTCCATTCTCCTCCGCACGCCGGCGGGGGGAGGGGCGGCCGCGTGGCGCTTTTGTTGCCGGCGGCAGCCGAAACCAAAACATTAAATTGGCGCCCAGACGTGGAGCGGGGATAACGGCAGGGCTGAGCAGCGGGTGTTAAAACTGTTTTCTTAGATTTTGTTAAATTTTGTTATAGGCATTTTACTGTGTTAGTTAAAGTCGCCGGCAAAAATGTTTCTGACTTTGATCAAATATCTGTGCTACGTAAATCCTTACTTCCTGTATGTGTTTGTGGCCGTGCTGTTTGTTACCTCGGGAAAAAAGATCAGGATGATGATTTTGCTGTACTGTACGATATCGACTTATGATATGATAACATCACTGTGCATGAAATTAGTCTTGTATTTGCATGCGGCACTGCGGTCATTTCCGTACCTCGGATCCTATGTCTTAGATTTTGTTAATAATCAAACCCAGTCTGTGGGGAAAGCCGAAGGGGATACCTTCCCCCACTCTTTCGCCCCCCCCCTCTCCCTCAGGCTGGTCCTAACTGCTTTTGAGAATTTCGAGTACCCCTGGGATGCTCAGGGCAGCACTCTCCTTTTGTTATGCCTCTTGAATGGGTTGCAGGTTTTGTTTAGAGTTAAGCAAGTCGTTAAGAACATCGTGCAGAGACCTGCCCCGGGGCCGGATAGCTGTGAGTGGCTGGGTGTGTGGGACAGCATGGGCAGGTGTCTAGAGCAGTGGGCACCCCCGGTGTGTTTTAAACTCACCCCTGAACAAATACAGAAACCGGACAAACTAGTAAAATATCTGAAAAAAGTGTGCTGCCACCCTGGGAATTCCAGAGAGACACAGATCACCACAATGTGCTGGGGTCTGGCCCATGCCTACCGAGCCCTGTTCAACACTGTTCAGTGCCTTAAAGGGGAAAGGGGGGGAAGCGAAGCGGCAGGCGCTGCAACTGGCGCTGCCCCCCCAGCCGGCCCTGCAGCCCCTCCAGCCCAGCAGGCAGTCCCAGCCCCCCCGACAGGCACCACGGCTGCTGCAGCCACAGCTGCAGGGTCTGCCTCGGTTTCCCCAGCGGACACAGCAGCTGCTCCAGCCCCAGCTCCAGCCACAGGCACAGTGACTGAGCCCAATGACCAACCTGTGCAGGTAGCAGTCGCCCCCGTAAAACTAAAGAAAGATGCAAAGAGAGCAGATCGCTCCGGGAGGGATGACGATGAGCCAGGGTCATCACGGGAGATAGAGACAGAGATCATCACCCGGTCCCTGTCCCTGGGCGAGCTGCGAGACATGCGGAAAGACTTCAGCCGCCACCCAGGCGAGCACATTGCCACCTGGCTGCTGCGGTGCTGGGATAATGGGGCCAGCAGCTTGGAATTAGAGGGCAAGGAAGCCAAGCAGCTGGGATCCCTGGCCAGGGATGGGGGCATTGACAAGGCCATTGGGAAAAAGGAACAAGTCCTCAGCCTCTGGAGGAGACTTCTGTCAGGCGTGAGGGAGAGGTACCCCTTCAGTGACGATTTTGTATGCTATCCTGGCAAGTGGACCAATATGGAAAGGGGTATTCAGTACTTGAGGGAATTAGCTGTGCGGGAGCTGGTTTACTGTGACACAGACGATGAGCAGGTACCCACAGACCCAGATGAACTCCAGTGCTCACAATCCATGTGGAGGAAGTTTGTGCGGAGCGCACCCTCCTCGCATGCCAACTCACTGGCAGTTGTAAACTGGAAAGGTAAAGACGCACCAACAGTGGACGAGGTGGCTGTCAGACTCCGCCAATATGAGGAAAGTCTCTCTTCCTCCCTTGTCTCAGCTGTGGAGAAACTGGCCCGGGAGGTCCGACAAATGAAAGAGAGTAGGTCCTACTCCCCACCTGTACGGGCCATCATCTCAGCTATTAGGGGCAAGCGTTTCCCTGCTCAGGAGAGGGAATACAGAGGCTACACACCACGGGGCACCCTGTGGTTTTACCTGCGTGACCACGGAGAGGACATGAGGAAGTGGGATGGAAAACCCACCTCAAGTCTAGAGGCCCGAGTACGTGAGTTACGAGGTAAAACAATCACCAAAGGGGATTCTGTTAGGAAAAGTGCCGCTCCAGTTTCCAAAAGCCAGCTCTCCAGACCAGGTAGAAAGTTTGACCTTGATTCTGATCCTCTGGAGGGGACCTCCAAGTCATTTTTACAGCAGGTGAGCAGCAATTTCTCTGACGAGGATTAGAGGGGCCCTGCCTCCAGCCAGGTGGAGGAAAGGGACAACCGTGTCTATTGGACGGTGTGGATTCGGTGGCCTGGCACGTCAGATCCACAAGAGTATAAAGCTCTAGTGGACACTGGTGCACAGTGTACTTTAATGCCATCAGAGTTCAAAGGGTCAGAGTCCATTTGCATTTCGGGAGTGACAGGGGGGTCCCAAGAGCTGAGTCTACTGGAGGCTGAAGTGAGCCTCACTGGGCAGGACTGGCAGAAGCACCCCATTGTAACTGGCCCCGAGGCTCCGTGCATCCTTGGGATAGACTATCTTAGGAGAGGCTATTTCAAGGACCCAAAGGGGTATCGGTGGGCTTTTGGCATAGCTGCTGTGGAGACGGAAGAAATTAAACAGCTGTCCATTTTGCCTGGTCTCTCGGAGGATCCTTCCGTTGTGGGGTTGCTGAGGGTTGAAGAACAACAGGTACCCATCGCGACCACAACGGTGCACCGGCGACAGTATCGTACCAACCGAGACTCCCTTCTCCCCATTCATCAGCTGATCCGCCAGCTGGAGAGTCAAGGAGTGATCACCAAAACTCGCTCACCCTTTAATAGTCCCATATGGCCAGTGAGAAAATCTACTGGAGAGTGGAGACTGACAATAGACTACCGTGGCCTGAATGAAGTCACACCACCACTGAGTGCTGCCGTGCCAGACATGCTAGAACTTCAATATCAGCTGGAGTCAAAGGCAGCCAAGTGGTACGCTACAATTGACATCGCTAATGCATTCTTCTCCATCCCTTTGGCAGCAGAGTGCAGGCCACAGTTTGCTTTCACCTGGAGGGGCATCCAGTACACCTGGAATCGACTGCCCCAGGGGTGGAAACACAGTCCCACCATTTGCCATGGACTAATCCAGACTGCACTGGAAAAGGGTGAAGCCCCAGAACATCTGCAGTACATCGATGACATCATTATATGGGGCGACACAGCGGAGGAGGTTTTCGAGAAAGGGGAGAAAATAGTTCAGATCCTTCTGAAAGCCGGTTTCGCCATTAAGCGAAGTAAAGTCAAGGGACCTGCGCAAGAGATCCAGTTTTTGGGAATAAAATGGCAGGATGGGCGCCGTCAAATCCCAATGGATGTCATCAACAAAATAGCAGCTATGTCTCCACCAACCAGCAAAAAGGAAGCACAGGCCTTCCTGGGTGTTGTGGGTTTTTGGAGGATGCACATCCCAAATTATAGCCAGATTGTAAGTCCTCTGTACCACGTGACCCGGAAGAAGAATGATTTTGAATGGGGCCCTGAGCAACGACAGGCATTTGAACAGATTAAACGGGAGATAGTTCATGCCGTAGCCCTTGGTCCAGTCCGGTCAGGGCAAGATGTTAAAAACGTGCTCTACACCGCAGCCGGGGAGAATGGCCCAACCTGGAGTCTCTGGCAGAAAGCACCAGGGGAGACTCGAGGTCGACCCCTGGGGTTCTGGAGCCGGGGATACAAAGGATCCGAGGCCCGCTATACTCCCACTGAAAAAGAGATTCTGGCAGCATATGAAGGCGTTCGAGCTGCTTCAGAAGTGGTCGGCACTGAAGCACAGCTCCTCCTAGCACCACGATTGCCGGTCCTGGGCTGGATGTTCAAAGAGAGGGTCCCCTCTACGCATCATGCCACCGATGCTACGTGGAGTAAGTGGGTCGCTCTGATCACCCAGCGCGCCCGAATGGGAAACCCCAGTCGCCCAGGAATTCTGGAGGTCATCATGGACTGGCCAGAAGGCAAAGATTTTGGAGCATCGCCAGAGGAGGAGGTGACACGTGCTGAAGAGGCCCCACTGTATAACCAGCTGCCAGAAGATAAGAAACAGTATGCCCTGTTCACGGATGGGTCCTGTCGCATTGTGGGGAAGCAGAGGAGGTGGAAGGCTGCTGTATGGAGCCCTACACGACAAGTCGCGGAAACTGCCGAGGGAGAAGGTGAGTCCAGCCAGTTTGCAGAGGTGAAAGCCATCCAGCTGGCTTTAGACATTGCCAGTCGAGAGAAGTGGCCAGTGCTCTATCTTTACACCGACTCTTGGATGGTGGCCAATGCCTTGTGGGGGTGGCTGCAGCAATGGAAGAAGAACAACTGGCAGCGCAGAGGCAAACCTATCTGGGCTGCCCCATTGTGGCAAGATATTGCTGCCCGGCTAGAGCAGTTGGCTGTAAAAGTCCGTCACGTGGATGCCCACGTCCCTAAGAGTCGGGCCACTGAAGAACATCGAAACAACCACCAGGTAGATCAGGCTGCTAAGATTGAAGTGGCTCAGGTGGATCTGGACTGGCAACATAAGGGTGAACTCTTTATAGCTCGGTGGGCCCATGACACCTCGGGCCACCAAGGAAGAGACCATAACGACAGATGGAGCCTGAAGTCATGGATTAAATGAACTCAACGGACACTTTAGAGTGATGATCCATTGATTAAAGGAATGATATCTGGAGACAGGAGAAGTGGTGGTGATCAGCTGGACAATGGGGGACCTGGGCATGACATAGATGGTATGGAATAAGGGGTGGATAATGTCCTGGGTTTGGCCAGGACAGGGTTAATTTTCACCAGACTCCAGGAAGGGGCACAGCCGGGGGGTGGGGGCTGACCCCACCTGGCCAAACAGAGCCGGGTATTCCATACCATGGGACGTCACGCTGGGTTCCGGTGGGGGGGGAGCGGCGCGGCGGGAACGCACTCGCGGCTTGGGCGGGCGCAGCGCCGGTCCGGTTTCGGGAGAGCGGCTGTGTACGGTTCGTGGTTGTGTTTTCTCCTTATCTGTATCGTTGTTGTTCCTGTTTTCCCTCTGTTTGCTGTTCTGTTAAACTGCCCTTATCCCGACCCACCAGTTTTCTGCCTGTTTCTTTCCATTCTCCTCCGCACGCCGGCGGGGGGAGGGGCGGCCGCGTGGCGCTTTTGTTGCCGGCGGCAGCCGAAACCAAAACACCCCTCAAACTTCTAACGTATCTTTGGGTGTCCGTGAAGGGGGCCTCTAGCAGCCCTGCTCTGAAAATGCGGACGTCTGCAGATAGATCGCAGGCAGAAAGAGCTAGCCTGGAAAGCTGTTGCTCAGCCTCATCTGCCCATGGCACTGCTCGCACAGAGGCACAGAGACTGGGGCTGCTTGCTTGTCTTGTCTCCTCAAACTTCAGACGTAGCTTTGGGGGTATGGGCAGGGGGCCTCCAGCAGCCCTGCTCTGAAAATGCGAACGTCTGCAGATAGCTCGCATCCAGAAAGAGCTAGCCTGGAAAGCTGTTGCTCAGCCTCATCTGCCCATGGCACTGCTCGCACAGAGGCAAAGAGACTGGGGCGGCTTGCTTGTCTTGCCACCTCAAACTTCAAACGTATCTTTGGGGGTCTGGGCAGGGGTCTTCGGCAGGCCTGCTCCGAAAACGGGAACGTCTGCAGATAGCTCGGAGGCAGAAAGAGCTAGCCTGGAAAGCTGTTGCTCAGCCTCATCTGCCCATGGCACTGCTCGCACAGAGGCACAGAGACTGGGGCTGCTTGCTTGTCTTGCCACCTCAAACTTCAAACGTAGCTTTGGGTTTCTTTGAAGGGGGCCTCCATCAACCCTGCTCTGAAAATGCGAACGTCTGCAGATAGCTAGCACCAGAAAGAGCTAGCCTGGAAAGCTGTTGCTCAGCCTCATCTGCCCATGGCACTGCTCGCACAGAGGCACAGAGACTGGGGCTGCTTGCTTGTCTTGCCACCTCAAACTTCAAATGTATCTTTGGGGGTCCGTGCAGTTGGGCCCCCGGCAGCCATGCTCCGAAAACGCGAAGGTCTGAAGAGAGCTCGCAGCCAGAAAGAGCTAGCCTGGAAAGCAGTTGCTCAGCCTCATCTGCCCATGGCACTACTCGCACAGAGGCACAGAGACTGGGGCTGCTTGCTTGTCTTGTACCCTCAAACTTCAAACGTAGTTTTGGGGGTCTGGGCAGGGGGCGTTCGGCAGGCCTGGTCCGAAAATGGGAATGTCTGCAGATAGCTCGCAGGCAGAAAGAGCTAGCCTGGAAAGCTGTTGCTCAGCCTCATCTGCCCATGGCACTGCTCGCACAGAGGCACAGAGACTGGGGCTGCTTGCTTGTCTTGCCCCCTCAAACTTCTAACGTATCTTTGGGTGTCCGTGAAGGGGGCCTCTAGCAGCCCTGCTCTGAAAATGCGGACGTCTGCAGATAGATCGCAGGCAGAAAGAGCTAGCCTGGAAAGCTGTTGCTCAGCCTCATCTGCCCATGGCACTGCTCGCACAGAGGCACAGAGACTGGGGCTGCTTGCTTGTCTTGCCACCTCAAACTTCAAACGTAGCTTTGGGGGTCTGGGCAGGGGTCTTCGGCAGGCCTGCTCCGAAAACGGGAACGTCTGCAGATAGCTCGGAGGCAGAAAGAGCTAGCCTGGAAAGCTGTTGCTCAGCCTCATCTGCCCATGGCACTGCTCGCACAGAGGCACAGAGACTGGGGCTGCTTGCTTGTCTTGCCACCTCAAACTTCAAACGTAGCTTTGGGTTTCTTTGAAGGGGGCCTCCATCAGCCCTGCTCTGAAAATGCGAACGTCTGCAGATAGCTAGCACCAGAAAGAGCTAGCCTGGAAAGCTGTTGCTCAGCCTCATCTGCCCATGGCACTGCTTGCACAGAGGCACAGAGACTGGGGCTGCTTGCTTGTCTTGCCACCTCAAACTTCAAATGTATCTTTGGGGGTCCGTGCAGTTGGGCCCCCGGCAGCCATGCTCCGAAAACGCGAAGGTCTGAAGAGAGATCGCAGCCAGAAAGAGCTAGCCTGGAAAGCAGTTGCTCAGCCTCATCTGCCCATGGCACTGCTCGCACAGGCACAGAGACTGGCGCTGCTTGCTTGTCTTGTTTCCTCAAACTTCAAACGTAGCTTTGTAGGTCTGGGCAGGGGGCCTTCGGAAGGCCTCTTCCGAAAATGGGAATGTCTGCAGATAGCTCGCAGGCAGAAAGAGCTAGCTTGGAAAGCTGTTGCTCAGCCTCATCTGCCCATGGCACTGCTTGCACAGAGGCACAGAGACTGGAGCTGATTGCTTGTCTTGCCACCTCAAACTTCAAACGTAGCTTTGAGTGTCTGTGAAGGGGGCCTCCAGCAGCCCTGCTCTGAAAATGCGAACGTCTGGAGATAGCTAGCACCAGAAAGAGCTAGCCTTGAAAGCTGTTGCTCAGCCTCATCTGCCCATGGCACTGCTCGCACAGAGGCACAGAGACTGGGGCTGCTTGCTTGTCTTGCCACCTCAAACTTCAAACGTAGCTTTGGGGGTCTGTGCAGTGGTCCCCCGGCAGCCATGCTCCCAAAACGCGAACGTCTGCAGATAGCTCGCAGCCAGAAAGAGCTAGCCTGGAAAGCTGTTGCTCAGCCTCATCTGCCCATGGCACTGCTCGCACAGAGGCACAGAGACTGGGGCTGCTTGCATGTCTTGCCACCTCAACCTTCAAACGTATCTTTGGGTGTCCGTGAAGGGGGCCTCTAGCAGCCCTGCTCTGAAAATGCGAACGTCTGCAGATAGCTAGCACCAGAAAGAGCTAGCCTGCAAAGCTGTTGCTCAGCCTCATCTGCCCATGGCACTGCTCGCACAGAGGCACAGAGACTGGGGCTGCTTGCTTGTCTTGCAACCTCAAACTTCAAATGTATCTTTGGGGGGCCGTGCAGTGGGCCCCCGGCAGCGATGCTCCGAAAACGTGAAGGTATGAAGAGAGCTCGCAGCCAGAAAGAGCTAGCCTGGAAAGATGTTGCTCAGCCTCATTTGCCCGTGGCACTGCTCGCACAGAGGCACAGAGACTGGGGCTGCTTGCTTGTCTTGTCCTCTCACACTTCAGACGTAGCTTTGGGGGTATGGGCAGGGGGCCTCCAGCAGCCCTGCTCTGAAAATGCGAACGTCTGCAGATAGCTCGCAGCCAGAAAGAGCTAGCCTGGAAAGCTGTTGCTCAGCCTCATCTGCCCATGGCACTGCTCACACAGAGGCACAGAGACTGGGGCTGCTTGCTTGTCTTGCCATCTCGAACTTCAAACGTATCTTTGGCTGTCCGTGAAGGGGGCCTCCAGCAGCCCTGCTGTGAAAACGCGAACGTCTGCAGATAGCTACCACCAGAAAGAGCTAGCCTCGAAAGCTGTTGCTCAGCCTCATCTGCCCATGGCACTGCTCGCACAGAGGCACAGAGACTGGGGCTGCTTGCTTGTCTTGCCCCCTCAAACTTCTAACGTATCTTAAGTGGTCCGTGCCGCGCGTCTCCGGCAGCTGTGGTCTGAAAATGCGAAGGTCTGCAGATAGTTCGCAGGCAGAAAAAACCAGCGTGGAAAGCTGTTGCTCAGCCTCATCTGCCCATGGCACTGCTCGCACAGAGGCACAGAGACTGGGGCTGCTTGCTTGTCTTGTCCCCTCAAACTTCAGACGTAGCTTTGGGGGTATGGGCAGGGGGCCTCCAGCAGCCCTGCTCTGAAAATGCGAACGTCTGCAGATAGCTCGCAGCCAGAAAGAGCTAGCCTGGAAAGCTGTTGCTCAGCCTCATCTGCCCATGGCACTGCTCGCACAGAGGCACAGAGACTGGGGCTGCTTGCTTGTCTTGCCACCTCAACCTTCAAACGTATCTTTGGGTGTCCGTGAAGGGGGCCTCTAGCAGCCCTGCTCTGAAAATGCGAACGTCTGCAGATAGCTCGCAGGCAGAAAGAGCTAGCCTGGAAAGCTGTTGCTCAGCCTCATCTGCCCATGGCACTGCTCGCACAGAGGCACAGAGACAGGGGCTACTTGATTGTCTTGCCCCCTGAAACTTCAAACGTAGCTTTGGGTGTCCGTGAAGGGGGCCTCCAGCAGCCCTGCTCTGAAAATGCGAACGTCTGCAGATAGCTAGCACCAGAAAGAGCTAGCCTGCAAAGCTATTGCTCAGCCTCATCTGCCCATGGCACTGCTCGCACAGAGGCACAGAGACTGGGGCTGCTTGCTTGTCTTGCCACCTCAAACTTCAAATGTATCTTTGGGGGGCCGTGCAGTGGGCCCCCGGCAGCCATGCTCCGAAAACGTGAAGGTATGAAGAGAGCTCGCAGCCAGAAAGAGCTAGCCTGGAAAGATGTTGCTCAGCCTCATTTGCCCGTGGCACTGCTCGCACAGAGGCACAGAGACTGGGGCTGCTTGCTTGTCTTGGCCCCTCAAACTTCAAACGAAGCTTTGGGGGTCCATGAAGTGGGGCTCCAGCAGCCCTGCTCTGAAAATGCGAACGTCTGCAGATAGCTCGCAGGCAGAAAGAGCTAGCCTGGAAAGCTGTTGCTCAGCCTCATCTGCCCATGGCTCTGCTCACACAGAGGCACAGATACTGGGGCTGCTTGCTTGTCTTGCCACCTCAAACTTCAAACGTAGCTTTGGGTGTCTGTGAAGGGGGCCTCCATCAGCCCTGCTCTGAAAATGCGAACGTCTGCAGATAGCTAGCACCAGAAAGAGCTAGCCTGCAAAGCTGTTGCTCAGCCTCATCTGCCCATGGCACTGCTCGCACAGAGGCACAGAGACTGGGGCTGCTTGCTTGTCTTGCCACCTTAAAATTCAAACATATCTTTGGGGGTCCGTGCAGTGGGCCCCCGGCAACCATGCTCCGAAAACGCAAACATCTGCAGATAGCTCGCAGGCAGAAAGAGCTAGCCTGGAAAGCTGTTGCTCAGCCTAATCTGCCCATGGCACTGCTCACACAGAGGCACAGAGACTGGGGCTGCTTGCATGTCTTGCCACCTCAACCTTCAAACGTATCTTTGGGTGTCCGTGAAGGGGGCCTCTAGCAGCCCTGCTCTGAAAATGCGAACGTCTGCAGATAGCTCGCAGGCAGAAAGAGCTAGCCTGGAAAGCTGTTGCTCAGCCTCATCTGCCCATGGCACTGCTCGCACAGAGGCACAGAGACTGGGGCTGCTTGGTTAACATGCCACCTGAAACTTCAAACGTAGCTTTGGGTGTCCGTGAAGGGGGCCTCCAGCAGCCCTGCTCTGATAATGCGAACGTCTGCAGACAGATCGCAGGCAGAAAGAGCTAGCCTGGAAAGCTGTTGCTCAGCCTCATCTGCCCATGGCATTGCTCGCACAGAGGCGCAGAGACTGGGGCTGCTTGCTTGTCTTGCCCCCTCAAACTTCAAACGTAGATTTGGGTGTCCATGAAGGGGGCCTCCAGCAGCCCAGGTCTAAAAATGGGAATGTCTGCAGATAGCTCGCAGCCAGAAAGAGCTAGCCTGGAAAGCTGTTGCTCAGCCTCATCTGCCCATGGCACTGCTCGCACAGAGGCACAGAGACTGGGGCTGCTTGCTTGTCTTGCCATCTCGAACTTCAAACGTATCTTTGGCTGTCCGTGAAGGGGGCCTCCAGCAGCCCTGCTGTGAAAACGCGAACGTCTGCAGATAGCTACCACCAGAAAGAGCTAGCCTCGAAAGCTGTTGCTCAGCCTCATCTGCCCATGGCACTGCTCGCACAGAGGCACAGAGACTGGGGCTGCTTGCTTGTCTTGCCCCCTCAAACTTCTAACGTATCTTAAGTGGTCCGTGCCGCGCGTCTCCGGCAGCTGTGGTCTGAAAATGCGAAGGTCTGCAGATAGTTCGCAGGCAGAAAAAACCAGCGTGGAAAGCTGTTGCTCAGCCTCATCTGCCCATGGCACTGCTCGCACAGAGGCACAGAGACTGGGGCTGCTTGCTTGTCTTGTCCCCTCAAACTTCAGACGTAGCTTTGGGGGTATGGGCAGGGGGCCTCCAGCAGCCCTGCTCTGAAAATGCGAACGTCTGCAGATAGCTCGCAGCCAGAAAGAGCTAGCCTGGAAAGCTGTTGCTCAGCCTCATCTGCCCATGGCACTGCTCGCACAGAGGCACAGAGACTGGGGCTGCTTGCTTGTCTTGCCACCTCAAACTTCAAACGTAGCTTTGGGGGTCTGTGCAGTGGTCCCCCGGCAGCCCTGCTCCCAAAACGCGAACGTCTGCAGATAGCTCGCAGGCAGAAAGAGCTAGCCTGGAAAGCTGTTGCTCAGCCTCATCTGCCCATGGCACTGCTCGCACAGAGGCACAGAGACTGGGGCTGCTTGCATGTCTTGCCACCTCAACCTTCAAACGTATCTTTGGGTGTCCGTGAAGGGGGCCTCTAGCAGCCCTGCTCTGAAAATGCGAACGTCTGCAGATAGCTCGCAGGCAGAAAGAGCTAGCCTGGAAAGCTGTTGCTCAGCCTCATCTGCCCATGGCACTGCTCGCACAGAGGCACAGAGACAGGGGCTACTTGATTGTCTTGCCCCCTGAAACTTCAAACGTAGCTTTGGGTGTCCGTGAAGGGGGCCTCCAGCAGCCCTGCTCTGAAAACGCGAACGTCTGCAGATAGCTAGCACCAGAAAGAGCTAGCCTGCAAAGCTATTTCTCAGCCTCATCTGCCCATGGCACTGCTCGCACAGAGGCACAGAGACTGGGGCTGCTTGCTTGTCTTGCCACCTCAAACTTCAAATGTATCTTTGGGGGGCCGTGCAGTGGGCCCCCGGCAGCCATGCTCCGAAAACGTGAAGGTATGAAGAGAGCTCGCAGCCAGAAAGAGCTAGCCTGGAAAGAAGTTGCTCAGCCTCATTTGCCCGTGGCACTGCTCGCACAGAGGCACAGAGACTGGGGCTGCTTGCTTGTCTTGGCCCCTCAAACTTCAAACGAAGCTTTGGGGGTCCATGAAGTGGGGCTCCAGCAGCCCTGCTCTGAAAATGCGAACGTCTGCAGATAGCTCGCAGGCAGAAAGAGCTAGCCTGGAAAGCTGTTGCTCAGCCTCATCTGCCCATGGCTCTGCTCGCACAGAGGCACAGATACTGGGGCTGCTTGCTTGTCTTGCCACCTCAAACTTCAAACGTAGATTTGGGGGTCTGTGCAGGGGGTCTTTGGCAGGCCTACTCCGAAAATAGGAGCGTCTGCAGATAACTCGGAGACAGAAAGAGCTAGCCTGGAAAGCTGTTGCTCAGCCTCATCTGCCCATGGCACTGCTCACACAGAGGCACAGAGACTGGAGCTGCTTGCTTGTCTTGCCACCTCAAACTTCAAAAGTAGATTTGGGGTTCATGAAGGGGGCCTCCAGCAGCCCTGCTCTGAAAATGCGAACGTCTGGAGATAGCTAGCACCAGAAAGAGCTAGCCTGGAAAGCTGTTGCTCAGCCTCATCTGCCCATGGCACTGCTCGCACAGAGGCACAGAGACTGGGGCTGCTTGCTTGTCTTGCCACCTCAAACTTCAAACGTAGCTTTTGGGGTCTGTGCAGTGGTCCCCCGGCAGCCATGCTCCCAAAACGCGAACGTCTGCAGATAGGTCGCAGGCAGAAAGAGCTAGCCTGGAAAGCTGTTGCTCAGCCTCATCTGCCCATGGCACTGCTCGCACAGAGGCACAGAGACTGGGGCTGCTTGCATGTCTTGCCACCTCAACCTTCAAACGTATCTTTGGGTGTCCGTGAAGGGGGCCTCTAGCAGCCCTGCTCTGAAAATGCGAACGTCTGCAGATAGCTCGCAGGCAGAAAGAGCTAGCCTGGAAAGCTGTTGCTCAGCCTCATCTGCCCATGGCACTGCTCGCACAGAGGCACAGAGACTGGGGCTGCTTGGTTAACATGCCACCTGAAACTTCAAACGTAGCTTTGGGTGTCCGTGAAGGGGGCCTCCAGCAGCCCTGTTCTGATAACGCGAACGTCTGCAGACAGATCGCAGGCAGAAAGAGCTAGCCTGGAAAGCTGTTGCTCAGCCTCATCTGCCCATGGCATTGCTCGCACAGAGGCGCAGAGACTGGGGCTGCTTGCTTGTCTTGCCCCCTCAAACTTCAAACGTAGATTTGGGTGTCCATGAAGGGGGCCTCCAGCAGCCCAGGTCTGAAAATGGGAATGTCTGCAGATAGATCGCAGCCAGAAAGAGCTAGCCTGGAAAGCTGTTGCTCAGCCTCATCTGCCCATGGCACTGCTCGCACAGAGGCACAGAGACTGGGGCTGCTTGCTTGTCTTGCCATCTCGAACTTCAAACGTAGATTTGGCTGTCCGTGAAGGGGGCCTCCAGCAGCCCTGCTGTGAAAACGCGAACGTCTGCAGATAGCTACCACCAGAAAGAGCTAGCCTGGAAAGCTGTTGCTCAGCCTCATCTGCCCATGGCACTGCTCGCACAGAGGCACAGAGACTGGGGCTGCTTGCTTGTCTTGCCACCTCAAACTTCTAACGTATCTTAAGTGGTCCGTGCCGCGCGTCTCCGGCAGCTGTGGTCTGAAAATGCGAAGGTCTGCAGATAGCTCGCAGGCAGAAAAAACCAGCCTGGAAAGCTGTTGCTCAGCCTCATCTGCCCATGGCACTGCTCGCACAGAGGCACAGAGACTGGGGCTGCTTGCTTGTCTTGTCCCCTCAAACTTCAGACGTAGCTTTGGGGGTATGGGCAGGGGGCCTCCAGCAGCCCTGCTCTGAAAATGCGAACGTCTGCAGATAGCTCGCAGCCAGAAAGAGCTAGCCTGGAAAGCTGTTGCTCAGCCTCATCTGCCCATGGCACTGCTCGCACAGAGGCACAGAGACTGGGGCTGCTTGCTTGTCTTGCCACCTCAAACTTCAAACGTAGCTTTGGGGGTCTGTGCAGTGGTCCCCCGGAAGCCCTGCTCTGAAAATGCGAACGTCTGCAGATAGCTCGCAGGCAGAAAGAGCTAGCCTGGAAAGCTGTTGCTCAGCCTCATCTGCCCATGGCACTGCTCGCACAGAGGCACAGAGACTGGGGCTACTTGATTGTCTTGCCCCCTGAAACTTCAAACGTAGCTTTGGGTGTCCGTGAAGGGGGCCTCCAGCAGCCCTGCTCTGAAAATGCGAACGTCTGCAGATAGCTAGCACCAGAAAGAGCTAGCATGCAAAGCTGTTGCTCAGCCTCATCTGCCCATGGCACTGCTCGCACAGAGGCACAGAGACTGGGGCTGCTTGCTTGTCTTGCCACCTCAAACTTCAAATGTATCTTTGGGGGGCCGTGCAGTGGGCCCCCGGCAGCCATGCTCCGAAAACGTGAAAGTCTGAAGAGAGCTCGCAGCCAGAAAGAGCTAGCCTGGAAAGATGTTGCTCAGACTCATTTGCCCGTGGCACTGCTCGCACAGATGCACAGAGACTGGGGCTGCTTGCTTGTCTTGCCACCTCAAACTTCAAACGTAGATTTGGGGGTCTGTGCAGGGGGCCTTTTCAGGCCTGCTCCGAAAATGGGAGCGTCTGCAGATAACTCGGAGGCAGAAAGAGCTAGCCTGGAAAGCTGTTGCTCAGCCTCATCTGCCCATGGCACTGCTCGCACAGAGGCACAGAGACTGGGGCTGCTTGCTTGTCTTGCCACCTCAAACTTCAAATGTAGCTTTGGGGGTCCGTGCAGTGGGCCCCCGGCAACCATGCTCCGAAAACGCAAACGTCTGCAGATAGCTCGCAGGCAGAAAGAGCTAGCCTGGAAAGCTGTTGCTCAGCCTAATCTGCCCATGGCACTGCTCACACAGAGGCACAGAGACTGGGGGTGCTTGCTTGTCTTGCCACCTCAAACTTCAAACGTAGATTTGGGGGTCTGTGCAGGGGGTCTTTGGCAGGCCTACTCCGAAAATAGGAGCGTCTGCAGATAACTCGGAGACAGAAAGAGCTAGCCTGGAAAGCTGTTGCTCAGCCTCATCTGCCCATGGCACTGCTCGCACAGAGGCACAGAGACTGGAGCTGCTTGCTTGTCTTGCCACCTCAAACTTCAAAAGTAGATTTGGGGTTCATGAAGGGGGCCTCCAGCAGCCCTGCTCTGAAAATGCGAACGTCTGGAGATAGCTAGCACCAGAAAGAGCTAGCCTGGAAAGCTGTTGCTCAGCCTCATCTGCCCATGGCACTGCTCGCACAGAGGCACAGAGACTGGGGCTGCTTGCTTGTCTTGCCACCTCAAACTTCAAACGTAGCTTTTGGGGTCTGTGCAGTGGTCCCCCGGCAGCCATGCTCCCAAAACGCGAACGTCTGCAGATAGGTCGCAGGCAGAAAGAGCTAGCCTGGAAAGCTGTTGCTCAGCCTCATCTGCCCATGGCACTGCTCGCACAGAGGCACAGAGACTGGGGCTGCTTGCATGTCTTGCCACCTCAACCTTCAAACGTATCTTTGGGTGTCCGTGAAGGGGGCCTCTAGCAGCCCTGCTCTGAAAATGCGAACGTCTGCAGATAGCTCGCAGGCAGAAAGAGCTAGCCTGGAAAGCTGTTGCTCAGCCTCATCTGCCCATGGCACTGCTCGCACAGAGGCACAGAGACAGGGGCTGCTTGGTTAACATGCCACCTGAAACTTCAAACGTAGCTTTGGGTGTCCGTGAAGGGGGCCTCCAGCAGCCCTGTTCTGATAACGCGAACGTCTGCAGACAGATCGCAGGCAGAAAGAGCTAGCCTGGAAAGCTGTTGCTCAGCCTCATCTGCCCATGGCATTGCTCGCACAGAGGCGCAGAGACTGGGGCTGCTTGCTTGTCTTGCCCCCTCAAACTTCAAACGTAGATTTGGGTGTCCATGAAGGGGGCCTCCAGCAGCCCAGGTCTGAAAATGGGAATGTCTGCAGATAGATCGCAGCCAGAAAGAGCTAGCCTGGAAAGCTGTTGCTCAGCCTCATCTGCCCATGGCACTGCTCGCACAGAGGCACAGAGACTGGGGCTGCTTGCTTGTCTTGCCATCTCGAACTTCAAACGTAGATTTGGCTGTCCGTGAAGGGGGCCTCCAGCAGCCCTGCTGTGAAAACGCGAACGTCTGCAGATAGCTACCACCAGAAAGAGCTAGCCTGGAAAGCTGTTGCTCAGCCTCATCTGCCCATGGCACTGCTCGCACAGAGGCACAGAGACTGGGGCTGCTTGCTTGTCTTGCCACCTCAAACTTCTAACGTATCTTAAGTGGTCCGTGCCGCGCGTCTCCGGCAGCTGTGGTCTGAAAATGCGAAGGTCTGCAGATAGCTCGCAGGCAGAAAAAACCAGCCTGGAAAGCTGTTGCTCAGCCTCATCTGCCCATGGCACTGCTCGCACAGAGGCACAGAGACTGGGGCTGCTTGCTTGTCTTGTCCCCTCAAACTTCAGACGTAGCTTTGGGGGTATGGGCAGGGGGCCTCCAGCAGCCCTGCTCTGAAAATGCGAACGTCTGCAGATAGCTCGCAGCCAGAAAGAGCTAGCCTGGAAAGCTGTTGCTCAGCCTCATCTGCCCATGGCACTGCTCGCACAGAGGCACAGAGACTGGGGCTGCTTGCTTGTCTTGCCACCTCAAACTTCAAACGTAGCTTTGGGGGTCTGTGCAGTGGTCCCCCGGAAGCCCTGCTCTGAAAATGCGAACGTCTGCAGATAGCTCGCAGGCAGAAAGAGCTAGCCTGGAAAGCTGTTGCTCAGCCTCATCTGCCCATGGCACTGCTCGCACAGAGGCACAGAGACTGGGGCTACTTGATTGTCTTGCCCCCTGAAACTTCAAACGTAGCTTTGGGTGTCCGTGAAGGGGGCCTCCAGCAGCCCTGCTCTGAAAATGCGAACGTCTGCAGATAGCTAGCACCAGAAAGAGCTAGCATGCAAAGCTGTTGCTCAGCCTCATCTGCCCATGGCACTGCTCGCACAGAGGCACAGAGACTGGGGCTGCTTGCTTGTCTTGCCACCTCAAACTTCAAATGTATCTTTGGGGGGCCGTGCAGTGGGCCCCCGGCAGCCATGCTCCGAAAACGTGAAAGTCTGAAGAGAGCTCGCAGCCAGAAAGAGCTAGCCTGGAAAGATGTTGCTCAGACTCATTTGCCCGTGGCACTGCTCGCACAGATGCACAGAGACTGGGGCTGCTTGCTTGTCTTGCCACCTCAAACTTCAAACGTAGATTTGGGGGTCTGTGCAGGGGGCCTTTTCAGGCCTGCTCCGAAAATGGGAGCGTCTGCAGATAACTCGGAGGCAGAAAGAGCTAGCCTGGAAAGCTGTTGCTCAGCCTCATCTGCCCATGGCACTGCTCGCACAGAGGCACAGAGACTGGGGCTGCTTGCTTGTCTTGCCACCTCAAAATTCAAACGTATCTTTGGGTGTCCGTGAAGGGGGCCTCCAGCAGCGCTGCTCTGAAAACGCGAACGTCTGCAGATAGCTACCACCAGAAAGAGCTAGCCTGGAAAGCAGTTGCTCAGCCTAATCCGCCCATGGCACTGCTCACACAGAGGCACAGAGACTGGGGCTGCTTGCTTGTCTTGCCACCTCAAACTTCAAATGTATCTTTGGGTGTTCGTGCAGTGAGCCTCCGGCAGCCCTGCTCCCAAAAGGAGAACGTCTGAAGAGAGCTCGCAGGCAGAAAGAGCTAGCCTGGAAAGCTGTTGCTCAGCCTCATCTGCCCATGGCACTGCTCGCACAGAGGCACAGAGACTGGGGGTGCTTGCTTGTCTCTCCACCTCAAACTTCAAACGTAGATTTGGGGGTCTGTGCAGGGGGCCTTTGGCAGGCCTGCTCCGAAAATGGGAGCGTCTGCAGATAACTCGGAGGCAGAAAGAGCTAGCCTGGAAAGCTGTTGCTCAGCCTCATCTGCCCATGGCACTGCTCGCACAGAGGCACAGAGACTGGGGCTGCTTGCTTGTCTTGCCCCCTCAAACTTCTAACGTATCTTAAGTGGTCCGTGCCGCGCGTCTCCGGTAGCTGTGGTCTGAAAATGCGAAGGTCTGCAGATAGTTCGCAGGCAGAAAAAAACAGCCTGGAAAGCTGTTGCTCAGCCTCATCTGCCCATGGCACTGCTCGCACAGAGGCACAGAGACTGGGGCTGCTTGCTTAACATGCCACCTCACACTTCAAACGTAGCTTTGGGTGTCCGTGAAGGGGGCCTCCAGCAGCCCTGCTCTGAAAATGCGAATATCTGCAGATAGCTCGCAGGCTGAAAGATCTAGCCTGGAAAGCTGTTGCTCAGCCTCATCTGCCCATGGCACTGCTTGCACAGAGGCACAGAGACTGGGGCTGCTTGCTTGTCTTGCCACCTCAAACTTCAAACGTAGATTTGGGTGTCCATGAAGGGGGCCTCCAGCAGCCCAGGTCTGAAAATGGGAATGTCTGCAGATAGATCGCAGCCAGAAAGAGCTAGCCTGGAAAGCTGTTGCTCAGCCTCATCTGCCCATAGCACTGCTCGCACAGAGGCACAGAGACTGGGGCTGCTTGCTTGTCTTGCCACCTCAAACTTCAAACGTATCTTTGGGTGTCCGTGAAGGGGGCCTCCAGCAGCCCTGCTCTGAAAACGCGAACGTCTGCAGATAGCTACCACCAGAAAGAGCTAGCCTGGAAAGCTGCTGCTCAGCCTAATCCGCCCATGGCACTGCTCACACAGAGGCACAGAGACTGGGGCTGCTTGCTTGTCTTGCCACCTCAAACTTCAAATGCATCTTTGGGTGTTCGTGCAGTGAGCCTCCGGCAGCCCTGCTCCCAAAAGGAGAACTTCTGAAGAGAGCTCACAGGCAGAAAGAGCTAGCCTGGAAAGCTGTTGCTCAGCCTCATCTGCCCATGGCACTGCTCGCACAGAGGCACAGAGACTGGGGGTGCTTGCTTGTCTTGCCACCTCAAACTTCAAACGTAGATTTGGGGGTCTGTGCAGGGGGCCTTTGGCAGGCCTGCTCCAAAAATGGGAGCGTCTGCAGATAACTCGGAGGCAGAAAGAGCTAGCCTGGAAAGCTGTTGCTCAGCCTCATCTGCCCATGGCACTGCTTGCACAGAGGCACAGAGACTGGGGCTGCTTGCTTGTCTTGCCCCCTCAAACTTCAAACGAAGATTTGGGTGTCTGTGAAGGGGGCCTCTAGCAGCCCTGCTCTGAAAATGCGAACGTCTGCAGATAGCTCGCAGGCAGAAAGAGCTAGCCTGGAAAGCTGTTGCTCAGCCTCATCTGCCCATGGCACTGCTCGCACAGAGGCACAGAGACTGGGGCTGCTTGGTTAACATGTCACCTGAAACTTCAAACGTAGCTTTGGGTGTCCGTGAAGGGGGCCTCCAGCAGCCCTGTTCTGATAATGCGAACGTCTGCAGACAGATCGCAGGCAGAAAGAGCTAGCCTGGAAAGCTGTTGCTCAGCCTCATCTGCCCATGGCATTGCTCGCACAGAGGCGCAGAGACTGGGGCTGCTTGCTTGTCTTGCCCCCTGAAACTTCAAACGTAGCTTTGGGTGTCCGTGAAGGGGGCCTCCAGCAGCCCTGCTCTGAAAATGCGAACGTCTGCAGATAGCTAGCACCAGAAAGAGCTAGCATGCAAAGCTGTTGCTCAGCCTCATCTGCCCATGGCACTGCTCGCACAGAGGCACAGAGACTGGGGCTGCTTGCTTGTCTTGCCACCTCAAACTTCAAATGTATCTTTGGGGGGCCGTGCAGTGGGCCCCCGGCAGCCATGCTCCGAAAACGTGAAAGTCTGAAGAGAGCTCGCAGCCAGAAAGAGCTAGCCTGGAAAGATGTTGCTCAGACTCATTTGCCCGTGGCACTGCTCGCACAGATGCACAGAGACTGGGGCTGCTTGCTTGTCTTGCCACCTCAAACTTCAAACGTAGATTTGGGGGTCTGTGCAGGGGGCCTTTTCAGGCCTGCTCCGAAAATGGGAGCGTCTGCAGATAACTCGGAGGCAGAAAGAGCTAGCCTGGAAAGCTGTTGCTCAGCCTCATCTGCCCATGGCACTGCTCGCACAGAGGCACAGAGACTGGGGCTGCTTGCTTGTCTTGCCACCTCAAAATTCAAACGTATCTTTGGGTGTCCGTGAAGGGGGCCTCCAGCAGCGCTGCTCTGAAAACGCGAACGTCTGCAGATAGCTACCACCAGAAAGAGCTAGCCTGGAAAGCAGTTGCTCAGCCTAATCCGCCCATGGCACTGCTCACACAGAGGCACAGAGACTGGGGCTGCTTGCTTGTCTTGCCACCTCAAACTTCAAATGTATCTTTGGGTGTTCGTGCAGTGAGCCTCCGGCAGCCCTGCTCCCAAAAGGAGAACGTCTGAAGAGAGCTCGCAGGCAGAAAGAGCTAGCCTGGAAAGCTGTTGCTCAGCCTCATCTGCCCATGGCACTGCTCGCACAGAGGCACAGAGACTGGGGGTGCTTGCTTGTCTCTCCACCTCAAACTTCAAACGTAGATTTGGGGGTCTGTGCAGGGGGCCTTTGGCAGGCCTGCTCCGAAAATGGGAGCGTCTGCAGATAACTCGGAGGCAGAAAGAGCTAGCCTGGAAAGCTGTTGCTCAGCCTCATCTGCCCATGGCACTGCTCGCACAGAGGCACAGAGACTGGGGCTGCTTGCTTGTCTTGCCCCCTCAAACTTCTAACGTATCTTAAGTGGTCCGTGCCGCGCGTCTCCGGTAGCTGTGGTCTGAAAATGCGAAGGTCTGCAGATAGTTCGCAGGCAGAAAAAAACAGCCTGGAAAGCTGTTGCTCAGCCTCATCTGCCCATGGCACTGCTCGCACAGAGGCACAGAGACTGGGGCTGCTTGCTTAACATGCCACCTCACACTTCAAACGTAGCTTTGGGTGTCCGTGAAGGGGGCCTCCAGCAGCCCTGCTCTGAAAATGCGAATATCTGCAGATAGCTCGCAGGCTGAAAGATCTAGCCTGGAAAGCTGTTGCTCAGCCTCATCTGCCCATGGCACTGCTTGCACAGAGGCACAGAGACTGGGGCTGCTTGCTTGTCTTGCCACCTCAAACTTCAAACGTAGATTTGGGTGTCCATGAAGGGGGCCTCCAGCAGCCCAGGTCTGAAAATGGGAATGTCTGCAGATAGATCGCAGCCAGAAAGAGCTAGCCTGGAAAGCTGTTGCTCAGCCTCATCTGCCCATAGCACTGCTCGCACAGAGGCACAGAGACTGGGGCTGCTTGCTTGTCTTGCCACCTCAAACTTCAAACGTATCTTTGGGTGTCCGTGAAGGGGGCCTCCAGCAGCCCTGCTCTGAAAACGCGAACGTCTGCAGATAGCTACCACCAGAAAGAGCTAGCCTGGAAAGCTGCTGCTCAGCCTAATCCGCCCATGGCACTGCTCACACAGAGGCACAGAGACTGGGGCTGCTTGCTTGTCTTGCCACCTCAAACTTCAAATGCATCTTTGGGTGTTCGTGCAGTGAGCCTCCGGCAGCCCTGCTCCCAAAAGGAGAACTTCTGAAGAGAGCTCACAGGCAGAAAGAGCTAGCCTGGAAAGCTGTTGCTCAGCCTCATCTGCCCATGGCACTGCTCGCACAGAGGCACAGAGACTGGGGGTGCTTGCTTGTCTTGCCACCTCAAACTTCAAACGTAGATTTGGGGGTCTGTGCAGGGGGCCTTTGGCAGGCCTGCTCCAAAAATGGGAGCGTCTGCAGATAACTCGGAGGCAGAAAGAGCTAGCCTGGAAAGCTGTTGCTCAGCCTCATCTGCCCATGGCACTGCTTGCACAGAGGCACAGAGACTGGGGCTGCTTGCTTGTCTTGCCCCCTCAAACTTCAAACGAAGATTTGGGTGTCTGTGAAGGGGGCCTCTAGCAGCCCTGCTCTGAAAATGCGAACGTCTGCAGATAGCTCGCAGGCAGAAAGAGCTAGCCTGGAAAGCTGTTGCTCAGCCTCATCTGCCCATGGCACTGCTCGCACAGAGGCACAGAGACTGGGGCTGCTTGGTTAACATGTCACCTGAAACTTCAAACGTAGCTTTGGGTGTCCGTGAAGGGGGCCTCCAGCAGCCCTGTTCTGATAATGCGAACGTCTGCAGACAGATCGCAGGCAGAAAGAGCTAGCCTGGAAAGCTGTTGCTCAGCCTCATCTGCCCATGGCATTGCTCGCACAGAGGCGCAGAGACTGGGGCTGCTTGCTTGTCTTGCCCCCTCAAACTTCAAACGTAGATTTGGGTGTCCATGAAGGGGGCCTCCAGCAGCCCAGGTCTGAAAATGGGAATGTCTGCAGATAGATCGCAGCCAGAAAGAGCTAGCCTGGAAAGCTGTTGCTCAGCCTCATCTGCCCATGGCACTGCTCGCACAGAGGCACAGAGACTGGGGCTGCTTGCTTGTCTTGCCATCTCGAACTTCAAACGTATCTTTGGCTGTCCGTGAAGGGGGCCTCCAGCAGCCCTGCTGTGAAAACGCGAACGTCTGCAGATAGCTACCACCAGAAAGAGCTAGCCTGGAAAGCTGTTGCTCAGCCTCATCTGCCCATGGCACTGCTCGCACAGAGGCACAGAGACTGGGGCTGCTTGCTTGTCTTGCCCCCTCAAACTTCTAACGTATCTTAAGTGGTCCGTGCCGCGCGTCTCCGGCAGCTGTGGTCTGAAAATGCGAAGGTCTGAAGATAGTTCGCAGGCAGAAAAAACCAGCCTGGAAAGCTGTTGCTCAGCCTCATCTGCCCATGGCACTGCTCGCACAGAGGCACAGAGACTGGGGCTGCTTGCTTGTCTTGTCCCCTCAAACTTCAGACGTAGCTTTGGGGGTATGGGCAGGGGGCCTGCAGCAGCCCTGCTCTGAAAATGCGAACGTCTGCAGATAGCTCGCAGCCAGAAAGAGCTAGCCTGGAAAGCTGTTGCTCAGCCTCATCTGCCCATGGCACTGCTCGCACAGAGGCACAGAGACTGGGGCTGCTTGCATGTCTTGCCACCTCAAACTTCAAAAGTATCTTTGGGTGTCCGTGAAGGGGGCCTCTAGCAGCCCTGCTCTGAAAATGCGAACGTCTGCAGATAGCTCGCAGGCAGAAAGAGCTAGCCTGGAAAGCTGTTGCTCAGCCTCATCTGCCCATGGCACTGCTCGCACAGAGGCACAGAGACTGGGGCTACTTGATTGTCTTGCCCCCTGAAACTTCAAACGTAGCTTTGGGTGTCCGTGAAGGGGGCCTCCAGCAGCACTGCTCTGAAAATGCGAACGTCTGCAGATAGCTAGCACCAGAAAGAGCTAGCATGCAAAGCTGTTGCTCAGCCTCATCTGCCCATGGCACTGCTCGCACAGAGGCACAGAGACTGGGGCTGCTTGCTTGTCTTGCCACCTCAAACTTCAAATGTATCTTTGGGGGGCCGTGCAGTGGGCCCCCGGCAGCCATGCTCCAAAAACGTGAAGGTCTGAAGAGAGCTCGCAGCCAGAAAGAGCTAGCCTGGAAAGATGTTGCTCAGCGTCATTTGCCCGTGGCACTGCTCGCACAGAGGCACAGAGACTGGGGCTGCTTGCTTGTCTTGCCACCTCAAACTTCAAACGTAGCTTTGGGGGTCCATGAAGTGGGGCTCCAGCAGCCCTGCTCTGAAAATGCGAACGTCTGCAGATAGCTCGCAGCCAGAAAGAGCTAGCCTGGAAAGCTGTTGCTCAGCCTCATCTGCCCATGGCACTGCTCGCACAGAGGCACAGATACTGGGGCTGCTTGCTTGTCTTGCCACCTCAAACTTCAAACGTAGCTTTGGGTGTCTGTGAAGGGGGCCTCCATCAGCCCTGCTCTGAAAATGCGAACGTCTGCAGATAGCTAGCACCAGAAAGAGCTAGCCTGGAAAGCTGTTGCTCAGCCTCATCTGCCCATGGCACTGCTCGCACAGAGGCACAGAGACTGGGGCTGCTTGCTTGTCTTGCCACCTCAAACTTCAAATGTATCTTTGGGGGGCCGTGCAGTGGGCCCCCGGCAGCCATGCTCCGAAAACGTGAAGGTATGAAGAGAGCTCGCAGCCAGAAAGAGCTAGCCTGGAAAGCTGTTGCTCAGCCTAATCTGCCCATGGCACTGCTCGCACAGAGGCACAGAGACTGGGGCTGCTTGCTTGTCTTGCCCCCTCAAACTTCAAACGTAGATTTGGGTGTCCATGAAGGGGGCCTCCAGCAGCCCAGGTCTGAAAATGGGAATGTCTGCAGATAGATCGCAGCCAGAAAGAGCTAGCCTGGAAAGCTGTTGCTCAGCCTCATCTGCCCATGGCACTGCTCGCACAGAGGCACAGAGACTGGGGCTGCTTGCTTGTCTTGCCATCTCGAACTTCAAACGTATCTTTGGCTGTCCGTGAAGGGGGCCTCCAGCAGCCCTGCTGTGAAAACGCGAACGTCTGCAGATAGCTACCACCAGAAAGAGCTAGCCTCGAAAGCTGTTGCTCAGCCTCATCTGCCCATGGCACTGCTCGCACAGAGGCACAGAGACTGGGGCTGCTTGCTTGTCTTGCCCCCTCAAACTTCTAACGTATCTTAAGTGGTCCGTGCCGCGCGTCTCCGGCAGCTGTGGTCTGAAAATGCGAAGGTCTGCAGATAGTTCGCAGGCAGAAAAAACCAGCCTGGAAAGCTGTTGCTCAGCCTCATCTGCCCATGGCACTGCTCGCACAGAGGCACAGAGACTGGGGCTGCTTGCTTGTCTTGTCCCCTCAAACTTCAGACGTATCTTTGGGTGTCCGTGAAGGGGGCCTCCAGCAGCCCTGCTCTGAAAATGCGAACGTCTGCAGATAGCTCGCAGCCAGAAAGAGCTAGCCTGGAAAGCTGTTGCTCAGCCTCATCTGCCCATGGCACTGCTCGCACAGAGGCACAGAGACTGGGGCTACTTGATTGTCTTGCCACCTCAAACTTCAAACGTAGCTTTGGGTGTCCGTGAAGGGGGCCTCCAGCAGCCCTGCTCTGAAAATGTGAACGTCTGCAGATAGCTAGCACCAGAAAGAGCTAGCCTGCAAAGCTGTTGCTCAGCCTCATCTGCCCATGGCACTGCTCGCACAGAGGCACAGAGACTGGGGCTGCTTGCTTGTCTTGCCACCTCAAACTTCACATGTATCTTTGGGGGGCCGTGCAGTGGGCCCCCGGCAGCCATGCTCCGAAAACGTGAAGGTATGAAGAGAGCTCGCAGCCAGAAAGAGCTAGCCTGGAAAGATGTTGCTCAGCCTCATTTGCCCGTGGCACTGCTCGCACAGAGGCACAGAGACTGGGGCTGCTTGCTTGTCTTGCCACCTCAAACTTCAAAAGTATCTTTGGGTGTCCGTGAAGGGGGCCTCTAGCAGCCCTGCTCTGAAAATGCTAACGTCTGCAGATAGCTCGCAGGCAGAAAGAGCTAGCCTGGAAAGCTGTTGCTCAGCCTCATCTGCCCATGGCACTGCTCGCACAGAGGCACAGAGACTGGGGCTACTTGATTGTCTTGCCCCCTGAAACTTCAAACGTAGCTTTGGGTGTCCGTGAAGGGGGCCTCCAGCAGCACTGCTCTGAAAATGCGAACGTCTGCAGATAGCTAGCACCAGAAAGAGCTAGCATGCAAAGCTGTTGCTCAGCCTCATCTGCCCATGGCACTGCTCGCACAGAGGCACAGAGACTGGGGCTGCTTGCTTGTCTTGCCACCTCAAACTTCAAATGTATCTTTGGGGGGCCGTGCAGTGGGCCCCCGGCAGCCATGCTCCAAAAACGTGAAGGTCTGAAGAGAGCTCGCAGCCAGAAAGAGCTAGCCTGGAAAGATGTTGCTCAGCGTCATTTGCCCGTGGCACTGCTCGCACAGAGGCACAGAGACTGGGGCTGCTTGCTTGTCTTGCCACCTCAAACTTCAAACGTAGCTTTGGGGGTCCATGAAGTGGGGCTCCAGCAGCCCTGCTCTGAAAATGCGAACGTCTGCAGATAGCTCGCAGGCAGAAAGAGCTAGCCTGGAAAGCTGTTGCTCAGCCTCATCTGCCCATGGCACTGCTCGCACAGAGGCACAGATACTGGGGCTGCTTGCTTGTCTTGCCACCTCAAACTTCAAACGTAGCTTTGGGTGTCTGTGAAGGGGGCCTCCATCAGCCCTGCTCTGAAAATGCGAACGTCTGCAGATAGCTAGCACCAGAAAGAGCTAGCCTGGAAAGCTGTTGCTCAGCCTCATCTGCCCATGGCACTGCTCGCACAGAGGCACAGAGACTGGGGCTGCTTGCTTGTCTTGACACCTCAAACTTCAAATGTATCTTTGGGGGGCCGTGCAGTGGGCCCCCGGCAGCCATGCTCCGAAAACGTGAAGGTATGAAGAGAGCTCGCAGCCAGAAAGAGCTAGCCTGGAAAGCTGTTGCTCAGCCTCATCTGCCCATGGCACTGCTCGCACAGAGGCACAGAGACTGGGGCTGCTTGCTTGTCTTGCCCCCTCAAACTTCAAACGTAGATTTGGGTGTCCATGAAGGGGGCCTCCAGCAGCCCAGGTCTGAAAATGGGAATGTCTGCAGATAGATCGCAGCCAGAAAGAGCTAGCCTGGAAAGCTGTTGCTCAGCCTCATCTGCCCATGGCACTGCTCGCACAGAGGCACAGAGACTGGGGCTGCTTGCTTGTCTTGCCATCTCGAACTTCAAACGTATCTTTGGCTGTCCGTGAAGGGGGCCTCCAGCAGCCCTGCTGTGAAAACGCGAACGTCTGCAGATAGCTACCACCAGAAAGAGCTAGCCTCGAAAGCTGTTGCTCAGCCTCATCTGCCCATGGCACTGCTCGCACAGAGGCACAGAGACTGGGGCTGCTTGCTTGTCTTGCCCCCTCAAACTTCTAACGTATCTTAAGTGGTCCGTGCCGCGCGTCTCCGGCAGCTGTGGTCTGAAAATGCGAAGGTCTGCAGATAGTTCGCAGGCAGAAAAAACCAGCCTGGAAAGCTGTTGCTCAGCCTCATCTGCCCATGGCACTGCTCGCACAGAGGCACAGAGACTGGGGCTGCTTGCTCGTCTTGTCCCCTCAAACTTCAGACGTATCTTTGGGTGTCCGTGAAGGGGGCCTCCAGCAGCCCTGCTCTGAAAATGCGAACGTCTGCAGATAGCTCGCAGCCAGAAAGAGCTAGCCTGGAAAGCTGTTGCTCAGCCTCATCTGCCCATGGCACTGCTCGCACAGAGGCACAGAGACTGGGGCTGCTTGTTTGTCTTGCCACCTCAAACTTCTAACGTTGCTGTGGGGGTCCGTGCAGTGGTCACCCGGCAGCCATGCTCCGAAAACGGGAACGTCTGCAGATAGCTCTCAGGCAGAATGAGCTAGCCTGGAAAGCTGTTGCTCAGTCTCATCTGCCCATGGCACTGCTCGCACAGAGGCACAGAGACTGGGGCTGCTTGCTTGTCTTGCCACCTCAAACTTCAAATGTAGCTTTGGGTGTCCGTGCAGTGAGCCTCCGGCAGCCCTGCTCCCAAAAGGCGAACGTCTGAACAGAGCTCGCAACCAGAAAGAGCTAGCCTGGAAAGCTGTTGCTCAGCCTCATCTGCCCATGGCACTGCTCGCACAGAGGCACAGAGACTGGGGCTACTTGATTGTCTTGCCACCTCAAACTTCAAACGTAGCTTTGGGTGTCCGTGAAGGGGGCCTCCAGCAGCCCTGCTCTGAAAATGTGAACGTCTGCAGATAGCTAGCACCAGAAAGAGCTAGCCTGCAAAGCTGTTGCTCAGCCTCATCTGCCCATGGCACTGCTCGCACAGAGGCACAGAGACTGGGGCTGCTTGCTTGTCTTGCCACCTCAAACTTCACATGTATCTTTGGGGGGCCGTGCAGTGGGCCCCCGGCAGCCATGCTCCGAAAACGTGAAGGTATGAAGAGAGCTCGCAGCCAGAAAGAGCTAGCCTGGAAAGATGTTGCTCAGCCTCATTTGCTTGTGGCACTGCTCGCACAGAGGCACAGAGACTGGGGCTGCTTGCTTGTCTTGCCACCTCAAACTTCAAATGTAGCTTTGGGGGTCCATGAAGTGGGGCTCCAGCAGCCCTGCTCTGAAAATGCGAACGTCTGCAGATAGCTTGCAGGCAGAAAGAGCTAGCCTGGAAAGCTGTTGCTCAGCCTCATCTGCCCATGGCACTGCTCGCACAGAGGCACAGAGACTGGGGCTGCTTGCTTGTCTTGCCACCTCAAACTTCAAACGTAGCTTTGGGTGTCTGTGAAGGGGGCCTCCATCAGCCCTGCTCTGAAAATGCGAACGTCTGCAGATAGCTAGCACCAGAAAGAGCTAGCCTGGAAAGCTGTTGCTCAGCCTCATCTGCCCATGGCACTGCTCGCACAGAGGCACAGAGACTGGGGCTGCTTGCTTGTCTTGCCACCTTAAAATTCAAACATATCTTTGGGGGTCCGTGCAGTGGGCCCCCGGCAACCATGCTCCGAAAACGCGAACGTCTGCAGATAGCTCGCAGCCAGAAAGAGCTAGCCTGGAAAGCTGTTGCTCAGCCTAATCTGCCCATGGCACTGCTCACACAGAGGCACAGAGACTGGGGGTGCTTGCTTGTCTTGCCACCTCAAACTTCAAACGTAGATTTGGGGGTCTGTGCAGGGGGTCTTTGGCAGGCCTGCTCCGAAAATGGATCGTCTGCAGATAACTCGGAGACAGAAAGAGCTAGCCTGGAAAGCTGTTGCTCAGCCTCATCTGCCCATGGCACTGCTCGCACAGAGGCACAGAGACTGGGGCTGCTTGCTTGTCTTGCCACCTCAAACTTCAAACGTAGCTTTGGGGGTCTGGGCAGGGGTCTTCAACAGGCCTGCTCCGAAAACGGGAATGTCTGCAGATAGCTCGGAGGCAGAAAGAGCTAGCCTGGAAAGCTGTTGCTCAGCCTCATCTGCCCATGGCACTGCTCGCACAGAGGCACAGAGACTGGGGCTGCTTGCTTGTCTTGCCACCTCAAACTTCAAACGTATCTTTGGGGATCCATGAAGGGGGCCTCCAGCATCCCTGCTCTTAAAATGCGAACGTCTGCCGATAGCTCGCAGGCAGAAAGTGCTAGCCTGGAAAGCTGTTGCTCAGCCTCATCTGCCCATGGCACTGCTCGCACAGAGGCACAGAGACTGGGGCTGCTTGCTTGTCTTGCCCCCTCAAACTTCTAACGTATCTTTGGGTGTCCGTGAAGGGGGCCTCTAGCAGCCCTGCTCTGAAAATGCGGACGTCTGCAGATAGATCGCAGGCAGAAAGAGCTAGCCTGGAAAGCTGTTGCTCAGCCTCATCTGCCCATGGCACTGCTCGCACAGAGGCACAGAGACTGGGGCTGCTTGCTTGTCTTGTCTCCTCAAACTTCAGACGTAGCTTTGGGGGTATGGGCAGGGGGCCTCCAGCAGCCCTGCTCTGAAAATGCGAACGTCTGCAGATAGCTCGCATCCAGAAAACCTAGCCTGGAAAGCTGTTGCTCAGCCTCATCTGCCCATGGCACTGCTCGCACAGAGGCACAGAGACTGGGGCGGCTTGCTTGTCTTGCCACCTCAAACTTCAAACGTATCTTTGGGGGTCTGGGCAGGGGTCTTCGGCAGGCCTGCTCCGAAAACGGGAACGTCTGCAGATAGCTCGGAGGCAGAAAGAGCTAGCCTGGAAAGCTGTTGCTCAGCCTCATCTGCCCATGGCACTGCTCGCACAGAGGCACAGAGACTGGGGCTGCTTGCTTGTCTTGCCACCTCAAACTTCAAACGTAGATTTGGGTTTCTTTGAAGGGGGCCTCCATCAGCCCTGCTCTGAAAATGCGAACGTCTGCAGATAGCTAGCACCAGAAAGAGCTAGCCTTGAAAGCTGTTGCTCAGCCTCATCTGTCCATGGCACTGCTCGCACAGAGGCACAGAGACTGGGGCTGCTTGCTTGTCTTGCCACCTCAAACTTCAAATGTATCTTTGGGGGTCCGTGCAGTTGGGCCCCCGGCAGCCATGCTCCGAAAACGCGAAGGTCTGAAGAGAGCTCGCAGCCAGAAAGAGCTAGCCTGGAAAGCAGTTGCTCAGCCTCATCTGCCCATGGCACTACTCGCACAGAGGCACAGAGACTGGGGCTGCTTGCTTGTCTTGTACCCTCAAACTTCAAACGTAGTTTTGGGGGTCTGGGCAGGGGGCGTTCGGCAGTCCTGGTCCGAAAATGGGAATGTCTGCAGATAGCTCGCAGGCAGAAAGAGCTAGCCTGGAAAGCTGTTGCTCAGCCTCATCTGCCCATGGCACTGCTCGCACAGAGGCACAGAGACTGGGGCTGCTTGCTTGTCTTGCCCCCTCAAACTTCTAACGTATCTTTGGGTGTCCGTGAAGGGGGCCTCTAGCAGCCCTGCTCTGAAAATGCGGACGTCTGCAGATAGATCGCAGGCAGAAAGAGCTAGCCTGGAAAGCTGTTGCTCAGCCTCATCTGCCCATGGCACTGCTCGCACAGAGGCACAGAGACTGGGGCTGCTTGCTTGTCTTGTCTCCTCAAACTTCAGACGTAGCTTTGGGGGTATGGGCAGGGGGCCTCCAGCAGCCCTGCTCTGAAAATGCGAACGTCTGCAGATAGCTCGCATCCAGAAAGAGCTAGCCTGGAAAGCTGTTGCTCAGCCTCATCTGCCCATGGCACTGCTCGCACAGAGGCACAGAGACTGGTGCTGCTTGCTTGTCTTGCCACCTCAAACTTCAAACGTAGCTTTGGGGGTCTGGGCAGGGGTCTTCGGCAGGCCTGCTCCGAAAACGGGAAAGTCTGCAGATAGCTCGGAGGCAGAAAGAGCTAGCCTGGAAAGCTGTTGCTCAGCCTCATCTGCCCATGGCACTGCTCGCACAGAAGCACAGAGACTGGGGCTGCTTGCTTGTCTTGCCACCTCAAACTTAAAACGTAGCTTTGGGGGTCTGGGCAGGGGTCTTCGGCAGGCCTGCTCCGAAAACGGGAACGTCTGCAGATACCTCGGAGGCAGAAAGAGCTAGCCTGGAAAGCTGTTGCTCAGCCTCATCTGCCCATGGCACTGCTCGCACAGAGGCACAGAGACTGGGGCTGCTTGCTTGTCTTGCCACCTCAAACTTCAAACGTAGCTTTGGGTTTCTTTGAAGGGGGCCTCCATCAGCCCTGCTCTGAAAATGCGAACGTCTGCAGATAGCTAGCACCAGAAAGAGCTAGCCTTGAAAGCTGTTGCTCAGCCTCATCTGCCCATGGCACTGCTCGCACAGAGGCACAGAGACTGGGGCTGCTTGCTTGTCTTGCCACCTCAAACTTCAAATGTATCTTTGGGGGTCCGTGCAGTTGGGCCCCCGGCAGCCATGCTCCGAAAACGCGAAGGTCTGAAGAGAGCTCGCAGCCAGAAAGAGCTAGCCTGGAAAGATGTTGCTCAGCCTCATTTGCCCGTGGCACTGCTCGCACAGAGGCACAGAGACTGGGGCTGCTTGCTTGTCTTGGCCCCTCAAACTTCAAACGTAGCTTTGGGGGTCCATGAAGTGGGGCTCCAGCAGCCCTGCTCTGAAAATGCGAACGTCTGCAGATAGCTCGCAGGCAGAAAGAGCTAGCCTGGAAAGCTGTTGCTCAGCCTCATCTGCCCATGGCTCTGCTCGCACAGAGGCACAGATACTGGGGCTGCTTGCTTGTCTTGCCACCTTAAACTTCAAACGTAGCTTTGGGTGTCTGTGAAGGGGGCCTCCATCAGCCCTGCTCTGAAAATGCGAACGTCTGCAGATAGCTAGCACCAGAAAGAGCTAGCCTGCAAAGCTGTTGCTCAGCCTCATCTGCCCATGGCACTGCTCGCACAGAGGCACAGAGACTGGGGCTGCTTGCTTGTCTTGCCCCCTCATACTTCTAACGTATCTTAAGTGGTCCGTGCCGCGCGTCTCCGGCAGCTGTGGTCTGAAAATGCGAAGGTCTGCAGATAGTTCGCAGGCAAAAAAAAACAGCCTGGAAAGCTGTTGCTCAGCCTCATCTGCCCATGGCACTGCTCGCACAGAGGCACAGAGACTGGGGCTGCTTGCTTGTCTTGTCCTCTCAAACTTCAGACGTAGCTTTGGGGGTATGGGCAGGGGGCCTCCAGCAGCCCTGCTCTGAAAATGCGAACGTCTGCAGATAGCTCGCAGCCAGAAAGAGCTAGCCTGGAAAGCTGTTGCTCAGCCTCATCTGCCCATGGCACTGCTCGCACAGAGGCACAGAGACTGGGGCTGCTTGCTTGTCTTGCCATCTCGAACTTCAAACGTATCTTTGGCTGTCCGTGAAGGGGGCCTCCAGCAGCCCTGCTGTGAAAACGCGAACGTCTGCAGATAGCTACCACCAGAAAGAGCTAGCCTGGAAAGCTGTTGCTCAGCCTCATCTGCCCATGGCACTGCTCGCACAGAGGCACAGAGACTGGGGCTGCTTGCTTGTCTTGCCCCCTCAAACTTCTAACGTATCTTAAGTGGTCCGTGCCGCGCGTCTCCGGCAGCTGTGGTCTGAAAATGCGAAGGTCTGCAGATAGTTCGCAGGCAGAAAAAACCAGCCTGGAAAGCTGTTGCTCAGCCTCATCTGCCCATGGCACTGCTCGCACAGAGGCACAGAGACTGGGGCTGCTTGCTTGTCTTGCCACCTCAAACTTCAAACGTAGCTTTGGGGGTCTGTGCAGTGGTCCCCCGGCAGCCCTGCTCCCAAAACGCGAACGTCTGCAGATAGCTCGCAGCCAGAAAGAGCTAGCCTGGAAAGCTGTTGCTCAGCCTCATCTGCCCATGGCACTGCTCGCACAGAGGCACAGAGACTGGGGCTGCTTGCTTCTCTTACCACCTCAACCTTCAAACGTATCTTTGGGTGTCCGTGAAGGGGGCCTCTAGCAGCCCTGCTCTGAAAATGCGAACGTCTGCAGATAGCTCGCAGGCAGAAAGAGCTAGCCTGGAAAGCTGTTGCTCAGCCTCATCTGCCCATGGCACTGCTCGCACAGAGGCACAGAGACTGGGGCTGCTTGGTTAACATGCCACCTGAAACTTCAAACGTAGCTTTGGGTGTCCGTGAAGGGGGCCTCCAGCAGCCCTGTTCTGATAATGCGAACGTCTGCAGACAGATCGCAGGCAGAAAGAGCTAGCCTGGAAAGCTGTTGCTCAGCCTCATCTGCCCATGGCATTGCTCGCACAGAGGCGCAGAGACTGGGGGTGCTTGCTTGTCTTGCCCCCTCAAACTTCAAATGTAGATTTGGGTGTCCATGAAGGGGGCCTCCAGCAGCCCAGGTCTGAAAATGGGAATGTCTGCAGATAGCTCGCAGCCAGAAAGAGCTAGCCTGGAAAGCTGTTGCTCAGCCTCATCTGCCCATGGCACTGCTCGCACAGAGGCACAGAGACTGGGGCTGCTTGCTTGTCTTGCCATCTCGAACTTCAAACGAAGATTTGGCTGTCCGTGAAGGGGGCCTCCAGCAGCCCTGCTGTGAAAACGCGAACGTCTGCAGATAGCTACCACCAGAAAGAGCTAGCCTGGAAAGCTGTTGCTCAGCCTCATCTGCCCATGGCACTGCTCGCACAGAGGCACAGAGACTGGGGCTGCTTGCCTGTCTTGCCCCCTCAAACTTCTAACGTATCTTAAGTGGTCCGTGCCGCGCGTCTCCGGCAGCTGTAGTCTGAAAATGCGAAGGTCTGCAGATAGTTCGCAGGCAGAAAAAACCAGCGTGGAAAGCTGTTGCTCAGCCTCATCTGCCCATGGCACTGCTCGCACAGAGGCACAGAGACTGGGGCTGCTTGCTTGTCTTGTCCCCTCAAACTTCAGACGTAGCTTTGGGGGTATGGGCAGGGGGCCTCCAGCAGCCCTGCTCTGAAAATGCGAACGTCTGCAGATAGCTCGCAGCCAGAAAGAGCTAGCCTGGAAAGCTGTTGCTCAGCCTCATCTGCCCATGGCACTGCTCGCACAGAGGCACAGAGACTGGGGCTGCTTGCTTGTCTTGCCACCTCAAACTTCAAACGTAGCTTTGGGGGTCTATGCAGTGGTCCCCCGGCAGCCCTGCTCCCAAAACGCGAACGTCTGCAGATAGCTCGCAGCCAGAAAGAGCTAGCCTGGAAAGCTGTTGCTCAGCCTCATCTGCCCATGGCACTGCTCGCACAGAGGCACAGAGACTGGGGCTGCTTGCATGTCTTGCCACCTCAACCTTCAAACGTATCTTTGGGTGTCCGTGAAGGGGGCCTCTAGCAGCCCTGCTCTGAAAATGCGAACGTCTGCAGATAGCTCGCAGGCAGAAAGATCTAGCCTGGAAAGCTGTTGCTCAGCCTCATCTGCCCATGGCACTGCTCGCACAGAGGCACAGAGACAGGGGCTACTTGATTGTCTTGCCCCCTGAAACTTCAAACGTAGCTTTGGGTGTCCGTGAAGGGGGCCTCCAGCAGCCCTGCTCTGAAAATGCGAACGTCTGCAGATAGCTAGCACCAGAAAGAGCTAGCCTGCAAAGCTATTGCTCAGCCTCATCTGCCCATGGCACTGCTCGCACAGAGGCACAGAGACTGGGGCTGCTTGCTTGTCTTGCCACCTCAAACTTCAAATGTATCTTTGGGGGTCCGTGCAGTGGGCCCCCGGCAGCCATGCTCCGAAAACGTGAAGGTTTGAAGAGAGCTCGCAGCCAGAAAGAGCTAGCCTGGAAAGAAGTTGCTCAGCCTCATTTGCCCGTGGCACTGCTCGCACAGAGGCACAGAGACTGGGGCTGCTTGCTTGTCTTGGCCCCTCAAACTTCAAACGAAGCTTTGGGGGTCCATGAAGTGGGGCTCCAGCAGCCCTGCTCTGAAAATGCGAACGTCTGCAGATAGCTCGCAGGCAGAAAGAGCTAGCCTGGAAAGCTGTTGCTCAGCCTCATCTGCCCATGGCTCTGCTCGCACAGAGGCACAGATACTGGGGCTGCTTGCTTGTCTTGCCACCTCAAACTTCAAACGTAGCTTTGGGTGTCTGTGAAGGGGGCCTCCATCAGCCCTGCTCTGAAAATGCGAACGTCTGCAGATAGCTAGCACCAGAAAGAGCTAGCCTGCAAAGCTGTTGCTCAGCCTCATCTGCCCATGGCACTGCTCGCACAGAGGCACAGAGACTGGGGCTGCTTGCTTGTCTTGCCACCTTAAAATTCAAACATATCTTTGGGGGTCCGTGCAGTGGGCCCCCGGCAACCATGCTCCGAAAACGCAAACATCTGCAGATAGCTCGCAGGCAGAAAGAGCTAGCCTGGAAAGCTGTTGCTCAGCCTAATCTGCCCATGGCACTGCTCACACAGAGGCACAGAGACTGGGGGTGCTTGCTTGTCTTGCCACCTCAAACTTCAAACGTAGATTTGGGGGTCTGTGCAGGGGGTCTTTGGCAGGCCTACTCCGAAAATAGGAGCGTCTGCAGATAACTCGGAGACAGAAAGAGCTAGCCTGGAAAGCTGTTGCTCAGCCTCATCTGCCCATGGCACTGCTCGCACAGAGGCACAGAGACTGGAGCTGCTTGCTTGTCTTGCCACCTCAAACTTCAAAAGTAGATTTGGGGTCCATGAAGGGGGCCTCCAGCAGCCCTGCTCTGAAAATGCGAACGTCTGCAGATAGCTAGCACCAGAAAGAGCTAGCCTGGAAAGCTGTTGCTCAGCCTCATCTGCCCATGGCACTGCTCGCACAGAGGCACAGAGACTGGGGCTGCTTGCTTGTCTTGCCACCTCAAACTTCAAACGTAGCTTTGGGGGTCTGTGTAGTGGTCCCACGGCAGCCATGCTCCCAAAACGCGAACGTCTGCAGATAGCTCGCAGCCAGAAAGAGCTAGCCTGGAAAGCTGTTGCTCAGCCTCATCTGCCCATGGCACTGCTCGCACAGAGGCACAGAGACTGGGGCTGCTTGCTTGTCTTGCCACCTCAAACTTCAAACGTAGCTTTGGGGGTCTGTGCAGTGGTCCCCCGGCAGCCCTGCTCCCAAAACGCGAACGTCTGCAGATAGCTCGCAGCCAGAAAGAGCTAGCCTGGAAAGCTGTTGCTCAGCCTCATCTGCCCATGGCACTGCTCGCACAGAGGCACAGAGACTGGGGCTGCTTGCATGTCTTGCCACCTCAACCTTCAAAAGTATCTTTGGGTGTCCGTGAAGGGGGCCTCTAGCAGCCCTGCTTTGAAAATGCGAACGTCTGCAGATAGCTCGCAGGCAGAAAGAGCTAGCCTGGAAAGCTGTTGCTCAGCCTCATCTGCCCATGGCACTGCTCGCACAGAGGCACAGAGACTGGGGCTACTTGATTGTCTTGCCCCCTGAAACTTCAAACGTAGCTTTGGGTGTCCGTGAAGGGGGCCTCCAGCAGCACTGCTCTGAAAATGCGAACGTCTGCAGATAGCTAGCACCAGAAAGAGCTAGCATGCAAAGCTGTTGCTCAGCCTCATCTGCCCATGGCACTGCTCGCACAGAGGCACAGAGACTGGGGCTGCTTGCTTGTCTTGCCACCTCAAACTTCAAACGTAGCTTTGGGTGTCTGTGAAGGGGGCCTCCATCAGCCCTGCTCTGAAAATGCGAACGTCTGCAGATAGCTAGCACCAGAAAGAGCTAGCCTGGAAAGCTGTTGCTCAGCCTCATCTGCCCATGGCACTGCTCGCACAGAGGCACAGAGACTGGGGCTGCTTGCTTGTCTTGCCACCTCAAACTTCAAATGTATCTTTGGGGGGCCGTGCAGTGGGCCCCCGGCAGCCATGCTCCGAAAACGTGAAGGTATGAAGAGAGCTCGCAGCCAGAAAGTGCTAGCCTGGAAAGATGTTGCTCAGCCTCATTTGCCCGTGGCACTGCTCGCACAGAGGCACAGAGACTGGGGCTGCTTGCTTGTCTTGGCCCCTCAAACTTCAAATGTAGATTTGGGGGTCCATGAAGTGGGGCTCCAGCAGCCCTGCTCTGAAAATGCGAACGTCTGCAGATAGCTCGCAGGCAGAAAGAGCTAGCCTGGAAAGCTGTTGCTCAGCCTCATCTGCCCATGGCTCTGCTCGCACAGAGGCACAGATACTGGGGCTGCTTGCTTGTCTTGCCACCTCAAACTTCAAACGTAGCTTTGGGTGTCTGTGAAGGGGGCCTCCATCAGCCCTGCTCTGAAAATGCGAACGTCTGCAGATAGCTAGCACCAGAAAGAGCTAGCCTGCAAAGCTGTTGCTCAGCCTCATCTGCCCATGGCACTGCTCGCACAGAGGCACAGAGACTGGGGCTGCTTGCTTGTCTTGCCACCTTAAAATTCAAACATATCTTTGGGAGTCCGTGCAGTGGGCCCCCGGCAACCATGCTCCGAAAACGCAAACGTCTGCAGATAGCTCGCAGGCAGAAAGAGCTAGCCTGGAAAGCTGTTGCTCAGCCTAATCTGCCCATGGCACTGCTCACACAGAGGCACAGAGACTGGGGGTGCTTGCTTGTCTTGCCACCTCAAACTTCAAACGTAGATTTGGGGGTCTGTGCAGGGGGTCTTTGGCAGGCCTACTCCGAAAATAGGAGCGTCTGCAGATAACTCGGAGACAGAAAGAGCTAGCCTGGAAAGCTGTTGCTCAGCCTCATCTGCCCATGGCACTGCTCGCACAGAGGCACAGAGACTGGAGCTGCTTGCTTGTCTTGCCACCTCAAACTTCAAAAGTAGATTTGGGGTTCATGAAGGGGGCCTCCAGCAGCCCTGCTCTGAAAATGCGAACGTCTGGAGATAGCTAGCACCAGAAAGAGCTAGCCTGGAAAGCTGTTGCTCAGCCTCATCTGCCCATGGCACTGCTCGCACAGAGGCACAGAGACTGGGGCTGCTTGCTTGTCTTGCCACCTCAAACTTCAAACGTAGCTTTGGGGGTCTGTGCAGTGGTCCCCCGGCAGCCATGCTCCCAAAACGCGAACGTCTGCAGATAGGTCGCAGGCAGAAAGAGCTAGCCTGGAAAGCTGTTGCTCAGCCTCATTTGCCCATGGCACTGCTCGCACAGAGGCACAGAGACTGGGGCTGCTTGCATGTCTTGCCACCTCAACCTTCAAACGTATCTTTGGGTGTCCGTGAAGGGGGCCTCTAGCAGCCCTGCTCTGAAAATGCGAACGTCTGCAGATAGCTCGCAGGCAGAAAGAGCTAGCCTGGAAAGCTGTTGCTCAGCCTCATCTGCCCATGGCACTGCTCGCACAGAGGCACAGAGACTGGGGCTGCTTGGTTAACATGCCACCTGAAACTTCAAACGTAGCTTTGGGTGTCCGTGAAGGGGGCCTCCAGCAGCCCTGTTCTGATAATGCGAACGTCTGCAGACAGATCGCAGGCAGAAAGAGCTAGCCTGGAAAGCTGTTGCTCAGCCTCATCTGCCCATGGCATTGCTCGCACAGAGGCGCAGAGACTGGGGCTGCTTGCTTGTCTTGCCCCCTCAAACTTCAAACGTAGATTTGGGTGTCCATGAAGGGGGCCTCCAGCAGCCCAGGTCTGAAAATGGGAATGTCTGCAGATAGATCGCAGCCAGAAAGAGCTAGCCTGGAAAGCTGTTGCTCAGACTCATCTGCCCATGGCACTGCTCGCACAGAGGCACAGAGACTGGGGCTGCTTGCTTGTCTTGCCATCTCGAACTTCAAACGTATCTTTGGCTGTCCGTGAAGGGGGCCTCCAGCAGCCCTGCTCTGAAAATGCGAACGTCTGCAGATAGCTAGCACCAGAAAGAGCTAGCCTGGAAAGCTGTTGCTCAGCCTCATCTGCCCATGGCACTGCTCGCACAGAGGCACAGAGACTGGGGCTGCTTGCTTGTCTTGCCCCCTCAAACTTCTAACGTATCTTAAGTGGTCCGTGCCGCGCGTCTGCGGCAGCTGTGGTCTGAAAATGCGAAGGTCTGCAGATAGCTCGCAGGCAGAAAAAAACAGCCTGGAAAGCTGTTGCTCAGCCTCATCTGCCCATGGCACTGCTCGCACAGAGGCACAGAGACTGGGGCTGCTTGCTTGTCTTGTCCCCTCAAACTTCAGACGTAGCTTTGGGGGTATGGGCAGGGGGCCTCCAGCAGCCCTGCTCTGAAAATGCGAACGTCTGCAGATAGCTCGCAGCCAGAAAGAGCTAGCCTGGAAAGCTGTTGCTCAGCCTCATCTGCCCATGGCACTGCTCGCACAGAGGCACAGAGACTGGGGCTGCTTGCTTGTCTTGCCACCTCAAACTTCAAACGTAGCTTTGGGGGTCCGTGAAGGGGGCCTCCAGCAGCCCTGCTCTGAAAATGCGAACGTCTGCAGATAGCTAGCACCAGAAAGAGCTAGCATGCAAAGCTGTTGCTCAGCCTCATCTGCCCATGGCACTGCTCGCACAGAGGCACAGAGACTGGGGCTGCTTGCTTGTCTTGCCACCTCAAACTTCAAATGTATCTTTGGGGGGCCGTGCAGTGGGCCCCCGGCAGCCATGCTCCGAAAACGTGAAGGTCTGAAGAGAGCTCGCAGGCAGAAAGAGCTAGCCTGGAAAGATGTTGCTCAAATTCATTTGCCCGTGGCACTGCTCGCACAGAGGCACAGAGACTGGGGCTGCTTGCTTGTCTTGCCACCTCAAACTTCAAACGTAGATTTGGGGGTCTGTGCAGGGGGCCTTTGGCAGGCCTGCTCCGAAAATGGGAGCGTCTGCAGATAACTCGGAGGCAGAAAGAGCTAGCCTGGAAAGCTGTTGCTCAGCCTCATCTGCCCATGGCACTGCTCGCACAGAGGCACAGAGACTGGGGCTGCTTGCTTGTCTTGTTCCCTCAAACTTCAGACGTAACTTTGGGGGTATGGGCAGGGGGCCTCCAGCAGCCCTGCTCTGAAAATGCGAACGTCTGCAGATAGCTCGCAGCCAGAAAGAGCTAGCCTGGAAAGCTGTTGCTCAGCCTCATCTGCCCATGGCACTGCTCGCACAGAGGCACAGAGACTGGAGCTGCTTGCTTGTCTTGCCACCTCAAACTTCAAAAGTAGATTTGGGGTTCATGAAGGGGGCCTCCAGCAGCCCTGCTCTGAAAATGCGAACGTCTGGAGATAGCTAGCACCAGAAAGAGCTAGCCTGGAAAGCTGTTGCTCAGCCTCATCTGCCCATGGCACTGCTCGCACAGAGGCACAGAGACTGGGGCTGCTTGCTTGTCTTGCCACCTCAAACTTCAAACGTAGCTTTGGGGGTCTGTGCAGTGGTCCCCCGGCAGCCATGCTCCCAAAACGCGAACGTCTGCAGATAGGTCGCAGGCAGAAAGAGCTAGCCTGGAAAGCTGTTGCTCAGCCTCATTTGCCCATGGCACTGCTCGCACAGAGGCACAGAGACTGGGGCTGCTTGCATGTCTTGCCACCTCAACCTTCAAACGTATCTTTGGGTGTCCGTGAAGGGGGCCTCTAGCAGCCCTGCTCTGAAAATGCGAACGTCTGCAGATAGCTCGCAGGCAGAAAGAGCTAGCCTGGAAAGCTGTTGCTCAGCCTCATCTGCCCATGGCACTGCTCGCACAGAGGCACAGAGACTGGGGCTGCTTGGTTAACATGCCACCTGAAACTTCAAACGTAGCTTTGGGTGTCCGTGAAGGGGGCCTCCAGCAGCCCTGTTCTGATAATGCGAACGTCTGCAGACAGATCGCAGGCAGAAAGAGCTAGCCTGGAAAGCTGTTGCTCAGCCTCATCTGCCCATGGCATTGCTCGCACAGAGGCGCAGAGACTGGGGCTGCTTGCTTGTCTTGCCCCCTCAAACTTCAAACGTAGATTTGGGTGTCCATGAAGGGGGCCTCCAGCAGCCCAGGTCTGAAAATGGGAATGTCTGCAGATAGATCGCAGCCAGAAAGAGCTAGCCTGGAAAGCTGTTGCTCAGACTCATCTGCCCATGGCACTGCTCGCACAGAGGCACAGAGACTGGGGCTGCTTGCTTGTCTTGCCATCTCGAACTTCAAACGTATCTTTGGCTGTCCGTGAAGGGGGCCTCCAGCAGCCCTGCTCTGAAAATGCGAACGTCTGCAGATAGCTAGCACCAGAAAGAGCTAGCCTGGAAAGCTGTTGCTCAGCCTCATCTGCCCATGGCACTGCTCGCACAGAGGCACAGAGACTGGGGCTGCTTGCTTGTCTTGCCCCCTCAAACTTCTAACGTATCTTAAGTGGTCCGTGCCGCGCGTCTGCGGCAGCTGTGGTCTGAAAATGCGAAGGTCTGCAGATAGCTCGCAGGCAGAAAAAAACAGCCTGGAAAGCTGTTGCTCAGCCTCATCTGCCCATGGCACTGCTCGCACAGAGGCACAGAGACTGGGGCTGCTTGCTTGTCTTGTCCCCTCAAACTTCAGACGTAGCTTTGGGGGTATGGGCAGGGGGCCTCCAGCAGCCCTGCTCTGAAAATGCGAACGTCTGCAGATAGCTCGCAGCCAGAAAGAGCTAGCCTGGAAAGCTGTTGCTCAGCCTCATCTGCCCATGGCACTGCTCGCACAGAGGCACAGAGACTGGGGCTGCTTGCTTGTCTTGCCACCTCAAACTTCAAACGTAGCTTTGGGGGTCTGTGCAGTGGTCCCCCGGCAGCCCTGCTCCCAAAACGCGAACGTCTGCAGATAGCTCGCAGCCAGAAAGAGCTAGCCTGGAAAGCTGTTGCTCAGCCTCATCTGCCCATGGCACTGCTCGCACAGAGGCACAGAGACTGGGGCTGCTTGCATGTCTTGCCACCTCAACCTTCAAAAGTATCTTTGGGTGTCCGTGAAGGGGGCCTCTAGCAGCCCTGCTCTGAAAATGCGAACGTCTGCAGATAGCTCGCAGGCAGAAAGAGCTAGCCTGGAAAGCTGTTGCTCAGCCTCATCTGCCCATGGCACTGCTCGCACAGAGGCACAGAGACTGGGGCTACTTGATTGTCTTGCCCCCTGAAACTTCAAACGTAGCTTTGGGTGTCCGTGAAGGGGGCCTCCAGCAGCCCTGCTCTGAAAATGCGAACGTCTGCAGATAGCTAGCACCAGAAAGAGCTAGCATGCAAAGCTGTTGCTCAGCCTCATCTGCCCATGGCACTGCTCGCACAGAGGCACAGAGACTGGGGCTGCTTGCTTGTCTTGCCACCTCAAACTTCAAATGTATCTTTGGGGGGCCGTGCAGTGGGCCCCCGGCAGCCATGCTCCGAAAACGTGAAGGTCTGAAGAGAGCTCGCAGGCAGAAAGAGCTAGCCTGGAAAGATGTTGCTCAAATTCATTTGCCCGTGGCACTGCTCGCACAGAGGCACAGAGACTGGGGCTGCTTGCTTGTCTTGCCACCTCAAACTTCAAACGTAGATTTGGGGGTCTGTGCAGGGGGCCTTTGGCAGGCCTGCTCCGAAAATGGGAGCGTCTGCAGATAACTCGGAGGCAGAAAGAGCTAGCCTGGAAAGCTGTTGCTCAGCCTCATCTGCCCATGGCACTGCTCGCACAGAGGCACAGAGACTGGGGCTGCTTGCTTGTCTTGTTCCCTCAAACTTCAGACGTAACTTTGGGGGTATGGGCAGGGGGCCTCCAGCAGCCCTGCTCTGAAAATGCGAACGTCTGCAGATAGCTCGCAGCCAGAAAGAGCTAGCCTGGAAAGCTGTTGCTCAGCCTCATCTGCCCATGGCACTGCTCGCACAGAGGCACAGAGACTGGGGCTGCTTGCTTGTCTTGCCACCTCAAACTTCAAATGTATCTTTGGGTGTTCGTGCAGTGCGCCTCCGGCAGCCCTGCTCCCAAAAGGAGAACGTCTGAAGAGAGCTCGCAGGCAGAAAGAGCTAGCCTGGAAAGCTGTTGCTCAGCCTCATCTGCCCATGGCACTGCTCGCACAGAGGCACAGAGACTGGGGGTGCTTGCTTGTCTCTCCACCTCAAACTTCAAACGTAGATTTGGGGGTCTGTGCAGGGGGCCTTTGGCAGGCCTGCTCCGAAAATGGGAGCGTCTGCAGATAACTCGGAGGCAGAAAGAGCTAGCCTGGAAAGCTGTTGCTCAGCCTCATCTGCCCATGGCACTGCTCGCACAGAGGCACAGAGACTGGGGCTGCTTGCTTGTCTTGCCCCCTCAAACTTCTAACGTATCTTAAGTGGTCCGTGCCGCGCGTCTCCGGTAGCTGTGGTCTGAAAATGCGAAGGTCTGCAGATAGTTCGCAGGCAGAAAAAAACAGCCTGGAAAGCTGTTGCTCAGCCTCATCTGCCCATGGCACTGCTCGCACAGAGGCACAGAGACTGGGACTTCTTGCTTGTCTTGCCCCCTCAAACTTCAAACGTATCTTTGGGTGTCCGTGAAGGAGGCCTCCAGCAGCCCTGCTCTGAAAATGCGAACGTCTGCAGATAGCTCGCAGGCAGAAAGAGCTAGCCTGGAAAGCTGTTGCTCAGCCTCATCTGCCCATGGCACTGCTCGCACAGAGGCACAGAGACTGGGGATGCTTGCTTAACATGCCACCTCACATTTCAAACGTAGCTTTGGGTGTCCGTGAAGGGGGCCTCCAGCAGCCCAGGTCTGAAAACGGGAACGTCTGCAGATAGCTCGCAGGCAGAAAGAGCTAGCCTGGAAAGCTGTTGCTCAGCCTCATCTGCCCATGGCACTGCTCGCACAGAGGCACAGAGACTGGGGCTGCTTGCTTGTCTTGCCACCTCAAACTTCAAACGTAGATTTGGGTGTCCATGAAGGGGGCCTCCAGCAGCCCAGGTCTGAAAATGGTAATGTCTGCAGATAGATCGCAGCCAGAAAGAGCTAGCCTGGAAAGCTGTTGCTCAGCCTCATCTGCCCATGGCACTGCTCGCACAGAGGCACAGAGACTGGGGCTGCTTGCTTGTCTTGCCACCTCAAACCTCAAACGTATCTTTGGGTGTCCGTGAAGGGGGCCTCCAGCAGCCCTGCTCTGAAAACGCGAACGTCTGCAGATAACTACCACCAGAAAGAGCTAGCCTGGAAAGCTGTTGCTCAGCCTAATCCGCCCATGGCACTGCTCACACAGAGGCACAGAGACTGGGGCTGCTTGCTTGTCTTGCCACCCCAAACTTCAAATGCATCTTTGGGTGTTCGTGCAGTCAGCCTCCGGCAGCCCTGCTCCCAAAAGGAGAACTTCTGAAGAGAGCTCACAGGCAGAAAGAGCTAGCCTGGAAAGCTGTTGCTCAGCCTCATCTGCCCATGGCACTGCTCGCACAGAGGCACAGAGACTGGGGGTGCTTGCTTGTCTTGCCACCTCAAACTTCAAACGTAGATTTGGGGGTCTGTACAGGGGGCCTGCTGCAGGCCCGCTCCAAAAATGGGAGCGTCTGCAGATAACTCGGAGGCAGAAAGAGCTAGCCTGGAAAGCTGTTGCTCAGCCTCATCTGCCCATGGCACTGCTTGCACAGAGGCACAGAGACTGGGGCTGCTTGCTTGTCTTGCCCCCTCAAACTTCAAACGTATCTTTGGGTGTCCGTGAAGGGGGCCTCTAGCAGCCCTGCTCTGAAAATGCGAACGTCTGCAGATAGCTCGCAGGCAGAAAGAGCTAGCCTGGAAAGCTGTTGCTCAGCCTCATCTGCCCATGGCACTGCTCGCACAGAGGCACAGAGACTGGGGCTGCTTGGTTAACATGCCACCTGAAACTTCAAACGTAGCTTTGGGTGTCCGTGAAGGGGGCCTCCAGCAGCCCTGTTCTGATAATGCGAACGTCTGCAGACAGATCGCAGGCAGAAAGAGCTAGCCTGGAAAGCTGTTGCTCAGCCTCATCTGCCCATGGCATTGCTCGCACAGAGGCGCAGAGACTGGGGCTGCTTGCTTGTCTTGCCCCCTCAAACTTCAAACGTAGATTTGGGTGTCCATGAAGGGGGCCTCCAGCAGCCCTGCTGTGAAAACGCGAACGTCTGCAGATAGCTACCACCAGAAAGAGCTAGCCTGGAAAGCTGTTGCTCAGCCTCATCTGCCCATGGCACTGCTCGCACAGAGGCACAGAGACTGGGGCTGCTTGCTTGTCTTGCCCCCTCAAACTTCTACCGTATCTTAAGTGGTCCGTGCCGCGCGTCTCCGGCAGCTGTGGTCTGAAAATGCGAAGGTCTGAAGATAGTTCGCAGGCAGAAAAAACCAGCCTGGAAAGCTGTTGCTCAGCCTCATCTGCCCATGGCACTGCTCGCACAGAGGCACAGAGACTGGGGCTGCTTGCTTGTCTTGTCCCCTCAAACTTCAGACGTAGCTTTGGGGGTATGGGCAGGGGGCCTCCAGCAGCCCTGCTCTGAAAATGCAAACGTCTGCAGATAGCTCGCAGCCAGAAAGAGCTAGCCTGGAAAGCTGTTGCTCAGCCTCATCTGCCCATGGCACTGCTCGCACAGAGGCACAGAGACTGGGGCTGCTTGCTTGTCTTGCCACCTCAAACTTCAAACGTAGCTTTGGGTGTCCGTGAAGGGGGCCTCTAGCAGCCCTGCTCTGAAAATGCGAACGTCTGCAGATAGCTCGCAGCCAGAAAGAGCTAGCCTGGAAAGCTGTTGCTCAGCCTCATCTGCCCATGGCACTGCTCGCACAGAGGCACAGAGACTGGGGCTACTTGATTGTCTTGCCCCCTGAAACTTCAAATGTAGCTTTGGGTGTCCGTGAAGGGGGCCTCCAGCAGCACTGCTCTGAAAATGCGAACGTCTGCAGATAGCTAGCACCAGAAAGAGCTAGCATGCAAAGCTGTTGCTCAGCCTCATCTGCCCATGGCACTGCTCGCACAGAGGCACAGAGACTGGGGGTGCTTGCTTGTCTTGCCACCTCAAACTTCAAATGTATCTTTGGGGGGCCGTGCAGTGGGCCCCCGGCAGCCATGCTCCAAAAACGTGAAGGTCTGAAGAGAGCTCGCAGCCAGAAAGAGCTAGCCTGGAAAGATGTTGCTCAGCCTCATTTGCCCGTGGCACTGCTCGCACAGAGGCACAGAGACTGGGGCTGCTTGCTTGTCTTGCCACCTCAAACTTCAAACGTAGCTTTGGGGGTCCATGAAGTGGGGCTCCAGCAGCCCTGCTCTGAAAATGCGAACGTCTGCAGATAGCTCGCAGGCAGAAAGAGCTAGCCTGGAAAGCTGTTGCTCAGCCTCATCTGCCCATGGCACTGCTCGCACAGAGGCACAGATACTGGGGCTGCTTGCTTGTCTTGCCACCTCAAACTTCAAACGTAGCTTTGGGTGTCTGTGAAGGGGGCCTCCATCAGCCCTGCTCTGAAAGTGCGAACGTCTGCAGATAGCTATCACCAGAAAGAGCTAGCCTGGAAAGCTGTTGCTCAGCCTCATCTGCCCATGGCACTGCTCGCACAGAGGCACAGAGACTGGGGCTGCTTGCTTGTCTTGCCACCTCAAACTTCAAATGTATCTTTGGGGGGCCGTGCAGTGGGCCCCCGGCAGCCATGCTCCGAAAACGTGAAGGTATGAAGAGAGCTCGCAGCCAGAAAGAGCTAGCCTGGAAAGATGTTGCTCAGCCTCATTTGCCCGTGGCACTGCTCGCACAGAGGCACAGAGACTGGGGCTGCTTGCTTGTCTTGGCCCCTCAAACTTCAAACGTAGCTTTGGGGGTCCATGAAGTGGGGCTCCAGCAGCCCTGCTCTGAAAATGCGAACGTCTGCAGATAGCTCGCAGGCAGAAAGAGCTAGCCTGGAAAGCTGTTGCTCAGCCTCATCTGCCCATGGCTCTGCTCGCACAGAGGCACAGATACTGGGGCTGCTTGCTTGTCTTGCCACCTCAAACTTCAAACGTAGCTTTGGGTGTCTGTGAAGGGGGCCTCCATCAGCCCTGCTCTGAAAATGCGAACGTCTGCAGATAGCTAGCACCAGAAAGAGCTAGCCTGCAAAGCTGTTGCTCAGCCTCATCTGCCCATGGCACTGCTCGCACAGAGGCACAGAGACTGGGGCTGCTTGCTTGTCTTGCCACCTTAAAATTCAAACATATCTTTGGGGGTCCGTGCAGTGGGCCCCCGGCAACCATGCTCCGAAAACGCAAACGTCTGCAGATAGCTCGCAGGCAGAAAGTGCTAGCCTGGAAAGCTGTTGCTCAGCCTCATCTGCCCATGGCACTGCTCACACAGAGGCACAGAGACTGGGGGTGCTTGCTTGTCTTGCCACCTCAAACTTCAAACGTAGATTTGGGGGTCTGTGCAGGGGGTCTTTGGCAGGCCTACTCCGAAAATAGGAGCGTCTGCAGATAACTCGGAGACAGAAAGAGCTAGCCTGGAAAGCTGTTGCTCAGCCTCATCTGCCCATGGCACTGCTCGCACAGAGGCACAGAGACTGGAGCTGCTTGCTTGTCTTGCCACCTCAAACTTCAAAAGTAGATTTGGGGTTCATGAAGGGGGCCTCCAGCAGCCCTGCTCTGAAAATGCGAACGTCTGCAGATAGATCGCAGGCAGAAAGAGCTAGCCTGGAAAGCTGTTGCTCAGCCTCATCTGCCCATGGCACTGCTCGCACAGAGGCACAGAGACTGGGGATGCTTGCTTAACATGCCACCTCACATTTCAAACGTAGCTTTGGGTGTCCGTGAAGGGGGCCTCCAGCAGCCCAGGTCTGAAAATGGGAATGTCTGCAGATAGATCGCAGCCAGAAAGAGCTAGCCTGGAAAGCTGTTGCTCAGCCTCATCTGCCCATGGCACTGCTCGCACAGAGGCACAGAGACTGGGGCTGCTTGCTTGTCTTGCCACCTCAAACTTCAAACGTAGATTTGGGTGTCCATGAAGGGGGCCTCCAGCAGCCCAGGTCTGAAAATGGGAATGTCTGCAGATAGATCGCAGCCAGAAAGAGCTAGCCTGGAAAGCTGTTGCTCAGCCTCATCTGCCCATGGCACTGCTCGCACAGAGGCACAGAGACTGGGGCTGCTTGCATGTCTTGCCACCTCAACCTTCAAACGTATCTTTGGTTGTCCGTGAAGGGGGCCTCTAGCAGCCCTGCTCTGAAAATGCGAACGTCTGCAGATAGCTCGCAGGCAGAAAGAGCTAGCCTGGAAAGCTGTTGCTCAGCCTCATCTGCCCATGGCACTGCTCGCACAGAGGCACAGAGACTGGGGCTGCTTGGTTAACATGCCACCTGAAACTTCAAACGTAGCTTTGGGTGTCCGTGAAGGGGGCCTCCAGCAGCCCTGTTCTGATAATGCGAACGTCTGCAGACAGATCGCAGGCAGAAAGAGCTAGCCTGGAAAGCTGTTGCTCAGCCTCATCTGCCCATGGCATTGCTCGCACAGAGGCGCAGAGACTGGGGCTGCTTGCTTGTCTTGCCCCCTCAAACTTCAAACGTAAATTTGGGTGTCCATGAAGGGGGCCTCCAGCAGCCCAGGTCTGAAAATGGGAATGTCTGCAGATAGATCGTAGCCAGAAAGAGCTAGCCTGGAAAGCTGTTGCTCAGCCTCATCTGCCCATGGCACTGCTCGCACAGAGGCACAGAGACTGGGGCTGCTTGCTTGTCTTGCCATCTCGAACTTCAAACGTATCTTTGGCTGTCCGTGAAGGGGGCCTCCAGCAGCCCTGCTGTGAAAACGCGAACGTCTGCAGATAGCTACCACCAGAAAGAGCTAGCCTGGAAAGCTGTTGCTCAGCCTCATCTGCCCATGGCACTGCTCGCACAGAGGCACAGAGACTGGGGCTGCTTGCTTGTCTTGCCCCCTCAAACTTCTAACGTATCTTAAGTGGTCCGTGCCGCGCGTCTGCGGCAGCTGTGGTCTGAAAATGCGAAGGTCTGCAGATAGCTCGCAGGCAGAAAAAACCAGCCTGGAAAGCTGTTGCTCAGCCTCATCTGCACATGGCACTGCTCGCACAGAGGCACAGAGACTGGGGCTGCTTGCTTGTCTTGTCCCCTCAAACTTCAGACGTAGCTTTGGGGGTATGGGCAGGGGGCCTCCAGCAGCCCTGCTCTGAAAATGCGAACGTCTGCAGATAGCTCGCAGCCAGAAAGAGCTAGCCTGGAAAGCTGTTGCTCAGCCTCATCTGCCCATGGCACTGCTCGCACAGAGGCACAGAGACTGGGGCTGCTTGCTTGTCTTGCCACCTCAAACTTCAAACGTAGCTTTGGGGGTCTGTGCAGTGGTCCCCCGGAAGCCCTGCTCCCAAAACGCGAACGTCTGCAGATAGCTCGCAGCCAGAAAGAGCTAGCCTGGAAAGCTGTTGCTCAGCCTCATCTGCCCATGGCACTGCTCGCACAGAGGCACAGAGACTGGGGCTGCTTGCATGTCTTGCCACCTCAACCTTCAAAAGTATCTTTGGGTGTCCGTGAAGGGGGCCTCTAGCAGCCCTGCTCTGAAAATGCGAACGTCTGCAGATAGCTCGCAGGCAGAAAGAGCTAGCCTGGAAAGCTGTTGCTCAGCCTCATCTGCCCATGGCACTGCTCGCACAGATGCACAGAGACTGGGGCTACTTGATTGTCTTGCCCCCTGAAACTTCAAACGTAGCTTTGGGTGTCCGTGAAGGGGGCCTCCAGCAGCCCTGCTCTGAAAATGCGAACGTCTGCAGATAGCTAGCACCAGAAAGAGCTAGCATGCAAAGCTGTTGCTCAGCCTCATCTGCCCATGGCACTGCTCGCACAGAGGCACAGAGACTGGTGCTGCTTGCTTGTCTTGCCACCTCAAACTTCAAATGTATCTTTGGGGGGCCGTGCAGTGGGCCCCCGGCAGCCATGCTCCGAAAACGTGAAGGTCTGAAGAGAGCTCGCAGCCAGAAAGAGCTAGCCTGGAAAGATGTTGCTCAGCCTCATTTGCCCGTGGCACTGCTCGCACAGAGGCACAGAGACTGGGGCTGCTTGCTTGTCTTGCCACCTCAAACTTCAAACGTAGATTTGGGGGTCTGTGCAGGGGGCCTTTGGCAGGCCTGCTCCGAAAATGGGAGCGTCTGCAGATAACTCGGAGGCAGAAAGAGCTAGCCTGGAAAGCTGTTGCTCAGCCTCATCTGCCCATGGCACTGCTCGCACAGAGGCACAGAGACTGGGGCTGCTTGCTTGTCTTGCCACCTCAAAATTCAAACGTATCTTTGGGTGTCCGTGAAGGGGGCCTCCAGCAGCCCTGCTCTGAAAACGCGAACGTCTGCAGATAGCTACCACCAGAAAGAGCTAGCCTGGAAAGCTGTTGCTCAGCCTAATCCGCCCATGGCACTGCTCACACAGAGGCACAGAGACTGGGGCTGCTTGCTTGTCTTGCCACCTCAAACTTCAAATGTATCTTTGGGTGTTCGTGCAGTGAGCCTCCGGCAGCCCTGCTCCCAAAAGGAGAACGTCTGAAGAGAGCTCGCAGCCAGAAAGAGCTAGCCTGGAAAGCTGTTGCTCAGCCTCATCTGCCCATGGCACTGCTCGCACAGAGGCACAGAGACTGGGGCTGCTTGCTTGTCTTGCCACCTCAAACTTCAAACGTAGATTTGGGGGTCTGTGCAGGGGGCCTTTGGCAGGCCTGCTCCGAAAATGGGAGCGTCTGCAGATAACTCGGAGGCAGAAAGAGCTAGCCTGGAAAGCTGTTGCTCAGCCTCATCTGCCCATGGCACTGCTCGCACAGAGGCACAGAGACTGGGGCTGCTTGCTTGTCTTGCCCCCTCAAACTTCTAACGTATCTTAAGTGGTCCGTGCCGCGCGTCTCCGGTAGCTGTGGTCTGAAAATGCGAAGGTCTGCAGATAGTTCGCAGGCAGAAAAAACCAGCCTGGAAAGCTGTTGCTCAGCCTCATCTGCCCATGGCACTGCTCGCACAGAGGCACAGAGACTGGGGCTGCTTGCTTAACATGCCACCTCACACTTCAAACGTAGCTTTGGGTGTCCGTGAAGGGGGCCTCCAGCAGCCCTGCTCTGAAAATGCGAACGTCTGCAGATAGCTCGCAGGCTGAAAGAGCTAGCCTGGAAAGCTGTTGCTCAGCCTCATCTGCCCATGGCACTGCTTGCACAGAGGCACAGAGACTGGGGCTTCTTGCTTGTCTTGCCCCCTCAAACTATAAAACGTATCTTTGGGTGTCCGTGACGGAGGCCTCCAGCAGCCCTGCTCTGAAAATGCGAACGTCTGCAGATAGCTCGCAGGCAGAAAGAGCTAGCCTGGAAAGCTGTTGCTCAGCCTCATCTGCCCATGGCACTGCTCGCACAGAGGCACAGAGACTGGGGCTACTTGATTGTCTTGCCCCCTGAAACTTCAAACGTAGCTTTGGGTGTCCGTGAAGGGGGCCTCCAGCAGCACTGCTCTGAAAATGCGAACGTCTGCAGATAGCTAGCACCAGAAAGAGCTAGCATGCAAAGCTGTTGCTCAGCCTCATCTGCCCATGGCACTGCTCGCACAGAGGCACAGAGACTGGGGATGCTTGCTTAACATGCCACCTCACATTTCAAACGTAGATTTGGGTGTCCGTGAAGGGGGCCTCCAGCAGCCCAGGTCTGAAAACGGGAACGTCTGAGAATAGCTCGCAGGCAGAAAGAGCTAGCCTGGAAAGCTGTTGCTCAGCCTCATCTGCCCATGGCACTGCTCGCACAGAGGCACAGAGACTGGGGCTGCTTGCTTGTCTTGCCACCTCAAACTTCAAACGTAGATTTGGGTGTCCATGAAGGGGGCCTCCAGCAGCCCAGGTCTGAAAATGGGAATGTCTGCAGATAGATCGCAGCCAGAAAGAGCTAGCCTGGAAAGCTGTTGCTCAGCCTCATCTGCCCATGGCACTGCTCGCACAGAGGCACAGAGACTGGGGCTGCTTGCTTGTCTTGCCACCTCAAACTTCAAACGTATCTTTGGGTGTCCGTGAAGGGGGCCTCCAGCAGCCCTGCTCTGAAAACGCGAACGTCTGCAGATAGCTACCACCAGAAAGAGCTAGCCTGGAAAGCTGTTGCTCAGCCTAATCCGCCCATGGCACTGCTCACACAGAGGCACAGAGACTGGGGCTGCTTGCTTGTCTTGCCACCTCAAACTTCAAATGCATCTTTGGGTGTTCGTGCAGTGAGCCTCCGGCAGCCCTGCTCCCAAAAGGAGAACTTCTGAAGAGAGCTCACAGGCAGAAAGAGCTAGCCTGGAAAGCTGTTGCTCAGCCTCATCTGCCCATGGCACTGCTCGCACAGAGGCACAGAGACTGGGGGTGCTTGCTTGTCTTGCCACCTCAAACTTCAAACGTAGATTTGGGGGTCTGTGCAGGGGGCCTTTGGCAGGCCTGCTCCAAAAATGGGAGCGTCTGCAGATAACTCGGAGGCAGAAAGAGCTAGCCTGGAAAGCTGTTGCTCAGCCTCATCTGCCCATGGCACTGCTTGCACAGAGGCACAGAGACTGGGGCTGCTTGCTTGTCTTGCCCCCTCAAACTTCAAACGTATCTTTGGGTGTCCGTGAAGGGGGCCTCTAGCAGCCCTGCTCTGAAAATGCGAACGTCTGCAGATAGCTCGCAGGCAGAAAGAGCTAGCCTGGAAAGCTGTTGCTCAGCCTCATCTGCCCATGGCACTGCTCGCACAGAGGCACAGAGACTGGGGCTGCTTGGTTAACATGCCACCTGAAACTTCAAACGTAGCTTTGGGTGTCCGTGAAGGGGGCCTCCAGCAGCCCTGTTCTGATAATGCGAACGTCTGCAGACAGATCGCAGGCAGAAAGAGCTAGCCTGGAAAGCTGTTGCTCAGCCTCATCTGCCCATGGCATTGCTCGCACAGAGGCGCAGAGACTGGGGCTGCTTGCTTGTCTTGCCCCCTCAAACTTCAAACGTAGATTTGGGTGTCCGTGAAGGGGGCCTCCAGCAGCACTGCTCTGAAAATGCGAACGTCTGCAGATAGCTAGCACCAGAAAGAGCTAGCATGCAAAGCTGTTGCTCAGCCTCATCTGCCCATGGCACTGCTCGCACAGAGGCACAGAGACTGGGGATGCTTGCTTAACATGCCACCTCACATTTCAAACGTAACTTTGGGTGTCCGTGAAGGGGGCCTCCAGCAGCCCAGGTCTGAAAACGGGAACGTCTGAGAATAGCTCGCAGGCAGAAAGAGCTAGCCTGGAAAGCTGTTGCTCAGCCTCATCTGCCCATGGCACTGCTCGCACAGAGGCACAGAGACTGGGGCTGCTTGCTTGTCTTGCCACCTCAAACTTCAAACGTAGATTTGGGTGTCCATGAAGGGGGCCTCCAGCAGCCCAGGTCTGAAAATGGGAATGTCTGCAGATAGATCGCAGCCAGAAAGAGCTAGCCTGGAAAGCTGTTGCTCAGCCTCATCTGCCCATGGCACTGCTCGCACAGAGGCACAGAGACTGGGGCTGCTTGCTTGTCTTGCCACCTCAAACTTCAAACGTATCTTTGGGTGTCCGTGAAGGGGGCCTCCAGCAGCCCTGCTGTGAAAACGCGAACGTCTGCAGATAGCTACCACCAGAAAGAGCTAGCCTGGAAAGCTGTTGCTCAGCCTAATCCGCCCATGGCACTGCTCACACAGAGGCACAGAGACTGGGGCTGCTTGCTTGTCTTGCCACCTCAAACTTCAAATGCATCTTTGGGTGTTCGTGCAGTGAGCCTCCGGCAGCCCTGCTCCCAAAAGGAGAACTTCTGAAGAGAGCTCACAGGCAGAAAGAGCTAGCCTGGAAAGCTGTTGCTCAGCCTCATCTGCCCATGGCACTGCTCGCACAGAGGCACAGAGACTGGGGGTGCTTGCTTGTCTTGCCACCTCAAACTTCAAACGTAGATTTGGGGGTCTGTGCAGGGGGCCTTTGGCAGGCCTGCTCCAAAAATGGGAGCGTCTGCAGATAACTCGGAGGCAGAAAGAGCTAGCCTGGAAAGCTGTTGCTCAGCCTCATCTGCCCATGGCACTGCTTGCACAGAGGCACAGAGACTGGGGCTGCTTGCTTGTCTTGCCCCCTCAAACTTCAAACGTATCTTTGGGTGTCCGTGAAGGGGGCCTCTAGCAGCCCTGCTCTGATAATGCGAACGTCTGCAGACAGATCGCAGGCAGAAAGAGCTAGCCTGGAAAGCTGTTGCTCAGCCTCATCTGCCCATGGCATTGCTCGCACAGAGGCGCAGAGACTGGGGCTGCTTGCTTGTCTTGCCCCCTCAAACTTCAAACGTAGATTTGGGTGTCCATGAAGGGGGCCTCCAGCAGCCCAGGTCTCAAAATGGGAATGTCTGCAGATAGATCGCAGCCAGAAAGAGCTAGCCTGGAAAGCTGTTGCTCAGCCTCATCTGCCCATGGCACTGCTCGCACAGAGGCACAGAGACTGGGGCTGCTTGCTTGTCTTGCCATCTCGAACTTCAAACGTATCTTTGGCTGTCCGTGAAGGGGGCCTCCAGCAGCCCTGCTGTGAAAACGCGAACGTCTGCAGATAGCTACCACCAGAAAGAGCTAGCCTGGAAAGCTGTTGCTCAGCCTCATCTGCCCATGGCACTGCTCGCACAGAGGCACAGAGACTGGGGATGCTTGCTTAACATGCCACCTCACATTTCAAACGTAGCTTTGGGTGTCCGTGAAGGGGGCCTCCAGCAGCCCAGGTCTGAAAACGGGAACGTCTGCAGATAGCTCGCAGGCAGAAAGAGCTAGCCTGGAAAGCTGTTGCTCAGCCTCATCTGCCCATGGCACTGCTTGCACAGAGGCACAGAGACTGGGGCTGCTTGCTTGTCTTGCCCCCTCAAACTTCAAACGTATCTTTGGGTGTCCGTGAAGGGGGCCTCTAGCAGCCCTGCTCTGAAAATGCGAACGTCTGCAGATAGCTCGCAGGCAGAAAGAGCTAGCCTGGAAAGCTGTTGCTCAGCCTCATCTGCCCATGGCACTGCTCGCACAGAGGCACAGAGACTGGGGCTGCTTGCTTGTCTTGCCACCTCAAACTTCAAACGTATCTTTGGGTGTCCGTGAAGGGGGCCTCCAGCAGCCCTGCTCTGAAAACGCGAACGTCTGCAGATAGCTACCACCAGAAAGAGCTAGCCTGGAAAGCTGTTGCTCAGCCTAATCCGCCCATGGCACTGCTCACACAGAGGCACAGAGACTGGGGCTGCTTGCTTGTCTTGCCACCTCAAACTTCAAATGCATCTTTGGGTGTTCGTGCAGTGAGCCTCCGGCAGCCCTGCTCCCAAAAGGAGAACTTCTGAAGAGAGCTCACAGGCAGAAAGAGCTAGCCTGGAAAGCTGTTGCTCAGCCTCATCTGCCCATGGCACTGCTCGCACAGAGGCACAGAGACTGGGGGTACTTGCTTGTCTTGCCACCTCAAACTTCAAACGTAGATTTGGGGGTCTGTGCAGGGGGCCTTTGGCAGGCCTGCTCCAAAAATGGGAGCGTCTGCAGATAACTCGGAGGCAGAAAGAGCTAGCCTGGAAAGCTGTTGCTCAGCCTCATCTGCCCATGGCACTGCTTGCACAGAGGCACAGAGACTGGGGCTGCTTGCTTGTCTTGCCCCCTCAAACTTCAAACGTATCTTTGGGTGTCCGTGAAGGGGGCCTCTAGCAGCCCTGCTCTGAAAATGCGAACGTCTGCAGATAGCTCGCAGGCAGAAAGAGCTAGCCTGGAAAGCTGTTGCTCAGCCTCATCTGCCCATGGCACTGCTCGCACAGAGGCACAGAGACTGGGGCTGCTTGGTTAACATGCCACCTGAAACTTCAAACGTAGCTTTGGGTGTCCGTGAAGGGGGCCTCCAGCAGCCCTGTTCTGAAAATGCGAACGTCTGCAGACAGATCGCCGGCAGAAAGAGCTAGCCTGGAAAGCTGTTGCTCAGCCTCATCTGCCCATGGCATTGCTCGCACAGAGGCGCAGAGACTGGGGCTGCTTGCTTGTCTTGCCCCCTCAAACTTCAAACGTAGATTTGGGTGTCCATGAAGGGGGCCTCCAGCAGCCCAGGTCTGAAAATGGGAATGTCTGCAGATAGATCGCAGCCAGAAAGAGCTAGCCTGGAAAGCTGTTGCTCAGCCTCATCTGCCCATGGCACTGCTCGCACAGAGGCACAGAGACTGGGGCTGCTTGCTTGTCTTGCCATCTCGAACTTCAAACGTATCTTTGGCTGTCCGTGAAGGGGGCCTCCAGCAGCCCTGCTGTGAAAACGCGAACGTCTGCAGATAGCTACCACCAGAAAGAGCTAGCCTGGAAAGCTGTTGCTCAGCCTCATCTGCCCATGGCACTGCTCGCACAGAGGCACAGAGACTGGGGCTGCTTGCTTGTCTTGCCCCCTCAAACTTCTAACGTATCTTAAGTGGTCCGTGCCGCGCGTCTGCGGCAGCTGTGGTCTGAAAATGCGAAGGTCTGCAGATAGTTCGCAGGCAGAAAGAGCTAGCCTGGAAAGCTGTTGCTCAGCCTCATCTGCCCATGGCACTGCTCGCACAGAGGCACAGAGACTGGGGCTGCTTGCTTGTCTTGTCCCCTCAAACTTCAGAAGTAGCTTTGGGGGTATGGGCAGGGGGCCTCCAGCAGCCCTGCTCTGAAAATGCGAACGTCTGCAGATAGCTCGCAGCCAGAAAGAGCTAGCCTGGAAAGCTGTTGCTCAGCCTCATCTGCCCATGGCACTGCTCGCACAGAGGCACAGAGACTGGGGCTGCTTGCTTGTCTTGCCACCTCAAACTTCAAAAGTATCTTTGGGTGTCCGTGAAGGGGGCCTCTAGCAGCCCTGCTCTGAAAATGCGAACGTCTGCAGATAGCTCGCAGCCAAAAAGAGCTAGCCTGGAAAGCTGTTGCTCAGCCTCATCTGCCCATGGCACTGCTCGCACAGAGGCACAGAGACTGGGGCTACTTGATTGTCTTGCCCCCTGAAACTTCAAACGTAGCTTTGGGTGTCCGTGAAGGGGGCCTCCAGCAGCACTGCTCTGAAAATGCGAACGTCTGCAGATAGCTAGCACCAGAAAGAGCTAGCATGCAAAGCTGTTGCTCAGCCTCATCTGCCCATGGCACTGCTCGCACAGAGGCACAGAGACTGGGGCTGCTTGCTTGTCTTGCCACCTCAAACTTCAAATGTATCGTTGGGGGGCCGTGCAGTGGGCCCCCGGCAGCCATGCTCCGAAAACGTGAAGGTATGAAGAGAGCTCGCAGCCAGAAAGAGCTAGCCTGGAAAGATGTTGCTCAGCCTCATTTGCCCGTGGCACTGCTCGCACAGAGGCACAGAGACTGGGGCTGCTTGCTTGTCTTGGCCCCTCAAACTTCAAACGTAGCTTTGGGGGTCCATGAAGTGGGACTCCAGCAGCCCTGCTCTGAAAATGCGAACGTCTGCAGATAGCTCGCAGGCAGAAAGAGCTAGCCTGGAAAGCTGTTGCTCAGCCTCATCTGCCCATGGCTCTGCTCGCACAGAGGCACAGATACTGGGGCTGCTTGCTTGTCTTGCCACCTCAAACTTCAAATGTAGCTTTGGGTGTCTGTGAAGGGGGCCTCCATCAGCCCTGCTCTGAAAATGCGAACGTCTGCAGATAGCTAGCACCAGAAAGAGCTAGCCTGCAAAGCTGTTGCTCAGCCTCATCTGCCCATGGCACTGCTCGCACAGAGGCACAGAGACTGGGGCTGCTTGCTTGTCTTGCCACCTTAAAATTCAAACATATCTTTGGGGGTCCGTGCAGTGGGCCCCCGGCAACCAAGCTCCGAAAACGCAAACGTCTGCAGATAGCTCGCAGGCAGAAAGAGCTAGCCTGGAAAGCTGTTGCTCAGCCTCATCTGCCCATGGCACTGCTCACACAGAGGCACAGAGACTGGGGGTGCTTGCTTGTCTTGCCACCTCAAACTTCAAACGTAGATTTGGGGGTCTGTGCAGGGGGTCTTTGGCAGGCCTACTCCGAAAATAGGAGCGTCTGCAGATAACTCGGAGACAGAAAGAGCTAGCCTGGAAAGCTGTTGCTCAGCCTCATCTGCCCATGGCACTGCTCGCACAGAGGCACAGAGACTGGAGCTGCTTGCTTGTCTTGCCACCTCAAACTTCAAAAGTAGATTTGGGGTTCATGAAGGGGGCCTCCAGCAGCCCTGCTCTGAAAATGCGAACGTCTGCAGATAGCTCGCAGACAGAAAGAGCTAGCCTGGAAAGCTGTTGCTCAGCCTCATCTGCCCATGGCACTGCTCGCACAGAGGCACAGAGACTGGGGCTGCTTGCTTGTCTTGCCCCCTCAAACTTCAAACGTATCTTTGGGTGTCCGTGAAGGGGGCCTCCAGCAGCCCTGTTCTGATAATGCGAACGTCTGCAGACAGATCGCAGGCACAAAGAGCTAGCCTGGAAAGCTGTTGCTCAGCCTCATCTGCCCATGGCATTGCTCGCACAGAGGCGCAGAGACTGGGGCTGCTTGCTTGTCTTGCCCCCTCAAACTTCAAACGTAGATTTGGGTGTCCATGAAGGGGGCCTCCAGCAGCCCAGGTCTGAAAATGGGAATGTCTGCAGATAGCTCGCAGGCAGAAAGAGCTAGCCTGGAAAGCTGTTGCTCAGCCTCATCTGCCCATGGCACTGCTCGCACAGAGGCACAGAGACTGGGGCTGCTTGCTTGTCTTGCCACCTCAAACTTCAAACGTATCTTTGGGTGTCCGTGAAGGGGGCCTCCAGCAGCCCTGCTCTGAAAACGCGAACGTCTGCAGATAGCTACCACCAGAAAGAGCTAGCCTGGAAAGCTGTTGCTCAGCCTAATCCGCCCATGGCACTGCTCACACAGAGGCACAGAGACTGGGGCTGCTTGCTTGTCTTGCCACCTCAAACTTCAAATGCATCTTTGGGTGTTCGTGCAGTGAGCCTCCGGCAGCCCTGCTCCCAAAAGGAGAACTTCTGAAGAGAGCTCACAGGCAGAAAGAGCTAGCCTGGAAAGCTGTTGCTCAGCCTCATCTGCCCATGGCACTGCTCGCACAGAGGCACAGAGACTGGGGGTGCTTGCTTGTCTTGCCACCTCAAACTTCAAACGTAGATTTGGGGGTCTGTGCAGGGGGCCTTTGGCAGGCCTGCTCCAAAAATGGGAGCGTCTGCAGATAACTCGGAGGCAGAAAGAGCTAGCCTGGAAAGCTGTTGCTCAGCCTCATCTGCCCATGGCACTGCTTGCACAGAGGCACAGAGACTGGGGCTGCTTGCTTGTCTTGCCCCCTCAAACTTCAAACGTATCTTTGGGTGTCCGTGAAGGGGGCCTCTAGCAGCCCTGCTCTGAAAATGCGAACGTCTGCAGATAGCTCGCAGGCAGAAAGAGCTAGCCTGGAAAGCTGTTGCTCAGCCTCATCTGCCCATGGCACTGCTCGCACAGAGGCACAGAGACTGGGGCTGCTTGGTTAACATGCCACCTGAAACTTCAAACGTAGCTTTGGGTGTCCGTGAAGGGGGCCTCCAGCAGCCCTGTTCTGAAAATGCGAACGTCTGCAGACAGATCGCCGGCAGAAAGAGCTAGCCTGGAAAGCTGTTGCTCAGCCTCATCTGCCCATGGCATTGCTCGCACAGAGGCGCAGAGACTGGGGCTGCTTGCTTGTCTTGCCCCCTCAAACTTCAAACGTAGATTTGGGTGTCCATGAAGGGGGCCTCCAGCAGCCCAGGTCTGAAAATGGGAATGTCTGCAGATAGATCGCAGCCAGAAAGAGCTAGCCTGGAAAGCTGTTGCTCAGCCTCATCTGCCCATGGCACTGCTCGCACAGAGGCACAGAGACTGGGGCTGCTTGCTTGTCTTGCCATCTCGAACTTCAAACGTATCTTTGGCTGTCCGTGAAGGGGGCCTCCAGCAGCCCTGCTGTGAAAACGCGAACGTCTGCAGATAGCTACCACCAGAAAGAGCTAGCCTGGAAAGCTGTTGCTCAGCCTCATCTGCCCATGGCACTGCTCGCACAGAGGCACAGAGACTGGGGCTGCTTGCTTGTCTTGCCCCCTAAAACTTCTAACGTATCTTAAGTGGTCCGTGCCGCGCGTCTGCGGCAGCTGTGGTCTGAAAATGCGAAGGTCTGCAGATAGTTCGCAGGCAGAAAAAACCGGCCTGGAAAGCTGTTGCTCAGCCTCATCTGCCCATGGCACTGCTCGCACAGAGGCACAGAGACTGGGGCTGCTTGCTTGTCTTGTCCCCTCAAACTTCAGAAGTAGCTTTGGGGGTATGGGCAGGGGGCCTCCAGCAGCCCTGCTCTGAAAATGCGAACGTCTGCAGATAGCTCGCAGCCAGAAAGAGCTAGCCTGGAAAGCTGTTGCTCAGCCTCATCTGCCCATGGCACTGCTCGCACAGAGGCACAGAGACTGGGGCTGCTTGCTTGTCTTGCCACCTCAAACTTCAAAAGTATCGTTGGGGGGCCGTGCAGTGGGCCCCCGGCAGCCATGCTCCGAAAACGTGAAGGTATGAAGAGAGCTCGCAGCCAGAAAGAGCTAGCCTGGAAAGATGTTGCTCAGCCTCATTTGCCCGTGGCACTGCTCGCACAGAGGCACAGAGACTGGGGCTGCTTGCTTGTCTTGGCCCCTCAAACTTCAAACGTAGCTTTGGGGGTCCATGAAGTGGGGCTCCAGCAGCCCTGCTCTGAAAATGCGAACGTCTGCAGATAGCTCGCAGGCAGAAAGAGCTAGCCTGGAAAGCTGTTGCTCAGCCTCATCTGCCCATGGCTCTGCTCGCACAGAGGCACAGATACTGGGGCTGCTTGCTTGTCTTGCCACCTCAAACTTCAAATGTAGCTTTGGGTGTCTGTGAAGGGGGCCTCCATCAGCCCTGCTCTGAAAATGCGAACGTCTGCAGATAGCTAGCACCAGAAAGAGCTAGCCTGCAAAGCTGTTGCTCAGCCTCATCTGCCCATGGCACTGCTCGCACAGAGGCACAGAGACTGGGGCTGCTTGCTTGTCTTGCCACCTTAAAATTCAAACATATCTTTGGGGGTCCGTGCAGTGGGCCCCCGGCAACCAAGCTCCGAAAACGCAAACGTCTGCAGATAGCTCGCAGGCAGAAAGAGCTAGCCTGGAAAGCTGTTGCTCAGCCTCATCTGCCCATGGCACTGCTCACACAGAGGCACAGAGACTGGGGCTGCTTGCTTGTCTTGCCACCTCAAACTTCAAACGTAGATTTGGGGGTCTGTGCAGGGGGTTTTTGGCAGGCCTACTCCGAAAATAGGAGCGTCTGCAGATAACTCGGAGACAGAAAGAGCTAGCCTGGAAAGCTGTTGCTCAGCCTCATCTGCCCATGGCACTGCTCGCACAGAGGCACAGAGACTGGAGCTGCTTGCTTGTCTTGCCACCTCAAACTTCAAAAGTAGATTTGGGGTTCATGAAGGGGGCCTCCAGCAGCCCTGCTCTGAAAATGCGAACGTCTGCAGATAGCTCGCAGACAGAAAGAGCTAGCCTGGAAAGCTGTTGCTCAGCCTCATCTGCCCATGGCACTGCTCGCACAGAGGCACAGAGACTGGGGATGCTTGCTTAACATGCCACCTCACATTTCAAACGTAGCTTTGGGTGTCCGTGAAGGGGGCCTCCAGCAGCCCAGGTCTGAAAATGCGAACGTCTGCAGATAGCTCGCAGGCAGAAAGAGCTAGCCTGGAAAGCTGTTGCTCAGCCTCATCTGCCCATGGCACTGCTCGCACAGAGGCACAGAGACTGGGGCTGCTTGCTTGTCTTGCCACCTCAAACTTCAAACGTAGATTTGGGTGTCCATGAAGGGGGCCTCCAGCAGCCCAGGTCTGAAAATGGGAATGTCTGCAGATAGATCGCAGCCAGAAAGAGCTAGCCTGGAAAGCTGTTGCTCAGCCTCATCTGCCAATGGCACTGCTCGCACAGAGGCACAGAGACTGGGGCTGCTTGCTTGTCTTGCCACCTCAAACTTCAAACGTATCTTTGGGTGTCCGTGAAGGGGGCCTCCAGCAGCCCTGCTCTGAAAACGCGAACGTCTGCAGATAGCTACCACCAGAAAGAGCTAGCCTGGAAAGCTGTTGCTCAGCCTAATCCGCCCATGGCACTGCTCACACAGAGGCACAGAGACTGGGGCTGCTTGCTTGTCTTGCCACCTCAAACTTCAAATGCATCTTTGGGTGTTCGTGCAGTGAGCCTCCGGCAGCCCTGCTCCCAAAAGGAGAACTTCTGAAGAGAGCTCACAGGCAGAAAGAGCTAGCCTGGAAAGCTGCTGCTCAGCCTCATCTGCCCATGGCACTGCTCGCACAGAGGCACAGAGACTGGGGCTGCTTGCTTGTCTTGCCACCTTAAAATTCAAACATATCTTTGGGGGTCCGTGCAGTGGGCCCCCGGCAACCATGCTCCGAAAACGCAAACGTCTGCAGATAGCTCGCAGGCAGAAAGAGCTAGCCTGGAAAGCTGTTGCTCAGCCTCATCTGCCCATGGCACTGCTCACACAGAGGCACAGAGACTGGGGGTGCTTGCTTGTCTTGCCACCTCAAACTTCAAACGTAGATTTGGGGGTCTGTGCAGGGGGTCTTTGGCAGGCCTACTCCGAAAATAGGAGCGTCTGCAGATAACTCGGAGACAGAAAGAGCTAGCCTGGAAAGCTGTTGCTCAGCCTCATCTGCCCATGGCACTGCTCGCACAGAGGCACAGAGACTGGAGCTGCTTGCTTGTCTTGCCACCTCAAACTTCAAAAGTAGATTTGGGGTTCATGAAGGGGGCCTCCAGCAGCCCTGCTCTGAAAATGCGAACGTCTGCAGATAGCTCGCAGACAGAAAGAGCTAGCCTGGAAAGCTGTTGCTCAGCCTCATCTGCCCATGGCACTGCTCGCACAGAGGCACAGAGACTGGGGCTGCTTGCTTGTCTTGCCCCCTCAAACTTCAAACGTATCTTTGGGTGTCCGTGAAGGGGGCCTCCAGCAGCCCTGTTCTGATAATGCGAACGTCTGCAGACAGATCGCAGGCAGAAAGAGCTAGCCTGGAAAGCTGTTGCTCAGCCTCATCTGCCCATGGCATTGCTCGCACAGAGGCGCAGAGACTGGGGCTGCTTGCTTGTCTTGCCACCTCAAACTTCAAACGTATCTTTGGGTGTCCGTGAAGGGGGCCTCCAGCAGCCCTGCTCTGAAAACGCGAACGTCTGCAGATAGCTACCACCAGAAAGAGCTAGCCTGGAAAGCTGTTGCTCAGCCTAATCCGCCCATGGCACTGCTCACACAGAGGCACAGAGACTGGGGCTGCTTGCTTGTCTTGCCACCTCAAACTTCAAATGCATCTTTGGGTGTTCGTGCAGTGAGCCTCCGGCAGCCCTGCTCCCAAAAGGAGAACTTCTGAAGAGAGCTCACAGGCAGAAAGAGCTAGCCTGGAAAGCTGTTGCTCAGCCTCATCTGCCCATGGCACTGCTCGCACAGAGGCACAGAGACTGGGGGTGCTTGCTTGTCTTGCCACCTCAAACTTCAAACGTAGATTTGGGGGTCTGTGCAGGGGGCCTTTGGCAGGCCTGCTCCAAAAATGGGAGCGTCTGCAGATAACTCGGAGGCAGAAAGAGCTAGCCTGGAAAGCTGTTGCTCAGCCTCATCTGCCCATGGCACTGCTTGCACAGAGGCACAGAGACTGGGGCTGCTTGCTTGTCTTGCCCCCTCAAACTTCAAACGTATCTTTGGGTGTCCGTGAAGGGGGCCTCTAGCAGCCCTGCTCTGAAAATGCGAACGTCTGCAGATAGCTCGCAGGCAGAAAGAGCTAGCCTGGAAAGCTGTTGCTCAGCCTCATCTGCCCATGGCACTGCTCGCACAGAGGCACAGAGACTGGGGCTGCTTGGTTAACATGCCACCTGAAACTTCAAACGTAGCTTTGGGTGTCCGTGAAGGGGGCCTCCAGCAGCCCTGTTCTGAAAATGCGAACGTCTGCAGACAGATCGCCGGCAGAAAGAGCTAGCCTGGAAAGCTGTTGCTCAGCCTCATCTGCCCATGGCATTGCTCGCACAGAGGCGCAGAGACTGGGGCTGCTTGCTTGTCTTGCCCCCTCAAACTTCAAACGTAGATTTGGGTGTCCATGAAGGGGGCCTCCAGCAGCCCAGGTCTGAAAATGGGAATGTCTGCAGATAGCTCGCAGCCAGAAAGAGCTAGCCTGGAAAGCTGTTGCTCAGCCTCATCTGCCCATGGCACTGCTCGCACAGAGGCACAGAGACTGGGGCTGCTTGCTTGTCTTGCCATCTCGAACTTCAAACGTATCTTTGGCTGTCCGTGAAGGGGGCCTCCAGCAGCCCTGCTGTGAAAACGCGAACGTCTGCAGATAGCTACCACCAGAAAGAGCTAGCCTGGAAAGCTGTTGCTCAGCCTCATCTGCCCATGGCACTGCTCGCACAGAGGCACAGAGACTGGGGCTGCTTGCTTGTCTTGCCCCCTCAAACTTCTAACGTATCTTAAGTGGTCCGTGCCGCGCTTCTGCGGCAGCTGTGGTCTGAAAATGCGAAGGTCTGCAGATAGTTCGCAGGCAGAAAAAACCAGCCTGGAAAGCTGTTGCTCAGCCTCATCTGCCCATGGCACTGCTCGCACAGAGGCACAGAGACTGGGGCTGCTTGCTTGTCTTGTCCCCTCAAACTTCAGAAGTAGCTTTGGGGGTATGGGCAGGGGGCCTCCAGCAGCCCTGCTCTGAAAATGCGAACGTCTGCAGATAGCTCGCAGCCAGAAAGAGCTAGCCTGGAAAGCTGTTGCTCAGCCTCATCTGCCCATGGCACTGCTCGCACAGAGGCACAGAGACTGGGGCTGCTTGCTTGTCTTGCCACCTCAAACTTCAAAAGTATCTTTGGGTGTCCGTGAAGGGGGCCTCTAGCAGCCCTGCTCTGAAAATGCGAACGTCTGCAGATAGCTCGCAGGCAGAAAGAGCTAGCCTGGAAAGCTGTTGCTCAGCCTCATCTGCCCATGGCACTGCTCGCACAGAGGCACAGAGACTGGGGCTACTTGATTGTCTTGCCCCCTGAAACTTCAAACGTAGCTTTGGGTGTCCGTGAAGGGGGCCTCCAGCAGCACTGCTCTGAAAATGCGAACGTCTGCAGATAGCTAGCACCAGAAAGAGCTAGCATGCAAAGCTGTTGCTCAGCCTCATCTGCCCATGGCACTGCTCGCACAGAGGCACAGAGACTGGGGCTGCTTGCTTGTCTTGCCACCTCAAACTTCAAATGTATCTTTGGGGGGCCGTGCAGTGGGCCCCCGGAAGCCATGCTCCAAAAACGTGAAGGTCTGAAGAGAGCTCGCAGCCAGAAAGAGCTAGCCTGGAAAGATGTTGCTCAGCCTCATTTGCCCGTGGCACTGCTCGCACAGAGGCACAGAGACTGGGGCTGCTTGCTTGTCTTGCCACCTCAAACTTCAAACGTAGCTTTGGGGGTCCATGAAGTGGGGCTCCAGCAGCCCTGCTCTGAAAATGCGAACGTCTGCAGATAGCTCGCAGGCAGAAAGAGCTAGCCTGGAAAGCTGTTGCTCAGCCTCATCTGCCCATGGCACTGCTCGCACAGAGGCACAGATACTGGGGCTGCTTGCTTGTCTTGCCACCTCAAACTTCAAACGTATCTTTGGGTGTCTGTGAAGGGGGCCTCCATCAGCCCTGCTCTGAAAATGCGAACGTCTGCAGATAGCTAGCACCAGAAAGAGCTAGCATGCAAAGCTGTTGCTCAGCCTCATCTGCCCATGGCACTGCTCGCACAGAGGCACAGATACTGGGGCTGCTTGCTTGTCTTGCCACCTCAAACTTCAAATGTAGCTTTGGGTGTCTGTGAAGGGGGCCTCCATCAGCCCTGCTCTGAAAATGCGAACGTCTGCAGATAGCTAGCACCAGAAAGAGCTAGCCTGCAAAGCTGTTGCTCAGCCTCATCTGCCCATGGCACTGCTCGCACAGAGGCACAGAGACTGGGGCTGCTTGCTTGTCTTGCCACCTTAAAATTCAAACATATCTTTGGGGGTCCGTGCAGTGGGCCCCCGGCAACCAAGCTCCGAAAACGCAAACGTCTGCAGATAGCTCGCAGGCAGAAAGAGCTAGCCTGGAAAGCTGTTGCTCAGCCTCATCTGCCCATGGCACTGCTCACACAGAGGCACAGAGACTGGGGGTGCTTGCTTGTCTTGCCACCTCAAACTTCAAACGTAGATTTGGGGGTCTGTGCAGGGGGTCTTTGGCAGGCCTACTCCGAAAATAGGAGCGTCTGCAGATAACTCGGAGACAGAAAGAGCTAGCCTGGAAAGCTGTTGCTCAGCCTCATCTGCCCATGGCACTGCTCGCACAGAGGCACAGAGACTGGAGCTGCTTGCCTGTCTTGCCACCTCAAACTTCAAAAGTAGATTTGGGGTTCATGAAGGGGGCCTCCAGCAGCCCTGCTCTGAAAATGCGAACGTCTGCAGATAGCTCGCAGACAGAAAGAGCTAGCCTGGAAAGCTGTTGCTCAGCCTCATCTGCCCATGGCACTGCTCGCACAGAGGCACAGAGACTGGGGATGCTTGCTTAACATGCCACCTCACATTTCAAACGTAGCTTTGGGTGTCCGTGAAGGGGGCCTCCAGCAGCCCAGGTCTGAAAATGCGAACGTCTGCAGATAGCTCGCAGGCAGAAAGAGCTAGCCTGGAAAGCTGTTGCTCAGCCTCATCTGCCCATGGCACTGCTCGCACAGAGGCACAGAGACTGGGGCTGCTTGCTTGTCTTGCCACCTCAAACTTCAAACGTAGATTTGGGTGTCCATGAAGGGGGCCTCCAGCAGCCCAGGTCTGAAAATGGGAATGTCTGCAGATAGATCGCAGCCAGAAAGAGCTAGCCTGGAAAGCTGTTGCTCAGCCTCATCTGCCAATGGCACTGCTCGCACAGAGGCACAGAGACTGGGGCTGCTTGCTTGTCTTGCCACCTCAAACTTCAAACGTATCTTTGGGTGTCCGTGAAGGGGGCCTCCAGCAGCCCTGCTCTGAAAACGCGAACGTCTGCAGATAGCTACCACCAGAAAGAGCTAGCCTGGAAAGCTGTTGCTCAGCCTAATCCGCCCATGGCACTGCTCACACAGAGGCACAGAGACTGGGGCTGCTTGCTTGTCTTGCCACCTCAAACTTCAAATGCATCTTTGGGTGTTCGTGCAGTGAGCCTCCGGCAGCCCTGCTCCCAAAAGGAGAACTTCTGAAGAGAGCTCACAGGCAGAAAGAGCTAGCCTGGAAAGCTGCTGCTCAGCCTCATCTGCCCATGGCACTGCTCGCACAGAGGCACAGAGACTGGGGCTGCTTGCTTGTCTTGCCACCTTAAAATTCAAACATATCTTTGGGGGTCCGTGCAGTGGGCCCCCGGCAACCATGCTCCGAAAACGCAAACGTCTGCAGATAGCTCGCAGGCAGAAAGAGCTAGCCTGGAAAGCTGTTGCTCAGCCTCATCTGCCCATGGCACTGCTCACACAGAGGCACAGAGACTGGGGGTGCTTGCTTGTCTTGCCACCTCAAACTTCAAACGTAGATTTGGGGGTCTGTGCAGGGGGTCTTTGGCAGGCCTACTCCGAAAATAGGAGCGTCTGCAGATAACTCGGAGACAGAAAGAGCTAGCCTGGAAAGCTGTTGCTCAGCCTCATCTGCCCATGGCACTGCTCGCACAGAGGCACAGAGACTGGAGCTGCTTGCTTGTCTTGCCACCTCAAACTTCAAAAGTAGATTTGGGGTTCATGAAGGGGGCCTCCAGCAGCCCTGCTCTGAAAATGCGAACGTCTGCAGATAGCTCGCAGACAGAAAGAGCTAGCCTGGAAAGCTGTTGCTCAGCCTCATCTGCCCATGGCACTGCTCGCACAGAGGCACAGAGACTGGGGCTGCTTGCTTGTCTTGCCCCCTCAAACTTCAAACGTATCTTTGGGTGTCCGTGAAGGGGGCCTCCAGCAGCCCTGTTCTGATAATGCGAACGTCTGCAGACAGATCGCAGGCAGAAAGAGCTAGCCTGGAAAGCTGTTGCTCAGCCTCATCTGCCCATGGCATTGCTCGCACAGAGGCGCAGAGACTGGGGCTGCTTACTTGTCTTGCCCCCTCAAACTTCAAACGTAGATTTGGGTGTCCATGAAGGGGGCCTCCAGCAGCCCAGGTCTGAAAATGGGAATGTCTGCAGATAGATCGCAGCCAGAAAGAGCTAGCCTGGAAAGCTGTTGCTCAGCCTCATCTGCCCATGGCACTGCTCGCACAGAGGCACAGAGACTGGGGCTGCTTGCTTGTCTTGCCATCTCGAACTTCAAACGTATCTTTGGCTGTCCGTGAAGGGGGCCTCCAGCAGCCCTGCTGTGAAAACGCGAACGTCTGCAGATAGCTAGCACCAGAAAGAGCTAGCCTGGAAAGCTGTTGCTCAGCCTCATCTGCCCATGGCACTGCTCGCACAGAGGCACAGAGACTGGGGCTGCTTGCTTGTCTTGCCCCCTCAAACTTCTAACGTATCTTAAGTGGTCCGTGCCGCGCGTCTCCGGCAGCTGTGGTCTGAAAATGCGAAGGTCTGCAGATAGTTCGCAGGCAGAAAAAACCAGCCTGGAAAGCTGTTGCTCAGCCTCATCTGCCCATGGCACTGCTCGCACAGAGGCACAGAGACTGGGGCTGCTTGCTTGTCTTGTCCCCTCAAACTTCAGACGTAGCTTTGGGGGTATGGGCAGGGGGCCTCCAGCAGCCCTGCTCTGAAAATGCGAACGTCTGCAGATAGCTCGCAGCCAGAAAGAGCTAGCCTGGAAAGCTGTTGCTCAGCCTCATCTGCCCATGGCACTGCTCGCACAGAGGCACAGAGACTGGGGCTGCTTGCTTGTCTTGCCACCTCAAACTTCAAACGTAGCTTTGGGGGTCTGTGCAGTGGTCCCCCGGCAGCCCTGCTCCCAAAACGTGAACGTCTGCAGATAGCTCGCAGCCAGAAAGAGCTAGCCTGGAAAGCTGTTGCTCAGCCTCATCTGCCCATGGCACTGCTCGCACAGAGGCACAGAGAGTGGGGCTGCTTGCTTAACATGCCACCTCACATTTCAAAAGTATCTTTGGATGTCCGTGAAGGGGGCCTCCAGAAGCCCTGCTCTGAAAATGCGAACGTCTGCAGATAGCTCGCAGGCAGAAAGAGCTAGCCTGGAAAGCTGTTGCTCAGCCTCATCTGCCCATGGCACTGCTCGCACAGAGGCACAGAGACTGGGGCTACTTGATTGTCTTGCCCCCTGAAACTTCAAACGTAGCTTTGGGTGTCCGTGAAGGGGGCCTCCAGCAGCACTGCTCTGAAAATGCGAACGTCTGCAGATAGCTAGCACCAGAAAGAGCTAGCATGCAAAGCTGTTGCTCAGCCTCATCTGCCCATGGCACTGCTCGCACAGAGGCACAGAGACTGGGGCTGCTTGCTTGTCTTGCCACCTCAAACTTCAAATGTATCTTTGGGGGGCCGTGCAGTGGGCCCCCGGCAGCCATGCTCCAAAAACGTGAAGGTCTGAAGAGAGCTCGCAGCCAGAAAGAGCTAGCCTGGAAAGATGTTGCTCAGCCTCATTTGCCCGTGGCACTGCTCGCACAGAGGCACAGAGACTGGGGCTGCTTGCTTGTCTTGGCCCCTCAAACTTCAAACGTAGCTTTGGGGGTCCATGAAGTGGGGCTCCAGCAGCCCTGCTCTGAAAATGCGAACGTCTGCAGATAGCTCGCAGGCAGAAAGAGCTAGCCTGGAAAGCTGTAGCTCAGCCTCATCTGCCCATGGCTCTGCTCGCACAGAGGCACAGATACTGGGGCTGCTTGCTTGTCTTGCCTCCTAAAACTTCAAACGTAGCTTTGGGTGTCTGTGAAGGGGGACTCCATCAGCCCTGCTCTGAAAATGCGAACGTCTGCAGATAGCTAGCACCAGAAAGAGCTAGCCTGCAAAGCTGTTGCTCAGCCTCATCTGCCCATGGCACTGCTCGCACAGAGGCACAGAGACTGGGGCTGCTTGCTTCTCTTGCCACCTTAAAATTCAAACATATCTTTGGGGGTCCGTGCAGTGGGCCCCCGGCAGCCCTGCTCTGAAAATGGGAACGTCTGCAGATAGCTCGCAGGCAGAAAGAGCTAGCCTGGAAAGCTGTTGCTCAGCCTCATCTGCCCATGGCACTGCTCACACAGAGGCACAGAGACTGGGGGTGCTTGCTTGTCTTGCCACCTCAAACTTCAAACGTAGATTTGGGGGTATGTGCAGGGGGTCTTTGGCAGGCCTACTCCGAAAATAGGAGCGTCTGCAGATAACTCGGAGACAGAAAGAGCTAGCCTGGAAAGCTGTTGCTCAGCCTCATCTGCCCATGGCACTGCTCGCACAGAGGCACAGAGACTGGGGCTGCTTGCTTGTCTTGCCACCTCAAACTTCAAACGTAGCTTTGGGGGTCTGTGCAGTGGTCCCCCGGCAGCCATGCTCCCAAAACGCGAACGTCTGCAGATAGGTCGCAGGCAGAAAGAGCTAGCCTGGAAAGCTGTTACTCAGCCTAATCCGCCCATGGCACTGCTCACACAGAGGCACAGAGACTGGGGCTGCTTGCTTGTCTTGCCACCTCAAACTTCAAATGCATCTTTGGGTGTTCGTGCAGTGAGCCTCCGGCAGCCCTGCTCCCAAAAGGAGAACTTCTGAAGAGAGCTCACAGGCAGAAAGAGCTAGCCTGGAAAGCTGTTGCTCAGCCTCATCTGCCCATGGCACTGCTCGCACAGAGGCACAGAGACTGGGGGTGCTTGCTTGTCTTGCCACCTCAAACTTCAAACGTAGATTTGGGGGTCTGTGCAGGGGGCCTTTGGCAGGCCTGCTCCAAAAATGGGAGCGTCTGCAGATAACTCGGAGGCAGAAAGAGCTAGCCTGGAAAGCTTTTGCTCAGCCTCATCTGCCCATGGCACTGCTCGCACAGAGGCACAGAGACTGGGGCTGCTTGCTTGTCTTGCCCCCTCAAACTTCAAACGTATCTTTGGGTGTCCGTGAAGGGGGCCTCTAGCAGCCCTGCTCTGAAAATGCGAACGTCTGCAGATAGCTCGCAGGCAGAAAGAGCTAGCCTGGAAAGCTGTTGCTCAGCCTCATCTGCCCATGGCACTGCTCGCACAGAGGCACAGAGACTGGGGCTGCTTGGTTAACATGCCACCTGAAATTTCAAACGTAGCTTTGGGTGTCCGTGAAGGGGGCCTCCAGCAGCCCTGTTCTGATAATGCGAACGTCTGCAGACAGATCGCAGGCAGAAAGAGCTAGCCTGGAAAGCTGTTGCTCAGCCTCATCTGCCCATGGCATTGCTCGCACAGAGGCGCAGAGACTGGGGCTGCTTGCTTGTCTTGCCCCCTCAAACTTCAAACGTAGATTTGGGTGTCCATGAAGGGGGCCTCCAGCAGCCCAGGTCTGAAAATGGGAATGTCTGCAGATAGCTCGCAGCCAGAAAGAGCTAGCCTGGAAAGCTGTTGCTCAGCCTCATCTGCCCATGGCACTGCTCGCACAGAGGCACAGAGACTGGGGCTGCTTGCTTGTCTTGCCATCTCGAACTTCAAACGTATCTTTGGCTGTCCGTGAAGGGGGCCTCCAGCAGCCCAGGTCTCAAAATGGGAATGTCTGCAGATAGCTCGCAGCCAGAAAGAGCTAGCCTGGAAAGCTGTTGCTCAGCCTCATCTGCCCATGGCACTGCTCACACAGAGGCACAGAGACTGGGGGTGCTTGCTTGTCTTGCCACCTCAAACTTCAAACGTAAATTTGGGGGTCTCTGCAGGGGGTCTTTGGCAGGCCTACTCCGAAAATAGGAGCGTCTGCAGATAACTCGGAGACAGAAAGAGTTAGCCTGGAAAGCTGTTGCTCAGCCTCATCTGCCCATGGCACTGCTCGCACAGAGGCACAGAGACTGGGGCTGCTTGCTTGTCTTGCCACCTCAAACTTCAAACGTAGCTTTGGGGGCCTGTGCAGTGGTCCCCCGGCAGCCATTCTCCCAAAACGCGAACGTCTGCAGATAGGTCGCAGGCAGAAAGAGCTAGCCTGGAAAGCTGTTGCTCAGCCTCATCTGCCCATGGCACTGCTCGCACAGAGGCACAGAGACTGGGGCTGCTTGCTTGTCTTGCCATCTCGAACTTCAAACGTATCTTTGGCTGTCCGTGAAGGGGGCCTCCAGCAGCCCAGGTCTCAAAATGGGAATGTCTGCAGATAGCTCGCAGCCAGAAAGAGCTAGCCTGGAAAGCTGTTGCTCAGCCTCATCTGCCCATGGCACTGCTCACACAGAGGCACAGAGACTGGGGGTGCTTGCTTGTCTTGCCACCTCAAACTTCAAACGTAAATTTGGGGGTCTCTGCAGGGGGTCTTTGGCAGGCCTACTCCGAAAATAGGAGCGTCTGCAGATAACTCGGAGACAGAAAGAGTTAGCCTGGAAAGCTGTTGCTCAGCCTCATCTGCCCATGGCACTGCTCGCACAGAGGCACAGAGACTGGGGCTGCTTGCTTGTCTTGCCACCTCAAACTTCAAACGTAGCTTTGGGGGCCTGTGCAGTGGTCCCCCGGCAGCCATTCTCCCAAAACGCGAACGTCTGCAGATAGGTCGCAGGCAGAAAGAGCTAGCCTGGAAAGCTGTTGCTCAGCCTAATCCGCCCATGGCACTGCTCACACAGAGGCACAGAGACTGGGGCTGCTTGCTTGTCTTGCCACCTCAAACTTCAAATGCATCTTTGGGTGTTCGTGCAGTGAGCCTCCGGCAGCCCTGCTCCCAAAAGGAGAACTTCTGAAGAGAGCTCACAGGCAGAAAGAGCTAGCCTGGAAAGCTGTTGCTCAGCCTCATCTGCCCATGGCACTGCTCGCACAGAGGCACAGAGACTGGGGGTGCTTGCTTGTCTTGCCACCTCAAACTTCAAACGTAGATTTGGGGGTCTGTGCAGGGGGCCTTTGGCAGGCCTGCTCCAAAAATGGGAGCGTCTGCAGATAACTCGGAGGCAGAAAGAGCTAGCCTGGAAAGCTTTTGCTCAGCCTCATCTGCCCATGGCACTGCTCGCACAGAGGCACAGAGACTGGGGCTGCTTGCTTGTCTTGCCCCCTCAAACTTCAAACGTATCTTTGGGTGTCCGTGAAGGGGGCCTCTAGCAGCCCTGCTCTGAAAATGCGAACGTCTGCAGATAGCTCGCAGGCAGAAAGAGCTAGCCTGGAAAGCTGTTGCTCAGCCTCATCTGCCCATGGCACTGCTCGCACAGAGGCACAGAGACTGGGGCTGCTTGGTTAACATGCCACCTGAAATTTCAAACGTAGCTTTGGGTGTCCGTGAAGGGGGCCTCCAGCAGCCCTGTTCTGATAATGCGAACGTCTGCAGACAGATCGCAGGCAGAAAGAGCTAGCCTGGAAAGCTGTTGCTCAGCCTCATCTGCCCATGGCATTGCTCGCACAGAGGCGCAGAGACTGGGGCTGCTTGCTTGTCTTGCCCCCTCAAACTTCAAACGTAGATTTGGGTGTCCATGAAGGGGGCCTCCAGCAGCCCAGGTCTGAAAATGGGAATGTCTGCAGATAGCTCGCAGCCAGAAAGAGCTAGCCTGGAAAGCTGTTGCTCAGCCTCATCTGCCCATGGCACTGCTCGCACAGAGGCACAGAGACTGGGGCTGCTTGCTTGTCTTGCCATCTCGAACTTCAAACGTATCTTTGGCTGTCCGTGAAGGGGGCCTCCAGCAGCCCAGGTCTCAAAATGGGAATGTCTGCAGATAGCTCGCAGCCAGAAAGAGCTAGCCTGGAAAGCTGTTGCTCAGCCTCATCTGCCCATGGCACTGCTCACACAGAGGCACAGAGACTGGGGGTGCTTGCTTGTCTTGCCACCTCAAACTTCAAACGTAGATTTGGGGGTCTCTGCAGGGGGTCTTTGGCAGGCCTACTCCGAAAATAGGAGCGTCTGCAGATAACTCGGAGACAGAAAGAGTTAGCCTGGAAAGCTGTTGCTCAGCCTCATCTGCCCATGGCACTGCTCGCACAGAGGCACAGAGACTGGGGCTGCTTGCTTGTCTTGCCACCTCAAACTTCAAACGTAGCTTTGGGGGTCTGTGCAGTGGTCCCCCGGCAGCCATGCTCCCAAAACGCGAACGTCTGCAGATAGGTCGCAGGCAGAAAGAGCTAGCCTGGAAAGCTGTTGCTCAGCCTAATCCGCCCATGGCACTGCTCACACAGAGGCACAGAGACTGGGGCTGCTTGCTTGTCTTGCCACCTCAAACTTCAAATGCATCTTTGGGTGTTCGTGCAGTGAGCCTCCGGCAGCCCTGCTCCCAAAAGGAGAACTTCTGAAGAGAGCTCACAGGCAGAAAGAGCTAGCCTGGAAAGCTGTTGCTCAGCCTCATCTGCCCATGGCACTGCTCGCACAGAGGCACAGAGACTGGGGCTGCTTGCTTGTCTTGCCACCTCAAACTTCAAACGTAGATTTGGGGGTCTGTGCAGGGGGCCTTTGGCAGGCCTGCTCCAAAAATGGGAGCGTCTGCAGATAACTCGGAGGCAGAAAGAGCTAGCCTGGAAAGCTTTTGCTCAGCCTCATCTGCCCATGGCACTGCTCGCACAGAGGCACAGAGACTGGGGCTGCTTGCTTGTCTTGCCCCCTCAAACTTCAAACGTATCTTTGGGTGTCCGTGAAGGGGGCCTCTAGCAGCCCTGCTCTGAAAATGCGAACGTCTGCAGATAGCTCGCAGGCAGAAAGAGCTAGCCTGGAAAGCTGTTGCTCAGCCTCATCTGCCCATGGCACTGCTCGCACAGAGGCACAGAGACTGGGGCTGCTTGGTTAACATGCCACCTGAAACTTCAAACGTAGCTTTGGGTGTCCGTGAAGGGGGCCTCCAGCAGCCCTGTTCTGATAATGCGAACGTCTGCAGACAGATCGCAGGCAGAAAGAGCTAGCCTGGAAAGCTGTTGCTCAGCCTCATCTGCCCATGGCATTGCTCGCACAGAGGCGCAGAGACTGGGGCTGCTTGCTTGTCTTGCCCCCTCAAACTTCAAACGTAGATTTGGGTGTCCATGAAGGGGGCCTCCAGCAGCCCAGGTCTGAAAATGGGAATGTCTGCAGATAGCTCGCAGCCAGAAAGAGCTAGCCTGGAAAGCTGTTGCTCAGCCTCATCTGCCCATGGCACTGCTCGCACAGAGGCACAGAGACTGGGGCTGCTTGCTTGTCTTGCCATCTCGAACTTCAAACGTATCTTTGGCTGTCCGTGAAGGGGGCCTCCAGCAGCCCTGCTGTGAAAACGCGAACGTCTGCAGATAGCTACCACCAGAAAGAGCTAGCCTGGAAAGCTGTTGCTCAGCCTCATCTGCCCATGGCACTGCTCGCACAGAGGCACAGAGACTGGGGCTGCTTGCTTGTCTTGCCCCCTCAAACTTCTAACGTATCTTAAGTGGTCCGTGCCGCGCGTCTCCGGCAGCTGTGGTCTGAAAATGCGAAGGTCTGCAGATAGTTCGCAGGCAGAAAAAACCAGCCTGGAAAGCTGTTGCTCAGCCTCATCTGCCCATGGCAATGCTCGCACAGAGGCACAGAGACTGGGGCTGCTTGCTTGTCTTGCCACCTCAAACTTCAAACGTAGCTTTGGGGGTCTGTGCAGTGGTCCCCCGGCAGCCATGCTCCCAAAACGCGAACGTCTGCAGATAGGTCGCAGGCAGAAAGAGCTAGCCAGGAAAGCTGTTGCTCAGCCTAATCCGCCCATGGCACTGCTCACACAGAGGCACAGAGACTGGGGCTGCTTGCTTGTCTTGCCACCTCAAACTTCAAATGCATCTTTGGGTGTTCGTGCAGTGAGCCTCCGGCAGCCCTGCTCCCAAAAGGAGAACTTCTGAAGAGAGCTCACAGGCAGAAAGAGCTAGCCTGGAAAGCTGTTGCTCAGCCTCATCTGCCCATGGCACTGCTCGCACAGAGGCACAGAGACTGGGGCTGCTTGGTTAACATGCCACCTGAAACTTCAAACGTAGCTTTGGGTGTCCGTGAAGGGGGCCTCCAGCAGCCCTGTTCTGATAATGCGAACGTCTGCAGACAGATCGCAGGCAGAAAGAGCTAGCCTGGAAAGCTGTTGCTCAGCCTCATCTGCCCATGGCATTGCTCGCACAGAGGCGCAGAGACTGGGGCTGCTTGCTTGTCTTGCCCCCTCAAACTTCAAACGTAGATTTGGGTGTCCATGAACGGGGCCTCCAGCAGCCCAGGTCTGAAAATGGGAATGTCTGCAGATAGCTCGCAGCCAGAAAGAGCTAGCCTGGAAAGCTGTTGCTCAGCCTCATCTGCCCATGGCACTGCTCGCACAGAGGCACAGAGACTGGGGCTGCTTGCTTGTCTTGCCATCTCGAACTTCAAACGTATCTTTGGCTGTCCGTGAAGGGGGCCTCCAGCAGCCCTGCTGTGAAAACGCGAACGTCTGCAGATAGCTACCACCAGAAAGAGCTAGCCTGGAAAGCTGTTGCTCAGCCTCATCTGCCCATGGCACTGCTCGCACAGAGGCACAGAGACTGGGGCTGCTTGCTTGTCTTGCCCCCTCAAACTTCTAACGTATCTTAAGTGGTCCGTGCCGCGCGTCTCCGGCAGATGTGGTCTGAAAATGCGAAGGTCTGCAGATAGTTCGCAGGCAGAAAAAACCAGCCTGGAAAGCTGTTGCTCAGCCTCATCTGCCCATGGCACTGCTCGCACAGAGGCACAGAGACTGGGGCTGCTTGCTTGTCTTGCCACCTCAAACTTCAAACGTAGCTTTGGGGGTCTGTGCAGTGGTCCCCCGGCAGCCATGCTCCCAAAACGCGAACGTCTGCAGATAGGTCGCAGGCAGAAAGAGCTAGCCTGGAAAGCTGTTGCTCAGCCTAATCCGCCCATGGCACTGCTCACACAGAGGCACAGAGACTGGGGCTGCTTGCTTGTCTTGCCACCTCAAACTTCAAATGCATCTTTGGGTGTTCGTGCAGTGAGCCTCCGGCAGCCCTGCTCCCAAAAGGAGAACTTCTGAAGAGAGCTCACAGGCAGAAAGAGCTAGCCTGGAAAGCTGTTGCTCAGCCTCATCTGCCCATGGCACTGCTCGCACAGAGGCACAGAGACTGGGGGTGCTTGCTTGTCTTGCCACCTCAAACTTCAAACGTAGATTTGGGGGTCTGTGCAGGGGGCCTTTGGCAGGCCTGCTCCAAAAATGGGAGCGTCTGCAGATAACTCGGAGGCAGAAAGAGCTAGCCTGGAAAGCTGTTGCTCAGCCTCATCTGCCCATGGCACTGCTCGCACAGAGGCACAGAGACTGGGGCTGCTTGCTTCTCTTGCCCCCTCAAACTTCAAACGTATCTTTGGGTGTCCGTGAAGGGGGCCTCTAGCAGCCCTGCTCTGAAAATGCGAACGTCTGCAGATAGCTCGCAGGCAGAAAGAGCTAGCCTGGAAAGCTGTTGCTCAGCCTCATCTGCCCATGGCACTGCTCGCACAGAGGCACAGAGACTGGGGCTGCTTGGTTAACATGCCACCTGAAACTTCAAACGTAGCTTTGGGTGTCCGTGAAGGGGGCCTCCAGCAGCCCTGTTCTGATAATGCGAACGTCTGCAGACAGATCGCAGGCAGAAAGAGCTAGCCTGGAAAGCTGTTGCTCAGCCTCATCTGCCCATGGCATTGCTCGCACAGAGGCGCAGAGACTGGGGCTGCTTGCTTGTCTTGCCCCCTCAAACTTCAAACGTAGATTTGGGTGTCCATGAAGGGGGCCTCCAGCAGCCCAGGTCTGAAAATGGGAATGTCTGCAGATAGATCGCAGGCAGAAAGAGCTAGCCTGGAAAGCTGTTGCTCAGCCTCATCTGCCCATGGCACTGCTCGCACAGAGGCACAGAGACTGGGGCTGCTTGCTTGTCTTGCCATCTCGAACTTCAAACGTATCTTTGGCTGTCCGTGAAGGGGGCCTCCAGCAGCCCTGCTGTGAAAACGCGAACGTCTGCAGATAGCTACCACCAGAAAGAGCTAGCCTGGAAAGCTGTTGCTCAGCCTCATCTGCCCATGGCACTGCTCGCACAGAGGCACAGAGACTGGGGCTGCTTGCTTGTCTTGCCCCCTCAAACTTCTAACGTATCTTAAGTGGTCCGTGCCGCGCGTCTCCGGCAGCTGTGGTCTGAAAATGCGAAGGTCTGCAGATAGTTCGCAGGCAGAAAAAACCAGCCTGGAAAGCTGTTGCTCAGCCTCATCTGCCCATGGCACTGCTCGCACAGAGGCACAGAGACTGGGGCTGCTTGCTTGTCTTGTCCCCTCAAACTTCAGACGTAGCTTTGGGGGTATGGGCAGGGGGCCTCCAGCAGCCCTGCTCTGAAAATGCGAACGTCTGCAGATAGCTCGCAGCCAGAAAGAGCTAGCCTGGAAAGCTGTTGCTCAGCCTCATCTGCCCATGGCACTGCTCGCACAGAGGCACAGAGACTGGGGCTGCTTGCTTGTCTTGCCACCTCAAACTTCAAACGTAGCTTTGGGGGTCCATGAAGTGGGGCTCCAGCAGCCCTGCTCTGAAAATGCGAACGTCTGCAGATAGCTCGCAGCCAGAAAGAGCTAGCCTGGAAAGCTGTTGCTCAGCCTCATCTGCCCATGGCTCTGCTCGCACAGAGGCACAGATACTGGGGCTGCTTGCTTGTCTTGCCACCTCAAACTTCAAACGTAGCTTTGGGTGTCTGTGAAGGGGGCCTCCATCAGCCCTGCTCTGAAAATGCGAACGTCTGCAGATAGCTAGCACCAGAAAGAGCTAGCCTGCAAAGCTGTTGCTCAGCCTCATCTGCCCATGGCACTGCTCGCACAGAGGCACAGAGACTGGGGCTGCTTGCTTCTCTTGCCACCTTAAAATTCAAACATATCTTTGGGGGTCCGTGCAGTGGGCCCCCGGCAACCATGCTCCGAAAACGCAAACGTCTGCAGATAGCTCGCAGGCAGAAAGAGCTAGCCTGGAAAGCTGTTGCTCAGCCTCATCTGCCCATGGCACTGCTCACACAGAGGCACAGAGACTGGGGGTGCTTGCTTGTCTTGCCACCTCAAACTTCAAACGTAGATTTGGGGGTCTGTGCAGGGGGTCTTTGGCAGGCCTACTCCGAAAATAGGAGCGTCTGCAGATAACTCGGAGACAGAAAGAGCTAGCCTGGAAAGCTGTTGCTCAGCCTCATCTGCCCATGGCACTGCTCGCACAGAGGCACAGAGACTGGAGCTGCTTGCTTGTCTTGCCACCTCAAACTTCAAAAGTAGATTTGGGGTTCATGAAGGGGGCCTCCAGCAGCCCTGCTCTGAAAATGCGAACGTCTGGAGATAGCTAGCACCAGAAAGAGCTAGCCTGGAAAGCTGTTGCTCAGCCTCATCTGCCCATGGCACTGCTCGCACAGAGGCACAGAGACTGGGGCTGCTTGCTTGTCTTGCCACCTCAAACTTCAAACGTAGCTTTGGGGGTCTGTGCAGTGGTCCCCCGGCAGCCATGCTCCCAAAACGCGAACGTCTGCAGATAGGTCGCAGGCAGAAAGAGCTAGCCTGGAAAGCTGTTGCTCAGCCTCATCTGCCCATGGCACTGCTTGCACAGAGGCACAGAGACTGGGGCTGCTTGCATGTCTTGCCACCTCAACCTTCAAACGTATCTTTGGGTGTCCGTGAAGGGGGCCTCTAGCAGCCCTGCTCTGAAAATGCGAACGTCTGCAGATAGCTCGCAGGCAGAAAGAGCTAGCCTGGAAAGCTGTTGCTCAGCCTCATCTGCCCATGGCACTGCTCGCACAGAGGCACAGAGACTGGGGCTGCTTGCTTAACATGCCACCTCAAACTTCAAACGTAGCTTTGGGTGTCCGTGAAGGGGGCCTCCAGCAGCCCTGTTCTGATAATGCGAACATCTGCAGACAGATCGCAGGCAGAAAGAGCTAGCCTGGAAAGCTGTTGCTCAGCCTCATCTGCCCATGGCATTGCTCGCACAGAGGCGCAGAGACTGGGGCTGCTTGCTTGTCTTGCCCCCTCAAACTTCAAACGTAGATTTGGGTGTCCATGAAGGGGGCCTCCAGCAGCCCAGGTCTGAAAATGGGAATGTCTGCAGATAGATCGCAGCCAGAAAGAGCTAGCCTGGAAAGCTGTTGCTCAGCCTCATCTGCCCATGGCACTGCTCGCACAGAGGCACAGAGACTGGGGCTGCTTGCTTGTCTTGCCATCTCGAACTTCAAACGTATCTTTGGCTGTCCGTGAAGGGGGCCTCCAGCAGCCCTGCTGTGAAAACGCGAACGTCTGCAGATAGCTACCACCAGAAAGAGCTAGCCTGGAAAGCTGTTGCTCAGCCTCATCTGCCCATGGCACTGCTCGCACAGAGGCACAGAGACTGGGGCTGCTTGCTTGTCTTGCCCCCTCAAACTTCTAACGTATCTTAAGTGGTCCGTGCCGCGCGTCTGCGGCAGCTGTGGTCTGAAAATGCGAAGGTCTGCAGATAGCTCGCAGGCAGAAAAAACCAGCCTGGAAAGCTGTTGCTCAGCCTCATCTGCCCATGGCACTGCTCGCACAGAGGCACAGAGACTGGGGCTGCTTGCTTGTCTTGTCCCCTCAAACTTCAGACGTAGCTTTGGGGGTATGGGCAGGGGGCCTCCAGCAGCCCTGCTCTGAAAATGGGAACGTCTGCAGATAGCTCGCAGCCAGAAAGAGCTAGCCTTGAAAGCTGTTGCTCAGCCTCATCTGCCCATGGCACTGCTCGCACAGAGGCACAGAGACTGGGGCTGCTTGCTTGTCTTGCCACCTCAAACTTCAAACGTAGCTTTGGGGGTCTGTGCAGTGGTCCCCCGGAAGCCCTGCTCTGAAAATGCGAACGTCTGCAGATAGCTCGCAGCCAGAAAGAGCTAGCCTGGAAAGCTGTTGCTCAGCCTCATCTGCCCATGGCACTGCTCGCACAGAGGCACAGAGACTGGGGCTGCTTGCATGTCTTGCCACCTCAACCTTCAAAAGTATCTTTGGGTGTCCGTGAAGGGGGCCTCTAGCAGCCCTGCTCTGAAAATGCGAACGTCTGCAGATAGCTCGCAGGCAGAAAGAGCTAGCCTGGAAAGCTGTTGCTCAGCCTCATCTGCCCATGGCACTGCTCGCACAGAGGCACAGAGACTGGGGCTACTTGATTGTCTTGCCCCCTGAAACTTCAAACGTAGCTTTGGGTGTCCGTGAAGGGGGCCTCCAGCAGCCCTGCTCTGAAAATGCGAACGTCTGCAGATAGATAGCACCAGAAAGATCTAGCATGCAAAGCTGTTGCTCAGCCTCATCTGCCCATGGCACTGCTCGCACAGAGGCACAGAGACTGGGGCTGCTTGCTTGTCTTGCCACCTCAAACTTCAAATGTATCTTTGGGGGGCCGTGCAGTGGGCCCCCGGCAGCCATGCTCCGAAAACGTGAAGGTCTGAAGAGAGCTCGCAGCCAGAAAGAGCTAGCCTGGAAAGATGTTGCTCAGCCTCATTTGCCCGTGGCACTGCTCGCACAGAGGCACAGAGACTGGGGCTGCTTGCTTGTCTTGCCACCTCAAACTTCAAACGTAGATTTGGGGGTCTGTGCAGGGGGCCTTTGGCAGGCCTGCTCCGAAAATGGGAGCGTCTGCAGATAGCTCGCAGCCAGAAAGAGCTAGCCTGGAAAGCTGTTGCTCAGCCTCATCTGCCCATGGCACTGCTCGCACAGAGGCACAGAGACTGGGGCTGCTTGCTTGTCTTGCCACCTGAAAATTCAAACGTATCTTTGGGTGTCCGTGAAGGGGGCCTCCAGCAGCCCTGCTCTGAAAACGCGAACGTCTGCAGATAGCTACCACCAGAAAGAGCTAGCCTGGAAAGCTGTTGCTCAGCCTAATCCGCCCATGGCACTGCTCACACAGAGGCACAGAGACTGGGGCTGCTTGCTTGTCTTGCCACCTCAAACTTCAAATGTATCTTTGGGTGTTCGTGCAGTGAGCCTCCGGCAGCCCTGCTCCCAAAAGGAGAACGTCTGAAGAGAGCTCGCAGGCAGAAAGAGCTAGCCTGGAAAGCTGTTGCTCAGCCTCATCTGCCCATGGCACTGCTCGCACAGAGGCACAGAGACTGGGGCTGCTTGCTTGTCTTGCCACCTCAAACTTCAAACGTAGATTTGGGGGTCTGTGCAGGGGGCCTTTGGCAGGCCTGCTCCGAAAATGGGAGCGTCTGCAGATAACTCGGAGGCAGAAAGAGCTAGCCTGGAAAGCTGTTGCTCAGCCTCATCTGCCCATGGCACTGCTCGCACAGAGGCACAGAGACTGGGGCTGCTTGCTTGTCTTGCCCCCTCAAACTTCTAACGTATCTTAAGTGGTCCGTGCCGGGCGTCTCCGGTAGCTGTGGTCTGAAAATGCGAAGGTCTGCAGATAGTTCGCAGGCAGAAAAAAACAGCCTGGAAAGCTGTTGCTCAGCCTCATCTGCCCATGGCACTGCTCGCACAGAGGCACAGAGACTGGGGCTGCTTGCTTAACATGCCACCTCACACTTCAAACGTAGCTTTGGGTGTCCGTGAAGGGGGCCTCCAGCAGCCCTGATCTGAAAATGCGAACGTCTGCAGGTAGCTCGCAGGCTGAAAGAGCTAGCCTGGAAAGCTGTTGCTCAGCCTCATCTGCCCATGGCACTGCTTGCACAGAGGCACAGAGACTGGGGCTTCTTGCTTGTCTTGCCCCCTCAAACTTCAAACGTATCTTTGGGTGTCCGTGAAGGAGGCCTCCAGCAGCCCTGCTCTGAAAATGCGAACGTCTGCAGATAGCTAGCACCAGAAAGAGCTAGCCTGGAAAGCTGTTGCTCAGCCTCATCTGCCCATGGCACTGCTCACACAGAGGCACAGAGACTGGGGGTGCTTGCTTGTCTTGCCACCTCAAACTTCAAACGTAGATTTGGGGGTCTCTGCAGGGGGTCTTTGGCAGGCCTACTCCGAAAATAGGAGCGTCTGCAGATAACTCGGAGACAGAAAGAGTTAGCCTGGAAAGCTGTTGCTCAGCCTCATCTGCCCATGGCACTGCTCGCACAGAGGCACAGAGACTGGGGCTGCTTGCTTGTCTTGCCACCTCAAACTTCAAACGTAGCTTTGGGGGTCTGTGCAGTGGTCCCCCGGCAGCCATGCTCCCAAAACGCGAACGTCTGCAGATAGGTCGCAGGCAGAAAGAGCTAGCCTGGAAAGCTGTTGCTCAGCCTAATCCGCCCATGGCACTGCTCACACAGAGGCACAGAGACTGGGGCTGCTTGCTTGTCTTGCCACCTCAAACTTCAAATGCATCTTTGGGTGTTCGTGCAGTGAGCCTCCGGCAGCCCTGCTCCCAAAAGGAGAACTTCTGAAGAGAGCTCACAGGCAGAAAGAGCTAGCCTGGAAAGCTGTTGCTCAGCCTCATCTGCCCATGGCACTGCTCGCACAGAGGCACAGAGACTGGGGGTGCTTGCTTGTCTTGCCACCTCAAACTTCAAACGTAGATTTGGGGGTCTGTGCAGGGGGCCTTTGGCAGGCCTGCTCCAAAAATGGGAGCGTCTGCAGATAACTCGGAGGCAGAAAGAGCTAGCCTGGAAAGCTTTTGCTCAGCCTCATCTGCCCATGGCACTGCTCGCACAGAGGCACAGAGACTGGGGCTGCTTGCTTGTCTTGCCCCCTCAAACTTCAAACGTATCTTTGGGTGTCCGTGAAGGGGGCCTCTAGCAGCCCTGCTCTGAAAATGCGAACGTCTGCAGATAGCTCGCAGGCAGAAAGAGCTAGCCTGGAAAGCTGTTGCTCAGCCTCATCTGCCCATGGCACTGCTCGCACAGAGGCACAGAGACTGGGGCTGCTTGGTTAACATGCCACCTGAAATTTCAAACGTAGCTTTGGGTGTCCGTGAAGGGGGCCTCCAGCAGCCCTGTTCTGATAATGCGAACGTCTGCAGACAGATCGCAGGCAGAAAGAGCTAGCCTGGAAAGCTGTTGCTCAGCCTCATCTGCCCATGGCATTGCTCGCACAGAGGCGCAGAGACTGGGGCTGCTTGCTTGTCTTGCCCCCTCAAACTTCAAACGTAGATTTGGGTGTCCATGAAGGGGGCCTCCAGCAGCCCAGGTCTGAAAATGGGAATGTCTGCAGATAGCTCGCAGCCAGAAAGAGCTAGCCTGGAAAGCTGTTGCTCAGCCTCATCTGCCCATGGCACTGCTCGCACAGAGGCACAGAGACTGGGGCTGCTTGCTTGTCTTGCCATCTCGAACTTCAAACGTATCTTTGGCTGTCCGTGAAGGGGGCCTCCAGCAGCCCAGGTCTCAAAATGGGAATGTCTGCAGATAGCTCGCAGCCAGAAAGAGCTAGCCTGGAAAGCTGTTGCTCAGCCTCATCTGCCCATGGCACTGCTCACACAGAGGCACAGAGACTGGGGGTGCTTGCTTGTCTTGCCACCTCAAACTTCAAACGTAGATTTGGGGGTCTCTGCAGGGGGTCTTTGGCAGGCCTACTCCGAAAATAGGAGCGTCTGCAGATAACTCGGAGACAGAAAGAGTTAGCCTGGAAAGCTGTTGCTCAGCCTCATCTGCCCATGGCACTGCTCGCACAGAGGCACAGAGACTGGGGCTGCTTGCTTGTCTTGCCACCTCAAACTTCAAACGTAGCTTTGGGGGTCTGTGCAGTGGTCCCCCGGCAGCCATGCTCCCAAAACGCGAACGTCTGCAGATAGGTCGCAGGCAGAAAGAGCTAGCCTGGAAAGCTGTTGCTCAGCCTAATCCGCCCATGGCACTGCTCACACAGAGGCACAGAGACTGGGGCTGCTTGCTTGTCTTGCCACCTCAAACTTCAAATGCATCTTTGGGTGTTCGTGCAGTGAGCCTCCGGCAGCCCTGCTCCCAAAAGGAGAACTTCTGAAGAGAGCTCACAGGCAGAAAGAGCTAGCCTGGAAAGATGTTGCTCAGCCTCATCTGCCCATGGCACTGCTCGCACAGAGGCACAGAGACTGGGGCTGCTTGCTTGTCTTGCCACCTCAAACTTCAAACGTATCTTTGGGTGTCCGTGAAGGGGGCCTCTAGCAGCCCTGCTCTGAAAATGCGAACGTCTGCAGATAGCTCGCAGGCAGAAAGAGCTAGCCTGGAAAGCTGTTGCTCAGCCTCATCTGCCCATGGCACTGCTCGCACAGAGGCACAGAGACTGGGGCTGCTTGGTTAACATGCCACCTGAAACTTCAAACGTAGCTTTGGGTGTCCGTGAAGGGGGCCTCCAGCAGCCCTGTTCTGATAATGCGAACGTCTGCAGACAGATCGCAGGCAGAAAGAGCTAGCCTGGAAAGCTGTTGCTCAGCCTCATCTGCCCATGGCATTGCTCGCACAGAGGCGCAGAGACTGGGGCTGCTTGCTTGTCTTGCCCCCTCAAACTTCAAACGTAGATTTGGGTGTCCATGAAGGGGGCCTCCAGCAGCCCAGGTCTGAAAATGGGAATGTCTGCAGATAGCTCGCAGCCAGAAAGAGCTAGCCTGGAAAGCTGTTGCTCAGCCTCATCTGCCCATGGCACTGCTCGCACAGAGGCACAGAGACTGGGGCTGCTTGCTTGTCTTGCCATCTCGAACTTCAAACGTATCTTTGGCTGTCCGTGAAGGGGGCCTCCAGCAGCCCTGCTGTGAAAACGCGAACGTCTGCAGATAGCTACCACCAGAAAGAGCTAGCCTGGAAAGCTGTTGCTCAGCCTCATCTGCCCATGGCACTGCTCGCACAGAGGCACAGAGACTGGGGCTGCTTGCTTGTCTTGCCCCCTCAAACTTCTAACGTATCTTAAGTGGTCCGTGCCGCGCGTCTCCGGCAGCTGTGGTCTGAAAATGCGAAGGTCTGCAGATAGTTCGCAGGCAGAAAAAACCAGCCTGGAAAGCTGTTGCTCAGCCTCATCTGCCCATGGCAATGCTCGCACAGAGGCACAGAGACTGGGGCTGCTTGCTTGTCTTGCCACCTCAAACTTCAAACGTAGCTTTGGGGGTCTGTGCAGTGGTCCCCCGGCAGCCATGCTCCCAAAACGCGAACGTCTGCAGATAGGTCGCAGGCAGAAAGAGCTAGCCAGGAAAGCTGTTGCTCAGCCTAATCCGCCCATGGCACTGCTCACACAGAGGCACAGAGACTGGGGCTGCTTGCTTGTCTTGCCACCTCAAACTTCAAATGCATCTTTGGGTGTTCGTGCAGTGAGCCTCCGGCAGCCCTGCTCCCAAAAGGAGAACTTCTGAAGAGAGCTCACAGGCAGAAAGAGCTAGCCTGGAAAGCTGTTGCTCAGCCTCATCTGCCCATGGCACTGCTCGCACAGAGGCACAGAGACTGGGGGTGCTTGCTTGTCTTGCCCCCTCAAACTTCAAACGTATCTTTGGGTGTCCGTGAAGGGGGCCTCTAGCAGCCCTGCTCTGAAAATGCGAACGTCTGCAGATAGCTCGCAGGCAGAAAGAGCTAGCCTGGAAAGCTGTTGCTCAGCCTCATCTGCCCATGGCACTGCTCGCACAGAGGCACAGAGACTGGGGCTGCTTGGTTAACATGCCACCTGAAACTTCAAACGTAGCTTTGGGTGTCCGTGAAGGGGGCCTCCAGCAGCCCTGTTCTGATAATGCGAACGTCTGCAGACAGATCGCAGGCAGAAAGAGCTAGCCTGGAAAGCTGTTGCTCAGCCTCATCTGCCCATGGCATTGCTCGCACAGAGGCGCAGAGACTGGGGCTGCTTGCTTGTCTTGCCCCCTCAAACTTCAAACGTAGATTTGGGTGTCCATGAACGGGGCCTCCAGCAGCCCAGGTCTGAAAATGGGAATGTCTGCAGATAGCTCGCAGCCAGAAAGAGCTAGCCTGGAAAGCTGTTGCTCAGCCTCATCTGCCCATGGCACTGCTCGCACAGAGGCACAGAGACTGGGGCTGCTTGCTTGTCTTGCCATCTCGAACTTCAAACGTATCTTTGGCTGTCCGTGAAGGGGGCCTCCAGCAGCCCTGCTGTGAAAACGCGAACGTCTGCAGATAGCTACCACCAGAAAGAGCTAGCCTGGAAAGCTGTTGCTCAGCCTCATCTGCCCATGGCACTGCTCGCACAGAGGCACAGAGACTGGGGCTGCTTGCTTGTCTTGCCCCCTCAAACTTCTAACGTATCTTAAGTGGTCCGTGCCGCGCGTCTCCGGCAGATGTGGTCTGAAAATGCGAAGGTCTGCAGATAGTTCGCAGGCAGAAAAAACCAGCCTGGAAAGCTGTTGCTCAGCCTCATCTGCCCATGGCACTGCTCGCACAGAGGCACAGAGACTGGGGCTGCTTGCTTGTCTTGCCACCTCAAACTTCAAACGTAGCTTTGGGGGTCTGTGCAGTGGTCCCCCGGCAGCCATGCTCCCAAAACGCGAACGTCTGCAGATAGGTCGCAGGCAGAAAGAGCTAGCCTGGAAAGCTGTTGCTCAGCCTAATCCGCCCATGGCACTGCTCACACAGAGGCACAGAGACTGGGGCTGCTTGCTTGTCTTGCCACCTCAAACTTCAAATGCATCTTTGGGTGTTCGTGCAGTGAGCCTCCGGCAGCCCTGCTCCCAAAAGGAGAACTTCTGAAGAGAGCTCACAGGCAGAAAGAGCTAGCCTGGAAAGCTGTTGCTCAGCCTCATCTGCCCATGGCACTGCTCGCACAGAGGCACAGAGACTGGGGGTGCTTGCTTGTCTTGCCACCTCAAACTTCAAACGTAGATTTGGGGGTCTGTGCAGGGGGCCTTTGGCAGGCCTGCTCCAAAAATGGGAGCGTCTGCAGATAACTCGGAGGCAGAAAGAGCTAGCCTGGAAAGCTGTTGCTCAGCCTCATCTGCCCATGGCACTGCTCGCACAGAGGCACAGAGACTGGGGCTGCTTGCTTCTCTTGCCCCCTCAAACTTCAAACGTATCTTTGGGTGTCCGTGAAGGGGGCCTCTAGCAGCCCTGCTCTGAAAATGCGAACGTCTGCAGATAGCTCGCAGGCAGAAAGAGCTAGCCTGGAAAGCTGTTGCTCAGCCTCATCTGCCCATGGCACTGCTCGCACAGAGGCACAGAGACTGGGGCTGCTTGGTTAACATGCCACCTGAAACTTCAAACGTAGCTTTGGGTGTCCGTGAAGGGGGCCTCCAGCAGCCCTGTTCTGATAATGCGAACGTCTGCAGACAGATCGCAGGCAGAAAGAGCTAGCCTGGAAAGCTGTTGCTCAGCCTCATCTGCCCATGGCATTGCTCGCACAGAGGCGCAGAGACTGGGGCTGCTTGCTTGTCTTGCCCCCTCAAACTTCAAACGTAGATTTGGGTGTCCATGAAGGGGGCCTCCAGCAGCCCAGGTCTGAAAATGGGAATGTCTGCAGATAGATCGCAGGCAGAAAGAGCTAGCCTGGAAAGCTGTTGCTCAGCCTCATCTGCCCATGGCACTGCTCGCACAGAGGCACAGAGACTGGGGCTGCTTGCTTGTCTTGCCATCTCGAACTTCAAACGTATCTTTGGCTGTCCGTGAAGGGGGCCTCCAGCAGCCCTGCTGTGAAAACGAGAACGTCTGCAGATAGCTACCACCAGAGAGAGCTAGCCTGGAAAGCTGTTGCTCAGCCTCATCTGCCCATGGCACTGCTCGCACAGAGGCACAGAGACTGGGGCTGCTTGCTTGTCTTGCCCCCTCAAACTTCTAACGTATCTTAAGTGGTCCGTGCCGCGCGTCTCCGGCAGCTGTGGTCTGAAAATGCGAAGGTCTGCAGATAGTTCGCAGGCAGAAAAAACCAGCCTGGAAAGCTGTTGCTCAGCCTCATCTGCCCATGGCACTGCTCGCACAGAGGCACAGAGACTGGGGCTGCTTGCTTGTCTTGTCCCCTCAAACTTCAGACGTAGCTTTGGGGGTATGGGCAGGGGGCCTCCAGCAGCCCTGCTCTGAAAATGCGAACGTCTGCAGATAGCTCGCAGCCAGAAAGAGCTAGCCTGGAAAGCTGTTGCTCAGCCTCATCTGCCCATGGCACTGCTCGCACAGAGGCACAGAGACTGGGGCTGCTTGCTTGTCTTGGCCCCTCAAACTTCAAACGTAGCTTTGGGGGTCCATGAATTGGGGCTCCAGCAGCCCTGCTCTGAAAATGCGAACGTCTGCAGATAGCTCGCAGGCAGAAAGAGCTAGCCTGGAAAGCTGTTGCTCAGCCTCATCTGCCCATGGCTCTGCTCGCACAGAGGCACAGATACTGGGGCTGCTTGCTTGTCTTGCCACCTCAAACTTCAAACGTAGCTTTGGGTGTCTGTGAAGGGGGCCTCCATCAGCCCTGCTCTGAAAATGCGAACGTCTGCAGATAGCTAGCACCAGAAAGAGCTAGCCTGCAAAGCTGTTGCTCAGCCTCATCTGCCCATGGCACTGCTCGCACAGAGGCACAGAGACTGGGGCTGCTTGCTTCTCTTGCCACCTTAAAATTCAAACATATCTTTGGGGGTCCGTGCAGTGGGCCCCCGGCAACCATGCTCCGAAAACGCAAACGTCTGCAGATAGCTCGCAGGCAGAAAGAGCTAGCCTGGAAAGCTGTTGCTCAGCCTCATCTGCCCATGGCACTGCTCACACAGAGGCACAGAGACTGGGGGTGCTTGCTTGTCTTGCCACCTCAAACTTCAAACGTAGATTTGGGGGTCTGTGCAGGGGGTCTTTGGCAGGCCTACTCCGAAAATAGGAGCGTCTGCAGATAACTCGGAGACAGAAAGAGCTAGCCTGGAAAGCTGTTGCTCAGCCTCATCTGCCCATGGCACTGCTCGCACAGAGGCACAGAGACTGGAGCTGCTTGCTTGTCTTGCCACCTCAAACTTCAAAAGTAGATTTGGGGTTCATGAAGGGGGCCTCCAGCAGCCCTGCTCTGAAAATGCGAACGTCTGGAGATAGCTAGCACCAGAAAGAGCTAGCCTGGAAAGCTGTTGCTCAGCCTCATCTGCCCATGGCACTGCTCGCACAGAGGCACAGAGACTGGGGCTGCTTGCTTGTCTTGCCACCTCAAACTTCAAACGTAGCTTTGGGGGTCTGTGCAGTGGTCCCCCGGCAGCCATGCTCCCAAAACGCGAACGTCTGCAGATAGGTCGCAGGCAGAAAGAGCTAGCCTGGAAAGCTGTTGCTCAGCCTCATCTGCCCATGGCACTGCTTGCACAGAGGCACAGAGACTGGGGCTGCTTGCATGTCTTGCCACCTCAACCTTCAAACGTATCTTTGGGTGTCCGTGAAGGGGGCCTCTAGCAGCCCTGCTCTGAAAATGCGAACGTCTGCAGATAGCTCGCAGGCAGAAAGAGCTAGCCTGGAAAGCTGTTGCTCAGCCTCATCTGCCCATGGCACTGCTCGCACAGAGGCACAGAGACTGGGGCTGCTTGCTTAACATGCCACCTCAAACTTCAAACGTAGCTTTGGGTGTCCGTGAAGGGGGCCTCCAGCAGCCCTGTTCTGATAATGCGAACATCTGCAGACAGATCGCAGGCAGAAAGAGCTAGCCTGGAAAGCTGTTGCTCAGCCTCATCTGCCCATGGCATTGCTCGCACAGAGGCGCAGAGACTGGGGCTGCTTGCTTGTCTTGCCCCCTCAAACTTCAAACGTAGATTTGGGTGTCCATGAAGGGGGCCTCCAGCAGCCCAGGTCTGAAAATGGGAATGTCTGCAGATAGATCGCAGCCAGAAAGAGCTAGCCTGGAAAGCTGTTGCTCAGCCTCATCTGCCCATGGCACTGCTCGCACAGAGGCACAGAGACTGGGGCTGCTTGCTTGTCTTGCCATCTCGAACTTCAAACGTATCTTTGGCTGTCCGTGAAGGGGGCCTCCAGCAGCCCTGCTGTGAAAACGCGAACGTCTGCAGATAGCTACCACCAGAAAGAGCTAGCCTGGAAAGCTGTTGCTCAGCCTCATCTGCCCATGGCACTGCTCGCACAGAGGCACAGAGACTGGGGCTGCTTGCTTGTCTTGCCCCCTCAAACTTCTAACGTATCTTAAGTGGTCCGTGCCGCGCGTCTGCGGCAGCTGTGGTCTGAAAATGCGAAGGTCTGCAGATAGCTCGCAGGCAGAAAAAACCAGCCTGGAAAGCTGTTGCTCAGCCTCATCTGCCCATGGCACTGCTCGCACAGAGGCACAGAGACTGGGGCTGCTTGCTTGTCTTGTCCCCTCAAACTTCAGACGTAGCTTTGGGGGTATGGGCAGGGGGCTTCCAGCAGCCCTGCTCTGAAAATGCGAACGTCTGCAGATAGCTCGCAGCCAGAAAGAGCTAGCCTTGAAAGCTGTTGCTCAGCCTCATCTGCCCATGGCACTGCTCGCACAGAGGCACAGAGACTGGGGCTGCTTGCTTGTCTTGCCACCTCAAACTTCAAACGTAGCTTTGGGGGTCTGTGCAGTGGTCCCCCGGAAGCCCTGCTCTGAAAATGCGAACGTCTGCAGATAGCTCGCAGCCAGAAAGAGCTAGCCTGGAAAGCTGTTGCTCAGCCTCATCTGCCCATGGCACTGCTCGCACAGAGGCACAGAGACTGGGGCTGCTTGCATGTCTTGCCACCTCAACCTTCAAAAGTATCTTTGGGTGTCCGTGAAGGGGGCCTCTAGCAGCCCTGCTCTGAAAATGCGAACGTCTGCAGATAGCTCGCAGGCAGAAAGAGCTAGCCTGGAAAGCTGTTGCTCAGCCTCATCTGCCCATGGCACTGCTCGCACAGAGGCACAGAGACTGGGGCTACTTGATTGTCTTGCCCCCTGAAACTTCAAACGTAGCTTTGGGTGTCAGTGAAGGGGGCCTCCAGCAGCCCTGCTCTGAAAATGCGAACGTCTGCAGATAGCTAGCACCAGAAAGATCTAGCATGCAAAGCTGTTGCTCAGCCTCATCTGCCCATGGCACTGCTCGCACAGAGGCACAGAGACTGGGGCTGCTTGCTTGTCTTGCCACCTCAAACTTCAAATGTATCTTTGGGGGGCCGTGCAGTGGGCCCCCGGCAGCCATGCTCCGAAAACGTGAAGGTCTGAAGAGAGCTCGCAGCCAGAAAGAGCTAGCCTGGAAAGATGTTGCTCAGCCTCATTTGCCCGTGGCACTGCTCGCACAGAGGCACAGAGACTGGGGCTGCTTGCTTGTCTTGCCACCTCAAACTTCAAACGTAGATTTGGGGGTCTGTGCAGGGGGCCTTTGGCAGGCCTGCTCCGAAAATGGGAGCGTCTGCAGATAGCTCGCAGCCAGAAAGAGCTAGCCTGGAAAGCTGTTGCTCAGCCTCATCTGCCCATGGCACTGCTCGCACAGAGGCACAGAGACTGGGGCTGCTTGCTTGTCTTGCCACCTGAAAATTCAAACGTATCTTTGGGTGTCCGTGAAGGGGGCCTCCAGCAGCCCTGCTCTGAAAACGCGAACGTCTGCAGATAGCTACCACCAGAAAGAGCTAGCCTGGAAAGCTGTTGCTCAGCCTAATCCGCCCATGGCACTGCTCACACAGAGGCACAGAGACTGGGGCTGCTTGCTTGTCTTGCCACCTCAAACTTCAAATGTATCTTTGGGTGTTCGTGCAGTGAGCCTCCGGCAGCCCTGCTCCCAAAAGGAGAACGTCTGAAGAGAGCTCGCAGGCAGAAAGAGCTAGCCTGGAAAGCTGTTGCTCAGCCTCATCTGCCCATGGCACTGCTCGCACAGAGGCACAGAGACTGGGGCTGCTTGCTTGTCTTGCCACCTCAAACTTCAAACGTAGATTTGGGGGTCTGTGCAGGGGGCCTTTGGCAGGCCTGCTCCGAAAATGGGAGCGTCTGCAGATAACTCGGAGGCAGAAAGAGCTAGCCTGGAAAGCTGTTGCTCAGCCTCATCTGCCCATGGCACTGCTCGCACAGAGGCACAGAGACTGGGGCTGCTTGCTTGTCTTGCCCCCTCAAACTTCTAACGTATCTTAAGTGGTCCGTGCCGGGCGTCTCCGGTAGCTGTGGTCTGAAAATGCGAAGGTCTGCAGATAGTTCGCAGGCAGAAAAAAACAGCCTGGAAAGCTGTTGCTCAGCCTCATCTGCCCATGGCACTGCTCGCACAGAGGCACAGAGACTGGGGCTGCTTGCTTAACATGCCACCTCACACTTCAAACGTAGCTTTGGGTGTCCGTGAAGGGGGCCTCCAGCAGCCCTGATCTGAAAATGCGAACGTCTGCAGGTAGCTCGCAGGCTGAAAGAGCTAGCCTGGAAAGCTGTTGCTCAGCCTCATCTGCCCATGGCACTGCTTGCACAGAGGCACAGAGACTGGGGCTTCTTGCTTGTCTTGCCCCCTCAAACTTCAAACGTATCTTTGGGTGTCCGTGAAGGAGGCCTCCAGCAGCCCTGCTCTGAAAATGCGAACGTCTGCAGATAGCTAGCACCAGAAAGAGCTAGCCTGGAAAGCTGTTGCTCAGCCTCATCTGCCCATGGCACTGCTCGCCCAGAGGCACAGAGACTGGGGATGCTTGCTTAACATGCCACCTCACATTTCAAACGTAGCTTTGGGTGTCCGTGAAGGGGGCCTCCAGCAGCCCAGGTCTGAAAACGGGAACGTCTGCAGATAGCTCGCAGGCAGAAAGAGCTAGCCTGGAAAGCTGTTGCTCAGCCTCATCTGCCCATGGCACTGCTCGCACAGAGGCACAGAGACTGGGGCTGCTTGCTTGTCTTGCCACCTCAAACTTCAAATGCATCTTTGGGTGTTCGTGCAGTGAGCCTCCGGCAGCCCTGCTCCCAAAAGGAGAACTTCTGAAGAGAGCTCACAGGCAGAAAGAGCTAGCCTGGAAAGCTGTTGCTCAGCCTCATCTGTCCATGGCACTGCTCGCACAGAGGCACAGAGACTGGGGGTGCTTGCTTGTCTTGCCACCTCAAACTTCAAACGTAGATTTGGGGGTCTGTGCAGGGGGCCTTTGGCAGGCCTGCTCCAAAAATGGGAGCGTCTGCAGATAACTCGGAGGCAGAAAGAGCTAGCCTGGAAAGCTTTTGCTCAGCCTCATCTGCCCATGGCACTGCTCGCACAGAGGCACAGAGACTGGGGCTGCTTGCTTGTCTTGCCCCCTCAAACTTCAAACGTATCTTTGGGTGTCCGTGAAGGGGGCCTCTAGCAGCCCTGCTCTGAAAATGCGAACGTCTGCAGATAGCTCGCAGGCAGAAAGAGCTAGCCTGGAAAGCTGTTGCTCAGCCTCATCTGCCCATGGCACTGCTCGCACAGAGGCACAGAGACTGGGGCTGCTTGGTTAACATGCCACCTGAAATTTCAAACGTAGCTTTGGGTGTCCGTGAAGGGGGCCTCCAGCAGCCCTGTTCTGATAATGCGAACGTCTGCAGACAGATCGCAGGCAGAAAGAGCTAGCCTGGAAAGCTGTTGCTCAGCCTCATCTGCCCATGGCATTGCTCGCACAGAGGCGCAGAGACTGGGGCTGCTTGCTTGTCTTGCCCCCTCAAACTTCAAACGTAGATTTGGGTGTCCATGAAGGGGGCCTCCAGCAGCCCAGGTCTGAAAATGGGAATGTCTGCAGATAGCTCGCAGCCAGAAAGAGCTAGCCTGGAAAGCTGTTGCTCAGCCTCATCTGCCCATGGCACTGCTCGCACAGAGGCACAGAGACTGGGGCTGCTTGCTTGTCTTGCCATCTCGAACTTCAAACGTATCTTTGGCTGTCCGTGAAGGGGGCCTCCAGCAGCCCAGGTCTCAAAATGGGAATGTCTGCAGATAGCTCGCAGCCAGAAAGAGCTAGCCTGGAAAGCTGTTGCTCAGCCTCATCTGCCCATGGCACTGCTCACACAGAGGCACAGAGTCTGGGGGTGCTTGCTTGTCTTGCCACCTCAAACTTCAAACGTAGATTTGGGGGTCTCTGCAGGGGGTCTTTGGCAGGCCTACTCCGAAAATAGGAGCGTCTGCAGATAACTAGGAGACAGAAAGAGTTAGCCTGGAAAGCTGTTGCTCAGCCTCATCTGCCCATGGCACTGCTCGCACAGAGGCACAGAGACTGGGGCTGCTTGCTTGTCTTGCCACCTCAAACTTCAAACGTAGCTTTGGGGGTCTGTGCAGTGGTCCCCCGGCAGCCATGCTCCCAAAACGCGAACGTCTGCAGATAGGTCGCAGGCAGAAAGAGCTAGCCTGGAAAGCTGTTGCTCAGCCTAATCCGCCCATGGCACTGCTCACACAGAGGCACAGAGACTGGGGCTGCTTGCTTGTCTTGCCACCTCAAACTTCAAATGCATCTTTGGGTGTTCGTGCAGTGAGCCTCCGGCAGCCCTGCTCCCAAAAGGAGAACTTCTGAAGAGAGCTCACAGGCAGAAAGAGCTAGCCTGGAAAGCTGTTGCTCAGCCTCATCTGCCCATGGCACTGCTCGCACAGAGGCACAGAGACTGGGGCTGCTTGCTTGTCTTGCCACCTCAAACTTCAAACGTAGATTTGGGGGTCTGTGCAGGGGGCCTTTGGCAGGCCTGCTCCAAAAATGGGAGCGTCTGCAGATAACTCGGAGGCAGAAAGAGCTAGCCTGGAAAGCTTTTGCTCAGCCTCATCTGCCCATGGCACTGCTCGCACAGAGGCACAGAGACTGGGGCTGCTTGCTTGTCTTGCCCCCTCAAACTTCAAACGTATCTTTGGGTGTCCGTGAAGGGGGCCTCTAGCAGCCCTGCTCTGAAAATGCGAACGTCTGCAGATAGCTCGCAGGCAGAAAGAGCTAGCCTGGAAAGCTGTTGCTCAGCCTCATCTGCCCATGGCACTGCTCGCACAGAGGCACAGAGACTGGGGCTGCTTGGTTAACATGCCACCTGAAACTTCAAACGTAGCTTTGGGTGTCCGTGAAGGGGGCCTCCAGCAGCCCTGTTCTGATAATGCGAACGTCTGCAGACAGATCGCAGGCAGAAAGAGCTAGCCTGGAAAGCTGTTGCTCAGCCTCATCTGCCCATGGCATTGCTCGCACAGAGGCGCAGAGACTGGGGCTGCTTGCTTGTCTTGCCCCCTCAAACTTCAAACGTAGATTTGGGTGTCCATGAAGGGGGCCTCCAGCAGCCCAGGTCTGAAAATGGGAATGTCTGCAGATAGCTCGCAGCCAGAAAGAGCTAGCCTGGAAAGCTGTTGCTCAGCCTCATCTGCCCATGGCACTGCTCGCACAGAGGCACAGAGACTGGGGCTGCTTGCTTGTCTTGCCATCTCGAACTTCAAACGTATCTTTGGCTGTCCGTGAAGGGGGCCTCCAGCAGCCCTGCTGTGAAAACGCGAACGTCTGCAGATAGCTACCACCAGAAAGAGCTAGCCTGGAAAGCTGTTGCTCAGCCTCATCTGCCCATGGCACTGCTCGCACAGAGGCACAGAGACTGGGGCTGCTTGCTTGTCTTGCCCCCTCAAACTTCTAACGTATCTTAAGTGGTCCGTGCCGCGCGTCTCCGGCAGCTGTGGTCTGAAAATGCGAAGGTCTGCAGATAGTTCGCAGGCAGAAAAAACCAGCCTGGAAAGCTGTTGCTCAGCCTCATCTGCCCATGGCAATGCTCGCACAGAGGCACAGAGACTGGGGCTGCTTGCTTGTCTTGCCACCTCAAACTTCAAACGTAGCTTTGGGGGTCTGTGCAGTGGTCCCCCGGCAGCCATGCTCCCAAAACGCGAACGTCTGCAGATAGGTCGCAGGCAGAAAGAGCTAGCCAGGAAAGCTGTTGCTCAGCCTAATCCGCCCATGGCACTGCTCACACAGAGGCACAGAGACTGGGGCTGCTTGCTTGTCTTGCCACCTCAAACTTCAAATGCATCTTTGGGTGTTCGTGCAGTGAGCCTCCGGCAGCCCTGCTCCCAAAAGGAGAACTTCTGAAGAGAGCTCACAGGCAGAAAGAGCTAGCCTGGAAAGCTGTTGCTCAGCCTCATCTGCCCATGGCACTGCTCGCACAGAGGCACAGAGACTGGGGGTGCTTGCTTGTCTTGCCCCCTCAAACTTCAAACGTATCTTTGGGTGTCCGTGAAGGGGGCCTCTAGCAGCCCTGCTCTGAAAATGCGAACGTCTGCAGATAGCTCGCAGGCAGAAAGAGCTAGCCTGGAAAGCTGTTGCTCAGCCTCATCTGCCCATGGCACTGCTCGCACAGAGGCACAGAGACTGGGGCTGCTTGGTTAACATGCCACCTGAAACTTCAAACGTAGCTTTGGGTGTCCGTGAAGGGGGCCTCCAGCAGCCCTGTTCTGATAATGCGAACGTCTGCAGACAGATCGCAGGCAGAAAGAGCTAGCCTGGAAAGCTGTTGCTCAGCCTCATCTGCCCATGGCATTGCTCGCACAGAGGCGCAGAGACTGGGGCTGCTTGCTTGTCTTGCCCCCTCAAACTTCAAACGTAGATTTGGGTGTCCATGAACGGGGCCTCCAGCAGCCCAGGTCTGAAAATGGGAATGTCTGCAGATAGCTCGCAGCCAGAAAGAGCTAGCCTGGAAAGCTGTTGCTCAGCCTCATCTGCCCATGGCACTGCTCGCACAGAGGCACAGAGACTGGGGCTGCTTGCTTGTCTTGCCATCTCGAACTTCAAACGTATCTTAAGTGGTCCGTGAAGGGGGCCTCCAGCAGCCCTGCTGTGAAAACGCGAACGTCTGCAGATAGCTACCACCAGAAAGAGCTAGCCTGGAAAGCTGTTGCTCAGCCTCATCTGCCCATGGCACTGCTCGCACAGAGGCACAGAGACTGGGGCTGCTTGCTTGTCTTGCCCCCTCAAACTTCTAACGTATCTTAAGTGGTCCGTGCCGCGCGTCTCCGGCAGATGTGGTCTGAAAATGCGAAGGTCTGCAGATAGTTCGCAGGCAGAAAAAACCAGCCTGGAAAGCTGTTGCTCAGCCTCATCTGCCCATGGCACTGCTCGCACAGAGGCACAGAGACTGGGGCTGCTTGCTTGTCTTGCCACCTCAAACTTCAAACGTAGCTTTGGGGGTCTGTGCAGTGGTCCCCCGGCAGCCATGCTCCCAAAACGCGAACGTCTGCAGATAGGTCGCAGGCAGAAAGAGCTAGCCTGGAAAGCTGTTGCTCAGCCTAATCCGCCCATGGCACTGCTCACACAGAGGCACAGAGACTGGGGGTGCTTGCTTGTCTTGCCACCTCAAACTTCAAACGTAGATTTGGGGGTCTGTGCAGGGGGCCTTTGGCAGGCCTGCTCCAAAAATGGGAGCGTCTGCAGATAACTCGGAGGCAGAAAGAGCTAGCCTGGAAAGCTGTTGCTCAGCCTCATCTGCCCATGGCACTGCTCGCACAGAGGCACAGAGACTGGGGCTGCTTGCTTCTCTTGCCCCCTCAAACTTCAAACGTATCTTTGGGTGTCCGTGAAGGGGGCCTCTAGCAGCCCTGCTCTGAAAATGCGAACGTCTGCAGATAGCTCGCAGGCAGAAAGAGCTAGCCTGGAAAGCTGTTGCTCAGCCTCATCTGCCCATGGCACTGCTCGCACAGAGGCACAGAGACTGGGGCTGCTTGGTTAACATGCCACCTGAAACTTCAAACGTAGCTTTGGGTGTCCGTGAAGGGGGCCTCCAGCAGCCCTGTTCTGATAATGCGAACGTCTGCAGACAGATCGCAGGCAGAAAGAGCTAGCCTGGAAAGCTGTTGCTCAGCCTCATCTGCCCATGGCATTGCTCGCACAGAGGCGCAGAGACTGGGGCTGCTTGCTTGTCTTGCCCCCTCAAACTTCAAACGTAGATTTGGGTGTCCATGAAGGGGGCCTCCAGCAGCCCAGGTCTGAAAATGGGAATGTCTGCAGATAGATCGCAGGCAGAAAGAGCTAGCCTGGAAAGCTGTTGCTCAGCCTCATCTGCCCATGGCACTGCTCGCACAGAGGCACAGAGACTGGGGCTGCTTGCTTGTCTTGCCATCTCGAACTTCAAACGTATCTTTGGCTGTCCGTGAAGGGGGCCTCCAGCAGCCCTGCTGTGAAAACGCGAACGTCTGCAGATAGCTACCACCAGAAAGAGCTAGCCTGGAAAGCTGTTGCTCAGCCTCATCTGCCCATGGCACTGCTCGCACAGAGGCACAGAGACTGGGGCTGCTTGCTTGTCTTGCCCCCTCAAACTTCTAACGTATCTTAAGTGGTCCGTGCCGCGCGTCTCCGGCAGCTGTGGTCTGAAAATGCGAAGGTCTGCAGATAGTTCGCAGGCAGAAAAAACCAGCCTGGAAAGCTGTTGCTCAGCCTCATCTGCCCATGGCACTGCTCGCACAGAGGCACAGAGACTGGGGCTGCTTGCTTGTCTTGTCCCCTCAAACTTCAGACGTAGCTTTGGGGGTATGGGCAGGGGGCCTCCAGCAGCCCTGCTCTGAAAATGCGAACGTCTGCAGATAGCTCGCAGCCAGAAAGAGCTAGCCTGGAAAGCTGTTGCTCAGCCTCATCTGCCCATGGCACTGCTCGCACAGAGGCACAGAGACTGGGGCTGCTTGCTTGTCTTGGCCCCTCAAACTTCAAACGTAGCTTTGGGGGTCCATGAAGTGGGGCTCCAGCAGCCCTGCTCTGAAAATGCGAACGTCTGCAGATCGCTCGCAGGCAGAAAGAGCTAGCCTGGAAAGCTGTTGCTCAGCCTCATCTGCCCATGGCTCTGCTCGCACAGAGGCACAGATACTGGGGCTGCTTGCTTGTCTTGCCACCTCAAACTTCAAACGTAGCTTTGGGTGTCTGTGAAGGGGGCCTCCATCAGCCCTGCTCTGAAAATGCGAACGTCTGCAGATAGCTAGCACCAGAAAGAGCTAGCCTGGAAAGCTGTTGCTCAGCCTCATCTGCCCATGGCACTGCTCGCACAGAGGCACAGAGACTGGGGCTGCTTGCTTCTCTTGCCACCTTAAAATTCAAACATATCTTTGGGGGTCCGTGCAGTGGGCCCCCGGCAACCATGCTCCGAAAACGCAAACGTCTGCAGATAGCTCGCAGGCAGAAAGAGCTAGCCTGGAAAGCTGTTGCTCAGCCTCATCTGCCCATGGCACTGCTCACACAGAGGCACAGAGACTGGGGGTGCTTGCTTGTCTTGCCACCTCAAACTTCAAACGTAGATTTGGGGGTCTGTGCAGGGGGTCTTTGGCAGGCCTACTCCGAAAATAGGAGCGTCTGCAGATAACTCGGAGACAGAAAGAGCTAGCCTGGAAAGCTGTTGCTCAGCCTCATCTGCCCATGGCACTGCTCGCACAGAGGCACAGAGACTGGAGCTGCTTGCTTGTCTTGCCACCTCAAACTTCAAAAGTAGATTTGGGGTTCATGAAGGGGGCCTCCAGCAGCCCTGCTCTGAAAATGCGAACGTCTGGAGATAGCTAGCACCAGAAAGAGCTAGCCTGGAAAGCTGTTGCTCAGCCTCATCTGCCCATGGCACTGCTCGCACAGAGGCACAGAGACTGGGGCTGCTTGCTTGTCTTGCCACCTCAAACTTCAAACGTAGCTTTGGGGGTCTGTGCAGTGGTCCCCCGGCAGCCATGCTCCCAAAACGCGAACGTCTGCAGATAGGTCGCAGGCAGAAAGAGCTAGCCTGGAAAGCTGTTGCTCAGCCTCATCTGCCCATGGCACTGCTTGCACAGAGGCACAGAGACTGGGGCTGCTTGCATGTCTTGCCACCTCAACCTTCAAACGTATCTTTGGGTGTCCGTGAAGGGGGCCTCTAGCAGCCCTGCTCTGAAAATGCGAACGTCTGCAGATAGCTCGCAGGCAGAAAGAGCTAGCCTGGAAAGCTGTTGCTCAGCCTCATCTGCCCATGGCACTGCTCGCACAGAGGCACAGAGACTGGGGCTGCTTGCTTAACATGCCACCTCAAACTTCAAACGTAGCTTTGGGTGTCCGTGAAGGGGGCCTCCAGCAGCCCTGTTCTGATAATGCGAACATCTGCAGACAGATCGCAGGCAGAAAGAGCTAGCCTGGAAAGCTGTTGCTCAGCCTCATCTGCCCATGGCATTGCTCGCACAGAGGCGCAGAGACTGGGGCTGCTTGCTTGTCTTGCCCCCTCAAACTTCAAACGTAGATTTGGGTGTCCATGAAGGGGGCCTCCAGCAGCCCAGGTCTGAAAATGGGAATGTCTGCAGATAGATCGCAGCCAGAAAGAGCTAGCCTGGAAAGCTGTTGCTCAGCCTCATCTGCCCATGGCACTGCTCGCACAGAGGCACAGAGACTGGGGCTGCTTGCTTGTCTTGCCATCTCGAACTTCAAACGTATCTTTGGCTGTCCGTGAAGGGGGCCTCCAGCAGCCCTGCTGTGAAAACGCGAACGTCTGCAGATAGCTACCACCAGAAAGAGCTAGCCTGGAAAGCTGTTGCTCAGCCTCATCTGCCCATGGCACTGCTCGCACAGAGGCACAGAGACTGGGGCTGCTTGCTTGTCTTGCCCCCTCAAACTTCTAACGTATCTTAAGTGGTCCGTGCCGCGCGTCTGCGGCAGCTGTGGTCTGAAAATGCGAAGGTCTGCAGATAGCTCGCAGGCAGAAAAAACCAGCCTGGAAAGCTGTTGCTCAGCCTCATCTGCCCATGGCACTGCTCGCACAGAGGCACAGAGACTGGGGCTGCTTGCTTGTCTTGTCCCCTCAAACTTCAGACGTAGCTTTGGGGGTATGGGCAGGGGGCCTCCAGCAGCCCTGCTCTGAAAATGGGAACGTCTGCAGATAGCTCGCAGCCAGAAAGAGCTAGCCTTGAAAGCTGTTGCTCAGCCTCATCTGCCCATGGCACTGCTCGCACAGAGGCACAGAGACTGGGGCTGCTTGCTTGTCTTGCCACCTCAAACTTCAAACGTAGCTTTGGGGGTCTGTGCAGTGGTCCCCCGGAAGCCCTGCTCTGAAAATGCGAACGTCTGCAGATAGCTCGCAGCCAGAAAGAGCTAGCCTGGAAAGCTGTTGCTCAGCCTCATCTGCCCATGGCACTGCTCGCACAGAGGCACAGAGACTGGGGCTGCTTGCATGTCTTGCCACCTCAACCTTCAAAAGTATCTTTGGGTGTCCGTGAAGGGGGCCTCTAGCAGCCCTGCTCTGAAAATGCGAACGTCTGCAGATAGCTCGCAGGCAGAAAGAGCTAGCCTGGAAAGCTGTTGCTCAGCCTCATCTGCCCATGGCACTGCTCGCACAGAGGCACAGAGACTGGGGCTACTTGATTGTCTTGCCCCCTGAAACTTCAAACGTAGCTTTGGGTGTCCGTGAAGGGGGCCTCCAGCAGCCCTGCTCTGAAAATGCGAACGTCTGCAGATAGCTAGCACCAGAAAGATCTAGCATGCAAAGCTGTTGCTCAGCCTCATCTGCCCATGGCACTGCTCGCACAGAGGCACAGAGACTGGGGCTGCTTGCTTGTCTTGCCACCTCAAACTTCAAATGTATCTTTGGGGGGCCGTGCAGTGGGCCCCCGGCAGCCATGCTCCGAAAACGCGAAGGTCTGAAGAGAGCTCGCAGCCAGAAAGAGCTAGCCTGGAAAGATGTTGCTCAGCCTCATTTGCCCGTGGCACTGCTCGCACAGAGGCACAGAGACTGGGGCTGCTTGCTTGTCTTGCCACCTCAAACTTCAAACGTAGATTTGGGGGTCTGTGCAGGGGGCCTTTGGCAGGCCTGCTCCGAAAATGGGAGCGTCTGCAGATAGCTCGCAGCCAGAAAGAGCTAGCCTGGAAAGCTGTTGCTCAGCCTCATCTGCCCATGGCACTGCTCGCACAGAGGCACAGAGACTGGGGCTGCTTGCTTGTCTTGCCACCTGAAAATTCAAACGTATCTTTGGGTGTCCGTGAAGGGGGCCTCCAGCAGCCCTGCTCTGAAAACGCGAACGTCTGCAGATAGCTACCACCAGAAAGAGCTAGCCTGGAAAGCTGTTGCTCAGCCTAATCCGCCCATGGCACTGCTCACACAGAGGCACAGAGACTGGGGCTGCTTGCTTGTCTTGCCACCTCAAACTTCAAATGTATCTTTGGGTGTTCGTGCAGTGAGCCTCCGGCAGCCCTGCTCCCAAAAGGAGAACGTCTGAAGAGAGCTCGCAGGCAGAAAGAGCTAGCCTGGAAAGCTGTTGCTCAGCCTCATCTGCCCATGGCACTGCTCGCACAGAGGCACAGAGACTGGGGCTGCTTGCTTGTCTTGCCACCTCAAACTTCAAACGTAGATTTGGGGGTCTGTGCAGGGGGCCTTTGGCAGGCCTGCTCCGAAAATGGGAGCGTCTGCAGATAACTCGGAGGCAGAAAGAGCTAGCCTGGAAAGCTGTTGCTCAGCCTCATCTGCCCATGGCACTGCTCGCACAGAGGCACAGAGACTGGGGCTGCTTGCTTGTCTTGCCCCCTCAAACTTCTAACGTATCTTATGTGGTCCGTGCCGGGCGTCTCCGGTAGCTGTGGTCTGAAAATGCGAAGGTCTGCAGATAGTTCGCAGGCAGAAAAAAACAGCCTGGAAAGCTGTTGCTCAGCCTCATCTGCCCATGGCACTGCTCGCACAGAGGCACAGAGACTGGGGCTGCTTGCTTAACATGCCACCTCACACTTCAAACGTAGCTTTGGGTGTCCGTGAAGGGGGCCTCCAGCAGCCCTGATCTGAAAATGCGAACGTCTGCAGGTAGCTCGCAGGCTGAAAGAGCTAGCCTGGAAAGCTGTTGCTCAGCCTCATCTGCCCATGGCACTGCTTGCACAGAGGCACAGAGACTGGGGCTTCTTGCTTGTCTTGCCCCCTCAAACTTCAAACGTATCTTTGGGTGTCCGTGAAGGAGGCCTCCAGCAGCCCTGCTCTGAAAATGCGAACGTCTGCAGATAGCTAGCACCAGAAAGAGCTAGCCTGGAAAGCTGTTGCTCAGCCTCATCTGCCCATGGCACTGCTCGCCCAGAGGCACAGAGACTGGGGATGCTTGCTTAACATGCCACCTCACATTTCAAACGTAGCTTTGGGTGTCCGTGAAGGGGGCCTCCAGCAGCCCAGGTCTGAAAACGGGAACGTCTGCAGATAGCTCGCAGGCAGAAAGAGCTAGCCTGGAAAGCTGTTGCTCAGCCTCATCTGCCCATGGCACTGCTCGCACAGAGGCACAGAGACTGGGGCTGCTTGCTTGTCTTGCCACCTCAAACTTCAAACGTAGATTTGGGTGTCCATGAAGGGGGCCTCCAGCAGCCCAGGTCTGAAAATGGGAATGTCTGCAGATAGATCGCAGCCAGAAAGAGCTAGCCTGGAAAGCTGTTGCTCAGCCTCATCTGCCCATGGCACTGCTCGCACAGAGGCACAGAGACTGGGGCTGCTTGCTTGTCTTGCCACCTCAAACTTCAAACGTATCTTTGGGTGTCCGTGAAGGGGGCCTCCAGCAGCCCTGCTCTGAAAACGCGAACGTCTGCAGATAGCTACCACCAGAAAGAGCTAGCCTGGAAAGCTGTTGCTCAGCCTCATCTGCCCATGGCACTGCTCGCACAGAGGCACAGAGACTGGGGGTGCTTGCTTGTCTTGCCACCTCAAAATTCAAACGTAGATTTGGGGGTCTGTGCAGGGGGCCTTTGGCAGGCCTGCTCCAAAAATGGGAGCGTCTGCAGATAACTCGGAGTCAGAAAGAGCTAGCCTGGAAAGCTGTTGCTCAGCCTCATCTGCCCATGGCACTGCTGGCACAGAGGCACAGAGACTGGGGCTGCTTGCTTGTCTTGCCCCCTCAAACTTCAAACGTAGCTTTGGGTGTCCGTGAAGGGGGCCTCCAGCAGCCCTGCTCTGAAAATGCGAACGTCTGCAGATAGCTCGCAGGCAGAAAGAGCTAGCCTGGAAAGCTGTTGCTCAGCCACATCTGCCCATGGCACTGCTCGCACAGAGGCACAGAGACTGGGGCTGCTTCCTTGTCTTGCCCCATCAAACTTCAAAAGTAGATTTGGGGGTCCATGAAGGGGGCCTCCAGCAGCCCTGCTCTGAAAATGCGAATGTCTGCAGATAGCTCGCAGGCAGAAAGAGCTAGCCTGGAAAGCTGTTGCTCAGCCTCTTCTGCCCATGGCACTGCTCGCACAGAGGCACAGAGACTGGGGCTGCTTGCTTGTCTTTTCCCCTCAAACTTCAAACGTAGCTTTGGGGGTCTGGACAGTTGGGCTTCGGAAGGCCTTGTTCGAAATTGGGAATGTCTGCAGATAGCTCGCAGGCAGAAAGAGCTAGCCTGGAAAGCTGTTGCTCAGCCTCATCTGCCCATGGCACTGCTCGCACAGATGCACAGAGACTGGGGCTGCTTGCTTGTCTTGTCCCCTCAAACTTCTAACGTATCTTAAGTGGTCCGTGCTGCGCGTCTCCGGCAGCTGTGGTCTGAAAATGCGAACGTCTGCAGATAGCTCGCAGGCAGAAAGAGCTAGCCTGGAAAGCTGTTGCTCAGCCACATCTGCCCATGGCACTGCTCGCACAGAGGCACAGAGACTGGGGCTGCTTCCTTGTCTTGCCCCATCAAACTTCAAAAGTAGATTTGGGGGTCCATGAAGGGGGCCTCCAGCAGCCCTGCTCTGAAAATGCGAATGTCTGCAGATAGCTCGCAGGCAGAAAGAGCTAGCCTGGAAAGCTGTTGCTCAGCCTCATCTGCCCATGGCACTGCTCGCACAGAGGCACAGAGACTGGGGCTGCTTGCTTGTCTTGTCCCCTCAAACTTCAAACGTAGCTTTGGGGGTCTGGGCAGGGGGCGTTCGGCAGGCCTGGTCCGAAAATGGGAATGTCTGCAGATAGCTAGCACCAGAAAGAGCTATCCTGGAAAGCTGTGGCTCAGCCTCATCTGCCCATGGCACTGCTCGCACAGAGGCACAGAGACTGGGGCTGCTTGGTTAACATGCCACCTCAAACTGCAAACGTATCTTTGGGGGTCTGTACAGGGGGCCTGCTGCAGGCCCGCTCCGAAAATGCGAACGTCTGCAGATAGCTCGCAGCCAGAAAGAGCTAGCCTGGAAAGCTGTTGCTCAGCCTCATCTGCCCCTGGCACTGCTCGCACAGATGCACAGAGACTGGGGCTGCTTGCTTGTCTTGTCCCCTCAAACTTCAAACGTAGCTTTGGGGGTCTGGGTAGGGGGCGTTCGGCAGGCCTGGTCCAAAAATGGGAACGTCTGCAGATAGCTAGCACCAGAAAGAGCTAGCCTGGAAAGCTGTGGCTCAGCCTCATCTGCCCATGGCACTGCTCGCACAGAGGCACAGAGACTGGGGCTGCTTGCTTGTCTTGCCCCCTTAAACTTCAAACGTAGATTTTGGTGTCCATGAAGGGGGCCTCCAGCAGCGCAGCTCTGAAAATGCGAACGTCTGCAGATATCTCTTAGCCAGAAAGAGCTAGCCTGGAAAGCTGTTGCTCAGCCTCATCTGCCCATGGCACTGCTCGCACAGAGGCACAGAGACTGGGGCTGCTTGCTTGTCTTGCCCCCCCAAACTTCAAACGTAGCTTTGGGTGTCCGTGAAGGGGGCCTCCAGCAGCCCTGCTCTGAAAATGCGAACATCTGCAGATAGCTCGCAGGCAGAAAGAGCTAGCCTGGAAAGCTGTTGCTCAGCCTCATCTGCCCATGGCACTGCTCGCACAGAGGCACAGAGACTGGGGCTGCTTGCTTGTCTTGTCCCCCCAAACTTCAAACGTAGCTTTGGGGGTCTGTGCAGGGGGCCTTCGGAAGGCCTGGTTAAAAATGGGAATGTCTGCAGATAGCTAGCACCAGAAAGAGCTAGCCTGGAAAGCTGTTGCTCAGCCTCATCTGCCCATGGCACTGCTCGCACAGAGGCACAGAGACTGGGGCTGCTTGCTTAACATGCCACCTCAAACTTCAAACGTAGCTTTGGGTGTCCGTGAAGGGGGCCTCTAGCAGCCCTGCTCTGAAAATGCGAACGTCTGCAGATAGCTAGCACCAGAAAGAGCTAGCCTGGAAAGCTGTTGCTCAGCCTCATCTGCCCATGGCACTGCTTGCACAGAGGCACAGAGACTGGGGCTGCTTGCTTAACATGCCACCTCACATTTCAAACGTAGCTTTGGGTGTCCGTGAAGGGGTCCTCCAGCAGCCCTGCTCTGAAAATGCGAACGTCTGCAGATAGCTTGCAGGCAGAAAGAGCTAGCCTGGAAAGCTGTGGCTCAGCCTCATCTGCCCATGGCACTGCTCGCACAGAGGCACAGAGACTGGGGCTGCTTGCTTGTGTTGCCCCCTAAAACTTCAAACGTAGATTTGGATGTCCATGAAGGGGGTCTCCAGCAGCCCAGGTCTGAAAATGGGAATGTCTGCAGATAGATCGCAGCCAGAAAGAGCTAGCCTGGAAAGCTGTTGCTCAGCCTCATCTGCCCATGGCACTGCTCGCACAGAGGCACAGAGACTGGGGCTGCTTGCTTGTCTTGCCACCTCAAACTTCAAACGTATCTTTGGGTGTCCGTGAAGGGGGCCTCCAGCAGCCCTGCTCTGAAAACGCGAACGTCTGCAGATAGCTACCACCAGAAAGAGCTAGCCTGGAAAGCTGTTGCTCAGCCTAATCCGCCCATGGCACTGCTCACACAGAGGCACAGAGACTGGGGCTGCTTGCTTGTCTTGCCACCTCAAACTTCAAATGTATCTTTGGGTGTTCGTGCAGTGAGCCTCCGGCAGCCATGCTCCCAAAAGGAGAACGTCTGAAGAGAGCTCGCAGGCAGAAAGAGCTAGCCTGGAAAGCTGTTGCTCAGCCTCATCTGCCCATGGCACTGCTCGCACAGAGGCACAGAGACTGGGGGTGCTTGCTTGTCTTGCCACCTCAAACTTCAAACGTAGATTTGGGGGTCTGTGCAGGGGGCCTTTGGCAGGCCTGCTCCGAAAATGGGAGCGTCTGCAGATAACTCGGAGGCAGAAAGAGCTAGCCTGGAAAGCTGTTGCTCAGCCTCATCTGCCCATGGCACTGCTCGCACAGAGGCACAGAGACTGAGGCTGCTTGCTTGTCTTGCCCCCTCAAACTTCTAACGTATCTTAAGTGGTCCGTGCCGCGCGTCTCCGGCAGCTGTGGTCTGAAAATGCGAAGGTCTGCAGATAGTTCGCAGGCAGAAAAAAACAGCCTGGAAAGCTGTTGCTCAGCCTCATCTGCCCATGGCACTGCTCGCACAGAGGCACAGAGACTGGGGCTGCTTGCTTAACATGCCACCTCACACTTCAAACGTAGCTTTGGGTTTCTGTGAAGGGGGCCTCCAGCAGCGCAGCTCTGAAAATGCGAACGTCTGCAGATAGCTCGCAGGCTGAAAGAGCTAGCCTGGAAAGCTGTTGCTCAGCCTCATCTGCCCATGGCACTGCTTGCACAGAGGCACAGAGACTGGGGCTGCTTGCTTGTCTTGCCCCCTCAAACTTCAAACGTATCTTTGGGTGTCCGTGAAGGGGGCCTCCAGCAGCCCTGCTCTGAAAATGCGAACGTCTGCAGATAGCTCGCAGCCAGAAAGAGCTAGCCTGGAAAGCTGTTGCTCAGCCTCATCTGCCCATGGCACTGCTCGCACAGAGGCACAGAGACTGGGGCTGCTTGCTTAACATGCCACCTCACATTTCAAACGTATCTTTGGGTGTCCGTGAAGGGGGCCTCCAGAAGCCCTGCTCTGAAAATGCGAACGTCTGCAGATAGCTCGCAGCCAGAAAGAGCTAGCCTGGAAATCTGTTTCTCAGCCTCATCTGCCCATGGCACTGCTCGCACAGAGGCACAGAGACTGGGGCTGCTTGCTTGTCTTGTCCCCTCAAACTTCAAACGAAGCTTTGGGGGTCTGGGCAGGGGGCGTTCGGCAGGCCTGGTCCGAAAATGGGAATGTCTGCAGATAGATAGCACCAGAAAGAGCTAGCCTGGAAAGCTGTGGCTCAGCCTCATCTGCCCATGGCACTGCTCGCACAGAGGCACAGAGACTGGGGCTGCTTGGTTAACATGCCACCTCAAACTTCAAACGTAGCTTTGGGTGTCCGTGAAGGGGGCCTCTAGCAGCCCTGCTCTGAAAATGCGAACGTCTGCAGATAGCTAGCACCAGAAAGAGCTAGCCTGGAAAGCTGTTGCTCAGCCTCATCTGCCCATGGCACTGCTTGCACAGAGGCACAGAGACTGGGGCTGCTTGCTTAACATGCCACCTCACATTTCAAACGTAGCTTTGGGTGTCCGTGAAGGGGTCCTCCAGCAGCCCTGCTCTGAAAATGCGAACGTCTGCAGATAGCTCGCAGGCAGAAAGAGCTAGCCTGGAAATCTGTTGCTCAGCCTCATCTGCCCATGGCACTGCTCGCACAGAGGCACAGAGACTGGGGCTGCTTGCTTGTCTTGCCCCCTCAAACTTCTAACGTAGATTTGGATGTCCATGAAGGGGGTCTCCAGCAGCCCAGGTCTGAAAATGGGAATGTCTGCAGATAGATCGCAGCCAGAAAGAGCTAGCCTGGAAAGCTGTTGCTCAGCCTCATCTGCCCATGGCACTGCTCGCACAGAGGCACAGAGACTGGGGCTGCTTGCTTGTCTTGCCACCTCAAACTTCAAACGTATCTTTGGGTGTCCGTGAAGGGGGCCTCCAGCAGCCCTGCTCTGAAAACGCGAACGTCTGCAGATAGCTACCACCAGAAAGAGCTAGCCTGGAAAGCTGTTGCTCAGCCTAATCCGCCCATGGCACTGCTCACACAGAGGCACAGAGACTGGGGCTGCTTGCTTGTCTTGCCACCTCAAACTTCAAATGTATCTTTGGGTGTTCGTGCAGTGAGCCTCCGGCAGCCATGCTCCCAAAAGGAGAACGTCTGAAGAGAGCTCGCAGGCAGAAAGAGCTAGCCTGGAAAGCTGTTGCTCAGCCTCATCTGCCCATGGCACTGCTCGCACAGAGGCACAGAGACTGGGGGTGCTTGCTTGTCTTGCCACCTCAAACTTCAAACGTAGATTTGGGGGTCTGTGCAGGGGGCCTTTGGCAGGCCTGCTCCGAAAATGGGAGCGTCTGCAGATAACTCGGAGGCAGAAAGAGCTAGCCTGGAAAGCTGTTGCTCAGCCTCATCTGCCCATGGCACTGCTCGCACAGAGGCACAGAGACTGAGGCTGCTTGCTTGTCTTGCCCCCTCAAACTTCTAACGTATCTTAAGTGGTCCGTGCCGCGCGTCTCCGGCAGCTGTGGTCTGAAAATGCGAAGGTCTGCAGATAGTTCGCAGGCAGAAAAAAACAGCCTGGAAAGCTGTTGCTCAGCCTCATCTGCCCATGGCACTGCTCGCACAGAGGCACAGAGACTGGGGCTGCTTGCTTAACATGCCACCTCACACTTCAAACGTAGCTTTGGGTTTCTGTGAAGGGGGCCTCCAGCAGCGCAGCTCTGAAAATGCGAACGTCTGCAGATAGCTCGCAGGCTGAAAGAGCTAGCCTGGAAAGCTGTTGCTCAGCCTCATCTGCCCATGGCACTGCTTGCACAGAGGCACAGAGACTGGGGCTGCTTGCTTGTCTTGCCCCCTCAAACTTCAAACGTATCTTTGGGTGTCCGTGAAGGGGGCCTCCAGCAGCCCTGCTCTGAAAATGCGAACGTCTGCAGATAGCTCGCAGCCAGAAAGAGCTAGCCTGGAAAGCTGTTGCTCAGCCTCATCTGCCCATGGCACTGCTCGCACAGAGGCACAGAGACTGGGGCTGCTTGCTTAACATGCCACCTCACATTTCAAACGTATCTTTGGGTGTCCGTGAAGGGGGCCTCCAGAAGCCCTGCTCTGAAAATGCGAACGTCTGCAGATAGCTCGCAGCCAGAAAGAGCTAGCCTGGAAATCTGTTTCTCAGCCTCATCTGCCCATGGCACTGCTCGCACAGAGGCACAGAGACTGGGGCTGCTTGCTTGTCTTGTCCCCTCAAACTTCAAACGAAGCTTTGGGGGTCTGGGCAGGGGGCGTTCGGCAGGCCTGGTCCGAAAATGGGAATGTCTGCAGATAGATAGCACCAGAAAGAGCTAGCCTGGAAAGCTGTGGCTCAGCCTCATCTGCCCATGGCACTGCTCGCACAGAGGCACAGAGACTGGGGCTGCTTGGTTAACATGCCACCTCAAACTGCAAACCTATATTTGGGGGTCTGTACAGGGGGCCTCCTGCAGGCCCGCTCCGAAAATGCGAACGTCTGCAGATAGCTCGCAGCCAGAAAGAGCTAGCCTGGAAAGCTGTTGCTCAGCCTCATCTGCCCCTGGCACTGCTCGCACAGATGCACAGAGACTGGGGCTGCTTGCTTGTCTTGTCCCCTCAAACTTCAAACGTAGCTTTGGGGGTCTGGGCAGGGGGCGTTCGGCAGGCCTGGTCCAAAAATGGGAACGTCTGCAGATAGCTAGCACCAGAAAGAGCTAGCCTGGAAAGCTGTGGCTCAGCCTCATCTGCCCATGGCACTGCTCGCACAGAGGCACAGAGACTGGGGCTGCTTGCTTGTCTTGCCCCCTTAAACATCAAACGTAGATTTTGGTGTCCATGAAGGGGGCCTCCAGCAGCGCAGCTCTGAAAATGCGAACGTCTGCAGATATCTCTTAGCCAGAAAGAGCTAGCCTGGAAAGCTGTTGCTCAGCCTCATCTGCCCATGGCACTGCTCGCACAGAGGCACAGAGACTGGGGCTGCTTGCTTGTCTTGCCCCCCCAAACTTCAAACGTAGCTTTGGGTGTCCGTGAAGGGGGCCTCCAGCAGCCCTGCTCTGAAAATGCGAACATCTGCAGATAGCTCGCAGGCAGAAAGAGCTAGCCTGGAAAGCTGTTGCTCAGCCTCATCTGCACATGGCACTGCTCGCACAGAGGCACAGAGACTGGGGCTGCTTGCTTGTCTTGTCCCCCCAAACTTCAAACGTAGCTTTGGGGGTCTGTGCAGGGGGCCTTCGGAAGGCCTGGTCCAAAAATGGGAATGTCTGCAGATAGCTAGCACCAGAAAGAGCTAGCCTGGAAAGCTGTTGCTCAGCCTCATCTGCCCATGGCACTGCTCGCACAGAGGCACAGAGACTGGGGCTGCTTGCTTGTCTTGCCACCTCAAACTTTAAACGTAGCTTTGGGGGTCTGGGCAGGGGTCTTCGGCACGCCTGCTCCGAAAACGGGAACGTCTGCAGATAGCTCGCAGGCAGAAAGAGCTAGCCTGGAAAGCTGTTGCTCAGCCTCATCTGCCCATGGCACTGCTTGCACAGAGGCACAGAGACTGGGGCTGCTTGCTTAACATGCCACCTCACATTTCAAACGTAGCTTTGGCTGTCCGTGAAGGGGGCCTCCAGCAGCCCAGATCTGAAAATGGGAATGTCTGCAGATAGATCGCAGCCAGAAAGAGCTAGCCTGGAAAGCTGTTGCTCAGCCTCATCTGCCCATGGCACTGCTCGCACAGAGGCACAGAGACTGGGGCTGCTTGCTTGTCTTGCCACCTCAAACTTCAAACGTATCTTTGGGTGTCCGTGAAGGGGGCCTCCAGCAGCCCTGCTCTGAAAACGCGAACGTCTGCAGATAGCTACCACCAGAAAGAGCTAGCCTGGAAAGCTGTTGCTCAGCCTAATCCGCCCATGGCACTGCTCACACAGAGGCACAGAGACTGGGGCTGCTTGCTTGTCTTGCCACCTCAAACTTCAAATGTATCTTTGGGTGTTCGTGCAGTGAGCCTCCGGCAGCCCTGCTCCCAAAAGGAGAACGTCTGAAGAGAGCTCGCAGGCAGAAAGAGCTAGCCTGGAAAGCTGTTGCTCAGCCTCATCTGCCCATGGCACTGCTCGCACAGAGGCACAGAGACTGGGGGTGCTTGCTTGTCTTGCCACCTCAAACTTCAAACGTAGATTTGGGGGTCTGTGCAGGGGGCCTTTGGCAGGCCTGCTCCGAAAATGGGAGCGTCTCCAGATAACTCGGAGGCAGAAAGAGCTAGCCTGGAAAGATGTTGCTCAGCCTCATCTGCCCATGGCACTGCTCGCATAGAGGCACAGAGACTGAGGCTGCTTGCTTGTCTTGCCCCCTCAAACTTCTAACGTATCTTAAGTGGTCCGTGCCGCGCGTCTCGGGCAGCTGTGGTCTGAAAATGCGAACGTCTGCAGATAGTTCGCAGGCAGAAAAAAACAGCCTGGAAAGCTGTTGCTCAGCCTCATCTGCCCATGGCACTGCTCGCACAGAGGCACAGAGACTGGGGCTGCTTGCTTAACATGCCACCTCACACTTCAAACGTAGCTTTGGGTTTCTGTGAAGGGGGCCTCCAGCAGCGCAGCTCTGAAAATGCGAACGTCTGCAGATATCTCGCAGGCTGAAAGAGCTAGCCTGGAAAGCTGTTGCTCAGCCTCATCTGCCCATGGCACTGCTCGCACAGAGGCACAGAGACTGGGACTGCTTGCTTAACATGCCACCTCACATTTCAAACGTATCTTTGGGTGTCCGTGAAGGGGGCCTCCAGAAGCCCTGCTCTGAAAATGCGAACGTCTGCAGATAGCTCGCAGGCAGAAAGAGCTAGCCTGGAAATCTGTTGCTCAGCCTCATCTGCCCAAGGCACTGCTCGCACAGAGGCACAGAGACTGGGGCTGCTTGCTTGTGTTGCCCCCTCAAACTTCAAACGTAGATTTTGGTGTCCATGAAGGGGGCCTCCAGCAGCCCAGGTCTGAAAATGGGAATGTCTGCAGATAGATCGCAGCCAGAAAGAGCTAGCCTGGAAAGCTGTTGCTCAGCCTCATCTGCCCATGGCACTGCTCGCACAGAGGCACAGAGACTGGGGCTGCTTGCTTGTCTTGCCACCTCAAACTTCAAACGTATCTTTGGGTGTCCGTGAAGGGGGCCTCCAGCAGCCCTGCTCTGAAAACGCGAACGTCTGCAGATAGCTACCACCAGAAAGAGCTAGCCTGGAAAGCTGTTGCTCAGCCTAATCCGCCCATGGCACTGCTCACACAGAGGCACAGAGACTGGGGCTGCTTGCTTGTCTTGCCACCTCACACTTCAAATATATCTTTGGGTGTTCGTGCAGTGAGCCTCCGGCAGCCCTGCTCCCAAAAGGAGAACGTCTGAAGAGAGCTCACAGGCAGAAAGAGCTAGCCTGGAAAGCTGTTGCTCAGCCTCATCTGCCCATGGCACTGCTCGCACAGAGGCACAGAGACTGGGGGTGCTTGCTTGTCTTGCCACCTCAAACTTCAAACGTAGATTTGGGGGTCTGTGCAGGGGGCCTTTGGCAGGCCTGCTCCGAAAATGGGAGCGTCTGCAGATAACTCGGAGGCAGAAAGAGCTAGCCTGGAAAGCTGTTGCTCAGCCTCATCTGCCCATGGCACTGCTCGCACAGATGCACAGAGACTGGGGCTGCTTGCTTGTCTTGCCCCCTCAAACTTCTAACGTATCTTAAGTGGTCCGTGCTGCGCGTCTCCGGCAGCTTTGGTCTGAAAATGCGAACGTCTGCAGATAGTTCGCAGGCAGAAAAAACCAGCCTGGAAAGCTGTTGCTCAGCCTCATCTGCCCATGGCACTGCTCGCACAGAGGAACAGAGACTGGGGCTGCTTGGTTAACATGCCACCTCAAACTGCAAACGTATATTTGGGGGTCTGTACAGGGGGCCTCCTGCAGGCCCGCTCCGAAAATGCGAACGTCTGCAGATAGCTCGGAGGCAGAAAGAGCTAGCCTGGAAAGCTGTTGCTCAGCCTCATCTGCCCATGGCACTGCTCGCACAGAGGCACAGAGACTGGGGCTGCTTGCTTGTCTTGCCACCTCAAACTTCAAACGTAGATTTGGGGGTCCTTAGAGGGGGCCTCCAGCACGCCCGCTCCCAAAATGCGAACATGTGCAGATAGCTCGCAGGCAGAAAGAGCTAGCCTGGAAAGCTGTTGCTCAGCCTCATCTGCCCATGGCACTGCTTGCACAGAGGCACAGAGACTGGGGCTGCTTGCTTGTCTTGCCCCCTTAAACTTCAAACGTAGATTTTGGTGTCCATGAAGGGGGCCTCCAGCAGCCCTGCTCTGAAAATGCGAACGTCTGCAGATATCTCTTAGCCAGAAAGAGCTAGCCTGGAAAGCTGTTGCTCAGCCTCATCTGCCCATGGCACTGCTCGCACAGAGGCACAGAGACTGGGGCTGCTTGCTTGTCTTGCCCCCCCAAACTTCAAACGTAGATTTGGGGGTCTGTGCAGGGGGCCTTTGGCAGCCCTGCTCCGAAAATGGGAGCGTCTGCAGATAACTCGGAGGCAGAAAGAGCTAGCCTGGAAAGCTGTTGCTAAGCCTCATCTGCCCATGGCACTGCTCGCACAGAGGCACAGAGACTGGGGCTGCTTGCTTGTCTTGCCCCCTCAAACTTCTAACGTATCTTAAGTGGTCCGTGCCGAGAGTCTCCGGCAGCTGTGGTCTGAAAATGCGAAGGTCTGCAGATAGTTCGCAGGCAGAAAAAAACAGCCTGGAAAGCTGTTGCTCAGCCTCATCTGCCCATGGCACTGCTCGCACAGAGGCACAGAGACTGGGGCTGCTTGCTTGTCTTGCCCCCCCAAACTTCAAACGTAGTTTTGGGTGTCCGTGAAGGGGGCCCCCGGCAGCCCTGCTCTGAAAATGCGAACATCTGCAGATAGCTCGCAGGCAGAAAGAGCTAGCCTGGAAAGCTGTTGCTCAGCCTCATCTGCCCATGGCACTGCTCGCACAGAGGCACAGAGACTGGGCCTGATTGCTTGTCTTGTCCCCTCAAACTTCAAACGTAGCTTTGGGGGTCTGTGCAGGGGGCCTTCGGAAGGCCTGGTCCAAAAATGGGAATGTCTGCAGATAGCTAGCACCAGAAAGAGCTAGCCTGGAAAGCTGTTGCTCAGCCTCATCTGCCCATGGCACTGCTCGCACAGATGCACAGAGACTGGGGCTGCTTGCTAGTCTTGTCCCCTCAAACTTCAAACGTATCTTTGGGGGTCTGGGCAGGGGGCGTTCGGCAGGCCTGGTCCAAAAATGGGAACGTCTGCAGATAGCTAGCACCAGAAAGAGCTAGCCTGGAAAGCTGTGGCTCAGCCTCATCTGCCCATGGCACTGCTCGCACAGAGGCACAGAGCCTGGGGCTGCATGTTTAACATGCCACCTCAAACTGCAAACGTATATTTGGGGGTCTGTACAGGGGGCCTCGAGCAGGCCCGCTCCGAAAATGCGAACGTCTGCAGATAGCTCGGAGGCAGAAAAAGCTAGCCTGGAAATCTGTTGCTCAGCCTCATCTGCCCATGGCACTGCTCGCACAGAGGCACAGAGACTGGGGCTGCTTGCTTGTCTTGCCACCTCAAACTTCAAACGTAGATTTGCGGGTCCATGAAGGGGGCCTCCAGCAGCCATGCTTCGAAAACGCGAACGTCTGCAGGTAGCTCGCAGCCACAAAGAGCTAGCCTGGAAAGCTGTTGCTCAGCCTCATCTGCCCATGGCACTGCTCGCACAGAGGCACAGAGACTGAGGCTGCTTGCTTGTCTTGCCACCTCAAACTTCAAAGGTAGCTTTGGGGGTCTGGGCAGTGGGTCTTCGGCAGGCCTGCTCCGAAAACGGGAACGTCTGCAGATAGCTCGGAGGCAGAAAGAGCTAGCCTGGAAAGCTGTTGCTCAGCCTCATCTGCCCATGGCACTGCTCGCACAGAGGCACAGAGACTGGGGCTGCTTGCTTAACATGCCACCTCACACTTCAAACGTAGCTTTGGGTGTCCGTGAAGGGGGCCTCCAGCAGCCCTGCTCTGAAAATACGAACGTCTGCAGATAGCTCGCAGGCTGAAATAGCTAGCCTGGAAAGCTGTTGCTCAGCCTCATCTGGCCATGGCACTGCTTGCATAGAGGCACAGAGACTGGGGCTGTTTGCTTGTATTGCCCCCTCAAACTTCAAACGTAGATTTGGGTGTCCATGAAGGAAGCCTCCAGCAGCCCTGCTCTGAAAATGCGAACGTCTGCAGATAGCTCGCAGGCAGAAAGAGCTAGCCTGGAAAGCTGTTGCTCAGCCTCATCTGCCCATGGCACTGCTTGCACAGAGGCACAGAGACTGGGGCTGCTTGCTTGTCTTAGCCCCTTAAACTTCAAACGTAGATTTTGGTGTCCATGAAGGGGGCCTCCAGCAGCCCTGCTCTGAAAATGCGAACGTCTGCAGATAGCTCGCAGGCAGAAAGAGCTAGCCTGGAAAGCTGTTGCTCAGCCTCATCTGGCCATGGCACTGCTCACACAGAGGCACAGAGACTGGGGCTGCTTGCTTGTCTTGTCCCCTCAAACTTCAAACGTAGCTTTTGGGGTCTGGGCAGGGGGGCTTCGGAAGGCCTGGTCCGAAATTGGGAATGTCTGCAGATAGCTCGCACCAGAAAGAGCTAGCCTGGAAAGCTGTTGCTCAGCCTCATCTGCCCATGGCACTGCTTGCACAGATGCACAGAGACTGGGGCTGCTTGCTTGTCTTGCCCCCTCAAACTTCTAACGTATCTTAAGTGGTCCGTGTCGCGCGTCTCCGGCAGCTGTGGTCTGAAAATGTGAACGTCTGCAGATAGTTCGCAGGCAGAAAAAAACAGCCTGGAAAGCTGTTGCTGAGCCTCATCTGCCCATGGCACTGCTCGCACAGAGGCACAGAGACTGGGGCTGCTTGCTTGTCTTGTCCCCTCAAAGTTCAAACATAGCTTTGGGGGTCTGGGCAGAGGGCGTTCGGCAGGCCTGGTCCGAAAATGGGAATGTCTGCAGATAGCTAGCATCAGAAAGAGCTAGCCTGGAAAGCTGTTGCTCAGCCTCATCTGCCCATGGCACTGCTCGCACAGAGGCACAGAGACTGGGGCTGCTTGGTTAACATGCCACCTCAAACTGCAAACGTATATTTGGGGGTCTGTAGAGGGGGCCTCGGGCAGGCCCGCTCTGAAAATGCGAACGTCTGCAGATAGCTCGAAGGCAGAAAGAGCTAGCCTGGAAAGCTGTTGCTCAGCCTCATCTGGCCATGGCACTGCTCGCACAGAGGCACAGAGACTGGGGCTGCTTGCTTAACATGCCACCTCAAACTTCAAACGTAGATTTTGGGGTCTTTAGAGAGGGCCTCCAGCACGCCCGCTCCGAAAATGGGAACGTCTGCAGATAGCTCGCAGGCAGAAAGAGCTAGCCTGGAAAGCTGTTGCTCAGCCTCATCTGCCCATGGCACTGCTCGCACAGAGGCACAGAGACTGGGGCTGCTTGCTTGTCTTGCCACCTTAAACTTCAGACCTAGATTTTGGTGTCCATGAAGGGGGCCTCCAGCAGCGCAGCTCTGAAAACGGGAACGTCTGCAGATATCTCTTAGCCAGAAAGAGCTAGCCTGGAAAGCTGTTGCTCAGCCTCATCTGGTCATGGCACTGCTCGCACAGAGGCACAGAGACTGGGGCTGCTTGCTTGTCTTGTCCCCTCAAACTTCAAACGTAGATTTGGGTGTCCATGAAGGGGGCCTCCAGCAGCCCTGGTCTGAAAATGGGAACGTCTGCAGATAGCTCGCAGGCAGAAAGAGCTAGCCTGGAAAGCTGTTGCTCAGCCTCATCTGCCCATGGCACTGCTCGCACAGAGGCACAGAGACTGGGGCTGCTTATTTAACATGCCACCTCAAACTGCAAACGTATATTTGGGGGTCTGTACAGGGGGCCTCGAGCAGGCCCGCTCCGAAAATGCGAACGTCTGCAGATAGCTCGGAGGCAGAAAGAGCTAGCCTGGAAAGCTGTTGCTCAGCCTCATCTGCCCATGGCACTGCTCGCACAGAGGCACAGAGACTGGGCCTGATTGCTTGTCTTGTCCCCTCAAACTTCAAACGTAGCTTTGGGGGTCTGTGCAGGGGGCCTTCGGAAGGCCTGGTCCAAAAATGGGAATGTCTGCAGATAGCTAGCACCAGAAAGAGCTAGCCTGGAAAGCTGTTGCTCAGCCTCATCTGCCCATGGCACTGCTCGCACAGAGGCACAGAGACTGGGGCTGCTTGCTTGTCTTGCCCCCTCAAACTTCAAACGTATCTTAAGTGGTCCGTGCCGCTAGTCTCCGGCAGCTGTGGTCTGAAAATGCGAAGGTCTGCAGATAGTTCGCAGGCAGAAAAAAACAGCCTGGAAAGCTGTTGCTCAGCCTCATCTGCCCATGGCACTGCTCACACAGAGGCACGGAGACTGGGGCTGCTTGCTTGTCTTGCCCCCCCAAACTTCAAACGTAGCTTTGGGTGTCCGTGAAGGGGGCCTCCAGCAGCCCTGCTCTGAAAATGCGAACATCTGCAGATAGTTCGCAGGCAGAAAAAGCTAGCCTGGAAATCTGTTGCTCAGCCTCATCTGCCCATGGCACTGCTCGCACAGAGGCACAGAGACTGGGCCTGATTGCTTGTCTTGTCCCCTCAAACTTCAAACGTAGCTTTGGGGGTCTGTGCAGGGGGCCTTCGGAAGGCCTGGTCCAAAAATGGGAATGTCTGCAGATAGCTAGCACCAGAAAGAGCTAGCCTGCAAAGCTGTTGCTCAGCCTCATCTGCCCATGGCACTGCTCGCACAGAGGCACAGAGACTGGGGCTGCTTGCTTGTCTTGCCCCCTCAAACTTCAAATGTATCTTTGGGTGTCCGTGAAGGGGGCCTCCAGCAGCCCTGCTCTGAAAATGGGAACGTCTGCAGATAGCTCGCAGGCAGAAAGAGCTATCCTGGAAAGCTGTTGCTCAGCCTCATCTGCCCATGGCACTGCTCGCACAGAGGCACAGAGCATGGGGCTGCATGGTTAACATGCCACCTCAAACTGCAAACGTATCTTTGGGGGTCTGTACAGGGGGCCTCGAGCAGGCCCGCTCCGAAAATGCGAACGTCTGCAGATAGCTCGGAGGCAGAAAAAGCTAGCCTGGAAATCTGTTGCTCAGCCTCATCTGCCCATGGCACTGCTCGCACAGAGGCACAGAGACTGGGGCTGCTTGCTTGTCTTGCCACCTCAAACTTCAAACGTAGATTTGCGGGTCCATGAAGGGGGCCTCCAGCAGCCATGCTTCGAAAACGCGAACGTCTGCAGGTAGCTCGCAGCCACAAAGAGCTAGCCTGGAAAGCTGTTGCTCAGCCTCATCTGCCCATGGCACTGCTCGCACAGAGGCACAGAGACTGAGGCTGCTTGCTTGTCTTGCCACCTCAAACTTCAAAGGTAGCTTTGGGGGTCTGGGCAGTGGGTCTTCGGCAGGCCTGCTCCGAAAACGGGAACGTCTGCAGATAGCTCGGAGGCAGAAAGAGCTAGCCTGGAAAGCTGTTGCTCAGCCTCATCTGCCCATGGCACTGCTCGCACAGAGGCACAGAGACTGGGGCTGCTTGCTTAACATGCCACCTCACACTTCAAACGTAGCTTTGGGTGTCCGTGAAGGGGGCCTCCAGCAGCCCTGCTCTGAAAATACGAACGTCTGCAGATAGCTCGCAGGCTGAAATAGCTAGCCTGGAAAGCTGTTGCTCAGCCTCATCTGCCCATGGCACTGCTTGCATAGAGGCACAGAGACTGGGGCTGCTTGCTTGTATTGCCACCTCAAACTTCAAACGTAGATTTGGGTGTCCATGAAGGGGGCCTCCAGCAGACCTGCTCTGAAAATGCGAACGTCTGCAGATATCTCTTAGCCAGAAAGAGCTAGCCTGGAAAGCTGTTGCTCAGCCTCATCTGGCCATGGCACTGCTCACACAGAGGCACAGACACTGGGGGCTGCTTGCTTGTCTTGTCCCCTCAAACTTCAAACGTAGATTTGGGTGTCCATGAAGGGGGCCTCCAGCAGCCCTGCTCTGAAAATGGGAACGTCTGCAGATAGCTCGCAGGCAGAAAGAGCTAGCCTGGAAAGCTGTTGCTCAGCCTCATCTGCCCATGGCACTGCTCGCACAGAGGCACAGAGACTGGGGCTGCTTGCTTGTCTTGTCCCCTCAAACTTCTAACGTATCTTAAGTGGTCCGTGCCGCGAGTCTCCGGCAGCTGTGGTCTGAAAATGCGAAGGTCTGCAGATAGTTCGCAGGCAGAAAAAACAGCCTGGAAAGCTGTTGCTCAGCCTCATCTGCCCATGGCACTGCTCGCACAGAGGCACAGAGACTGGGGCTGCTTGCTTGTCTTGCCCCCCCAAACTTCAAACGTAGCTTTGGGTGTCCGTGAAGGGGGCCTCCAGCAGCCCTGCTCTGAAAATGCGAACATCTGCAGATAGCTCGCAGGCAGAAAGAGCTAGCCTGGAAAGCTGTTGCTCAGCCTCATCTGCCCATGGCACTGCTCGCACAGAGGCACAGAGACTGGGCCTGATTGCTTGTCTTGTCCCCTCAAACTTCAAACGTAGCTTTGGGGGTCTGTGCAGGGGGCCTTCGGAAGGCCTGGTCCAAAAATGGGAATGTCTGCAGATAGCTAGCACCAGAAAGAGCTAGCCTGGAAAGCTGTTGCTCAGCCTCATCTGCCCATGGCACTGCTCGCACAGAGGCACAGAGACTGGGGCTGCTTGCTTGTCTTGCCCCCTCAAACTTCAAACGTATCTTTGGGTGTCCGTGAAGGGGGCCTGCAGCAGCCCTGCTCTGAAAATGGGAACGTCTGCAGATAGCTCGCAGGCAGAAAGAGCTAGCCTGGAAAGCTGTTGCTCAGCCTCATCTGCCCATGGCACTGCTCGCACAGAGGCACAGAGACTGGGGCTGCTTGCTTGTCTTGCCACCTCAAACTTCAAACGTAGATTTGCGGGTCCATGAAGGGGGCCTCCAGCAGCCATGCTTCGAAAACGCGAACGTCTGCAGGTAGCTCGCAGCCACAAAGAGCTAGCCTGGAAAGCTGTTGCTCAGCCTCATCTGCCCATGGCACTGCTCGCACAGAGGCACAGAGACTGAGGCTGCTTGCTTGTCTTGCCACCTCAAACTTCAAAGGTAGCTTTGGGGGTCTGGGCAGTGGGTCTTCGGCAGGCCTCCTCCGAAAACGGGGACGTCTGCAAATAGCTCGGAGGCAGAAAGAGCTAGCCTGGAAAGCTGTTGCTCAGCCTCATCTGCCCATGGCACTGCTCGCACAGAGGCACAGAGACTGGGGCTGCTTGCTTAACATGCCACCTCACACTTCAAACGTAGCTTTGGGTGTCCGTGAAGGGGGCCTCCAGCAGCCCTGCTCTGAAAATACGAACGTCTGCAGATAGCTCGCAGGCTGAAATAGCTAGCCTGGAAAGCTGTTGCTCAGCCTCATCTGCCCATGGCACTGCTTGCATAGAGGCACAGAGACTGGGGCTGCTTGCTTGTATTGCCACCTCAAACTTCAAACGTAGATTTGGGTGTCCATGAAGGGGGCCTCCAGCAGACCTGCTCTGAAAATGCGAACGTCTGCAGATATCTCTTAGCCAGAAAGAGCTAGCCTGGAAAGCTGTTGCTCAGCCTCATCTGGCCATGGCACTGCTCACACAGAGGCACAGAGACTGGGGGCTGCTTGCTTGTCTTGTCCCCTCAAACTTCAAACGTAGATTTGGGTGTCCATGAAGGGGGCCTCCAGCAGCCCTGCTCTGAAAATGGGAACGTCTGCAGATAGCTCGCAGGCAGAAAGAGCTAGCCTGGAAAGCTGTTGCTCAGCCTCATCTGCCCATGGCACTGCTCGCACAGAGGCACAGAGCCTGGGGCTGCTTATTTAACATGCCACCTCAAACTGCAAACGTATATTTGGGGGTCTGTACAGGGGGCCTCGAGCAGGCCCGCTCCGAAAATGCGAACGTCTGCAGATAGCTCGGAGGCAGAAAGAGCTAGCCTGGAAAGCTGTTGCTCAGCCTCATCTGCCCATGGCACTGCTCGCACAGAGGCACAGAGACTGGGGCTGCTTGCTTGTCTTGCCCCCTCAAACTTTTAACGTATCTTAAGTGGTCCGTGCCGCGAGTCTCCGGCAGCTGTGGTCTGAAAATGCGAAGGTCTGCAGATAGTTCGCAGGCAGAAAAAAACAGCCTGGAAAGCTGTTGCTCAGCCTCATCTGCCCATGGCACTGCTCGCACAGAGGCACGGAGACTGGGGCTGCTTGCTTGTCTTGCCCCCCCAAACTTCAAACGTAGCTTTGGGTGTCCGTGCAGGGGGCCTCCAGCAGCCCTGCTCTGAAAATGCGAACATCTGCAGATAGCTCGCAGGCAGAAAGAGCTAGCCTGGAAAGCTGTTGCTCAGCCTCATCTGCCCATGGCACTGCTCGCACAGAGGCACAGAGACTGGGCCTGATTGCTTGTCTTGTCCCCTCAAACTTCAAACGTAGCTTTGGGGGTCTGTGCAGGGGGCCTTCGGAAGGCCTGGTCCAAAAATGGGAATGTCTGCAGATAGCTAACACCAGAAAGAGCTAGCCTGGAAAGCTGTTGCTCAGCCTCATCTGCCCATGGCACTGCTCGCACAGAGGCACAGAGACTGGGGCTGCTTGCTTGTCTTGCCCCCTCAAACTTCAAACGTATCTTTGGGTGTCCGTGAAGGAGGCCTCCAGCAGCCCTGCTCTGAAAATGGGAACGTCTGCAGATAGCTCGCAGGCAGAAAGAGCTAGCCTGGAAAGCTGTTGCTCAGCCTCATCTGCCCATGGCACTGCTCGCACAGAGGCACAGAGACTGGGGCTGCTGGCTTAACATGCCACCTCAAACTGCAAACGTATATTTGGGGGTCTGTACAGGGGGCCTCGAGCAGGCCCGCTCCGAAAATGCGAACGTCTGCAGATAGCTCGGAGGCAGAAAAAGCTAGCCTGGAAATCTGTTGCTCAGCCTCATCTGCCCATGGCACTGCTCGCACAGAGGCACAGAGACTGGGGCTGCTTGCTTGTCTTGCCACCTCAAACTTCAAACGTAGATTTGCGGGTCCATGAAGGGGGCCTCCAGCAGCCATGCTTCGAAAACGCGAACGTCTGCAGGTAGCTCGCAGCCACAAAGAGCTAGCCTGGAAAGCTGTTGCTCAGCCTCATCTGCCCATGGCACTGCTCGCACAGAGGCACAGAGACTGAGGCTGCTTGCTTGTCTTGCCACCTCAAACTTCAAAGGTAGCTTTGGGGGTCTGGGCAGTGGGTCTTCGGCAGGCCTCCTCCGAAAACGGGAACGTCTGCAGATAGCTCGCAGGCAGAAAGAGCTAGCCTGGAAAGCTGTTGCTCAGCCTCATCTGCCCATGGCACTGCTCGCACAGAGGCACAGAGACTGGGGCTGCTTGCTTGTCTTGCCCCCCCAAACTTCAAACGTAGCTTTGGGTGTCCGTGAAGGGGGCCTCCAGCAGCCCTGCTCTGAAAATGCGAACATCTGCAGATAGCTCGCAGGCAGAAAGAGCTAGCCTGGAAAGCTGTTGCTCAGCCTCATCTGCCCATGGCACTGCTCGCACAGAGGCACAGAGACTGGGCCTGATTGCTTGTCTTGTCCCCTCAAACTTCAAACGTAGCTTTGGGGGTCTGTGCAGGGGGCCTTCGGAAGGCCTGGTCCAAAAATGGGAATGTCTGCAGATAGATAGCACCAGAAAGAGCTAGCCTGGAAAGCTGTTGCTCAGCCTCATCTGCCCATGGCACTGCTCGCACAGAGGCACAGAGACTGGGGCTGCTTGCTTGTCTTGCCCCCTCAAACTTCAAACGTATCTTTGGGTGTCCGTGAAGGGGGCCTCCAGCAGCCCTGCTCTGAAAATGGGAACGTCTGCAGATAGCTCGCAGGCAGAAAGAGCTAGCCTGGAAAGCTGTTGCTCAGCCTCATCTGCCCATGGCACTGCTCGCACAGAGGCACAGAGCCTGGGGCTGCATGGTTAACATGCCACCTCAAACTGCAAACGTATATTTGGGGGTCTGTACAGGGGGCCTCGAGCAGGCCCGCTCCGAAAACGCGAACGTCTGCAGATAGCTCGGAGGCAGAAAAAGCTAGCCTGGAAATCTGTTGCTCAGCCTCATCTGCCCATGGCACTGCTCGCACAGAGGCACAGAGACTGGGGCTGCTTGCTTGTCTTGCCACCTCAAACTTCAAACGTAGATTTGCGGGTCCATGAAGGTGGCCTCCAGCAGCCATGCTTCGAAAACGCGAACGTCTGCAGGTAGCTCGCAGCCACAAAGAGCTAGCCTGGAAAGCTGTTGCTCAGCCTCATCTGCCCATGGCACTGCTCGCACAGAGGCACAGAGACTGAGGCTGCTTGCTTGTCTTGCCACCTCAAACTTCAAAGGTAGCTTTGGGGGTCTGGGCAGTGGGTCTTCGGCAGGCCTGCTCCGAAAACGGGAACGTCTGCAGATAGCTCGGAGGCAGAAAGAGCTAGCCTGGAAAGCTGTTGCTCAGCCTCATCTGCCCATGGCACTGCTCGCACAGAGGCACAGAGACTGGGGCTGCTTGCTTAACATGCCACCTCACACTTCAAACGTAGCTTTGGGTGTCCGTGAAGGGGGCCTCCAGCAGCCCTGCTCTGAAAATACGAACGTCTGCAGATAGCTCGCAGGCTGAAATAGCTAGCCTGGAAAGCTGTTGCTCAGCCTCATCTGGCCATGGCACTGCTTGCATAGAGGCACAGAGACTGGGGCTGCTTGCTTGTATTGCCACCTCAAACTTCAAACGTAGATTTGGGTGTCCATGAAGGGGGCCTCCAGCAGACCTGCTCTGAAAATGCGAACGTCTGCAGATATCTCTTAGCCATAAAGAGCTAGCCTGGAAAGCTGTTGCTCAGCCTGATCTGGCCATGGCACTGCTCACACAGAGGCACAGAGACTGGGGGCTGCTTGCTTGTCTTGTCCCTTCAAACTTCAAACGTAGATTTGGGTGTCCATGAAGGGGGCCTCCAGCAGCCCTGCTCTGAAAATGGGAACGTCTGCAGATAGCTCGCAGGCAGAAAGAGCTAGCCTGGAAAGCTGTTGCTCAGCCTCATCTGCCCATGGCACTGCTCGCACAGAGGCACAGAGCCTGGGGCTGCTTATTTAACATGCCACCTCAAACTGCAAACGTATATTTGGGGGTCTGTACAGGGGGCCTCAAGCAGGCCCGCTCCGAAAATGCGAACGTCTGCAGATAGCTCGGAGGCAGAAAGAGCTAGCCTGGAAAGCTGTTGCTCAGCCTCATCTGCCCATGGCACTGCTCGCACAGAGGCACAGAGACTGGGGCTGCTTGCTTGTCTTGCCCCCTCAAACTTCTAACGTATCTTAAGTGGTCCGTGCCGCGAGTCTCCGGCAGCTGTGGTCTGAAAATGCGAAGGTCTGCAGATAGTTCGCAGGCAGAAAAAAACAGCCTGGAAAGCTGTTGCTCAGCCTCATCTGCCCATGGCACTGCTCGCACAGAGGCACGGAGACTGGGGCTGCTTGCTTGTCTTGCCCCCCCAAACTTCAAACGTAGCTTTGGGTGTCCGTGCAGGGGGCCTCCAGCAGCCCTGCTCTGAAAATGCGAACATCTGCAGATAGCTCGCAGGCAGAAAGAGCTAGCCTGGAAAGCTGTTGCTCAGCCTCATCTGCCCATGGCACTGCTCGCACAGAGGCACAGAGACTGGGCCTGATTGCTTGTCTTGTCCCCTCAAACTTCAAACGTAGCTTTGGGGGTCTGTGCAGGGGGCCTTCGGAAGGCCTGGTCCAAAAATGGGAATGTCTGCAGATAGCTAACACCAGAAAGAGCTAGCCTGGAAAGCTGTTGCTCAGCCTCATCTGCCCATGGCACTGCTCGCACAGAGGCACAGAGACTGGGCCTGATTGCTTGTCTTGTCCCCTCAAACTTCAAACGTAGCTTTGGGGGTCTGTGCAGGGGGCCTTCGGAAGGCCTGGTCCAAAAATGGGAATGTCTGCAGATAGATAGCACCAGAAAGAGCTAGCCTGGAAAGCTGTTGCTCAGCCTCATCTGCCCATGGCACTGCTCGCACAGAGGCACAGAGACTGGGGCTGCTTGCTTGTCTTGCCCCCTCAAACTTCAAACGTAGCTTTGGGTGTCCGTGAAGGGGGCCTCCAGCAGCCCTGCTCTGAAAATGGGAACGTCTGCAGATAGCTCGCAGGCAGAAAGAGCTAGCCTGGAAAGCTGTTGCTCAGCCTCATCTGCCCATGGCACTGCTCGCACAGAGGCACAGAGCCTGGGGCTGCATGGTTAACATGCCACCTCAAACTGCAAACGTATATTTGGGGGTCTGTACAGGGGGCCTCGAGCAGGCCCGCTCCGAAAACGCGAACGTCTGCAGATAGCTCGGAGGCAGAAAAAGCTAGCCTGGAAATCTGTTGCTCAGCCTCATCTGCCCATGGCACTGCTCGCACAGAGGCACAGAGACTGGGGCTGCTTGCTTGTCTTGCCACCTCAAACTTCAAACGTAGATTTGCGGGTCCATGAAGGTGGCCTCCAGCAGCCATGCTTCGAAAACGCGAACGTCTGCAGGTAGCTCGCAGCCACAAAGAGCTAGCCTGGAAAGCTGTTGCTCAGCCTCATCTGCCCATGGCACTGCTCGCACAGAGGCACAGAGACTGAGGCTGCTTGCTTGTCTTGCCACCTCAAACTTCAAAGGTAGCTTTGGGGGTCTGGGCAGTGGGTCTTCGGCAGGCCTGCTCCGAAAACGGGAACGTCTGCAGATAGCTCGGAGGCAGAAAGAGCTAGCCTGGAAAGCTGTTGCTCAGCCTCATCTGCCCATGGCACTGCTCGCACAGAGGCACAGAGACTGGGGCTGCTTGCTTAACATGCCACCTCACACTTCAAACGTAGCTTTGGGTGTCCGTGAAGGGGGCCTCTGGCAGCCCTGCTCTGAAAATACGAACGTCTGCAGATAGCTCGCAGGCTGAAATAGCTAGCCTGGAAAGCTGTTGCTCAGCCTCATCTGGCCATGGCACTGCTTGCATAGAGGCACAGAGACTGGGGCTGCTTGCTTGTATTGCCACCTCAAACTTCAAACGTAGATTTGGGTGTCCATGAAGGGGGCCTCCAGCAGACCTGCTCTGAAAATGCGAACGTCTGCAGATATCTCTTAGCCATAAAGAGCTAGCCTGGAAAGCTGTTGCTCAGCCTGATCTGGCCATGGCACTGCTCACACAGAGGCACAGAGACTGGGGCTGCTTGCTTGTCTTGTCCCTTCAAACTTCAAACGTAGATTTGGGTGTCCATGAAGGGGGCCTCCAGCAGCCCTGCTCTGAAAATGGGAACGTCTGCAGATAGCTCGCAGGCAGAAAGAGCTAGCCTGGAAAGCTGTTGCTCAGCCTCATCTGCCCATGGCACTGCTCGCACAGAGGCACAGAGCCTGGGGCTGCTTATTTAACATGCCACCTCAAACTGCAAACGTATATTTGGGGGTCTGTACAGGGGGCCTCGAGCAGGCCCGCTCCGAAAATGCGAACGTCTGCAGATAGCTCGGAGGCAGAAAGAGCTAGCCTGGAAAGCTGTTGCTCAGCCTCATCTGCCCATGGCACTGCTCGCACAGAGGCACAGAGACTGGGGCTGCTTGCTTGTCTTGCCCCCTCAAACTTCTAACGTATCTTAAGTGGTCCGTGCCGCGAGTCTCCGGCAGCTGTGGTCTGAAAATGCGAAGGTCTGCAGATAGTTCGCAGGCAGAAAAAAACAGCCTGGAAAGCTGTTGCTCAGCCTCATCTGCCCATGGCACTGCTCGCACAGAGGCACGGAGACTGGGGCTGCTTGCTTGTCTTGCCCCCCCAAACTTCAAACGTAGCTTTGGGTGTCCGTGCAGGGGGCCTCCAGCAGCCCTGCTCTGAAAATGCGAACATCTGCAGATAGCTCGCAGGCAGAAAGAGCTAGCCTGGAAAGCTGTTGCTCAGCCTCATCTGCCCATGGCACTGCTCGCACAGAGGCACAGAGACTGGGCCTGATTGCTTGTCTTGTCCCCTCAAACTTCAAACGTAGCTTTGGGGGTCTGTGCAGGGGGTCTTCGGAAGGCCTGGTCCAAAAATGGGAATGTCTGCAGATAGCTAACACCAGAAAGAGCTAGCCTGGAAAGCTGTTGCTCAGCCTCATCTGCCCATGGCACTGCTCGCACAGAGGCACAGAGACTGGGGCTGCTTGCTTGTCTTGCCCCCTCAAACTTCAAACGTATCTTTGGGTGTCCGTGAAGGAGGCCTCCAGCAGCCCTGCTCTGAAAATGGGAACGTCTGCAGATAGCTCGCAGGCAGAAAGAGCTAGCCTGGAAAGCTGTTGCTCAGCCTCATCTGCCCATGGCACTGCTCGCACAGAGGCACAGAGACTGGGGCTGCTGGCTTAACATGCCACCTCAAACTTCAAACGTAGATTTGCGGGTCCATGAAGGGGGCCTCCAGCAGCCATGCTTCGAAAACGCGAACGTCTGCAGGTAGCTCGCAGCCACAAAGAGCTAGCCTGGAAAGCTGTTGCTCAGCCTCATCTGCCCATGGCACTGCTCGCACAGAGGCACAGAGACTGAGGCTGCTTGCTTGTCTTGCCACCTCAAACTTCAAAGGTAGCTTTGGGGGTCTGGGCAGTGGGTCTTCGGCAGGCCTGCTCCGAAAACGGGAACGTCTGCAGATAGCTCGGAGGCAGAAAGAGCTAGCCTGGAAAGCTGTTGCTCAGCCTCATCTGCCCATGGCACTGCTCGCACAGAGGCACAGAGACTGGGGCTGCTTGCTTAACATGCCACCTCACACTTCAAACGTAGCTTTGGGTGTCCCTGAAGGGGGCCTCCAGCAGCCCTGCTCTGAAAATACGAACGTCTGCAGATAGCTCGCAGGCTGAAATAGCTAGCCTGGAAAGCTGTTGCTCAGCCTCATCTGGCCATGGCACTGCTTGCATAGAGGCACAGAGACTGGGGCTGCTTGCTTGTATTGCCCCCTCAAACTTCAAACGTAGATTTGGGTGTCCATGAAGGGGGCCTCCAGCAGCCCTGCTCTGAAAATGCGAACGTCTGCAGATAGCTCGCAGGCAGAAAGAGCTAGCCTGGAAAGCTGTTGCTCAGCCTCATCTGCCCATGGCACTGCTTGCACAGAGGCACAGAGACTGGGGCTGCTTGCTTGTCTTAGCCCCTTAAAATTCAAACGTAGATTTTGGTGTCCATGAAGGGGGCCTCCACCAGCCCTGCTCTGAAAACGCGAACGTCTGCAGATAGCTCGCAGGCAGAAAGAGCTAGCCTGGAAAGCTGTTGCTCAGCCTCATCTGCCCATGGCACTGCTCGCACAGAGGCACAGAGACTGGGGCTGCTTGCTTGTCTTGTCCCCTCAAACTTCAAACGTAGCTTTTGGGGTCTGGGCAGGGGGGCTTCGGAAGGCCTGGTCCGAAATTGGGAATGTCTGCAGATAGCTCGCACCAGAAAGAGCTAGCCTGGAAAGCTGTTGCTCAGCCTCATCTGCCCATGGCACTGCTTGCACAGATGCACAGAGACTGGGGCTGCTTGCTTGTCTTGCCCCCTCAAACTTCTAACGTATCTTAAGTGGTCCGTGTCGCGCGTCTCCGGCAGCTGTGGTCTGAAAATGTGAACGTCTGCAGATAGTTCGCAGGCAGAAAAAAACAGCCTGGAAAGCTGTTGCTCAGCCTCATCTGCCCATGGCACTGCTCGCACAGAGGCACAGAGACTGGGGCTGCTTGCTTGTCTTGTCCCCTCAAACTTCAAACATAGCTTTGGGGGTCTGGGCAGAGGGCGTTCGGCAGGCCTGGTCCGAAAATGGGAATGTCTGCAGATAGCTAGCATCAGAAAGAGCTAGCCTGGAAAGCTGTTGCTCAGCCTCATCTGCCCATGGCACTGCTCGCACAGAGGCACAGAGACTGGGGCTGCTTGGTTAACATGACACCTCAAACTGCAAACGTATATTTGGGGGTCTTTAGAGGGGGCCTCGGGCAGGCCCGCTCTGAAAATGCGAACGTCTGCAGATAGCTCGGAGGCAGAAAGAGCTAGCCTGGAAAGCTGTTGCTCAGCCTCATCTGCCCATGGCACTGCTCGCACAGAGGCACAGAGACTGGGGCTGCTTGCTTAACATGCCACCTCAAACTTCAAACGTAGATTTGGGGGTCCTTAGAGGGGGCCTCCAGCACGCCCGCTCCGAAAATGCGAACATCTGCAGATAGCTCACAGCCAGAAAGAGCTAGCCTGGAAAGCTGTTGCTCAGCCTCATCTGCCCATGGCACTGCTAGCACAGAGGCACAGAGACTGGGGCTGCTGCTTGTCTTGCCACCTTAAACTTCAAACCTAGATTTTGGTGTCCATGAAGGGGGCCTCCAGCAGCGCAGCTCTGAAAACGGGAACGTCTGCAGATATCTCTTAGCCAGAAAGAGCTAGCCTGGAAAGCTGTTGCTCAGCGTCATCTGCCCATGGCACTGCTCGCACAGAGGCACAGAGACTGGGGCTGCTTGCTTGTCTTGTCCCCTCAAACTTCAAACGTAGATTTTGGTGTCCATGAAGGGGGCCTCCAGCAGCCCTGCTCTGAAAATGGGAACGTCTGCAGATAGCTCGCAGGCAGAAAGAGCTAGCCTGGAAAGCTGTTGCTCAGCCTCATCTGCCCATGGCACTGCTCGCACAGAGGCACAGAGCCTGGGGCTGCTTATTTAACATGCCACCTCAAACTGCAAACGTATATTTGGGGGTCTGTACAGGGGGCCTCGAGCAGGCCCGCTCCGAAAATGCGAACGTCTGCAGATAGCTCGGAGGCAGAAAGAGCTAGCCTGGAAAGCTGTTGCTCAGCCTCATCTGCCCATGGCACTGCTCGCACAGAGGCACAGAGACTGGGCCTGATTGCTTGTCTTGTCCCCTCAAACTTCAAACGTAGCTTTGGGGGTCTGTGCAGGGGGCCTTCGGAAGGCCTGGTCCAAAAATGGGAATGTCTGCAGATAGCTAGCACCAGAAAGAGCTAGCCTGGAAAGCTGTTGCTCAGCCTCATCTGCCCATGGCTCTGCTCGCACAGAGGCACAGAGACTGGGTTTGCTTGCATGTCTTGCCCCCTCAAACTTCTAACGTATCTTTGGGTGTCCGTGAAGGGGGCCTCCAGCAGCCCTGCTCTGAAAATACGAACGTCTGCAGATAGCTCGCAGGCAGAAAGAGCTAGCCTGGAAAGCTGTGGCTCAGCCTCATCTGCCCATGGCACTGCTCGCACAGAGGCACAGAGCCTGGGGCTGCATGTTTAACATGCCACCTCAAACTGCAAACGTATATTTGGGGGTCTGTACAGGGGGCCTCGAGCAGGCCCGCTCCGAAAATGCGAACGTCTGCAGATAGCTCGGAGGCAGAAAAAGCTAGCCTGGAAATCTGTTGCTCAGCCTCATCTGCCCATGGCACTGCTCGCACAGAGGCACAGAGACTGGGGCTGCTTGCTTGTCTTGCCACCTCAAACTTCAAACGTAGATTTGCGGGTCCATGAAGGGGGCCTCCAGCAGCCATGCTTCGAAAACGCGAACGTCTGCAGGTAGCTCGCAGCCACAAAGAGCTAGCCTGGAAAGCTGTTGCTCAGCCTCATCTGCCCATGGCACTGCTCGCACAGAGGCACAGAGACTGAGGCTGCTTGCTTGTCTTGCCACCTCAAACTTCAAAGGTAGCTTTGGGGGTCTGGGCAGTGGGTCTTCGGCAGGCCTGCTCCGAAAACGGGAACGTCTGCAGATAGCTCGGAGGCAGAAAGAGCTAGCCTGGAAAGCTGTTGCTCAGCCTCATCTGCCCATGGCACTGCTCGCACAGAGGCACAGAGACTGGGGCTGCTTGCTTAACATGCCACCTCACACTTCAAACGTAGCTTTGGGTGTCCGTGAAGGGGGCCTCCAGCAGCCCTGCTCTGAAAATACGAACGTCTGCAGATAGCTCGCAGGCTGAAATAGCTAGCCTGGAAAGCTGTTGCTCAGCCTCATCTGGCCATGGCACTGCTTGCACAGAGGCACAGAGACTGGGGCTGCTTGCTTGTATTGCCCCCTCAAACTTCAAACGTAGATTTGGGTGTCCATGAAGGGGGGCTCCAGCAGCCCTGCTCTGAAAATGCGAACGTCTGCAGATAGCTCGCAGGCAGAAAGAGCTAGCCTGGAAAGCTGTTGCTCAGCCTCATCTGCCCATGGCACTGCTTGCACAGAGGCACAGAGACTGGGGCTGCTTGCTTGTCTTAGCCCCTTAAACTTCAAACGTAGATTTTGGTGTCCATGAAGGGGGCCTCCAGCAGCCCTGCTCTGAAAATGCGAACGTCTGCAGATAGCTCGCAGGCAGAAAGAGCTAGCCTGGAAAGCTGTTGCTCAGCCTCATCTGCCCATGGCACTGCTCGCACAGAGGCACAGAGACTGGGGCTGCTTGCTTGTCTTGTCCCCTCAAACTTCAAACATAGCTTTGGGGGTCTGGGCAGAGGGCGTTCGGCAGGCCTGGTCCGAAAATGGGAATGTCTGCAGATAGCTAGCATCAGAAAGAGCTAGCCTGGAAAGCTGTTGCTCAGCCTCATCTGCCCATGGCACTGCTCGCACAGAGGCACAGAGACTGGGGCTGCTTGGTTAACATGACACCTCAAACTGCAAACGTATATTTGGGGGTCTGTAGAGGGGGCCTCGGGCAGGCCCGCTCTGAAAATGCGAACGTCTGCAGATAGCTCGGAGTCAGAAAGAGCTAGCCTGGAAAGCTGTTGCTCAGCCTCATCTGGCCATGGCACTGCTCGCACAGAGGCACAGAGACTGGGGCTGCATGGTTAACATGCCACCTCAAACTGCAAACGTATCTTTGGGGGTCTGTACAGGGGGCCTCGAGCAGGCCCGCTCCGAAAATGCGAACATCTGCAGATAGCTCACAGCCAGAAAGAGCTAGCCTGGAAAGCTGTTGCTCAGCCTCATCTGCCCATGGCACTGCTCGCACAGAGGCACAGAGACTGGGGCTGCTGCTTGTCTTGCCACCTTAAACTTCAAACCTAGATTTTGGTGTCCATGAAGGGGGCCTCCAGCAGCGCAGCTCTGAAAACGGGAACGTCTGCAGATATCTCTTAGCCAGAAAGAGCTAGCCTGGAAAGCTGTTGCTCAGCCTCATCTGGCCATGGCACTGCTCGCACAGAGGCACAGAGACTGGGGCTGCTTGCTTGTCTTGTCCCCTCAAACTTCAAACGTAGATTTTGGTGTCCATGAAGGGGGCCTCCAGCAGCCCTGCTCTGAAAATGGGAACGTCTGCAGATAGCTCGCAGGCAGAAAGAGCTAGCCTGGAAAGCTGTTGCTCAGCCTCATCTGCCCATGGCACTGCTCGCACAGAGGCACAGAGCCTGGGGCTGCTTATTTAACATGCCACCTCAAACTGCAAACGTATATTTGGGGGTCTGTACAGGGGGCCTCGAGCAGGCCCGCTCCGAAAATGCGAACGTCTGCAGATAGCTCGGAGGCAGAAAGAGCTAGCCTGGAAAGCTGTTGCTCAGCCTCATCTGCCCATGGCACTGCTCGCACAGAGGCACAGAGACTGGGGCTGATTGCTTGTCTTGTCCCCTCAAACTTCAAACGTAGCTTTGGGGGTCCGTGAAGGGGGCCTCCAGCAGCCCTGCTCTGAAAATGCGAACATCTGCAGATAGCTCGCAGGCAGAAAGAGCTAGCCTGGAAAGCTGTTGCTCAGCCTCATCTGCCCATGGCACTGCTCGCACAGAGGCACAGAGACTGGGCCTGATTGCTTGTCTTGTCCCCTCAAACTTCAAACGTAGCTTTGGGGGTCTGTGCAGGGGGCCTTCGGAAGGCCTGGTCCAAAAATGGGAATGTCTGCAGATAGCTAGCACCAGAAAGAGCTAGCCTGGAAAGCTGTTGCTCAGCCTCATCTGCCCATGGCACTGCTCGCACAGAGGCACAGAGACTGGGTTTGCTTGCATGTCTTGCCCCCTCAAACTTCAAACGTATCTTTGGGTGTCCGTGAAGGGGGCCTCCAGCAGCCCTGCTCTGAAAATACGAACGTCTGCAGATAGCTCGCAGGCAGAAAGAGCTAGCCTGGAAAGCTGTGGCTCAGCCTCATCTGCCCATGGCACTGCTCGCACAGAGGCACAGAGCCTGGGGCTGCATGTTTAACATGCCACCTCAAACTGCAAACGTATATTTGGGGGTCTGTACAGGGGGCCTCGAGCAGGCCCGCTCCGAAAATGCGAACGTCTGCAGATAGCTCGGAGGCAGAAAAAGCTAGCCTGGAAATCTGTTGCTCAGCCTCATCTGCCCATGGCACTGCTCGCACAGAGGCACAGAGACTGGGGCTGCTTGCTTGTCTTGCCACCTCAAACTTCAAACGTAGATTTGCGGGTCCATGAAGGGGGCCTCCAGCAGCCATGCTTCGAAAACGCGAACGTCTGCAGGTAGCTCGCAGCCACAAAGAGCTAGCCTGGAAAGCTGTTGCTCAGCCTCATCTGCCCATGGCACTGCTCGCACAGAGGCACAGAGACTGAGGCTGCTTGCTTGTCTTGCCACCTCAAACTTCAAAGGTAGCTTTGGGGGTCTGGGCAGTGGGTCTTCGGCAGGCCTGCTCCGAAAACGGGAACGTCTGCAGATAGCTCGGAGGCAGAAAGAGCTAGCCTGGAAAGCTGTTGCTCAGCCTCATCTGCCCATGGCACTGCTCGCACAGAGGCACAGAGACTGGGGCTGCTTGCTTAACATGCCACCTCACACTTCAAACGTAGCTTTGGGTGTCCGTGAAGGGGGCCTCCAGCAGCCCTGCTCTGAAAATACGAACGTCTGCAGATAGCTCGCAGGCTGAAATAGCTAGCCTGGAAAGCTGTTGCTCAGCCTCATCTGGCCATGGCACTGCTTGCACAGAGGCACAGAGACTGGGGCTGCTTGCTTGTATTGCCACCTCAAACTTCAAACGTAGATTTTGGTGTCCATGAAGGGGGCCTCCAGCAGCCCTGCTCTGAAAATGGGAACGTCTGCAGATAGCTCGCAGGCAGAAAGAGCTAGCCTGGAAAGCTGTTGCTCAGCCTCATCTGCCCATGGCACTGCTTGCACAGAGGCACAGAGACTGGGGCTGCTTGCTTGTCTTAGCCCCTTAAACTTCAAACGTAGATTTTGGTGTCCATGAAGGGGGCCTCCAGCAGCCCTGCTCTGAAAATGCGAACGTCTGCAGATAGCTCGCAGGCAGAAAGAGCTAGCCTGGAAAGCTGTTGCTCAGCCTCATCTGCCCATGGCACTGCTCGCACAGAGGCACAGAGACTGGGGCTGCTTGCTTGTCTTGTCCCCTCAAACTTCAAACATAGCTTTGGGGGTCTGGGCAGAGGGCGTTCGGCAGGCCTGCTCCGAAAACGGGAATGTCTGCAGATAGCTAGCATCAGAAAGAGCTAGCCTGGAAAGCTGTTGCTCAGCCTCATCTGCCCATGGCACTGCTCGCACAGAGGCACAGAGACTGGGGCTGCTTGGTTAACATGACACCTCAAACTGCAAACGTATATTTGGGGGTCTGTAGAGGGGGCCTCGGGCAGGCCCGCTCTGAAAATGCGAACGTCTGCAGATAGCTCGGAGGCAGAAAGAGCTAGCCTGGAAAGCTGTTGCTCAGCCTCATCTGGCCATGGCACTGCTCGCACAGAGGCACAGAGACTGGGGCTGCATGGTTAACATGCCACCTCAAACTGCAAACGTATCTTTGGGGGTCTGTACAGGGGGCCTCGAGCAGGCCCGCTCCGAAAATGCGAACGTCTGCAGATAGCTCGGAGGCAGAAAAAGCTAGCCTGGAAATCTGTTGCTCAGCCTCATCTGCCCATGGCACTGCTCGCACAGAGGCACAGAGACTGGGGCTGCTTGCTTGTCTTGCCACCTCAAACTTCAAACGTAGATTTGCGGGTCCATGAAGGGGGCCTCCAGCAGCCATGCTTCGAAAACGCGAACGTCTGCAGGTAGCTCGCAGCCACAAAGAGCTAGCCTGGAAAGCTGTTGCTCAGCCTCATCTGCCCATGGCACTGCTCGCACAGAGGCACAGAGACTGAGGCTGCTTGCTTGTCTTGCCACCTCACACTTCAAAGGTAGCTTTGGGGGTCTGGGCAGTGGGTCTTCGGCAGGCCTGCTCCGAAAACGGGAACGTCTGCAGATAGCTCGCAGGCAGAAAGAGCTAGCCTGGAAAGCTGTTGCTCAGCCTCATCTGCCCATGGCACTGCTCGCACAGAGGCACAGAGACTGGGGCTGCTTGCTTAACATGCCACCTCACACTTCAAACGTAGCTTTGGGTGTCCGTGAAGGGGGCCTCCAGCAGCCCTGCTCTGAAAATACGAACGTCTGCAGATAGCTCGCAGGCTGAAATAGCTACCCTGGAAAGCTGTTGCTCAGCCTCATCTGGCCATGGCACTGCTTGCATAGAGGCACAGAGACTGGGGCTGCTTGCTTGTATTGCCCCCTCAAACTTCAAACGTAGATTTGGGTGTCCATGAAGGGGGCCTCCAGCAGCCCTGCTCTGAAAATGCGAACGTCTGCAGATAGCTCGCAGGCAGAAAGAGCTAGCCTGGAAAGCTGTTGCTCAGCCTCATCTGCCCATGGCACTGCTTGCACAGAGGCACAGAGACTGGGGCTGCTTGCTTGTCTTAGCCCCTTAAACTTCAAACGTAGATTTTGGTGTCCATGAAGGGGGCCTCCAGCAGCCCTGCTCTGAAAATGCGAACGTCTGCAGATAGCTCGCAGGCAGAAAGAGCTAGCCTGGAAAGCTGTTGCTCAGCCTCATCTGCCCATGGCACTGCTCGCACAGAGGCACAGAGACTGGGGCTGCTTGCTTGTCTTGTCCCCTCAAACTTCAAACATAGCTTTGGGGGTCTGGGCAGAGGGCGTTCGGCAGGCCTGGTCCGAAAATGGGAATGTCTGCAGATAGCTAGCATCAGAAAGAGCTAGACTGGAAAGCTGTTGCTCAGCCTCATCTGCCCATGGCACTGCTCGCACAGAGGCACAGAGACTGGGGCTGCTTGGTTAACATGACACCTCAAACTGCAAACGTATATTTGGGGGTCTGTAGAGGGGGCCTCGGGCAGGCCCGCTCTGAAAATGCGAACGTCTGCAGATAGCTCGGAGGCAGAAAGAGCTAGCCTGGAAAGCTGTTGCTCAGCCTCATCTGGCCATGGCACTGCTCGCACAGAGGCACAGAGACTGGGGCTGCTTGCTTAACATGCCACCTCAAACTTCAAACGTAGATTTGGGGGTCCTTAGAGGGGGCCTCCAGCACGCCCGCTCCGAAAATGCGAACATCTGCAGATAGCTCACAGCCAGAAAGAGCTAGCCTGGAAAGCTGTTGCTCAGCCTCATCTGCCCATGGCACTGCTCGCACAGAGGCACAGAGACTGGGGCTGCTTGCTTGTCTTGCCACCTTAAACTTCAAACCTAGATTTTGGTGTCCATGAAGGGGGCCTCCAGCAGCGCAGCTCTGAAAACGGGAACGTCTGCAGATATCTCTTAGCCAGAAAGAGCTAGCCTGGAAAGCTGTTGCTCAGCCTCATCTGCCCATGGCACTGCTCGCACAGAGGCACAGAGACTGGGGCTGCTTGCTTGTCTTGTCCCCTCAAACTTCAAACGTAGATTTGGGTGTCCATGAAGGGGGCCTCCAGCAGCCCTGCTCTGAAAATGGGAACGTCTGCAGATAGCTCGCAGGCAGAAAGAGCTAGCCTGGAAAGCTGTTGCTCAGCCTCATCTGCCCATGGCACTGCTCGCACAGAGGCACAGAGACTGGGGCTGCTTGCTTGTCTTGCCCCCTCAAACTTCTAACGTATCTTAAGTGGTCCGTGCCGCGAGTCTCCGGCAGCTGTGGTCTGAAAATGCGAAGGTCTGCAGATAGTTCGCAGGCAGAAAAAAACAGCCTGGAAAGCTGTTGCTCAGCCTCATCTGCCCATGGCACTGCTCGCACAGAGGCACGGAGACTGGGGATGCTTGCTTGTCTTGCCCCCCCAAACTTCAAACGTAGCTTTGGGTGTCCGTGAAGGGGGCCTCCAGCAGCCCTGCTCTGAAAATGCGAACATCTGCAGGTAGCTCGCAGGCAGAAAGAGCTAGCATGGAAAGCTGTTGCTCAGCCTCATCTGCCCATGGCACTGCTCGCACAGAGGCACAGAGACTGGGCCTGATTGCTTGTCTTGTCCCCTCAAACTTCAAACGTAGCTTTGGGGGTCTGTGCAGGGGGCCTTCGGAAGGCCTGGTCCAAAAATGGGAATGTCTGCAGATAGCTAGCACCAGAAAGAGCTAGCCTGGAAAGCTGTTGCTCAGCCTCATCTGCCCATGGCACTGCTCGCACAGAGGCACAGAGACTGGGGCTGCTTGCTTGTCTTGCCCCCTCAAACTTCAAACGTATCTTTGGGTGTCCGTGAAGGGGGCCTCCAGCAGCCCTGCTCTGAAAATGGGAACGTCTGCAGATAGCTCGCAGGCAGAAAGAGCTAGCCTGGAAAGCTGTTGCTCAGCCTCATCTGCCCATGGCACTGCTCGCACAGAGGCACAGAGCCTGGGGCTGCATGGTTAACATGCCACCTCAAACTGCAAACGTATATTTCTGGGTCTGTACAGGGGGCCTCGAGCAGGCCCGCTCCGAAAATGCGAACGTCTGCAGATAGCTCGGAGGCAGAAAAAGCTAGCCTGGAAATCTGTTGCTCAGCCTCATCTGCCCATGGCACTGCTCGCACAGAGGCACAGAGACTGGGGCTGCTTGCTTGTCTTGCCACCTCAAACTTCAAACGTAGATTTGCGGGTCCATGAAGGGGGCCTCCAGCAGCCATGCTTCGAAAACGCGAACGTCTGCAGGTAGCTCGCAGCCACAAAGAGCTAGCCTGGAAAGCTGTTGCTCAGCCTCATCTGCCCATGGCACTGCTCGCACAGAGGCACAGAGACTGAGGCTGCTTGCTTGTCTTGCCACCTCAAACTTCAAAGGTAGCTTTGGGGGTCTGGGCAGCGGGTCTTCGGCAGGCCTGCTCCGAAAACGGGAACGTCTGCAGATAGCTCGGAGGCAGAAAGAGCTAGCCTGGAAAGCTGTTGCTCAGCCTCATCTGCCCATGGCACTGCTCGCACAGAGGAACAGAGACTGGGGCTGCTTGCTTAACATGCCACCTCACTCTTCAAACGTAGCTTTGGGTGTCCGTGAAGGGGGCCTCCAGCAGCCCTGCTCTGAAAATACGAACGTCTGCAGATAGCTCGCAGGCTGAAAGAGCTAGCCTGGAAAGCTGTTGCTCAGCCTCATCTGGCCATGGCACTGCTCGCACAGAGGCACAGAGACTGGGGCTGCTTGCTTGTATTGCCCCCTCAAACTTCAAACGTAGCTTTGGGGGTCTGTGCAGGGGGCCTTCGGAAGGCCTGGTCCGAAAATGGGAATGTCTGCCGATAGCTAGCACCAGAAAGAGCTAGCCTGCAAAGCTGTTGCTCAGCCTCATCTGCCCATGGCACTGCTCGCACAGAGGCACAGAGACTGGGGCTGCTTGCTTGTCTTGCCACCTCAAACTTCAAACGTAGATTTGCGGGTCCATGAAGGGGGCCTCCAGCAGCCATGCTTCGAAAACGCGAACGTCTGCAGGTAGCTCGCAGCCACAAAGAGCTAGCCTGGAAAGCTGTTGCTCAGCCTCATCTGCCCATGGCACTGCTCGCACAGAGGGACAGAGACTGAGGCTGCTTGCTTGTCTTGCCACCTCAAACTTCAAAGGTAGCTTGGGGGGTCTGGGCAGGGAGTCTTCGGCAGGCCTGCTCCGAAAACGGGAACGTCTGCAGATAGCTCGGAGGCAGAAAGAGCTAGCCTGGAAAGCTGTTGCTCAGCCTCATCTGCCCATGGCACTGCTCGCACAGAGGCACAGAGACTGGGGCTGCTTGCTTGTATTGCCACCTCAAACTTCAAACGTATCTTTGGGTGTCCGTGAAGGGGGCCTCCAGCAGCCCTGCTCTGAAAATGCAAACGTCTGCAGATAGCTCGCAGGCAGAAAGAGCTAGCCTGGAAAGCTGTTGCTCAGCCTCATCTGCCCATGGCACTGCTCGCACAGAGGCACAGAGCCTGGGGCTGCATGGTTAACATGCCACCTCAAACTGCAAACGTATATTTGTGGGTCTGTACAGGGGGCCTCGAGCAGGCCCGCTCCGAAAATGCGAACGTCTGCAGATAGCTCGGAGGCAGAAAAAGCTAGCCTGGAAATCTGTTGCTCAGCCTCATCTGCCCATGGCACTGCTCGCACAGAGGCACAGAGACTGGGACTGCTTGCTTGTCTTGCCACCTCAAACTTCAAACGTAGATTTGCGGGTCCATGAAGGGGGCCTCCAGCAGCCATGCTTCGAAAACGCGAACGTCTGCAGGTAGCTCGCAGCCACAAAGAGCTAGCCTGGAAAGCTGTTGCTCAGCCTCATCTGCCCATGGCACTGCTCGCACAGAGGCACAGAGACTGAGGCTGCTTGCTTGTCTTGCCACCTCAAACTTCAAAGGTAGCTTTGGGGGTCTGGGCAGCGGGTCTTCGGCAGGCCTGCTCCGAAAACGGGAACGTCTGCAGATAGCTCGGAGGCAGAAAGAGCTAGCCTGGAAAGCTGTTGCTCAGCCTCATCTGCCCATGGCACTGCTCGCACAGAGGCACAGAGACTGGGGCTGCTTGCTTAACATGCCACCTCACACTTCAAACGTAGCTTTGGGTGTCCGTGAAGGGGGCCTCCAGCAGCCCTGCTCTGAAAATACGAACGTCTGCAGATAGCTCGCAGGCTGAAAGAGCTAGCCTGGAAGGCTGTTGCTCAGCCTCATCTGGCCATGGCACTGCTCGCACAGAGGCACAGAGACTGGGGCTGCTTGCTTGTATTGCCCCCTCAAACTTCAAACGTAGCTTTGGGGGTCTGTGCAGGGGGTCTTCGGAAGGCCTGGTCCGAAAATGGGAATGTCTGCCGATAGCTAGCACCAGAAAGAGCTAGCCTGGAAAGCTGTTGCTCAGCCTCATCTGCCCATGGCACTGCTCGCACAGAGGCACAGAGACTGGGGCTGCTTGCTTGTCTTGCCACCTTAAACTTCAGACGTAGATTTGCGGGTCCATGAAGGGGGCCTCCAGCAGCCATGCTTCGAAAACGCGAACGTCTGCAGGTAGCTCGCAGCCACAAAGAGCTAGCCTGGAAAGCTGTTGCTCAGCCTCATCTGCCCATGGCACTGCTCGCACAGAGGGACAGAGACTGAGGCTGCTTGCTTGTCTTGCCACCTCAAACTTCAAAGGTAGCTTGGGGGGTCTGGGCAGGGGGTCTTCGGCAGGCCTGCTCCGAAAACGGGAACGTCTGCAGATAGCTCGGAGGCAGAAAGAGCTAGCCTGGAAAGCTGTTGCTCAGCCTCATCTTCCCATGGCACTGCTCGCACAGAGGCACAGAGACTGGGGCTGCTTGCTTGTCTTGTCCCCTCAAACTTCAAACGTAGATTTGGGTGTCCATGAAGGGGGCCTCCAGCAGCCCTGCTCTGAAAATGGGAACGTCTGCAGATAGCTCGCAGGCAGAAAGAGCTAGCCTGGAAAGCTGTTGCTCAGCCTCATCTGCCCATGGCACTGCTCGCACAGAGGCACAGAGCCTGGGGCTGCTTGGTTAACATGCCACCTCAAACTGCAAACGTATATTTGGGGGTCTGTACAGGGGGCTTCGAGCAGGCCCGCTCCGAAAATGCGAACGTCTGCAGAGAGCTCGCAGGCAGAATGAGCTAGCCTGGAAATCTGTTGCTCAGCCTCATCTTCCCATGGCACTGCTCGCATAGAGGCACAGAGACTGGGGCTGCTTGCTTGTCTTGCCACCTCAAAATTCAAACGTAGATTTCGGTGTCCATGAAGGAGGCCTCCAGCAGCCCAGCTCTGAAAACGCGAACGTCTGCAGATCGCTCCCAGCCAGAAAGAGCTAGCCTGCAAAGCTGTTGCTCAGCCTCATCTGCCCACGGCACTGCTCGCACAGAGGCACAGAGACTGGGGCTGCTTGCTTGTCTTGCCACCTCAAACTTCAAACGTAGCTTTGGGTGTCTGTGCAGGGGGCCTTCGGCAGGCCTGCTCTGAAAATGGAAACGTCTGCAGATAACTCGGAGGCAGAAATAGCTAGCCTGGAAAGCTGTTGCTCAGCCTCATCTGCCCATGGCACTGCTCGCACAGAGGCACAGAGTCTGGGGCTGCTTGCTTGTCTTGCCACCTTAGACTTCGAAAGTAGCTTTGGGGGTCTGAGCAGGGGGATTTCGGCAGTCCTGCTCCGAAAATGGGAACGTCTGCAGATAACTCGGAGGCAGAAAGAGCTAGCCTGGAAAGCTGTTGCTCAGCCTCATCTGCCCATGGCACTGCTCGCACAGAGGCACAGAGACTGGGGCTGCTTGCTTGTCTTGCCACCTCAAACTTCAAACGTAAATTTGGTTGTACGTGCAGTGAGCCTCCGGCAGCCCTGCTCCCAAAAGGCGAACGTCTGAAGAGAGCTCGCAGGCAGAAAGAGCTAGCCTGGAAAGCTGTTGCTCAGCCTCATCTGCCCATGGCACTGCTCGCACAGAGGCACAGAGACTGGGGCTGCTTGCTTGTCTTGCCACCTCAAACTTCAAATCTATCTTTGGGGGTCCGTGCAGTGGTCCTCCGGCAGCCATGCTCCGAAAACGCGAACGTCTGAAGAGAGCTCGCAGGCAGAAAGAGCTAGCCTGGAAAGCTGTTGCTCAGCCTCATCTGCCCATGGCACTGCTCGCACAGAGGCACAGAGACTGGGGCTGCTTGCTTGTCTTGCCACCTCAAACTTCAAATGTAGCTTTGGGTGTCCGTGCAGTGAGCCTCCGGCAGCCCTGCTCCCAAAAGGAGAACGTCTGAAGAGAGCTCGCAGGCAGAAAGAGCTAGCCTGGAAAGCTGTTGCTCAGCCTCATCTGCCCATGGCACTGCTCGCACAGAGGCACAGAGACTGGGGCTGCTTGCTTGTCTTGCCACCTTAAACTTCAAACGTAGATTTGGGTGTCCATGAAGGGGGCCTCCAGCAGCCCTGCTCTGAAAATGGGAAAGTCTGCAGATAGCTCGCAGCCAGAAAGAGCTAGCCTGGAAAGTTGTTGCTCAGCCTCATCTGCCCATGGCACTGCTCGCACAGAGGCACAGAGACTGGGGCTGCTTGGTTAACATGCCACCTCAAACTGCAAACGTATATTTGGGGGTCTGTACCGGGGGCCTCCTGCAGGCCCACTCCGAAAATGCGAACGTCTGCAGATAGCTCGGAGGCAGAAAGAGCTAGCCTGGAAAGCTGTTGCTCAGCCTCATTTGCCCATGGCACTGCTCGCACAGAGGCACAGAGACTGGGGCTGCTTACTTAACATGCCACCTCAAACTTCAAACGTAGATTTGGGTGTCCATGAAGGCGGCCTCCAGCAGCCCTGCTCCCAAAAGGCGAACGTCTGCAGATAGCTCGCAGGCAGAAAGAGCTAGCCTGGAAAGCTGTTGCTCAGCCTCATCTGCCCATGGCACTGCTCGCACAGAGGCACAGAGACTGGGGCTGCTTGCTTGTCTTGCCACCTCAAACTTCGAAAGTAGCTTTGGGGGTCTGTGCAGGGGGCTTTCGGCAGTCCTGCTCCGAAAATGGGAACGTCTGCAGATAACTCGGAGGCAGAAAGAGCTAGCCTGGAAAGCTGTTGCTCAGCCTCATCTGCCCATGGCACTGCTCGCACAGAGGCACAGAGACTGGGGATGCTTGCTTGTCTTGCCACCTCAAACTTCAAACGTAGATTTGGGTGTACGTGCAGTGAGCCTCCGGCAGCCATGCTCCCAAAAGGCGAACGTCTGAAGAGAGCTCGCAGGCAGAAAGAGCTAGCCTGGAAAGCTGTTGCTCAGCCTCATCTGCCCATGGCACTGCTCGCACAGAAGCACAGAGACTGGGGCTGCTTGCTTGTCTTGCCACCTCAATATTCAAACGTAGATTTGGGTGTCCATGAAGGAGGAGTCCAGCAGCCCAGCTCTGAAAACGCGAACGTCTGCAGATAGCTCGCAGCCAGAAAGAGCTAGCCTGGAAATCTGTTGCTCAGCCTCATCTGCCCATGGCACTGCTCGCACAGAGGCACAGAGACTGGGGCTGCTTGCTTGTCTTGCCACCTCAAACTTCAAATGTAGCTTTGGGTGTCCGTGCAGTGAGCCTCCGGCATCCCTGCTCCCAAAAGGCGAACGTCTGAAGAGAGCTCGCAGGCAGAAAGAGCTAGCCTGGGAAGCTGTTGCTCAGCCTCATCTGCCCATGGCACTGCTCGCACAGAGGCACAGAGACTGGGGCTGCTTTCTTGTCTTGCCACCTCAAACTTCAAATGTAGATTTGGGTGTACGTGCAGTGAGCCTCCGGCAGCCCTGCTCCCAAAAGGCGAACGTCTGCAGAGAGCTCGCAGGCAGAATGAGGTAGCCTGGAAATCTGTTGCTCAGCCTCATCTTCCCATGGCACTGCTCGCACAGAGGCACAGAGACTGGGGCTGCTTGCTTGTCTTGCCACCTCAAACTTCAAATGTATCTTTGGGGGTCCGTGCAGTGGTCCCCCGGCAGCCATGCTCCGAAAACACGAACGTCTGAAGAGATCTCGCAGCCACAAAGAGCTAGCCTGGAAAGCTGTTGCTCAGCCTCATCTGCCCATGGCACTGCTCGCACAGAGGCACAGAGACTGGGGCTGCTTGCTTGTCTTGCCACCTCAAACTTCAAATGTATCTTTGGGGGTCCGTGCAGTGGTCCCCCGGCAGCCATGCTTTGAAAACGCGAACGTCTGCAGGTAGCTCGCAGCCACAAAGAGCTAGCCTGGAAAGCTGTTGCTCAGCCTCATCTGCCCATGGCACTGCTCGCACAGAGGCACAGAGACTGGGGCTGCTTGCTTGTCTTGCCACCTCAAACTTAAAACGTAGCTTTGGGTGTCTGTGCAAGGGGCCTTCGGCAGGACTGCTCCGAAAATGGAAACGTCTGCAGATAAATCGGAGGCAGAAAGACCTAGCCTGGAAAGCTGTTGCTCAGTCTCATCTGCCCATGGCACTGCTCGCACAGAGGCACAGAGACTGGGGATGCTTGCTTAGCATGTCACCTCAAACTTCAAACGTAGATCTGGGGGTCCTCAGAGTGGCCTCCAGCAGGCACGCTCCGAAAATGCGAACGTCTGCAGATAGCTCGCAGCCAGAAAGAGCTAGCCTGGAAAGCTGTTGCTCAGCCTCATCTGCCCATGGCACTGCTCGCACAGAGGCACAGAGACTGGGGGTGCTTGCTTGTCTTGCCACCTCAAACTTCAAACGTAGATTTGGGTGTCCATGAAGGGGGCCTCCAGCAGCGCAGCTCTGAAAATGCGAATGTCTGCAGATATCTCTTAGCCAGAAAGAGCTAGCATGGAAAGCTGTTGCTCAGCCTCATCTGCCCATGGCACTGCTCGCACAGAGGCACAGAGTCTGGGGCTGCTTGCTTGTCTTGCCACCTCAAACTTCGAAAGTAGCTTTGGGGGTCTGTGCAGGGGGCTTTCGGTAGTCCTGCTCCGAAAATGGGAACGTCTGCAGATAACTCGGAGGCAGAAAGAGCTAGCCTGGAAAGCTGTTGCTCAGACTCATCTGCCCATGGCACTGCTCGCACAGAGGCACAGAGACTGGGGCTGCTTGCTTGTCTTGCCACCTCAAACTTCAAACGTAGATTTGGGTGTACGTGCAGTGAGCCTCCGGCAGCCCTGCTCCCAAAAGGCGAACGTCTGAAGAGAGCTCGCAGGCAGAAAGAGCTAGCCTGGAAAGCTGTTGCTCAGCCTCATCTGCCCATGGCACTGCTCGCACAGAGGCACAGAGACTGGGTCTGCTTGCTTGTCTTGCCACCTCAAACTTCAAATGTATCTTTGGGGGTCCGTGCAGTGGTCCCCCGGCAGCCATGCTCCGAAAACGCGAAGGTCTGAAGAGAGCTCGCAGGCAGAAAGAGCTAGCCTGGAAAGCTGTTGCTCAGCCTCATCTGCCCATGGCACTGCTCGCACAGAGGCACAGAGACTGGGGCTGCTTGCTTATCTTGCCACCTCAACCTTCAAATGTAGATTTGGGTGTCCGTGCAGTGAGCCTCCGGCATCCCTGCTCCCAAAAGGCGAACGTCTGAAGAGAGCTCGCAGGCAGAAAGAGCTAGCCTGGAAAGCTGTTGCTCAGCCTCATCTGCCCATGGCACTGCTCGCACAGAGGCTCAGAGACTGGGGCTGCTTGCTTGTCTTGCCACCTCAAACTTCAAATGTAGCTTTGGGTGTCCGTGCAGTGAGCCTCCGGCAGCCCTGCTCCCAAAAGGCGAACGTCTGCAGAGAGCTCGCAGGCAGAATGAGCTAGCCTGGAAATCTGTTGCTCAGCCTCATCTTTCCATGGCACTGCTCGCACAGAGGCTCAGAGACTGGGGCTGCTTGCTTGTCTTGCCACCTCAAACTTCAAATGTATCTTTGGGTGTCCGTGCAGTGGTCCCCCGGCAGCCATGCTTCGAAAACGCGAACGTCTGCAGGTAGCTCGCAGCCACAAAGAGCTAGCCTGGAAAGCTGTTGCTCAGCCTCATCTGCCCATGGCACTGCTCGCACAGAGGCACAGAGACTGGGGCTGCTTGCTTGTCTTGCCACCTCAAAATTCAAACGTAGATTTGGGTGTCCATGAAGGAGGCCTCCAGCAGCCCAGCTCTGAAAACGCGAACGTCTGCAGATCGCTCGCAGGCAGAAAGAGCTAGCCTGGAAAGCTGTTGCTCAGCCTCATCTGCCCATGGCACTGCTCGCACAGAGGCACAGAGACTGGGGCTGCTTGCATGTCTTGCCACCTCAACCTTCAAACGTAGCTTTGGGTGACTGTGCAGGGGGCCTTCGGCAGGCCTGCTCCGCAAATGGAAACGTCTGCAGATAACTCGCAGGCAGAAAGAGCTAGCCTGGAAAGCTGTTGCTCAGTCTCATCTGCCCATGGCACTGCTCGCACAGAGGCACAGAGACTGGGGATGCTTGCTTAGCATGTCACCTCAAACTTCAAACGTAGATTTGGGGGTCCTTAGAGTGGCCTCCAGCAGGCCCGCTCCGAAAATGCGAACGTCTGCAGATAGCTCGCAGCCAGAAAGAGCTAGCCTGGAAAGCTGTTGCTCAGCCTCATCTGCCCATGGCACTGCTCGCACAGAGGCACAGAGACTGGGGCTGCTTGCTTGTCTTGCCACCTCAAACTTCAAACGTAGATTTGGGTGTCCATGAAGGCGGCCTCCGACAGCCCTGCTCCCAAAAGGCGAACGTCTGCAGATAGCTCGCAGCCAGAAAAATCTAGCCTGGAAATCTGTTGCTCAGCCTCATCTGCCCATGGCACTGCTCGCACAGAGGCACAGAGACTGGGGCTGCTTGCTTGTCTTGCCACCTCAAACTTCAAATGTGTCTTTGGGGGTCCGTGCAGTGGCCCCCCGGCAGCCATGCTCCGAAAACGCGAACGTCTGAAGAGAGCTCGCAGCCAGAAAGAGCTAGCCTGGAAAGCTGTTGCTCAGCCTCATCTGCCCATGGCACTGCTCGCACAGAGGCACAGAGACTGGGGCTGCTTGCTTTTCTTGCCACCTCAAAATTCAAACGTAGATTTGGGTGTCCATGAAGGAGGCCTCCAGCAGCCCAGCTCTGAAAACGCGAACGTCTGCAGATAGCTCGCAGCCAGAAAGAGCTAGCCTGGAAAGCTGTTGCTCAGCCTCATCTGCCCATGGCACTGCTCGCACAGAGGCACAGAGACTGGGGCTGCTTTCTTGTCTTGCCACCTCAAACTTAAAACGTAGCTTTGGGTGTCTGTGCAGGGGGCCTTCGGCAGGCCTGCTCCGCAAATGGAAACGTCTGCAGATAACTCGGAGGCAGAAAGAGCTAGCCTGGAAAGCTGTTGCTCAGTCTCATCTGCCCATGGCACTGCTCGCACAGAGGCACAGAGACTGGGGATGCTAGCTTAGCATGTCTCCTCAAACTTCAAACGTATATTTCGGGGTCCTTAGAGTGGCCTCCAGCAGGCCCGCTCCGAAAATGCGAACGTCTGCAGATAGCTCGCAGCCAGAAAGAGCTAGCCTGGAAAGCTGTTGCTCAGCCTCATCTTCCCATGGCACTGCTCGCACAGAGGCACAGAGACTGGGGCTGCTTGATTGTCTTGCCTCCTCAAAATTCAAACGTAGCTTTGGGTGTCCATGAAGGGGGCCTCCGGCAGGCCTGGTCCGACAATGCGAACGTCTGCAGATAGCTAGCACCATAAAGAGCTAGCCTGCAAAGCTGTTGCTCAGCCTCATCTGCCCATGGCACTGCTCGCACAGAGGCACAGAGACTGGGGCTGCTTGCTTGTCTTGCCACCTGAAACTTCAAATGTATCTTTGGGGGTCCGTGCAGTGGGCCCCCGGCAGCCATGCTCCGAAAACGCGAAGGTCTGAAGAGAGCTCGCAGCCAGAAAGAGCTAGCCTGGAAAGCTGTTGCTCAGCCTCATCTGCCCATGGCACTGCTCGCACAGAGGCACAGAGACTGGGGCTGCTTGCTTGTCTTGTTCCCTCAAACTTCAAACGTAGCTTTGGGGGTCTGGGCAGGGGGCCTTCGGCAGGCCTGCTCCGCAAATGGAAACGTCTGCAGATAACTCGGAGGCAGAAAGAGCTAGCCTGGAAAGCTGTTGCTCAGTCTCATCTGCCCATGGCACTACTCGCACAGAGGCACAGAGACTGGGGATGCTAGCTTAGCATGTCACCTCAAACTTCAAACGTATATTTGGGGGTCCTTAGAGTGGCCTTCAGCAGGCCCGCTCCGAAAATGCGAACGTCTGAAGAGAGCTCGCAGCCAGAAAGAGGTAGCCTGGAAAGCTGTTGCTCATCCTCATCTTCCCATGGCACTGCTCGCACAGAGGCACAGAGACTGGGGCTGCTTGCTTGTCTTGCCACCTCAAACTTCAAATGTAGCTTTGGGTGTTCGTGCAGTGAGCCTCCGGCAGTCCTGCTCCCAAAAGGCGAACGTCTGAAGAGAGCTCGCAGGCAGAAAGAACTAGCCTGGAAAGCTGTTGCTCAGCCTCATCTGCCCATGGCACTGCTCGCACAGAGGCACAGAGACTGGGGCTGCTTGATTGTCTTGCCTCCTCAAAATTCAAACGTAGCTTTGGGTGTCCGTGAAGGGGGCCTCCGGCAGGCCTGGTCCGACAATGCGAACGTCTGCAGATAGCTAGCACCAGAAAGAGCTAGCCTGCAAAGCTGTTGCTCAGCCTCATCTGCCCATGGCACTGCTCGCACAGAGGCACAGAGACTGGGGCTGCTTGCTTGTCTTGCCACCTCAAACTTCAAACGTAGCTTTGGGGGTCTGTGCAGGGGGCCTTCGGAAGGCCTCGTCCGAAAATGGCAATGTCTGCAGATAGCTCGCAGGCAGAAAGAGCTAGCCTGGAAAGCTGTTGCTCAGCCTCATCTGCCCATGGCACTGCTTGCACAGAGGCACAGAGACTGGAGCTGATTGCTTGTCTTGCCACCTCAACCTTCAAACGTATCTTTGGGTGTCCGTGAAGGGGGCCTCTAGCAGCCCTGTTCTGAAAATGCGAACGTCTGCAGATAGCTCGCAGCCAGAAAGAGCTAGCCTGGAAAGCTGTTGCTCAGCCTCATCTGCCCATGGCACTGCTCGCACAGAGGCACAGAGACTGGGGCTGCTTACTTGTCTTGCCACCTCAAACTTCAAATGTAGCTTTGGGTGTCCGTGCAGTGAGCCTCCGGCAGTCCTGCTCCCAAAATGCGAACGTCTGAAGAGAGCTCGCAGGCAGAAAGAACTAGCCTGGAAAGCTGTTGCTCAGCCTCATCTGCCCATGGCACTGCTCGCACAGAGGCACAGAGACTGGGGCTGCTTGATTGTCTTGCCTCCTCAAAATTCAAACGTAGCTTTGGGTGTCCGTGAATGGGGCCTCCGGCAGGCCTGGTCCGACAATGCGAACGTCTGCAGATAGCTAGCACCAGAAAGAGCTAGCCTGCAAAGCTGTTGCTCAGCCTCATCTGCCCATGGCACTGCTTGCACAGAGGCACAGAGACTGGGGCTGCTTGCTTGTCTTGCCACCTCAAACTTCAAACGTAGCTTTTGGGGGTCTGGGCAGGGGGCCTTCGGCAGGCACGCTCCGAAAACGGGAACGTCTGCAGATAGATCGCAGCCAGAAAGAGCTAGCCTGGAAAGCTGTTGCTCAGCCTCATCTGCCCATGGCACTGCTCGCACAGAGGCACAGAGACTGGGGCTGCTTGCTTGTCTTGCCCCCTCAAACTTCTAACGTATCTTAAGTGGTCCGTGTCGCGCGTCTCCGGCAGCTGTGGTCTGAAAATGCGAACGTCTGCAGATAGTTCGCAGGCAGAAAAAACCAGCCTGGAAAGCTGTTGCTCAGCCTCATCCGCCCATGGCACTGCTCGCACAGAGGCACAGAGACTGGGGCTGCTTGCTTGTCTTGCCACCTCAAACTTCAAACGTAGATTTGGGTGTCCATGAAGGCGGCCTCCGACAGCCCTGCTCCCAAAAGGCGAACGTCTGTAGATAGCTCGCAGACAGAAAAAGCTAGCCTGGAAATCTGTTGCTCAGCCTCATCTGCCCATGGCACTGCTCGCACAGAGGCACAGAGACTGGGGCTGCTTGCTTGTCTTGCCACCTCAAACTTCAAGTGTGTCTTTGGGGGTCCGTGCAGTGGTCCCCCGGCAGCCATGCTCCGAAAACGCGAACGTCTGAAGAGAGCTCGCAGCCAGAAACAGCTAGCCTGGAAAGCTGTTGCTCAGCCTCATCTGCCCATGGCACTGCTCGCACAGAGGCACAGAGACTGGGGCTGCTTGCTTGTCTTGCCACCTCAAAATTCAAACGTAGATTTGGGTGTCCATGAAGGAGGCCTCCAGCAGCCCAGCTCTGAAAACGCGAACGTCTGCAGATAGCTCGCAGCCAGAAAGAGCTAGCCTGGAAAGCTGTTGCTCAGCCTCATCTTCCCATGGCACTGCTCGCACAGAGGCACAGAGACTGGGGCTGCTTGCTTGTCTTGCCACCTCAAACTTCAAATGTAGCTTTGGGTGTTCGTGCAGTGAGCCTCCGGCAGTCCTGCTCCCAAAAGGCGAACGTCTGAAGAGAGCTCGCAGGCAGAAAGAACTAGCCTGGAAAGCTGTTGCTCAGCCTCATCTGCCCATGGCACTGCTCGCACAGAGGCACAGAGACTGGGGCTGCTTGATTGTCTTGCCTCCTCAAAATTCAAACGTAGCTTTGGGTGTCCGTGAAGGGGGCCTCCGGCAGGCCTGGTCCGACAATGCGAACGTCTGCAGATAGCTAGCACCAGAAAGAGCTAGCCTGCAAAGCTGTTGCTCAGCCTCATCTGCCCATGGCACTGCTCGCACAGAGGCACAGAGACTGGGGCTGCTTGCTTGTCTTGCCACCTCAAACTTCAAATGTATCTTTGGGGGTCCGTGCAGTGGGCCCCCGGCAGCCCTGCTCTGAAAATGCGAACGTCTGCAGATAGCTCGCAGGCAGAAAGAGCTAGCCTGGAAAGCTGTTGCTCAGCCTCATCTGCCCATGGCACTGCTTGCACAGAGGCACAGAGACTGGAGCTGGTTGCTTGTCTTGCCACCTCAACCTTCAAACGTATCTTTGGGTGTCCGTGAAGGGGGCCTCTAGCAGCCCTGCTCTGAAAATGCGAACGTCTGCAGATAGCTCGCAGGCAGAAAGAGCTAGCCTGGAAAGCTGTTGCTCAGCCTCATCTGCCCATGGCACTGCTCGCACAGAGGCACAGAGACTGGGGCTGCTTGCTTGTCTTGCCCCCTCAAACTTCAAACGTAGATTTGGGTGTCCATGAAGGGGGCCTCCAGCAGCCCAGGTCTGAAAATGGGAATGTCTTCAGATAGATCGCAGCCAGAAAGAGCTAGCCTGGAAAGCTGTTGCTCAGCCTCATCTGCCCATGGCACTGCTCGCACAGAGGCACAGAGACTGGGGCTGCTTGCTTGTCTTGCCCCCTCAAACTTCAAACGTATCTTTGGGTGTCCGTGAAGGGGGCCTCCAGCAGCCCTGCTGTGAAAACGCGAACGTCTGCAGATAGCTAGCACCAGAAAGAGCTAGCCTGGAAAGCTGTTGCTCAGCGTCATCTGCCCATGGCACTGCTCGCACAGAGGCACAGAGACTGGGGCTGCTTGCTTGTCTTGCCATCTTAAAATTCAAACATATCTTTGGGGGGTCCGTGCAGTGGGCCCCCGGCAGCCATGCTCCGAAAACGTGAAGGTCTGAAGAGAGCTCGCAGCCAGAAAGAGCTAGCCTGGAAAGCTGTTGCTCAGCCTCATCTGCCCATGGCACTGCTCGCACAGAGGCACAGAGACAGGGGCTGCTTGCTTGTCTTGCCACCTCAAACTTCAAACGTAGATTTGGGTGTCCATGAAGGCGGCCTCCGACAGCCCTGCTCCCAAAAGGCGAACGTCTACAGATAGCTCGCAGCCAGAAAAAGCTAGCCTGGAAATCTGTCGCTCAGCCTCATCTGCCCATGGCACTGCTCGCACAGAGGCACAGAGACTGGGGCTGCTTGCTTGTCTTGCCACCTCAAACTTCAAATGTATCTTTGGGGGTCCGTGCAGTGGTCCCCCGGTAGCCATGCTCCGAAAACGCGAACGTCTGAAGAGAGCTCGCAGCCAGAAAGAGCTAGCCTGGAAAGCTGTTGCTCAGCCTCATCTGCCCATGGCACTGCTCGCACAGAGGCACAGAGACTGGGGCTGCTTGCTTGTTTTGCCACCTCAAACTTCAAATGTAGCTTTGGGTTTCCGTGCAGTGAGCCTCCGGCATCCCTGCTCCCAAATGGCGAAAGTCTGAAGAGAGCTCGCAGGCAGAAAAAGCTAGCCTGGAAAGCTGTTGCTCAGCCTCATCTGCCCATGGCACTGCTCGCACAGAGGCACAGAGACTGGGGCTGCTTGCTTGTCTTGTTCCCTCAAACTTCAAACGTAGCTTTGGGGGTCTGTGCAGGGGGCCTTCGGAAGGCCTCGTCCGAAAATGGCAATGTCTGCAGATAGCTCGCAGGCAGAAAGAGCTAGCCTGGAAAGCTGTTGCTCAGCCTCATCTGCCCATGGCACTGCTTGCACAGAGGCACAGAGACTGGAGCTGATTGCTTGTCTTGCCACCTCAACCTTCAAACGTATCTTTGGGTGTCCGTGAAGGGGGCCTCTAGCAGCCCTGCTCTGAAAATGCGAACGTCTGCAGATAGCTCGCAGGCAGAAAGAGCTAGCCTGGAAAGCTGTTGCTCAGCCTCATCTGCCCATGGCACTGCTCGCACAGAGGCACAGAGACTGGGGCTGCTTACTTGTCTTGCCACCTCAAACTTCAAATGTAGCTTTGGGTGTCCGTGCAGTGAGCCTCCGGCAGTCCTGCTCCCAAAATGCGAACGTCTGAAGAGAGCTCGCAGGCAGAAAGAACTAGCCTGGAAAGCTGTTGCTCAGCCTCATCTGCCCATGGCACTGCTCGCACAGAGGCACAGAGACTGGGGCTGCTTGATTGTCTTGCCTCCTCAAAATTCAAACGTAGCTTTGGGTGTCCGTGAAGGGGGCCTCCGGCAGGCCTGGTCCGACAATGCGAACGTCTGCAGATAGCTAGCACCAGAAAGAGCTAGCCTGCAAAGCTGTTGCTCAGCCTCATCTGCCCATGGCACTGCTCGCACAGAGGCACAGAGACTGGGGATGCTTTCTTAGCATGTCACCTCAAACTTCAAACGTATATTTGGGGGTCCTTAGAGTGGCCTCCAGCAGGCCCGCTCCGAAAATGCGAACGTCTGCAGATAGCTCGCAGCCAGAAAGAGCTAGCCTGGAAAGCTGTTGCTCAGCCTCATCTGCCCATGGCACTGCTCGCACAGAGGCACAGAGACTGGGGCTGCTTGCTTGTCTTGCCCCCTCAAACTTCTAACGTATCTTAAGTGGTCCGTGTCGCGCGTCTCCGGCAGCTGTGGTCTGAAAATGTGAACGTCTGCAGATAGTTCGCAGGCAGAAAAAAACAGCCTGGAAAGCTGTTGCTCAGCCTCATCCGCCCATGGCACTGCTCGCACAGAGGCACAGAGACTGGGGCTGCTTGCTTGTCTTGCCACCTCAAACTTCAAACGTAGATTTGGGTGTCCATGAAGGCGGCCTCCGACAGCCCTGCTCCCAAAAGGCGAACGTCTGCAGATAGCTCGCAGACAGAAAAAGCTAGCCTGGAAATCTGTTGCTCAGCCTCATCTGCCCATGGCACTGCTCGCACAGAGGCACAGAGACTGGGGCTGCTTGCTTGTCTTGCCACCTCAAACTTCAAATGTGTCTTTGGGGGTCCGTGCAGTGGTCCCCCGGCAGCCATGCTCCGAAAACGCGAACGTCTGAAGAGAGCTCGCAGCCAGAAAGAGCTAGCCTGGAAATCTGTTGCTCAGCCTCATCTGCCCATGGCACTGCTCGCACAGAGGCACAGAGACTGGGGCTGCTTGCTTGTCTTGCCCCCTCAAAATTCAAACGTAGATTTGGGTGTCCATGAAGGAGGCCTCCAGCAGCCCAGCTCTGAAAACGCGAACGTCTGCAGATAGCTCGCAGCCAGAAAGAGCTAGCCTGGAAAGCTGTTGCTCAGCCTCATCTGCCCATGGCACTGCTCGCACAGAGGCACAGAGACTGGGGCTGCTTTCTTGTCTTGCCACCTCAAACTTAAAACGTAGCTTTGGGTGTCTGTGCAGGGGGCCTTCGGCAGGCCTGCTCCGCAAATGGAAACGTCTGCAGATAACTCGGAGGCAGAAAGAGCTAGCCTGGAAAGCTGTTGCTCAGTCTCATCTGCCCATGGCACTGCTCGCACAGAGGCACAGAGACTGGGGATGCTAGCTTAGCATGTCTCCTCAAACTTCAAACGTATATTTGGGGGTCCTTAGAGTGGCCTCCAGCAGGCCCGCTCCGAAAATGCAAACGTCTGCAGATAGCTCGCAGCCAGAAAGATCTAGCCTGGAAAGCTGTTGCTCAGCCTCATCTGTCCATGGCACTGCTCGCACAGAGGCACAGAGACTGGGGCTGCTTGATTGTCTTGCCTCCTCAAAATTCAAACGCAGCTTTGGGTGTCCGTGAAGGGGGCCTCCGGCAGGCCTGGTCCGACAATGCGAACGTCTGCAGATAGCTAGCACCATAAAGAGCTAGCCTGCAAAGCTGTTGCTCAGCCTCATCTGCCCATGGCACTGCTCGCACAGAGGCACAGAGACTGGGGCTGCTTGCTTGTCTTGCCACCTCAAACTTCAAATCTATCTTTGGGGGTCCGTGCAGTGGGCCCCCGGCAGCCATGCTCCGAAAACGCGAAGGTCTGAAGAGAGCTCGCAGGCAGAAAGAGCTAGCCTGGAAAGCTGTTGCTCAGCCTCATCTGCCCATGGCACTGCTCGCACAGAGGCACAGAGACTGGGGCTGCTTGCTTGTCTTGTTCCCTCAAACTTCAAACGTAGCTTTGGGGGTCTGGGCAGGGGGCCTTCGGCAGGCCTGCTCCGCAAATGGAAACGTCTGCAGAGAACTCGGAGGCAGAAAGAGCTAGCCTGGAAAGCTGTTGCTCAGTCTCATCTGCCCATGGCACTGCTCGCACAGAGGCACAGAGACTGGGGATGCTAGCTTAGCATGTCACCTCAAACTTCAAACGTATATTTGGGGGTCCTTAGAGTGGCCTCCAGCAGGCCCGCTCCGAAAATGCGAACGTCTGAAGAGAGCTCGCAGCCAGAAAGAGCTAGCCTGGAAAGCTGTTGCTCAGCCTCATCTTCCCATGGCACTGCTCGCACAGAGGCACAGAGACTGGGGCTGCTTGCTTGTCTTGCCACCTCAAACTTCAAATGTAGCTTTGGGTGTCCGTGCAGTGAGCCTCCGGCATCCCTGCTCCCAAAAGGCGAACGTCTGAAGAGAGCTCGCAGGCAGAAAGAGCTAGCCTGGAAAGCTGTTGCTCAGCCTCATCTGCCCATGGCACTGCTCGCACAGAGGCACAGAGACTGGGGCTGCTTGCTTGTCTTGCCACCTCAAACTTCAAATGTAGCTTTGGGTGTCCGTGCAGTGAGCCTCCATCAGCCCTGCTCCCAAGAGGCGAACGTCTGAAGAGAGCTCGCAGGCAGAAAGAGCTAGCCTGGAAAGCTGTTGCTCAGCCTCATCTGCCCATGGCACTGCTCACACAGAGGCACAGAGACTGGGGCTGCTTGCTTGTCTTGCCACCTCAAACTTCAAACGTAGCTTTGGGTTTCTGTGAAGGGGGCCTCCATCAGCCCTGCTCTGAAAATGCGAACGTCTGCAGATAGCTAGCACCAGAAAGAGCTAGCCTGCAAAGCTGTTGCTCAGCCTCATCTGCCCATGGCACTGCTCGCACAGAGGCACAGAGACTGGGGCTGCTTGCTTGTCTTGCCCCCTCAAACTTCAAACGTAGATTTGGGTGTCCATGAAGGAGGCCTCCAGCAGCCCAGCTCTGAAAACGCGAACGTCTGCAGATAGCTCGCAGCCAGAAAGAGCTAGCCTGGAAAGCTGTTGCTCAGCCTCATCTGCCCATGGCACTGCTCGCACAGAGGCACAGAGACTGGGGCTGCTTTCTTGTCTTGCCACCTCAAACTTAAAACGTAGCTTTGGGTGTCTGTGCAGGGGGCCTTCGGCAGGCCTGCTCCGCAAATGGAAACGTCTGCAGATAACTCGGAGGCAGAAAGAGCTAGCCTGGAAAGCTGTTGCTCAGTCTCATCTGCCCATGGCACTGCTCGCACAGAGGCACAGAGTCTGGGGATGCTAGCTTAGCATGTCTCCTCAAACTTCAAACGTATATTTGGGGGTCCTTAGAGTGGCCTCCAGCAGGCCCGCTCCGAAAATGCAAACGTCTGCAGATAGCTCGCAGCCAGAAAGATCTAGCCTGGAAAGCTGTTGCTCAGCCTCATCTGTCCATGGCACTGCTCGCACAGAGGCACAGAGACTGGGGCTGCTTGATTGTCTTGCCTCCTCAAAATTCAAACGCAGCTTTGGGTGTCCGTGAAGGGGGCCTCCGGCAGGCCTGGTCCGACAATGCGAACGTCTGCAGATAGCTAGCACCATAAAGAGCTAGCCTGCAAAGCTGTTGCTCAGCCTCATCTGCCCATGGCACTGCTCGCACAGAGGCACAGAGACTGGGGCTGCTTGCTTGTCTTGCCACCTCAAACTTCAAATGTATCTTTGGGGGTCCGTGCAGTGGGCCCCCGGCAGCCATGCTCCGAAAACGCGAAGGTCTGAAGAGAGCTCGCAGCCAGAAAGAGCTAGCCTGGAAAGCTGTTGCTCAGCCTCATCTGCCCATGGCACTGCTCGCACAGAGGCACAGAGACTGGGGCTGCTTGCTTGTCTTGTTCCCTCAAACTTCAAACGTAGCTTTGGGGGTCTGGGCAGGGGGCCTTCGGCAGGCCTGCTCCGCAAATGGAAACGTCTGCAGAGAACTCGGAGGCAGAAAGAGCTAGCCTGGAAAGCTGTTGCTCAGTCTCATCTGCCCATGGCACTGCTCGCACAGAGGCACAGAGACTGGGGATGCTAGCTTAGCATGTCACCTCAAACTTCAAACGTATATTTGGGGGTCCTTAGAGTGGCCTCCAGCAGGCCCGCTCCGAAAATGCGAACGTCTGAAGAGAGCTCGCAGCCAGAAAGAGCTAGCCTGGAAAGCTGTTGCTCAGCCTCATCTTCCCATGGCACTGCTCGCACAGAGGCACAGAGACTGGGGCTGCTTGCTTGTCTTGCCACCTCAAACTTCAAACGTAGATTTGGGTGTCCATGAAGGCGGACTCCGACAGCCATGCTCCGAAAACGCGAACGTCTGAAGAGAGCTCGCAGGCAGAAAGAGCTAGCCTGGAAAGCTGTTGCTCAGCCTCATCTGCCCATGGCACTGCTCGCACAGAGGCACAGAGACTGGGGCTGCTTGCTTGTTTTGCCACCTCAAACTTCAAATGTAGCTTTGGGTGTCCGTGCAGTGAGCCTCCGGCATCCCTGCTCCCAAAAGGCGAACGTCTGAAGAGAGCTCGCAGGCAGAAAGAGCTAGCCTGGAAAGCTGTTGCTCAGCCTCATCTGCCCATGGCACTGCTCGCACAGAGGCACAGAGACTGGGGCTGCTTGCTTGTCTTGCCACCTCAAACTTCAAATGTAGCTTTGGGTGTCCGTGCAGTGAGCCTCCATCAGCCCTGCTCCCAAGAGGCGAACGTCTGAAGAGAGCTCGCAGGCAGAAAGAGCTAGCCTGGAAAGCTGTTGCTCAGCCTCATCTGCTCATGGCACTGCTCACACAGAGGCACAGAGACTGGGGCTGCTTGCTTGTCTTGCCACCTCAAACTTCAAACGTAGCTTTGGGTTTCTGTGAAGGGGGCCTCCATCAGCCCTGCTCTGAAAATGCGAACGTCTGCAGATAGCTAGCACCAGAAAGAGCTAGCCTGCAAAGCTGTTGCTCAGCCTCATCTGCCCATGGCACTGCTCGCACAGAGGCACAGAGACTGGGGCTGCTTGCTTGTCTTGCCCCCTCAAACTTCAAACGTAGATTTGGGTGTCCATGAAGGAGGCCTCCAGCAGCCCAGCTCTGAAAACGCGAACGTCTGCAGATAGCTCGCAGCCAGAAAGAGCTAGCCTGGAAAGCTGTTGCTCAGCCTCATCTGCCCATGGCACTGCTCGCACAGAGGCACAGAGACTGGGGCTGCTTTCTTGTCTTGCCACCTCAAACTTAAAACGTAGCTTTGGGTGTCTGTGCAGGGGGCTTTCGGCAGGCCTGCTCCGCAAATGGAAACGTCTGCAGATAACTCGGAGGCAGAAAGAGCTAGCCTGGAAAGCTGTTGCTCAGTCTCATCTGCCCATGGCACTGCTCGCACAGAGGCACAGAGACTGGGGATGCTAGCTTAGCATGTCTCCTCAAACTTCAAACGTATATTTGGGGGTCCTTAGAGTGGCCTCCAGCAGGCCCGCTCCGAAAATGCAAACGTCTGCAGATAGCTCGCAGCCAGAAAGATCTAGCCTGGAAAGCTGTTGCTCAGCCTCATCTGTCCATGGCACTGCTCGCACAGAGACACAGAGACTGGGGCTGCTTGATTGTCTTGCCTCCTCAAAATTCAAACGCAGCTTTGGGTGTCCGTGAAGGGGGCCTCCGGCAGGCCTGGTCCGACAATGCGAACGTCTGCAGATAGCTAGCACCATAAAGAGCTAGCCTGCAAAGCTGTTGCTCAGCCTCATCTGCCCATGGCACTGCTCGCACAGAGGCACAGAGACTGGGGCTGCTTGCTTGTCTTGCCACCTCAAACTTCAAATGTATCTTTGGGGGTCCGTGCAGTGGGCCCCCGGCAGCCATGCTCCGAAAACGCGAAGGTCTGAAGAGAGCTCGCAGGCAGAAAGAGCTAGCCTGGAAAGCTGTTGCTCAGCCTCATCTGCCCATGGCACTGCTCGCACAGAGGCACAGAGACTGGGGCTGCTTGCTTGTCTTGTTCCCTCAAACTTCAAACGTAGCTTTGGGGGTCTGGGCAGGGGGCCTTCGGCAGGCCTGCTCCGCAAATGGAAACATCTGCAGATAACTCGGAGGCAGAAAGAGCTAGCCTGGAAAGCTGTTGCTCAGTCTCATCTGCCCATGGCACTGCTCGCACAGAGGCACAGAGACTGGGGATGCTAGCTTAGCATGTCACCTCAAACTTCAAACGTATATTTGGGGGTCCTTAGAGTGGCCTCCAGCAGGCCCGCTCCGAAAATGCGAACGTCTGAAGAGAGCTCGCAGCCAGAAAGAGCTAGCCTGGAAAGCTGTTGCTCAGCCTCATCTTCCCATGGCACTGCTCGCACAGAGGCACAGAGACTGGGGCTGCTTGCTTGTCTTGCCACCTCAAACTTCAAACGTAGATTTGGGTGTCCATGAAGGCGGCCTCCGACAGCCATGCTCCGAAAACGCGAACGTCTGAAGAGAGCTCGCAGCCAGAAAGAGCTAGCCTGGAAAGCTGTTGCTCAGCCTCATCTGCCCATGGCACTGCTCGCACAGAGGCACAGAGACTGGGGCTGCTTGCTTGTTTTGCCACCTCAAACTTCAAATGTAGCTTTGGGTGTCCGTGCAGTGAGCCTCCGGCATCCCTGCTCCCAAAAGGCGAACGTCTGAAGAGAGCTCGCAGGCAGAAAGAGCTAGCCTGGAAAGCTGTTGCTCAGCCTCATCTGCCCATGGCACTGCTCGCACAGAGGCACAGAGACTGGGGCTGCTTGCTTGTCTTGCCACCTCAAACTTCAAATGTAGCTTTGGGTGTCCGTGCAGTGAGCCTCCATCAGCCCTGCTCCCAAGAGGCGAACGTCTGAAGAGAGCTCGCAGGCAGAAAGAGCTAGCCTGGAAAGCTGTTGCTCAGCCTCATCTGCCCATGGCACTGCTCACACAGAGGCACAGAGACTGGGGCTGCTTGCTTGTCTTGCCACCTCAAACTTCAAACGTAGCTTTGGGTTTCTGTGAAGGGGGCCTCCATCAGCCCTGCTCTGAAAATGCGAACGTCTGCAGATAGCTAGCACCAGAAAGAGCTAGCCTGCAAAGCTGTTGCTCAGCCTCATCTGCCCATGACACTGCTCGCACAGAGGCACAGAGACTGGGGCTGCTTGCTTGTCTTGTTCCCTCAAACTTCAAACGTAGCTTTGGGGGTCTGTGCAGGGGCCCTTCGGAAGGCCTCGTCCGAAAATGGCAATGTCTGCAGATAGCTCGCAGGCAGAAAGAGCTAGCCTGGAAAGCTGTTGCTCAGCCTCATCTGCCCATGGCAGTGCTTGCACAGAGGCACAGAGACTGGAGCTGATTTCTTGTCTTGCCACCTCAACCTTCAAACGTATCTTTGGGTGTCCGTGAAGGGGGCCTCTAGCAGCCCTGCTCTGAAAATGCGAACGTCTGCAGATAGCTCGCAGGCAGAAAGAGCTAGCCTGGAAAGTTGTTGCTCAGCCTCATCTGCCCATGGCACTGCTCGCACAGAGGCACAGAGACTGGGGCTGCTTGCTTGTCTTGCCACCTCAAACTTCAAATGTAGCTTTGGGTGTCCGTGCAGTGAGCCTCCGGCAGTCCTGCTCCCAAAAGGCGAACGTCTGAAGAGAGCTCGCAGGCAGAAAGAACTAGCCTGGAAAGCTGTTGCTCAGCCTCATCTGCCCATGGCACTGCTCGCACAGAGGCACAGAGACTGGGGATGCTTGCTTAGCATGTCACCTCAAACTTCAAACGTAGATTTGGGGGTCCTTAGAGTGGACTCCAGCAGGCCCGCTCCGAAAATGCGAACGTCTGCAGATAGCTCGCAGCCAGAAAGAGCTAGCCTGGAAAGCTGTTGCTCAGCCTCATCTGCCCATGGCACTGCTCGCACAGAGGCACAGAGACTGGGGCTGCTTGCTTGTCTTGCCCCCTCAAACTTCAAACGTATCTTAAGTGGTCCGTGTCGCGCGTCTCCGGCAGCTGTGGTCTGAAAATGCGAACGTCTGCAGATAGTTCGCAGGCAGAAAAAACCAGCCTGGAAAGCTGTTGCTCAGCCTCATCTGCCCATGGCACTGCTCGCACAGAGACACAGAGACTGGGGCTGCTTTCTTGTCTTGCCACCTCAAACTTAAAACGTAGCTTTGGGTGTCTGTGCAGGGGGCCTTCGGCAGGCCTGCTCCGCAAATGGAAACGTCTGCAGATAACTCGGAGGCAGAAAGAGCTAGCCTGGAAAGCTGTTGCTCAGTCTCATCTGCCCATGGCACTGCTCGCACAGAGGCACAGAGACTGGGGATGCTAGCTTAGCATGTCTCCTCAAACTTCAAACGTATATTTGGGGGTCCTTAGAGTGGCCTCCAGCAGGCCCGCTCCGAAAATGCAAACGTCTGCAGATAGCTCGCAGCCAGAAAGATCTAGCCTGGAAAGCTGTTGCTCAGCCTCATCTGTCCATGGCACTGCTCGCACAGAGGCACAGAGACTGGGGCTGCTTGATTGTCTTGCCTCCTCAAAATTCAAACGCAGCTTTGGGTGTCCGTGAAGGGGGCCTCCGGCAGGCCTGGTACGACAATGCGAACGTCTGCAGATAGCTAGCACCATAAAGAGCTAGCCTGCAAAGCTGTTGCTCAGCCTCATCTGCCCATGGCACTGCTCGCACAGAGGCACAGAGACTGGGGCTGCTTGCTTGTCTTGCCACCTCAAACTTCAAATGTATCTTTGGGGGTCCGTGCAGTGGGCCCCCGGCAGCCATGCTCCGAAAACGCGAAGGTCTGAAGAGAGCTCGCAGCCAGAAAGAGCTAGCCTGGAAAGCTGTTGCTCAGCCTCATCTGCCCATGGCACTGCTCGCACAGAGGCACAGAGACTGGGGCTGCTTGCTTGTCTTGTTCCCTCAAACTTCAAACGTAGCTTTGGGGGTCTGGGCAGGGGGCCTTCGGCAGGCCTGCTCCGCAAATGGAAACGTCTGCAGATAACTCGGAGGCAGAAAGAGCTAGCCTGGAAAGCTGTTGCTCAGTCTCATCTGCCCATGGCACTGCTCGCACAGAGGCACAGAGACTGGGGATGCTAGCTTAGCATGTCACCTCAAACTTCAAACGTATATTTGGGGGTCCTTAGAGTGGCCTCCAGCAGGCCCGCTCCGAAAATGCGAACGTCTGAAGAGAGCTCGCAGCCAGAAAGAGCTAGCCTGGAAAGCTGTTGCTCAGCCTCATCTTCCCATGGCACTGCTCGCACAGAGGCACAGAGACTGGGGCTGCTTGCTTGTCTTGCCACCTCAAACTTCAAACGTAGATTTGGGTGTCCATGAAGGCGGCCTCCGACAGCCATGCTCCGAAAACGCGAACGTCTGAAGAGAGCTCGCAGCCAGAAAGAGCTAGCCTGGAAAGCTGTTGCTCAGCCTCATCTGCCCATGGCACTGCTCGCACAGAGGCACAGAGACTGGGGCTGCTTGCTTGTTTTGCCACCTCAAACTTCAAATGTAGCTTTGGGTGTCCGTGCAGTGAGCCTCCGGCATCCCTGCTCCCAAAAGGCGAACGTCTGAAGAGAGCTCGCAGGCAGAAAGAGCTAGCCTGGAAAGCTGTTGCTCAGCCTCATCTGCCCATGGCACTGCTCGCACAGAGGCACAGAGACTGGGGCTGCTTGCTTGTCTTGCCACCTCAAACTTCAAATGTAGCTTTGGGTGTCCGTGCAGTGAGCCTCCATCAGCCCTGCTCCCAAGAGGCGAACGTCTGAAGAGAGCTCGCAGGCAGAAAGAGCTAGCCTGGAAAGCTGTTGCTCAGCCTCATCTGCCCATGGCACTGCTCACACAGAGGCACAGAGACTGGGGCTGCTTGCTTGTCTTGCCACCTCAAACTTCAAACGTAGCTTTGGGTTTCTGTGAAGGGGGCCTCCATCAGCCCTGCTCTGAAAATGCGAACGTCTGCAGATAGCTAGCACCAGAAAGAGCTAGCCTGCAAAGCTGTTGCTCAGCCTCATCTGCCCATGACACTGCTCGCACAGAGGCACAGAGACTGGGGCTGCTTGCTTGTATTGTTCCCTCAAACTTCAAACGTAGCTTTGGGGGTCTGTGCAGGGGCCCTTCGGAAGGCCTCGTCCGAAAATGGCAATGTCTGCAGATAGCTCGCAGGCAGAAAGAGCTAGCCTGGAAAGCTGTTGCTCAGCCTCATCTGCCCATGGCAGTGCTTGCACAGAGGCACAGAGACTGGAGCTGATTGCTTGTCTTGCCACCTCAACCTTCAAACGTATCTTTGGGTGTCCGTGAAGGGGGCCTCTAGCAGCCCTGCTCTGAAAATGCGAACGTCTGCAGATAGCTCGCAGGCAGAAAGAGCTAGCCTGGAAAGTTGTTGCTCAGCCTCATCTGCCCATGGCACTGCTCGCACAGAGGCACAGAGACTGGGGCTGCTTGCTTGTCTTGCCACCTCAAACTTCAAATGTAGCTTTGCGTGTCCGTGCAGTGAGCCTCCGGCAGTCCTGCTCCCAAAAGGCGAACGTCTGAAGAGAGCTCGCAGGCAGAAAGAACTAGCCTGGAAAGCTGTTGCTCAGCCTCATCTGCCCATGGCACTGCTCGCACAGAGGCACAGAGACTGGGGATGCTTGCTTAGCATGTCACCTCAAACTTCAAACGTAGATTTGGGGGTCCTTAGAGTGGCCTCCAGCAGGCCCGCTCCGAAAATGCGAACGTCTGCAGATAGCTCGCAGCCAGAAAGAGCTAGCCTGGAAAGCTGTTGCTCAGCCTCATCTGCCCATGGCACTGCTCGCACAGAGGCACAGAGACTGGGGCTGCTTGCTTGTCTTGCCCCCTCAAACTTCAAACGTATCTTAAGTGGTCCGTGTCGCGCGTCTCCGGCAGCTGTGGTCTGAAAATGCGAACGTCTGCAGATAGTTCGCAGGCAGAAAAAACCAGCCTGGAAAGCTGTTGCTCAGCCTCATCTGCCCATGGCACTGCTCGCACAGAGGCACAGAGACTGGGGCTGCTTGCTTGTCTTGCCACCTCAAACTTCAAACGTAGATTTGGGTGTCCATGAAGGAGGCCTCCAGCAGCCCAGCTCTGAAAACGCGAACGTCTGCAGATAGCTCGCAGCCAGAAAGAGCTAGCCTGGAAAGCTGTTGCTCAGCCTCATCTGCCCATGGCACTGCTCGCACAGAGGCACAGAGACTGGGGCTGCTTTCTTGTCTTGCCACCTCAAACTTAAAACGTAGCTTTGGGTGTCTGTGCAGGGGGCCTTCGGCAGGCCTGCTCCGCAAATGGAAACGTCTGCAGATAACTCGGAGGCAGAAAGAGCTAGCCTGGAAAGCTGTTGCTCAGTCTCATCTGCCCATGGCACTGCTCGCACAGAGGCACAGAGACTGGGGATGCTAGCTTAGCATGTCTCCTCAAACTTCAAACGTATATTTGGGGGTCCTTAGAGTGGCCTCCAGCAGGCCCGCTCCGAAAATGCAAACGTCTGCAGATAGCTCGCAGCCAGAAAGATCTAGCCTGGAAAGCTGTTGCTCAGCCTCATCTGTCCATGGCACTGCTCGCACAGAGGCACAGAGACTGGGGCTGCTTGATTGTCTTGCCTCCTCAAAATTCAAACGCAGCTTTGGGTGTCCGTGAAGGGGGCCTCCGGCAGGCCTGGTTCGACAATGCGAACGTCTGCAGATAGCTAGCACCATAAAGAGCTAGCCTGCAAAGCTGTTGCTCAGCCTCATCTGCCCATGGCACTGCTCGCACAGAGGCACAGAGACTGGGGCTGCTTGCTTGTCTTGCCACCTGAAACTTCAAATGTATCTTTGGGGGTCCGTGCAGTGGGCCCCCGGCAGCCATGCTCCGAAAACGCGAAGGTCTGAAGAGAGCTCGCAGCCAGAAAGAGCTAGCCTGGAAAGCTGTTGCTCAGCCTCATCTGCCCATGGCACTGCTCGCACAGAGGCACAGAGACTGGGGCTGCTTGCTTGTCTTGTTCCCTCAAACTTCAAACGTAGCTTTGGGGGTCTGGGCAGGGGGCCTTCGGCAGGCCTGCTCCGCAAATGGAAACGTCTGCAGATAACTCGGAGGCAGAAAGAGCTAGCCTGGAAAGCTGTTGCTCAGTCTCATCTGCCCATGGCACTGCTCGCACAGAGGCACAGAGACTGGGGATGCTAGCTTAGCATGTCACCTCAAACTTCAAAAGTATATTTGGGGGTCCTTAGAGTGGCCTCCAGCAGGCCCGCTCCGAAAATGCGAACGTCTGAAGAGAGCTCGCAGCCAGAAAGAGCTAGCCTGGAAAGCTGTTGCTCAGCCTCATCTGTCCATGGCACTGCTCGCACAGAGGCACAGAGACTGGGGCTGCTTGCTTGTCTTGCCACCTCAAACTTCAAACGTAGATTTGGGTGTCCATGAAGGCGGCCTCCGACAGCCATGCTCCGAAAAAGCGAACGTCTGAAGAGAGCTCGCAGCCAGAAAGATCTAGCCTGGAAAGCTGTTGCTCAGCCTCATCTGTCCATGGCACTGCTCGCACAGAGGCACAGAGACTGGGGCTGCTTGATTGTCTTGCCTCCTCAAAATTCAAACGCAGCTTTGGGTGTCCGTGAAGGGGGCCTCCGGCAGGCCTGGTCCGACAATGCGAACGTCTGCAGATAGCTAGCACCATAAAGAGCTAGCCTGCAAAGCTGTTGCTCAGCCTCATCTGCCCATGGCACTGCTCGCACAGAGGCACAGAGACTGGGGCTGCTTGCTTGTCTTGCCACCTGAAACTTCAAATGTATCTTTGGGGGTCCGTGCACTGGGCCCCCGGCAGCCATGCTCCGAAAACGCGAAGGTCTGAAGAGAGCTCGCAGCCAGAAAGAGCTAGCCTGGAAAGCTGTTGCTCAGCCTCATCTGCCCATGGCACTGCTCGCACAGAGGCACAGAGACTGGGGCTGCTTGCTTGTCTTGTTCCCTCAAACTTCAAACGTAGCTTTGGGGGTCTGGGCAGGGGGCCTTCGGCAGTCCTGCTCCGCAAATGGAAACGTCTGCAGATAACTCGGAGGCAGAAAGAGCTAGCCTGGAAAGCTGTTGCTCAGTCTCATCTGCCCATGGCACTGCTCGCACAGAGGCACAGAGACTGGGGATGCTAGCTTAGCATGTCACCTCAAACTTCAAACGTATATTTGGGGGTCCTTAGAGTGGCCTCCAGCAGGCCCGCTCCGAAAATGCGAACGTCTGAAGAGAGCTCGCAGCCAGAAAGAGCTAGCCTGGAAAGCTGTTGCTCAGCCTCATCTTCCCATGGCACTGCTCGCACAGAGGCACAGAGACTGGGGCTGCTTGCTTGTCTTGCCACCTCAAACTTCAAACGTAGATTTGGGTGTCCATGAAGGCGGCCTCCGACAGCCATGCTCCGAAAACGCGAACGTCTGAAGAGAGCTCGCAGCCAGAAAGAGCTAGCCTGGAAAGCTGTTGCTCAGCCTCATCTGCCCATGGCACTGCTCGCACAGAGGCACAGAGACTGGGGCTGCTTGCTTGTTTTGCCACCTCAAACTTCAAATGTAGCTTTGGGTGTCCGTGCAGTGAGCCTCCGGCATCCCTGCTCCCAAAAGGCGAACGTCTGAAGAGAGCTCGCAGGCAGAAAGAGCTAGCCTGGAAAGCTGTTGCTCAGCCTCATCTGCCCATGGCACTGCTCGCACAGAGGCACAGAGACTGGGGCTGCTTGCTTGTCTTGCCACCTCAAACTTCAAATGTAGCTTTGGGTGTCCGTGCAGTGAGCCTCCATCAGCCCTGCTCCCAAGAGGCGAACGTCTGAAGAGAGCTCGCAGGCAGAAAGAGCTAGCCTGGAAAGCTGTTGCTCAGCCTCATCTGCCCATGGCACTGCTCACACAGAGGCACAGAGACTGGGGCTGCTTGCTTGTCTTGCCACCTCAAACTTCAAACGTAGCTTTGGGTTTCTGTGAAGGGGGCCTCCAGCAGCCCTGCTCTGAAAATGCGAACGTCTGCAGATAGCTAGCACCAGAAAGAGCTAGCCTGCAAAGCTGTTGCTCAGCCTCATCTGCCCATGACACTGCTCGCACAGAGGCACAGAGACTGGGGCTGCTTGCTTGTCTTGTTCCCTCAAACTTCAAACGTAGCTTTGGGGGTCTGTGCAGGGGGCCTTCGGAAGGCCTCGTCCGAAAATGGCAATGTCTGCAGATAGCTCGCAGGCAGAAAGAGCTAGCCTGGAAAGCTGTTGCTCAGCCTCATCTGCCCATGGCAGTGCTTGCACAGAGGCACAGAGACTGGAGCTGATTGCTTGTCTTGCCACCTCAACCTTCAAACGTATCTTTGGGTGTCCGTGAAGGGGGCCTCTAGCAGCCCTGCTCTGAAAATGCGAACGTCTGCAGATAGCTCGCAGGCAGAAAGAGCTAGCCTGGAAAGTTGTTGCTCAGCCTCATCTGCCCATGGCACTGCTCGTACAGAGGCACAGAGACTGGGGCTGCTTGCTTGTCTTGCCACCTCAAACTTCAAATGTAGCTTTGGGTGTCCGTGCAGTGAGCCTCCGGCAGTCCTGCTCCCAAAAGGCGAACGTCTGAAGAGAGCTCGCAGGCAGAAAGAACTAGCCTGGAAAGCTGTTGCTCAGCCTCATCTGCCCATGGCACTGCTCGCACAGAGGCACAGAGACTGGGGATGCTTGCTTAGCATGTCACCTCAAACTTCAAACGTAGATTTGGGGGTCCTTAGAGTGGCCTCCAGCAGGCCCGCTCCGAAAATGCGAACGTCTGCAGATAGCTCGCAGCCAGAAAGAGCTAGCCTGGAAAGCTGTTGCTCAGCCTCATCTGCCCATGGCACTGCTCGCACAGAGGCACAGAGACTGGGGCTGCTTGCTTGTCTTGCCCCCTCAAACTTCAAACGTATCTTAAGTGGTCCGTGTCGCGCGTCTCCGGCAGCTGTGGTCTGAAAATGCGAACGTCTGCAGATAGTTCGCAGGCAGAAAAAACCAGCCTGGAAAGCTGTTGCTCAGCCTCATCTGCCCATGGCACTGCTCGCACAGAGGCACAGAGACTGGGGCTGCTTGCTTGTCTTGCCACCTCAAACTTCAAACGTAGATTTGGGTGTCCATGAAGGAGGCCTCCAGCAGCCCAGCTCTGAAAACGCGAACGTCTGCAGATAGCTCGCAGCCAGAAAGAGCTAGCCTGGAAAGCTGTTGCTCAGCCTCATCTGCCCATGGCACTGCTCGCACAGAGGCACAGAGACTGGGGCTGCTTTCTTGTCTTGCCACCTCAAACTTAAAACGTAGCTTTGGGTGTCTGTGCAGGGGGCCTTCGGCAGGCCTGCTCCTCAAATGGAAACGTCTGCAGATAACTCGGAGGCAGAAAGAGCTAGCCTGGAAAGCTGTTGCTCAGTCTCATCTGCCCATGGCACTGCTCGCACAGAGGCACAGAGACTGGGGATGCTAGCTTAGCATGTCTCCTCAAACTTCAAACGTATATTTGGGGGTCCTTAGAGTGGCCTCCAGCAGGCCCGCTCCGAAAATGCAAACGTCTGCAGATAGCTCGCAGCCAGAAAGATCTAGCCTGGAAAGCTGTTGCTCAGCCTCATCTGTCCATGGCACTGCTCGCACAGAGGCACAGAGACTGGGGCTGCTTGATTGTCTTGCCTCCTCAAAATTCAAACGCAGCTTTGGGTGTCCGTGAAGGGGGCCTCCGGCAGGCCTGGTCCGACAATGCGAACGTCTGCAGATAGCTAGCACCATAAAGAGCTAGCCTGCAAAGCTGTTGCTCAGCCTCATCTGCCCATGGCACTGCTCGCACAGAGGCACAGAGACTGGGGCTGCTTGCTTGTCTTGCCACCTGAAACTTCAAATGTATCTTTGGGGGTCCGTGCAGTGGGCCCCCGGCAGCCATGCTCCGAAAACGCGAAGGTCTGAAGAGAGCTCGCAGCCAGAAAGAGCTAGCCTGGAAAGCTGTTGCTCAGCCTCATCTGCCCATGGCACTGCTCGCACAGAGGCACAGAGACTGGGGCTGCTTGCTTGTCTTGTTCCCTCAAACTTCAAACGTAGTTTTGGGGGTCTGGGCAGGGGGCCTTCGGCAGGCCTGCTCCGCAAATGGAAACGTCTGCAGATAACTCGGAGGCAGAAAGAGCTAGCCTGGAAAGCTGTTGCTCAGTCTCATCTGCCCATGGCACTGCTCGCACAGAGGCACAGAGACTGGGGATGCTAGCTTAGCATGTCACCTCAAACTTCAAACGTATATTTGGGGGTCCTTAGAGTGGCCTCCAGCAGGCCCGCTCCGAAAATGCGAACGTCTGAAGAGAGCTCGCAGCCAGAAAGAGCTAGCCTGGAAAGCTGTTGCTCAGCCTCATCTTCCCATGGCACTGCTCGCACAGAGGCACAGAGACTGGGGCTGCTTGCTTGTCTTGCCACCTCAAACTTCAAACGTAGATTTGGGTGTCCATGAAGGCGGCCTCCGACAGCCATGCTCCGAAAAAGCGAACGTCTGAAGAGAGCTCGCAGCCAGAAAGAGCTAGCCTGGAAAGCTGTTGCTCAGCCTCATCTGCCCATGGCACTGCTCGCACAGAGGCACAGAGACTGGGGCTGCTTGCTTGTTTTGCCACCTCAAACTTCAAATGTAGCTTTGGGTGTCCGTGCAGTGAGCCTCCGGCATCCCTGCTCCCAAAAGGCGAACGTCTGAAGAGAGCTCGCAGGCAGAAAGAGCTAGCCTGGAAAGCTGTTGCTCAGCCTCATCTGCCCATGGCACTGCTCGCACAGAGGCACAGAGACTGGGGCTGCTTGCTTGTCTTGCCACCTCAAACTTCAAATGTAGCTTTGGGTGTCCGTGCAGTGAGCCTCCATCAGCCCTGCTCCCAAGAGGCGAACGTCTGAAGAGAGCTCGCAGGCAGAAAGAGCTAGCCTGGAAAGCTGTTGCTCAGCCTCATCTGCCCATGGCACTGCTCACACAGAGGCACAGAGACTGGGGCTGCTTGCTTGTCTTGCCACCTCAAACTTCAAACGTAGCTTTGGGTTTCTGTGAAGGGGGCCTCCATCAGCCCTGCTCTGAAAATGCGAACGTCTGCAGATAGCTAGCACCAGAAAGAGCTAGCCTGCAAAGCTGTTGCTCAGCCTCATCTGCCCATGACACTGCTCGCACAGAGGCACAGAGACTGGGGCTGCTTGCTTGTCTTGTTCCCTCAAACTTCAAACGTAGCTTTGGGGGTCTGTGCAGGGGGCCTTCGGAAGGCCTCGTCCGAAAATGGCAATGTCTGCAGATAGCTCGCAGCCAGAAAGAGCTAGCCTGGAAAGCTGTTGCTCAGCCTCATCTGCCCATGGCACTGCTTGCACAGAGGCACAGAGACTGGAGCTGCTTGCTTGTCTTGCCACCTCAACCTTAAAACGTATCTTTGGGTGTCCGTGAAGGGGGCCTCTAGCAGCCCTGCTCTAAAAATGCGAATGTCTGCAGATAGCTCGCAGGCAGAAAGAGCTAGCCTGGAAAGTTGTTGCTCAGCCTCATCTGCCCATGGCACTGCTCGCACAGAGGCACAGAGACTGGGGCTGCTTGCTTGTCTTGCCACCTCAAACTTCAAATGTAGCTTTGGGTGTCCGTGCAGTGAGCCTCCGGCAGTCCTGCTCCCAAAAGGCGAACGTCTGAAGAGAGCTCGCAGGCAGAAAGAACTAGCCTGGAAAGCTGTTGCTCAGCCTCATCTGCCCATGGCACTGCTTGCACAGAGGCACAGAGACTGGGGATGCTTGCTTAGCATGTCACCTCAAACTTCAAACGTAGATTTGGGGGTCCTTAGAGTGGCCTCCAGCAGGCCCGCTCCGAAAATGCGAACGTCTGCAGATAGCTCGCAGCCAGAAAGAGCTAGCCTGGAAAGCTGCTGCTCAGCCTCATCTTCCCATGGCACTGCTCGCACAGAGGCACAGAGACTGGGGCTGCTTGCTTGTCTTGCCCCCTCAAACTTCTAACGTATCTTAAGTGGTCCGTGTCGCGCGTCTCCGGCAGCTGTGGTCTGAAAATGCGAACGTCTGCAGATAACTCGGAGGCAGAAATAGCTAGCCTGGAAAGCTGTTGCTCAGCCTCATCTGCCCATGGCACTGCTCGCACAGAGGCACAGAGACTGGGGCTGCTTGCTTGTCTTGCCACCTCAAACTTCAAACGTAGATTTGGGTGTCCATGAAGGCGGCCTCCGACAGCCCTGCTCCCAAAAGGCGAACGTCTGCAGATAGCTCGCAGCCAGAAAGAGCTAGCCTGGAAAGCTGTTGCTCAGCCTCATCTGCCCATGGCACTGCTCGCACAGAGGCACAGAGACTGGGGATGCTAGCTTAGCATGTCTCCTCAAACTTCAAACGTAGATTTGGGGGTCCTTAGAGTGGCCTCCAGCAGGCCCGCTCCGAAAATGCGAACGTCTGCAGATAGCTCGCAGCCAGAAAGAGCTAGCCTGGAAAGCTGTTGCTCAGCCTCATCTGCCCATGGCACTGCTCGCACAGAGGCACAGAGACTGGGGCTGCTTGATTGTCTTGCCTCCTCAAAATTCAAACGTAGCTTTGGGTGTCCGTGAAGGGGGCCTCCGGCAGGCCTGGTCCGACAATGCGAACGTCTGCAGATAGCTAGCACCATAAAGAGCTAGCCTGCAAAGCTGTTGCTCAGCCTCATCTGCCCATGGCACTGCTCGCACAGAGGCACAGAGACTGGGGCTGCTTGCTTGTCTTGCCACCTCAAACTTCAAATGTATCTTTGGGGGTCCGTGCAGTGGGCCCCCGGCAGCCATGCTCCGAAAACGCGAAGGTCTGAAGAGAGCTCGCAGCCAGAAAGAGCTAGCCTGGAAAGCTGTTGCTCAGCCTCATCTGCCCATGGCACTGCTCGCACAGAGGCACAGAGACTGGGGCTGCTTTCTTGTCTTGCCACCTCAAACTTCAAACGTAGATTTGGGTGTCCATGAAGGCGGCCTCCGACAGCCCTGCTCCCAAAAGGCGAACGTCTGCAGATAGCTCGCAGCCAGAAAGAGCTAGCCTGGAAAGCTGTTGCTCAGTCTCATCTGCCCATGGCACTGCTCGCACAGAGGCACAGAGACTGGGGATGCTAGCTTAGCATGTCTCCTCAAACTTCAAACGTAGATTTGGGGGTCCTTAGAGTGGCCTCCAGCAGGCCCGCTCCGAAAATGCGAACGTCTGCAGATAGCTCGCAGCCAGAAAGAGCTAGCCTGGAAAGCTGTTGCTCAGCCTCATCTGCCCATGGCACTGCTCGCACAGAGGCACAGAGACTGGGGCTGCTTGATTGTCTTGCCTCCTCAAAATTCAAACGTAGCTTTGGGTGTCCGTGAAGGGGGGCTCCGGCAGGCCTGGTCCGACAATGCGAACGTCTGCAGATAGCTAGCACCATAAAGAGCTAGCCTGCAAAGCTGTTGCTCAGCCTCATCTGCCCATGGCACTGCTCGCACAGAGGCACAGAGACTGGGGCTGCTTGCTTGTCTTGCCACCTCAAACTTCAAATGTATCTTTGGGGGTCCGTGCAGTGGGCCCCCGGCAGCCATGCTCCGAAAACGCGAAGGTCTGAAGAGAGCTCGCAGCCAGAAAGAGCTAGCCTGGAAAGCTGTTGCTCAGCCTCATCTGCCCATGGCACTGCTCGCACAGAGGCACAGAGACTGGGGCTGCTTGCTTGTCTTGTTCCCTCAAACTTCAAACGTAGCTTTGGGGGTCTGTGCAGGGGGCCTTCGGCAGGCCTGCTCCGCAAACGCGAAGGTCTGAAGAGAGCTCGCAGCCAGAAAGAGCTAGCCTGGAAAGCTGTTGCTCAGTCTCATCTGCCCATGGCACTGCTCGCACAGAGGCACAGAGACTGGGGATGCTTGCTTAGCATGTCACCTCAAACTTCAAACGTATATTTGGGGGTCCTTAGAGTGGCCTCCAGCAGGCCCGCTCCGAAAATGCGAACGTCTGAAGAGAGCTCGCAGCCAGAAAGAGCTAGCCTGGAAAGCTGTTGCTCAGCCTCATCTTCCCATGGCACTGCTCGCACAGAGGCACAGAGACTGGGGCTGCTTGCTTGTCTTGTCACCTCAAACTTCAAACGTAGATTTGGGTGTCCATGAAGGCGGCCTCCGACCGCCATGCTCCGAAAACGCGAACGTCTGAAGAGAGCTCGCAGCCAGAAAGAGCTAGCCTGGAAAGCTGTTGCTCAGCCTCATCTGCCCATGGCACTGCTCGCACAGAGGCACAGAGACTGGGGCTGCTTGCTTGTTTTGCCACCTCAAACTTCAAATGTAGCTTTGGGGATCCGTGCAGTGAGCCTCCGGCATCCCTGCTCCCAAAAGGAGAACGTCTGCAGATAGCTAGCACCAGAAAGAGCTAGCCTGCAAAGCTGTTGCTCAGCCTCATCTGCCCATGGCACTGCTCGCACAGAGGCACAGAGACTGGGGCTGCTTGCTTGTCTTGCCACCTCAAACTTCAAATGTATCTTTGGGGGTCCGTGCAGTGGGCCCCCGGCAGCCATGCTCCGAAAACACGAACGTCTGAAGAGAGCTCGCAGCCAGAAAGAGCTAGCCTGGAAATCTGTTGCTCAGCCTCATCTGCCCATGGCACTGCTCGCACAGAGGCACAGAGACTGGGGCTGCTTGCTTGTCTTGTTCCCTCAAACTTCAAATGTAGCTTTGGGGGTCTGTGCAGGGGGCCTTCGGAAGGCCTCGTCCGAAAATGGGAATGTCTGCAGATAGCTCGCAGGCAGAAAGAGCTAGCCTGGAAAGCTGTTGCTCAGCCTCATCTGCCCATGGCACTGCTTGCACAGAGGCACAGAGACTGGAGCTGATTGCTTGTCTTTCCACCTCAACCTTCAAACGTATCTTTGGGTGTCCGTGAAGGGGGCCTCTAGCAGCCCTGCTCTGAAAATGCGAACGTCTGCAGATAGCTCGCAGGCAGAAAGAGCTAGCCTGGAAAGCTGTTGCTCAGCCTCATCTGCCCATGGCACTGCTCGCACAGAGGCACAGAGACTGGGGCTGCTTGCTTGTCTTGCCACCTCAAACTTCAAATGTAGCTTTGGGTGTCCGTGCAGTGAGCCTCCGGCAGTCCTGCTCCCAAAAGGCGAACGTCTGAAGAGAGCTCGCAGGCAGAAAGAACTAGCCTGGAAAGCTGTTGCTCAGCCTCATCTGCCCATGGCACTGCTCGCACAGAGGCACAGAGACTGGGGATGCTTGCTTAGCATGTCACCTGAAACTTCAAACGTAGATTTGGGGGTCCTTAGAGTGGCCTCCAGCAGGCCCGCTCCGAAAATGCGAACGTCTGCAGATAGCTCGCAGCCAGAAAGAGCTAGCCTGGAAAGCTGTTGCTCAGCCTCATCTGCCCATGGCACTGCTCGCACAGAGGCACAGAGACTGGGGCTGCTTGCTTGTCTTGCCCCCTCAAACTTCTAACGTATCTTAAGTGGTCCGTGTCGCGCGTCTCCGGCAGCTATGGTCTGAAAATGCGAACGTCTGCAGATAGTTCGCAGGCAGAAAAAACCAGCCTGGAAAGCTGTTGCTCAGCCTCATCTGCCCATGGCACTGCTCGCACAGAGGCACAGAGACTGGGGCTGCTTGCTTGTCTTGCCCCCTCAAACTTCAAACGTAGATTTGGGTGTCCATGAAGGCGGCCTCCGACAGCCCTGCTCCCAAAAGGCGAACGTCTGCAGATAGCTCGCAGCCAGAAAGAGCTAGCCTGGAAAGCTGTTGCTCAGCCTCATCTGCCCATGGCATTGCTCGCACAGAGGCACAGAGACTGGGGCTGCTTTCTTGTCTTGCCACCTCAAACTTAAAACGTAGCTTTGGGTGTCTGTGCAGGGGGCCTTCGGCAGACCTGCTCCGCAAATGGAAACGTCTGCAGATAACTCGGAGGCAGAAAGAGCTAGCCTGGAAAGCTGTTGCTCAGTCTCATCTGCCCATGGCACTGCTCGCACAGAGGCACAGAGACTGGGGATGCTAGCTTAGCATGTCTCCTCAAACTTCAAACGTAGATTTGGGGGTCCTTAGAGTGGCCTCCAGCAGGCCCGCTCCGAAAATGCGAACGTCTGCAGATAGCTCGCAGCCAGAAAGAGCTAGCCTGGAAAGCTGTTGCTCAGCCTCATCTGCCCATGGCACTGCTCGCACAGAGGCACAGAGACTGGGGCTGCTTGATTGTCTTGCCTCCTCAAAATTCAAACGTAGCTTTGGGTGTCATGAAGGGGGCCTCCGGAAGGCCTGGTCCGACAATGCGAACGTCTGCAGATAGCTCGCAGCCAGAAAGAGCTAGCCTGGAAAGCTGTTGCTCAGCCTCATCTGCCCATGGCACTGCTCGCACAGAGGCACAGAGACTGGGGCTGCTTGCTTGTCTTGTTCCCTCAAACTTCAAACGTAGCTTTGGGGGTCTGGGCAGGGGGCCTTCGGCAGGCCTGCTCCGCAAATGGAAACGTCTGCAGATAACTCGGAGGCAGAAAGAGCTGGCCTGGAAAGCTGTTGCTCAGCCTCATCTGCCCATGGCACTGCTCGCACAGAGGCACAGAGACTGGGGATGCTTGCTTAGCATGTCACCTCAAACTTCAAACGTATATTTGGGGGTCCTTAGAGTGGCCTCCAGCAGGCCCGCTCCGAAAATGCGAACGTCTGAAGAGAGCTCGCAGCCAGAAAGAGCTAGCCTGGAAAGCTGTTGCTCAGCCTCATCTTCCCATGGCACTGCTCGCACAGAGGCACAGAGACTGGGGCTGCTTGCTTGTCTTGCCACCTCAAACTTCAAACGTAGATTTGGGTGTCCATGAAGGCGGCCTCCGACAGCCATGCTCCGAAAACGCGAACGTCTGAAGAGAGCTCGCAGCCAGAAAGAGCTAGCCTGGAAAGCTGTTGCTCAGCCTCATCTGCCCATGGCACTGCTCGCACAGAGGCACAGAGACTGGGGCTGCTTGCTTGTTTTGCCACCTCAAACTTCAAATGTAGCTTTGGGGGTCCGTGCAGTGAGCCTCCGGCATCCCTGCTCCCAAAAGGAGAACGTCTGCAGATAGCTAGCACCAGAAAGAGCTAGCCTGCAAAGCTGTTGCTCAGCCTCATCTGCCCATGGCACTGCTCGCACAGAGGCACAGAGACTGGGGCTGCTTGCTTGTCTTGCCACCTCAAACTTCAAATGTATCTTTGGGGGTCCGTGCAGTGGGCCCCCGGCAGCCATGCTCCGAAAACACGAACGTCTGAAGAGAGCTCGCAGCCAGAAAGAGCTAGCCTGGAAATCTGTTGCTCAGCCTCATCTGCCCATGGCACTGCTCGCACAGAGGCACAGAGACTGGGGCTGCTTGCTTGTCTTGTTCCCTCAAACTTCAAACGTAGCTTTGGGGGTCTGTGCAGGGGGCCTTCGGAAGGCCTCGTCCGAAAATGGCAATGTCTGCAGATAGCTCGCAGGCAGAAAGAGCTAGCCTGGAAAGCTGTTGCTCAGCCTCATCTGCCCATGGCACTGCTTGCACAGAGGCACAGAGACTGGAGCTGCTTGCTTGTCTTGCCACCTCAACCTTCAAACGTATCTTTGGGTGTCCGTGAAGGGGACCTCTAGCAGCCCTGCTCTGAAAATGCGAACGTCTGCAGATAGCTCGCAGGCAGAAAGAGCTAGCCTGGAAAGTTGTTGCTCAGCCTCATCTGCCCATGGCACTGCTCGCACAGAGGCACAGAGACTGGGGCTGCTTGCTTGTCTTGCCACCTCAAACTTCAAATGTAGCTTTGGGTGTCCGTGCAGTGAGCCTCCGGCAGTCCTGCTCCCAAAAGGCGAACGTGTGAAGAGAGCTCGCAGGCAGAAAGAACTAGCCTGGAAAGCTGTTGCTCAGCCTCATCTGCCCATGGCACTGCTCGCACAGAGGCACAGAGACTGGGGATGCTTGCTTAGCATGTCACCTCAAACTTCAAACGTAGATTTGGGGGTCCTTAGAGTGGCCTCCAGCAGGCCCGCTCCGAAAATGCGAACGTCTGCAGATAGCTCGCAGCCAGAAAGAGCTAGCCTGGAAAGCTGTTGCTCAGCCTCATCTGCCCATGGCACTGCTCGCACAGAGGCACAGAGACTGGGGCTGCTTGCTTGTCTTGCCCCCTCAAACTTCTAACGTATCTTAAGTGGTCCGTGTCGCGCGTCTCCGGCAGCTGTGGTCTGAAAATGCGAACGTCTGCAGATAGTTCGCAGGCAGAAAAAACCAGCCTGGAAAGCTGTTGCTCAGCCTCATCTGCCCATGGCACTGCTCGCACAGAGGCACAGAGACTGGGGCTGCTTGCTTGTCTTGCCACTTCAAACTTCAAACGTAGATTTGGGTGTCCATGAAGGCGGCCTCCGACAGCCCTGCTCCCAAAAGGCGAACGTCTGCAGATAGCTCGCAGCCAGAAAGAGCTAGCCTGGAAAGCTGTTGCTCAGCCTCATCTGCCCATGGCATTGCTCGCACAGAGGCACAGAGACTGGGGCTGCTTTCTTGTCTTGCCACCTCAAACTTAAAACGTAGCTTTGGGTGTCTGTGCAGGGGGCCTTCGGCAGACCTGCTCCGCAAATGGAAACGTCTGCAGATAACTCGGAGGCAGAAAGAGCTAGCCTGGAAAGCTGTTGCTCAGTCTCATCTGCCCATGGCACTGCTCGCACAGAGGCACAGAGACTGGGGATGCTAGCTTAGCATGTCTCCTCAAACTTCAAACGTAGATTTGGGGGTCCTTAGAGTGGCCTCCAGCAGGCCCGCTCCGAAAATGCGAATGTCTGCAGATAGCTCGCAGCCAGAAAGAGCTAGCCTGGAAAGCTGTTGCTCAGCCTCATCTGCCCATGGCACTGCTCGCACAGAGGCACAGAGACTGGGGCTGCTTGATTGTCTTGCCTCCTCAAAATTCAAACGTAGCTTTGGGTGTCCGTGAAGGGGGCCTCCGGCAGGCCTGGTCCGACAATGCGAACGTCTGCAGATAGCTAGCACCATAAAGAGCTAGCCTGGAAAGCTGTTGCTCAGCCTCATCTGCCCATGGCACTGCTCGCACAGAGGCACAGAGACTGGGGCTGCTTGCTTGTCTTGTTCCCTCAAACTTCAAACGTAGCTTTGGGGGTCTGTGCAGGGGGCCTTCGGCAGGCCTGCTCCGCAAATGGAAACGTCTGCAGATAACTCGGAGGCAGAAAGAGCTAGCCTGGAAAGCTGTTGCTCAGCCTCATCTGCCCATGGCACTGCTCGCACAGAGGCACAGAGACTGGGGATGCTTGCTTAGCATGTCACCTCAAACTTCAAACGTATATTTGGGGGTCCTTAGAGTGGCCTCCAGCAGGCCCGCTCCGAAAATGCGAACGTCTGAAGAGAGCTCGCAGCCAGAAAGAGCTAGCCTGGAAAGCTGTTGCTCAGCCTCATCTTCCCATGGCACTGCTCGCACAGAGGCACAGAGACTGGGGCTGCTTGCTTGTCTTGCCACCTCAAACTTCAAACGTAGATTTGGGTGTCCATGAAGGCGGCCTCCGACAGCCATGCTCCGAAAACGCGAACGTCTGAAGAGAGCTCGCAGCCAGAAAGAGCTAGCCTGGAAAGCTGTTGCTCAGCCTCATCTGCCCATGGCACTGCTCGCACAGAGGCACAGAGACTGGGGCTGCTTGCTTGTTTTGCCACCTCAAACTTCAAATGTAGCTTTGGGGGTCCGTGCAGTGAGCCTCCGGCATCCCTGCTCCCAAAAGGAGAACGTCTGCAGATAGCTAGCACCAGAAAGAGCTAGCCTGCAAAGCTGTTGCTCAGCCTCATCTGCCCATGGCACTGCTCGCACAGAGGCACAGAGACTGGGGCTGCTTGCTTGTCTTGCCACCTCAAACTTCAAATGTATCTTTGGGGGTCCGTGCAGTGGGCCCCCGGCAGCCATGCTCCGAAAACACGAACGTCTGAAGAGAGCTCGCAGCCAGAAAGAGCTAGCCTGGAAATCTGTTGCTCAGCCTCATCTGCCCATGGCACTGCTCGCACAGAGGCACAGAGACTGGGGCTGCTTGCTTGTCTTGTTCCCTCAAACTTCAAACGTAGCTTTGGGGGTCTGTGCAGGGGGCCTTCGGAAGGCCTCGTCCGAAAATGGCAATGTCTGCAGATAGCTCGCAGGCAGAAAGAGCTAGCCTGGAAAGCTGTTGCTCAGCCTCATCTGCCCATGGCACTGCTTGCACAGAGGCACAGAGACTGGAGCTGCTTGCTTGTCTTGCCACCTCAACCTTCAAACGTATCTTTGGGTGTCCGTGAAGGGGGCCTCTAGCAGCCCTGCTCTGAAAATGCGAACGTCTGCAGATAGCTCGCAGGCAGAAAGAGCTAGCCTGGAAAGTTGTTGCTCAGCCTCATCTGCCCATGGCACTGCTCGCACAGAGGCACAGAGACTGGGGCTGCTTGCTTGTCTTGCCACCTCAAACTTCAAATGTAGCTTTGGGTGTCCGTGCAGTGAGCCTCCGGCAGTCCTGCTCCCAAAAGGCGAACGTCTGAAGAGAGCTCGCAGGCAGAAAGAACTAGCCTGGAAAGCTGTTGCTCAGCCTCATCTGCCCATGGCACTGCTCGCACAGAGGCACAGAGACTGGGGATGCTTGCTTAGCATGTCACCTCAAACTTCAAACGTAGATTTGGGGGTCCTTAGAGTGGACTCCAGCAGGCCCGCTCCGAAAATGCGAACGTCTGCAGATAGCTCGCAGCCAGAAAGAGCTAGCCTGGAAAGCTGTTGCTCAGCCTCATCTGCCCATGGCACTGCTCGCACAGAGGCACAGAGACTGGGGCTGCTTGCTTGTCTTGCCCCCTCAAACTTCTAACGTATCTTAAGTGGTCCGTGTCGCGCGTCTCCGGCAGCTGTGGTCTGAAAATGCGAACGTCTGCAGATAGTTCGCAGGCAGAAAAAACCAGCCTGGAAAGCTGTTGCTCAGCCTCATCTGCCCATGGCACTGCTCGCACAGAGGCACAGAGACTGGGGCTGCTTGCTTGTCTTGCCACCTCAAACTTCAAACGTAGATTTGGGTGTCCATGAAGGCGGCCTCCGACAGCCCTGCTCCCAAAAGGCGAACGTCTGCAGATAGCTCGCAGCCAGAAAGAGCTAGCCTGGAAAGCTGTTGCTCAGCCTCATCTGCCCATGGCATTGCTCGCACAGAGGCACAGAGACTGGGGCTGCTTTCTTGTTTTGCCACCTCAAACTTAAAACGTAGCTTTGGGTGTCTGTGCAGGGGGCCTTCGGCAGACCTGCTCCGCAAATGGAAACGTCTGCAGATAACTCGGAGGCAGAAAGAGCTAGCCTGGAAAGCTGTTGCTCAGTCTCATCTGCCCATGGCACTGCTCGCACAGAGGCACAGAGACTGGGGATGCTAGCTTAGCATGTCTCCTCAAACTTCAAACGTATATTTGGGGGTCCTTAGAGTGGCCTCCAGCAGGCCCGCTCCGAAAATGCGAACGTCTGCAGATAGCTCGCAGTCAGAAAGAGCTAGCCTGGAAAGCTGTTGCTCAGCCTCATCTGCCCATGGCACTGCTCGCACAGAGGCACAGAGACTGGGGCTGCTTGATTGTCTTGCCTCCTCAAAATTCAAACGTAGCTTTGGGTGTCCGTGAAGGGGGCCTCCGGCAGGCCTGGTCCGACAATGCGAACGTCTGCAGATAGCTAGCACCATAAAGAGCTAGCCTGCAAAGCTGTTGCTCAGCCTCATCTGCCCATGGCACTGCTCGCACAGAGGCACAGAGACTGGGGCTGCTTGCTTGTTTTGCCACCTCAAACTTCAAATGTAGCTTTGGGGGTCCGTGCAGTGAGCCTCCGGCATCCCTGCTCCCAAAAGGAGAACGTCTGCAGATAGCTAGCACCAGAAAGAGCTAGCCTGGAAAGCTGTTGCTCAGCCTCATCTGCCCATGGCACTGCTCACACAGAGGCACAGAGACTGGGGCTGCTTGCTTGTCTTGCCACCTCAAACTTCAAATGTATCTTTGGGGGTCCGTGCAGTGGGCCCCCGGCAGCCATGCTCCGAAAACACGAACGTCTGAAGAGAGCTCGCAGCCAGAAAGAGCTAGCCTGGAAATCTGTTGCTCAGCCTCATCTGCCCATGGCACTGCTCGCACAGAGGCACAGAGACTGGGGCTGCTTGCTTGTCTTGTTCCCTCAAACTTCAAACGTAGCTTTGGGGGTCTGTGCAGGGGGCCTTCGGAAGGCCTCGTCCGAAAATGGCAATGTCTGCAGATAGCTCGCAGGCAGAAAGAGCTAGCCTGGAAAGCTGTTGCTCAGCCTCATCTGCCCATGGCACTGCTTGCACAGAGGCACAGAGACTGGAGCTGCTTGCTTGTCTTGCCACCTCAACCTTCAAACGTATCTTTGGGTGTCCGTGAAGGGGGCCTCTAGCAGCCCTGCTCTGAAAATGCGAACGTCTGCAGATAGCTCGCAGGCAGAAAGAGCTAGCCTGGAAAGTTGTTGCTCAGCCTCATCTGCCCATGGCACTGCTCGCACAGAGGCACAGAGACTGGGGCTGCTTGCTTGTCTTGCCACCTCAAACTTCAAATGTAGCTTTGGGTGTCCGTGCAGTGAGCCTCCGGCAGTCCTGCTCCCAAAAGGCGAACGTCTGAAGAGAGCTCGCAGGCAGAAAGAACTAGCCTGGAAAGCTGTTGCTCAGCCTCATCTGCCCATGGCACTGCTCGCACAGAGGCACAGAGACTGGGGATGCTTGCTTAGCATGTCACCTCAAACTTCAAACGTAGATTTGGGGGTCCTTAGAGTGGCCTCCAGCAGGCCCGCTCCGAAAATGCGAACGTCTGCAGATAGCTCGCAGCCAGAAAGAGCTAGCCTGGAAAGCTGTTGCTCAGCCTCATCTGCCCATGGCACTGCTCGCACAGAGGCACAGAGACTGGGGCTGCTTGCTTGTCTTGCCCCCTCAAACTTCTAACGTATCTTAAGTGGTCCGTGTCGCGCGTCTCCGGCAGCTGTGGTGTGAAAATGCGAACGTCTGCAGATAGTTCGCAGGCAGAAAAAACCAGCCTGGAAAGCTGTTGCTCAGCCTCATCTGCCCATGGCACTGCTCGCACAGAGGCACAGAGACTGGGGCTGCTTGCTTGTCTTGCCACCTCAAACTTCAAACGTAGATTTGGGTGTCCATGAAGGCGGCCTCCGACAGCCCTGCTCCCAAAAGGCGAACGTCTGCAGATAGCTCGCAGCCAGAAAGAGCTAGCCTGGAAAGCTGTTGCTCAGCCTCATCTGCCCATGGCATTGCTCGCACAGAGGCACAGAGACTGGGGCTGCTTTCTTGTTTTGCCACCTCAAACTTAAAACGTAGCTTTGGGTGTCTGTGCAGGGGGCCTTCGGCAGACCTGCTCCGCAAATGGAAACGTCTGCAGATAACTCGGAGGCAGAAAGAGCTAGCCTGGAAAGCTGTTGCTCAGTCTCATCTGCCCATGGCACTGCTCGCACAGAGGCACAGAGACTGGGGATGCTAGCTTAGCATGTCTCCTCAAACTTCAAACGTATATTTGGGGGTCCTTAGAGTGGCCTCCAGCAGGCCCGCTCCGAAAATGCGAACGTCTGCAGATAGCTCGCAGTCAGAAAGAGCTAGCCTGGAAAGCTGTTGCTCAGCCTCATCTGCCCATGGCACTGCTCGCACAGAGGCACAGAGACTGGGGCTGCTTGATTGTCTTGCCTCCTCAAAATTCAAACGTAGCTTTGGTTGTCCGTGAAGGGGGCCTCCGGCAGGCCTGGTCCGACAATGCGAACGTCTGCAGATAGCTAGCACCATAAAGAGCTAGCCTGCAAAGCTGTTGCTCAGCCTCATCTGCCCATGGCACTGCTCGCACAGAGGCACAGAGACTGGGGCTGCTTGCTTGTCTTGCCACCTCAAACTTCAAATGTAGCTTTGGGGGTCCGTGCAGTGGGCCCCCGGCAGCCATGCTCCGAAAACGCGAAGGTCTGAAGAGAGCTCGCAGCCAGAAAGAGCTAGCCTGGAAAGCTGTTGCTCAGCCTCATCTGCCCATGGCACTGCTCGCACAGAGGCACAGAGACTGGGGCTGCTTGCTTGTCTTGTTCCCTCAAACTTCAAACGTAGCTTTGGGGGTCTGTGCAGGGGGCCTTCGGCAGGCCTGCTCCGCAAATGGAAACGTCTGCAGATAACTCGGAGGCAGAAAGAGCTAGCCTGGAAAGCTGTTGCTCAGCCTCATCTGCCCATGGCACTGCTCGCACAGAGGCACAGAGACTGGGGATGCTTGCTTAGCATGTCACCTCAAACTTCAAACGTATATTTGGGGGTCCTTAGAGTGGCCTCCAGCAGGCCCGCTCCGAAAATGCGAACGTCTGAAGAGAGCTCGCAGGCAGAAAGAGCTAGCCTGGAAAGCTGTTGCTCAGCCTCATCTTCCCATGGCACTGCTCGCACAGAGGCACAGAGACTGGGGCTGCTTGCTTGTCTTGCCACCTCAAACTTCAAACGTAGATTTGGGTGTCCATGAAGGCGGCCTCCGACAGCCATGCTCCGAAAACGCGAACGTCTGAAGAGAGCTCGCAGCCAGAAAGAGCTAGCCTGGAAAGCTGTTGCTCAGCCTCATCTGCCCATGGCACTGCTCGCACAGAGGCACAGAGACTGGGGCTGCTTGCTTGTTTTGCCACCTCAAACTTCAAATGTAGCTTTGGGGGTCCGTGCAGTGAGCCTCCGGCATCCCTGCTCCCAAAAGGAGAACGTCTGCAGATAGCTAGCACCAGAAAGAGCTAGCCTGCAAAGCTGTTGCTCAGCCTCATCTGCCCATGGCACTGCTCGCACAGAGGCACAGAGACTGGGGCTGCTTGCTTGTCTTGCCACCTCAAACTTCAAATGTATCTTTGGGGGTCCGTGCAGTGGGCCCCCGGCAGCCATGCTCCGAAAACACGAACGTCTGAAGAGAGCTCGCAGCCAGAAAGAGCTAGCCTGGAAATCTGTTGCTCAGCCTCATCTGCCCATGGCACTGCTCGCACAGAGGCACAGAGACTGGGGCTGCTTGCTTGTCTTGCCACCTCAAACTTCAAACGTAGCTTTGGGGGTCTGTGCAGGGGGCCTTCGGAAGGCCACGTCCGAAAATGGCAATGTCTGCAGATAGCTCGCAGGCAGAAAGAGCTAGCCTGGAAAGCTGTTGCTCAGTCTCATCTGCCCATGGCACTGCTTGCACAGAGGCACAGAGACTGGAGCTGATTGCTTGTCTTGCCACCTCAACCTTCAAACGTATCTTTGGGTGTCCGTGAAGGGGGCCTCTAGCAGCCCTGCTCTGAAAATGCGAACGTCTGCAGATAGCTCGCAGGCAGAAAGAGCTAGCCTGGAAAGCTGTTGCTCAGCCTCATCTGCCCATGGCACTGCTCGCACAGAGGCACAGAGACTGGGGCTGCTTGCTTGTCTTGCCACCTCAAACTTCAAATGTAGCTTTGGGTGTCCGTGCAGTGAGCCTCCGGCAGTCCTGCTCCCAAAAGGCGAACGTCTGAAGAGAGCTCGCAGGCAGAAAGAACTAGCCTGGAAAGCTGTTGCTCAGCCTCATCTGCCCATGGCACTGCTCGCACAGAGGCACAGAGACTGGGGATGCTTGCTTAGCATGTCACCTCAAACTTCAAACGTAGATTTGGGGGTCCTTAGAGTGGCCTCCAGCAGGCCCGCTCCGAAAATGCGAACGTCTGCAGATAGCTCGCAGCCAGAAAGAGCTAGCCTGGAAAGCTGTTGCTCAGCCTCATCTGCCCATGGCACTGCTCGCACAGAGGCACAGAGACTGGGGCTGCTTGCTTGTCTTGCCCCCTCAAACTTCTAACGTATCTTAAGTGGTCCGTGTCGCGCGTCTCCGGCAGCTGTGGTCTGAAAATGCGAACGTCTGCAGATAGTTCGCAGGCAGAAAAAACCAGCCTGGAAAGCTGTTGCTCAGCCTCATCTGCCCATGGCACTGCTCGCACAGAGGCACAGAGACTGGGGCTGCTTGCTTGTCTTGCCACCTTAAACTTCAAACGTAGATTTGGGTGTCCATGAAGGCGGCCTCCGACAGCCCTGCTCCCAAAAGGCGAACGTCTGCAGATAGCTCGCAGCCAGAAAGAGCTAGCCTGGAAAGCTGTTGCTCAGCCTCATCTGCCCATGGCATTGCTCGCACAGAGGCACAGAGACTGGGGCTGCTTGCTTGTCTTGTTCCCTCAAACTTCAAACGTAGCTTTGGGGGTCTGTGCAGGGGGCCTTCGGAAGGCCTCGTCCGAAAATGGCAATGTCTGCAGATAGCTCGCAGGCAGAAAGAGCTAGCCTGGAAAGCTGTTGCTCAGCCTCATCTGCCCATGGCACTGCTTGCACAGAGGCACAGAGACTGGGGCTGCTTGCTTGTCTTGCCACCTCAACCTTCAAACGTATCTTTGGGTGTCCGTGAAGGGGGCCTCTAGCAGCCCTGCTCTGAAAATGCGAACGTCTGCAGATAGCTCGCAGGCAGAAAGAGCTAGCCTGGAAAGTTGTTGCTCAGCCTCATCTGCCCATGGCACTGCTCGCACAGAGGCACAGAGACTGGGGCTGCTTGCTTGTCTTGCCACCTCAAACTTCAAATGTAGCTTTGGGTGTCCGTGCAGTGAGCCTCCGGCAGTCCTGCTCCCAAAAGGCGAACGTCTGAAGAGAGCTCGCAGGCAGAAAGAACTAGCCTGGAAAGCTGTTGCTCAGCCTCATCTGCCCATGGCACTGCTCGCACAGAGGCACAGAGACTGGGGATGCTTGCTTAGTATGTCACCTCAAACTTCAAACGTAGATTTGGGGGTCCTTAGAGTGGCCTCCAGCAGGCCCGCTCCGAAAATGCGAACGTCTGCAGATAGCTCGCAGCCAGAAAGAGCTAGCCTGGAAAGCTGTTGCTCAGCCTCATCTGCCCATGGCACTGCTCGCACAGAGGCACAGAGACTGGGGCTGCTTGCTTGTCTTGCCCCCTCAAACTTCTAACGTATCTTAAGTGGTCCGTGTCGCGCGTCTCCGGCAGCTGTGGTCTGAAAATGCGAACGTCTGCAGATAGTTCGCAGGCAGAAAAAACCAGCCTGGAAAGCTGTTGCTCAGCCTCATCTGCCCATGGCACTGCTCGCACAGAGGCACAGAGACTGGGGCTGCTTGCTTGTCTTGCCACCTCAAACTTCAAACGTAGATTTGGGTGTCCATGAAGGCGGCCTCCGACAGCCCTGCTCCCAAAAGGCGAACGTCTGCAGATAGCTCGCAGCCAGAAAGAGCTAGCCTGGAAAGCTGTTGCTCAGCCTCATCTGCCCATGGCATTGCTCGCACAGAGGCACAGAGACTGGGGCTGCTTTCTTGTTTTGCCACCTCAAACTTAAAACGTAGCTTTGGGTGTCTGTGCAGGGGGCCTTCGGCAGACCTGCTCCGCAAATGGAAACGTCTGCAGATAACTCGGAGGCAGAAAGAGCTAGCCTGGAAAGCTGTTGCTCAGTCTCATCTGCCCATGGCACTGCTCGCACAGAGGCACAGAGACTGGGGATGCTAGCTTAGCATGTCTCCTCAAACTTCAAACGTATATTTGGGGGTCCTTAGAGTGGCCTCCAGCAGGCCCGCTCCGAAAATGCGAACGTCTGCAGATAGCTCGCAGTCAGAAAGAGCTAGCCTGGAAAGCTGTTGCTCAGCCTCATCTGCCCATGGCACTGCTCGCACAGAGGCACAGAGACTGGGGCTGCTTGATTGTCTTGCCTCCTCAAAATTCAAACGTAGCTTTGGGTGTCCGTGAAGGGGGCCTCCGGCAGGCCTGGTCCGACAATGCGAACGTCTGCAGATAGCTAGCACCATAAAGAGCTAGCCTGCAAAGCTGTTGCTCAGCCTCATCTGCCCATGGCACTGCTCGCACAGAGGCACAGAGACTGGGGCTGCTTGCTTGTCTTGTTCCCTCAAACTTCAAACGTAGCTTTGGGGGTCTGTGCAGGGGGCCTTCGGCAGGCCTGCTCCGCAAATGGAAACGTCTGCAGATAACTCGGAGGCAGAAAGAGCTAGCCTGGAAAGCTGTTGCTCAGCCTCATCTGCCCATGGCACTGCTCGCACAGAGGCACAGAGACTGGGGATGCTTGCTTAGCATGTCACCTCAAACTTCAAACGTATATTTGGGGGTCCTTAGAGTGGCCTCCAGCAGGCCCGCTCCGAAAATGCGAACGTCTGAAGAGAGCTCGCAGCCAGAAAGAGCTAGCCTGGAAAGCTGTTGCTCAGCCTCATCTTCCCATGGCACTGCTCGCACAGAGGCACAGAGACTGGGGCTGCTTGCTTGTCTTGCCACCTCAAACTTCAAACGTAGATTTGGGTGTCCATGAAGGCGGCCTCCGAAAGCCATGCTCCGAAAACGCGAACGTCTGAAGAGAGCTCGCAGCCAGAAAGAGCTAGCCTGGAAAGCTGTTGCTCAGCCTCATCTGCCCATGGCACTGCTCGCACAGAGGCACAGAGACTGGGGCTGCTTGCTTGTCTTGTTCCCTCAAACTTCAAACGTAGCTTTGGGGGTCTGTGCAGGGGGCCTTCGGAAGGCCACGTCCGAAAATGGCAATGTCTGCAGATAGCTCGCAGGCAGAAAGAGCTAGCCTGGAAAGCTGTTGCTCAGTCTCATCTGCCCATGGCACTGCTTGCACAGAGGCACAGAGACTGGAGCTGATTGCTTGTCTTGCCACCTCAACCTTCAAACGTATCTTTGGGTGTCCGTGAAGGGGGCCTCTAGCAGCCCTGCTCTGAAAATGCGAACGTCTGCAGATAGCTCGCAGGCAGAAAGAGCTAGCCTGGAAAGCTGTTGCTCAGCCTCATCTGCCCATGGCACTGCTCGCACAGAGGCACAGAGACTGGGGCTGCTTGCTTGTCTTGCCACCTCAAACTTCAAATGTAGCTTTGGGTGTCCGTGCAGTGAGCCTCCGGCAGTCCTGCTCCCAAAAGGCGAACGTCTGAAGAGAGCTCGCAGGCAGAAAGAGCTAGCCTGGAAAGCTGTTGCTCAGCCTCATCTGCCCATGGCACTGCTCGCACAGAGGCACAGAGACTGGGGATGCTTGCTTAGCATGTCACCTCAAACTTCAAACGTAGATTTGGGGGTCCTTAGAGTGGCCTCCAGCAGGCCCGCTCCGAAAATGCGAACGTCTGCAGATAGCTCGCAGCCAGAAAGAGCTAGCCTGGAAAGCTGTTGCTCAGCCTCATCTGCCCATGGCACTGCTCGCACAGAGGCACAGAGACTGGGGCTGCTTGCTTGTCTTGCCCCCTCAAACTTCTAACGTATCTTAAGTGGTCCGTGTCGCGCGTCTCCGGCAGCTGTGGTCTGAAAATGCGAACGTCTGCAGATAGTTCGCAGGCAGAAAAAACCAGCCTGGAAAGCTCTTGCTCAGCCTCATCTGCCCATGGCACTGCTCGCACAGAGGCACAGAGACTGGGGCTGCTTGCTTGTCTTGCCACCTCAAACTTCAAACGTAGATTTGGGTGTCCATGAAGGCGGCCTTCGACAGCCCTGCTCCCAAAAGGCGAACGTCTGCAGATAGCTCGCAGCCAGAAAGAGCTAGCCTGGAAAGCTGTTGCTCAGCCTCATCTGCCCATGGCATTGCTCGCACAGAGGCACAGAGACTGGGGCTGCTTTCTTGTTTTGCCACCTCAAACTTAAAACGTAGCTTTGGGTGTCTGTGCAGGGGGCCTTCGGCAGACCTGCTCCGCAAATGGAAACGTCTGCAGATAACTCGGAGGCAGAAAGAGCTAGCCTGGAAAGCTGTTGCTCAGTCTCATCTGCCCATGGCACTGCTCGCACAGAGGCACAGAGACTGGGGATGCTAGCTTAGCATGTCTCCTCAAACTTCAAACGTATATTTGGGGGTCCTTAGAGTGGCCTCCAGCAGGCCCGCTCCGAAAATGCGAACGTCTGCAGATAGCTCGCAGTCAGAAAGAGCTAGCCTGGAAAGCTGTTGCTCAGCCTCATCTGCCCATGGCACTGCTCGCACAGAGGCACAGAGACTGGGGCTGCTTGATTGTCTTGCCTCCTCAAAATTCAAACGTAGCTTTGGGTGTCCGTGAAGGGGGCCTCCGGCAGGCCTGGTCCGACAATGCGAACGTCTGCAGATAGCTAGCACCATAAAGAGCTAGCCTGCAAAGCTGTTGCTCAGCCTCATCTGCCCATGGCACTGCTCGCACAGAGGCACAGAGACTGGGGCTGCTTGCTTGTCTTGTTCCCTCAAACTTCAAACGTAGCTTTGGGGGTCTGTGCAGGGGGCCTTCGGCAGGCCTGCTCCGCAAATGGAAACGTCTGCAGATAACTCGGAGGCAGAAAGAGCTAGCCTGGAAAGCTGTTGCTCAGCCTCATCTGCCCATGGCACTGCTCGCACAGAGGCACAGAGACTGGGGATGCTTGCTTAGCATGTCACCTCAAACTTCAAACGTATATTTGGGGGTCCTTAGAGTGGCCTCCAGCAGGCCCGCTCCGAAAATGCGAACGTCTGAAGAGAGCTCGCAGCCAGAAAGAGCTAGCCTGGAAAGCTGTTGCTCAGCCTCATCTTCCCATGGCACTGCTCGCACAGAGGCACAGAGACTGGGGCTGCTTGCTTGTCTTGCCACCTCAAACTTCAAACGTAGATTTGGGTGTCCATGAAGGCGGCCTCCGAAAGCCATGCTCCGAAAACGCGAACGTCTGAAGAGAGCTCGCAGCCAGAAAGAGCTAGCCTGGAAAGCTGTTGCTCAGCCTCATCTGCCCATGGCACTGCTCGCACAGAGGCACAGAGACTGGGGCTGCTTGCTTGTCTTGTTCCCTCAAACTTCAAACGTAGCTTTGGGGGTCTGTGCAGGGGGCCTTCGGAAGGCCACGTCCGAAAATGGCAATGTCTGCAGATAGCTCGCAGGCAGAAAGAGCTAGCCTGGAAAGCTGTTGCTCAGTCTCATCTGCCCATGGCACTGCTTGCACAGAGGCACAGAGACTGGAGCTGATTGCTTGTCTTGCCACCTCAACCTTCAAACGTATCTTTGGGTGTCCGTGAAGGGGGCCTCTAGCAGCCCTGCTCTGAAAATGCGAACGTCTGCAGATAGCTCGCAGGCAGAAAGAGCTAGCCTGGAAAGCTGTTGCTCAGCCTCATCTGCCCATGGCACTGCTCGCACAGAGGCACAGAGACTGGGGCTGCTTGCTTGTCTTGCCACCTCAAACTTCAAATGTAGCTTTGGGTGTCCGTGCAGTGAGCCTCCGGCAGTCCTGCTCCCAAAAGGCGAACGTCTGAAGAGAGCTCGCAGGCAGAAAGAGCTAGCCTGGAAAGCTGTTGCTCAGCCTCATCTGCCCATGGCACTGCTCGCACAGAGGCACAGAGACTGGGGATGCTTGCTTAGCATGTCACCTCAAACTTCAAACGTAGATTTGGGGGTCCTTAGAGTGGCCTCCAGCAGGCCCGCTCCGAAAATGCGAACGTCTGCAGATAGCTCGCAGCCAGAAAGAGCTAGCCTGGAAAGCTGTTGCTCAGCCTCATCTGCCCATGGCACTGCTCGCACAGAGGCACAGAGACTGGGGCTGCTTGCTTGTCTTGCCCCCTCAAACTTCTAACGTATCTTAAGTGGTCCGTGTCGCGCGTCTCCGGCAGCTGTGGTCTGAAAATGCGAACGTCTGCAGATAGTTCGCAGGCAGAAAAAACCAGCCTGGAAAGCTCTTGCTCAGCCTCATCTGCCCATGGCACTGCTCGCACAGAGGCACAGAGACTGGGGCTGCTTGCTTGTCTTGCCACCTCAAACTTCAAACGTAGATTTGGGTGTCCATGAAGGCGGCCTTCGACAGCCCTGCTCCCAAAAGGCGAACGTCTGCAGATAGCTCGCAGCCAGAAAGAGCTAGCCTGGAAAGCTGTTGCTCAGCCTCATCTGCCCATGGCATTGCTCGCACAGAGGCACAGAGACTGGGGCTGCTTTCTTGTTTTGCCACCTCAAACTTAAAACGTAGCTTTGGGTGTCTGTGCAGGGGGCCTTCGGCAGACCTGCTCCGCAAATGGAAACGTCTGCAGATAACTCGGAGGCAGAAAGAGCTAGCCTGGAAAGCTGTTGCTCAGTCTCATCTGCCCATGGCACTGCTCGCACAGAGGCACAGAGACTGGGGATGCTAGCTTAGCATGTCTCCTCAAACTTCAAACGTATATTTGGGGGTCCTTAGAGTGGCCTCCAGCAGGCCCGCTCCGAAAATGCGAACGTCTGCAGATAGCTCGCAGTCAGAAAGAGCTAGCCTGGAAAGCTGTTGCTCAGCCTCATCTGCCCATGGCACTGCTCGCACAGAGGCACAGAGACTGGGGCTGCTTGATTGTCTTGCCTCCTCAAAATTCAAACGTAGCTTTGGGTGTCCGTGAAGGGGGCCTCCGGCAGGCCTGGTCCGACAATGCGAACGTCTGCAGATAGCTAGCACCATAAAGAGCTAGCCTGCAAAGCTGTTGCTCAGCCTCATCTGCCCATGGCACTGCTCGCACAGAGGCACAGAGACTGGGGCTGCTTGCTTGTCTTGCCACCTCAAACTTCAAATGTATCTTTGGGGGTCCGTGCAGTGGGCCCCAGGCAGCCATGCTCCGAAAACGAGAAGGTCTGAAGAGAGCTCGCAGCCAGAAAGAGCTAGCCTGGAAAGCTGTTGCTCAGCCTCATCTGCCCATGGCACTGCTCGCACAGAGGCACAGAGACTGGGGCTGCTTGCTTGTCTTGTTCCCTCAAACTTCAAACGTAGCTTTGGGGGTCTGTGCAGGGGGCCTTCGGCAGGCCTGCTCCGCAAATGGAAACGTCTGCAGATAACTCGGAGGCAGAAAGAGCTAGCCTGGAAAGCTGTTGCTCAGTCTCATCTGCCCATGGCACTGCTCGCACAGAGGCACAGAGACTGGGGATGCTTGCTTAGCATGTCACCTCAAACTTCAAACGTATATTTGGGGGTCCTTAGAGTGGCCTCCAGCAGGCCCGCTCCGAAAATGCGAACGTCTGAAGAGAGCTCGCAGCCAGAAAGAGCTAGCCTGGAAAGCTGTTGCTCAGCCTCATCTGCCCATGGCACTGCTCGCACAGAGGCACAGAGACTGGGGCTGCTTGCTTGTCTTGCCACCTCAAACTTCAAACGTAGATTTGGGTGTCCATGAAGGCGGCCTCCGACAGCCATGCTCCGAAAACGCGAACGTCTGAAGAGAGCTCGCAGGCAGAAAGAGCTAGCCTGGAAAGCTGTTGCTCAGCCTCATCTGCCCATGGCACTGCTCGCACAGAGGCACAGAGACTGGGGCTGCTTGCTTGTCTTGCCACCTCAAACTTCAAACGTAGCTTTGGGTTTCTGTGAAGGGGGCCTCCATCAGCCCTGCTCTGAAAATGCGAACGTCTGCAGATAGCTAGCACCAGAAAGAGCTAGCCTGCAAAGCTGTTGCTCAGCCTCATCTGCCCATGGCACTGCTCGCACAGAGGCACAGAGACTGGGGCTGCTTGCTTGTCTTGCCACCTCAAACTTCAAATGTATCTTTGGGGGTCCGTGCAGTGGGCCCCCGGCAGCCATGCTCCGAAAACACGAACGTCTGAAGAGAGCTCGCAGCCAGAAAGAGCTAACCTGGAAAGCTGTTGCTCAGCCTCATCTGCCCATGGCACTGCTCGCACAGAGGCACAGAGACTGGGGCTGCTTGCTTGTCTTGTTCCCTCAAACTTCAAACGTAGTTTGGGGGGTCTGTGCAGGGGGCCTTCGGAAGGCCTCGTCTGAAAATGGCAATGTCTGCAGATAGCTCGCAGGCAGAAAGAGCTAGCCTGGAAAGCTGTTGCTCAGCCTCATCTGCCCATGGCACTGCTTGCACAGAGGCACAGAGACTGGAGCTGATTGCTTGTCTTGCCACCTCAACCTTCAAACGTATCTTTGGGTGTCCGTGAAGGGGGCCTCTAGCAGCCCTGCTCTGAAAATGCGAACGTCTGGAGATAGCTCGCAGGCAGAAAGAGCTAGCCTGGAAAGCTGTTGCTCAGCCTCATCTGCCCATGGCACTGCTCGCACAGAGGCACAGAGACTGGGGCTGCTTGTTTGTCTTGCCACCCCAAACTTCAAATGTAGCTTTGGGTGTTCGTGCAGTGAGCCTCCGGCAGTCCTGCTCCCAAAAGGCGAACGTCTGAAGAGAGCTCGCAGGCAGAAAGAACTAGCCTGGAAAGCTGTTGCTCAGCCTCATCTGCCCATGGCACTGCTCGCACAGAGGCACAGAGACTGGGGCTGCTTGATTGTTTTGCCTCCTCAAAATTCAAACGTAGATTTGGGTGTCCGTGAAGGGGGCCTCCGGCAGGCCTGGTCCGACAATGCGAACGTCTGCAGATAGCTAGCACCAGAAAGAGCTAGCCTGCAAAGCTGTTGCTCAGCCTTGTCTGCCCATGGCACTGCTCGCACAGAGGCACAGAGACTGGGGCTGCTTGCTTGTCTTGCCACCTCAAACTTCTAACGTATCTTAAGTGGTCCGTGTCGCGCGTCTCCGGCAGCTGTGGTCTGAAAATGCGAACGTCTGTAGATAGTTCGCAGGCAGAAAAAACCAGCCTGGAAAGCTGTTGCTCAGCCTCATCTGCCCATGGCACTGCTCGCACAGAGGCACAGAGACTGGGGCTGCTTGCTTGTCTTGCCCCCTCAAACTTCAAACGTAGATTTGGGTGTCCATGAAGGCGGCCTCCGACAGCCCTGCTCCCAAAAGGCGAACGTCTGCAGATAGCTCGCAGCCAGAAAAAGCTAGCCTGGAAATCTGTTGCTCAGCCTCATCTGCCCATGGCACTGCTCGCACAGAGGCACAGAGACTGGGGCTGCTTGCTTGTCTTGCCACCTCAAACTTCAAATGTGTCTTTGGGGGTCCGTGCAGTGGTCCCCCGCCAGCCATGCTCCGAAAACGCGAACGTCTGAAGAGAGCTCGCAGCCAGAAAGAGCTAGCCTGTAAAGCTGTTGCTCAGCCTCATCTGCCCATGGCACTGCTCGCACAGAGGCACAGAGACTGGGGCTGCTTGCTTGTCTTGCCACCTCAAAATTCAAACGTAGATTTGGGTGTCCATGAAGGAGGCCTCCAGCAGCCCAGCTCTGAAAACGCGAACGTCTGCAGATAGCTCGCAGCCAGAAAGAGCTAGCCTGGAAAGCTGTTGCTCAGTCTCATCTGCCCATGGCACTGCTCGCACAGAGGCACAGAGACTGGGGATGCTAGCTTAGCATGTCTCCTCAAACTTCAAACGTATATTTGGGGGTCCTTAGAGTGGCCTCCAGCAGGCCCGCTCCGAAAATGCGAACGTCTGAAGAGAGCTCGCAGGCAGAAAGAGCTAGCCTGGAAAGCTGTTGCTCAGCCTCATCTTCCCATGGCACTGCTCGCACAGAGGCACAGAGACTGGGGCTGCTTGCTTGTCTTGCCACCTCAAACTTCAAACGTAGATTTGGGTGTCCATGAAGGCGGCCTCCGACAGCCATGCTCCGAAAACGCGAACGTCTGAAGAGAGCTCGCAGCCAGAAAGAGCTAGCCTGGAAAGCTGTTGCTCAGCCTCATCTGCCCATGGCACTGCTCGCACAGAGGCACAGAGACTGGGGCTGCTTGCTTGTCTTGCCACCTCAAACTTCAAACGTAGATTTGGGTGTCCATGAAGGCGGCCTCCGACAGCCATGCTCCGAAAACGCGAACGTCTGAAGAGAGCTCGCAGGCAGAAAGAGCTAGCCTGGAAAGCTGTTGCTCAGCCTCATCTGCCCATGGCACTGCTCGCACAGAGGCACAGAGACTGGGGCTGCTTGCTTGTCTTGCCACCTCAAACTTCAAACGTAGCTTTGGGTTTCTGTGAAGGGGGCCTCCATCAGCCCTGCTCTGAAAATGCGAACGTCTGCAGATAGCTAGCACCAGAAAGAGCTAGCCTGCAAAGCTGTTGCTCAGCCTCATCTGCCCATGGCACTGCTCGCACAGAGGCACAGAGACTGGGGCTGCTTGCTTGTCTTGCCACCTCAAACTTCAAATGTATCTTTGGGGGTCCGTGCAGTGGGCCCCCGGCAGCCATGCTCCGAAAACACGAACGTCTGAAGAGAGCTCGCAGCCAGAAAGAGCTAACCTGGAAATCTGTTGCTCAGCCTCATCTGCCCATGGCACTGCTCGCACAGAGGCACAGAGACTGGGGCTGCTTGCTTGTCTTGTTCCCTCAAACTTCAAACGTAGTTTGGGGGGTCTGTGCAGGGGGCCTTCGGAAGGCCTCGTCTGAAAATGGCAATGTCTGCAGATAGCTCGCAGGCAGAAAGAGCTAGCCTGGAAAGCTGTTGCTCAGCCTCATCTGCCCATGGCACTGCTTGCACAGAGGCACAGAGACTGGAGCTGATTGCTTGTCTTGCCACCTCAACCTTCAAACGTATCTTTGGGTGTCCGTGAAGGGGGCCTCTAGCAGCCCTGCTCCGAAAACGCGAACGTCTGGAGATAGCTCGCAGGCAGAAAGAGCTAGCCTGGAAAGCTGTTGCTCAGCCTCATCTGCCCATGGCACTGCTCGCACAGAGGCACAGAGACTGGGGCTGCTTGTTTGTCTTGCCACCCCAAACTTCAAATGTAGCTTTGGGTGTTCGTGCAGTGAGCCTCCGGCAGTCCTGCTCCCAAAAGGCGAACGTCTGAAGAGAGCTCGCAGGCAGAAAGAACTAGCCTGGAAAGCTGTTGCTCAGCCTCATCTGCCCATGGCACTGCTCGCACAGAGGCACAGAGACTGGGGCTGCTTGATTGTTTTGCCTCCTCAAAATTCAAACGTAGATTTGGGTGTCCGTGAAGGGGGCCTCCGGCAGGCCTGGTCCGACAATGCGAACGTCTGCAGATAGCTAGCACCAGAAAGAGCTAGCCTGCAAAGCTGTTGCTCAGCCTTGTCTGCCCATGGCACTGCTCGCACAGAGGCACAGAGACTGGGGCTGCTTGCTTGTCTTGCCACCTCAAACTTCTAACGTATCTTAAGTGGTCCGTGTCGCGCGTCTCCGGCAGCTGTGGTCTGAAAATGCGAACGTCTGTAGATAGTTCGCAGGCAGAAAAAACCAGCCTGGAAAGCTGTTGCTCAGCCTCATCTGCCCATGGCACTGCTCGCACAGAGGCACAGAGACTGGGGCTGCTTGCTTGTCTTGCCCCCTCAAACTTCAAACGTAGATTTGGGTGTCCATGAAGGCGGCCTCCGACAGCCCTGCTCCCAAAAGGCGAACGTCTGCAGATAGCTCGCAGCCAGAAAAAGCTAGCCTGGAAATCTGTTGCTCAGCCTCATCTGCCCATGGCACTGCTCGCACAGAGGCACAGAGACTGGGGCTGCTTGCTTGTCTTGCCACCTCAAACTTCAAATGTGTCTTTGGGGGTCCGTGCAGTGGTCCCCCGCCAGCCATGCTCCGAAAACGCGAACGTCTGAAGAGAGCTCGCAGCCAGAAAGAGCTAGCCTGTAAAGCTGTTGCTCAGCCTCATCTGCCCATGGCACTGCTCGCACAGAGGCACAGAGACTGGGGCTGCTTGCTTGTCTTGCCACCTCAAAATTCAAACGTAGATTTGGGTGTCCATGAAGGAGGCCTCCAGCAGCCCAGCTCTGAAAACGCGAACGTCTGCAGATAGCTCGCAGCCAGAAAGAGCTAGCCTGGAAAGCTGTTGCTCAGTCTCATCTGCCCATGGCACTGCTCGCACAGAGGCACAGAGACTGGGGATGCTAGCTTAGCATGTCTCCTCAAACTTCAAACGTATATTTGGGGGTCCTTAGAGTGGCCTCCAGCAGGCCCGCTCCGAAAATGCGAACGTCTGAAGAGAGCTCGCAGCCAGAAAGAGCTAGCCTGGAAAGCTGTTGCTCAGCCTCATCTTCCCATGGCACTGCTCGCACAGAGGCACAGAGACTGGGGCTGCTTGCTTGTCTTGCCACCTCAAACTTCAAACGTAGATTTGGGTGTCCATGAAGGCGGCCTCCGACAGCCATGCTCCGAAAACGCGAACGTCTGAAGAGAGCTCGCAGCCAGAAAGAGCTAGCCTGGAAAGCTGTTGCTCAGCCTCATCTGCCCATGGCACTGCTCGCACAGAGGCACAGAGACTGGGGCTGCTTGCTTGTCTTGCCACCTCAAAATTCAAACGTAACTTTGGGTGTCCGTGAAGGGGGCCTCCGGAAGGCCTGGTCCGACAATGCGAACGTCTGCAGATAGCTAGCACCATAAAGAGATAGCCTGCAAAGCTGTTACTCAGCCTCATCTGCCCATGGCACTGCTCGCACAGAGGCACAGAGACTGGGGCTGCTTGCTTGTCTTGCCACCTCAAACTTCAAATGTATCTTTGGGGGTCCGTGCAGTGGGCCCCCGGCAGCCATGCTCCGAAAACGCGAACGTCTGCAGAGAGCTCGCAGGCAGAAAGAGCTAGCCTGGAAAGCTGTTGCTCAGCCTCATCTGCCCATGGCACTGCTCGCACAGAGGCACAGAGACTGGGGCTGCTTGCTTGTCTTGTTCCCTCAAACTTCAAACGTAGCTTTGGGGGTCTGGGCAGGGGGCCTTCGGCAGGCCTGCTCCGCAAATGGAAACGTCTGCAGATAACTCGGAGGCAGAAAGAGCTAGCCTGGAAAGCTGTTGCTCAGTCTCATCTGCCCATGGCACTGCTCGCACAGAGGCACAGAGACTGGGGATGCTAGCTTAGCATGTCACCTCAAACTTCAAACGTATATTTGGGGGTCCTTAGAGTGGCCTCCAGCAGGCCCGCTCCGAAAATGCGAACATCTGAAGAGAGCTCGCAGCCAGAAAGAGCTAGCCTGGAAAGCTGTTGCTCAGCCTCATCTTCCCATGGCACTGCTCGCACAGAGGCACAGAGACTGGGGCTGCTTGCTTGTCTTGCCACCTCAAACTTCAAACGTAGATTTGGGTGTCCATGAAGGCGGCCTCCGACAGCCCTGCTCCCAAAAGGCGAACGTCTGCAGATAGCTCGCAGCCAGAAAAAGCTAGCCTGGAAATCTGTCGCTCAGCCTCATCTGCCCATGGCACTGCTCGCACAGAGGCACAGAGACTGGGGCTGCTTGCTTGTCTTGCCACCTCAAACTTCAAATGTATCTTTGGGGGTCCGTGCAGTGGTCCCCCGGCAGCCATGCTCCGAAAACGCGAACGTCTGAAGAGAGCTCGCAGGCAGAAAGAACTAGCCTGGAAAGCTGTTGCTCAGCCTCATCTGCCCATGGCACTGCTCGCACAGAGGCACAGAGACTGGGGCTGCTTGATTGTTTTGCCTCCTCAAAATTCAAACGTAGATTTGGGTGTCCGTGAAGGGGGCCTCCGGCAGGCCTGGTCCGACAATGCGAACGTCTGCAGATAGCTAGCACCAGAAAGAGCTAGCCTGCAAAGCTGTTGCTCAGCCTTGTCTGCCCATGGCACTGCTCGCACAGAGGCACAGAGACTGGGGCTGCTTGCTTGTCTTGCCACCTCAAACTTCTAACGTATCTTAAGTGGTCCGTGTCGCGCGTCTCCGGCAGCTGTGGTCTGAAAATGCGAACGTCTGTAGATAGTTCGCAGGCAGAAAAAACCAGCCTGGAAAGCTGTTGCTCAGCCTCATCTGCCCATGGCACTGCTCGCACAGAGGCACAGAGACTGGGGCTGCTTGCTTGTCTTGCCCCCTCAAACTTCAAACGTAGATTTGGGTGTCCATGAAGGCGGCCTCCGACAGCCCTGCTCCCAAAAGGCGAACGTCTGCAGATAGCTCGCAGCCAGAAAAAGCTAGCCTGGAAATCTGTTGCTCAGCCTCATCTGCCCATGGCACTGCTCGCACAGAGGCACAGAGACTGGGGCTGCTTGCTTGTCTTGCCACCTCAAACTTCAAATGTGTCTTTGGGGGTCCGTGCAGTGGTCCCCCGCCAGCCATGCTCCGAAAACGCGAACGTCTGAAGAGAGCTCGCAGCCAGAAAGAGCTAGCCTGTAAAGCTGTTGCTCAGCCTCATCTGCCCATGGCACTGCTCGCACAGAGGCACAGAGACTGGGGCTGCTTGCTTGTCTTGCCACCTCAAAATTCAAACGTAGATTTGGGTGTCCATGAAGGAGGCCTCCAGCAGCCCAGCTCTGAAAACGCGAACGTCTGCAGATAGCTCGCAGCCAGAAAGAGCTAGCCTGGAAAGCTGTTGCTCAGTCTCATCTGCCCATGGCACTGCTCGCACAGAGGCACAGAGACTGGGGATGCTAGCTTAGCATGTCTCCTCAAACTTCAAACGTATATTTGGGGGTCCTTAGAGTGGCCTCCAGCAGGCCCGCTCCGAAAATGCGAACGTCTGAAGAGAGCTCGCAGCCAGAAAGAGCTAGCCTGGAAAGCTGTTGCTCAGCCTCATCTTCCCATGGCACTGCTCGCACAGAGGCACAGAGACTGGGGCTGCTTGCTTGTCTTGCCACCTCAAACTTCAAACGTAGATTTGGGTGTCCATGAAGGCGGCCTCCGACAGCCATGCTCCGAAAACGCGAACGTCTGAAGAGAGCTCGCAGCCAGAAAGAGCTAGCCTGGAAAGCTGTTGCTCAGCCTCATCTGCCCATGGCACTGCTCGCACAGAGGCACAGAGACTGGGGCTGCTTGCTTGTCTTGCCACCTCAAAATTCAAACGTAACTTTGGGTGTCCGTGAAGGGGGCCTCCGGAAGGCCTGGTCCGACAATGCGAACGTCTGCAGATAGCTAGCACCATAAAGAGATAGCCTGCAAAGCTGTTACTCAGCCTCATCTGCCCATGGCACTGCTCGCACAGAGGCACAGAGACTGGGGCTGCTTGCTTGTCTTGCCACCTCAAACTTCAAATGTATCTTTGGGGGTCCGTGCAGTGGGCCCCCGGCAGCCATGCTCCGAAAACGCGAACGTCTGCAGAGAGCTCGCAGGCAGAAAGAGCTAGCCTGGAAAGCTGTTGCTCAGCCTCATCTGCCCATGGCACTGCTCGCACAGAGGCACAGAGACTGGGGCTGCTTGCTTGTCTTGTTCCCTCAAACTTCAAACGTAGCTTTGGGGGTCTGGGCAGGGGGCCTTCGGCAGGCCTGCTCCGCAAATGGAAACGTCTGCAGATAACTCGGAGGCAGAAAGAGCTAGCCTGGAAAGCTGTTGCTCAGTCTCATCTGCCCATGGCACTGCTCGCACAGAGGCACAGAGACTGGGGATGCTAGCTTAGCATGTCACCTCAAACTTCAAACGTATATTTGGGGGTCCTTAGAGTGGCCTCCAGCAGGCCCGCTCCGAAAATGCGAACATCTGAAGAGAGCTCGCAGCCAGAAAGAGCTAGCCTGGAAAGCTGTTGCTCAGCCTCATCTTCCCATGGCACTGCTCGCACAGAGGCACAGAGACTGGGGCTGCTTGCTTGTCTTGCCACCTCAAACTTCAAACGTAGATTTGGGTGTCCATGAAGGCGGCCTCCGACAGCCCTGCTCCCAAAAGGCGAACGTCTGCAGATAGCTCGCAGCCAGAAAAAGCTAGCCTGGAAATCTGTCGCTCAGCCTCATCTGCCCATGGCACTGCTCGCACAGAGGCACAGAGACTGGGGCTGCTTGCTTGTCTTGCCACCTCAAACTTCAAATGTATCTTTGGGGGTCCGTGCAGTGGTCCCCCGGCAGCCATGCTCCGAAAACGCGAACGTCTGAAGAGAGCTCGCAGGCAGAAAGAGCTAGCCTGGAAAGCTGTTGCTCAGCCTCATCTGCCCATGGCACTGCTCGCACAGAGGCACAGAGACTGCGGCTGCTTGCTTGTTTTGCCACCTCAAACTTCAAATGTAGCTTTGGGTGTCCGTGCAGTGAGCCTCCGGCATCCCTGCTCCCAAATGGCGAACGTCTGAAGAGAGCTCGCAGGCAGAAAAAGCTAGCCTGGAAAGCTGTTGCTCAGCCTCATCTGCCCATGGCACTGCTCGCACAGAGGCACAGAGACTGGGGCTGCTTGCTTGTCTTGTTCCCTCAAACTTCAAACGTAGCTTTGGGGGTCTGTGCAGGGGGCCTTCGGAAGGCCTCGTCCGAAAATGGCAATGTCTGCAGATAGCTCGCAGGCAGAAAGAGCTAGCCTGGAAAGCTGTTGCTCAGCCTCATCTGCCCATGGCACTGCTCGCACAGAGGCACAGAGACTGGGGCTGCTTGCTTGTCTTGCCCCCTCAAACTTCAAACGTATATTTGGGTGTCCGTGAAGGCGGCCTCCAGCAGCCCTGCTCTGAAAACGCGAACGTCTGCAGATAGCTAGCACCAGAAAGAGCTAGCCTGGAAAGCTGTTACTCAGCCTCATCTGCCCATGGCACTGCTCGCACAGAGGCACAGAGACTGGGGCTGCTTGCTTGTCTTGCCACCTCAATCTTCAAATGTATCTTTGGGGGTCCGTGCACTGGTCGCCCGGCAGCCATGCTCCGAAAACGCGAACGTCTGAAGAGAGCTCGCAGCCAGAAAGAGCTAGCCTGGAAAGCTGTTGCTCAGCCTCATCTGCCCATGGCACTGCTCACACAGAGGCACAGAGACTGGGGCTGCTTGCTTGTCTTGCCACCTCAAACTTCAAACGTAGCTTTGGGTTTCTGTGAAGGGGGCCTCCATCAGCCCTGCTCTGAAAATGGGAACGTCTGCAGATAGCTAGCACCAGAAAGAGCTAGCCTGCAAAGCTGTTGCTCAGCCTCATCTGCCCATGGCACTGCTCACACAGAGGCACAGAGACTGGGGCTGCTTGCTTGTCTTGCCACCTCAAACTTCAAATGTATCTTTGGGGGTCCGTGCAGTGGGCCCCCGGCAGCCATGCTCCGAAAACGCGAAGGTCTGAAGAGAGCTCAGAGGCAGAAAGAGCTAGCCTGGAAAGCTGTTGCTCAGCCTCATCTGCCCATGGCACTGCTCGCACAGAGGCACAGAGACTGGGGCTGCTTGCTTGTCTTGCCACCTCAAACTTCAAACGTAGATGTGGGTGTCCATGAAGGCGGCCTCCGACAGCCATGCTCCGAAAACGCGAACGTCTGAAGAGAGGTCGCAGGCAGAAAGAGCTAGCCTGGAAAGCTGTTGCTCAGCCTCATCTGCCCATGGCACTGCTCACACAGAGGCACAGAGACTGGGGCTGCTTGCTTGTCTTGCCACCTCAAACTTCAAACGTAGCTTTGGGTTTCTGTGAAGGGGGCCTCCATCAGCCCTGCTCTGAAAATGCGAACGTCTGCAGATAGCTAGCACCAGAAAGAGCTAGCCTGGAAAGCTGTTGCTCAGCCTCATCTGCCCATGGCACTGCTCGCACAGAGGCACAGAGACTGGGGCTGCTTGCTTGTCTTGCCCCCTCAAACTTCAAACGTATCTTTGGGGGTCCGTGCAGTGGGCCCCCGGCAGCCATGCTCCGAAAACGCGAAGGTCTGAAGAGAGCTCGCAGCCAGAAAGAGCTAGCCTGGAAATCTGTTGCTCAGCCTCATCTGCCCATGGCACTGCTCGCACAGAGGCACAGAGACTGGGGCTGCTTGCTTGTCTTGTTCCCTCAAACTTCAAAGGTAGCTTTGGGGGTCTGGGCAGGGGGCCTTCGGAAGGCCTCGTCCGAAAATGGCAATGTCTGCAGATAGCTCGCAGGCAGAAAGAGCTAGCCTGGAAAGCTGTTGCTCAGCCTCATCTGCCCATGGCACTGCTTGCACAGAGGCACAGAGACTGGAGCTGATTGCTTGTCTTGCCACCTCAACCTTCAAACGTATCTTTGGGTGTCCGTGAAGGGGGCCTCTAGCAGCCCTGCTCTGAAAATGCGAGCGTCTGCAGATAGCTCGCAGGCAGAAAGAGCTAGCCTGGAAAGCTGTTGCTCAGCCTCATCTGCCCATGGCACTGTTCGCACAGAGGCACAGAGACTGGGGCTGCTTGCTTGTCTTGCCACCTCAAACTTCAAATGTAGCTTTGGGTGTCCGTGCAGTGAGCCTCCGGCAGTCCTGCTCCCAAAAGGCGAACGTCTGAAGAGAGCTCGCAGGCAGAAAGAGCTAGCCTGGAAAGCTGTTGCTCAGCCTCATCTGCCCATGGCACTGCTCGCACAGAGGCACAGAGACTGGGGCTGCTTGATTGTCTTGCCTCCTCAAAATTCAAACGTAGCTTTGGGTGTCCGTGAAGGGGGCCTCCGGCAGGCCTGGTCCGACAATGCGAACGTCTGCAGATAGCTAGCACCAGAAAGAGCTAGCCTGCAAAGCTGTTGCTCAGCCTCATCTGCCCATGGCACTGCTCGCACAGAGGCACAGAGACTGGGGCTGCTTGCTTGTCTTGCCACCTCAAACTTCAAACGTAGCTTTGGGTTTCTGTGAAGGGGGCCTCCATCAGCCCTGCTCTGAAAATGCGAACGTCTGCAGATAGCTCGCAGGCAGAAAGAGCTAGCCTGGAAAGCTGTTGCTCAGCCTCATCTGCCCATGGCACTGCTCGCACAGAGGCACAGAGACTGGGGCTGCTTGCTTGTCTTGTTCCCTCAAACTTCAAACGTAGCTTTGGGGGTCTGGGCAGGGGGCCTTCGGAAGGCCTCGTCCGAAAATGGGAATGTCTGCAGATAGCTCGCAGGCAGAAAGAGCTAGCCTGGAAAGCTGTTGCTCAGCCTCATCTGCCCATGGCACTGCTCGCACAGAGGCACAGAGACTGGGGCTGCTTGCTTGTCTTGCCCCCTCAAACTTCAAACGTAGATTTGGGTGTCCATGAAGGGGTCCTCCAGCAGCCCAGGTCTGAAAATGGGAATGTCTTCAGATAGATCGCAGCCAGAAAGAGCTAGCCTGGAAAGCTGTTGCTCAGCCTCATCTGCCCATGGCACTGCTCGCACAGAGGCACAGAGACTGGGGCTGCTTGCTTGTCTTGCCCCCTCAAACTTCAAACGTATCTTTGGGTGTCCGTGAAGGGGGCCTCCAGCAGCCCTGCTCTGAAAACGCGAATGTCTGCAGATAGCTAGCACCAGAAAGAGCTAGCCTGGAAAGCTGTTGCTCAGCCTCATCTGCCCATGGCACTGCTCGCACAGAGGCACAGAGACTGGGGCTGCTTGCTTGTCTTGCCATCTTAAAATTCAAACATATCTTTGGGGGGTCCGTGCAGTGGGCCCCCGGCAGCCATGCTTCGAAAACGTGAAGGTCTGAAGAGAGCTCGCAGCCAGAAAGAGCTAGCCTGGAAAGCTGTTGCTCAGCCTCATCTGCCCATGGCACTGCTCGCACAGAGGCACAGAGACTGGGGCTGCTTGCTTGTCTTGCCACCTCAAACTTCTAACGTATCTTAAGTGTTCCGTGCCGCGCGTCTCCGGCAGCTGTGGTCTGAAAATGCGAACGTCTGCAGATAGTTCGCAGGCAGAACAAACCAGCCTGGAAAGCTGTTGCTCAGCCTCATCTGCCCATGGCACTGCTCGCACAGAGGCAGAGAGACTGGGGCTGCTTGCTTGTCTTGCCACCTCAAACTTCAAACGTAGATTTGGGTGTCCATGAAGGCGACCTCCGACAGCCCTGCTCCCAAAAGGCGAACGTTTGCAGATAGATCGCAGCCAGAAAAAGCTAGCCTGGAAAGCTGTTGCTCAGCCTCATCTGCCCATGGCACTGCTCGCACAGAGGCACAGAGTCTGGGGCTGCTTGCTTGTCTTGCCACCTCAAACTTCGAACGTAGCTTTGGGGGTCTGTGCAGGGGGCTTTCGGCAGTCCTGCTCCGAAAATGGGAACGTCTGCAGATAACTCGGAGGCAGAAAGAGCTAGCCTGGAAAGCTGTTGCTCAGCCTCATCTGCCCATGGCACTGCTCGCACAGAGGCACAGAGACTGGGGCTGCTTGCTTGTCTTGCCACCTCAAACTTCAAACGTAGATTTGGGTGTACGTGCAGTGAGCCTCCGGCAGCCCTGCTCCCAAAAGGCGAACGTCTGAAGAGAGCTCGCAGGCAGAAAGAGCTAGCCTGGAAAGCTGTTGCTCAGCCTCATCTGCCCATGGCACTGCTCGCACAGAGGCACAGAGACTGGGGCTGCTTGCTTGTCTTGCCACCTCAAACTTCAAATGTATCTTTGGGGGTCCGTGCAGTGGTCCCCCGGCAGCCATGCTCCGAAAACGCGAACGTCTGAAGAGAGCTCGCAGGCAGAAAGAGCTAGCCTGGAAAGCTGTTGCTCAGCCTCATCTGCCCATGGCACTGCTCGCACAGAGGCACAGAGACTCGGGCTGCTTGCTTGTCTTGTTCCCTCAAACTTCAAACGTAGCTTTGGGGGTCTGTGCAGGGGGCCTTCGGAAGGCCTCGTCCGAAAATGGCAATGTCTGCAGATAGCTCGCAGGCAGAAAGAGCTAGCCTGGAAAGCTGTTGCTCAGCCTCATCTGCCCATGGCACTGCTTGCACAGAGGCACAGAGACTGGAGCTGATTGCTTGTCTTGCCACCTCAACCTTCAAACGTATCTTTGGGTGTCCGTGAAGGGGGCCTCTAGCAGCCCTGCTCTGAAAATGCAAACGTCTGCAGATAGCTCGCAGGCAGAAAGAGCTAGCCTGGAAAGCTGTTGCTCAGCCTCATCTGCCCATGGCACTGCTCGCACAGAGGCACAGAGACTGGGGCTGCTTGCTTGTCTTGCCACCTCAAACTTCAAATGTAGCTTTGGGTGTCCGTGCAGTGAGCCTCCGGCAGTCCTGCTCCCAAAAGGCGAACGTCTGAAGAGAGCTCGCAGGCAGAAAGAACTAGCCTGGAAAGCTGTTGCTCAGCCTCATCTGCCCATGGCACTGCTCGCACAGAGGCACAGAGACTGGGGCTGCTTGATTGTCTTGCCTCCTCAAAATTCAAACGTAGCTTTGGGTGTCCGTGAAGGGGGCCACCGGCAGGCCTGGTCCGACAATGCGAACGTCTGCAGATAGCTAGCACCAGAAAGAGCTAGCCTGCAAAGCTGTTGCTCAGCCTCATCTGCCCATGGCACTGCTCGCACAGAGGCACAGAGACTGGGGCTGCTTGCTTGTCTTGCCACCTCAAACTTCAAATGTATCTTTGGGGGTCCGTGCAGTGGGCCCCCGGTAGCCATGCTCCGAAAACGTGAAGGTCTGAAGAGAGCTCGCAGCCAGAAAGAGCTAGCCTGGAAAGCTGTTGCTCAGCCTCATCTGCCCATGGCACTGCTCGCACAGAGGCACAGAGACTGGGGCTGCTTGCTTGTCTTGCCACCTCAAACTTCAAACGTATCTTTGGGTGTCCGTGAAGGGGGCCTCTAGCAGCCCTGCTCTGAAAATGGGAATGTCTTCAGATAGATCGCAGCCAGAAAGAGCTAGCCTGGAAAGCTGTTGCTCAGCCTCATCTGCCCATGGCACTGCTCGCACAGAGGCACAGAGACTGGGGCTGCTTGCTTGTCTTGCCACCTCAAACTTCAAATGTATCTTTGGGGGTCCGTGCAGTGGGCCCCCGGCAGCCATGCTCCGAAAACGCGAACGTCTGAAGAGAGCTCGCAGCCAGAAAGAGCTAGCCTGGAAAGCTGTTGCTCAGCCTCATCTGCCCATGGCACTGCTCGCACAGAGGTACAGAGACTGGGGCTGCTTGCTTGTCTTGTTACCTCAAACTTCAAACGTAGCTTTGGGGGTCTGGGCAGGGGGCCTTCGGAAGGCCTCGTCCGAAAATGGCAATGTCTGCAGATAGCTCGCAGGCAGAAAGAGCTAGCCTGGAAAGCTGTTGCTCAGCCTCATCTGCCCATGGCACTGCTTGCACAGAGGCACAGAGACTGGAGCTGATTGCTTGTCTTGCCACCTCAACCTTCAAACGTATCTTTGGGTGTCCGTGAAGGGGGCCTCTAGCAGCCCTGCTCTGAAAATGCGAACGTCTGCAGATAGCTCGCAGGCAGAAAGAGCTAGCCTGGAAAGCTGTTGCTCAGCCTCATCTGCCCATGGCACTGCTCGCACAGAGGCACAGAGACTGGGGCTGCTTGCTTGTCTTGCCACCTCAAACTTCAAATGTAGCTTTGGGGGTCCGTGCAGTGGGCCCCCGGCAGCCATGCTCCGAAAACGTGAAGGTCTGAAGAGAGCTCGCAGCCAGAAAGAGCTAGCCTGGAAAGCTGTTGCTCAGCCTCATCTGCCCATGGCACTGCTCGCACAGAGGCACAGAGACTGGGGCTGCTTGCTTGTCTTGCCACCTCAAACTTCAAAAGTAGCTTTGGGTTTCTGTGAAGGGGGCCTCCATCAGCCCTGCTCTGAAAATGCCAACGTCTGCAGATAGCTAGCACCATAAAGAGCTAGCCTGTAAAGCTGTTGCTCAGCCTCATCTGCCCATGGCACTGCTCGCACAGAGGCACAGAGACTGGAGCTGGTTGCTTGTCTTGCCACCTCAAACTTCAAATGTATCTTTGGGGGTCCGTGCAGTGGTCCCCCGGCAGCCGTGCTCCGAAAACGCGAAGGTCTGAAGAGAGCTCGCAGCCAGAAAGAGCTAGCCTGGAAAGCTGTTGCTCAGCCTCATCTGCCCATGGCACTGCTCGCACAGAGGCACAGAGACTGGGGCTGCTTGCTTGTCTTGCCACCTCAAACTTCAAACGTAGCTTTGGGGGTCTGGGCAGGGGGCCTTCGGAAGGCCTCGTCCGAAAATGGGAATGTCTGCAGATAGCTCGCAGGCAGAAAGAGCTAGCCTGGAAAGCTGTTGCTCAGCCTCATCTGCCCATGGCACTGCTTGCACAGAGGCACAGAGACTGGAGCTGATTGCTTGTCTTGCCACCTCAACCTTCAAACGTATCTTTGGGTGTCCGTGAAGGGGGCCTCTAGCAGCCCTGCTCTGAAAATGCGAACGTCTGCAGATAGCTCGCAGGCAGAAAGAGCTAGCCTGGAAAGCTGTTGCTCAGCCTCATCTGCCCATGGCACTGCTCGCACAGAGGCACAGAGACTGGGGCTGCTTGCTTGTCTTGCCCCCTCAAACTTCAAACGTAGATTTGGGTGTCCATGAAGGGGGCCTCCAGCAGCCCAGGTCTGAAAATGGGAATGTCTTCAGATAGATCGCAGCCAGAAAGAGCTAGCCTGGAAAGCTGTTGCTCAGCCTCATCTGCCCATGGCACTGCTCGCACAGAGGCACAGAGACTGGGGCTGCTTGCTTGTCTTGCCCCCTCAAACTTCAAACGTATCTTTGGGTGTCCGTGAAGGGGGCCTCCAGCAGCCCTGCTCTGAAAACGCGAACGTCTGCAGATAGATAGCACCAGAAAGAGCTAGCCTGGAAAGCTGTTGCTCAGCCTCATCTGCCCATGGCACTGCTCGCACAGAGGCACAGAGACTGTGGCTGCTTGCTTGTCTTGCCATCTTAAAATTCAAACATATCTTTGGGGGGTCCGTGCAGTGGGCCCCCGGCAGCCATGCTCCGAAAACGTGAAGGTCTGAAGAGAGCTCGCAGCCAGAAAGAGCTAGCCTGGAAAGCTGTTGCTCAGCCTCATCTGCCCATGGCACTGCTCGCACAGAGGCACAGAGACTGGGGCTGCTTGCTTGTCTTGCCATCTTAAAATTCAAACATATCTTTGGGGGGTCCGTGCAGTGGGCCCCCGGCAGCCATGCTCCGAAAACGTGAAGGTCTGAAGAGAGCTCGCAGCCAGAAAGAGCTAGCCTGGAAAGCTGTTGCTCAGCCTCATCTGCCCATGGCACTGCTCGCACAGAGGCACAGAGACTGGAGCTGCTTGCTTGTCTTGTTCCCTCAAACTTCAAACGTAGCTTTGGGGGTCTGTGCAGGGGGCCTTCGGAAGGCCTCGTCCGAAAATGGCAATGTCTGCAGATAGCTCGCAGGCAGAAAGAGCTAGCCTGGAAAGCTGTTGCTCAGCCTCATCTGCCCATGGCACTGCTTGCACAGAGGCACAGAGACTGGAGCTGATTGCTTGTCTTGCCACCTCAACCTTCAAACGTATCTTTGGGTGTCCGTGAAGGGGGCCTCTAGCAGCCCTGCTCTGAAAATGCGAACGTCTGCAGATAGCTCGCAGGCAGAAAGAGCTAGCCTGGAAAGCTGTTGCTCAGCCTCATCTGCCCATGGCACTGCTCGCACAGAGGCACAGAGACTGGGGCTGCTTGCTTGTCTTGCCACCTCAAACTTCAAATGTAGCTTTGGGGGTCCGTGCAGTGGGCCCCCGGCAGCCATGCTCCGAAAACGTGAAGGTCTGAAGAGAGCTCGCAGCCAGAAAGAGCTAGCCTGGAAAGCTGTTGCTCAGCCTCATCTGCCCATGGCACTGCTCGCACAGAGGCACAGAGACTGGGGCTGCTTGCTTGTCTTGCCACTTCAAACTTCAAAAGTAGCTTTGGGTTTCTGTGAAGGGGGCCTCCATCAGCCCTGCTCTGAAAATGCGAACGTCTGCAGATAGCTAGCACCATAAACAGCTAGCCTGCAAAGCTGTTGCTCAGCCTCATCTGCCCATGGCACTGCTCGCACAGAGGCACAGAGACTGGGGCTGCTTGCTTGTCTTGCCACCTCAAACTTCAAATGTATCTTTGGGGGTCCGTGCAGTGGTCCCCCGGCAGCCGTGCTCCGAAAACGCGAAGGTCTGAAGAGAGCTCGCAGGCAGAAAGAGCTAGCCTGGAAAGCTGTTGCTCAGCCTCATCTGCCCATGGCACTGCTCGCACAGAGGCACAGAGACTGGGGCTGCTTGCTTGTCTTGTTCCCTCAAACTTCAAACGTAGCTTTGGGGGTCTGGGCAGGGGGCCTTCGGAAGGACTCGTCCGAAAATGGGAATGTCTGCAGATAGCTAGCAGGCAGAAAGAGCTAGCCTGGAAAGCTGTTCCTCAGCCTCATCTGCCCATGGCACTGCTTGCACAGAGGCACAGAGACTGGAGCTGATTGCTTGTCTTGCCACCTCAACCTTCAAACGTATCTTTGGGTGTCCATGAAGGGGGCCTCCAGTAGCCCAGGTCTGAAAATGGGAATGTCTTCAGATAGATCGCAGGCAGAAGAGCTAGCCTGGAAAGCTGTTGCTCAGCCTCATCTGCCCATGGGACTGCTCGCACAGAGGCACAGAGACTCGGGCTGCTTGCTTGTCTTGCCATCTTAAAATTCAAACGTATCTTTGGGGGGTCCGTGCAGTGGGCCCCCGGCAGTCATGCTCCGAAAACGCAAACGTCTGAAGAGAGCTCGCAGCCAGAAAGAGCTAGCCTGGAAAGCTGTTGCTCAGCCTCATCTGCCCATGGCACTGCTCGCACAGAGGCACAGAGACTGGGGCTGCTTCCTTGTCTTGCCACCTCAAACTTCAAACGTAGATTTGGGTGTCCATGAAGGCGGCCTCCGACAGCCCTGTTCCCAAAAGGCGAACGTTTGCAGATAGATCGCAGCCAGAAAAAGCTAGCCTGGAAAGCTGTTGCTCAGCCTCATCTGCCCATGGCACTGCTCGCACAGAGGCACAGAGTCTGCGGCTGCTTGCTTGTCTTGCCACCTCAAACTTTGAAAGTAGCTTTGGGGGTCTGTGCAGGGGGCTTTCGGCAGTCCTGCTCCGAAAATGGGAACGTCTGCAGATAACTCGGAGGCAGAAAGAGCTAGCCTGGAAAGCTGTTGCTCAGCCTCATCTGCCCATGGCACTGCTCGCACAGAGGCACAGAGACTGGGGCTGCTTGCTTGTCTTGCCACCTCAAACTTCAAACGTAGATTTGGGTGTAGGTGCAGTGAGCCTCCGGCAGCCCTGCTCCCAAAAGGCGAACGTCTGAAGAGAGCTCGCAGGCAGAAAGAGCTAGCCTGGAAAGCTGTTGCTCAGCCTCATCTGCCCATGGCACTGCTCGCACAGAGGCACAGAGACTGGGGCTGCTTGCTTGTCTTGCCACCTCAAACTTCAAATGTATCTTTGGGGGTCCGTGCAGTGGTCCCCCGGCAGCCATGCTTCGAAAACGCGAACGTCTGCAGATCGCTCGCAGCCAGAAAGAGCTAGCCTGGAAAGCTGTTGCTCAGCCTCATCTGCCCATGGCACTGCTCGCACAGAGGCACAGAGACTGGGGCTGCTTGCTTGTCTTGCCACCTCAAAATTCAAACGTAGATTTGGGTGTCCATGAAGGAGGCCTCCAGCAGCCCAGCTCTGAAAAAGCGAACGTCTGCAGATCGCTCGCAGCCAGAAAGAGCTAGCCTGGAAAGCTGTTGCTCAGCCTCATCTGCCCATGGCACTGCTCGCACAGAGGCACAGAGACTGGGGCTGCTTGCTTGTCTTGCCCCCTCAAACTTCTAACGTATCTTAAGTGGTCCGTGCCGCGCGTCTCCGGCAGCTGTGGTCTGAAAATGCGAACGTCTGGAGATAGTTCGCAGGCAGAAAAAACAAGCCTGGAAAGCTGTTGCTCAGCCTCATCTGCCCATGGCACTGCTCGCACAGAGGCACAGAGACTGGGGCTGCTTGCTTGTCTTGCCACCTCAAACTTCAAACGTAGATTTGGGTGTCCATGAAGGCGGCCTCCGACAGCCCTGCTCCCAAAAGGCGGACGTCTGCAGATAGCTCGCAGCCAGAAAAAGCTAGCCTGGAAATCTGTTGCTCAGCCTCATCTGCCCATGGCACTGCTCGCACAGAGGCACAGAGTCTGGGGCTGCTTGCTTGTCTTGCCACCTCAAACTTCGAAAGAAGCTTTGGGGGTCTGTGCAGGGGGCTTTCGGCAGTCCTGCTCCGAAAATTGGAACGTCTGCAGATAACTCGGAGGCAGAAAGAGCTAGCCTGGAAAGCTGTTGCTCAGCCTCATCTGCCCATGGCACTGCTCGCACAGAGGCACAGAGACTGGGGCTGCTTGCTTGTCTTGCCACCTCAAACTTCAAACGTAGATTTGGGTGTACGTGCAGTGAGCCTCCGGCAGCCCTGCTCCCAAAAGGCGAACGTCTGAAGAGAGCTCGCAGGCAGAAAGAGCTAGCCTGGAAAGCTGTTGCTCAGCCTCATCTGCCCATGGCACTGCTCGCACAGAGGCACAGAGACTGGGGCTGCTTGCTTGTCTTGCCACCTCAAACTTCAAATGTATCTTTGGGGGTCCGTGCAGTGGTCCCCCGGCAGCCATGCTCCGAAAACGCGAACGTCTGAAGAGAGCTCGCAGCCAGAAAGAGCTAGCCTGGAAAGCTGTTGCTCAGCCTCATCTGCCCATGGCACTGCTCGCACAGAGGCACAGAGACTGGGGCTGCTTGCTTGTCTTGCCACCTCAAACTTCAAATGTATCTTTGTGTGTCCGTGCAGTGAGCCTCCGGCATCCCTGCTCCCAAAAGGCGAACATCTGAAGAGAGCTCGCAGGCAGAAAGAGCTAGCCTGGAAAGCTGTTGCTCAGCCTCATCTGCCTATGGCACTGCTCGCACAGAGGCTCAGAGACTGGGGCTGCTTGCTTGTCTTGCCACCTCAAACTTCAAATGTAGCTTTGGGTGTCCGTGCAGTGAGCCTCCGGCAGCCCTGCTCCCAAAAGGCTAACGTCTGCAGAGAGCTCGCAGGCAGAATGAGCTAGCCTGGAAAGCTGTTGCTCAGCCTCATCTGCCCATGGCACTGCTCGCACAGAGGCACAGAGACTGGGGCTGCTTGCTTAACATGCCACCTCAAACTGCAAACGTAGATTTGGGTGTCCATGAAGGCGGCCTCCGACAGCCCTGCTCCCAAAAGGCGAACGTCTGCAGATAGCTCGCAGCCAGAAAAAACTAGCCTGGAAATCTGTTGCTCAGCCTCATCTGCCCATGGCACTGATCGCACAGAGACACAGAGACTGGGGTTGCTTGCTTGTCTTGCCACCTCAAACTTAAAACGTAGCTTTGGGTGTCTGTGCAGGGGGCCTTCGGCAGGCCTGCTTCGCAAATGGAAACGTCTGCAGATAACTCGGAGGCAGAAAGAGCTAGCCTGGAAATCTGTTGCTCAGTCTCATCTGCCCATGGCACTGCTCGCACAGAGGCACAGAGACTGGGGATGCTAGTTTAGCATGTCACCTCAAACTTCAAACTTATATTTGGGAGTCCTTAGAGTGGCCTCCAGCAGGCCCGCTCCGAAAATGCGAACGTCTGCAGATAGCTCGCAGGCAGAAAGAGCTAGCCTGGAAAGCTGTTGCTCAGCCTCATCTGCCCATGGCACTGCTTGCACAGAGGCACAGAGACTGGGGCTGCTTGCTTGTCTTGCCCCCTCAAACTTCTAACGTATCTTAAGTGGTCCATGCCGCGCGTCTTCGGCTGCTGTGGTCTGAAAATGCGAACGTCTGCAGATAGTTCGCAGGCAGAAAAAAACAGCCTGGAAAGCTGTTGCTCAGCCTCATCTGCCCATGGCACTGCTCGCACAGAGGCACAGAGACTGGGGCTGCTTGCTTGTCTTGCCATCTTAAAATTCAAACATATCTTTGGGGGGTCCGTGCAGTGGGCCCCCGGCAGCCATGCTCCGAAAACGTGAAGGTCTGAAGAGAGCTCGCAGCCAGAAAGAGCTAGCCTGGAAAGCTGTTGCTCAGCCTCATCTGCCCATGGCACTGCTCGCACAGAGGCACAGAGACTGGGGCTGCTTGCTTGTCTTGTTCCCTCAAACTTCAAACGTAGCTTTGGGGGTCTGTGCAGGGGGCCTTCGGAAGGACTCGTCCGAAAATGGGAATGTCTGCAGATAGCTCGCAGGCAGAAAGAGCTAGCCTGGAAAGCTGTTGCTCAGCCTCATCTGCCCATGGCACTGCTTGCACAGAGGCACAGAGACTGGAGCTGATTGCTTGTCTTGCCACCTCAACCTTCAAACGTATCTTTGGGTGTCCGTGAAGGGGGCCTCTAGCAGCCCTGCTCTGAAAATGCGAACGTCTGCAGATAGCTCGCAGGCAGAAAGAGCTAGCCTGGAAAGCTGTTGCTCAGCCTCATCTGCCCATGGCACTGCTCGCACAGAGGCACAGAGACTGGGGCTGCTTGCTTCTCTTGAAAAAATCAAACTTCAAACGTAGATTTGGGTGTCCATGAAGGGGGCCTCCAGCAGCCCAGGTCTGAAAATGGGAATGTCTTCAGATAGATCGCAGCCAGAAAGAGCTAGCCTGGAAAGCTGTTGCTCAGCCTCATCTGCCCATGGCACTGCTCGCACAGAGGCACAGAGACTGGGGCTGCTTGCTTGTCTTGCCCCCTCAAACTTCAAACGTATCTTTGGGTGTCCGTGAAGGGGGCCTCCAGCAGCCCTGCTCTGAAAACGCGAACGTCTGCAGATAGATAGCACCAGAAAGAGCTAGCCTGGAAAGCTGTTGCTCAGCCTCATCTGCCCATGGCACTGCTCGCACAGAGGCACAGAGACTGTGGCTGCTTGCTTGTCTTGCCATCTTAAAATTCAAACATATCTTTGGGGGGTCCGTGCAGTGGGCCCCCGGCAGCCATGCTCCGAAAACGTGAAGGTCTGAAGAGAGCTCGCAGCCAGAAAGAGCTAGCCTGGAAAGCTGTTGCTCAGCCTCATCTGCCCATGGCACTGCTCGCACAGAGGCACAGAGACTGGGGCTGCTTGCTTGTCTTGCCATCTTAAAATTCAAACATATCTTTGGGGGGTCCGTGCAGTGGGCCCCCGGCAGCCATGCTCCGAAAACGTGAAGGTCTGAAGAGAGCTCGCAGCCAGAAAGAGCTAGCCTGGAAAGCTGTTGCTCAGCCTCATCTGCCCATGGCACTGCTCGCACAGAGGCACAGAGACTGGAGCTGCTTGCTTGTCTTGTTCCCTCAAACTTCAAACGTAGCTTTGGGGGTCTGTGCAGGGGGCCTTCGGAAGGCCTCGTCCGAAAATGGCAATGTCTGCAGATAGCTCGCAGGCAGAAAGAGCTAGCCTGGAAAGCTGTTGCTCAGCCTCATCTGCCCATGGCACTGCTTGCACAGAGGCACAGAGACTGGAGCTGATTGCTTGTCTTGCCACCTCAACCTTCAAACGTATCTTTGGGTGTCCGTGAAGGGGGCCTCTAGCAGCCCTGCTCTGAAAATGCGAACGTCTGCAGATAGCTCGCAGGCAGAAAGAGCTAGCCTGGAAAGCTGTTGCTCAGCCTCATCTGCCCATGGCACTGCTCGCACAGAGGCACAGAGACTGGGGCTGCTTGCTTGTCTTGCCACCTCAAACTTCAAATGTAGCTTTGGGGGTCCGCGCAGTGGGCCCCCGGCAGCCATGCTCCGAAAACGTGAAGGTCTGAAGAGAGCTCGCAGCCAGAAAGAGCTAGCCTGGAAAGCTGTTGCTCAGCCTCATCTGCCCATGGCACTGCTCGCACAGAGGCACAGAGACTGGGGCTGCTTGCTTGTCTTGCCACCTCAAACTTCAAAAGTAGCTTTGGGTTTCTGTGAAGGGGGCCTCCATCAGCCCTGCTCTGAAAATGCGAACGTCTGCAGATAGCTAGCACCATAAACAGCTAGCCTGCAAAGCTGTTGCTCAGCCTCATCTGCCCATGGCACTGCTCGCACAGAGGCACAGAGACTGGGGCTGCTTGCTTGTCTTGCCACCTCAAACTTCAAATGTATCTTTGGGGGTCCGTGCAGTGGTCCCCCGGCAGCCGTGCTCCGAAAACGCGAAGGTCTGAAGAGAGCTCGCAGGCAGAAAGAGCTAGCCTGGAAAGCTGTTGCTCAGCCTCATCTGCCCATGGCACTGCTCGCACAGAGGCACAGAGACTGGGGCTGCTTGCTTGTCTTGTTCCCTCAAACTTCAAACGTAGCTTTGGGGGTCTGGGCAGGGGGCCTTCGGAAGGACTCGTCCGAAAATGGGAATGTCTGCAGATAGCTAGCAGGCAGAAAGAGCTAGCCTGGAAAGCTGTTCCTCAGCCTCATCTGCCCATGGCACTGCTTGCACAGAGGCACAGAGACTGGAGCTGATTGCTTGTCTTGCCACCTCAACCTTCAAACGTATCTTTGGGTGTCCATGAAGGGGGCCTCCAGCAGCCCAGGTCTGAAAATGGGAATGTCTTCAGATAGATCGCAGGCAGAAGAGCTAGCCTGGAAAGCTGTTGCTCAGCCTCATCTGCCCATGGGACTGCTCGCACAGAGGCACAGAGACTCGGGCTGCTTGCTTGTCTTGCCATCTTAAAATTCAAACGTATCTTTGGGGGGTCCGTGCAGTGGGCCCCCGGCAGTCATGCTCCGAAAACGCAAACGTCTGAAGAGAGCTCGCAGCCAGAAAGAGCTAGCCTGGAAAGCTGTTGCTCAGCCTCATCTGCCCATGGCACTGCTCGCACAGAGGCACAGAGACTGGGGCTGCTTCCTTGTCTTGCCACCTCAAACTTCAAACGTAGATTTGGGTGTTCATGAAGGCGGCCTCCGACAGCCCTGCTCCCAAAAGGCGAACGTTTGCAGATAGATCGCAGCCAGAAAAAGCTAGCCTGGAAATCTGTTGCTCAGCCTCATCTGCCCATGGCACTGCTCGCACAGAGGCACAGAGTCTGCGGCTGCTTGCTTGTCTTGCCACCTCAAACTTTGAAAGTAGCTTTGGGGGTCTGTGCAGGGGGCTTTCGGCAGTCCTGCTCCGAAAATGGGAACGTCTGCAGATAACTCGGAGGCAGAAAGAGCTAGCCTGGAAAGCTGTTGCTCAGCCTCATCTGCCCATGGCACTGCTCGCACAGAGGCACAGAGACTGGGGCTGCTTGCTTGTCTTGCCACCTCAAACTTCAAACGTAGATTTGGGTGTAGGTGCAGTGAGCCTCCGGCAGCCCTGCTCCCAAAAGGCGAACGTCTGAAGAGAGCTCGCAGGCAGAAAGAGATAGCATGGAAAGCTGTTGCTCAGCCTCATCTGCCCATGGCACTGCTCGCACAGAGGCACAGAGACTGGGGCTGCTTGCTTGTCTTGCCACCTCAAACTTCAAATGTATCTTTGGGGGTCCGTGCAGTGGTCCCCCGGCAGCCATGCTCCGAAAACGCGAACGTCTGAAGAGAGCTCGCAGGCAGAAAGAGCTAGCCTGGAAAGCTGTTGCTCAGCCTCATCTGCCCATGGCACTGCTCGCACAGAGGCACAGAGACTGGGGCTGCTTTCTTGTCTTGCCACCTCAAACTTCAAATGTATCTTTGGGGGTCCGTGCAGTGGTCCCCCGGCAGCCATGCTTCGAAAACGCGAACGTCTGCAGATCGCTTGCAGCCAGAAAGAGCTAGCCTGGAAAGCTGTTGCTCAGCCTCATCTGCCCATGGCACTGCTCGCACAGAGGCACAGAGACTGGGGCTGCTTGCTTGTCTTGCCACCTCAAAATTCAAACGTAGATTTGGGTGTCCATGAAGGAGGCCTCCAGCAGCCCAGCTCTGAAAAAGCGAACGTCTGCAGATCGCTCGCAGCCAGAAAGAGCTAGCCTGGAAAGCTGTTGCTCAGCCTCATCTGCCCATGGCACTGCTCGCACAGAGGCACAGAGACTGGGGCTGCTTGCTTGTCTTGCCCCCTCAAACTTCTAACGTATCTTAAGTGGTCCGTGCCGCGCGTCTCCGGCAGCTGTGGTCTGAAAATGCGAACGTCTGCAGATAGTTCGCAGGCAGAAAAAACAAGCCTGGAAAGCTGTTGCTCAGCCTCATCTGCCCATGGCACTGCTCGCACAGAGGCACAGAGACTGGGGCTGCTTGCTTGTCTTGCCACCTCAAACTTCAAACGTAGATTTGGGTGTCCATGAAGGCGGCCTCCGACAGCCCTGCTCCCAAAAGGCGGACGTCTGCAGATAGCTCGCAGCCAGAAAAAGCTAGCCTGGAAATCTTTTGCTCAGCCTCATCTGCCCATGGCACTGCTCGCACAGAGGCACAGAGTCTGGGGCTGCTTGCTTGTCTTGCCACCTCAAACTTCGAAAGTAGCTTTGGGGGTCTGTGCAGGGGGCTTTCGGCAGTCCTGCTCCGAAAATGGGAACGTCTGCAGATAACTCGGAGGCAGAACGAGCTAGCCTGGAAAGCTGTTGCTCAGCCTCATCTGCCCATGGCACTGCTCGCACAGAGGCACAGAGACTGGGGCTGCTTGCTTGTCTTGCCACCTCAAACTTCAAACGTAGATTTGGGTGTACGTGCAGTGAGCCTCCGGCAGCCCTGCTCCCAAAAGGCGAACGTCTGAAGAGAGCTCGCAGGCAGAAAGAGCTAGCCTGGAAAGCTGTTGCTCAGCCTCATCTGCCCATGGCACTGCTCGCACAGAGGCACAGAGACTGGGGCTGCTTGCTTGTCTTGCCACCTCAAACTTCAAATGTATCTTTGGGGGTCCGTGCAGTGGTCCCCCGGCAGCCATGCTCCGAAAACGCGAACGTCTGAAGAGAGCTCGCAGCCAGAAAGAGCTAGCCTGGAAAGCTGTTGCTCAGCCTCATCTGCCCATGGCACTGCTCGCACAGAGGCACAGAGACTGGGGCTGCTTGCTTGTCTTGCCACCTCAAACTTCAAATGTATCTTTGGGTGTCCGTGCAGTGAGCCTCCGGCATCCCTGCTCCCAAAAGGCGAACATCTGAAGAGAGCTCGCAGGCAGAAAGAGCTAGCCTGGAAAGCTGTTGCTCAGCCTCATCTGCCCATGGCACTGCTCGCACAGAGGCACAGAGACTGGGGCTGCTTGCTTGTCTTGCTACCTCAAACTTCAAATGTAGCTTTGGGTGTCCGTGCAGTGAGCCTCCGGCAGCCCTGCTCCCAAAAGGCTAACGTCTGCAGAGAGCTCGCAGGCAGAATGAGCTAGCCTGCAAATCTGTTGCTCAGCCTCATCTTCCCATGGCACTGCTCGCTCAGACGCACAGAGACTGGGGCTGCTTGCTTGTCTTGCCACCTCAAACTTCTAACGTATCTTAAGTGGTCAGTGCCGCGCGTCTCCGGCAGCTGTGGTCTGAAAATGCGAACGTCTGCAGATAGTTCGCAGGCAGAACAAACCAGCCTGGAAAGCTGTTGCTCAGCCTCATCTGCCCATGGCACTGCTCGCACAGAGGCAGAGAGACTGGGGCTGCTTGCTTGTCTTGCCACCTCAAACTTCAAACGTAGATTTGGGTGTCCATGATAGCGGCCTCCGACAGCCCTGCTCCCAAAAGGCGAACGTTTGCAGATAGCTCGCAGCCAGAAAAAGCTAGCCTGGAAAGCTGTTGCTCAGCCTCATCTGCCCATGGCACTGCTCGCACAGAGGCACAGAGTCTGGGGCTGCTTGCTTGTCTTGCCACCTCAAACTTCGAAAGTAGCTTTGGGGGTCTGTGCAGGGGTCTTTCGGCAGTCCTGCTCCGAAAATGGGAACGTCTGCAGATAGCTAGCACCAGAAAGAGCTAGCCTGGAAAGCTGTTGCTCAGCCTCATCTGCCCATGGCACTGCTCGCACAGAGGCACAGAGACTGGGGCTGCTTGCTTGTCTTGCCACCTCAAACTTCAAATGTATCTTTGGGGGTCCGTGCAGTGGTCCCCCGGCAGCCGTGCTCCGAAAACGCGAAGGTCTGAAGAGAGCTCGCAGCCAGAAAGAGCTAGCCTGGAAAGCTGTTGCTCAGCCTCATCTGCCCATGGCACTGCTCGCACAGAGGCACAGAGACTGGGGCTGCTTGCTTGTCTTGTTCCCTCAAACTTCAAACGTAGCTTTGGGGGTCTGGGCAGGGGGCCTTCTTAAGGACTCGTCCGAAAATGGGAATGTCTGCAGATAGCTCGCAGGCAGAAAGAGCTAGCCTGGAAAGCTGTTCCTCAGCCTCATCTGCCCATGGCACTGCTTGCACAGAGGCACAGAGACTGGAGCTGATTGCTTGTATTGCCACCTCAACCTTGAAACGTATCTTTGGGTGTCCATGAAGGGGGCCTCCAGCAGCCCAGGTCTGAAAATGGGAATGTCTTCAGATAGATCGCAGCCAGAAAGAGCTAGCCTGGAAAGCTGTTGCTCAGCCTCATCTGCCCATGGCACTGCTCGCACAGAGGCACAGAGACTCGGGCTGCTTGCTTGTCTTGCCATCTTAAAATTCAAACGTATCTTTGGGGGGTCCGTGCAGTGGGCCCCCGGCAGTCATGCTCCGAAAACGCAAACGTCTGAAGAGAGCTCGCAGCCAGAAAGAGCTAGCCTGGAAAGCTGTTGCTCAGCCTCATCTGCCCATGGCACTGCTCACACAGAGGCACAGAGACTGGGGCTGCTTGGTTGTCTTGCCACCTCAAACTTCAAACGTATCTTAAGTGGTCCGTGCCGCGCGTCTCCGGCAGCTGTGGTCTGAAAATGAGAACGTCTGCAGATAGTTCGCAGGCAGAAAAAACCAGCCTGGAAAGCTGTTGCTCAGCCTCATCTGCCCATGGCACTGCTCGCACAGAGGCAGAGAGACTGGGGCTGCTTGCTTGTCTTGCCACCTCAAACTTCAAACGTAGATTTGGGTGTCCATGAAGGCGGCCTCCGACAGCCCTGCTCCCAAAAGGCGAACGTTTGCAGATAGCTCGCAGCCAGAAAAAGCTAGCCTGGAAATCTGTTGCTCAGCCTCATCTGCCCATGGCACTGCTCGCACAGAGGCACAGAGTCTGGGGCTGCTTGCTTGTCTTGCCACCTCAAACTTCGAAAGTAGCTTTGGGGGTCTGTGCAGGGGGCTTTCGGCAGTCCTGCTCCGAAAATGGGAACGTCTGCAGATAACTCGGAGGCAGAAAGAGCTAGCCTGGAAAGCTGTTGCTCAGCCTCATCTGCCCATGGCACTGCTCGCACAGAGGCACAGAGACTGGGGCTGCTTGCTTGTCTTGCCACCTCAAACTTCAAATGTATCTTTGGGGGTCCGTGCAGTGGTCCCCCGGCAGCCATGCTTCGAAAACGCGAACGTCTGCAGATCGCTTGCAGCCAGAAAGAGCTAGCCTGGAAAGCTGTTGCTCAGCCTCATCTGCCCATGGCACTGCTCGCACAGAGGCACAGAGACTGGGGCTGCTTGCTTGTCTTGCCACCTCAAAATTCAAACGTAGATTTGGGTGTCCATGAAGGAGGCCTCCAGCAGCCCAGCTCTGAAAAAGCGAACGTCTGCAGATCGCTCGCAGCCAGAAAGAGCTAGCCTGGAAAGCTGTTGCTTAGCCTCATCTGCCCATGGCACTGCTCGCACAGAGGCACAGAGACTGGGGCTGCTTGCTTGTCTTGCCCCCTCAAACTTCTAACGTATCTTAAGTGGTCCGTGCCGCGCGTCTCCGGCAGCTGTGGTCTGAAAATGCGAACGTCTGCAGATAGTTCGCAGGCAGAAAAAACAAGCCTGGAAAGCTGTTGCTCAGCCTCATCTGCCCATGGCACTGCTCGCACAGAGGCACAGAGACTGGGGCTGCTTGCTTGTCTTGCCACCTCAAACTTCAAACGTAGATTTGGGTGTCCATGAAGGCGGCCTCCGACAGCCCTGCTCCCAAAAGGCGGACGTCTGCAGATAGCTCGCAGCCAGAAAAAGCTAGCCTGGAAATCTTTTGCTCAGCCTCATCTGCCCATGGCACTGCTCGCACAGAGGCACAGAGTCTGGGGCTGCTTGCTTGTCTTGCCACCTCAAACTTCGAAAGTAGCTTTGGGGGTCTGTGCAGGGGGCTTTCGGCAGTCCTGCTCCGAAAATGGGAACGTCTGCAGATAACTCGGAGGCAGAACGAGCTAGCCTGGAAAGCTGTTGCTCAGCCTCATCTGCCCATGGCACTGCTCGCACAGAGGCACAGAGACTGGGGCTGCTTGCTTGTCTTGCCACCTCAAACTTCAAACGTAGATTTGGGTGTACGTGCAGTGAGCCTCCGGCAGCCCTGCTCCCAAAAGGCGAACGTCTGAAGAGAGCTCGCAGCCAGAAAGAGCTAGCCTGGAAAGCTGTTGCTCAGCCTCATCTGCCCATGGCACTGCTCGCACAGAGGCACAGAGACTGGGGCTGCTTGCTTGTCTTGCCACCTCAAACTTCAAACGTATCTTTGGGTGTCCGTGCAGTGAGCCTCCGGCATCCCTGCTCCCAAAAGGCGAACATCTGAAGAGAGCTCGCAGGCAGAAAGAGCTAGCCTGGAAAGCTGTTGCTCAGCCTCATCTGCCCATGGCACTGCTCGCACAGAGGCACAGAGACTGGGGCTGCTTGCTTGTCTTGCCACCTCAAAATTCAAACGTAGATTTGGGTGTCCATGAAGGAGGCCTCCAGCAGCCCAGCTCTGAAAAAGCGAACGTCTGCAGATCGCTCGCAGCCAGAAAGAGCTAGCCTGGAAAGCTGTTGCTCAGCCTCATCTGCCCATGGCACTGCTCGCACAGAGGCACAGAGACTGGGGCTGCTTGCTTGTCTTGCCCCCTCAAACTTCTAACGTATCTTAAGTGGTCCGTGCCGCGCGTCTCCGGCAGCTGTGGTCTGAAAATGCGAACGTCTGCAGATAGTTCGCAGGCAGAAAAAACAAGCCTGGAAAGCTGTTGCTCAGCCTCATCTGCCCATGGCACTGCTCGCACAGAGGCACAGAGACTGGGGCTGCTTGCTTGTCTTGCCACCTCAAACTTCAAACGTAGATTTGGGTGTCCATGAAGGCGGCCTCCGACAGCCCTGCTCCCAAAAGGCGGACGTCTGCAGATAGCTCGCAGCCAGAAAAAGCTAGCCTGGAAATCTTTTGCTCAGCCTCATCTGCCCATGGCACTGCTCGCACAGAGGCACAGAGTCTGGGGCTGCTTGCTTGTCTTGCCACCTCAAACTTCGAAAGTAGCTTTGGGGGTCTGTGCAGGGGGCTTTCGGCAGTCCTGCTCCGAAAATGGGAACGTCTGCAGATAACTCGGAGGCAGAACGAGCTAGCCTGGAAAGCTGTTGCTCAGCCTCATCTGCCCATGGCACTGCTCGCACAGAGGCACAGAGACTGGGGCTGCTTGCTTGTCTTGCCACCTCAAACTTCAAACGTAGATTTGGGTGTACGTGCAGTGAGCCTCCGGCAGCCCTGCTCCCAAAAGGCGAACGTCTGAAGAGAGCTCGCAGGCAGAAAGAGCTAGCCTGGAAAGCTGTTGCTCAGCCTCATCTGCCCATGGCACTGCTCGCACAGAGGCACAGAGACTGGGGCTGCTTGCTTGTCTTGCCACCTCAAACTTCAAATGTATCTTTGGGGGTCCGTGCAGTGGTCCCCCGGCAGCCATGCTCCGAAAACGCGAACGTCTGAAGAGAGCTCGCAGCCAGAAAGAGCTAGCCTGGAAAGCTGTTGCTCAGCCTCATCTGCCCATGGCACTGCTCGCACAGAGGCACAGAGACTGGGGCTGCTTGCTTGTCTTGCCACCTCAAACTTCAAATGTATCTTTGGGTGTCCGTGCAGTGAGCCTCCGGCATCCCTGCTCCCAAAAGGCGAACATCTGAAGAGAGCTCGCAGGCAGAAAGAGCTAGCCTGGAAAGCTGTTGCTCAGCCTCATCTGCCCATGGCACTGCTCGCACAGAGGCACAGAGACTGGGGCTGCTTGCTTGTCTTGCTACCTCAAACTTCAAATGTAGCTTTGGGTGTCCGTGCAGTGAGCCTCCGGCAGCCCTGCTCCCAAAAGGCTAACGTCTGCAGAGAGCTCGCAGGCAGAATGAGCTAGCCTGGAAATCTGTTGCTCAGCCTCATCTTCCCATGGCACTGCTCGCTCAGACGCACAGAGACTGGGGCTGCTTGCTTGTCTTGCCACCTCAAACTTCTAACGTATCTTAAGTGGTCCGTGCCGCGCGTCTCCGGCAGCTGTGGTCTGAAAATGCGAACGTCTGCAGATAGTTCGCAGGCAGAACAAACCAGCCTGGAAAGCTGTTGCTCAGCCTCATCTGCCCATGGCACTGCTCGCACAGAGGCAGAGAGACTGGGGCTGCTTGCTTGTCTTGCCACCTCAAACTTCAAACGTAGATTTGGGTGTCCATGAAGGCGGCCTCCGACAGCCCTGCTCCCAAAAGGCGAACGTCTGCAGATAGCTCGCAGCCAGAAAAAGCTAGCCTGCAAATCTGTTGCTCAGCCTCATCTGCCCATGGCACTGCTCGCACAGAGGCACAGAGTCTGGGGCTGCTTGCTTGTCTTGCCACCTCAAACTTCGAAAGTAGCTTTGGGGGTCTGTGCAGGGGGCTTTCGGCAGTCCTGCTCCGAAAATGGGAACGTCTGCAGATAGCTAGCACCAGAAAGAGCTAGCCTGCAAAGCTGTTGCTCAGCCTCATCTGCCCATGGCACTGCTCGCACAGAGGCACAGAGACTGGGGCTGCTTGCTTGTCTTGCCACCTCAAACTTCAAATGTATCTTTGGGGGTCCGTGCAGTGGTGCCCGGCAGCCGTGCTCCGAAAACGCGAACGTCTGAAGAGAGCTCGCAGCCAGAAAGAGCTAGCCTGGAAAGCTGTTGCTCAGCCTCATCTGCCCATGGCACTGCTCGCACAGAGGCACAGAGACTGGGGCTGCTTGCTTGTCTTGTTCCCTCAAACTTCAAACGTAGCTTTGGGGGTCTGGGCAGGGGGCCTTCTTAAGGACTCGTCCGAAAATGGGAATGTCTGCAGATAGCTCGCAGGCAGAAAGAGCTAGCCTGGAAAGCTGTTGCTCACCCACATCTGCCCATGGCACTGCTCGCACAGAGGCACAGAGACTGGGGCTGCTTGGTTGTCTTGCCACCTCAAACTTCAAACGTATCTTAAGTGGTCCGTGCCGCGCGTCTCCGGCAGCTGTGGTCTGAAAATGCGAACGTCTGCAGATAGTTCGCAGGCAGAAAAAACCAGCCTGGAAAGCTGTTGCTCAGCCTCATCTGCCCATGGCACTGCTCGCACAGAGGCACAGAGACTGGGGCTGCTTGCTTGTCTTGCCACCTCAAACTTCAAACGTAGATTTGGGTGTCCATGAAGGCGGCCTCCGACAGCCCTGCTCCCAAAAGGCGAACGTTTGCAGATAGCTCGCAGCCAGAAAAAGCTAGCCTGGAAATCTGTTGCTCAGCCTCATCTGCCCATGGCACTGCTCGCACAGAGGCACAGAGTCTGGGGCTGCTTGCTTGTCTTGCCACCTCAAACTTCGAAAGTAGCTTTGGGGGTCTGTGCAGGGGGCTTTCGGCAGTCCTGCTCCGAAAATGGGAACGTCTGCAGATAACTCGGAGGCAGAAAGAGCTAGCCTGGAAAGCTGTTGCTCAGCCTCATCTGCCCATGGCACTGCTCGCACAGAGGCACAGAGACTGGGGCTGCTTGCTTGTCTTGCCACCTCAAACTTCAAATGTATCTTTGGGGGTCCGTGCAGTGGTCCCCCGGCAGCCATGCTCCGAAAACGCGAAGGTCTGAAGAGAGCTCACAGCCAGAAAGAGCTAGCCTGGAAAGCTGTTGCTCAGCCTCATCTGCCCATGGCACTGCTCGCACAGAGGCACAGAGACTGGGGCTGCTTGCTTGTCTTGCCACCTTAAACTTCAAACGTAGATTTTGGTGTCCATGAAGGGGGCCTCCAGCAGCGCAGCTCTGAAAATGCGAATGTCTGCCGATATCTCTTAGCCAGAAAGAGCTAGCCTGGAAAGCTGTTGCTCAGCCTCATCTGCCCATGGCACTGCTCGCACAGAGGCACAGAGACTGGGGCTGCTTGCTTGTCTTGCCACCTCAAACTTCTAACGTATCTTAAGTGGTCCGTGCCGCGCGTCTCCGGCAGCTGTGGTCTGAAAATGCGAACGTCTGCAGATAGTTCGCAGGCAGAAAAAACAAGCCTGGAAAGCTGTTGCTCAGCCTCATCTGCCCATGGCACTGCTCGCACAGAGGCACAGAGACTGGGGCTGCTTGCTTGTCTTGCCACCTCAAACTTCAAACGCAGATTTGGGTGTCCATGAAGGCGGCCTCCGACAGCCCTGCTCCCAAAAGGCGAACGTCTGCAGATAGCTCGCAGCCAGAAAAAGCTAGCCTGGAAATCTGTTGCTCAGCCTCATCTGCCCATGGCACTGCTCGCACAGAGGCACAGAGTCTGGGGCTGCTTGCTTGTCTTGCCACCTCAAACTTCGAAAGTAGCTTTGGGGGTCTGTGCAGGGGGCTTTCGGCAGTCCTGCTCCGAAAATGGGAACGTCTGCAGATAACTCGGAGGCAGAAAGAGCTAGCCTGGAAAGCTGTTGCTCAGCCTCATCTGCCCATGGCACTGCTCGCACAGAGGCACAGAGACTGGGGCTGCTTGCTTGTCTTGCCACCTCAAACTTCAAATGTATCTTTGGGGGTCCGTGCAGTGGTCCCCCGGCAGCCATGCTCCGAAAACGCGAAGGTCTGAAGAGAGCTCACAGCCAGAAAGAGCTAGCCTGGAAAGCTGTTGCTCAGCCTCATCTGCCCATGGCACTGCTCGCACAGAGGCACAGAGACTGGGGCTGCTTGCTTGTCTTGCCACCTTAAACTTCAAACGTAGATTTTGGTGTCCATGAAGGGGGCCTCCAGCAGCGCAGCTCTGAAAATGCGAATGTCTGCCGATATCTCTTAGCCAGAAAGAGCTAGCCTGGAAAGCTGTTGCTCAGCCTCATCTGCCCATGGCACTGCTCGCACAGAGGCACAGAGACTGGGGCTGCTTGCTTGTCTTGCCCCCTCAAACTTCTAACGTATCTTAAGTGGTCCGTGCCGCGCGTCTCCGGCAGCTGTGGTCTGAAAATGCGAACGTCTGCAGATAGTTCGCAGGCAGAAAAAACAAGCCTGGAAAGCTGTTGCTCAGCCTCATCTGCCCATGGCACTGCTCGCACAGAGGCACAGAGACTGGGGCTGCTTGCTTGTCTTGCCACCTCAAACTTCAAACGCAGATTTGGGTGTCCATGAAGGCGGCCTCCGACAGCCCTGCTCCCAAAAGGCGAACGTCTGCAGATAGCTCGCAGCCAGAAAAAGCTAGCCTGGAAATCTGTTGCTCAGCCTCATCTGCCCATGGCACTGCTCGCACAGAGGCACAGAGTCTGGGGCTGCTTGCTTGTCTTGCCACCTCAAACTTCGAAAGTAGCTTTGGGGGTCTGTGCAGGGGGCTTTCGGCAGTCCTGCTCCGAAAATGGGAACGTCTGCAGATAACTCGGAGGCAGAAAGAGCTAGCCTGGAAAGCTGTTGCTCAGCCTCATCTGCCCATGGCACTGCTCGCACAGAGGCACAGAGACTGGGGCTGCTTGCTTGTCTTGCCACCTCAAACTTCAAATGTATCTTTGGGGGTCCGTGCAGTGGTCCCCCGGCAGCCATGCTCCGAAAACGCGAAGGTCTGAAGAGAGCTCACAGCCAGAAAGAGCTAGCCTGGAAAGCTGTTGCTCAGCCTCATCTGCCCATGGCACTGCTCGCACAGAGGCACAGAGACTGGGGCTGCTTGCTTGTCTTGCCACCTCAAACTTCAAATGTATCTTTGGGGGTCCGTGCAGTGGTCCCCCGGCAGCCATGCTCCGAAAACGCGAACGTCTGAAGAGAGCTCGCAGCCAGAAAGAGCTAGCCTGGAAAGCTGTTGCTCAGCCTCATCTGCCCATGGCACTGCTCGCACAGAGGCACAGAGACTGGGGCTGCTTGCTTGTCTTGCCACCTCAAACTTCAAATGTATCTTTGGGGGTCCGTGCAGTGAGCCTCCGGCATCCCTGCTCCCAAAAGGCGAACATCTGAAGAGAGCTCGCAGGCAGAAAGAGCTAGCCTGGAAAGCTGTTGCTCAGCCTCATCTGCCCATGGCACTGCTCGCACAGAGGCACAGAGACTGGGGCTGCTTGCTTGTCTTGCCACCTCAAACTTCAAATGTATCTTTGGGGGTCCGTGCAGTGGTCCCCCGGCAGCCATGCTTCGAAAATGCGATCGTCTGCAGGTAGCTCGCAGCCACAAAGAGCTAGCCTGGAAAGCTGTTGCTCAGCCTCATCTGCCCATGGGACTGCTCGCACAGAGGCACAGAGACTAGGGCTGCTTGCTTGTCTTGCCACCTCAAAATTCAAACGTAGATTTGGGTGTCCATGAAGGAGGACTTCAGCAGCCCAGCTCTGAAAACGCGAACGTCTGCAGATAGCTCGCAGCCAGAAAGAGCTATCCTGGAAAGCTGTTGCTCAGCCTCATCTGCCCATGGCACTCCTCGCACAGAGACACAGAGACTGGGGCTGCTTGCTTGTCTTGCCACCTCAAACTTAAAACGTAGCTTTGGGTGTCTGTGCAGGGGGCCTTCGGCAGGCCTGCTCCGCAAATGGAAACGCCTGCAGATAACTCGGAGGCAGAAAGAGCTAGCCTGGAAAGCTGTTGCTCAGTCTCATCTGCCCATGGCACTGCTCGCACAGAGGCACAGAGACTGGGGATGCTAGCTTAGCATGTCACCTCAAACTTCAAACGTATATTTGGGAGTCCTTAGAGTGGCCTCCAGCAGGCCCGCTCCGAAAATGCGAACGTCTGCAGATAGCTCGCAGCCAGAAAGAGCTAGCCTGGAAAGCTGTTGCTCAGCCTCATCTGCCCATGGCACTGCTCGCACAGAGGCACAGAGACTGGGGCTGCTTGCTTGTCTTGCCACCTTAAACTTCAAACGTAGATTTTGGTGTCCATGAAGGGGGCCTCCAGCAGCGCAGCTCTGAAAATGCGAATGTCTGCCGATATCTCTTAGCCAGAAAGAGCTAGCCTGGAAAGCTGTTGCTCAGCCTCATCTGCCCATGGCACTGCTCGCACAGAGGCACAGAGACTGGGGCTGCTTGCTTGTCTTGCCCCCTCAAACTTCTAACGTATCTTAAGTGGTCCGTGCCGCGCGTCTCCGGCAGCTGTGGTCTGAAAATGCGAACGTCTGCAGATAGTTCGCAGGCAGAAAAAACAAGCCTGGAAAGCTGTTGCTCAGCCTCATCTGCCCATGGCACTGCTCGCACAGAGGCACAGAGACTGGGGCTGCTTGCTTGTCTTGCCACCTCAAACTTCAAACGCAGATTTGGGTGTCCATGAAGGCGGCCTCCGACAGCCCTGCTCCCAAAAGGCGAACGTCTGCAGATAGCTCGCAGCCAGAAAAAGCTAGCCTGGAAATCTGTTGCTCAGCCTCATCTGCCCATGGCACTGCTCGCACAGAGGCACAGAGTCTGGGGCTGCTTGCTTGTCTTGCCACCTCAAACTTCGAAAGTAGCTTTGGGGGTCTGTGCAGGGGGCTTTCGGCAGTCCTGATCCGAAAATGGGAACGTCTGCAGATAACTCGGAGGCAGAACGAGCTAGCCTGGAAAGCTGTTGCTCAGCCTCATCTGCCCATGGCACTGCTCGCACAGAGGCACAGAGACTGGGGCTGCTTGCTTATCTTGCCACCTCAAACTTCAAACGTAGATTTGGGTGTACGTGCAGTGAGCCTCCGGCAGCCCTGCTCCCAAAAGGCGAACGTCTGAAGAGAGCTCGCAGGCAGAAAGAGCTAGCCTGGAAAGCTGTTGCTCAGCCTCATCTGCCCATGGCACTGCTCGCACAGAGGCACAGAGACTGGGGCTGCTTGCTTGTCTTGCCACCTCAAACTTGAAATGTATCTTTGGGGGTCCGTGCAGTGGTCCCCCGGCAGCCATGCTCCGAAAACGCGAACGTCTGAAGAGAGCTCGCAGCCAGAAAGAGCTAGCCTGGAAAGCTGTTGCTCAGCCTCATCTGCCCATGGCACTGCTCGCACAGAGGCACAGAGACTGGGGCTGCTTGCTTGTCTTGCCACCTCAAACTTCAAATGTATCTTTGGGGGTCCGTGCAGTGAGCCTCCGGCATCCCTGCTCCCAAAAGGCGAACATCTGAAGAGAGCTCGCAGGCAGAAAGAGCTAGCCTGGAAAGCTGTTGCTCAGCCTCATCTGCCCATGGCACTGCTCGCACAGAGGCACAGAGACTGGGGCTGCTTGCTTGTCTTGCTACCTCAAACTTCAAATGTAGCTTTGGGTGTCCGTGCAGTGAGCCTCCGGCAGCCCTGCTCCCAAAAGGCGAACGTCTGCAGAGAGCTCGCAGCCAGAATGAGCTAGCCTGGAAATCTGTTGCTCAGCCTCATCTTCCCATGGCACTGCTCGCTCAGACGCACAGAGACTGGGGCTGCTTGCTTGTCTTGCCACCTCAAACTTCAAATGTATCTTTGGGGGTCCGTGCAGTGGTCCCCCGGCAGCCATGCTTCGAAAATGCGATCGTCTGCAGGTAGCTCGCAGCCACAAAGAGCTAGCCTGGAAAGCTGTTGCTCAGCCTCATCTGCCCATGGGACTGCTCGCACAGAGGCACAGAGACTAGGGCTGCTTGCTTGTCTTGCCACCTCAAAATTCAAACGTAGATTTGGGTGTCCATGAAGGAGGACTCCAGCAGCCCAGCTCTGAAAACGCGAACGTCTGCAGATAGCTCGCAGCCAGAAAGAGCTATCCTGGAAAGCTGTTGCTCAGCCTCATCTGCCCATGGCACTCCTCGCACAGAGACACAGAGACTGGGGCTGCTTGCTTGTCTTGCCACCTCAAACTTAAAACGTAGCTTTGGGTGTCTGTGCAGGGGGCCTTCGGCAGGCCTGCTCCGCAAATGGAAACGCCTGCAGATAACTCGGAGGCAGAAAGAGCTAGCCTGGAAAGCTGTTGCTCAGTCTCATCTGCCCATGGCACTGCTCGCACAGAGGCACAGAGACTGGGGATGCTAGCTTAGCATGTCACCTCAAACTTCAAACGTATATTTGGGAGTCCTTAGAGTGGCCTCCAGCAGGCCCGCTCCGAAAATGCGAACGTCTGCAGATAGCTCGCAGGCAGAAAGAGCTAGCCTGGAAAGCTGTTGCTCAGCCTCATCTGCCCATGGCACTGCTCGCACAGAGGCACAGAGACTGGGGCTGCTTGCTTGTCTTGCCACCTTAAACTTCAAACGTAGATTTTGGTGTCCATGAAGGGGGCCTCCAGCAGCGCAGCTCTGAAAATGCGAATGTCTGCCGATATCTCTTAGCCAGAAAGAGCTAGCCTGGAAAGCTGTTGCTCAGCCTCATCTGCCCATGGCACTGCTCGCACAGAGGCACAGAGACTGGGGCTGCTTGCTTGTCTTGCCCCCTCAAACTTCTAACGTATCTTAAGTGGTCCGTGCCGCGCGTCTCCGGCAGCTGTGGTCTGAAAATGCGAACGTCTGCAGATAGTTCGCAGGCAGAAAAAATCAGCCTGGAAAGCTGTTGCTCAGCCTCATCTGCCCATGGCACTGCTCGCACAGAGGCACAGAGACTGGGGCTGCTTGCTCGTCTTGCCACCTCAAACTTCAAACGTAGATTTGGGTGTACATGAAGGCGGCCTCCGACAGCCCTGCTCCCAAAAGGCGAACGTCTGCAGATAGCTCGCAGCCAGAAAAAGCTAGCCTGGAAATCTGTTGCTCAGCCTCATCTGCCCATGGCACTGCTCGCACAGAGGCACAGAGTCTGGGGCTGCTTGCTTGTCTTGCCACCTCAAACTTCGAAAGTAGCTTTGGGGGTCTGTGCAGGGGGCTTTCGGCAGTCCTGCTCCGAAAATGGGAACGTCTGCAGATAACTCGGAGGCAGAAAGAGCTAGCCTGGAAAGCTGTTGCTCAGACTCATCTGCCCATGGCACTGCTCGCACAGAGGCACAGAGACTGGGGCTGCTTGCTTGTCTTGCCACCTCAAACTTCAAACGTAGATTTGGGTGTACGTGCAGTGAGCCTCCGACAGCCCTGCTCCCAAAAGGCGAACGTCTGAAGAGAGCTCGCAGGCAGAAAGAGCTAGCCTGGAAAGCTGTTGCTCAGCCTCATCTGCCCATGGCACTGCTCGCACAGAGGCACAGAGACTGGGGCTGCTTGCTTGTCTTGCCACCTCAAACTTCAAATGTAGCTTTGGGTGTCCGTGCAGTGAGCCTCCGGCATCCCTGCTCCCAAAAGGCGAACATCTGAAGAGAGCTCGCAGGCAGAAAGAGCTAGCCTGGAAAGCTGTTGCTCAGCCTCATCTGCCTATGGCACTGCTCGCACAGAGGCTCAGAGACTGGGGCTGCTTGCTTGTCTTGCCACCTCAAACTTCAAATGTAGCTTTGTGTGTCCGTGCAGTGAGCCTCCGGCAGCCCTGCTCCCAAAAGGCGAACGTCTGCAGATAGCTCGCAGGCAGAATGAGCTAGCCTGGAAATCTGTTGCTCAGCCTCATCTTCCCATGGCACTGCTCGCACAGAGGCACAGAGACTGGGGCTGCTTGCTTGTCTTGCCACCTCAAACTTCAAATGTATCTTTGGGGGTCCGTGCAGTGGTCCCCCGGCAGCCATGCTCCGAAAACGCCAACGTCTGAAGAGAGCTCGCAGCCAGAAAGAGCTAGCCTGGAAAGCTGTTGCTCAGCCTCATCTGCCCATGGGACTGCTCGCACAGAGGCACAGAGACTGGGGCTGCTTGCTTGTCTTGCCACCTCAAAATTCAAACGTAGATTTGGGTGTCCATGAAGGAGGCCTCCAGCAGCCCAGCTCTGAAAACGCGAACGTCTGCAGATAGCTCGCAGCCAGAAAGAGCTATCCTGGAAAGCTGTTGCTCAGCCTCATCTGCCCATGGCACTGCTCGCACAGAGGCACAGAGACTGGGGCTGCTTGCTTGTCTTGCCACCTCAAACTTCAAATGTATCTTTGGGGGTCCGTGCAGTGGTCCCCCGGCAGCCGTGCTCCGAAAACGCGAAGGTCTGAAGAGAGCTCGCAGCCAGAAAGAGCTAGCCTGGAAAGCTGTTGCTCAGCCTCATCTGCCCATGGCACTGCTCGCACAGAGGCACAGAGACTGGGGCTGCTTGCTTGTCTTGTTCCCTCAAACTTCAAACGTAGCTTTGGGGGTCTGGGCAGGGGGCCTTCGGAAGGACTCGTCCGAAAATGGGAATGTCTGCAGATAGCTCGCAGGCAGAAAGAGCTAGCCTGGAAAGCTGTTCCTCAGCCTCATCTGCCCATGGCACTGCTTGCACAGAGGCACAGAGACTGGAGCTGATTGCTTGTCTTGCCACCTCAACCTTCAAACGTATCTTTGGGTGTCCATGAAGGGGGCCTCCAGCAGCCCAGGTCTGAAAATGGGAATGTCTTCAGATAGATCGCAGCCAGAAAGAGCTAGCCTGGAAAGCTGTTGCTCAGCCTCATCTGCCCATGGCACTGCTCGCACAGAGGCACAGAGACTCGGGCTGCTTGCTTGTCTTGCCATCTTAAATTCAAACGTATCTTTGGGGGGTCCGTGCAGTGGGCCCCCGGCAGTCATGCTCCGAAAACGCAAACGTCTGAAGAGAGCTCGCAGCCAGAAAGAGCTAGCCTGGAAAGCTGTTGCTCAGCCTCATCTGCCCATGGCACTGCTCACACAGAGGCACAGAGACTGGGGCTGCTTGCTTGTCTTGCCACCTCAAACTTCAAATGTATCTTTGGGGGTCCGTGCAGTGGTCCCCCGGCAGCCATGCTCCGAAAACGCGAACGTCTGCAGATCGCTCGCAGGCAGAAAGAGCTAGCCTGGAAAGCTGTTGCTCAGCCTCATCTGCCCATGGCACTGCTCGCACAGAGGCACAGAGACTGGGGCTGCTTTCTTGTCTTGCCACCTCAAACTTCAAATGTATCTTTGGGGGTCCGTGCAGTGGTCCCCCGGCAGCCATGCTTCGAAAACGCGAAGGTCTGAAGAGAGCTCGCAGCCAGAAAGAGCTAGCCTGGAAAGCTGTTGCTCAGTCTCATCTGCCCATGGCACTGCTCGCACAGAGGCACAGAGACTGGGGCTGCTTGCTTGTCTTGCCACCTTAAACTTCAAACGTAGATTTGGGTGTCCATGAAGGAGGCCTCCAGCAGCCCAGCTCTGAAAACGCGAACGTCTGCAGATCGCTCGCAGCCAGAAAGAGCTAGCCTGCAAAGCTGTTGCTCAGCCTCATCTTCCCATGGCACTGCTCGCACAGAGGCACAGACACTGGGGCTGCTTGCTTGTCTTGCCACCTCAAACTTCAAATGTATCTTTGGGGGTCCGTGCAGTGGGCCCCAGGCAGCCATGCTCCGAAAACGCGAAGGTCTGAAGAGAGCTCGCAGGCAGAAAGAGCTAGCCTGGAAAGCTGTTGCTCAGCCTCATCTTCCCATGGCACTGCTCGCACAGAGGCACAGAGACTGGGGCTGCTTGCTTGTCTTGCCACCTCAAACTTCAAATGTATCTTTGGGGGTCCGTGCAGTGGGCCCCAGGCAGCCATGCTCCGAAAACGCGAAGGTCTGAAGAGAGCTCGCAGCCAGAAAGAGCTAGCCTGGAAAGCTGTTGCTCAGCCTCATCTGCCCATGGCACTGCTCGCACAGAGGCACAGAGACTGGGGCTGCTTGCTTGTCTTGCCACCTTAAACTTCAAACGTAGATTTTGGTGTCCATGAAGGGGGCCTCCAGCAGCGCAGCTCTGAAAATGCGAATGTCTGCCGATATCTCTTAGCCAGAAAGAGCTAGCCTGGAAAGCTGTTGCTCAGCCTCATCTGCCCATGGCACTGCTCGCACAGAGGCACAGAGACTGGGGCTGCTTGCTTGTCTTGCCCCCTCAAACTTCTAACGTATCTTAAGCGGTCCGAGCCGCGCGTCTCCGGCAGCTGTGGTCTGAAAATGCGAACGTCTGCAGATAGTTCGCAGGCAGAAAAAACAAGCCTGGAAAGCTGTTGCTCAGCCTCATCTGCCCATGGCACTGCTCGCACAGAGGCACAGAGACTGGGGCTGCTTGCTTGTCTTGCCACCTCAAACTTCAAACGCAGATTTGGGTGTCCATGAAGGCGGCCTCCGACAGCCCTGCTCCCAAAAGGCGAACGTCTGCAGATAGCTCGCAGCCAGAAAAAGCTAGCCTGGAAATCTGTTGCTCAGCCTCATCTTCCTATGGCACTGCTCGCACAGAGGCACAGAGTCTGGGGCTGCTTGCTTGTCTTGCCACCTCAAACTTCGAAAGTAGCTTTGGGGGTCTGTGCAGGGGGCTTTCGGCAGTCCTGCACCGAAAATGGGAACGTCTGCAGATAACTCGGAGGCAGAACGAGCTAGCCTGGAAAGCTGTTGCTCAGCCTCATCTGCCCATGGCACTGCTCGCACAGAGGCACAGAGACTGGGGCTGCTTGCTTATCTTGCCACCTCAAACTTCAAACGTAGATTTGGGTGTACGTGCAGTGAGCCTCCGGCAGCCCTTGTCCCAAAAGGCGAACGTCTGAAGAGAGCTCGTAGGCAGAAAGAGCTAGCCTGGAAAGCTGTTGCTCAGCCTCATCTGCCCATGGCACTGCTCGCACAGAGGCACAGAGACTGGGGCTGCTTGCTTGTCTTGCCACCTCAAACTTCAAATGTATCTTTGGGGGTCCGTGCAGTGGTCCCCCGGCAGCCATGCTCCGAAAACGCCAACGTCTGAAGAGAGCTCGCAGCCAGAAAGAGCTAGCCTGGAAAGCTGTTGCTCAGCCTCATCTGCCCATGGCACTGCTCGCACAGAGGCACAGAGACTGGGGCTGCTTGCTTGTCTTGCTACCTCAAACTTCAAATGTAGCTTTGGGTGTCCGTGCAGTGAGCCTCCGGCAGCCCTGCTCCCAAAAGGCGAACGTCTGCAGAGAGCTCGCAGCCAGAATGAGCTAGCCTGGAAATCTGTTGCTCAGCCTCATCTTCCCATGGCACTGCTCGCTCAGACGCACAGAGACTGGGGCTGCTTGCTTGTCTTGCCACCTCAAACTTCAAATGTATCTTTGGGGGTCCGTGCAGTGGTCCCCCGGCAGCCATGCTTCGAAAATGCGATCGTCTGCAGGTAGCTCGCAGCCACAAAGAGCTAGCCTGGAAAGCTGTTGCTCAGCCTCATCTGCCCATGGGACTGCTCGCACAGAGGCACAGAGACTAGGGCTGCTTGCTTGTCTTGCCACCTCAAAATTCAAACGTAGATTTGGGTGTCCATGAAGGAGGCCTCCAGCAGCCCAGCTCTGAAAACGCGAACGTCTGCAGATAGCTCGCAGCCAGAAAAAGCTATCCTGGAAAGCTGTTGCTCAGCCTCATCTGCCCATGGCACTCCTCGCACAGAGACACAGAGACTGGGGCTGCTTGCTTGTCTTGCCACCTCAAACTTAAAACGTAGCCTTGGGTGTCTGTGCAGGGGGCCTTCGGCAGGCCTGCTCCGCAAATGGAAACGCCTGCAGATAACTCGGAGGCAGAAAGAGCTAGCCTGGAAAGCTGTTGCTCAGTCTCATCTGCCCATGGCACTGCTCGCACAGAGGCACAGAGACTGGGGATGCTAGCTTAGCATGTCACCTCAAACTTCAAACGTATATTTGGGAGTCCTTAGAGTGGCCTCCAGCAGGCCCGCTCCGAAAATGCGAACGTCTGCAGATAGCTCGCAGCCAGAAAGAGCTAGCCTGGAAAGCTGTTGCTCAGCCTCATCTGTCCATGGCACTGCTCGCACAGAGGCACAGAGACTGGGGCTGCTTGCTTGTCTTGCCACCTTAAACTTCAAACGTAGATTTTGGTGTCCATGAAGGGGGCCTCCAGCAGCGCAGCTCTGAAAATGCGAATGTCTGCCGATATCTCTTAGCCAGAAAGAGCTAGCCTGGAAAGCTGTTGCTCAGCCTCATCTGCCCATGGCACTGCTCGCACAGAGGCACAGAGACTGGGGCTGCTTGCTTGTCTTGCCCCCTCAAACTTCTAACGTATCTTAAGTGGTCCGTGCCGCGCGTCTCCGGCAGCTGTGGTCTGAAAATGCGAACGTCTGCAGATAGTTCGCAGGCAGAAAAAACCAGCCTGGAAAGCTGTTGCTCAGCCTCATCTGCCCATGGCACTGCTCGCACAGAGGCACAGAGACTGGGGCTGCTTGCTTGTCTTGCCACCTCAAACTTCAAACGTAGATTTGGGTGTACATGAAGGCGGCCTCCGACAGCCCTGCTCCCAAAAGGCGAACATCTGCAGATAGATCGCAGCCAGAAAAAGCTAGCCTGGAAATCTGTTGCTCAGCCTCATCTGCCCATGGCACTGCTCGCACAGAGGCACAGAGTCTGCGGCTGCTTGCTTGTCTTGCCACCTCAAACTTCGAAAGTAGCTTTGGGGGTCTGTGCAGGGGGCTTTCGGCAGTCCTGCTCCGAAAATGGGAACGTCTGCAGATAACTCGGAGGCAGAAAGAGCTAGCCTGGAAAGCTGTTGCTCAGACTCATCTGCCCATGGCACTGCTCGCACAGAGGCACAGAGACTGGGGCTGCTTGCTTGTTTTGCCACCTCAAACTTCAAACTTATATTTGGGTGTACGTGCAGTGAGCCTCCGGCAGCCCTGCTCCGAAAACGCGAACGTCTGAAGAGAGCTCGCAGCCAGAAAGAGCTAGCCTGGAAAGCTGTTGCTCAGCCTCATCTGCCCATGGCACTGCTCGCACAGAGGCACAGAGACTGGGGCTGCTTGCTTGTCTTGCCACCTCAAACTTCAAATGTAGCTTTGGGTGTTCGTGCAGTGAGCCTCCGGCATCCCTGCTCCCAAAAGGCGAACATCTGAAGAGAGCTCGCAGGCAGAAAGAGCTAGCCTGGAAAGCTGTTGCTCAGCCTCATCTGCCTATGGCACTGCTCGCACAGAGGCTCAGAGACTGGTGCTGCTTGCTTGTCTTGCCACCTCAAACTTCAAATGTAGCTTTGGGTGTCCGTGCAGTGAGCCTCCGGCAGCCCTGCTCCCAAAAGGCGAACGTCTGCAGAGAGCTCGCAGGCAGAATGAGCTAGCCTGGAAATCTGTTGCTCAGCCTCATCTTCCCATGGCACTGCTCGCACAGAGGCACAGAGACTGGGGCTGCTTGCTTGTCTTGCCACCTCAAACTTCAAATGTATCTATGGGGGTCCGTGCAGTGGTCCCCCGGCAGCCATGCTCCGAAAACGCGAACGTCTGAAGAGAGCTCGCAGCCAGAAAGAGCTAGCCTGGAAAGCTGTTGCTCAGCCTCATCTGCCCATGGCACTGCTCGCACAGAGGCACAGAGACTGGGGCTGCTTGCTTGTCTTGCCCCCTCAAACTTCTAACGTATCTTAAGTGGTCCATGCCGCGCGTCTCCGGCAGCTGTGGTCTGAAAATGCGAACGTCTGCAGATAGTTCGCAGGCAGAAAAAACCAGCCTGGAAAGCTGTTGCTCAGCCTCATCTGCCCATGGCACTGCTCGCACAGAGGCACAGAGACTGGGGCTGCTTGCTTGTCTTGCCACCTCAAACTTCAAACGTAGATTTGGGTGTCCATGAAGGCGGCCTCCGAAAGCCCTGCTCCCAAAAGGCGAACGTCTGCAGATAGCTCGCAGGCAGAAAAAGCTAGCCTGGAAATCTGTTGCTCAGCCTCATCTGCCCATGGCACTGCTCGCACAGAGGCACAGAGTCTGGAGCTGCTTGCTTGTCTTGCCACCTCAAACTTCGAAAGTAGCTTTGGGTGTCCGTGCAGTGAGCCTCCGGCAGCCCTGCTCCCAAAAGGCGAACGTCTGAAGAGAGCTCGCAGCCAGAATGAGCTAGCCTGGAAATCTGTTGCTCAGCCTCATCTTCCCATGGCACTGCTCGCACAGAGGCACAGAGACTGGGGCTGCTTGCTTGTCTTGCCACCTCAAACTTCAAATGTATCTTTGGGGGTCCGTGCAGTGGTCCCCCGGCAGCCATGCTTCGAAAAAGGCGAACGTCTGCAGGTAGCTCGCAGCCACAAAGAGCTAGCCTGGAAAGATGTTGCTCAGCCTCATCTGCCCATGGCACTGCTCGCACAGAGGCACAGAGACTGGGGCTGCTTGCTTGTCTTGCCACCTCAAAATTCAAACGTAGATTTGGGTGTCCATGAAGGAGGCCTCCAGCAGCCCAGCTCTGAAAACGCGAACGTCTGCAGATAGCTCGCAGCCAGAAAGAGCTATCCTGGAAAGCTGTTGCTCAGCCTCATCTGCCCATGGCACTGCTCGCACAGAGACACAGAGACTGGGGCTGCTTGCTTGTCTTGCCACCTCAAACTTAAAACGTAGCTTTGGGTGTCTGTGCAGGGGGCCTTCGGCAGGCCTGCTCCGCAAATGGAAACGCCTGCAGATAACTCGGAGGCAGAAAGAGCTAGCCTGGAAAGCTGTTGCTCAGTCTCATCTGCCCATGGCACTGCTCGCACAGAGGCACAGAGACTGGGGATGCTAGCTTAGCATGTCACCTCAAACTTCAAACGTATATTTGGGAGTCCTTAGAGTGGCCTCCAGCAGGCCCGCTCCGAAAATGCGAACGTCTGCAGATAGCTCGCAGCCAGAAAGAGCTAGCCTGGAAAGCTGTTGCTCAGACTCATCTGCCCATGGCACTGCTCGCACAGAGGCACAGAGACTGGGGCTGCTTGCTTGTCTTGCCACCTTAAACTTCAAACGTAGATTTTGGTGTCCATGAAGGGGGCCTCCAGCAGCGCAGCTCTGAAAATGCGAATGTCTGCCGATATCTCTTAGCCAGAAAGAGCTAGCCTGGAAAGCTGTTGCTCAGCCTCATCTGCCCATGGCACTGCTCGCACAGAGGCACAGAGACTGGGGCTGCTTGCTTGTCTTGCCACCTCAAACTTCTAACGTATCTTAAGTGGTCCGTGTCGCGCGTCTCCGGCAGCTGTGGTCTGAAAATGCGAACGTCTGCAGATAGTTCGCAGGCAGAAAAAACCAGCCTGGAAAGCTGCTGCTCAGCCTCATCTGCCCATGGCACTGCTCGCACAGAGGCACAGAGTCTGCGGCTGCTTGCTTGTCTTGCCACCTCAAACTTCGAAAGTAGCTTTGGGGGTCTGTGCAGGGGGCTTTCGGCAGTCCTGCTCCGAAAATGGGAACGTCTGCAGATAACTCGGAGGCAGAAAGAGCTAGCCTGGAAAGCTGTTGCTCAGCCTCATCTGCCCATGGCACTGCTCGCACAGAGGCACAGAGACTGGGGCTGCTTGCTTGTCTTGCCACCTCAAACTTCAAACGTATATTTGGGTGTACGTGCAGTGAGCCTCCGGCAGCCCTGCTCCCAAAAGGCGAACGTCTGAAGAGAGCTCGCAGACAGAAAGAGCTAGCCTGGAAAGCTGTTGCTCAGCCTCATCTACCAATGGCACTGCTCGCACAGAGGCACAGAGACTGGGGCTGCTTGCTTGTCTTGCCACCTCAAACTTCAAATGTATCTTTGGGGGTCCGTGCAGTGGTCCCCCGGCAGCCATGCTCCGAAAACGCGAACGTCTGAAGAGAGCTCGCAGCCAGAAAGAGCTAGCCTGGAAAGCTGTTGCTCAGCCTCATCTGCCCATGGCACTGCTCGCACAGAGGCACAGAGACTGGGGCTGCTTGCTTGTCTTGCCACCTCAAACTTCAAATGTAGCTTTGGGTGTCCGTGCAGTGAGCCTCCGGCATCCCTGCTCCCAAAAGGCGAACATCTGAAGAGAGCTCGCAGCCAGAAAGAGCTAGCCTGGAAAGCTGTTGCTCAGCCTCATCTGCCTATGGCACTGCTCGCACAGAGGCTCAGAGACTGGGGCTGCTTGCTTGTCTTGCCACCTCAAACTTCAAATGTAGCTTTGTGTGTCCGTGCAGTGAGCCTCCGGCAGCCCTGCTCCCAAAAGGCGAACGTCTGCAGAGAGCTCGCAGGCAGAATGAGCTAGCCTGGAAATCTGTTGCTCAGCCTCATCTTCCCATGGCACTGCTCGCACAGAGGCACAGAGACTGGGGCTGCTTGCTTGTCTTGCCACCTCAAACTTCAAATGTATCTTTGGGGGTCCGTGCAGTGGTCCCCCGGCAGCCATGCTTCGAAAATGCGATCGTCTGCAGGTAGCTCGCAGCCACAAAGAGCTAGCCTGGAAAGCTGTTGCTCAGCCTCATCTGCCCATGGGACTGCTCGCACAGAGGCACAGAGACTGGGGCTGCTTGCTTGTCTTGCCACCTCAAAATTCAAACGTAGATTTGGGTGTCCATGAAGGAGGCCTCCAGCAGCCCAGCTCTGAAAACGCGAACGTCTGCAGATAGCTCGCAGCCAGAAAGAGCTATCCTGGAAAGCTGTTGCTCAGCCTCATCTGCCCATGGCACTGCTCGCACAGAGGCACAGAGTCTGCGGCTCCTTGCTTGTCTTGCCACCTCAAACTTCGAAAGTAGCTTTGGGGGTCTGTGCAGGGGGCTTTCGGCAGTCCTGCTCCGAAAATGGGAACGTCTGCAGATAACTCGGAGGCAGAAAGAGCTAGCCTGGAAAGCTGTTGCTCAGACTCATCTGCCCATGGCACTGCTCGCACAGAGGCACAGAGACTGGGGCTGCTTGCTTGTCTTGCCACCTCAAACTTCAAACGTATATTTGGGAGTCCTTAGAGTGGCCTCCAGCAGGCCCGCTCCGAAAATGCGAACGTCTGCAGATAGCTCGCAGCCAGAAAGAGCTAGCCTGGAAAGCTGTTGCTCAGCCTCATCTGCCCATGGCACTGCTCGCACAGAGGCACAGAGACTGGGGCTGCTTGCTTGTCTTGCCACCTTAAACTTCAAACGTAGATTTTGGTGTCCATGAAGGGGGCCTCCAGCAGCGCAGCTCTGAAAATGCGAATGTCTGCCGATATCTCTTAGCCAGAAAGAGCTAGCCTGGAAAGCTGTTGCTCAGCCTCATCTGCCCATGGCACTGCTCGCACAGAGGCACAGAGACTGGGGCTGCTTGCTTGTCTTGCCACCTCAAACTTCTAACGTATCTTAAGTGGTCCGTGCCGCGCGTCTCCGGCAGCTGTGGTCTGAAAATGCGAACGTCTGCAGATAGTTCGCAGCCAGAAAGAGCTAGCCTGGAAAGCTGTTGCTCAGCCTCATCTGCCCATGGCACTGCTCGCACAGAGGCACAGAGTCTGCGGCTGCTTGCTTGTCTTGCCACCTCAAACTTCGAAAGTAGCTTTGGGGGTCTGTGCAGGGGGCTTTCGGCAGTCCTGCTCCGAAAATGGGAACGTCTGCAGATAACTCGGAGGCAGAAAGAGCTAGCCTGGAAAGCTGTTGCTCAGCCTCATCTGCCCATGGCACTACTCGCACAGAGGCACAGAGACTGGGGCTGCTTGCTTGTCTTGCCACCTCAAACTTCAAACGTATATTTGGGTGTACGTGCAGTGAGCCTCCGGCAGCCCTGCTCCCAAAAGGCGAACGTCTGAAGAGAGCTCGCAGACAGAAAGAGCTAGCCTGGAAAGCTGTTGCTCAGCCTCATCTACCCATGGCACTGCTCGCACAGAGGCACAGAGACTGGGGCTGCTTGCTTGTCTTGCCACCTCAAACTTCAAATGTATCTTTGGGGGTCCGTGCAGTGGTCCCCCGGCAGCCATGCTCCGAAAACGCGAACGTCTGAAGAGAGCTCGCAGCCAGAAAGAGCTAGCCTGGAAAGCTGTTGCTCAGCCTCATCTGCCCATGGCACTGCTCGCACAGAGGCACAGAGACTGGGGCTGCTTGATTGTCTTGCCACCTCAAACTTCAAATGTAGCTTTGGGTGTCCGTGCAGTGAGCCTCCGGCATCCCTGCTCCCAAAAGGCGAACATCTGAAGAGAGCTCGCAGGCAGAATGAGCTAGCCTGGAAATCTGTTGCTCAGCCTCATCTTCCCATGGCACTGCTCGCACAGAGGCACAGAGACTGGGGCTGCTTGCTTGTCTTGCCACCTCAAACTTCAAATGTATCTTTGGGGGTCCGTGCAGTGGTCCCCCGGCAGCCATGCTTCGAAAATGCGATCGTCTGCAGGTAGCTCGCAGCCACAAAGAGCTAGCCTGGAAAGCTGTTGCTCAGCCTCATCTGCCCATGGGACTGCTCGCACAGAGGCACAGAGACTGGGGCTGCTTGCTTGTCTTGCCACCTCAAAATTCAAACGTAGATTTGGGTGTCCATGAAGGAGGCCTCCAGCAGCCCACCTCTGAAAACGCGAACGTCTGCAGATAGCTCGCAGCCAGAAAGAGCTATCCTGGAAAGCTGTTGCTCAGCCTCATCTGCCCATGGCACTGCTCGCACAGAGACACAGAGACTGGGGCTGCTTGCTTGTCTTGCCACCTCAAACTTAAAACGTAGCTTTGGGTGTCTGTGCAGGGGGCCTTCGGCAGGCCTGCTCCGCAAATGGAAACGCCTGCAGATAACTCGGAGGCAGAAAGAGCTAGCCTGGAAAGCTGTTGCTCAGTCTCATCTGCCCATGGCACTGCTCGCACAGAGGCACAGAGACTGGGGATGCTAGCTTAGCATGTCACCTCAAACTTCAAACGTATATTTGGGAGTCCTTAGAGTGGCCTCCAGCAGGCCCGCTCCGAAAATGCGAACGTCTGCAGATAGCTCGCAGCCAGAAAGAGCTAGCCTGGAAAGCTCTTGCTCAGCCTCATCTGCCCATGGCACTGCTCGCACAGAGGCACAGAGACTGGGGCTGCTTGCTTGTCTTGCCACCTTAAACTTCAAACGTAGATTTTGGTGTCCATGAAGGGGGCCTCCAGCAGCGCAGCTCTGAAAATGCGAATGTCTGCCGATATCTCTTAGCCAGAAAGAGCTAGCCTGGAAAGCTGTTGCTCAGCCTCATCTGCCCATGGCACTGCTCGCACAGAGGCACAGAGACTGGGGCTGCTTGCTTGTCTTGCCACCTCAAAATTCTAATGTATCTTAAGTGGTCCGTGCCGCGCGTCTCCGGCAGCTGTGGTCTGAAAATGCGAACGTCTGCAGATAGTTCGCAGGCAGAAAAAACCAGCCTGGAAAGCTGTTGCTCAGCCTCATCTGCCCATGGCACTGCTCGCACAGAGGCACAGAGACTGGGGCTGCTTGCTTGTCTTGCCACCTCAAACTTCAAATGTATCTTTGGGGGTCCGTGCAGTGGTCCCCCGGCAGCCATGCTTCGAAAATGCGATCGTCTGCAGGTAGCTCGCAGCCACAAAGAGCTAGCCTGGAAAGCTGTTGCTCAGCCTCATCTGCCCATGGGACTGCTCGCACAGAGGCACAGAGACTGGGGCTGCTTGCTTGTCTTGCCACCTTAAACTTCAAACGTAGATTTTGGTGTCCATGAAGGGGGCCTCCAGCAGCGCAGCTCTGAAAACGCGAACGTCTGCAGATAGCTCGCAGCCAGAAAGAGCTATCCTGGAAAGCTGTTGCTCAGCCTCATCTGCCCATGGCACTGCTCGCACAGAGGCACAGAGACTGGGGCTGCTTGCTTGTCTTGCCCCCTCAAACTTCTAACGTATCTTAAGTGGTCCATGCCACGCGTCTCCGGCAGCTGTGGTCTGAAAATGCGAACGTCTGCAGATAGTTCGCAGGCAGAAAAAACCAGCCTGGAAAACTGTTCCTCAGCCTCATCTGCCCATGGCACTGCTCGCACAGAGACACAGAGACTGGGGCTGCTTGCTTGTCTTGCCACCTCAAACTTAAAACGTAGCTTTGGGTGTCTGTGCAGGTGGCCTTCGGCAGGCCTGCTTCGCAAATGTAAACGTCTGCAGATAACTCGGAGGCAGAAAGAGCTAGCCTGGAAATCTGTTGCTCAGTATCATCTGCCCATGGCACTGCTCGCACAGAGGCACAGAGACTGGGGATGCTAGCTTAGCATGTCACCTCAAACTTCAAACTTATATTTGGGAGTCCTTAGAGTGGCCTCCAGCAGGCCCGCTCCGAAAATGCGAACGTCTGCAGATAGCTCGCAGCCAGAAAGAGCTAGCCTGGAAATCTGTTGCTCAGCCTCATCTGCCCATGGCACTGCTTGCACAGAGGCACAGAGACTGGGGCTGCTTGCTTGTCTTCCACCTTAAACTTCAAACGTAGATTTTGGTGTCCATGAAGGGGGCCTCCAGCAGCGCAGCTCTGAAAATGGGAATGTCTTCAGATAGATCGCAGCCAGAAAGAGCTAACCTGGAAAGCTGTTGCTCAGCCTCATCTGCCCATGGCACTGCTCGCACAGAGGCACAGAGACTGGGGCTGCTTGCTTGTCTTGCCATCTTAAAATTCAAACATATCTTTGGGGGGTCCGTGCAGTGGGCCCCCGGCAGTCATGCTCCGAAAACGCAAACGTCTGAAGAGAGCTCGCAGCCAGAAAGAGCTAGCCTGGAGAGCTGTTGCTCAGCCTCATCTGCCCATGGCACTGCTCACACAGAGGCACAGAGACTGGGGCTGCTTGCTTGTCTTGCCACCTGAAACTTCAAATGTAGCTTTGGGTGTTCGTGCAGTGAGCCTCCGGCAGCCCTGCTCCGAAAACGGGAACATCTGCAGATAGCTCGGAGGCAGAAAGAGCTAGCCTGGAAAGCTGTTGCTCAGCCTCATCTGCCCATGGCACTGCTCGCACAGAGGCACAGAGACTGGGGCTGCTTGCTTGTCTTGCCACCTCAAACTTCTAACGTATCTTAAGTGGTCCGTGCCGCGCGTCTCCGGCAGCTGTGGTCTGAAAATGCGAACGTCTGCAGATAGTTCGCAGGCAGAAAAAACCAGCCTGGAAAGCTGTTGCTCAGCCTCATCTGCCCATGGCACTGCTCGCACAGAGGCACAGAGTCTGGGGCTGCTTGCTTGTCTTGCCACCTCAAACTTCGAAAGTAGCTTTGGGGGTCTGTGCAGGGGGCTTTCGGCAGTCCTGCTCCGAAAATGGGAACGTCTGCAGATAACTCGGAGGCAGAAAGAGCTAGCCTGGAAAGCTGTTGCTCAGCCTCATCTGCCCATGGCACTGCTCGCACAGAGGCACAGAGACTGGGGCTGCTTGCTTGTCTTGCCACCTCAAACTTCAAACGTAGATTTGGGTGTACGTGCAGTGAGCCTCCGGCAGCCCTGCTCCCAAAAGGCGAACGTCTGAAGAGAGGTCGCAGGCAGAAAGAGCTAGCCTGGAAAGCTGTTGCTCAGCCTCATCTGCCCATGGCACTGCTCGCACAGAGGCACAGAGACTGGGGCTGCTTGCTTGTCTTGCCACCTCAAACTTCAAATGTATCTTTGGGGGTCCGTGCAGTGGTCCCCCGGCAGCCATGCTCCGAAAACGCGAACGTCTGAAGAGAGCTCGCAGGCAGAAAGAGCTAGCCTGGAAAGCTGTTGCTCAGCCTCATCTGCCCATGGCACTGCTCGCACAGAGGCACAGAGACTGGGGCTGCTTGCTTGTCTTGCCACCTCAAACTTCAAATGTAGCTTTGGGTGTCCGTGCAGTGAGCCTCCGGCATACCTGCTCCCAAAAGGCGAACGTCTGAAGAGAGCTCGCAGCCAGAAAGAGCTAGCCTGGAAAGCTGTTGCTCAGCCTCATCTGCCCATGGCACTGCTCGCACAGAGGCACAGAGACTGGGGCTGCTTGCTTGCCTTGCCACCTCAAACTTCAAATGTAGCTTTGGGTGTCCGTGCAGTGAGCCTCCGGCAGCCCTGCTCCCAAAAGGCGAACGTCTGCAGAGAGCACGCAGGCAGAATGAGCTAGCCTGGAAATCTGTTGCTCAGCCTCATCTTTCCATGGCACTGCTCGCACAGAGGCACAGAGACTCGGGCTGCTTGCTTGTCTTGCTACCTCAAACTTCAAATGTATCTTTGGGGGTCCGTGCAGTGGTCCCCCGGCAGCCATGCTCCGAAAACGCGAACGTCTGAAGAGATCTCGCAGCCAGAAAGAGCTAGCCTGGAAAGCTGTTGCTCAGCCTCATCTGCCCATGGCACTGCTCGCACAGAGGCACAGAGACTGGGGCTGCTTGCTTGTCTTGCCACCTCAAACTCAAAACGTAGCTTTGGGTATCTATGCAGGGGGCCTTCGGCAGGCCTGCTCCGCAAATGGAAACGTCTGCAGATAACTCGGAGGCAGAAAGAGCTAGCCTGGAAAGCTGTTGCTCAGTCTCATCTGCCCATGGCACTGCTCGCACAGAGGCACAGAGACTGGGGATGCTTGCTTAGCATGTCACCTCAAACTTCAAACGTAGATTTGGGGGTCCTTAGAGTGGCCTCCAGCACGCCCGCTCCGAAAATGCGAACGTCTGCAGATAGCTCGCAGCCAGAAAGAGCTAGCCTGGAAAGCTGTTGCTCAGCCTCATCTGCCCATGGCACTGCTCGCACAGAGGCACAGAGACTGGGGCTGCTTGCTTGTCTTCCACCTTAAACTTCAAACGTAGATTTTGGTGTCCATGAAGGGGGCCTCCAGCAGCGCAGCTCTGAAAATGCGAATGTCTGCCGATATCTCTTAGCCAGAAAGAGCTAGCCTGGAAAGCTGTTGCTCAGCCTCATCTGCCCATGGCACTGCTCGCACAGAGGCACAGAGACTGGGGCTGCTTGCTTGTCTTGCCCCCTCAAACTTCTAACGTATCTTAAGTGGTCCGTGCCGCGCGTCTCCGGCAGCTGTGGTCTGAAAATGCGAACGTCTGCAGATAGTTCGCAGGCAGAAAAAAACAGTCTGGAAAGCTGTTGCTCAGCCTCATCTGCCCATGGCACTGCTCGCACAGAGGCACAGAGACTGGGGCTGCTTGCTTGTCTTGCCACCTCAAACTTCAAACGTAGATTTGGGGGTCCATGAAGGCGGCCTCCGACAGCCCTGCTTCCAAAAGGCGAACGTCTGTAGATAGCTCGCAGCCAGAAAAAGCTAGCCTGGAAATCTGTTGCTCAGCCTCATCTGCCCATGGCACTGCTCGCACAGAGGCACAGAGACTGGGGCTGCTTGCTTGTCTTGCCACCTCAAACTTCAAATGTATCTTTGGGGGTCCGTGCAGTGGTCCCCCGGCAGCCATGCTCCGAAAACGCGAACGTCTGAAGAGAGCTCGCAGGCAGAAAGAGCTAGCCTGGAAAGCTGTTGCTCAGCCTCATCTGCCCATGGCACTGCTCGCACAGAGGCACAGAGACTGGGGCTGCTTGCTTGCCTTGCCACCTCAAACTTCAAATGTAGCTTTGGGTGTCCGTGCAGTGAGCCTCCGGCAGCCCTGCTCCCAAAAGGCGAACGTCTGCAGAGAGCACGCAGGCAGAATGAGCTAGCCTGGAAATCTGTTGCTCATCCTCATCTTTCCATGGCACTGCTCGCACAGAGGCACAGAGACTGGGGCTGCTTGCTTGTCTTGCTACCTCAAACTTCAAATGTATCTTTGGGGGTCCGTGCAGTGGTCCCCCGGCAGCCATGCTCCGAAAACGCGAACGTCTGAAGAGATCTCGCAGCCAGAAAGAGCTAGCCTGGAAAGCTGTTGCTCAGCCTCATCTGCCCATGGCACTGCTCGCACAGAGGCACAGTGACTGGGGCTGCTTGCTTGTCTTGCCACCTCAAACTTCAAATGTATCTTTGGGGGTCCGTGCAGTGGGCCCCCGGCAGCCATGCTTCGAAAACGCGAACGTCTGCAGGTAGCTCGCAGCCACAAAGAGCTAGCCTGGAAAGCTGTTGCTCAGCCTCATCTACCCATGGCACTGCTCGCACAGAGGCACAGAGACTGGGGCTGCTTGCTTGTCTTGCCACCTCAAAATTCAAACGTAGATTTGGGTGTCCATGAAGGAGGCCTCCAGCAGCCCACCTCTGAAAACGCGAACGTCTGCAGATCGCTCGCAGCCAGAAAGAGCTAGCCTGGAAAGCTGTTGCTCAGCCTCATCTGCCCATGGCACTGCTCGCACAGAGGCACAGAGACTGGGGCTGCTTGCTTGTCTTGCCACCTCAAACTTCAAATGTAGCTTTGGGTGTCCGTGCAGTGAGCCTCCGGCATACCTGCTCCCAAAAGGCGAACGTCTGAAGAGAGCTCGCAGGCAGAAAGAGCTAGCCTGGAAAGCTGTTGCTCAGCCTCATCTGCCCATGGCACTGCTCGCACAGAGGCACAGAGACTGGGGCTGCTTGCTTGCCTTGCCACCTCAAACTTCAAATGTAGCTTTGGGTGTCCGTGCAGTGAGCCTCCGGCAGCCCTGCTCCCAAAAGGCGAACGTCTGCAGAGAGCACGCAGGCAGAATGAGCTAGCCTGGAAATCTGTTGCTCAGCCTCATCTTTCCATGGCACTGCTCGCACAGAGGCACAGAGACTCGGGCTGCTTGCTTGTCTTGCTACCTCAAACTTCAAATGTATCTTTGGGGGTCCGTGCAGTGGTCCCCCGGCAGCCATGCTCCGAAAACGCGAACGTCTGAAGAGATCTCGCAGCCAGAAAGAGCTAGCCTGGAAAGCTGTTGCTCAGCCTCATCTGCCCATGGCACTGCTCGCACAGAGGCACAGAGACTGGGGCTGCTTGCTTGTCTTGCCACCTCAAACTCAAAACGTAGCTTTGGGTATCTATGCAGGGGGCCTTCGGCAGGCCTGCTCCGCAAATGGAAACGTCTGCAGATAACTCGGAGGCAGAAAGAGCTAGCCTGGAAAGCTGTTGCTCAGTCTCATCTGCCCATGGCACTGCTCGCACAGAGGCACAGAGACTGGGGATGCTTGCTTAGCATGTCACCTCAAACTTCAAACGTAGATTTGGGGGTCCTTAGAGTGGCCTCCAGCACGCCCGCTCCGAAAATGCGAACGTCTGCAGATAGCTCGCAGCCAGAAAGAGCTAGCCTGGAAAGCTGTTGCTCAGCCTCATCTGCCCATGGCACTGCTCGCACAGAGGCACAGAGACTGGGGCTGCTTGCTTGTCTTGCCCCCTCAAACTTCTAACGTATCTTAAGTGGTCCGTGCCGCGCGTCTCCGGCAGCTGTGGTCTGAAAATGCGAACGTCTGCAGATAGTTCGCAGGCAGAAAAAAACAGTCTGGAAAGCTGTTGCTCAGCCTCATCTGCCCATGGCACTGCTCGCACAGAGGCACAGAGACTGGGGCTGCTTGCTTGTCTTGCCACCTCAAACTTCAAACGTAGATTTGGGGGTCCATGAAGGCGGCCTCCGACAGCCCTGCTTCCAAAAGGCGAACGTCTGTAGATAGCTCGCAGCCAGAAAAAGCTAGCCTGGAAATCTGTTGCTCAGCCTCATCTGCCCATGGCACTGCTCGCACAGAGGCACAGAGACTGGGGCTGCTTGCTTGTCTTGCCACCTCAAACTTCGAAAGTAGCTTTGGGGGTCTGTGCAGGGGGCTTTCGGCAGTCCTGCTCCGAAAATGGGAACGTCTGCAGATAACTCGGAGGCAGAAAGATCTAGCCTGGAAAGCTGTTGCTCAGCCTCATCTGCCCATGGCACTGCTCGCACAGAGGCACAGAGACTGGGGCTGCTTGCTTGTCTTGCCACCTCAAACTTCAAACGTAGATTTGGGTGTACGTGCAGTGAGCCTCCGGCAGCCCTGCTCCCAAAAGGCGAACGTCTGAAGAGAGGTCGCAGGCAGAAAGAGCTAGCCTGGAAAGCTGTTGCTCAGACTCATCTGCCCATGGCACTGCTCGCACAGAGGCACAGAGACTGGGGCTGCTTGCTTGTCTTGCCACCTCAAACTTCAAATGTATCTTTGGGGGTCCGTGCAGTGGTCCCCCGGCAGCCATGCTCCGAAAACGCGAACGTCTGAAGAGAGCTCGCAGGCAGAAAGAGCTAGCCTGGAAAGCTGTTGCTCAGCCTCATCTGCCCATGGCACTGCTCGCACAGAGGCACAGAGACTGGGGCTGCTTGCTTGCCTTGCCACCTCAAACTTCAAATGTAGCTTTGGGTGTCCGTGCAGTGAGCCTCCGGCAGCCCTGCTCCCAAAAGGCGAACGTCTGCAGAGAGCACGCAGGCAGAATGAGCTAGCCTGGAAATCTGTTGATCATCCTCATCTTTCCATGGCACTGCTCGCACAGAGGCACAGAGACTGGGGCTGCTTGCTTGTCTTGCTACCTCAAACTTCAAATGTATCTTTGGGGGTCCGTGCAGTGGTCCCCCGGCAGCCATGCTCCGAAAACGCGAACGTCTGAAGAGATCTCGCAGCCAGAAAGAGCTAGCCTGGAAAGCTGTTGCTCAGCCTCATCTGCCCATGGCACTGCTCGCACAGAGGCACAGTGACTGGGGCTGCTTGCTTGTCTTGCCACCTCAAACTTCAAATGTATCTTTGGGGGTCCGTGCAGTGGGCCCCCGGCAGCCATGCTTCGAAAACGCGAACGTCTGCAGGTAGCTCGCAGCCACAAAGAGCTAGCCTGGAAAGCTGTTGCTCAGCCTCATCTACCCATGGCACTGCTCGCACAGAGGCACAGAGACTGGGGCTGCTTGCTTGTCTTGCCACCTCAAAATTCAAACGTAGATTTGGGTGTCCATGAAGGAGGCCTCCAGCAGCCCACCTCTGAAAACGCGAACGTCTGCAGATCGCTCGCAGCCAGAAAGAGCTAGCCTGGAAAGCTGTTGCTCAGCCTCATCTGCCCATGGCACTGCTCGCACAGAGGCACAGAGACTGGGGCTGCTTGCTTGTCTTGCCACCTCAAACTTCAAATGTAGCTTTGGGTGTCCGTGCAGTGAGCCTCCGGCATACCTGCTCCCAAAAGGCGAACGTCTGAAGAGAGCTCGCAGGCAGAAAGAGCTAGCCTGGAAAGCTGTTGCTCAGCCTCATCTGCCCATGGCACTGCTCGCACAGAGGCACAGAGACTGGGGCTGCTTGCTTGCCTTGCCACCTCAAACTTCAAATGTAGCTTTGGGTGTCCGTGCAGTGAGCCTCCGGCAGCCCTGCTCCCAAAAGGCGAACGTCTGCAGAGAGCACGCAGGCAGAATGAGCTAGCCTGGAAATCTGTTGCTCAGCCTCATCTTTCCATGGCACTGCTCGCACAGAGGCACAGAGACTCGGGCTGCTTGCTTGTCTTGCTACCTCAAACTTCAAATGTATCTTTGGGGGTCCGTGCAGTGGTCCCCCGGCAGCCATGCTCCGAAAACGCGAACGTCTGAAGAGATCTCGCAGCCAGAAAGAGCTAGCCTGGAAAGCTGTTGCTCAGCCTCATCTGCCCATGGCACTGCTCGCACAGAGGCACAGAGACTGGGGCTGCTTGCTTGTCTTGCCACCTCAAACTCAAAACGTAGCTTTGGGTATCTATGCAGGGGGCCTTCGGCAGGCCTGCTCCGCAAATGGAAACGTCTGCAGATAACTCGGAGGCAGAAAGAGCTAGCCTGGAAAGCTGTTGCTCAATCTCATCTGCCCATGGCACTGCTCGCACAGAGGCACAGAGACTGGGGATGCTTGCTTAGCATGTCACCTCAAACTTCAAACGTAGATTTGGGGGTCCTTAGAGTGGCCTCCAGCACGCCCGCTCCGAAAATGCGAACGTCTGCAGATAGCTCGCAGCCAGAAAGAGCTAGCCTGGAAAGCTGTTGCTCAGCCTCATCTGCCCATGGCACTGCTCGCACAGAGGCACAGAGACTGGGGCTGCTTGCTTGTCTTCCACCTTAAACTTCAAACGTAGATTTTGGTGTCCATGAAGGGGGCCTCCAGCAGCGCAGCTCTGAAAATGCGAATGTCTGCCGATATCTCTTAGCCAGAAAGAGCTAGCCTGGAAAGCTGTTGCTCAGCCTCATCTGCCCATGGCACTGCTCGCACAGAGGCACAGAGACTGGGGCTGCTTGCTTGTCTTGCCCCCTCAAACTTCTAACGTATCTTAAGTGGTCCGTGCCGCGCGTCTCCGGCAGCTGTGGTCTGAAAATGCGAACGTCTGCAGATAGTTCGCAGGCAGAAAAAAACAGTCTGGAAAGCTGTTGCTCAGCCTCATCTGCCCATGGCACTGCTCGCACAGAGGCACAGAGACTGGGGCTGCTTGCTTGTCTTGCCACCTCAAACTTCAAACGTAGATTTGGGGGTCCATGAAGGCGGCCTCCGACAGCCCTGCTTCCAAAAGGCGAACGTCTGTAGATAGCTCGCAGCCAGAAAAAGCTAGCCTGGAAATCTGTTGCTCAGCCTCATCTGCCCATGGCACTGCTCGCACAGAGGCACAGAGACTGGGGCTGCTTGCTTGTCTTGCCACCTCAAACTTCGAAAGTAGCTTTGGGGGTCTGTGCAGGGGGCTTTCGGCAGTCCTGCTCCGAAAATGGGAACGTCTGCAGATAACTCGGAGGCAGAAAGATCTAGCCTGGAAAGCTGTTGCTCAGCCTCATCTGCCCATGGCACTGCTCGCACAGAGGCACAGAGACTGGGGCTGCTTGCTTGTCTTGCCACCTCAAACTTCAAACGTAGATTTGGGTGTACGTGCAGTGAGCCTCCGGCAGCCCTGCTCCCAAAAGGCGAACGTCTGAAGAGAGGTCGCAGGCAGAAAGAGCTAGCCTGGAAAGCTGTTGCTCAGACTCATCTGCCCATGGCACTGCTCGCACAGAGGCACAGAGACTGGGGCTGCTTGCTTGTCTTGCCACCTCAAACTTCAAATGTATCTTTGGGGGTCCGTGCAGTGGTCCCCCGGCAGCCATGCTCCGAAAACGCGAACGTCTGAAGAGAGCTCGCAGGCAGAAAGAGCTAGCCTGGAAAGCTGTTGCTCAGCCTCATCTGCCCATGGCACTGCTCGCACAGAGGCACAGAGACTGGGGCTGCTTGCTTGCCTTGCCACCTCAAACTTCAAATGTAGCTTTGGGTGTCCGTGCAGTGAGCCTCCGGCATACCTGCTCCCAAAAGGCGAACGTCTGAAGAGAGCTCGCAGGCAGAAAGAGCTAGCCTGGAAAGCTGTTGCTCAGCCTCATCTGCCCATGGCACTGCTCGCACAGAGGCACAGAGACTGGGGCTGCTTGCTTGCCTTGCCACCTCAAACTTCAAATGTAGCTTTGGGTGTCCGTGCAGTGAGCCTCCGGCAGCCCTGCTCCCAAAAGGCGAACGTCTGCAGAGAGCACGCAGGCAGAATGAGCTAGCCTGGAAATCTGTTGCTCAGCCTCATCTTTCCATGGCACTGCTCGCACAGAGGCACAGAGACTCGGGCTGCTTGCTTGTCTTGCTACCTCAAACTTCAAATGTATCTTTGGGGGTCCGTGCAGTGGTCCCCCGGCAGCCATGCTCCGAAAACGCGAACGTCTGAAGAGATCTCGCAGCCAGAAAGAGCTAGCCTGGAAAGCTGTTGCTCAGCCTCATCTGCCCATGGCACTGCTCGCACAGAGGCACAGAGACTGGGGCTGCTTGCTTGTCTTGCCACCTCAAACTCAAAACGTAGCTTTGGGTATCTATGCAGGGGGCCTTCGGCAGGCCTGCTCCGCAAATGGAAACGTCTGCAGATAACTCGGAGGCAGAAAGAGCTAGCCTGGAAAGCTGTTGCTCAGTCTCATCTGCCCATGGCACTGCTCGCACAGAGGCACAGAGACTGGGGATGCTTGCTTAGCATGTCACCTCAAACTTCAAACGTAGATTTGGGGGTCCTTAGAGTGGCCTCCAGCACGCCCGCTCCGAAAATGCGAACGTCTGCAGATAGCTCGCAGCCAGAAAGAGCTAGCCTGGAAAGCTGTTGCTCAGCCTCATCTGCCCATGGCACTGCTCGCACAGAGGCACAGAGACTGGGGCTGCTTGCTTGTCTTCCACCTTAAACTTCAAACGTAGATTTTGGTGTCCATGAAGGGGGCCTCCAGCAGCGCAGCTCTGAAAATGCGAATGTCTGCCGATATCTCTTAGCCAGAAAGAGCTAGCCTGGAAAGCTGTTGCTCAGCCTCATCTGCCCATGGCACTGCTCGCACAGAGGCACAGAGACTGGGGCTGCTTGCTTGTCTTGCCCCCTCAAACTTCTAACGTATCTTAAGTGGTCCGTGCCGCGCGTCTCCGGCAGCTGTGGTCTGAAAATGCGAACGTCTGCAGATAGTTCGCAGGCAGAAAAAAACAGTCTGGAAAGCTGTTGCTCAGCCTCATCTGCCCATGGCACTGCTCGCACAGAGGCACAGAGACTGGGGCTGCTTGCTTGTCTTGCCACCTCAAACTTCAAACGTAGATTTGGGGGTCCATGAAGGCGGCCTCCGACAGCCCTGCTTCCAAAAGGCGAACGTCTGTAGATAGCTCGCAGCCAGAAAAAGCTAGCCTGGAAATCTGTTGCTCAGCCTCATCTGCCCATGGCACTGCTCGCACAGAGGCACAGAGACTGGGGCTGCTTGCTTGTCTTGCCACCTCAAACTTCGAAAGTAGCTTTGGGGGTCTGTGCAGGGGGCTTTCGGCAGTCCTGCTCCGAAAATGGGAACGTCTGCAGATAACTCGGAGGCAGAAAGATCTAGCCTGGAAAGCTGTTGCTCAGCCTCATCTGCCCATGGCACTGCTCGCACAGAGGCACAGAGACTGGGGCTGCTTGCTTGTCTTGCCACCTCAAACTTCAAACGTAGATTTGGGTGTACGTGCAGTGAGCCTCCGGCAGCCCTGCTCCCAAAAGGCGAACGTCTGAAGAGAGGTCGCAGGCAGAAAGAGCTAGCCTGGAAAGCTGTTGCTCAGACTCATCTGCCCATGGCACTGCTCGCACAGAGGCACAGAGACTGGGGCTGCTTGCTTGTCTTGCCACCTCAAACTTCAAATGTATCTTTGGGGGTCCGTGCAGTGGTCCCCCGGCAGCCATGCTCCGAAAACGCGAACGTCTGAAGAGAGCTCGCAGGCAGAAAGAGCTAGCCTGGAAAGCTGTTGCTCAGCCTCATCTGCCCATGGCACTGCTCGCACAGAGGCACAGAGACTGGGGCTGCTTGCTTGCCTTGCCACCTCAAACTTCAAATGTAGCTTTGGGTGTCCGTGCAGTGAGCCTCCGGCAGCCCTGCTCCCAAAAGGCGAACGTCTGCAGAGAGCACGCAGGCAGAATGAGCTAGCCTGGAAATCTGTTGCTCAGCCTCATCTTTCCATGGCACTGCTCGCACAGAGGCACAGAGACTCGGGCTGCTTGCTTGTCTTGCTACCTCAAACTTCAAATGTATCTTTGGGGGTCCGTGCAGTGGTCCCCCGGCAGCCATGCTCCGAAAACGCGAACGTCTGAAGAGATCTCGCAGCCAGAAAGAGCTAGCCTGGAAAGCTGTTGCTCAGCCTCATCTGCCCATGGCACTGCTCGCACAGAGGCACAGAGACTGGGGCTGCTTGCTTGTCTTGCCACCTCAAACTCAAAACGTAGCTTTGGGTATCTATGCAGGGGGCCTTCGGCAGGCCTGCTCCGCAAATGGAAACGTCTGCAGATAACTCGGAGGCAGAAAGAGCTAGCCTGGAAAGCTGTTGCTCAGTCTCATCTGCCCATGGCACTGCTCGCACAGAGGCACAGAGACTGGGGATGCTTGCTTAGCATGTCACCTCAAACTTCAAACGTAGATTTGGGGGTCCTTAGAGTGGCCTCCAGCACGCCCGCTCCGAAAATGCGAACGTCTGCAGATAGCTCGCAGCCAGAAAGAGCTAGCCTGGAAAGCTGTTGCTCAGCCTCATCTGCCCATGGCACTGCTCGCACAGAGGCACAGAGACTGGGGCTGCTTGCTTGTCTTCCACCTTAAACTTCAAACGTAGATTTTGGTGTCCATGAAGGGGGCCTCCAGCAGCGCAGCTCTGAAAATGCGAATGTCTGCCGATATCTCTTAGCCAGAAAGAGCTAGCCTGGAAAGCTGTTGCTCAGCCTCATCTGCCCATGGCACTGCTCGCACAGAGGCACAGAGACTGGGGCTGCTTGCTTGTCTTGCCCCCTCAAACTTCTAACGTATCTTAAGTGGTCCGTGCCGCGCGTCTCCGGCAGCTGTGGTCTGAAAATGCGAACGTCTGCAGATAGTTCGCAGGCAGAAAAAAACAGTCTGGAAAGCTGTTGCTCAGCCTCATCTGCCCATGGCACTGCTCGCACAGAGGCACAGAGACTGGGGCTGCTTGCTTGTCTTGCCACCTCAAACTTCAAACGTAGATTTGGGGGTCCATGAAGGCGGCCTCCGACAGCCCTGCTTCCAAAAGGCGAACGTCTGTAGATAGCTCGCAGCCAGAAAAAGCTAGCCTGGAAATCTGTTGCTCAGCCTCATCTGCCCATGGCACTGCTCGCACAGAGGCACAGAGACTGGGGCTGCTTGCTTGTCTTGCCACCTCAAACTTCGAAAGTAGCTTTGGGGGTCTGTGCAGGGGGCTTTCGGCAGTCCTGCTCCGAAAATGGGAACGTCTGCAGATAACTCGGAGGCAGAAAGATCTAGCCTGGAAAGCTGTTGCTCAGCCTCATCTGCCCATGGCACTGCTCGCACAGAGGCACAGAGACTGGGGCTGCTTGCTTGTCTTGCCACCTCAAACTTCAAACGTAGATTTGGGTGTACGTGCAGTGAGCCTCCGGCAGCCCTGCTCCCAAAAGGCGAACGTCTGAAGAGAGGTCGCAGGCAGAAAGAGCTAGCCTGGAAAGCTGTTGCTCAGACTCATCTGCCCATGGCACTGCTCGCACAGAGGCACAGAGACTGGGGCTGCTTGCTTGTCTTGCCACCTCAAACTTCAAATGTATCTTTGGGGGTCCGTGCAGTGGTCCCCCGGCAGCCATGCTCCGAAAACGCGAACGTCTGAAGAGAGCTCGCAGGCAGAAAGAGCTAGCCTGGAAAGCTGTTGCTCAGCCTCATCTGCCCATGGCACTGCTCGCACAGAGGCACAGAGACTGGGGCTGCTTGCTTGCCTTGCCACCTCAAACTTCAAATGTAGCTTTGGGTGTCCGTGCAGTGAGCCTCCGGCAGCCCTGCTCCCAAAAGGCGAACGTCTGCAGAGAGCACGCAGGCAGAATGAGCTAGCCTGGAAATCTGTTGCTCATCCTCATCTTTCCATGGCACTGCTCGCACAGAGGCACAGAGACTGGGGCTGCTTGCTTGTCTTGCTACCTCAAACTTCAAATGTATCTTTGGGGGTCCGTGCAGTGGTCCCCCGGCAGCCATGCTCCGAAAACGCGAACGTCTGAAGAGATCTCGCAGCCAGAAAGAGCTAGCCTGGAAAGCTGTTGCTCAGCCTCATCTGCCCATGGCACTGCTCGCACAGAGGCACAGTGACTGGGGCTGCTTGCTTGTCTTGCCACCTCAAACTTCAAATGTATCTTTGGGGGTCCGTGCAGTGGGCCCCCGGCAGCCATGCTTCGAAAACGCGAACGTCTGCAGGTAGCTCGCAGCCACAAAGAGCTAGCCTGGAAAGCTGTTGCTCAGCCTCATCTACCCATGGCATTGCTCGCACAGAGGCACAGAGACTGGGGCTGCTTGCTTGTCTTGCCACCTCAAAATTCAAACGTAGATTTGGGTGTCCATGAAGGAGGCCTCCAGCAGCCCACCTCTGAAAACGCGAACGTCTGCAGATCGCTCGCAGCCAGAAAGAGCTAGCCTGGAAAGCTGTTGCTCAGCCTCATCTGCCCATGGCACTGCTCGCACAGAGGCACAGAGACTGGGGCTGCTTGCTTGTCTTGCCACCTCAAACTCAAAACGTAGCTTTGGGTATCTATGCAGGGGGCCTTCGGCAGGCCTGCTCCGCAAATGGAAACGTCTGCAGATAACTCGGAGGCAGAAAGAGCTAGCCTGGAAAGCTGTTGCTCAGTCTCATCTGCCCATGGCACTGCTCGCACAGAGGCACAGAGACTGGGGATGCTTGCTTAGCATGTCACCTCAAACTTCAAACGTAGATTTGGGGGTCCTTAGAGTGGCCTCCAGCACGCCCGCTCCGAAAATGCGAACGTCTGCAGATAGCTCGCAGCCAGAAAGAGCTAGCCTGGAAAGCTGTTGCTCAGCCTCATCTGCCCATGGCACTGCTCGCACAGAGGCACAGAGACTGGGGCTGCTTGCTTGTCTTCCACCTTAAACTTCAAACGTAGATTTTGGTGTCCATGAAGGGGGCCTCCAGCAGCGCAGCTCTGAAAATGCGAATGTCTGCCGATATCTCTTAGCCAGAAAGAGCTAGCCTGGAAAGCTGTTGCTCAGCCTCATCTGCCCATGGCACTGCTCGCACAGAGGCACAGAGACTGGGGCTGCTTGCTTGTCTTGCCCCCTCAAACTTCTAACGTATCTTAAGTGGTCCGTGCCGCGCGTCTCCGGCAGCTGTGGTCTGAAAATGCGAACGTCTGCAGATAGTTCGCAGGCAGAAAAAAACAGTCTGGAAAGCTGTTGCTCAGCCTCATCTGCCCATGGCACTGCTCGCACAGAGGCACAGAGACTGGGGCTGCTTGCTTGTCTTGCCACCTCAAACTTCAAACGTAGATTTGGGGGTCCATGAAGGCGGCCTCCGACAGCCCTGCTTCCAAAAGGCGAACGTCTGTAGATAGCTCGCAGCCAGAAAAAGCTAGCCTGGAAATCTGTTGCTCAGCCTCATCTGCCCATGGCACTGCTCGCACAGAGGCACAGAGACTGGGGCTGCTTGCTTGTCTTGCCACCTCAAACTTCGAAAGTAGCTTTGGGGGTCTGTGCAGGGGGCTTTCGGCAGTCCTGCTCCGAAAATGGGAACGTCTGCAGATAACTCGGAGGCAGAAAGATCTAGCCTGGAAAGCTGTTGCTCAGCCTCATCTGCCCATGGCACTGCTCGCACAGAGGCACAGAGACTGGGGCTGCTTGCTTGTCTTGCCACCTCAAACTTCAAACGTAGATTTGGGTGTACGTGCAGTGAGCCTCCGGCAGCCCTGCTCCCAAAAGGCGAACGTCTGAAGAGAGGTCGCAGGCAGAAAGAGCTAGCCTGGAAAGCTGTTGCTCAGACTCATCTGCCCATGGCACTGCTCGCACAGAGGCACAGAGACTGGGGCTGCTTGCTTGTCTTGCCACCTCAAACTTCAAATGTATCTTTGGGGGTCCGTGCAGTGGTCCCCCGTCAGCCATGCTCCGAAAACGCGAACGTCTGAAGAGAGCTCGCAGGCAGAAAGAGCTAGCCTGGAAAGCTGTTGCTCAGCCTCATCTGCCCATGGCACTGCTCGCACAGAGGCACAGAGACTGGGGCTGCTTGCTTGCCTTGCCACCTCAAACTTCAAATGTAGCTTTGGGTGTCCGTGCAGTGAGCCTCCGGCAGCCCTGCTCCCAAAAGGCGAACGTCTGCAGAGAGCACGCAGGCAGAATGAGCTAGCCTGGAAATCTGTTGCTCATCCTCATCTTTCCATGGCACTGCTCGCACAGAGGCACAGAGACTGGGGCTGCTTGCTTGTCTTGCTACCTCAAACTTCAAATGTATCTTTGGGGGTCCGTGCAGTGGTCCCCCGGCAGCCATGCTCCGAAAACGCGAACGTCTGAAGAGATCTCGCAGCCAGAAAGAGCTAGCCTGGAAAGCTGTTGCTCAGCCTCATCTGCCCATGGCACTGCTCGCACAGAGGCACAGTGACTGGGGCTGCTTGCTTGTCTTGCCACCTCAAACTTCAAATGTATCTTTGGGGGTCCGTGCAGTGGGCCCCCGGCAGCCATGCTTCGAAAACGCGAACGTCTGCAGGTAGCTCGCAGCCACAAAGAGCTAGCCTGGAAAGCTGTTGCTCAGCCTCATCTACCCATGGCACTGCTCGCACAGAGGCACAGAGACTGGGGCTGCTTGCTTGTCTTGCCACCTCAAAATTCAAACGTAGATTTGGGTGTCCATGAAGGAGGCCTCCAGCAGCCCACCTCTGAAAACGCGAACGTCTGCAGATCGCTCGCAGCCAGAAAGAGCTAGCCTGGAAAGCTGTTGCTCAGCCTCATCTGCCCATGGCACTGCTCGCACAGAGGCACAGAGACTGGGGCTGCTTGCTTGTCTTGCCACCTCAAACTTCAAATGTAGCTTTGGGTGTCCGTGCAGTGAGCCTCCGGCATACCTGCTCCCAAAAGGCGAACGTCTGAAGAGAGCTCGCAGGCAGAAAGAGCTAGCCTGGAAAGCTGTTGCTCAGCCTCATCTGCCCATGGCACTGCTCGCACAGAGGCACAGAGACTGGGGCTGCTTGCTTGCCTTGCCACCTCAAACTTCAAATGTAGCTTTGGGTGTCCGTGCAGTGAGCCTCCGGCAGCCCTGCTCCCAAAAGGCGAACGTCTGCAGAGAGCACGCAGGCAGAATGAGCTAGCCTGGAAATCTGTTGCTCAGCCTCATCTTTCCATGGCACTGCTCGCACAGAGGCACAGAGACTCGGGCTGCTTGCTTGTCTTGCTACCTCAAACTTCAAATGTATCTTTGGGGGTCCGTGCAGTGGTCCCCCGGCAGCCATGCTCCGAAAACGCGAACGTCTGAAGAGATCTCGCAGCCAGAAAGAGCTAGCCTGGAAAGCTGTTGCTCAGCCTCATCTGCCCATGGCACTGCTCGCACAGAGGCACAGAGACTGGGGCTGCTTGCTTGTCTTGCCACCTCAAACTCAAAACGTAGCTTTGGGTATCTATGCAGGGGGCCTTCGGCAGGCCTGCTCCGCAAATGGAAACGTCTGCAGATAACTCGGAGGCAGAAAGAGCTAGCCTGGAAAGCTGTTGCTCAGTCTCATCTGCCCATGGCACTGCTCGCACAGAGGCACAGAGACTGGGGATGCTTGCTTAGCATGTCACCTCAAACTTCAAACGTAGATTTGGGGGTCCTTAGAGTGGCCTCCAGCACGCCCGCTCCGAAAATGCGAACGTCTGCAGATAGCTCGCAGCCAGAAAGAGCTAGCCTGGAAAGCTGTTGCTCAGCCTCATCTGCCCATGGCACTGCTCGCACAGAGGCACAGAGACTGGGGCTGCTTGCTTGTCTTCCACCTTAAACTTCAAACGTAGATTTTGGTGTCCATGAAGGGGGCCTCCAGCAGCGCAGCTCTGAAAATGCGAATGTCTGCCGATATCTCTTAGCCAGAAAGAGCTAGCCTGGAAAGCTGTTGCTCAGCCTCATCTGCCCATGGCACTGCTCGCACAGAGGCACAGAGACTGGGGCTGCTTGCTTGTCTTGCCCCCTCAAACTTCTAACGTATCTTAAGTGGTCCGTGCCGCGCGTCTCCGGCAGCTGTGGTCTGAAAATGCGAACGTCTGCAGATAGTTCGCAGGCAGAAAAAAACAGTCTGGAAAGCTGTTGCTCAGCCTCATCTGCCCATGGCACTGCTCGCACAGAGGCACAGAGACTGGGGCTGCTTGCTTGTCTTGCCACCTCAAACTTCAAACGTAGATTTGGGGGTCCATGAAGGCGGCCTCCGACAGCCCTGCTTCCAAAAGGCGAACGTCTGTAGATAGCTCGCAGCCAGAAAAAGCTAGCCTGGAAATCTGTTGCTCAGCCTCATCTGCCCATGGCACTGCTCGCACAGAGGCACAGAGACTGGGGCTGCTTGCTTGTCTTGCCACCTCAAACTTCGAAAGTAGCTTTGGGGGTCTGTGCAGGGGGCTTTCGGCAGTCCTGCTCCGAAAATGGGAACGTCTGCAGATAACTCGGAGGCAGAAAGATCTAGCCTGGAAAGCTGTTGCTCAGCCTCATCTGCCCATGGCACTGCTCGCACAGAGGCACAGAGACTGGGGCTGCTTGCTTGTCTTGCCACCTCAAACTTCAAACGTAGATTTGGGTGTACGTGCAGTGAGCCTCCGGCAGCCCTGCTCCCAAAAGGCGAACGTCTGAAGAGAGGTCGCAGGCAGAAAGAGCTAGCCTGGAAAGCTGTTGCTCAGACTCATCTGCCCATGGCACTGCTCGCACAGAGGCACAGAGACTGGGGCTGCTTGCTTGTCTTGCCACCTCAAACTTCAAATGTATCTTTGGGGCTCCGTGCAGTGGTCCCCCGGCAGCCATGCTCCGAAAACGCGAACGTCTGAAGAGAGCTCGCAGGCAGAAAGAGCTAGCCTGAAAAGCTGTTGCTCAGCCTCATCTGCCCATGGCACTGCTCGCACAGAGGCACAGAGACTGGGGCTGCTTGCTTGTCTTGCCACCTCAAACTTCAAATGTAGCTTTGGGTGTCCGTGCAGTGAGCCTCCGGCAGCCCTGCTCCCAAAAGGCGAACGTCTGCAGAGAGCACGCAGGCAGAATGAGCTAGCCTGGAAATCTGTTGCTCATCCTCATCTTTCCATGGCACTGCTCGCACAGAGGCACAGAGACTGGGGCTGCTTGCTTGTCTTGCTACCTCAAACTTCAAATGTATCTTTGGGGGTCCGTGCAGTGGTCCCCCGGCAGCCATGCTCCGAAAACGCGAACGTCTGAAGAGATCTCGCAGCCAGAAAGAGCTAGCCTGGAAAGCTGTTGCTCAGCCTCATCTGCCCATGGCACTGCTCGCACAGAGGCACAGTGACTGGGGCTGCTTGCTTGTCTTGCCACCTCAAACTTCAAATGTATCTTTGGGGGTCCGTGCAGTGGGCCCCCGGCAGCCATGCTTCGAAAACGCGAACGTCTGCAGGTAGCTCGCAGCCACAAAGAGCTAGCCTGGAAAGCTGTTGCTCAGCCTCATCTACCCATGGCACTGCTCGCACAGAGGCACAGAGACTGGGGCTGCTTGCTTGTCTTGCCACCTCAAAATTCAAACGTAGATTTGGGTGTCCATGAAGGAGGCCTCCAGCAGCCCACCTCTGAAAACGCGAACGTCTGCAGATCGCTCGCAGCCAGAAAGAGCTAGCCTGGAAAGCTGTTGCTCAGCCTCATCTGCCCATGGCACTGCTCGCACAGAGGCACAGAGACTGGGGCTGCTTGCTTGTCTTGCCACCTCAAACTTAAAACGTAGCTTTGGGTATCTATGCAGGGGGCCTTCGGCAGGCCTGCTCCGCAAATGGAAACGTCTGCAGATAACTCGGAGGCAGAAAGAGCTAGCCTGGAAAGCTGTTGCTCAGTCTCATCTGCCCATGGCACTGCTCGCACAGAGGCACAGAGACTGGGGATGCTTGCTTAGCATGTCACCTCAAACTTCAAACGTAGATTTGGGGGTCCTTAGAGTGGCCTCCAGCACGCCCGCTCCGAAAATGCGAACGTCTGCAGATAGCTCGCAGCCAGAAAGAGCTAGCCTGGAAAGCTGTTGCTCAGCCTCATCTGCCCATGGCACTGCTCGCACAGAGGCACAGAGACTGGGGCTGCTTGCTTGTCTTCCACTTTAAACTTCAAACGTAGATTTTGGTGTCCATGAAGGGGGCCTCCAGCAGCGCAGCTCTGAAAATGCGAATGTCTGCCGATATCTCTTAGCCAGAAAGAGCTAGCCTGGAAAGCTGTTGCTCAGCCTCATCTGCCCATGGCACTGCTCGCACAGAGGCACAGAGACTGGGGCTGCTTGCTTGTCTTGCCCCCTCAAACTTCTAACGTATCTTAAGTGGTCCGTGCCGCGCGTCTCCGGCAGCTGTGGTCTGAAAATGCGAACGTCTGCAGATAGTTCGCAGGCAGAAAAAAACAGCCTGGAAAGCTGTTGCTCAGCCTCATCTGCCCATGGCACTGCTCGCACAGAGGCACAGAGACTGGGGCTGCTTGCTTGCCTTGCCACCTCAAACTTCAAATGTAGCTTTGGGTGTCCGTGCAGTGAGCCTCCGGCAGCCCTGCTCCCAAAAGGCGAACGTCTGCAGAGAGCACGCAGGCAGAATGAGCTAGCTTGGAAATCTGTTGCTCAGCCTCATCTTTCCATGGCACTGCTCGCACAGAGGCACAGAGACTGGGGCTGCTTGCTTGTCTTGCTACCTCAAACTTCAAATGTATCTCTGGGGGTCCGTGCAGTGGTCCCCCGGCAGCCATGCTCCGAAAACGCGAACGTCTGAAGAGATCTCGCAGCCAGAAAGAGCTATCCTGGAAAGCTGTTGCTCAGCCTCATCTGCCCATGGCACTGCTCGCACAGAGGCACAGAGACTGGGTCTGCTTGGTTAACATGCCACCTCAAACTTCAAATGTATCTTTGGGGGTCCGTGCAGTGGTCCCCCGGCAGCCATGCTTCGAAAACGCGAACGTCTGCAGGTAGCTCGCAGCCACAAAGAGCTAGCCTGGAAAGCTGTTGCTCAGCCTCATTTGCCCGTGGCACTGCTCGCACAGAGGCACAGAGACTGGGGCTGCTTGCTTGTCTTGCCACCTCAAAATTCAAACGTAGATTTGGGTGTCCATGAAGGAGGCCTCCAGCAGCCCACCTCTGAAAACGCGAACGTCTGCAGATCGCTCGCAGCCAGAAAGAGCTAGCCTGGAAAGCTGTTGCTCAGCCTCATCTGCCCATGGCACTGCTCGCACAGAGGCACAGAGACTGGGGCTGCTTGCTTGTCTTGCCACCTCAAACTTAAAACGTAGCTTTGGGTATCTATGCAAGGGGCCTTCGGCAGGCCTGCTTCGCAAATGGAAACGTCTGCAGATAACTCGGAGGCAGAAAGAGCTAGCCTGGAAAGCTGTTGCTCAGCCTCATCTGCCCATGGCACTGCTCGCACAGAGGCACAGAGACTGGGGATGCTTGCTTAGCATGTCACCTCAAACTTCAAACGTAGATTTGGGGGTCCTTAGAGTGGCCTCCAGCACGCCCGCTCCGAAAATGCGAACGTCTGCAGATAGCTCGCAGCCAGAAAGAGCTAGCCTGGAAAGCTGTTGCTCAGCCTCATCTGCCCATGGCACTGCTCGCACAGAGGCACAGAGACTGGGGCTGCTTGCTTGTCTTCCACCTTAAACTTCAAACGTAGATTTTGGTGTCCATGAAGGGGGCCTCCAGCAGCGCAGCTCTGAAAATGCGAATGTCTGCCGATATCTCTTAGCCAGAAAGAGCTAGCCTGGAAAGCTGTTGCTCAGCCTCATCTGCCCATGGCACTGCTCGCACAGAGGCACAGAGACTGGGGCTGCTTGCTTGTCTTGCCCCCTCAAACTTCTAACGTATCTTAAGTGGTCCGTGCCGCGCGTCTCCGGCAGCTGTGGTCTGAAAATGCGAACGTCTGCAGATAGTTCGCAGGCAGAAAAAAACAGCCTGGAAAGCTGTTGCTCAGCCTCATCTGCCCATGGCACTGCTCGCACAGAGGCACAGAGACTGGGGCTGCTTGCTTGTCTTGCCACCTCAAACTTCAAACGTAGATTTGGGGGTCCATGAAGGCGGCCTCCGACAGCCCTGCTCCCAAAAGGCGAACGTCTGTAGATAGCTCGCAGCCAGAAAAAGCTAGCCTGGAAATCTGTTGCTCAGCCTCATCTGCCCATGGCACTGCTCGCACAGAGGCACAGAGTCTGGGGCTGCTTGCTTGTCTTGCCACCTCAAACTTCGAAAGTATCTTTGGGGGTCTGTGCAGGGGGCTTTCGGCAGTACTGCTCCGAAAATGGGAACGTCTGCAGATAACTCGGAGGCAGAAAGAGCTAGCCTGGAAAGCTGTTGCTCAGACTCATCTGCCCATGGCACTGCTCGCACAGAGGCACACAGACTGGGGATGCTTGCTTGTCTTGCCACCTCAAACTTCAAATGTAGCTTTGGCTGTCCGTGCAGTGAGCCTCCGGCATCCCTGCTCCCAAAAGGCGAACGTCTGAAGAGAGCTCGCAGGCAGAAAGAGCTAGCCTGGAAAGCTGTTGCTCAGCCTCATCTGCCCATGGCACTGCTCGCACAGAGGCACAGAGACTGGGGCTGCTTGCTTGCCTTGCCACCTCAAACTTCAAATGTAGCTTTGGGTGTCCGTGCAGTGAGCCTCCGGCAGCCCTGCTCCCAAAAGGCGAACGTCTGCAGAGAGCACGCAGGCAGAATGAGCTAGCCTGGAAATCTGTTGCTCAGCCTCATCTTTCCATGGCACTGCTCGCACAGAGGCACAGAGACTGGGGCTGCTTGATTGTCTTGCTACCTCAAACTTCAAATGTATCTTTGGGCGTCCGTGCAGTGGTCCTCCGGCAGCCATGCTCCGAAAACGCGAACGTCTGCAGGTAGCTCGCAGCCACAAAGAGCTAGCCTGGAAAGCTGTTGCTCAGCCTCATCTACCCATGGCACTGCTCGCACAGAGGCACAGAGACTGGGGCTGCTTGCTTGTCTTGCCACCTCAAAATTCAAACGTAGATTTGGGTGTCCATGAAGGAGGCCTCCAGCAGCCCAGCTCTGAAAACGCGAACGTCTGCAGATCGCTCGCAGCCAGAAAGAGCTAGCCTGGAAAGCTGTTGCTCAGCCTCATCTGCCCATGGCACTGCTCGCACAGAGGCACAGAGACTGGGGCTGCTTGCTTGTCTTGCCACCTCAAACTTAAAACGTAGCTTTGGGTATCTATGCAGGGGGCCTTCGGCAGGCCTGCTCCGCAAATGGAAACGTCTGCAGATAACTCGGAGGCAGAAAGAGCTAGCCTGGAAAGCTGTTGCTCAGTCTCATCTGCCCATGGCACTGCTCGCACAGAGGCACAGAGACTGGGGCTGCTTGCTTGTCTTGCCCCCTCAAACTTCTAACGTATCTTAAGTGGTCCGTGCCGCGCGTCTCCGGCAGCTGTGGTCTGAAAATGCGAACGTCTGCAGATAGTTCGCAGGCAGAAAAAAACAGCCTGGAAAGCTGTTGCTCAGCCTCATCTGCCCATGGCACTGCTCGCACAGAGGCACAGAGACTGGGGCTGCTTGCTTGTGTTGCCACCTCAAACTTCAAACGTAGATTTGGGGGTCCATGAAGGCGGCCTCCGACAGCCCTGCTCCCAAAAGGCGAACGTCTGTAGATAGCTCGCAGCCAGAAAAAGCTAGCCTGGAAATCTGTTGCTCAGCCTCATCTGCCCATGGCACTGCTCGCACAGAGGCACAGAGTCTGGGGCTGCTTGCTTGTCTTGCCACCTCAAACTTCGAAAGTAGCTTTGGGGGTCTGTGCAGGGGGCTTTCGGCAGTCCTGCTCCGAAAATGGGAACGTCTGCAGATAACTCGGAGGCAGAAAGAGCTAGCCTGGAAAGCTGTTGCTCAGACTCATCTGCCCATGGCACTGCTCGCACAGAGGCCCAGAGACTGGGGCTGCTTGCTTGTCTTGCCACCTCAAACTTCAAACGTATATTTGGGTGTACGTGCAGTGAGCCTCCGGCAGTCCTGCTCCCAAAAGGCGAACGTCTGAAGAGAGGTCGCAGGCAGAAAGAGCTAGCCTGGAAAGCTGTTGCTCAGCCTCATCTGCCCATGGCACTGCTCGCACAGAGGCACAGAGACTGGGGCTGCTTGCTTGTTTTGCCACCTCAAACTTCAAATGTAGCTTTGGGTGTCCGTGCAGTGAGCCTCCGGCAGCCCTGCTCCCAAAAGGCGAACGTCTGGAGAGAGCTCGCAGGCAGAATGAGCTAGCCTGGAAATCTGTTGCTCAGCCTCATCTTCCCATGGCACTGCTCGCACAGAGGCACAGAGACTGGGGCTGCTTGCTTGTCTTGCCACCTCAAACTTCAAATGTATCTATGGGGGTCCGTGCAGTGGTCCCCCGGCAGCCATGCTCCGAAAACGCGAACGTCTGAAGAGAGCTCGCAGCCAGAAAGAGCTAGCCTGGAAAGCTGTTGCTCAGCCTCATCTGCCCATGGGACTGCTCGCACAGAGGCACAGAGACTGGGGCTGCTTGCTTGTCTTGCCACCTCAAAATTCAAACGTAGATTTGGGTGTCCATGAAGGAGGCCTCCAGCAGCCCAGCTCTGAAAACGCGAACGTCTGCAGATAGCTCGCAGCCAGAAAGAGCTAGCCTGGAAAGCTGTTGCTCAGCCTCATCTGCCCATGGCACTGCTCGCACAGAGACACAGAGTCTGGGGCTGCTTGCTTGTCTTGCCACCTCAAACTTAAAACGTAGCTTTGGGTGTCTGTGCAGGGGGCCTTCGGCAGGCCTGCTCCGAAAATGGAAACGTCTGCAGATAACTCGGAGGCAGAAAGAGCTAGCCTGGAAAGCTGTTGCTCAGTCTCATCTGCCCATGGCACTGCTCGCACAGAGGCACAGAGACTGGGGATGCTAGCTTAGCATGTCACCTCAAACTTCAAACGTATATTTGGGAGTCCTTAGAGTGGCCTCCAGCAGGCCCGCTCCGAAAATGCGAACGTCTGCAGATAGCTCGCAGCCAGAAAGAGCTAGCCTGGAAAGCTGTTGCTCAGCCTCATCTGCCCATGGCACTGCTCGCACAGAGGCACAGAGACTGGGGTTGCTTGCTTGTCTTGCCACCTTAAACTTCAAACGTAGATTTTGGTGTCCATGAAGGGGGCCTCCAGCAGAGCAGCTCTGAAAATGCGAATGTCTGCCGATATATCTTAGCCAGAAAGAGCTAGCCTGGAAAGCTGTTGCTCAGCCTCATCTGCCCATGGCACTGATCTCTAAGAGGCACAGAGACTGGGGCTGCTTGCTTTTCTTGCCCCCTCAAACTTCTAAGGTATCTTAAGTGGTCCGTGCCGCGCGTCTCCGGCAGCTGTGGTCTGAAAATGCGAACGTCTGCAGATAGTTCGCAGGCAGAAAAAACCAGCCTGGAAAGCTGTTGCTCAGCCTCATCTGCCCATGGCACTGCTCGCACAGAGGCACAGAGACTGGGGCTGCTTGCTTGTCTTGCCACCTCAAACTTCAAACGTAGATTTGGGTGTCCATGAAGGCGGCCTCCGACAGCCCTGCTCCCAAAAGGCGAACGTCTGCAGATAGCTCGCAGCCAGAAAAAGCTAGCCTGGAAATCTGTTGCTCAGCCTCATCTGCCCATGGCACTGCTCGCACAGAGGCACAGAGTCTGGGGCTGCTTGCTTGTCTTGCAACCTCAAACTTCGAAAGTAGCTTTGGGAGTCTGTGCAGGGGGCTTTCGGCAGTCCTGCTCCGAAAATGGGAACGTCTGCAGATAACTCGGAGGCAGAAAGAGCTAGCCTGGAAAGCTGTTGCTCAGACTCATCTGCCCATGGCACTGCTCGCACAGAGGCCCAGAGACTGGGGCTGCTTGCTTGTCTTGCCACCTCAAACTTAAAACGTAGCTTTGGGTGTCTGTGCAGGGGGCCTTCGGCAGGCCTGCTCCGAAAATGGAAACGTCTGCAGATAACTCGGAGGCAGAAAGAGCTAGCCTGGAAAGCTGTTGCTCAGTCTCATCTGCCCATGGCACTGCTCGCACAGAGGCACAGAGACTGGGGCTACTTGCTTGTCTTGCCACCTCAAACTTCAAATGTAGCTTTGGGTGTCCGTGCAGTGAGCCTCCGGCATCGCTGCTCCCAAAAGGCGAACATCTGAAGAGAGCTCGCAGGCAGAAAGAGCTAGCCTGGAAAGCTGTTGCTCAGCCTCATCTGCCCATGGCACTGCTCGCACAGAGGCACAGAGACTGGGGCTGCTTGCTTGTCTTGCCACCTCAAACTTCAAATGTAGATTTGGGTGTCCGTGCAGTGAGCCTCCGGCAGCCCTGCTCCCAAAAGTCGAACGTCTGCAGAGAGCTCGCAGGCAGAATGAGCTAGCCTGGAAATCTGTTGCTCAGCCTCATCTGTCCATGGCACTGCTCGCACAGAGGCACAGAGACTGGGGCTGCTTGCTTGTCTTGCCACCTCAAACTTCAAATGTATCTATGGGGGTTCGTGCAGTGGTCCCCCGGCAGCCATGCTCCGAAAACGCGAACGTCTGAAGAGAGCTCGCAGCCAGAAAGAGCTAGCCTGGAAAGCTGTTGCTCAGCCTCATCTGCCCATGGCACTGCTTGCACAGAGGCACAGAGACTGGGGCTGCTTGCTTGTATTGCCCTCTCAAACTTCAAATGTATCTTTGGGGGTCCGTGCAGTGGTCCCCCGGCAGCCATGCTTCGAAAACGCGATCGTCTGCAGGTAGCTCGCAGCCACAAAGAGCTAGCCTGGAAAGCTGTTGCTCAGCCTCATCTGCCCATGGGACTGCTCGCACAGAGACACAGAGACTGGGGCTGCTTGCTTGTCTTGCCACCTCAAAATTCAAACGTAGATTTGGGTGTCCATGAAGGAGGCCTCCAGCAGCCCAGCTCTGAAAACGCGAACGTCTGCAGATAGCTCGCAGCCAGAAAGAGCTAGCCTGGAAAGCTGTTGCTCAGCCTCATCTGCCCATGGCACTGCTCGCACAGAGACACAGAGACTGGGGCTGCTTGCTTGTCTTGCCACCTCAAACTTAAAATGTAGCTTTGGGTGTCTGTGCAGGGGGCCTTCGGCAGGCCTGCTCCGCAAATGGAAACGTCTGCAGATAACTCGGAGGCAGAAAGAGCTAGCCTGGAAAGCTGTTGCTCAGTCTCATCTGCCCATGGCACTGCTCGCACAGAGGCACAGAGACTGGGGATGCTAGCTTAGCATGTCACCTCAAACTTCAAACGTATATTTGGGAGTCCTTAGAGTGGCCTCCAGCAGGCACGCTCCGAAAATGCGAACGTCTGCAGATAGCTCGCAGCCAGAAAGAGCTAGCCTGGAAAGCTGTTGCTCAGCCTCATCTGCCCATGGCACTGCTTGCACAGAGGCACAGAGACTGGGGCTGCTTGCTTGTCTTGCCCCCTCAAACTTCTAACGTATCTTAAGTGGTCCATGACGCGCGTCTCCGGCAGCAGTGGTCTGAAAATGCGAACGTCTGCAGATAGTTCGCAGGCAGAAAAAAACAGCCTGGAAAGCTGTTGCTCAGCCTCATCTGCCCATGGCACTGCTCGCACAGAGGCACAGAGACTGGGGCTACTTGCTTGTCTTGCCACCTAAAACTTCTAACGTATCTTAAGTGGTCCGTGCCGCGCGTCTCCGGCAGCTGTGGTCTGAAAATGCGAACGTCTGCAGATAGTTCGCAGGCAGAAAAAACCAGCCTGGAAAGCTGTTGCTCAGCCTCATCTGCCCATGGCACTGCTCGCACAGAGGCACAGAGACTGGGGCTGCTTGCTTGTCTTGCCACCTCAAACTTCAAACGTAGATTTGGGTGTCCATGAGGGCGGCCTCCGACAGCCCTGCTCCCAAAAGGCGAACGTCTGCAGATAGCTCGCAGGCAGAAAAAGCTAGCCTGGAAATCTGTTGCTCAGCCTCATCTGCCCATGGCACTGCTCGCACAGAGGCACAGAGACTGGGGCTGCTTGCTTGTCTTGCCACCTCAAACTTCAAATGTATCTTTGGGGGTCCGTGCAGTGGTCCCTCGGCAGCCATGCTCCGAAAACGCGAACGTCTGAAAAGAGCTCGCAGGCAGAAAGAGCTAGCCTGGAAAGCTGTTGCTCAGCCTCATCTGCCCATGGCACTGCTCGCACAGAGGCACAGAGACTGGGGCTGCTTGCTTGTCTTGCCACCTCAAACTTCAAATGTAGCTTTGGATGTCCGTGCAGTGAGCCTCCGGCAGCCCTGCTCCCAAGAGGCGAACGTCTGAAGAGAGCTCGCAGCCAGAAAGAGCTAGCCTGGAAAGCTGTTGCTCAGCCTCATCTGCCCATGGCACTGCTCACACAGAGGCACAGAGACTGGGGCTGCTTGCTTGTCTTGCCACCTCAAACTGCAAACGTAGCTTTGGGTTTCTGTGAAGGGGGCCTCCATCAGCCCTGCTCTGAAAATGCGAACGTCTGCAGATAGCTAGCACCAGAAAGAGCTAGCCTGCAAAGCTGTTGCTCAGCCTCATCTGCCCATGGCACTGCTCGCACAGAGGCACAGAGACTGGGGCTGCTTGCTTGTCTTGCCACCTCAAACTTCAAACGTATATTTGGGTGTCCATGAGGGCGGCCTCCGACAGCCCTGCTCCCAAAAGGCGAACGTCTGCAGATAGCTCGCAGCCAGAAAAAGCTAGCCTGGAAATCTGTTGCTCAGCCTCATCTGCCCATGGCACTGCTCGCACAGACGCACAGAGACTGGGGCTGCTTGCTTGTCTTGCCACCTCAAACTTCAAATGTATCTTTGGGGGTCCGTGCAGTGGTCCCCCGGCAGCCCTGCTCCGAAAACGCGAACGTCTGAAAAGAGCTCGCAGGCAGAAAGAGCTAGCCTGGAAAGCTGTTGCTCAGCCTCATCTGCCCATGGCACTGCTCGCACAGAGGCACAGAGACTGGGGCTGCTTGCTTGTCTTGCCACCTCAAACTTCAAATGTATCTTTGGGGGTCCGTGCAGTGTCCCCCCGGCAGCCATGCTCCGAAAACGTGAAGGTCTGAAGAGAGCTCGCAGGCAGAAAGAGCTAGCCTGGAAAGCTGTTGCTCAGCCTCATCTGCCCATGGCACTGCTCGCACAGAGGCACAGAGACTGGGGCTGCTTGCTTGTCTTGCCACCTTAAACTTCAAACGTAGATTTGGGTGTCCATGAAGGAGGCCTCCATCAGCCCTGCTCTGAAAATGCGAACGTCTGCAGATAGCTAGCACCAGAAAGATCTAGCCTGCAAAGCTGTTGCTCAGCCTCATCTGCCCATGGCACTGCTCGCACAGAGGCACAGAGACTGGGGCTGTTTGCTTGTCTTGCCACCTCAAACTTCAAAGGTATCTGTGGGGGTCCGTGCAGTGGGCCCCCGGCAGCCATGCTCCGAAAACGCGAAGGTCTGAAGAGAGCTCGCAGGCAGAAAGAGCTAGCCTGGAAAGCTGTTGCTCAGCCTCATCTGCCCATGGCACTGCTCGCACAGAGGCACAGAGACTGGGGCTGCTTGCTTGTCTTGCCACCTCAAACTTAAAACGTAGCTTTGGGTGTCTGTGCAGGGGGCCTTCGTCAGGCCTGCTCCGAAAATGGAAACGTCTGCAGATAACTCGGAGGCAGAAAGAGCTAGCCTGGAAAGCTGTTGCTCAGTCTCATCTGCCCATGGCACTGCTCACACAGAGGCACAGAGAGTGGGGATGCTAGCTTAGCATGTCACCTCAAACTTCAAACGTATATTTGGGAGTCCTTAGAGTGGCCTCCAGCAGGCCTGCTCCGAAAATGCGAACGTCTGCAGATAGCTCGCAGCCAGAAAGAGCTAGCCTGGAAAGCTGTTGCTCAGCCTCATCTGCCCATGGCACTGCTCGCACAGAGGCACAGAGACTGGGGCTGCTTGCTTGTCTTGCCACCTCAAACTTCTAACATATCTTAAGTGGTCCGTGCCGCGCGTCTCCGGCAGCTGTGGCCTGAAAATGCGAACGTCTGCAGATAGTTCGCAGGCAGAAAAAGCTAGCCTGGAAATCTGTTGCTCAGCTTCATCTGCCCATGGCACTGCTCGCACAGAGGCACAGAGACTGGGGCTGCTTTCTTGTCTTGCCACCTCAAACTTCAAATGTATCTTTGGGGGTCCGTGCAGTGGTCCCCCGGCAGCCATGCTCCGAAAACGCGAACGTCTGAAGAGAGCTTGCAGGCAGAAAGAGCTAGCCTGGAAAGCTGTTGCTCAGCCTCATCTGCCCATGGCACTGCTCGCACAGAGGCACAGAGACTGGGGCTGCTTGCTTGTCTTGCCACCTCAAACTTCAAATGTAGCTTTGGGTGTCCGTGCAGTGAGCCTCCGGCATCCCTGCTCCCAAAAGGCGAACGTCTGAAGAGAGCTCGCAGGCAGAAAGAGCTAGCCTGGAAAGCTGTTGCTCAGCCTCATCTGCCCATGGCACTGCTCGCACAGAGGCACAGAGACTGGGGCTGCTTGCTTGTCTTGCCACCTCAAACTTCAAATGTAGCTTTGGGTGTCCGTGCAGTGAGCCTCCGGCAGTCCTGCTCCCAAGAGGCGAACGTCTGAAGAGAGCTCGCATGCAGAAAAAGCTAGCCTGGAAAGCTGTTGCTCAGCCTCATCTGCCCATGGCACTGCTCACACAGAGGCACAGAGACTGGGGCTGCTTGCTTGTCTTGCCACCTAAAACTTCAAACGTAGCTTTGGGTTTCTGTGAAGGGGGCCTCCATCAGCCCTGCTCTGAAAATGCGAACGTCTGCAGATAGCTAGCACCAGAAAGAGCTAGCCTGCAAAGCTGTTGCTCAGCCTCATCTGCCCATGGCACTGCTCACACAGAGGCACAGAGACTGGGGCTGCTTGCTTGTCTTGCCACCTCAAACTTCAAATGTAGCTTTGGGTGTCCGTGCAGTGAGCCTCCGGCAGCCCTGCTCCCAAAAGGCGAACGTCTGAAGAGAGCTCGCAGGCAGAAAAAACTAGCCTGGAAAGCTGTTGCTCAGCCTCATCTGCCCATGGCACTTCTTGCACAGAGGCACAGAGACTGGGGCTGCTTGATTGTCTTGCCTCCTCAAAATTCAAACGTAGCTTTTTGTGTCCGTGAAGGGGGCCTCCGGCAGGCCTGGTCCGACAATGCGAACGTCTGCAGATAGCTAGCACCAGAAAGAGCTAGCCTGCAAAGCTGTTGCTCAGCCTCATCTGCCCATGGCACTGCTCGCACAGAGGCACAGAGAGTGGGGCTGCTTGCTTGTCTTGCCACCTCAAACTTCAAATGTATCTTTGGGGGTCCGTGCAGTGTCCCCCCGGCAGCCATGCTCCGAAAACGTGAAGGTCTGAAGAGAGCTCGCAGCCAGAAAGAGCTAGCCTGGAAAGCTGTTTCTCAGCCTCATCTGCCCATGGCACTGCTCGCACAGATGCACAGAGACTGGGGCTGCTTGCTTGTCTTGCCACCTCAAACTTCAAACGTAGATTTGGGTGTCCATGAAGGGGGCCTCCATCAGCCCTGCTCTGAAAATGCGAACGTCTGCAGATAGCTAGCACCAGAATGAGCTAGCCTGGAAAGCTGTTGCTCAGCCTCATCTGCCCATGGCACTGCTCGCACAGAGGCACAGAGACTGGGGCTGCTTGCTTGTCTTGCCACCTCAAACTTCAAATGTATCTTTGGGGGTCCGTGCAGTGGGCCCCCGGTAGCCATGCTCCGAAAACGCGAAGGTCTGAAGAGAGCTCGCAGCCAGAAAGAGCTAGCCTGGAAAGCTGTTGCTCAGCCTCATCTGCCCATGGCACTGCTCGCACAGAGGCACAGAGACTGGGGCTGCTTGCTTGTCTTGCCACCTCAAACTTCAAGTGTAGCTTTGGGTGTCCGTGCAGTGAGCCTCCGGCAGCCCTGCTCTCAAAAGGCGAACGTCTGAAGAGAGCTCGCAGGCAGAAAGAACTAGCCTGGAAAGCTGTTGCTCAGCCTCATCTGCCCATGGCACTGCTCGCACAGAGGCACAGAGACTGGGGCTGCTTGATTGTCTTGCCTCCTCAAAATTCAAACGTAGCTTTGGGTGTCCGTGAAGGGGGCCTCCGGCAGGCCTGGTCCGACAATGCGAACGTCTGCTGATAGCTAGCACCAGAAAGAGCTAGCCTGCAAAGCTGTTGCTCAGCCTCATCTGCCCATGGCACTGCTCGCACAGAGGCACAGAGACTGGGGCTGCTTGCTTGTCTTGCCACCTCAAACTTCAAATGTATCTTTGGGGGTCCGTGCAGTGGGCCCCCGGCAGCCATGCTCCGAAAACGTGAAGGTCTGAAGAGAGCTCGCAGCCAGAAAGAGCTAGCCTGGAAAGCTGTTGCTCAGCCTCATCTGCCCATGGCACTGCTCGCACAGAGGCACAGAGACTGGGGCTGCTTGCTTGTCTTACCACCTCAAACTTCAAACGTATCTTTGGGTGTTCCTGAAGGGGGGCTCCAGCAGCCCTGCTCTGAAAATGCGAACGTCTGCAGATAGCTCGCAGGCAGAAAGAGCTAGCCTGGAAAGCTTTTGCTCAGCCTCATCTGCCCATGGCACTGCTCACACAGAGGCACAGAGACTGGGGCTGCTTGCTTGTCTTGCCACCTCAAACTTCAAATGTATCTTTGGGAGTCCGTGCAGTGGTCCCCCGGCAGCCATGCTCCGAAAACGCGAACGTCTGAAGAGAGCTCGCAGGCAGAAAGAGCTAGCCTGGAAAGCTATTGCTCAGCCTCATCTGCCCATGGCACTGCTCGCACAGAGGAACAGAGACTGGGGCTGCTTGCTTGTCTTGCCCCCTCAAACTTCTAACGTATCTTAAGTGGTCCATGCCGCGCGTCTCCGGCAGCTGTGGTCTGAAAATGCGAACGTCTGCAGATAGTTCGCAGGCAGAAAAAAACAGCCTGGAAAGCTGTTGCTCAGCCTCATCTGCCCATGGCACTGCTCGCACAGAGGCACAGAGACTGGGGCTACTTGCTTGTCTTGCCACCTCAAACTTCAAACGTATCTTAAGTGGTCCATGCCGCGCGACTCCGGCAGCTGTGGTCTGAAAATGCGAACGTCTGCAGATAGTTCGCAGGCAGAAAAAAACAGCCTGGAAAGCTGTTGCTCAGCCTCATCTGCCCATGGCACTGCTCGCACAGAGGCACAGAGACTGGGGCTGCTTGCTTGTCTTGCCACCTCAAACTTCAAACGTAGAATTGGGTGTCCATGAGGGCGGCCTCCGACAGCCCTGCTCCCAAAAGGCGAACGTCTGAAGATAGCTCGGAGGCAGAAAGAGCTAGCCTGGAAAGCTGTTGCTCAGCCTCATCTGCCCATGGCACTGCTCGCACAGAGGCACAGAGACTGGGGCTGCTTGCTTGTCTTGCCACCTCAAACTTCAAATGTAGCTTTGGGTGTCCGTGCAGTGAGCCTCCGGCAGCCCTGCTCCCAAAAGGCGAACGTCTGAAGAGAGCTCGCATGCAGAAAGAGCTAGCCTGGAAAGCTGTTGCTCAGCCTCATCTGCCCATGGCACTGCTCACACAGAGGCACAGAGACTGGGGCTGCTTGCTTGTCTTGCCACCTCAAACTTCAAACGTAGCTTTGGGTTTCTGTGAAGGGGGCCTCCATCAGCCCTGCTCTGAAAATGCGAACGTCTGCAGATAGCTAGCACCAGAAAGAGCTAGCCTGCAAAGCTGTTGCTCAGCCTCATCTGCCCATGGCACTGCTCGCACAGAGGCACAGAGACTGGGGCTGCTTGCTTGTCTTGCCACCTCAAACTTCAAATGTATCTTTGGGGGTCCGTGCAGTGGGCCCCCGGCAGTCATGCTCCGAAAACGCAAACGTCTGAAGAGAGCTCGCAGCCAGAAAGAGCTAGCCTGGAAAGCTGTTGCTCAGCCTCATCTGCCCATGGCACTGCTCGCACAGAGGCACAGAGACTGGGGCTGCTTGCTTGTCTTGCCACCTCAAACTTCAAATGTAGCTTTGGGTGTCCGTGCAGTGAGCCTCCGGCAGCCCTGCTCCCAAAAGGCGAACGTCTGCAGAGAGCTCGCAGGCAGAAAGAGCTAGCCTGGAAAGCTGTTGCTCAGCCTCATCTGCCCATGGCACTGCTCGCACAGAGGCACAGAGACTGGGGCTGCTTGATTGTCTTACCTCCTCAAAATTCAAACGTAGCTTTGGGTGTCCGTGAAGGGGGCCTCCGGCAGGCCTGGTCCGACAATGCGAACGTATGCAGATAGCTAGCACCAGAAAGAGCTAGCCTGCAAAGCTGTTGCTCAGCCTCATCTGCCCATGGCACTGCTCGCACAGAGGCACAGAGACTGGGGCTGCTTGCTTGTCTTGCCACCTCAAACTTCAAATGTATCTTTGGGGGTCCGTGCAGTGTCCCCCCGGCAGCCATGCTCCGAAAACGTGAAGGTCTGAAGAGAGCTCGCAGCCAGAAAGAGCTAGCCTGGAAAGCTGTTGCTCAGCCTCATCTGCCCATGGCACTGCTCGCACAGAGGCACAGAGACTGGGGCTGATTGCTTGTCTTGCCACCTCAAACTTCAAACGTAGATTTGGGTGTCCATGAAGGGGACCTCCATCAGCCCTGCTCTGAAAATGCGAACGTCTACAGATAGCTAGCACCAGAAAGAGCTAGCCTGCAAAGCTGTTGCTCAGCCTCATCTGCCCATGGCACTGCTCGCACAGAGGCACAGAGACTGGGGCTGCTTGCTTGTCTTGCCACCTCAAACTTCAAATGTATCTTTGGGGGTCCGTGCAGTGGGCCCCCGGCAGCCATGCTCCGAAAACGCGAAGGTCTGAAGAGAGCTCGCAGCCAGAAAGAGCTAGCCTGGAAAGCTGTTGCTCAGCCTCATCTGCCCATGGCACTGCTCGCACAGAGGCACAGAGACTGGGGCTGCTTGCTTGTCTTGCCACCTCAAACTTCAAACGTATCTTTGGGGGTCCGTGCAGTGGTCCCCCGGCAGCCATGCTCCGAAAACGCGAACGTCTGAAGAGAGCTCGCAGCCAGAAAGAGCTAGCCTGGAAAGCTGTTGCTCAGCCTCATCTGCCCATGGCACTGCTCGCACAGAGGCACAGAGACTGGAGCTGCTTGCTTGTCTTGCCACCTCAAACTTCAAATGTATCTTTGGGGGTCCGTGCAGTGGTCCCCCGGCAGCCATGCTTCGAAAACGCGATCGTCTGCAGGTAGCTCGCAGCCACAAAGAGCTAGCCTGGAAAGCTGTTGCTCAGCCTCATCTGCCCATGGGACTGCTCGCACAGAGGCACAGAGACTGGGGCTGCTTGCTTGTCTTGCCACCTCAAAATTCAAACGTAGATTTGGGTGTCCATGAAGGAGGCCTCCAGCAGCCCAGCTCTGAAAACGCGAACGTCTGCAGATAGCTCGCAGCCAGAAAGAGCTAGCCTGGAAAGCTGTTGCTCAGCCTCATCTGCCCATGGCACTGCTCGCACAGAGACACAGAGACTGGGGCTGCTTGCTTGTCTTGCCACCTCAAACTTAAAACGTAGCTTTGGGTGTCTGTGCAGGGGGCCTTCGGCAGGCCTGCTCCGCAAAAGGAAACGTCTGCAGATAACTCGGAGGCAGAAAGAGCTAGCCTGGAAAGCTGTTGCTCAGTCTCATCTGCCCATGGCACTGCTCGCACAGAGGCACAGAGACTGGGGATGCTAGCTTAGCATGTCACCTCAAACTTCAAACGTATATTTGGGAGTCCTTAGAGTGGCCTCCAGCAGGCCTGCTCCGAAAATGCGAACGTCTGCAGATAGCTCGCAGCCAGAAAAAGCTAGCCTGGAAAGCTGTTGCTCAGTCTCATCTGCCCATGGCACTGCTTGCACAGAGGCACAGAGACTGGGGCTGCTTGCTTGTCTTGCCCCCTCAAACTTCTAACGTATCTTAAGTGGTCTGTGCCGCGCGTCTCCGGCAGCTGTGGTCTGAAAATGCGAACGTCTGCAGATAGTTCGCAGGCAGAAAAAAACAGCCTGGAAAGCTGTTGCTCAGCCTCATCTGCCCATGGCACTGCTCGCACAGAGGCACAGAGACTGGGGCTGCTTGCTTGTCTTGCCACCTCAAACTTCTAACGTATCTTAAGTGGTCCGTGCCGCGCGTCTCCGGCAGCTGTGGTCTGAAAATGCGAACGTCTGCAGATAGTTCGCAGGCAGAAAAAACCAGCCTGGAAAGCTGTTGCTCAGCCTCATCTGCCCATGGCACTGCTTGCACAGAGGCACAGAGACTGGGGCTGCTTGCTTGTCTTGCCACCTCAAACTTCAAACGTAGATTTGGGTGTCCATGAGGGCGGCCTCCGACAGCCCTGCTCCCAAAAGGCGAACGTCTGCAGATAGCTCGCAGCCAGAAAAAGCTAGCCTGGAAATCTGTTGCTCAGCCTCATCTGCCCATGGCACTGCTCGCACAGAGGCACAGAGACTGGGGCTGCTTGCTTGTCTTGCCACCTCAAACTTCAAATGTATCTTTGGGGGTCCGTGCAGTGGGCCCCCGGCAGCCATGCTCCGAAAACGCGAAGGTCTGAAGAGAGCTCGCAGCCAGAAAGAGCTAGCCTGGAAAGCTGTTGCTCAGCCTCATCTGCCCATGGCACTGCTCGCACAGAGGCACAGAGACTGGGGCTGCTTGCTTGTCTTGCCACCTCAAACTTCAAACGTATCTTTGGGGGTCCGTGCAGTGGTCCCCCGGCAGCCATGCTCCGAAAACGCGAACGTCTGAAGAGAGCTCGCAGCCAGAAAGAGCTAGCCTGGAAAGCTGTTGCTCAGCCTCATCTGCCCATGGCACTGCTCGCACAGAGGCACAGAGACTGGAGCTGCTTGCTTGTCTTGCCACCTCAAACTTCAAATGTATCTTTGGGGGTCCGTGCAGTGGTCCCCCGGCAGCCATGCTTCGAAAACGCGATCGTCTGCAGGTAGCTCGCAGCCACAAAGAGCTAGCCTGGAAAGCTGTTGCTCAGCCTCATCTGCCCATGGGACTGCTCGCACAGAGGCACAGAGACTGGGGCTGCTTGCTTGTCTTGCCACCTCAAAATTCAAACGTAGATTTGGGTGTCCATGAAGGAGGCCTCCAGCAGCCCAGCTCTGAAAACGCGAACGTCTGCAGATAGCTCGCAGCCAGAAAGAGCTAGCCTGGAAAGCTGTTGCTCAGCCTCATCTGCCCATGGCACTGCTCGCACAGAGACACAGAGACTGGGGCTGCTTGCTTGTCTTGCCACCTCAAACTTAAAACGTAGCTTTGGGTGTCTGTGCAGGGGGCCTTCGGCAGGCCTGCTCCGCAAAAGGAAACGTCTGCAGATAACTCGGAGGCAGAAAGAGCTAGCCTGGAAAGCTGTTGCTCAGTCTCATCTGCCCATGGCACTGCTCGCACAGAGGCACAGAGACTGGGGATGCTAGCTTAGCATGTCACCTCAAACTTCAAACGTATATTTGGGAGTCCTTAGAGTGGCCTCCAGCAGGCCTGCTCCGAAAATGCGAACGTCTGCAGATAGCTCGCAGCCAGAAAAAGCTAGCCTGGAAAGCTGTTGCTCAGTCTCATCTGCCCATGGCACTGCTTGCACAGAGGCACAGAGACTGGGGCTGCTTGCTTGTCTTGCCCCCTCAAACTTCTAACGTATCTTAAGTGGTCTGTGCCGCGCGTCTCCGGCAGCTGTGGTCTGAAAATGCGAACGTCTGCAGATAGTTCGCAGGCAGAAAAAAACAGCCTGGAAAGCTGTTGCTCAGCCTCATCTGCCCATGGCACTGCTCGCACAGAGGCACAGAGACTGGGGCTGCTTGCTTGTCTTGCCACCTCAAACTTCTAACGTATCTTAAGTGGTCCGTGCCGCGCGTCTCCGGCAGCTGTGGTCTGAAAATGCGAACGTCTGCAGATAGTTCGCAGGCAGAAAAAACCAGCCTGGAAAGCTGTTGCTCAGCCTCATCTGCCCATGGCACTGCTTGCACAGAGGCACAGAGACTGGGGCTGCTTGCTTGTCTTGCCACCTCAAACTTCAAACGTAGATTTGGGTGTCCATGAGGGCGGCCTCCGACAGCCCTGCTCCCAAAAGGCGAACGTCTGCAGATAGCTCGCAGCCAGAAAAAGCTAGCCTGGAAATCTGTTGCTCAGCCTCATCTGCCCATGGCACTGCTCGCACAGAGGCACAGAGACTGGGGCTGCTTGCTTGTCTTGCCACCTCAAACTTCAAATGTATCTTTGGGGGTCCGTGCAGTGGTCCCCCGGCAGCCATGCTCCGAAAACGCGAACGTCTGAGGAGAGCTCGCAGGCAGAAAGAGCTAGCCTGGAAAGCTGTTGCTCAGCCTCATCTGCCCATGGCACTGCTCGCACAGAGGCACAGAGACTGGGGCTGCTTGCTTGTCTTGCCACCTCAAACTTCAAATGTAGCTTTGGGTGTCCGTGCAGTGAGCCTCCGGCATCCCTGCTCCCAAAAGGCGAACGTCTGAAGAGAGCTCGCAGGCAGAAAGAGCTAGCCTGGAAAGCTGTTGCTCAGCCTCATCTGCCCATGGCACTGCTCGCACAGAGGCACAGAGACTGGGGCTGCTTGCTTGTCTTGCCACCTCAAACTTCAAATGTAGCTTTGGGTGTCCGTGCAGTGAGCCTCCGGCAGCCCTGCTCCCAAAAGGCGAACGTCTGAAGAGAGCTCGCATGCAGAAAGAGCTAGCCTGGAAAGCTGTTGCTCAGCCTCATCTGCCCATGGCACTGCTTGCACAGAGGCACAGAGACTGGGGCTGCTTGCTTGTCTTGCCACCTCAAACTTCAAACGTATCTTTGGGTGTCCGTGAAGGGGGCCTCTAGCAGCCCTGCTCTGAAAATGCGAACGTCTGGAGATAGCTCGCAGGCAGAAAGAGCTAGCCTGGAAAGCTGTTGCTCAGCCTCATCTGCCCATGGCACTGCTCGCACAGAGGCACAGAGACTGGGGCTGCTTGCTTGTCTTGCCCCCTCAAACTTCAAACGTAGATTTGGGTGTCCATGAAGGGGGCCTCCAGCAGCCCAGGTCTGAAAATGGGAATGTCTTCAGATAGATCGCAGCCAGAAAGAGCTAGCCTGGAAAGCTGTTGCTCAGCCTCATCTGCCCATGGCACTGCTCGCACAGAGGCACAGAGACTGGGGCTGCTTGCTTGTCTTGCCACCTCAAACTTCAAACGTATCTTTGGGTGTCCGTGACGGGGGCCTCCAGCAGCCCTGTTCTGAAAACGCGAACGTCTGCAGATAGTTAGCACCAGAAAGAGCTAGCCTGGAAAGCTGTTGCTCAGCCTCATCTGCCCATGGCACTGCTCGCACAGAGGCACAGAGACTGGGGCTGCTTGCTTGTCTTGCCACCTGAAACTTCAAATGTATCTTTGGGTGTTCGTGCAGTGAGCCTCCGGCAGCCCTGCTCTGAAAATGCGAACGTCTGCAGATAGCTCGGAGGCAGAAAGAGCTAGCCTGGAAAGCTGTTGCTCAGCCTCATCTGCCCATGGCACTGCTCGCACAGAGGCACAGAGACTGGGGCTGCTTGCTTAACATGCCACCTCACATTTCAAACGTAGCTTTGGGTGTCCGTGAAGGGGGCCTCCAGCAGCCCTGCTCTGAAAATGCGAACGTCTGCAGATAGCTCGCAGGCAGAAAGAGCTAACCTGAAAGCTGTTGCTCAGCCTCATCTGCCCATGGCACTGCTCGCACAGAGGCACAGAGACTGGGGCTGCTTGCTTGTCTTGTCCACTCAAACTTCAAACGTATCTTTGGGGGTCTGGGCAGGGGGCCTTCGGCAGGCCTGGTCCGAAAATGGGAATGTCTGCATATAGCTCGCAGCCAGAAAGAGCTAGCCTGCAAAGCTGTTGCTCAGCCTCATCTGCCAATGGCACTGCTTGCACAGAGGCACAGAGACTGGGGCTGCTTGCTTGTCTTGCCCCCTCAAACTTCTAACGTATCTTAAGTGGTCCGTGCCGCGCGTCTCCGGCAGCTGTGGTCTGAAAATGCGAACGTCTGCAGATAGTTCGCAGGCAGAAAAAAACAGCCTGGAAAGCTGTTGCTCAGCCTCATCTGCCCATGGAACTGCTCGCACAGAGGCACAGAGACTGGGGCTGCTTGCTTGTCTTGCCACCTCAAACTTCAAACGTATCTTTGGGGGTCTGTGCAGGGGGCCTTCGGAAGGCCTGGTCCGAAAATGGGAATGTCTGCAGATAGCTAGCACCAGAAAGAGCTAGCCTGGAAAGCTGTTGCTCAGCCTCATCTGCCCATGGCACTGCTCGCACAGAGGCACAGAGACTGGGGCTGCCTGGTTAATATGCCACCTCAAACTGCAAACCTATATTTGGGGGTCTGTACAGGGGGCCTCCTGCAGGCCCGCTCCGAAAATGCGAACGTCTGCAGATAGCTCGGAGGCAGAAAGAGCTAGCCTGGAAAGCTGTTGCTCAGCCTCATCTGCCCATGGCACTGCTCGCACAGAGGCACACAGACTGGGGATGCTTGCTTAACATGCCACCTCAAACTTCAAACGTAGATTTGGGGGTCCTTAGAGGGGCCCTCCAGCACGCCCGCTCCGAAAATGCGAACATCTGCAGATAGCTCGCAGCCAGAAAGAGCTAGCCTGGAAAGCTGTTGCTCAGCCTCATCTGCCCATGGCACTGCTCGCACAGAGGCACAGAGACTGGGGCTACTTGCTTGTCTTGCCACTTTAAACTTCAAACGTAGATTTTGCTGTCCATGAATGGGGCCTACAGCAGCGCAGCTCTGAAAATGCGAACGTCTGCAGATATCTCTTAGTCAGAAAGTGCTAGCCTGGAAAGCTGTTGCTCAGCCTCATCTTCCCATGGCACTGCTCACACAGAGGCACAGAGACTGGGGCTGCTTGCTTGTCTTGCCCCCTCAAACTTCTAACGTATCTTAAGTGGTCCATGCCGCGCGTCTCCGGCAGCTGTGGTCTGAAAACGCGAACGTCTGCAGATAGTTCGCAGGCAGAAAAAAACAGCCTGGAAAGCTGTTGCTCAGCCTCATCTGCCCATGGCACTGCTCGCACAGAGGCACAGAGACTGGGGCTACTTGCTTGTCTTGCCACCTCAAACTTCAAACGTATCTTAAGTGGTCCATGCCGCGCGTCTCCGGCAGCTGTGGTCTGAAAATGCGAACGTCTGCAGATAGTTCGCAGGCAGAAAAAAACAGCCTGGAAAGCTGTTGCTCAGCCTCATCTGCCCATGGCACTGCTCGCACAGAGGCACAGAGACTGGGGCTGCTTGCTTGTCTTGCCACCTCAAACTTCAAACGTAGAATTGGGTGTCCATGAGGGCGGCCTCCGACAGCCCTGCTCCCAAAAGGCGAACGTCTGAAGATAGCTCGGAGGCAGAAAGAGCTAGCCTGGAAAGCTGTTGCTCAGCCTCATCTGCCCATGGCACTGCTCGCACAGAGGCACAGAGACTGGGGCTGCTTGCTTGTCTTGCCACCTCAAACTTCAAATGTAGCTTTGGGTGTCCGTGCAGTGAGCCTCCGGCAGCCCTGCTCCCAAGAGGCGAACGTCTGAAGAGAGCTCGCATGCAGAAAGAGCTAGCCTGGAAAGCTGTTGCTCAGCCTCATCTGCCCATGGCACTGCTCACACAGAGGCACAGAGACTGGGGCTGCTTGCTTGTCTTGCCACCTCAAACTTCAAACGTAGCTTTGGGTTTCTGTGAAGGGGGCCTCCATCAGCACTGCTCTGAAAATGCGAACGTCTGCAGATAGCTAGCACCAGAAAGAGCTAGCCTGCAAAGCTGTTGCTCAGCCTCATCTGCCCATGGCACTGCTCGCACAGAGGCACAGAGACTGGGGCTGCTTGCTTGTCTTGCCACCTCAAACTTCAAATGTATCTTTGGGGGTCCGTGCAGTGGGCCCCCGGCAGTCATGCTCCGAAAACGCAAACGTCTGAAGAGAGCTCGCAGCCAGAAAGAGCTAGCCTGCAAAGCTGTTGCTCAGCCTCATCTGCCCATGGCACTGCTCGCACAGAGGCACAGAGACTGGGGCTGCTTGCTTGTCTTGCCACCTCAAACTTCAAATGTAGCTTTGGGTGTCCGTGCAGTGAGCCTCCGGCAGCCCTGCTCCCAAAAGGCGAACGTCTGCAGAGAGCTCGCAGGCAGAAAGAGCTAGCCTGGAAAGCTGTTGCTCAGCCTCATCTGCCCATGGCACTGCTCGCACAGAGGCACAGAGACTGGGGCTGCTTGATTGTCTTACCTCCTCAAAATTCAAACGTAGCTTTGGGTGTCCGTGAAGGGGGCCTCCGGCAGGCCTGGTCCGACAATGCGAACGTATGCAGATAGCTAGCACCAGAAAGAGCTAGCCTGCAAAGCTGTTGCTCAGCCTCATCTGCCCATGGCACTGCTCGCACAGAGGCACAGAGACTGGGGCTGCTTGCTTGTCTTGCCACCTCAAACTTCAAATGTATCTTTGGGGGTCCGTGCAGTGGTCCCCCGGCAGCCATGCTTCGAAAACGCGATCGTCTGCAGGTAGCTCGCAGCCACAAAGAGCTAGCCTGGAAAGCTGTTGCTCAGCCTCATCTGCCCATGGGACTGCTCGCACAGAGGCACAGAGACTGGGGCTGCTTGCTTGTCTTGCCACCTCAAAATTCAAACGTAGATTTGGGTGTCCATGAAGGAGGCCTCCAGCAGCCCAGCTCTGAAAACGCGAACGTCTGCAGATAGCTCGCAGCCAGAAAGAGCTAGCCTGGAAAGCTGTTGCTCAGCCTCATCTGCCCATGGCACTGCTCGCACAGAGACACAGAGACTGGGGCTGCTTGCTTGTCTTGCCACCTCAAACTTAAAACGTAGCTTTGGGTGTCTGTGCAGGGGGCCTTCGGCAGGCCTGCTCCGCAAATGGAAACGTCTGCAGATAACTCGGAGGCAGAAAGAGCTAGCCTGGAAAGCTGTTGCTCAGTCTCATCTGCCCATGGCACTGCTCGCACAGAGGCACAGAGACTGGGGATGCTAGCTTAGCATGTCACCTCAAACTTCAAACGTATATTTGGGAGTCCTTAGAGTGGCCTCCAGCAGGCCTGCTCCGAAAATGCGAACGTCTGCAGATAGCTCGCAGCCAGAAAAAGCTAGCCTGGAAAGCTGTTGCTCAGTCTCATCTGCCCATGGCACTGCTTGCACAGAGGCACAGAGACTGGGGCTGCTTGCTTGTCTTGCCCCCTCAAACTTCTAACGTATCTTAAGTGGTCCGTGCCGCGCGTCTCCGGCAGCTGTGGTCTGAAAATGCGAACGTCTGCAGATAGTTCGCAGGCAGAAAAAAACAGCCTGGAAAGCTGTTGCTCAGCCTCATCTGCCCATGGCACTGCTCGCACAGAGGCACAGAGACTGGGGCTGCTTGCTTGTCTTGCCACCTCAAACTTCTAACGTATCTTAAGTGGTCCGTGCCGCGCGTCTCCGGCAGCTGTGGTCTGAAAATGCGAACGTCTGCAGATAGTTCGCAGGCAGAAAAAACCAGCCTGGAAAGCTGTTGCTCAGCCTCATCTGCCCATGGCACTGCTTGCACAGAGGCACAGAGACTGGGGCTGCTTGCTTGTCTTGCCACCTCAAACTTCAAACGTAGATTTGGGTGTCCATGAGGGCGGCCTCCGACAGCCCTGCTCCCAAAAGGCGAACGTCTGCAGATAGCTCGCAGCCAGAAAAAGCTAGCCTGGAAATCTGTTGCTCAGCCTCATCTGCCCATGGCACTGCTCGCACAGAGGCACAGAGACTGGGGCTGCTTGCTTGTCTTGCCACCTCAAACTTCAAATGTATCTTTGGGGGTCCGTGCAGTGGTCCCCCGGCAGCCATGCTCCGAAAACGCGAACGTCTGAGGAGAGCTCGCAGGCAGAAAGAGCTAGCCTGGAAAGCTGTTGCTCAGCCTCATCTGCCCATGGCACTGCTCGCACAGAGGCACAGAGACTGGGGCTGCTTGCTTGTCTTGCCACCTCAAACTTCAAATGTAGCTTTGGGTGTCCGTGCAGTGAGCCTCCGGCATCCCTGCTCCCAAAAGGCGAACGTCTGAAGAGAGCTCGCAGGCAGAAAGAGCTAGCCTGGAAAGCTGTTGCTCAGCCTCATCTGCCCATGGCACTGCTTGCACAGAGGCACAGAGACTGGGGCTGCTTGCTTGTCTTGCCACCTCAAACTTCAAACGTATCTTTGGTTGTCCGTGAAGGGGGCCTCTAGCAGCCCTGCTCTGAAAATGCGAACGTCTGGAGATAGCTCGCAGGAAGAAAGAGCTAGCCTGGACAGCTGTTGCTCAGCCTCATCTGCCCATGGCACTGCTCGCACAGAGGCACAGAGACTGGGGCTGCTTGCTTGTCTTGCCACCTCAAACTTCAAACGTATCTTTGGGTGTCCGTGACGGGGGCCTCCAGCAGCCCTGTTCTGAAAACGCGAACGTCTGCAGATAGTTAGCACCAGAAAGAGCTAGCCTGGAAAGCTGTTGCTCAGCCTCATCTGCCCATGGCACTGCTCGCACAGAGGCACAGAGACTGGGGCTGCTTGCTTGTCTTGCCACCTGAAACTTCAAATGTATCTTTGGGTGTTCGTGCAGTGAGCCTCCGGCAGCCCTGCTCTGAAAATGCGAACGTCTGCAGATAGCTCGGAGGCAGAAAGAGCTAGCCTGGAAAGCTGTTGCTCAGCCTCATCTGCCCATGGCACTGCTCGCACAGAGGCACAGATACTGGGGCTGCTTGCTTAACATGCCACCTCACATTTCAAACGTAGCTTTGGGTGTCCGTGAAGGGGGCCTCCAGCAGCCCTGCTCTGAAAATGCGAACGTCTGCAGATAGCTCGCAGGCAGAAAGAGCTAACCTGAAAGCTGTTGCTCAGCCTCATCTGCCCATGGCACTGCTCGCACAGAGGCACAGAGACTGGGGCTGCTTGCTTGTCTTGTCCACTCAAACTTCAAACGTATCTTTGGGGGTCTGGGCAGGGGGCCTTCGGCAGGCCTGGTCCGAAAATGGGAATGTCTGCATATAGCTCGCAGCCAGAAAGAGCTAGCCTGCAAAGCTGTTGCTCAGCCTCATCTGCCAATGGCACTGCTTGCACAGAGGCACAGAGACTGGGGCTGCTTGCTTGTCTTGCCCCCTCAAACTTCTAACGTATCTTAAGTGGTCCGTGCCGCGCGTCTCCGGCAGCTGTGGTCTGAAAATGCGAACGTCTGCAGATAGCTCGCAGCCAGAAAGAGCTAGCCTGCAAAGCTGTTGCTCAGCCTCATCTGCCCATGGCACTGCTCGCACAGAGGCACAGAGACTGGGGCTGCCTGGTTAATATGCCACCTCAAACTGCAAACCTATATTTGGGGGTCTGTACAGGGGGCCTCCTGCAGGCCCGCTCCGAAAATGCGAACGTCTGCAGATAGCTCGGAGGCAGAAAGAGCTAGCCTGGAAAGCTGTTGCTCAGCCTCATCTGCCCATGGCACTGCTCGCACAGAGGCACACAGACTGGGGATGCTTGCTTAACATGTCACCTCAAACTTCAAACGTAGATTTGGGGGTCCTTAGAGGGGGCCTCCAGCACGCCCGCTCCGAAAATGCGAACATCTGCAGATAGCTCGCAGCCAGAAAGAGCTAGCCTGGAAAGCTGTTGCTCAGCCTCATCTGCCCATGGCACTGCTCGCACAGAGGCACAGAGACTGGGGCTGCTTGCTTGTCTTGCCACTTTAAACTTCAAACGTAGATTTTGCTGTCCATGAATGGGGCCTACAGCAGCGCAGCTCTGAAAATGCGAACGTCTGCAGATATCTCTTAGTCAGAAAGTGCTAGCCTGGAAAGCTGTTGCTCAGCCTCATCTTCCCATGGCACTGCTCACACAGAGGCACAGAGACTGGGGCTGCTTGCTTGTCTTTTCCCCTCAAACTTCAAACGTAGCTTTGGGGGTCTGTGCAGGGGGCCTTCGGAAGGCCTGGTCCAAAAATGGGAATGTCTGCAGATAATTAGCACCAGAAAGAGCTAGCCTGGAAAGCTGTTGCTCAGCCTCATCTGCCCATGGCACTGCTCGCACAGAGGCACAGAGACTGGGGATGCTTGGTTAACATGCCACCTCAAACTGCAAACGTTTATTTGGGGGTCTGTACAGGGGGCCTCCTGCAGGCCCGCTCCGAAAATGCGAACGTCTGCAGATAGCTCGGAGGCAGAAAGAGCTAGCCTGGAAAGCTGCTGCTCAGCCTCATCTGCCCATGGCACTGCTCGCACAGAGGCACAGAGACTGGGGATGCTTGCTTAACATGCCACCTCAAACTTCAAACGTAGATTTGGGGGTCCTTAGAGGGGGCCTCCAGCACGCCCGCTCCGAAAATGCGAACATCTGCAGATAGCTCGCAGGCAGAAAGAGCTAGCCTGGAAAGCTGTTGCTCAGCCTCATCTGCCCATGGCACTGCTCGCACAGAGGCACAGAAACTAGCGCTGCTTGCTTGTCTTGTCCCCTCAAACTTCAAACGTAGATTTTGGTGTCCATGAAGGGGGCCTCCAGCAGCCCTGCTCTGAAAATGGGAACGTCTGCAGATAGCTCGCAGGCAGAAAGAGCTAGCCTGGAAAGCTGTTGCTCAGCCTCATCTGCCCATGGCACTGCTCGCACAGAGGCACAGAGACTGGGGCTGCTTGGTTAACATGCCACCTCAAACTGCAAACGTATATTTGGGGGTCCTTAGAGGGGGCCTCCAGCACGCCCGTCCGAAAATGCGAACATCTGCAGCTAGCTCGCAGCCAGAAAGAGCTAGCCTGGAAAGCTGTTGCTCAGCCTCATCTGCCCATGGCACTGCTCGCACAGAGGCACAGAGACTGGGGCTGCTTGCTTGTCTTGCCACCTCAAACTTCAAACGTAGATTTGGGTGTACGTGCAGTGAGCCTCCGACAGCCCTGCTCCCAAAAGGCGAACGTCTGAAGAGAGCTCGCAGGCAGAAAGAGCTAGCCTGGAAAGCTGTTGCTCAGCCTCATCTGCCCATGGCACTGCTCGCACAGAGGCACAGAGACTGGGGCTGCTTGCTTGTCTTGCCACCTCAAACTTCGAACGTAGATTTGGGGGTTCATGAAGGAGGCCTCCAGCAGCCCTGCTCTGAAAATGCGAACGTCTGGAGATAGCTCGCAGGCAGAAAGAGCTAGCCTGGAAATCTGTTGCTCATCCTCATCTTCCCATGGCACTGCTCGCACAGAGGCACAGAGACTGGGGCTGCTTGCTTGTCTTGCCACCTGAAACTTCAAATGTAGCTTTGGGTGTCCGTGCAGTGAGCCTCCGTCAGCCCTGCTCCCAAAAGGCGAATGTCTGCAGATAGCTCGCAGGCAGAAAGAGCTAGCCTGGAAAGCTGTTGCTCAGCCTCATCTGCCCATGGCACTGCTCGCACAGAGGCACAGAGACTGGGGCTGCTTGCTTGTCTTGTCCCCTCAAACTTCAAACGTAGATTTTGGTGTCCATGAAGGGGGCCTCCAGCAGCCCTGCTCTGAAAATGGGAACGTCTGCAGATAGCTAGCACCAGAAAGAGCTAGCCTGGAAAGCTGTTGCTCAGCCTCATCTGCCCATGGCACTGCTCGCACAGAGGCACAGAGACTGGGGCTGCTTGGTTAACATGCCACCTCAAACTGCAAACGTATATTTGGGGGTCCTTAGAGGAAGCCTCCAGCACACCCGCTCCGAAAATGCGAACATCTGCAGCTAGCACGCAGCCAGAAAGAGCTAGCCTGGAAAGCTGTTGCTCAGCCTCATCTGCCCATGGCACTGCTCGCACAGAGGCACAGAGACTGGGGCTGCTTGGTTAACATGCCACCTCAAACTGCAAACCTATATTTGGGGGTCTGTACAGGGGGCCTCCTGCAGGCCCGCTCCGAAAATTGGAACGTCTGCAGATAAATCGGAGACAGAAAGAGCTAGCCTGGAAAGCTGTTGCTCAGCCTCATCTGCCCATGGCACTGCTCGCACAGAGGCACACAGACTGGGGATGCTTGCTTGTCTTGCCACCTCAAACTTCAAACGTAGATTTGGGGGTCCTTAGAGGGGGCCTCCAGCACGCCCGCTCCGAAAATGCGAACATCTGCAGATAGCTCGCAGCCAGAAAGAGCTAGCCTGGAAAGCTGTTGCTCAGCCTCATCTGCCCATGGCACTGCTCGCACAGAGGCACAGAGACTGGGGCTGCTTGCTTGTCTTGTCCACTCAAACTTCAAACGTATCTTTGGGGGTCTGGGCAGGGGGCCTTCGGCAGGCCTGGTCCGAAAATGGGAATGTCTGCAGATAGCTCGCAGGCAGAAAGAGCTAGCCTGCAAAGCTGTTGCTCAGCCTCATCTGCCAATGGCACTGCTTGCACAGAGGCACAGAGACTGGGGCTGCTTGCTTGTCTTGCCCCCTCAAACTTCTAACGTATCTTAAGTGGTCCGTGCCGCGCGTCTCCGGCAGCTGTGGTCTGAAAATGCGAACGTCTGCAGATAGTTCGCAGGCAGAAAAAAACAGCCTGGAAAGCTGTTGCTCAGCCTCATCTGCCCATGGCACTGCTCGCACAGAGGCACAGAGACTGGGGCTGCTTGCTTGTCTTGCCACCTCAAACTTCAAACGTATCTTTGGGGGTCTGTGCAGGGGGCCTTCGGAAGGCCTGGTCCGAAAATGGGAATGTCTGCAGATAGCTAGCACCAGAAAGAGCTAGCCTGGAAAGCTGTTGCTCAGCCTCATCTGCCCATGGCACTGCTCGCACAGAGGCACAGAGACTGGGGCTGCCTGGTTAATATGCCACCTCAAACTGCAAACCTATATTTGGGGGTCTGTACAGGGGGCCTCCTGCAGGCCCGCTCCGAAAATGCGAACGTCTGCAGATAGCTCGGAGGCAGAAAGAGCTAGCCTGGAAAGCTGTTGCTCAGCCTCATCTGCCCATGGCACTGCTCGCACAGAGGCACACAGACTGGGGATGCTTGCTTAACATGCCACCTCAAACTTCAAACGTAGATTTGGGGGTCCTTAGAGGGGGCCTCCAGCACGCCCGCTCCGAAAATGCGAACATCTGCAGATAGCTCGCAGCCAGAAAGAGCTAGCCTGGAAAGCTGTTGCTCAGCCTCATCTGCCCATGGCACTGCTCGCACAGAGGCACAGAGACTGGGGCTGCTTGCTTGTCTTGCCACTTTAAACTTCAAACGTAGATTTTGCTGTCCATGAATGGGGCCTACAGCAGCGCAGCTCTGAAAATGCGAACGTCTGCAGATATCTCTTAGTCAGAAAGTGCTAGCCTGGAAAGCTGTTGCTCAGCCTCATCTGCCCATGGCACTGCTTGCACAGAGGCACAGAGACTGGGGCTGCTTGCTTGTCTTGCCCCCTCAAACTTCTAACGTATCTTAAGTGGTCCGTGCCGCGCGTCTCCGGCAGCTGTGGTCTGAAAATGCGAACGTCTGCAGATAGTTCGCAGGCAGAAAAAAACAGCCTGGAAAGCTGTTGCTCAGCCTCATCTGCCCATGGCACTGCTCGCACAGAGGCACAGAGACTGGGGCTGCTTGCTTGTCTTGCCACCTCAAACTTCTAACGTATCTTAAGTGGTCCGTGCCGCGCGTCTCCGGCAGCTGTGGTCTGAAAATGCGAACGTCTGCAGATAGTTCGCAGGCAGAAAAAACCAGCCTGGAAAGCTGTTGCTCAGCCTCATCTGCCCATGGCACTGCTTGCACAGAGGCACAGAGACTGGGGCTGCTTGCTTGTCTTGCCACCTCAAACTTCAAACGTAGATTTGGGTGTCCATGAGGGCGGCCTCCGACAGCCCTGCTCCCAAAAGGCGAACGTCTGCAGATAGCTCGCAGCCAGAAAAAGCTAGCCTGGAAATCTGTTGCTCAGCCTCATCTGCCCATGGCACTGCTCGCACAGAGGCACAGAGACTGGGGCTGCTTGCTTGTCTTGCCACCTCAAACTTCAAATGTATCTTTGGGGGTCCGTGCAGTGGTCCCCCGGCAGCCATGCTCCGAAAACGCGAACGTCTGAGGAGAGCTCGCAGGCAGAAAGAGCTAGCCTGGAAAGCTGTTGCTCAGCCTCATCTGCCCATGGCACTGCTCGCACAGAGGCACAGAGACTGGGGCTGCTTGCTTGTCTTGCCACCTCAAACTTCAAATGTAGCTTTGGGTGTCCGTGCAGTGAGCCTCCGGCATCCCTGCTCCCAAAAGGCGAACGTCTGAAGAGAGCTCGCAGGCAGAAAGAGCTAGCCTGGAAAGCTGTTGCTCAGCCTCATCTGCCCATGGCACTGCTTGCACAGAGGCACAGAGACTGGGGCTGCTTGCTTGTCTTGCCACCTCAAACTTCAAACGTATCTTTGGGTGTCCGTGAAGGGGGCCTCTAGCAGCCCTGCTCTGAAAATGCGAACGTCTGGAGATAGCTCGCAGGAAGAAAGAGCTAGCCTGGACAGCTGTTGCTCAGCCTCATCTGCCCATGGCACTGCTCGCACAGAGGCACAGAGACTGGGGCTGCTTGCTTGTCTTGCCACCTCAAACTTCAAACGTATCTTTGGGTGTCCGTGACGGGGGCCTCCAGCAGCCCTGTTCTGAAAACGCGAACGTCTGCAGATAGTTAGCACCAGAAAGAGCTAGCCTGGAAAGCTGTTGCTCAGCCTCATCTGCCCATGGCACTGCTCGCACAGAGGCACAGAGACTGGGGCTGCTTGCTTGTCTTGCCACCTGAAACTTCAAATGTATCTTTGGGTGTTCGTGCAGTGAGCCTCCGGCAGCCCTGCTCTGAAAATGCGAACGTCTGCAGATAGCTCGGAGGCAGAAAGAGCTAGCCTGGAAAGCTGTTGCTCAGCCTCATCTGCCCATGGCACTGCTCGCACAGAGGCACAGAGACTGGGGCTGCTTGCTTAACATGCCACCTCACATTTCAAACGTAGCTTTGGGTGTCCGTGAAGGGGGCCTCCAGCAGCCCTGCTCTGAAAATGCGAACGTCTGCAGATAGCTCGCAGGCAGAAAGAGCTAACCTGAAAGCTGTTGCTCAGCCTCATCTGCCCATGGCACTGCTCGCACAGAGGCACAGAGACTGGGGCTGCTTGCTTGTCTTGCCACCTCAAACTTCAAACGTATCTTTGGGGGTCTGTGCAGGGGGCCTTCGGAAGGCCTGGTCCGAAAATGGGAATGTCTGCAGATAGCTAGCACCAGAAAGAGCTAGCCTGGAAAGCTGTTGCTCAGCCTCATCTGCCCATGGCACTGCTCGCACAGAGGCACAGAGACTGGGGCTGCCTGGTTAATATGCCACCTCAAACTGCAAACCTATATTTGGGGGTCTGTACAGGGGGCCTCCTGCAGGCCCGCTCCGAAAATGCGAACGTCTGCAGATAGCTCGGAGGCAGAAAGAGCTAGCCTGGAAAGCTGTTGCTCAGCCTCATCTGCCCATGGCACTGCTCGCACAGAGGCACACAGACTGGGGATGCTTGCTTAACATGTCACCTCAAACTTCAAACGTAGATTTGGGGGTCCTTAGAGGGGGCCTCCAGCACGCCCGCTCCGAAAATGCGAACATCTGCAGATAGCTCGCAGCCAGAAAGAGCTAGCCTGGAAAGCTGTTGCTCAGCCTCATCTGCCCATGGCACTGCTCGCACAGAGGCACAGAGACTGGGGCTGCTTGCTTGTCTTGCCACTTTAAACTTCAAACGTAGATTTTGCTGTCCATGAATGGGGCCTACAGCAGCGCAGCTCTGAAAATGCGAACGTCTGCAGATATCTCTTAGTCAGAAAGTGCTAGCCTGGAAAGCTGTTGCTCAGCCTCATCTTCCCATGGCACTGCTCACACAGAGGCACAGAGACTGGGGCTGCTTGCTTGTCTTTTCCCCTCAAACTTCAAACGTAGCTTTGGGGGTCTGTGCAGGGGGCCTTCGGAAGGCCTGGTCCAAAAATGGGAATGTCTGCAGATAATTAGCACCAGAAAGAGCTAGCCTGGAAAGCTGTTGCTCAGCCTCATCTGCCCATGGCACTGCTCGCACAGAGGCACAGAGACTGGGGATGCTTGGTTAACATGCCACCTCAAACTGCAAACGTTTATTTGGGGGTCTGTACAGGGGGCCTCCTGCAGGCCCGCTCCGAAAATGCGAACGTCTGCAGATAGCTCGGAGGCAGAAAGAGCTAGCCTGGAAAGCTGCTGCTCAGCCTCATCTGCCCATGGCACTGCTCGCACAGAGGCACAGAGACTGGGGATGCTTGCTTAACATGCCACCTCAAACTTCAAACGTAGATTTGGGGGTCCTTAGAGGGGGCCTCCAGCACGCCCGCTCCGAAAATGCGAAGATCTGCAGATAGCTCGCAGGCAGAAAGAGCTAGCCTGGAAAGCTGTTGCTCAGCCTCATCTGCCCATGGCACTGCTCGCACAGAGGCACAGAAACTAGCGCTGCTTGCTTGTCTTGTCCCCTCAAACTTCAAACGTAGATTTTGGTGTCCATGAAGGGGGCCTCCAGCAGCCCTGCTCTGAAAATGGGAACGTCTGCAGATAGCTCGCAGGCAGAAAGAGCTAGCCTGGAAAGCTGTTGCTCAGCCTCATCTGCCCATGGCACTGCTCGCACAGAGGCACAGAGACTGGGGCTGCTTGGTTAACATGCCACCTCAAACTGCAAACGTATATTTGGGGGTCCTTAGAGGGGGCCTCCAGCACGCCCGCTCCGAAAATGCGAACATCTGCAGCTAGCTCGCAGCCAGAAAGAGCTAGCCTGGAAAGCTGTTGCTCAGCCTCATCTGCCCATGGCACTGCTCGCACAGAGGCACAGAGACTGGGGCTGCTTGCTTGTCTTGCCACCTCAAACTTCAAACGTAGATTTGGGTGTACGTGCAGTGAGCCTCCGACAGCCCTGCTCCCAAAAGGCGAACGTCTGAAGAGAGCTCGCAGGCAGAAAGAGCTAGCCTGGAAAGCTGTTGCTCAGCCTCATCTGCCCATGGCACTGCTCGCACAGAGGCACAGAGACTGGGGCTGCTTGCTTGTCTTGCCACCTCAAACTTCGAACGTAGATTTGGGGGTTCATGAAGGAGGCCTCCAGCAGCCCTGCTCTGAAAATGCGAACGTCTGGAGATAGCTCGCAGGCAGAAAGAGCTAGCCTGGAAATCTGTTGCTCATCCTCATCTTCCCATGGCACTGCTCGCACAGAGGCACAGAGACTGGGGCTGCTTGCTTGTCTTGCCACCTGAAACTTCAAATGTAGCTTTGGGTGTCCGTGCAGTGAGCCTCCGTCAGCCCTGCTCCCAAAAGGCGAATGTCTGCAGATAGCTCGCAGGCAGAAAGAGCTAGCCTGGAAAGCTGTTGCTCAGCCTCATCTGCCCATGGCACTGCTCGCACAGAGGCACAGAGACTGGGGCTGCTTGCTTGTCTTGTCCCCTCAAACTTCAAACGTAGATTTTGGTGTCCATGAAGGGGGCCTCCAGCAGCCCTGCTCTGAAAATGGGAACGTCTGCAGATAGCTAGCACCAGAAAGAGCTAGCCTGGAAAGCTGTTGCTCAGCCTCATCTGCCCATGGCACTGCTCGCACAGAGGCACAGAGACTGGGGCTGCTTGGTTAACATGCCACCTCAAACTGCAAACGTATATTTGGGGGTCCTTAGAGGAAGCCTCCAGCACACCCGCTCCGAAAATGCGAACATCTGCAGCTAGCACGCAGCCAGAAAGAGCTAGCCTGGAAAGCTGTTGCTCAGCCTCATCTGCCCATGGCACTGCTCGCACAGAGGCACAGAGACTGGGGCTGCTTGGTTAACATGCCACCTCAAACTGCAAACCTATATTTGGGGGTCTGTACAGGGGGCCTCCTGCAGGCCCGCTCCGAAAATTGGAACGTCTGCAGATAAATCGGAGACAGAAAGAGCTAGCCTGGAAAGCTGTTGCTCAGCCTCATCTGCCCATGGCACTGCTCGCACAGAGGCACACAGACTGGGGATGCTTGCTTAACATGCCACCTCAAACTTCAAACGTAGATTTGGGGGTCCTTAGAGGGGGCCTCCAGCACGCCCGCTCCGAAAATGCGAACATCTGCAGATAGCTCGCAGCCAGAAAGAGCTAGCCTGGAAAGCTGTTGCTCAGCCTCATCTGCCCATGGCACTGCTCGCACAGAGGCACAGAGACTGGGGCTGCTTGCTTGTCTTGCCACTTTAAACTTCAAACGTAGATTTTGCTGTCCATGAATGGGGCCTACAGCAGCGCAGCTCTGAAAATGCGAACGTCTGCAGATATCTCTTAGTCAGAAAGTGCTAGCCTGGAAAGCTGTTGCTCAGCCTCATCTTCCCATGGCACTGCTCACACAGAGGCACAGAGACTGGGGCTGCTTGCTTGTCTTTTCCCCTCAAACTTCAAACGTAGCTTTGGGGGTCTGTGCAGGGGGCCTTCGGAAGGCCTGGTCCAAAAATGGGAATGTCTGCAGATAATTAGCACCAGAAAGAGCTAGCCTGGAAAGCTGTTGCTCAGTCTCATCTGCCCATGGCACTGCTCGCACAGAGGCACAGAGACTGGGGCTGCTTGGTTAACATGCCACCTCAAACTGCAAACGTATATTTGGGGGTCCTTAGAGGAAGCCTCCAGCACGCCCGCTCCGAAAATGCGAACATCTGCAGCTAGCTCGCAGCCAGAAAGAGCTAGCCTGGAAAGCTGTTGCTCAGCCTCATCTGCCCATGGCACTGCTCTCACAGAGGCACAGAGACTGGGGCTGCTTGCTTGTCTTGCCACCTCAAACTTCAAATGTATCTTTGGGGGTCCGTGCAGTGGGCCCCTGGCAGCCATGCTCCGAAAACGTGAAGGTCTGAAGAGAGCTCGCAGCCAGAAAGAGCTAGCCTGGAAAGCTGTTGCTCAGCCTCATCTGCCCATGGCACTGCTCTCACAGAGGCACAGAGACTGGGGCTGCTTGCTTGTCTTGCCACCTCAAACTTCAAACGTAGATTTGGGTGTCCATGAAGGGGGGCTCCAGCAGCCCTGCTCTGAAAATGCGAACGTCTGCAGATAGCTCGCAGGCAGAAAGAGCTAGCCTGGAAAGCTGTTGCTCAGCCTCATCTGCCCATGGCACTGCTCACACAGAGGCACAGAGACTGGGGCTGCTTGCTTGTCTTGCCACCTCAAACTTCAAACGTAGCTTTGGGTTTCTGTGAAGGGGGCCTCCATCAGCCCTGCTCTGAAAATGCGAACGTCTGCAGATAGCTAGCACCATAAAGAGCTAGCCTGCAAAGCTGTTGCTCAGCCTCATCTGCCCATGGCACTGCTCGCACAGAGGCACAGAGACTGGGGCTGCTTGCTTGTCTTGCCACCTCAAACTTCAAATGTATCTTTGGGGGTCCGTGCAGTGGGCCCCCGGCAGCCATGCTCCGAAAACGCGAAGGTCTGAAGAGAGCTCGCAGCCAGAAAGAGCTAGCCTGGAAAGCTGTTGCTCAGCCTCATCTGCCCATGGCACTGCTCGCACAGAGGCACAGAGACTGGGGCTGCTTGGTTAACATGCCACCTCAAACTGCAAACGTTTATTTGGGGGTCTGTACAGGGGGCCTCCTGCAGGCCCGCTCCGAAAATGCGAACGTCTGCAGATAGCTCGGAGGCAGAAAGAGCTAGCCTGGAAAGCTGCTGCTCAGTCTCATCTGCCCATGGCACTGCTCGCACAGAGGCACAGAGACTGGGGATGCTTGCTTAACATGCCACCTCAAACTTCAAACGTAGATTTGGGGGTCCTTAGAGGGGGCCTCCAGCACGCCCGCTCCGAAAATGCGAACATCTGCAGATAGCTCGCAGGCAGAAAGAGCTAGCCTGGAAAGCTGTTGCTCAGCCTCATCTGCCCATGGCACTGGTCGCACAGAGGCACAGAAACTAGCGCTGCTTGCTTGTCTTGTCCCCTCAAACTTCAAACGTAGATTTTGGTGTCCATGAAGGGGGCCTCCAGCAGCCCTGCTCTGAAAATGGGAACGTCTGCAGATAGCTCGCAGGCAGAAAGAGCTAGCCTGGAAAGCTGTTGCTCAGCCTCATCTGCCCATGGCACTGCTCGCACAGAGGCACAGAGACTGGGGCTGCTTGCTTGTCTTGCCACCTCAAACTTCTAAGGTATCTTAAGTGGTCCGAGCCGCGTGTCTCCGGTAGCTGTGGTCTGAAAATGCGAACGTCTGCAGATAGTTCGCAGGCAGAAAAAACCAGCCTGGAAAGCTGTTGCTCAGACTCATCTGCCCATGGCACTGCTCGCACAGATGCACAGAGACTGGGGCTGCTTGCTTGTCTTGCCACCTCAAACTTCAAACGTAGATTTGGGTGTCCATGAAAGCGGCCTCCGACAGCCCTGCTCCCAAAAAGCGAACGTCTGCAGATAGCTCGCAGCCAGAAAAAGCTAGCCTGGAAATCTGTTGCTCAGCCTCATCTGCCCATGGCATTGCTCGCACAGAGGCACAGAGTCTGGGGCTGCTTGCTTGTCTTGCCACCTCAAACTTCAAATGTAGCTTTGGGTGTCCGTGCAGTGAGCCTCCGGCAGCCCTGCTCCCAAAAGGCGAACGTCTGAAGAGAGCTCGCAGGCAGAAAGAGCTAGCCTGGAAAGCTGTTGCTCAGCCTCATCTGCCCAAGGCACTGCTCGCACAGAGGCACAGAGACTGGGTCTTCTGGCTTTTCTTGCTACCTCAAACTTCCAACGTAGATTTGAGTGTACATGAAGGGGGCCTCCAGCAGCCCTGCTCTGAAAATGGGAACGTCTGCAGATAGCTCGCAGCCAGAAAGAGCTAGCCTGGAAAGCTGTTGCTCAGCCTCATCTGCCTATGGCACTGCTCGCACAGAGGCACAGAGACTGGGTCTGCTTGGTTAACATGCCACCTCAAACTTCAAACGTATATTTGGGGGTCTGTACAGGGGGCTTTCGGCAGCCCTGCTCCGAAAATGGGAACGTCTGCAGATAAATCGGAGACAGAAAGAGCTAGCCTGGAAAGCTGTTGCTCAGCCTCATCTGCCCATGGCACTGCTCGCACAGAGGCACAGAGACTGGGGCTGCTTGCTTGTCTTGCCACCTCAAACTTCAAACGTAGATTTGGGTGTCCATGAAGGCGGCCTCCGGCAGCCATGCTCCCAAAAGGCGAACGTCTGCAGATAGCTCGCAGCCAGAAAATCTAGCCTGGAAATCTGTTGCTCAGCCTCATCTGCCCATGGCACTGCTCGCACAGAGGCACAGAGACTGGGGCTGCTTGCTTGTCTTGCCACCTCAAACTTCGAACGTAGCTTTGGGAGTCTGTGCAGGGGGCTTTCGGCAGCCCTGCTTCGAAAATGGGAACGTCTGCAGATAAATCGGAGACAGAAAGAGCTAGCCTGGAAAGCTGTTGCTCAGCCTCATCTGCCCATGGCACTGCTCACACAGAGGCACAGAGACTGGGGCTGCTTGCTTGTCTTGCCACCTTAAACTTCAAACGTATATTTGGGGGTTCATGAAAGGGGCCTCCAGCAGCCCTGCTCTGAAAATGCGAACGTCTGCAGATAGCTCGCAGGCAGAAAGAGCTAGCCTGGAAAGCTGTTGCTCAGCCTCATCTGCCCATGGCACTGCTCGCACAGAGGCACAGAGACTGGGGCTGCTTGCTTGTCTTGCCTCCTCAAAATTCAAACGTAGATTTGGGTGTCCATGAAGGAGGAGTCCAGCAGCCCAGCTCTGAAAACGCGAACGTCTGCAGATCGCTCGCAGCCAGAAATAGCTAGCCTGGAAAGCTGTTGCTTAGCCTCATCTGCCCATGGCACTGCCGCACAGAGGCACAGAGACTGGGGCTGCTTGCTTAACATGCCATCTCACACTTCAAACGTAGCTTTGCGTGTCCGTGAAGGGGGCCTCCAGCAGCCCTGCTCTGAAAATGCGAACGTCTGCAGATAGCTCGCAGGCTGAAAGAGCTAGCCTGGAAAGCTGTTGCTCAGCCTCATCTGCCCATGGCACTGCTCGCACAGAGGCACAGAAACTAGCGCTGCTTGCTTGTCTTGTCCCCTCAAACTTCAAACGTAGCTTTGTGGGTCTGGGCAGGGGGCGTTCGGCAGGCCTGGTCCGAAAATGGGAAAGTCTGCAGATAGCTAGCACCAGAAAGAGCTAGCCTGGAAAGCTGTTGCTCAGCCTCATCTGCCCATGGCACTGCTCGCAAAGAGGCACAGAGACTGGGGCTGCTTGGTTAACATGCCACCTCAAACTTCAAACGTAGATTTGGGGGTCCTTAGAGGGGGCCTCCAGCACGCCCGCTCCGAAAATGCGAACATCTGCAGGTAGCTCGCAGCCAGAAAGAGCTAGGGTGGAAAGCTGTTGCTCAGCCTCATCTGCCCATGGCACTGCTCGCACAGAGGCACAGAGCCTGGGGCTGCTTGCTTGTCTTGCCACCTTAAACTTCAAACATAGATTTTGCTGTCCATGAAGGGGGCGTCCAGCAGCGCAGCTCTGAAAATGCGAACGTCTGCAGATATCTCTTAGCCAGAAAGAGCTAGCCTGGAAAGCTGTTGCTCAGCCTCATCTGCCCATGGCACTGCTCGCACAGAGGCACAGAGACTGGGGCTGCTTGCTTGTCTTGCCCCCCAAACTTCAAACGTAGCATTGGGTGTCCGTGAAGGGGGCCTCCAGCAGCCCTGCTCTGAAAATGCGAACATCTGCAGATAGCTCGCAGGCAAAACGAGCTAGCCTGGAAAGCTGTTGCTCAGCCTCATCTGCCCATGGCACTGCTCGCACAGAGGCATAGAGACTGGGGATGCTTGCTTGTCTTGCCACCTCAAACTTCAAATGTATATTTGGGGGTCCGTGCAGTGGGCCCCCGGCAGCCATGCTCCGAAAACGCGAAGGTCTAAAGAGAGCTCGCAGCCAGAAAGAGCTAGCCTGGAAAGCTGTTGCTCAGCCTCATCTGCCCATGGCACTGCTCGCACAGAGGCACAGAGACTGGGGCTGCTTGGTTAACATGCCACCTCAAACTGCAAACGTTTATTTGGGGGTCTGTACAGGGGGCCTCCTGCAGGCCCGCTCCGAAAATGCGAACGTCTGCAGATAGCTCGGAGGCAGAAAGAGCTAGCCTGGAAAGCTGCTGCTCAGCCTCATCTGCCCATGGCACTGCTCGCACAGAGGCACAGAGACTGGGGATGCTTGCTTAACATGCCACCTCAAACTTCAAACGTAGATTTGGGGGTCCTTAGAGGGGGCCTCCAGCACGCCCGCTCCGAAAATGCGAACATCTGCAGATAGCTCGCAGGCAGAAAGAGCTAGCCTGGAAAGCTGTTGCTCAGCCTCATCTGCCCATGGCACTGCTCGCACAGAGGCACAGAAACTAGCGCTGCTTGCTTGTCTTGTCCCCTCAAACTTCAAACGTAGATTTGGGGGTCCTTAGAGGGGGCCTCCAGCACGCCCGCTCCGAAAATGCGAAGATCTGCAGATAGCTCGCAGGCAGAAAGAGCTAGCCTGGAAAGCTGTTGCTCAGCCTCATCTGCCCATGGCACTGCTCGCACAGAGGCACAGAAACTAGCGCTGCTTGCTTGTCTTGTCCCCTCAAACTTCAAACGTAGATTTTGTTGTCCATGAAGGGGGCCTCCAGCAGCCCTGCTCTGAAAATGGGAACGTCTGCAGATAGCTCGCAGGCAGAAAGAGCTAGCCTGGAAAGCTGTTGCTCAGCCTCATCTGCCCATGGCACTGCTCGCACAGAGGCACAGAGACTGGGGCTGCTTGGTTAACATGCCACCTCAAACTGCAAACGTATATTTGGGGGTCCTTAGAGGGGGCCTCCAGCACGCCCGCTCCGAAAATGCGAACATCTGCAGCTAGCTCGCAGCCAGAAAGAGCTAGCCTGGAAAGCTGTTGCTCAGCCTCATCTGCCCATGGCACTGCTCGCACAGAGGCACAGAGACTGGGGCTGCTTGCTTGTCTTGCCACCTCAAACTTCAAACGTAGATTTGGGTGTACGTGCAGTGAGCCTCCGACAGCCCTGCTCCCAAAAGGCGAACGTCTGAAGAGAGCTCGCAGGCAGAAAGAGCTAGCCTGGAAAGCTGTTGCTCAGCCTCATCTGCCCATGGCACTGCTCTCACAGAGGCACAGAGACTGGGGCTGCTTGCTTGTCTTGCCACCTCAAACTTCGAACGTATATTTGGGGGTCCATGAAGGAGGCCTCCAGCAGCCCTGCTCTGAAAATGCGAACGTCTGCAGATAACTCGGAGGCAGAAAAAGCTAGCCTGGAAAGCTGTTGCTCAGTCTCATCTGCCCATGGCACTGCTCGCACAGAGGCACAGAGACTGGGGATGCTTGCTTAGCATGTCACCTCAAACTTCAAACGTAGATTTGGGGGTCCTTAGAGGGGCCTCCAGCAGGCCCGCTCCGAAAATGCGAACGTCTGCAGATAGTTCGCAGCCAGAAAGAGCTAGCCTGGAAAGCTGTTGCTCAGCCTCATCTGCCCATGGCACTGCTCGCACAGAGGCACAGAGACTGGGGCTGCTTGCTTGTCTTGCCACCTCAAACTTCTAAGGTATCTTAAGTGGTCCGAGCCGCGTGTCTCCGGTAGCTGTGGTCTGAAAATGCGAACGTCTGCAGATAGTTCGCAGGCAGAAAAAACCAGCCTGGAAAGCTGTTGCTCAGACTCATCTGCCCATGGCACTGCTCGCACAGATGCACAGAGACTGGGGCTGCTTGCTTGTCTTGCCACCTCAAACTTCAAACGTAGATTTGGGTGTCCATGAAAGCGGCCTCCGACAGCCCTGCTCCCAAAAAGCGAACGTCTGCAGATAGCTCGCAGCCAGAAAAAGCTAGCCTGGAAATCTGTTGCTCAGCCTCATCTGCCCATGGCATTGCTCGCACAGAGGCACAGAGTCTGGGGCTGCTTGCTTGTCTTGCCACCTCAAACTTCAAATGTAGCTTTGGGTGTCCGTGCAGTGAGCCTCCGGCAGCCCTGCTCCCAAAAGGCGAACGTCTGAAGAGAGCTCGCAGGCAGAAAGAGCTAGCCTGGAAAGCTGTTGCTCAGCCTCATCTGCCTATGGCACTGCTCGCACAGAGGCACAGAGACTGGGTCTGCTTGGTTAACATGCCACCTCAAACTTCAAACGTATATTTGGGGGTCTGTACAGGGGGCTTTCGGCAGCCCTGCTTCGAAAATGGGAACGTCTGCAGATAAATCGGAGACAGAAAGAGCTAGCCTGGAAAGCTGTTGCTCAGCCTCATCTGCCCATGGCACTGCTCACACAGAGGCACAGAGACTGGGGCTGCTTGCTTGTCTTGCCACCTTAAACTTCAAACGTATATTTGGGGGTTCATGAAAGGGGCCTCCAGCAGCCCTGCTCTGAAAATGCGAACGTCTGCAGATAGCTCGCAGGCAGAAAGAGCTAGCCTGGAAAGCTGTTGCTCAGCCTCATCTGCCCATGGCACTGCTCGCACAGAGGCACAGAGACTGGGGATGCTTGCTTGTCTTGCCACCTCAAAATTCAAACGTAGATTTGGGTGTCCATGAAGGAGGAGTCCAGTAGCCCAGCTCTGAAAACGCGAACGTCTGCAGATCGCTCGCAGCCAGAAATAGCTAGCCTGGAAAGCTGTTGCTCAGCCTCATCTGCCCATGGCACTGCTCGCACAGAGGCACAGAGACTGGGGCTGCTTGCTTAACATGCCATCTCACACTTCAAACGTAGCTTTGCGTGTCCGTGAAGGGGGCCTCCAGCAGCCCTCCTCTGAAAATGCGAACGTCTGCAGATAGCTCGCAGGCTGAAAGAGCTAGCCTGGAAAGCTGTTGCTCAGCCTCATCTGCCCATGGCACTGCTCGCACAGAGGCACAGAAACTAGCGCTGCTTGCTTGTCTTGTCCCCTCAAACTTCAAACGTAGCTTTGGGGGTCTGGGCAGGGGGCGTTCGGCAGGACTGGTCCGAAAATGGGAATGTCTGCAGATAGCTAGCACCAGAAAGAGCTAGCCTGGAAAGCTGTTGCTCAGCCTCATCTGCCCATGGCACTGCTCGCACAGAGGCACAGAGACTGGGGCTGCTTGGTTAACATGCCACCTCAAACTTCAAACGTAGATTTGGGGGTCCTTAGAGGGGGCCTCCAGCACGCCCGCTCCGAAAATGCGAACATCTGCAGGTAGCTCGCAGCCAGAAAGAGCTAGCCTGGAAAGCTGTTGCTCAGCCTCATCTGCCCATGGCACTGCTCGCACAGAGGCACAGAGCCTGGGGCTGCTTGCTTGTCTTGCCACCTTAAACTTCAAACATAAATTTTGCTGTCCATGAAGGGGGCGTCCAGCAGCGCAGCTCTGAAAATGCGAACGTCTGCAGATATCTCTTAGCCAGAAAGAGCTAGCCTGGAAAGCTGTTGCTCAGCCTCATCTGCCCATGGCACTGCTCGCACAGAGGCACAGAGACTGGGGCTGCTTGCTTGTCTTGCCCCCCCAAACTTCAAACGTAGCATTGGGTGTCCGTGAAGGGGGCCTCCAGCAGCCCTGCTCTGAAAATGCGAACATCTGCAGATAGCTCGCAGGCAAAACGATCTAGCCTGGAAAGCTGTTGCTCAGCCTCATCTGCCCATGGCACTGCTCGCACAGAGGCATAGAGACTGGGGATGCTTGCTTGTCTTGCCACCTCAAACTTCAAATGTATCTTTGGGGGTCCGTGCAGTGGGCCCCCGGCAGCCATGCTCCGAAAACGCGAAGGTCTAAAGAGAGCTCGCAGCCAGAAAGAGCTAGCCTGGAAAGCTGTTGCTCAGCCTCATCTGCCCATGGCACTGCTCGCACAGAGGCACAGAGACTGGGGCTGCTTGGTTAACATGCCACCTCAAACTGCAAACGTTTATTTGGGGGTCTGTACAGGGGGCCTCCTGCAGGCCCGCTCCGAAAATGCGAACGTCTGCAGATAGCTCGGAGGCAGAAAGAGCTAGCCTGGAAAGCTGCTGCTCAGCCTCATCTGCCCATGGCACTGCTCGCACAGAGGCACAGAGACTGGGGCTGCTTGCTTGTCTTGCCACCTCAAACTTCAAACGTAGATTTGGGTGTCCATGAAGGCGGCCTCCGGCAGCCATGCTCCCAAAAGGCGAACATCTGCAGATAGCTCGCAGCCAGAAAATCTAGCCTGGAAATCTGTTGCTCAGCCTCATCTGCCCATGGCACTGCTCGCACAGAGGCACAGAGACTGGGGCTGCTTGCTTTTCTTGCCACCTCAAACTTCGAACGTAGCTTTGGGAGTCTGTGCAGGGGGCTTTCGGCAGCCCTGCTTCGAAAATGGGAACGTCTGCAGATAAATCGGAGACAGAAAGAGCTAGCCTGGAAAGCTGTTGCTCAGCCTCATCTGCCCATGGCACTGCTCACACAGAGGCACAGAGACTGGGGCTGCTTGCTTGTCTTGCCACCTTAAACTTCAAACGTATATTTGGGGGTTCATGAAAGGGGCCTCCAGCAGCCCTGCTCTGAAAATGCGAACGTCTGCAGATAGCTCGCAGGCAGAAAGAGCTAGCCTGGAAAGCTGTTGCTCAGCCTCATCTGCCCATGGCACTGCTCGCACAGAGGCACAGAGACTGGGGCTGCTTGCTTGTCTTGCCTCCTCAAAATTCAAACGTAGATTTGGGTGTCCATGAAGGAGGAGTCCAGCAGCCCAGCTCTGAAAACGCGAACGTCTGCAGATCGCTCGCAGCCAGAAATAGCTAGCCTGGAAAGCTGTTGCTTAGCCTCATCTGCCCATGGCACTGCTCGCACAGAGGCACAGAGACTGGGGCTGCTTGCTTAACATGCCATCTCACACTTCAAACGTAGCTTTGCGTGTCCGTGAAGGGGGCCTCCAGCAGCCCTGCTCTGAAAATGCGAACGTCTGCAGATAGCTCGCAGGCTGAAAGAGCTAGCCTGGAAAGCTGTTGCTCAGCCTCATCTGCCCATGGCACTGCTCGCACAGAGGCACAGAAACTAGCGCTGCTTGCTTGTCTTGTCCCCTCAAACTTCAAACGTAGCTTTGTGGGTCTGGGCAGGGGGCGTTCGGCAGGCCTGGTCCGAAAATGGGAATGTCTGCAGATAGCTAGCACCAGAAAGAGCTAGCCTGGAAAGCTGTTGCTCAGCCTCATCTGCCCATGGCACTGCTCGCAAAGAGGCACAGAGACTGGGGCTGCTTGGTTAACATGCCACCTCAAACTTCAAACGTAGATTTGGGGGTCCTTAGAGGGGGCCTCCAGCACGCCCGCTCCGAAAATGCGAACATCTGCAGGTAGCTCGCAGCCAGAAAGAGCTAGCCTGGAAAGCTGTTGCTCAGCCTCATCTGCCCATGGCACTGCTCGCACAGAGGCACAGAGCCTGGGGCTGCTTGCTTGTCTTGCCACCTTAAACTTCAAACATAGATTTTGCTGTCCATGAAGGGGGCGTCCAGCAGCGCAGCTCTGAAAATGCGAACGTCTGCAGATATCTCTTAGCCAGAAAGAGCTAGCCTGGAAAGCTGTTGCTCAGCCTCATCTGCCCATGGCACTGCTCGCACAGAGGCACAGAGACTGGGGCTGCTTGCTTGTCTTGCCCCCCAAACTTCAAACGTAGCATTGGGTGTCCGTGAAGGGGGCCTCCAGCAGCCCTGCTCTGAAAATGCGAACATCTGCAGATAGCTCGCAGGCAAAACGAGCTAGCCTGGAAAGCTGTTGCTCAGCCTCATCTGCCCATGGCACTGCTCGCACAGAGGCATAGAGACTGGGGATGCTTGCTTGTCTTGCCACCTCAAACTTCAAATGTATATTTGGGGGTCCGTGCAGTGGGCCCCCGGCAGCCATGCTCCGAAAACGCGAAGGTCTAAAGAGAGCTCGCAGCCAGAAAGAGCTAGCCTGGAAAGCTGTTGCTCAGCCTCATCTGCCCATGGCACTGCTCGCACAGAGGCACAGAGACTGGGGCTGCTTGGTTAACATGCCACCTCAAACTGCAAACGTTTATTTGGGGGTCTGTACAGGGGGCCTCCTGCAGGCCCGCTCCGAAAATGCGAACGTCTGCAGATAGCTCGGAGGCAGAAAGAGCTAGCCTGGAAAGCTGCTGCTCAGCCTCATCTGCCCATGGCACTGCTCGCACAGAGGCACAGAGACTGGGGATGCTTGCTTAACATGCCACCTCAAACTTCAAACGTAGATTTGGGGGTCCTTAGAGGGGGCCTCCAGCACGCCCGCTCCGAAAATGCGAACATCTGCAGATAGCTCGCAGGCAGAAAGAGCTAGCCTGGAAAGCTGTTGCTCAGCCTCATCTGCCCATGGCACTGCTCGGACAGAGGCACAGAAACTAGCGCTGCTTGCTTGTCTTGTCCCCTCAAACTTCAAACGTAGATTTGGGGGTCCTTAGAGGGGGCCTCCAGCACGCCCGCTCCGAAAATGCGAAGATCTGCAGATAGCTCGCAGGCAGAAAGAGCTAGCCTGGAAAGCTGTTGCTCAGCCTCATCTGCCCATGGCACTGCTCGCACAGAGGCACAGAAACTAGCGCTGCTTGCTTGTCTTGTCCCCTCAAACTTCAAACGTAGATTTTGTTGTCCATGAAGGGGGCCTCCAGCAGCCCTGCTCTGAAAATGGGAACGTCTGCAGATAGCTCGCAGGCAGAAAGAGCTAGCCTGGAAAGCTGTTGCTCAGCCTCATCTGCCCATGGCACTGCTCGCACAGAGGCACAGAGACTGGGGCTGCTTGGTTAACATGCCACCTCAAACTGCAAACGTATATTTGGGGGTCCTTATAGGGGGCCTCCAGCACGCCCGCTCCGAAAATGCGAACATCTGCAGCTAGCTCGCAGCCAGAAAGAGCTAGCCTGGAAAGCTGTTGCTCAGCCTCATCTGCCCATGGCACTGCTCGCACAGAGGCACAGAGACTGGGGCTGCTTGCTTGTCTTGCCACCTCAAACTTCAAACGTAGATTTGGGTGTACGTGCAGTGAGCCTCCGACAGCCCTGCTCCCAAAAGGCGAACGTCTGAAGAGAGCTCGCAGGCAGAAAGAGCTAGCCTGGAAAGCTGTTGCTCAGCCTCATCTGCCCATGGCACTGCTCGCACAGAGGCACAGAGACTGGGGCTGCTTGCTTGTCTTGCCACCTCAAACTTCGAACGTATATTTGGGGGTTCATGAAGGAGGCCTCCAGCAGCCCTGCTCTGAAAATGCGAACGTCTGCAGATAACTCGGAGGCAGAAAAAGCTAGCCTGTAAAGCAGTTGCTCAGTCTCATCTGCCCATGGCACTGCTCGCACAGAGGCACAGAGACTGGGGATGCTTGCTTAGCATGTCACCTCAAACTTCAAACGTAGATTTGGGGGTCCTTAGAGGGGCCTCCAGCAGGCCCGCTCCGAAAATGCGAACGTCTGCAGATAGTTCGCAGCCAGAAAGAGCTAGCCTGGAAAGCTGTTGCTCAGCCTCATCTGCCCATGGCACTGCTCGCACAGAGGCACAGAGACTGGGGCTGCTTGCTTGTCTTGCCACCTCAAACTTCTAAGGTATCTTAAGTGGTCCGAGCCGCGTGTCTCCGGTAGCTGTGGTCTGAAAATGCGAACGTCTGCAGATAGTTCGCAGGCAGAAAAAACCAGCCTGGAAAGCTGTTGCTCAGACTCATCTGCCCATGGCACTGCTCGCACAGATGCACAGAGACTGGGGCTGCTTGCTTGTCTTGCCACCTCAAACTTCAAACGTAGATTTGGGTGTCCATGAAAGCGGCCTCCGACAGCCCTGCTCCCAAAAAGCGAACGTCTGCAGATAGCTCGCAGCCAGAAAAAGCTAGCCTGGAAATCTGTTGCTCAGCCTCATCTGCCCATGGCATTGCTCGCACAGAGGCACAGAGTCTGGGGCTGCTTGCTTGTCTTGCCACCTCAAACTTCAAATGTAGCTTTGGGTGTCCGTGCAGTGAGCCTCCGGCAGCCCTGCTCCCAAAAGGCGAACGTCTGAAGAGAGCTCGCAGGCAGAAAGAGCTAGCCTGGAAAGCTGTTGCTCAGCCTCATCTGCCCAAGGCACTGCTCGCACAGAGGCACAGAGACTGGGTCTTCTGGCTTGTCTTGCTACCTCAAACTTCCAACGTAGATTTGAGTGTACATGAAGGGGGCCTCCAGCAGCCCTGCTCTGAAAATGGGAACGTCTGCAGATAGCTCGCAGCCAGAAAGAGCTAGCCTGGAAAGCTGTTGCTCAGCCTCATCTGCCTATGGCACTGCTCGCACAGAGGCACAGAGACTGGGTCTGCTTGGTTAACATGCCACCTCAAACTTCAAACGTATATTTGGGGGTCTGTACAGGGGGCTTTCGGCAGCCCTGCTCCGAAAATGGGAACGTCTGCAGATAAATCGGAGACAGAAAGAGCTAGCCTGGAAAGCTGTTGCTCAGCCTCATCTGCCCATGGCACTGCTCGCACAGAGGCACAGAGACTGGGGCTGCTTGCTTGTCTTGCCACCTCAAACTTCAAACGTAGATTTGGGTGTCCATGAAGGCGGCCTCCGGCAGCCATGCTCCCAAAAGGCGAACGTCTGCAGATAGCTCGCAGCCAGAAAATCTAGCCTGGAAATCTGTTGCTCAGCCTCATCTGCCCATGGCACTGCTCGCACAGAGGCACAGAGACTGGGGCTGCTTGCTTGTCTTGCCACCTCAAATTTCGAACGTAGCTTTGGGAGTCTGTGCAGGGGGCTTTCGGCAGCCCTGCTTCGAAAATGGGAACGTCTGCAGATAAATCGGAGACAGAAAGAGCTAGCCTGGAAAGCTGTTGCTCAGCCTCATCTGCCCATGGCACTGCTCACACAGAGGCACAGAGACTGGGGCAGCTTGCTTGTCTTGCCACCTTAAACTTCAAACGTATATTTGGGGGTTCATGAAAGGGGCCTCCAGCAGCCCTGCTCTGAAAATGCGAACGTCTGCAGATAGCTCGCAGGCAGAAAGAGCTAGCCTGGAAAGCTGTTGCTCAGCCTCATCTGCCCATGGCACTGCTCGCACAGAGGCACAGAGACTGGGGATGCTTGCTTGTCTTGCCACCTCAAAATTCAAACGTAGATTTGGGTGTCCATGAAGGAGGAGTCCAGCAGCCCAGCTCTGAAAACGCGAACGTCTGCAGATCGCTCGCAGCCAGAAATAGCTAGCCTGGAAAGCTGTTGCTCAGCCTCATCTGCCCATGGCACTGCTCGCACAGAGGCACAGAGACTGGGGCTGCTTGCTTAACATGCCATCTCACACTTCAAACGTAGCTTTGCGTGTCCGTGAAGGGGGCCTCCAGCAGCCCTCCTCTGAAAATGCGAACGTCTGCAGATAGCTCGCAGGCTGAAAGAGCTAGCCTGGAAAGCTGTTGCTCAGCCTCATCTGCCCATGGCACTGCTCGCACAGAGGCACAGAAACTAGCGCTGCTTGCTTGTCTTGTCCCCTCAAACTTCAAACGTAGCTTTGGGGGTCTGGGCAGGGGGCGTTCGGCAGGCCTGGTCCGAAAATGGGAATGTCTGCAGATAGCTAGCACCAGAAAGAGCTAGCCTGGAAAGCTGTTGCTCAGCCTCATCTGCCCATGGCACTGCTCGCACAGAGGCACAGAGACTGGGGCTGCTTGGTTAACATGCCACCTCAAACTTCAAACGTAGATTTGGGGGTCCTTAGAGGGGGCCTCCAGCACGCCCGCTCCGAAAATGCGAACATCTGCAGGTAGCTCGCAGGCAGAAAGAGCTAGCCTGGAAAGCTGTTGCTCAGCCTCATCTGCCCATGGCACTGCTCGCACAGAGGCACAGAGCCTGGGGCTGCTTGCTTGTCTTACCACCTTAAACTTCAAACATAAATTTTGCTGTCCATGAAGGGGGCGTCCAGCAGCGCAGCTCTGAAAATGCGAACGTCTGCAGATATCTCTTAGCCAGAAAGAGCTAGCCTGGAAAGCTGTTGCTCAGCCTCATCTGCCCATGGCACTGCTCGCACAGAGGCACAGAGACTGGGGCTGCTTGCTTGTCTTGCCCCCCCAAACTTCAAACGTAGCATTGGGTGTCCGTGAAGGGGGCCTCCAGCAGCCCTGCTCTGAAAATGCGAACATCTGCAGATAGCTCGCAGGCAAAACGATCTAGCCTGGAAAGCTGTTGCTCAGCCTCATCTGCCCATGGCACTATTCGCACAGAGGCATAGAGACTGGGGATGCTTGCTTGTCTTGCCACCTCAAACTTCAAATGTATCTTTGGGGGTCCGTGCAGTGGGCCCCCGGCAGCCATGCTCCGAAAACGCGAAGGTCTAAAGAGAGCTCGCAGCCAGAAAGAGCTAGCCTGGAAAGCTGTTGCTCAGCCTCATCTGCCCATGGCACTGCTCGCACAGAGGCACAGAGACTGGGGCTGCTTGGTTAACATGCCACCTCAAACTGCAAACGTTTATTTGGGGGTCTGTACAGGGGGCCTCCTGCAGGCCCGCTCCGAAAATGCGAACGTCTGCAGATAGCTCGGAGGCAGAAAGAGCTAGCCTGGAAAGCTGCTGCTCAGCCTCATCTGCCCATGGCACTGCTCGCACAGAGGCACAGAGACTGGGGATGCTTGCTTAACATGCCACCTCAAACTTCAAACGTAGATTTGGGGGTCCTTAGAGGGGGCCTCCAGCACGCCCGCTCCGAAAATGCGAACATCTGCAGATAGCTCGCAGGCAGAAAGAGCTAGCCTGGAAAGCTGTTGCTCAGCCTCATCTGCCCATGGCACTGCTCGCACAGAGGCACAGAAACTAGCGCTGCTTGCTTGTCTTGCCACCTCAAACTTCAAATGTATCTTTGGGGGTCCGTGCAGTGGTCCCCCGGCAGCCATGCTTCGAAAATGCGAACGTCTGCAGATAACTCGGAGGCAGAAAAAGCTAGCCTGGAAAGCTGTTGCTCAGTCTCATCTGCCCATGGCACTGCTCGCACAGAGGCACAGAGACTGGGGATGCTTGCTTAGCATGTCACCTCAAACTTCAAACGTAGATTTGGGGGTCCTTAGAGGGGCCTCCAGCAGGCCCGCTCCGAAAATGCGAACGTCTGCAGATAGTTCGCAGCCAGAAAGAGCTAGCCTGGAAAGCTGTTGCTCAGCCTCATCTGCCCATGGCACTGCTCGCACAGAGGCACAGAGACTGGGGCTGCTTGCTTGTCTTGCCACCTCAAACTTCTAAGGTATCTTAAGTGGTCCGAGCCGCGTGTCTCCGGTAGCTGTGGTCTGAAAATGCGAACGTCTGCAGATAGTTCGCAGGCAGAAAAAACCAGCCTGGAAAGCTGTTGCTCAGCCTCATCTGCCCATGGCACTGCTCGCACAGATGCACAGAGACTGGGGCTGCTTGCTTGTCTTGCCACCTCAAACTTCAAACGTAGATTTGGGTGTCCATGAAAGCGGCCTCCGACAGCCCTGCTCCCAAAAAGCGAACGTCTGCAGATAGCTCGCAGCCAGAAAAAGCTAGTGTGGAAATCTGTTGCTCAGCCTCATCTGCCCATGGCATTGCTCGCACAGAGGCACAGAGTTTGGGGCTGCTTACTTGTCTTGCCACCTCAAACTTCAAATGTAGCTTTGGGTGTCCGTGCAGTGAGCCTCCGGCAGCCCTGCTCCCAAAAGGCGAACGTCTGAAGAGAGCTCGCAGGCAGAAAGAGCTAGCCTGGAAAGCTGTTGCTCAGCCTCATCTGCCCAAGGCACTGCTCGCACAGAGGCACAGAGACTGGGTCTTCTGGCTTGTCTTGCTACCTCAAACTTCCAACGTAGATTTGAGTGTACATGAAGGGGGCCTCCAGCAGCCCTGCTCTGAAAATGGGAACGTCTGCAGATAGCTCGCAGCCAGAAAGAGCTAGCCTGGAAAGCTGTTGCTCAGCCTCATCTGCCTATGGCACTGCTCGCACAGAGGCACAGAGACTGGGTCTGCTTGGTTAACATGCCACCTCAAACTTCAAACGTATATTTGGGGGTCTGTACAGGGGGCTTTCGGCAGCCCTGCTCCGAAAATGGGAACGTCTGCAGATAAATCGGAGACAGAAAGAGCTAGCCTGGAAAGCTGTTGCTCAGCCTCATCTGCCCATGGCACTGCTCGCACAGAGGCACAGAGACTGGGGCTGCTTGCTTGTCTTGCCACCTCAAACTTCAAACGTAGATTTGGGTGTCCATGAAGGCGGCCTCCGGCAGCCATGCTCCCAAAAGGCGAACGTCTGCAGATAGCTCGCAGCCAGAAAAAGCTAGCCTGGAAATCTGTTGCTCAGCCTCATCTGCCCATGGCACTGCTCGCACAGAGGCACAGAGACTGGGGCTGCTTGCTTGTCTTGCCACCTCAAACTTCGAACGTAGCTTTGGGAGTCTGTGCAGGGGGCTTTCGGCAGCCCTGCTTCGAAAATGGGAACGTCTGCAGATAAATCGGAGACAGAAAGAGCTAGCCTGGAAAGCTGTTGCTCAGCCTCATCTGCCCATGGCACTGCTCACACAGAGGCACAGAGACTGGGGCTGCTTGCTTGTCTTGCCACCTTAAACTTCAAACGTATATTTGGGGGTTCATGAAAGGGGCCTCCAGCAGCCCTGCTCTGAAAATGCGAACGTCTGCAGATAGCTCGCAGGCAGAAAGAGCTAGCCTGGAAAGCTGTTGCTCAGCCTCATCTGCCCATGGCACTGCTCGCACAGAGGCACAGAGACTGGGGCTGCTTGCTTGTCTTGCCACCTCAAAATTCAAACGTAGATTTGGGTGTCCATGAAGGAGGAGTCCAGCAGCCCAGCTCTGAAAACGCGAACGTCTGCAGATCGCTCGCAGCCAGAAATAGCTAGCCTGGAAAGCTGTTGCTCAGCCTCATCTGCCCATGGCACTGCTCGCACAGAGGCACAGAGACTGGGGCTGCTTGCTTAACAAGCCATCTCACACTTCAAACGTAGCTTTGCGTGTCCGTGAAGGGGGCCTCCAGCAGCCCTGCTCTGAAAATGCGAACGTCTGCATATAGCTCGCAGGCTGAAAGAGCTAGCCTGGAAAGCTGTTGCTCAGCCTCATCTGCCCATGGCACTGCTCGCACAGAGGCACAGAGACTGGGGCTGCTTGCTTGTCTTGCCACCTCAAACTTCAAACGTATCTTTGGGGGTCTGTGCAGGGGGCCTTCGGAAGGCCTGGTCCGAAAATGGGAATGTCTGCAGATAGCTAGCACCAGAAAGAGCTAGCCTGGAAAGCTGTTGCTCAGCCTCATCTGCCCATGGCACTGCTCGCACAGAGGCACAGAGACTGGGGCTGCCTGGTTAACATCCCACCTCAAACTGCAAACCTATTGATAGAGAGGATTGTAAGAAATGTGAAACTACAACAAAAAGGCCTTAATATTCTCTAGTTTTTAGTAGTCTTTAGTATTGTAACTTGTATTTCTGCATGCATAGTGATCTAACAATATAACTGTTACACTAATCCCTGTTTTCTCATTAAGGAATGTAGTGGAAGGACATGGGCACAAGCTATCACTTAGTCGTTAGACAAAATAATTAAGTGAAACAAAAGTGGTCTTGATTTTCAGCAAATAATTGGGATAATTGTGGGATAGAAGAGACTCCTAAATAACTCTACTCCAGACAGCTCAGCCTTGGGAGGGCAAATGCGCTAAGCTACAGAGATAAGGAGGCACCAAGAGAGCAACAAGACTGGAGCAAAACAACCTGAAGGACATGATATACGTAATGCTAGAACTGAGTTTGCGCAGAAAACAAATGTCAATCAGTGAACAGCGTGATGAAGAGGATGGGCCTTCATCTTGGGACCCCCGAAGACCACCCAAAGATACTAGCAGACATGCGTGAAATATATTTACATATGCTAATTAGTTCCTAGAAATATAATGAATAATTACCTGTGTGATTGTATTTAACCTGAAGCAACAGGGTGTCTGGCGCGCACGTTTGGAGGAGAAATCCCCCGTGTGCCCGGCGCCGCAATAAAGAATACCTGCTTAACAGTATACATTGTACTGTTAGGTTTTTCTTACCGGATCTTCGAATCAATTTGGCACCCCAGATGGGACACACTCTGTTCGGCTGCGGGACCCGGTAAGAACAGGACCCCCTTGGGCCCTCGGGAGCCTTTTCCCGAAGGGGCTCCTCGCCTTATCTGGATCACCGCGGGAACAGACAAGGACCATCCATGAGTAAAGGTATTCTTTTACTACTTTTTACTAAGCAACGGGGTTCGAGTCCCCTAAGTCGTAATTTAATTACGCAGGGAGAGTATACCGGGCTGCTAGCACCTTAGAGGTATATAGGGGTTTGAGTCCCCACTGTGGGGGGTTTGAGTCCCCACTGTAGGGGGTTTGAGTCCCCACTGGACACGGTCTTGACTGATACATGGATCATTATTCTGGAAATTGACTACGGTTCTGGCAAACGGTTCGGATTGCAGTAACTCCGGGTTAAAATTGTGTGACTGTGTGTGAGGCCTCTGTGTGAATGAGACATAGAAACAAGGGTGAGTGTGGAGTTTTGACCTGCGGTTCTGTTCTCCCGCGAGGGAAGCAGCCGGTAAAGAACAAAGCGTAAGAAAACAGTGAATGTTTATTTTAAAGTAATTATCCCATTGTTGTTATCGACGGAATACTACTAGTGATAATTATAATAGTTGTTTTGTTATAAGTGTTGTATAACGTTCTGGTGTAAAATCGCGGTTCAGTAATTATTTCTCTTAGCTTAAAGTATAGAATTTTGGTTAAGTAATTAGAGCTATCGGCATTAGAAGGATTTGTTTAGATTTGTTTGTTAGGGTTTGCTGTACATTGATTGGGGAACAAAGAGGTGGACGTGCTGCATAATGGGAACTTCACAGAGCAAAGAGATTCTGAAGAAGAGCCCCTTGGGCTGTATTTTGCAACATTGGAAGGAGATAGGGGGACCCCCAGGAGGTAGTGTGAATAAAAGGACGTTAGTTAAGTATTGTAATCAATGGTGGCCGTTATACAAGTTAGATGAGGAGGCAAAGTGGCCTGAGAATGGGACCCTGGATTATAATACTTTGCTACAGCTAATGTTGTTCTTGAGAAGAGAAGGAAAATGGGATGAGGTCTCATATGCCGATATGTTTTTCACTTTGCGAAATCACCCCGAGTGGCAAAAAGAAAGTGGTATAAATCTAGCCCCGCAGGATCCCCTTGTGTTGGCATTGGAAAGGGATAGAAAGAAAGAGCCGAAAAGACTTAAGCGGTGTTGTTCTGCGTGCAGCATAGGGCAAAGGTGTCTAAAAACAAAAGCGAATCGGAAGAAATTAGAGGAGCGTATGGAGGATTTTGTGTCACCCCCTCCTCTCCCTGATGCTGGGTCGGCTGCGGGAACCCCCGCCCGCGCAGACGGGGACGAGTCCTCTGATGAGGACGGAACGCCATCTAGCGGGTCAAGTCCCATCACTGCTCGGACTCGTAGTAGGGTGGGACCCATCATCCAAGCCCCTTTAAGACAGGCGATGGGGCCGGGGGGGCCAACCCTGATAAGAACACCCTTCCAGATGGAAGATATAGACAAATGGAGAGAAACTGTAAGGGAATACAGGGAAGATCCTAGCAGGGTAGCCAAGAAATTTGAATGGATAGTTAAGAATTTGGATCCGGATTGGAAAGATGTGGATTTGATGTTAGAGGCAATGACAGAGACCGAGAAAGGAATTGTGTTAAAAACAGCAAGGGATCATGTGAGGGCACAAATTACTGCAGGTACTTTACAAGGGACCGAGGAGCAACATGTTCCACTTAGAGACCCGGGGTGGGACCCTAATGATCAAACCCAGTATCGACTGTTACAGCAATACCGTATTTGGATTCAGTATGGGCTGGAACACGGGATCCCGAAAGCAGTAAACTGGTCAGCCTTGTATGAAGTAAAACAAGGTCCGACAGAAACTCCGACAGAATTCTTAGATAAATTACGAACCGCAGTGCGGAAATACACTACCATGGATCCAGCATCAGATGCAGCTAGACAGCAGCTAATATCTCTATTTATAGGACAGGCTGCTAACGATATTAGAAAGAAGCTGCAGAGACTTAAAGAACCAGATGTAAGGAATTTAGAGAAACTAGTGGAAGAGGCGTGGCGAGTGTATCGTAACAGGGATGAGAACAGTAAGAGGAATTACGATCAAAGGAGACTAAAAAGCAATCAGTGTGCTCGTTGTAAAGGATTTGGACATTGGCAGAGGGAATGTCCACAGAAGAAAAAGGCACCCTGCCCCAGAATAGTTGCTGACCTACAGGATACTGAATGACGGGGACCTGGGGAATCCACCCTAGCGGATCCACTGGTTAACATAAAGCTAGGGAAACAGAATGTGGAATTTTTGGTAGACACTGGTGCGTCGTTTTCTGTTTTAAATCAACAACTGATGCCTTTGGATAAGGATTTTATAACCGTTGTGGGTGCTACAGGCCAATCGGAAAAGGCATATTTTCTAAAACCATTAAAGTACAAATTAGGTAAACACATTGGAATACACAGATTTTTGTACCTGCCTGGGGCCCCTAAGTCCCTTCTAGGACGAGACCTATTGGAGCAACTGAATGCCACAATAATTTTCAGAAAGGGACAAATAAAATTTAAAATTGAGGATACTAAATTAACCGAAATTCTGAGCCTGGCATTGATTCAAATTATAGAAAAAGGAGAAATACCTCAGGATATACTGGACCAAGTGTATCCAGGTGTATGGGCTTCGGGAACTCCAGGCAGAGCCAAAAATGCAGACCCAATAGAGATAAAATTGAAGCCTGGAGCTCGACCAGTTAAGATCAAACAATACCCCCTTAAGCTAGAGGACCGAAGAGGAATTAAGAAAATAATTGATAGTTTTATAAATTTTGGATTGTTAATAGAATGTGAATCTGAATACAACACCCCCATTTTGCCAGTGAAAAAGTCGGATGGGAAAAGTTACAGGTTAGTACAAGATTTGAGGGCAATTAATAAAATCGTGGAAGATCTCTACCCAGTAGTAGCTAATCCCTATACCTTGTTGAATAAACTGGAAGATAGCCAGGGATGGTTTACTGTACTGGATTTAAAAGATGCCTTTTTCTGTTTACCTCTGGCCTCAAACAGTCAGAACCTATTCGCTTTTGAATGGGAAAATCCAGATTCTGGACGAAAAACCCAGTTAACCTGGACAGTGTTACCCCAAGGTTTCAAAAATAGCCCTACCATCTTTGGAAATCAGCTAGCTCGGGATCTCGAAAAGTGGAATCCTCCGACACAAAAGGGGACTTGGTTACAATCTGTCGATGATCTCCTCATCGCTGCAGAAACAGAGGGGGATTGCAGAAAATGGACAGTGAGTCTTCTTAATTTTCTGGGACTTAATGGTTATCGAGTTTCTCAACAGAAAGCTCAGATGATTCAACAACAAGTGACTTACCTCGGACTCAAAATCTCAAGAGGACAACGAGAACTGGGAAGAGAGAGGAAAGAAGCAATCTGCCGGACTCCAGAACCACAAACGGTAAAAGAATTAAGAACCTTTTTAGGAATGACAGGATGGTGTAGACTATGGATATATAATTATGGACTAATGGTAAAGCCCTTATATGAACTGTTGAAAAATAATGCCAGATACCTAATTTGGACCGGAGATGCAAAAAGGGCTTTTGAACAGTTAAAAAAGGAACTTATGAGAGCCCCGGCTCTTGGACTTCCAAATGTTCTAAAACCCTTTTGGCTGTTTTCTCACGAGAGACAAGGCATTGCCCTGGGAGTGCTCGCTCAACAGCTGGGGCCGCACAAGAGAGCAGTGGCATATTTCTCCAAACAATTGGATGAGGTAAGCAAAGGATGGCCTGGGTGTCTGCGAGCTGTGGCAGCAGTTGTCCTTAACATTCAACAAGCTCGTAAGTTCACTATGGGCCAGAAAATGACAGTCATAGTCTCACACACAGTTTCTGCAGTATTGGAACAAAAAGGGGACCATTGGCTCTCACCATCCCGATTCCTAAAGTACCAGGCTATTTTGGTGGAACAAGATGATGTTAATATTGTGACAGCTAACATTGTAAATCCAGCATCTTTTCTTAGTAAAGATTCCGCCACTATGGAACCCCTAACGCACGACTGCTTGGAGACTATTGAAACAGTCTATTCCAGCAGACCTGATTTAAAGGAGGAACCGTTGGAAAGCACAGAGGACTCCTGGTTCACCGATGGAAGCAGCTTCATAAAAGACGGAGCTCGTAAAGCAGGGTATGCAGTAACCACCGCACACAAGGTAATCGAGGCAGAACCTTTACCTGCAGGTACGTCTGCTCAAAAGGCAGAGATAATCACTTTAACCAGAGCCTTAGAATTGGCGAAAGGAAAGAAAATAAATATTTGGACAGACTCCAAATACGCCTTCGGGGTCGTCCATGCTCATGGAGCATTGTGGAAAGAACGAGGACTGCTCACAGCTCAAGGTAAACAGATCAAACATGCAAAAGAAATCTTACAGCTTTTGGATGCTATAAATCTACCAGAACAAGTGGCAATAATGCATTGCAGAGGACATCAAAAAGGTAACACTGAACAGGAACTGGGAAATAAACTAGCAGATCAAGAGGCTAAAAGGGCAGCAGAAAGAAGTTTTGTAAAAACCTTGGCACTGGTACCAGACGGTAAACTCGTAGATACAGAAATGGAATTTAAATATTCAAAAGAAGATATGAAATTAGTAAAAGATTTGGGAGCAAGTGAACAAGGTAAGATTTATTTAACACCAGAATATTACACGAAGTAGTTAAAGATGATACTTCCTACGGATTTGAGGAAATGTGGAATAAACTCACCTCATGGCTACCAAATTTATCCTGGTTAAAGAACCTATTTTTCCTAGCTCTTGTGATAGTAGGTGTATGTGTTTTGGCCTGCATAATGATTCAGTGCTGCAAGTGCTGTAATCAATTATGCTGGCAATGTAAGAATGGACTGATCTGATGATTACTAAGACTTTTTGATCTAAAAGAAGCAAAAGTCTTAAAAGAAAAGGGGGGAATGATAGAGAGGATTGTAAGAAATGTGAAACTACAACAAAAAGGCCTTAATATTCTCTAGTTTTTAGTAGTCTTTAGTATTGTAACTTGTATTTCTGCATGCATAGTGATCTAACAATATAACTGTTACACTAATCCCTGTTTTCTCATTAAGGAATGTAGTGGAAGGACATGGGCACAAGCTATCACTTAGTCGTTAGACAAAATAATTAAGTGAAACAAAAGTGGTCTTGATTTTCAGCAAATAATTGGGATAATTGTGGGATAGAAGAGACTCCTAAATAACTCTACTCCAGACAGCTCAGCCTTGGGAGGGCAAATGCGCTAAGCTACAGAGATAAGGAGGCACCAAGAGAGCAACAAGACTGGAGCAAAACAACCTGAAGGACATGATATACGTAATGCTAGAACTGAGTTTGCGCAGAAAACAAATGTCAATCAGTGAACAGCGTGATGAAGAGGATGGGCCTTCATCTTGGGACCCCCGAAGACCACCCAAAGATACTAGCAGACATGCGTGAAATATATTTACATATGCTAATTAGTTCCTAGAAATATAATGAATAATTACCTGTGTGATTGTATTTAACCTGAAGCAACAGGGTGTCTGGCGCGCACGTTTGGAGGAGAAATCCCCCGTGTGCCCGGCGCCGCAATAAAGAATACCTGCTTAACAGTATACATTGTACTGTTAGGTTTTTCTTACCGGATCTTCGAATCATATATTTGGGGGTCTGTACAGGGGGCCTCCTGCAGGCCCGCTCCGAAAATGCGAACGTCTGCAGATAGCTCGCAGGCAGAAAGAGCTAGCCTGGAAAGCTGTTGCTCAGCCTCATCTGCCCATGGCACTGCTCGCACAGAGGCACAGAGACTGGGGATGCTTGCTTAACATGCCACCTCAGACTTCAAACGTAGATTTGGGGGTCCTTATAGGGGGCCTCCAGCACGCCCGCTCCGAAAATGCGAACATCTGCAGATAGCTCGCAGCCAGAAAGAGCTAGCCTGGAAAGCTGTTGCTCAGCCTCATCTGCCCATGGCACTGCTCGCACAGAGGCACAGAGACTGGGGCTGCTTGCTTGTCTTGCCACCTGAAACTTCAAATGTAGCTTTGGGTGTCCGTGCAGTGAGCCTCCGTCAGCCCTGCTCCCAAAAGGCGAATGTCTGCAGATAGCTCGCAGGCAGAAAGAGCTAGCCTGGAAAGCTGTTGCTCAGCCTCATCTGCCCATGGCACTGCTCGCACAGAGGCACAGAGACTGGGGCTGCTTGCTTGTCTTGTCCCCTCAAACTTCAAACGTAGATTTGGGTGTCCATGAAGGGGGCCTCCAGCAGCCCTGCTCTGAAAATGGGAACGTCTGCAGATAGCTAGCACCAGAAAGAGCTAGCCTGGAAAGCTGTTGCTCAGCCTCATCTGCCCATGGCACTGCTCGCACAGAGGCACAGAGACTGGGGCTGCTTGCTTGTCTTGCCACCTCAAAATTCAAACGTAGATTTGGGTGTCCATGAAGGGGGCCTCCAGCAGCCCTGCTCTGAAAATGGGAACGTCTGCAGATCGCTCGCAGCCAGAAATAGCTAGCCTGGAAAGCTGTTGCTCAGCCTCATCTGCCCATGGCACTGCTCGCACAGAGGCACAGAGACTGGGGCTGCTTGCTTAACAAGACATCTCACACTTCAAACGTAGCTTTGCGTGTCCGTGAAGGGGGCCTCCAGCAGCCCTGCTTCGAAAATGCGAACGTCTGCAGATAGCTCGCAGGCTGAAAGAGCTAGCCTGGAAAGCTGTTGCTCAGCCTCATCTGCCCATGGCACTGCTCGCACAGAGGCACAGAGACTGGGGCTGCTTGCTTGTCTTGCCACCTCAAACTTCAAACGTATCTTTGTGGGTCTGTGCAGGGGGCCTTCGGAAGGCCTGGTCCGAAAATGGGAATGTCTGCAGATAGCTAGCACCAGAAAGAGCTAGCCTGGAAAGCTGTTGCTCAGCCTCATCTGCCCATGGCACTGCTCGCACAGAGGCACAGAGACTGGGGCTGCCTGGTTAACATGCCACCTCAAACTGCAAACCTATATTTGGGGGTCTGTACAGGGGGCCTCCTGCAGGCCCGCTCCGAAAATGCGAACGTCTGCAGATAGCTCGGAGGCAGAAAGAGCTAGCCTGGAAAGCTGTTGCTCAGCCTCATCTGCCCATGGCACTGCTCGCACAGAGGCACAGAGACTGGGGCTGCTTGGTTAACATGCCACCTCAAACTTCAAACGTAGATTTGGGGGTCCTTATAGGGGGCCTCCAGCACGCCCGCTCCGAAAATGCGAACATCTGCAGATAGCTCGCAGCCAGAAAGAGCTAGCCTGGAAAGCTGTTGCTCAGCCTCATCTGCCCATGGCACTGCTCGCACAGAGGCACAGAGACTGGGGCTGCTTGCTTGTCTTGCCACCTGAAACTTCAAATGTAGCTTTGGGTGTCCGTGCAGTGAGCCTCCGTCAGCCCTGCTCCCAAAAGGCGAATGTCTGCAGATAGCTCGCAGGCAGAAAGAGCTAGCCTGGAAAGCTGTTGCTCAGCCTCATCTGCCCATGGCACTGCTCGCACAGAGGCACAGAGACTGGGGATGCTTGCTTGTCTTGTCCCCTCAAACTTCAAACGTAGATTTTGGTGTCCATGAAGGGGGCCTCCAGCAGCCCTGCTCTGAAAATGGGAACGTCTGCAGATAGCTAGCACCAGAAAGAGCTAGCCTGGAAAGCTGTTGCTCAGCCTCATCTGCCCATGGCACTGCTCGCACAGAGGCACAGAGACTGGGGATGCTTGGTTAACATGCCACCTCAAACTGCAAACGTATATTTGGGGGTCCTTAGAGGAAGCCTCCAGCACACTCGCTCCGAAAATGCGAACATCTGCAGGTAGCTCGCAGCCAGAAAGAGCTAGCCTGGAAAGCTGTTGCTCAGCCTCATCTGCCCATGGCACTGCTCGCACAGAGGCACAGAGACTGGGGCTGCTTGGTTAACATGCCACCTCAAACTGCAAACCTATATTTGGGGGTCTGTACAGGGGGCCTCCTGCAGGCCCGCTCCGAAAATGCGAACGTCTGCAGATAGCTCGGAGGCAGAAAGAGCTAGCCTGGAAAGCTGTTGCTCAGCCTCATCTGCCCATGGCACTGCTCGCACAGAGGCACACAGACTGGGGATGCTTGCTTAACATGCCACCTCAAACTTCAAACGTAGATTTGGGGGTCCTTAGAGGGGGCCTCCAGCACGCCCGCTCCGAAAATGCGAACATCTGCAGATAGCTCGCAGCCAGAAAGAGCTAGCCTGGAAAGCTGTTGCTCAGCCTCATCTGCCCATGGCACTGCTCGCACAGAGGCACAGAGACTGGGGCTGCTTGCTTGTCTTGCCACTTTAAACTTCAAACGTAGATTTTGCTGTCCATGAAGGGGGCCTCCAGCAGCCCTGCTCTGAAAATGGGAACGTCTGCAGATAGCTAGCACCAGAAAGAGCTAGCCTGGAAAGCTGTTGCTCAGCCTCATCTGCCCATGGCACTGCTCGCACAGAGGCACAGAGACTGGGGCTGCTTGCTTGTCTTGCCACCTCAAAATTCAAACGTAGATTTGGGTGTCCATGAAGGAGGAGTCCAGCAGCCCAGCTCTGAAAACGCGAACGTCTGCAGATCGCTCGCAGCCAGAAATAGCTAGCCTGGAAAGCTGTTGCTCAGCCTCATCTGCCCATGGCACTGCTCGCACAGAGGCACAGAGACTGGGGCTGCTTGCTTAACAAGACATCTCACACTTCAAACGTAGCTTTGCGTGTCCGTGAAGGGGGCCTCCAGCAGCCCTGCTTCGAAAATGCGAACGTCTGCAGATAGCTCGCAGGCTGAAAGAGCTAGCCTGGAAAGCTGTTGCTCAGCCTCATCTGCCCATGGCACTGCTCGCACAGAGGCACAGAGACTGGGGCTGCTTGCTTGTCTTGCCACCTCAAACTTCAAACGTATCTTTGTGGGTCTGTGCAGGGGGCCTTCGGAAGGCCTGGTCCGAAAATGGGAATGTCTGCAGATAGCTAGCACCAGAAAGAGCTAGCCTGGAAAGCTGTTGCTCAGCCTCATCTGCCCATGGCACTGCTCGCACAGAGGCACAGAGACTGGGGCTGCCTGGTTAACATGCCACCTCAAACTGCAAACCTATATTTGGGGGTCTGTACAGGGGGCCTCCTGCAGGCCCGCTCCGAAAATGCGAACGTCTGCAGATAGCTCGGAGGCAGAAAGAGCTAGCCTGGAAAGCTGTTGCTCAGCCTCATCTGCCCATGGCACTGCTCGCACAGAGGCACAGAGACTGGGGCTGCTTGGTTAACATGCCACCTCAAACTTCAAACGTAGATTTGGGGGTCCTTATAGGGGGCCTCCAGCACGCCCGCTCCGAAAATGCGAACATCTGCAGATAGCTCGCAGCCAGAAAGAGCTAGCCTGGAAAGCTGTTGCTCAGCCTCATCTGCCCATGGCACTGCTCGCACAGAGGCACAGAGACTGGGGCTGCTTGCTTGTCTTGCCACCTGAAACTTCAAATGTAGCTTTGGGTGTCCGTGCAGTGAGCCTCCGTCAGCCCTGCTCCCAAAAGGCGAATGTCTGCAGATAGCTCGCAGGCAGAAAGAGCTAGCCTGGAAAGCTGTTGCTCAGCCTCATCTGCCCATGGCACTGCTCGCACAGAGGCACAGAGACTGGGGATGCTTGCTTGTCTTGTCCCCTCAAACTTCAAACGTAGATTTTGGTGTCCATGAAGGGGGCCTCCAGCAGCCCTGCTCTGAAAATGGGAACGTCTGCAGATAGCTAGCACCAGAAAGAGCTAGCCTGGAAAGCTGTTGCTCAGCCTCATCTGCCCATGGCACTGCTCGCACAGAGGCACAGAGACTGGGGATGCTTGGTTAACATGCCACCTCAAACTGCAAACGTATATTTGGGGGTCCTTAGAGGAAGCCTCCAGCACACTCGCTCCGAAAATGCGAACATCTGCAGGTAGCTCGCAGCCAGAAAGAGCTAGCCTGGAAAGCTGTTGCTCAGCCTCATCTGCCCATGGCACTGCTCGCACAGAGGCACAGAGACTGGGGCTGCTTGGTTAACATGCCACCTCAAACTGCAAACCTATATTTGGGGGTCTGTACAGGGGGCCTCCTGCAGGCCCGCTCCGAAAATGCGAACGTCTGCAGATAGCTCGGAGGCAGAAAGAGCTAGCCTGGAAAGCTGTTGCTCAGCCTCATCTGCCCATGGCACTGCTCGCACAGAGGCACACAGACTGGGGATGCTTGCTTAACATGCCACCTCAAACTTCAAACGTAGATTTGGGGGTCCTTAGAGGGGGCCTCCAGCACGCCCGCTCCGAAAATGCGAACATCTGCAGATAGCTCGCAGCCAGAAAGAGCTAGCCTGGAAAGCTGTTGCTCAGCCTCATCTTCCCATGGCACTGCTCGCACAGAGGCACAGAGACTGGGGCTGCTTGCTTGTCTTGCCACTTTAAACTTCAAACGTAGATTTTGCTGTCCATGAAGGGGGCCTACAGCAGCGCAGCTCTGAAAATGCGAACGTCTGCAGATATCTCTTAGTCAGAAAGTGCTAGCCTGGAAAGCTGTTGCTCAGCATCATCTGCCCATGGCACTGCTCACACAGAGGCACAGAGACTGGGGCTGCTTGCTTGTCTTTTCCCCTCAAACTTCAAACGTAGCATTGGGTGTCCGTGAAGGGGGCCTCCAGCAGCCCTGCTCTGAAAATGCGAACATCTGCAGATAGCTCGCAGGCAAAACGATCTAGCCTGGAAAGCTGTTGCTCAGCCTCATCTGCCCATGGCACTGCTCGCACAGAGGCATAGAGACTGGGGATGCTTGCTTGTCTTGCCACCTCAAACTTCAAATGTATCTTTGGGGGCCCGTGCAGTGGGCCCCCGGCAGCCATGCTCCGAAAACGCGAAGGTCTAAAGAGAGCTCGCAGCCAGAAAGAGCTAGCCTGGAAAGCTGTTGCTCAGCCTCATCTGCCCATGGCACTGCTCGCACAGAGGCACAGAGACTGGGGCTGCTTGGTTAACATGCCACCTCAAACTGCAAACGTTTATTTGGGGGTCTGTACAGGGGGCCTCCTGCAGGCCCGCTCCGAAAATGCGAACGTCTGCAGATAGCTCGGAGGCAGAAAGAGCTAGCCTGGAAAGCTGCTGCTCAGCCTCATCTGCCCATGGCACTGCTCGCACAGAGGCACAGAGACTGGGGCTGCTTGGTTAACATGCCACCTCAAACTGCAAACGTTTATTTGGGGGTCTGTACAGGGGGCCTCCTGCAGGCCCGCTCCGAAAATGCGAACATCTGCAGATAGCTCGCAGGCAGAAAGAGCTAGCCTGGAAAGCTGTTGCTCAGCCTCATCTGCCCATGGCACTGCTCGCACAGAGGCACAGAAACTAGCGCTGCTTGCTTGTCTTGCCACCTCAAACTTCAAATGTATCTTTGGGGGTCCGTGCAGTGGTCCCCCGGCAGCCATGCTTCGAAAATGCGAACGTCTGCAGATAACTCGGAGGCAGAAAAAGCTAGCCTGGAAAGCTGTTGCTCAGTCTCATCTGCCCATGGCACTGCTCGCACAGAGGCACAGAGACTGGGGATGCTTGCTTAGCATGTCACCTCAAACTTCAAACGTAGATTTGGGGGTCCTTAGAGGGGCCTCCAGCAGGCCCGCTCCGAAAATGCGAACGTCTGCAGATAGTTCGCAGCCAGAAAGAGCTAGCCTGGAAAGCTGTTGCTCAGCCTCATCTGCCCATGGCACTGCTCGCACAGAGGCACAGAGACTGGGGCTGCTTGCTTGTCTTGCCACCTCAAACTTCTAAGGTATCTTAAGTGGTCCGAGCCGCGTGTCTCCGGTAGCTGTGGTCTGAAAATGCGAACGTCTGCAGATAGTTCGCAGGCAGAAAAAACCAGCCTGGAAAGCTGTTGCTCAGACTCATCTGCCCATGGCACTGCTCGCACAGATGCACAGAGACTGGGGCTGCTTGCTTGTCTTGCCACCTCAAACTTCAAACGTAGATTTGGGTGTCCATGAAAGCGGCCTCCGACAGCCCTGCTCCCAAAAAGCGAACGTCTGCAGATAGCTCGCAGCCAGAAAAAGCTAGCCTGGAAATCTGTTGCTCAGCCTCATCTGCCCATGGCATTGCTCGCACAGAGGCACAGAGTTTGGGGCTGCTTGCTTGTCTTGCCACCTCAAACTTCAAATGTAGGTTTGGGTGTCCGTGCAGTGAGCCTCCGGCAGCCCTGCTCCCAAAAGGCGAACGTCTGAAGAGAGCTCGCAGGCAGAAAGAGCTAGCCTGGAAAGCTGTTGCTCAGCCTCATCTGCCCAAGGCACTGCTCGCACAGAGGCACAGAGACTGGGTCTTCTGGCTTGTCTTGCTACCTCAAACTTCCAACGTAGATTTGAGTGTACATGAAGGGGGCCTCCAGCAGCCCTGCTCTGAAAATGGGAACGTCTGCAGATAGCTCGCAGCCAGAAAGAGCTAGCCTGGAAAGCTGTTGCTCAGCCTCATCTGCCTATGGCACTGCTCGCACAGAGGCACAGAGACTGGGTCTGCTTGGTTAACATGCCACCTCAAACTTCAAACGTATATTTGGGGGTCTGTACAGGGGGCTTTCGGCAGCCCTGCTCCGAAAATGGGAACGTCTGCAGATAAATCGGAGACAGAAAGAGCTAGCCTGGAAAGCTGTTGCTCAGCCTCATCTGCCCATGGCACTGCTCGCACAGAGGCACAGAGACTGGGGCTGCTTGCTTGTCTTGCCACCTCAAACTTCAAACGTAGATTTGGGTGTCCATGAAGGCGGCCTCCGGCAGCCATGCTCCCAAAAGGCGAACGTCTGCAGATAGCTCGCAGCCAGAAAAAGCTAGCCTGGAAATCTGTTGCTCAGCCTCATCTGCCCATGGCACTGCTCGCACAGAGGCACAGAGACTGGGGCTGCTTGCTTGTCTTGCCACCTCAAACTTCGAACGTAGCTTTGGGAGTCTGTGCAGGGGGCTTTCGGCAGCCCTGCTTCGAAAATGGGAACGTCTGCAGATAAATCGGAGACAGAAAGAGCTAGCCTGGAAAGCTGTTGCTCAGCCTCATCTGCCCATGGCACTGCTCACACAGAGGCACAGAGACTGGGGCTGCTTGCTTGTCTTGCCACCTTAAACTTCAAACGTATATTTGGGGGTTCATGAAAGGGGCCTCCAGCAGCCCTGCTCTGAAAATGCGAACGTCTGCAGATAGCTCGCAGGCAGAAAGAGCTAGCCTGGAAAGCTGTTGCTCAGCCTCATCTGCCCATGGCACTGCTCGCACAGAGGCACAGAGACTGGGGCTGCTTGCTTGTCTTGCCACCTCAAAATTCAAACGTAGATTTGGGTGTCCATGAAGGAGGAGTCCAGCAGCCCAGCTCTGAAAACGCGAACGTCTGCAGATCGCTCGCAGCCAGAAATAGCTAGCCTGGAAAGCTGTTGCTCAGCCTCATCTGCCCATGGCACTGCTCGCACAGAGGCACAGAGACTGGGGCTGCTTGCTTAACAAGCCATCTCACACTTCAAACGTAGCTTTGCGTGTCCGTGAAGGGGGCCTCCAGCAGCCCTGCTCTGAAAATGCGAACGTCTGCATATAGCTCGCAGGCTGAAAGAGCTAGCCTGGAAAGCTGTTGCTCAGCCTCATCTGCCCATGGCACTGCTCGCACAGAGGCACAGAGACTGGGGCTGCTTGCTTGTCTTGCCACCTCAAACTTCAAACGTATCTTTGGGGGTCTGTGCAGGGGGCCTTCGGAAGGCCTGGTCCGAAAATGGGAATGTCTGCAGATAGCTAGCACCAGAAAGAGCTAGCCTGGAAAGCTGTTGCTCAGCCTCATCTGCCCATGGCACTGCTCGCACAGAGGCACAGAGACTGGGGCTGCCTGGTTAACATCCCACCTCAAACTGCAAACCTATATTTGGGGGTCTGTACAGGGGGCCTCCTGCAGGCCCGCTCCGAAAATGCGAACGTCTGCAGATAGCTCGGAGGCAGAAAGAGCTAGCCTGGAAAGCTGTTGCTCAGCCTCATCTGCCCATGGCACTGCTCGCACAGAGGCACAGAGACTGGGGATGCTTGCTTAACATGCCACCTCAGACTTCAAACGTAGATTTGGGGGTCCTTATAGGGGGCCTCCAGCACGCCCGCTCCGAAAATGCGAACATCTGCAGATAGCTCGCAGCCAGAAAGAGCTAGCCTGGAAAGCTGTTGCTCAGCCTCATCTGCCCATGGCACTGCTCGCACAGAGGCACAGAGACTGGGGCTGCTTGCTTGTCTTGCCACCTGAAACTTCAAATGTAGCTTTGGGTGTCCGTGCAGTGAGCCTCCGTCAGCCCTGCTCCCAAAAGGCGAATGTCTGCAGATAGCTCGCAGGCAGAAAGAGCTAGCCTGGAAAGCTGTTGCTCAGCCTCATCTGCCCATGGCACTGCTCGCACAGAGGCACAGAGACTGGGGCTGCTTGCTTGTCTTGTCCCCTCAAACTTCAAACGTAGATTTGGGTGTCCATGAAGGGGGCCTCCAGCAGCCCTGCTCTGAAAATGGGAACGTCTGCAGATAGCTAGCACCAGAAAGAGCTAGCCTGGAAAGCTGTTGCTCAGCCTCATCTGCCCATGGCACTGCTCGCACAGAGGCACAGAGACTGGGGCTGCTTGGTTAACATGCCACCTCAAACTGCAAACGTATATTTGGGGGTCCTTAGAGGAAGCCTCCAGCACACTCGCTCCGAAAATGCGAACATCTGCAGGTAGCTCGCAGCCAGAAAGAGCTAGCCTGGAAAGCTGTTGCTCAGCCTCATCTGCCCATGGCACTGCTCGCACAGAGGCACAGAGACTGGGGCTGCTTGGTTAACATGCCACCTCAAACTGCAAACCTATATTTGGGGGTCTGTACAGGGGGCCTCCTGCAGGCCCGCTCCGAAAATGCGAACGTCTGCAGATAGCTCGGAGGCAGAAAGAGCTAGCCTGGAAAGCTGTTGCTCAGCCTCATCTGCCCATGGCACTGCTCGCACAGAGGCACACAGACTGGGGATGCTTGCTTAACATGCCACCTCAAACTTCAAACGTAGATTTGGGGGTCCTTAGAGGGGGCCTCCAGCACGCCCGCTCCGAAAATGCGAACATCTGCAGATAGCTCGCAGCCAGAAAGAGCTAGCCTGGAAAGCTGTTGCTCAGCCTCATCTGCCCATGGCACTGCTCGCACAGAGGCACAGAGACTGGGGCTGCTTGCTTGTCTTGCCACTTTAAACTTCAAACGTAGATTTTGCTGTCCATGAAGGGGGCCTACAGCAGCGCAGCTCTGAAAATGCGAACGTCTGCAGATATCTCTTAGTCAGAAAGTGCTAGCCTGGAAAGCTGTTGCTCAGCATCATCTGCCCATGGCACTGCTCACACAGAGGCACAGAGACTGGGGCTGCTTGCTTGTCTTTTCCCCTCAAACTTCAAACGTAGCTTTGGGGGTCTGTGCAGGGGGCCTTCGGAAGGCCTGGTCCAAAAATGGGAATGTCTGCAGATAATTAGCACCAGAAAGAGCTAGCCTGGAAAGCTGTTGCTCAGCCTCATCTGCCCATGGCACTGCTCGCACAGAGGCACAGAGACTGGGGCTGCTTGGTTAACATGCCACCTCAAACTGCAAACGTATATTTGGGGGTCCTTAGAGGAAGCCTCCAGCACGCCCGCTCCGAAAATGCGAACATCTGCAGCTAGCTCGCAGCCAGAAAGAGCTAGCCTGGAAAGCTGTTGCTCAGCCTCATCTGCCCATGGCACTGCTCTCACAGAGGCACAGAGACTGGGGCTGCTTGCTTGTCTTGCCACCTCAAACTTCAAATGTATCTTTGGGGGTCCGTGCAGTGGGCCCCTGGCATCCATGCTCCGAAAACGTGAAGGTCTGAAGAGAGCTCGCAGCCAGAAAGAGCTAGCCTGGAAAGCTGTTGCTCAGCCTCATCTGCCCATGGCACTGCTCTCACAGAGGCACAGAGACTGGGGCTGCTTGCTTGTCTTGCCACCTCAAACTTCAAACGTAGATTTGGGTGTCCATGAAGGGGGGCTCCAGCAGCCCTGCTCTGAAAATGCGAACGTCTGCAGATAGCTCGCAGGCAGAAAGAGCTAGCCTGGAAAGCTGTTGCTCAGCCTCATCTGCCCATGGCACTGCTCACACAGAGGCACAGAGACTGGGGCTGCTTGCTTGTCTTGCCACCTCAAACTTCAAACGTAGCTTTGGGTTTCTGTGAAGGGGGCCTCCATCAGCCCTGCTCTGAAAATGCGAACGTCTGCAGATAGCTAGCACCATAAAGAGCTAGCCTGCAAAGCTGTTGCTCAGCCTCATCTGCCCATGGCACTGCTCGCACAGAGGCACAGAGACTGGGGCTGCTTGCTTGTCTTGCCACCTCAAACTTCAAATGTATCTTTGGGGGTCCGTGCAGTGGGCCCCCGGCAGCCATGCTCCGAAAACGCGAAGGTCTGAAGAGAGCTCGCAGCCAGAAAGAGCTAGCCTGGAAAGCTGTTGCTCAGCCTCATCTGCCCATGGCACTGCTCGCACAGAGGCACAGAGACTGGGGCTGCTTGGTTAACATGCCACCTCAAACTGCAAACGTTTATTTGGGGGTCTGTACAGGGGGCCTCCTGCAGGCCCGCTCCGAAAATGCGAACGTCTGCAGATAGCTCGGAGGCAGAAAGAGCTAGCCTGGAAAGCTGCTGCTCAGCCTCATCTGCCCATGGCACTGCTCGCACAGAGGCACACAGACTGGGGATGCTTGCTTAACATGCCACCTCAAACTTCAAACGTAGATTTGGGGGTCCTTAGAGGGGGCCTCCAGCACGCCCGCTCCGAAAATGCGAACATCTGCAGATAGCTCGCAGGCAGAAAGAGCTAGCCTGGAAAGCTGTTGCTCAGCCTCATCTGCCCATGGCACTGCTCGCACAGAGGCACAGAGACTGGGGCTGCTTGCTTGTCTTGCCACCTCAAACTTCAAATGTATCTTTGGGGGTCCGTGCAGTGGTCCCCCGGCAGCCATGCTTCGAAAATGCGAACGTCTGCAGATAACTCGGAGGCAGAAAAAGCTAGCCTGGAAAGCTGTTGCTCAGTCTCATCTGCCCATGGCACTGCTCGCACAGAGGCACAGAGACTGGGGATGCTTGCTTAGCATGTCACCTCAAACTTCAAACGTAGATTTGGGGGTCCTTAAAGGGGCCTCCAGCAGGCCCGCTCCGAAAATGCGAATGTCTGCAGATAGCTCGCAGCCAGAAATAGCTAGCCTGGAAAGCTGTTGCTCAGCCTCATCTGCCCATGGCACTGCTCGCACAGAGGCACAGAGACTGAGGCTGCTTGCTTGTCTTGCCACCTCAAACTTCTAAGGTATCTTAAGTGGTCCGAGCCGCGTGTCTCCGGTAGCTGTGGTCTGAAAATGCGAACGTCTGCAGATAGTTCGCAGGCAGAAAAAACCAGCCTGGAAAACTGTTGCTCAGACTCATCTGCCCATGGCACTGCTCGCACAGATGCACAGAGACTGGGGCTGCTTGCTTGTCTTGCCACCTCAAACTTCAAACGTAGATTTGGGTGTCCATGAAAGCGGCCTCCGACAGCCCTGCTCCCAAAAAGCGAACGTCTGCAGATAGCTCGCAGCCAGAAAAAGCTAGCCTGGAAATCTGTTGCTCAGCCTCATCTGCCCATGGCATTGCTCGCACAGAGGCACAGAGTCTGGGGCTGCTTGCTTGTCTTGCCACCTCAAACTTCAAATGTAGCTTTGGGTGTCCGTGCAGTGAGCCTCCGGCAGCCCTGCTCCCAAAAGGCGAACGTCTGAAGAGAGCTCGCAGGCAGAAAGAGCTAGCCTGGAAAGCTGTTGCTCAGCCTCATCTGCCCAAGGCACTGCTCGCACAGAGGCACAGAGACTGGGTCTTCTGGCTTGTCTTGCTACCTCAAACTTCCAACGTAGATTTGAGTGTACATGAAGGGGGCCTCCAGCAGCCCTGCTCTGAAAATGGGAACGTCTGCAGATAGCTCGCAGCCAGAAAGAGCTAGCCTGGAAAGCTGTTGCTCAGCCTCATCTGCCTATGGCACTGCTCGCACAGAGGCACAGAGACTGGGTCTGCTTGGTTAACATGCCACCTCAAACTTCAAACGTATATTTGGGGGTCTGTAGAGGGGGCTTTCGGCAGCCCTGCTCCGAAAATGGGAACGTCTGCAGATAAATCGGAGACAGAAAGAGCTAGCCTGGAAAGCTGTTGCTCAGCCTCATCTGCCCATGGCACTGCTCGCACAGAGGCACAGAGACTGGGGCTGCTTGCTTGTCTTGCCACCTCAAACTTCAAACGTAGATTTGGGTGTCCATGAAGGCGGCCTCCGGCAGCCATGCTCCCAAAAGGCGAACGTCTGAAGAGAGCTCGCAGCCAGAAAATCTAGCCTGGAAATCTGTTGCTCAGCCTCATCTGCCCATGGCACTGCTCGCACAGAGGCACAGAGACTGGGGCTGCTTGCTTGTCTTGCCACCTCAAACTTCGAACGTAGCTTTGGGAGTCTGTGCAGGGGGCTTTCGGCAGCCCTGCTTCGAAAATGGGAACGTCTGCAGATAAATCGGAGACAGAAAGAGCTAGCCTGGAAAGCTGTTGCTCAGCCTCATCTGCCCATGGCACTGCTCACACAGAGGCACAGAGACTGGGGCTGCTTGCTTGTCTTGCCACCTCAAACTTCAAACGTAGATTTGGGTGTCCATGAAAGCGGCCTCCGACAGCCCTGCTCCCAAAAAGCGAACGTCTGCAGATAGCTCGCAGCCAGAAAAAGCTAGCCTGGAAATCTGTTGCTCAGCCTCATCTGCCCATGGCATTGCTCGCACAGAGGCACAGAGTCTGGGGCTGCTTGCTTGTCTTGCCACCTCAAACTTCAAATGTAGCTGTGGGTGTCCGTGCAGTGAGCCTCCGGCAGCCCTGCTCCCAAAAGGCGAACGTCTGAAGAGAGCTCGCAGGCAGAAAGAGCTAGCCTGGAAAGCTGTTGCTCAGCCTCATCTGCCCATGGCACTGCTCGCACAGAGGCACACAGACTGGGGATGCTTGCTTAACATGCCACCTCAAACTTCAAACGTAGATTTGGGTGTCCATGAAGGCGGCCTCCGGCAGCCATGCTCCCAAAAGGCGAACGTCTGCAGATAGCTCGCAGCCAGAAAAAGCTAGCCTGGAAATCTGTTGCTCAGCCTCATCTGCCCATGGCACTGCTCGCACAGAGGCACAGAGACTGGGGCTGCTTGCTTGTCTTGCCACCTCAAACTTCGAACGTAGCTTTGGGAGTCTGTGCAGGGGGCTTTCGGCAGCCCTGCTTCGAAAATGGGAACGTCTGCAGATAAATCGGAGACAGAAAGAGCTAGCCTGGAAAGCTGTTGCTCAGCCTCATCTGCCCATGGCACTGCTCACACAGAGGCACAGAGACTGGGGCTGCTTGCTTGTCTTGCCACCTTAAACTTCAAACGTATATTTGGGGGTTCATGAAAGGGGCCTCCAGCAGCCCTGCTCTGAAAATGCGAACGTCTGCAGATAGCTCGCAGGCAGAAAGAGCTAGCCTGGAAAGCTGTTGCTCAGCCTCATCTGCCCATGGCACTGCTCGCACAGAGGCACAGAGACTGGGGATGCTTGCTTGTCTTGCCATCTCAAAATTCAAACGTAGATTTGGGTGTCCATGAAGGAGGCCTCCAGCAGCCCTGCTCTGAAAATGGGAACGTCTGCAGATAGCTTGCAGGCAGAAATAGCTAGCCTGGAAAGCTGTTGCTCAGCCTCATCTGCCCATGGCACTGCTCGCACAGAGGCACAGAGACTGGGGCTGCTTGCTTAACATGCCATCTCACACTTCAAACGTAGCTTTGCGTGTCCGTGAAGGGGGCCTCCAGCAGCCCTGCTCTGAAAATGCGAACGTCTGCAGATAGCTCGGAGGCAGAAAGAGCTAGCCTGGAAAGCTGCTGCTCAGCCTCATCTGCCCATGGCACTGCTCGCACAGAGGCACACAGACTGGGGATGCTTGCTTAACATGCCACCTCAAACTTCAAACGTAGATTTGGGGGTCCTTAGAGGGGGCCTCCAGCACGCCCGCTCCGAAAATGCGAACATCTGCAGATAGCTCGCAGGCAGAAAGAGCTAGCCTGGAAAGCTGTTGCTCAGCCTCATCTGCCCATGGCACTGCTCGCACAGAGGCACAGAGACTGGGGCTGCTTGCTTGTCTTGCCACCTCAAACTTCAAATGTATCTTTGGGGGTCCGTGCAGTGGTCCCCCGGCAGCCATGCTTCGAAAATGCGAACGTCTGCAGATAACTCGGAGGCAGAAAAAGCTAGCCTGGAAAGCTGTTGCTCAGTCTCATCTGCCCATGGCACTGCTCGCACAGAGGCACAGAGACTGGGGATGCTTGCTTAGCATGTCACCTCAAACTTCAAACGTAGATTTGGGGGTCCTTAAAGGGGCCTCCAGCAGGCCCGCTCCGAAAATGCGAATGTCTGCAGATAGCTCGCAGCCAGAAAGAGCTAGCCTGGAAAGCTGTTGCTCAGCCTCATCTGCCCATGGCACTGCTCGCACAGAGGCACAGAGACTGAGGCTGCTTGCTTGTCTTGCCACCTCAAACTTCTAAGGTATCTTAAGTGGTCCGAGCCGCGTGTCTCCGGTAGCTGTGGTCTGAAAATGCGAACGTCTGCAGATAGTTCGCAGGCAGAAAAAACCAGCCTGGAAAACTGTTGCTCAGACTCATCTGCCCATGGCACTGCTCGCACAGATGCACAGAGACTGGGGCTGCTTGCTTGTCTTGCCACCTCAAACTTCAAACGTAGATTTGGGTGTCCATGAAAGCGGCGTCCGACAGCCCTGCTCCCAAAAAGCGAACGTCTGCAGATAGCTCGCAGCCAGAAAAAGCTAGCCTGGAAATCTGTTGCTCAGCCTCATCTGCCCATGGCATTGCTCGCACAGAGGCACAGAGTCTGGGGCTGCTTGCTTGTCTTGCCACCTCAAACTTCAAATGTAGCTTTGGGTGTCCGTGCAGTGAGCCTCCGGCAGCCCTGCTCCCAAAAGGCGAACGTCTGAAGAGAGCTCGCAGGCAGAAAGAGCTAGCCTGGAAAGCTGTTGCTCAGCCTCATCTGCCCAAGGCACTGCTCGCACAGAGGCACAGAGACTGGGTCTTCTGGCTTGTCTTGCTACCTCAAACTTCCAACGTAGATTTGAGTGTACATGAAGGGGGCCTCCAGCAGCCCTGCTCTGAAAATGGGAACGTCTGAAGAGAGCTCGCAGCCAGAAAGAGCTAGCCTGGAAAGCTGTTGCTCAGCCTCATCTGCCTATGGCACTGCTCGCACAGAGGCACAGAGACTGGGTCTGCTTGGTTAACATGCCACCTCAAACTTCAAACGTATATTTGGGGGTCTGTAGAGGGGGCTTTCGGCAGCCCTGCTCCGAAAATGGGAACGTCTGCAGATAAATCGGAGACAGAAAGAGCTAGCCTGGAAATCTGTTGCTCAGCCTCATCTGCCCATGGCACTGCTCGCACAGAGGCACAGAGACTGGGGCTGCTTGCTTGTCTTGCCACCTCAAACTTCGAACGTAGCTTTGGGAGTCTGTGCAGGGGGCTTTCGGCAGCCCTGCTTCGAAAATGGGAACGTCTGCAGATAAATCGGAGACAGAAAGAGCTAGCCTGGAAAGCTGTTGCTCAGCCTCATCTGCCCATGGCACTGCTCACACAGAGGCACAGAGACTGGGGCTGCTTGCTTGTCTTGCCACCTTAAACTTCAAACGTATATTTGGGGGTTCATGAAAGGGGCCTCCAGCAGCCCTGCTCTGAAAATGCGAACGTCTGCAGATAGCTCGCAGGCAGAAAGAGCTAGCCTGGAAAGCTGTTGCTCAGCCTCATCTGCCCATGGCACTGCTCGCACAGAGGCACAGAGACTGGGGCTGCTTGCTTGTCTTGCCACCTCAAAATTCAAACGTAGATTTGGGTGTCCATGAAGGAGGAGTCCAGCAGCCCAGCTCTGAAAACGCGAACGTCTGCAGATCGCTCGCAGCCAGAAATAGCTAGCCTGGAAAGCTGTTGCTCAGCCTCATCTGCCCATGGCACTGCTCGCACAGAGGCACAGAGACTGGGGCTGCTTGCTTAACATGCCATCTCACACTTCAAACGTAGCTTTGCGTGTCCGTGAAGGGGGCCTCCAGCAGCCCTGCTCTGAAAATGCGAACGTCTGCAGATAGCTCGCAGGGTGAAAGAGCTAGCCTGGAAAGCTGTTGCTCAGCCTCATCTGCCCATGGCACTGCTCGCACAGAGGCACAGAAACTAGCGCTGCTTGCTTGTCTTGTCCCCTCAAACTTCAAACGTAGCTTTGGGGGTCTGGGCAGGGGGCGTTCGGCAGGCCTGGTCCGAAAATGGGAATGTCTGCAGATAGCTAGCACCAGAAAGAGCTAGCCTGAAAAGCTGTTGCTCAGCCTCATCTGCCCATGGCACTGCTCGCACAGAGGCACAGAGACTGGGGCTGCTTGGTTAACATGCCACCTCAAACTTCAAACATAGATTTGGGGGTCCTTAGAGGGGGCCTCCAGCACGCCCGCTCCGAAAATGCGAACATCTGCAGCTAGCTCGCAGCCAGAAAGAGCTAGCCTGGAAAGCTGTTGCTCAGCCTCATCTGCCCATGGCACTGCTCGCACAGAGGCACAGAGACTGGGGCTGCTTGCTTGTCTTGCCACCTCAAACTTCAAACGTAGATTTGGGTGTACGTGCAGTGAGCCTCCGGCAGCCCTGCTCCCAAAAGGCGAACGTCTGAAGAGGGCTCGCAGGCAGAAAGAGCTAGCCTGGAAAGCTGTTGCTCAGCCTCATCTGCCCATGGCACTGCTCGCACAGAGGCACAGAGACTGGGGCTGCTTGCTTGTCTTGCCACCTCAAACTTCAAATGTATCTTTGGGGGTCCGTGCAGTGGTCCCCCGGCAGCCATGCTCCCAAAATGCGAACGTCTGCAGATAACACGGAGGCAGAAAAAGCTAGCCTGGAAAGCTGTTGCTCAGTCTCATCTGCCCATGGCACTGCTCGCACAGAGGCACAGAGACTGGGGCTGCTTGCTTGTCTTGCCACCTCAAACTTCAAACGTAGATTTGGGGGCCCTTAGAGGGGCCTCCAGCAGGCCCGCTCCGAAAATGCGAACGTCTGCAGATAGTTCGCAGCCAGAAAGAGCTAGCCTGGAAAGCTGTTGCTCAGCCTCATCTGCCCATGGCACTGCTCGCACAGAGGCACAGAGACTGGGGCTGCTTGCTTGTCTTGCCACCTCAAACTTCTAAGGTATCTTAAGTGGTCCGAGCCGCGTGTCTCCGGTAGCTGTGGTCTGAAAATGCGAACGTCTGCAGATAGTTCGCAGGCAGAAAAAACCAGCCTGGAAAGCTGTTGCTCAGCCTCATCTGCCCATGGCACTGCTCGCACAGACGCACAGAGACTGGGGCTGCTTGCTTGTCTTGCCACCTCAAACTTCAAACGTAGATTTGGGTGTCCATGAAAGCGGCCTCCGACAGCCCTGCTCCCAAAAAGCGAACGTCTGCAGATAGCTCGCAGCCAGAAAAAGCTAGCCTGGAAATCTGTTGCTCAGCCTCATCTGCCCATGGCATTGCTCGCACAGAGGCACGGAGTCTGGGGCTGCTTGCTTGTCTTGCCACCTCAAACTTCAAATGTAGCTGTGGGTGTCCGTGCAGTGAGCCTCCGGCAGCCCTGCTCCCAAAAGGCGAACGTCTGAAGAGAGCTCGCAGGCAGAAAGAGCTAGCCTGGAAAGCTGTTGCTCAGCCTCATCTGCCCATGGCACTGCTCGCACAGAGGCACACAGACTGGGGATGCTTGCTTAACATGCCACCTCAAACTTCAAACGTAGATTTGGGTGTCCATGAAGGCGGCCTCCGGCAGCCATGCTCCCAAAAGGCGAACGTCTGCAGATAGCTCGCAGCCAGAAAAAGCTAGCCTGGAAATCTGTTGCTCAGCCTCATCTGCCCATGGCACTGCTCGCACAGAGGCACAGAGACTGGGGCTGCTTGCTTGTCTTGCCACCTCAAACTTCGAACGTAGCTTTGGGAGTCTGTGCAGGGGGCTTTCGGCAGCCCTGCTTCGAAAATGGGAACGTCTGCAGATAAATCGGAGACAGAAAGAGCTAGCCTGGAAAGCTGTTGCTCAGCCTCATCTGCCCATGGCACTGCTCACACAGAGGCACAGAGACTGGGGCTGCTTGCTTGTCTTGCCACCTTAAACTTCAAACGTATATTTGGGGGTTCATGAAAGGGGCCTCCAGCAGCCCTGCTCTGAAAATGCGAACGTCTGCAGATAGCTCGCAGGCAGAAAGAGCTAGCCTGGAAAGCTGTTGCTCAGCCTCATCTGCCCATGGCACTGCTCGCACAGAGGCACAGAGACTGGGGCTGCTTGCTTGTCTTGCCATCTCAAAATTCAAACGTAGATTTGGGTGTCCATGAAGGAGGCCTCCAGCAGCCCTGCTCTGAAAATGGGAACGTCTGCAGATAGCTTGCAGGCAGAAATAGCTAGCCTGGAAAGCTGTTGCTCAGCCTCATCTGCCCATGGCACTGCTCGCACAGAGGCACAGAGACTGGGGCTGCTTGCTTAACATGCCATCTCACACTTCAAACGTAGCTTTGCGTGTCCGTGAAGGGGGCCTCCAGCAGCCCTGCTCTGAAAATGCGAACGTCTGCAGATAGCTCGCAGGCTGAAAGAGCTAGCCTGGAAAGCTGTTGCTCAGCCTCATCTGCCCATGGCACTGCTCGCACAGAGGCACAGAAACTAGCGCTGCTTGCTTGTCTTGTCCCCTCAAACTTCAAACGTAGCTTTGGGGGTCTGGGCAGGGGGCGTTCGGCAGGCCTGGTCCGAAAATGGGAATGTCTGCAGATAGCTAGCACCAGAAAGAGCTAGCCTGGAAAGCTGTTGCTCAGCCTCATCTGCCCATGGCACTGCTCGCACAGAGGCACAGAGACTGGGGCTGCTTGGTTAACATGCCACCTCAAACTTCAAACGTAGATTTGGGTGTTCTTAGAGGGGGCCTCCAGCACGCCCGCTCCGAAAATGCGAACATCTGCAGATAGCTCGCAGCCAGAAAGAGCTAGCCTGGAAAGCTGTTGCTCAGCCTCATCTGCCCATGGCACTGCTCGCACAGAGGCACAGAGACTGGGGTTGCTTGCTTGTCTTGCCACCTTAAACTTCAAACATAGATTTTGCTGTCCATGAAGGGGGCGTCAACCAGCGCAGCTCTGAAAATGCGAACGTCTGCAGATATATCTTAGCCAGAAAGAGCTAGCCTGGAAAGCTGTTGCTCAGCCTCATCTGCCCATGGCACTGCTCGCACAGAGGCACAGAGACTGGGGCTGCCTGGTTAACATGCCACCTCAAACTGCAAACCTATATTTGGGGGTCTGTACAGGGGGCCTCCTGCAGGCCCGCTCCGAAAATGCGAACGTCTGCAGATAGCTCGGAGGCAGAAAGAGCTAGCCTGGAAAGCTGTTGCTCAGCCTCACCTGCCCATGGCACTGCTCGAACAGAGGCACAGAGACTGGGGATGCTTGCTTAACATGCCCCCCCAAACTTCAAACGTATCATTGGGTGTCCGTGAAGGGGGCCTCCAGCAGCCCTGCTCTGAAAATGCGAACATCTGCAGATAGCTCGCAGGCAAAAAGAGCTAGCCTGGAAAGCTGTTGCTCAGCCTCATCTGCCCATGGCACTGCTCGCACAGAGGCATAGAGACTGGGGATGCTTGTTTGTCTTTTCCCCTCAAACTTCAAACGTAGCTTTGGGGGTCTGTGCAGGGGGCCTTCGGAAGGCCTGGTCCAAAAATGGGAATGTCTGCAGATAGCTAGCACCAGAAAGAGCTAGCCTGGAAAGCTGTTGCTCAGCCTCATCTGCCCATGGCACTGCTCGCACAGAGGCACAGAGACTGGGGCTGCTTGCTTGTCTTGCCACCTCAAACTTCGAACGTAGCTTTGGGAGTCTGTGCAGGGGGCTTTCGGCAGCCCTGCTCCGAAAATGGGAAACGTCTGCAGATAAATCGGAGACAGAAAGAGCTAGCCTGGAAAGCTGTTGCTCAGCCTCATCTGCCCATGGCACTGCTCGCACAGAGGCACAGAGACTGGGGCTGCTTGCTTGTCTTGCCACCTCAAAATTCAAACGTAGATTTGGGTGTCCATGAAGGAGGAGTCCAGCAGCCCAGCTCTGAAAACGCGAACGTCTGCAGATCGCTCGCAGCGAGAAAGAGCTATCCTGGAAAGCTGTTGCTCAGCCTCATCTGCCCATGGCACTGCTCGCACAGAGGCACAGAGACTGGGGCTGCTTGCTTAACATGCCACCTCACACTTCAAACGTAGCTTTGCGTGTCCGTGAAGGGGGCCTCCAGCAGCCCTGCTCTGAAAATGCGAACGTCTGCAGATAGCTCGCAGGCTGAAAGAGCTAGCCTGGAAAGCTGTTGCTCAGCCTCATCTGCCCATGGCACTGCTCGCACAGAGGCACAGAGACTGGGGCTGCTTGCTTGTCTTGCCACCTCAAACTTCAAACGTATCTTTGGGTGTCCGTGAAGGGGGCCTCCAGCAGCCCTGCTCTGAAAATGCGAACGTCTGCAGATAGCTCGCAGGCAGAAAGAGCTAGCCTGGAAAGCTGTTGCTGAGACTCATCTGCCCATGGCACTGCTCGCACAGAGGCACAGAGACTGGGGCTGCTTGCTTGTCTTGCCACCTCAAACTTCAAACGTAGCTTTTGGGGTCTGGGCAGGGGGGCTTCGGAAGGCCTGGTCCGAAAATGGGAATGTCTGCAGATAGCTCGCAGGCAGAAAGAGCTAGCCTGGAAAGCTGTTGTTCAGCCTCATCTGCCCATGGCACTGCTTGCACAGAGGCACAGAGACTGGGGCTGCTTGCTTGTCTTGTCCCCTCAAACTTCTAACGTATCTTAAGTGATCCGTGTCGCGCGTCTCCGGCAGCTGTGGTCTGAAAATGCGAAGGTCTGCAGATAGTTCGCAGGCAGAAAAAAACAGCCTGGAAAGCTGTTGCTCAGCCTCATCTGCCCATGGCACTGCTCGCACAGAGGCACAGAGACTGGGGCTGCTTGCTTGTCTTGTCCCCTCAAACTTCAAATGTAGCTTTGGGGGTCTGGGCAGGGGGCGTTCGGCAGGCCTGGTCCGAAAATGGGAATGTCTGCAGATAGCTAGCACCAGAAAGAGCTAGCCTGGAAAGGTGTTGCTCAGCCTCATCTGCCCATGGCACTGCTCGCACAGAGGCACAGAGACTGGGGCTGCTTGGTTAACATGCCACCTCAAACTGCAAACGTATATTTGGTGGTCTGTACAGGGGGCCTCCTGCAGCCCCGCTCCGAAAATGCGAACGTCTGCAGATAGCTCGGAGGCAGAAAGAGCTAGCCTGGAAAGCTGTTGCTCAGCCTCATCTGCCCATGGCACTGCTCGCACAGAGGCACACAGACTGGGGATGCTTGCTTAACATGCCACCTCAAACTTCAAACGTAGATTTGGGGGTCCTTAGAGGGGGCCTCCAGCACGCCCGCTCCGAAAATGCGAACATCTGCATCTAGCTCGCAGCCAGAAAGAGCTAGCCTGGAAAGCTGTTGCTCAGCCTCATCTGCCCATGGCACTGCTCGCACAGAGGCACAGAGACTGGGGCTGCTTGCTTGTCTTGCCCCCCCAAACTTCAAACGTAGCTTTGGGTGTCCGTGAAGGGGGCCTCCAGCAGCCCTGCTCTGAAAATGCGAACGTCTGCAGATAGCTCGCAGGCAAAAAGAGCTAGCCTGGAAAGCTGTTGCTCAGCCTCATCTGCCCATGGCACTGCTCGCACAGAGGCACAGAGACTGGGGATGCTTGCTTGTCTTTTCCCCTCAAACTTGAAACGTAGCTTTGGGGGTCTGTGCAGGGGGCCTTCGGAAGGCCTGGTCCAAAAATGGGAACGTCTGCAGATAGCTCGCAGCCAGAAAGAGCTAGCCTGGAAAGCTGTTGCTCAGCCTCATCTACCCATGGCACTGCTCGCACAGAGGCACAGAGACTGGGGATGCTTGCTTGTCTTGCCACCTTAAACTTCAAACGTAGATTTTGGTGTCCATGAAGGGGGCCTCCAGCAGCGCAGCTCTGAAAATGCGAATGTCTGCAGATATCTCTTAGCCAGAAAGAGCTAGCCTGGAAAGCTGTTGCTCAGCCTCATCTTCCCATGGCACTGCTCGCACAGAGGCACAGAGACTGGGGCTGCTTGCTTGTCTTGCCACCTCAAACTTCAAATGTAGCTTTGGGGGTCCGTGCAGTGGTCCCCCGGCAGCCATGCTTCGAAAACGCGCACGTCTGCAGATAACTCGGAGGCAGAAAGAGCTAGCCTGGAAAGCTGTTGCTCAGTCTCATCTGCCCAAGGCACTGCTCGCACAGAGGCACAGAGACTGGGGATGCTTGCTTAGCATGTCACCTCAAACTTCAAACGTAGATTTGGGGGTCCTTAGAGGGGCCTCCAGCAGGCCCGCTCCGAAAATGCGAACGTCTGCAGATAGCTCGCAGCCAGAAAGAGCTAGCCTGGAAAGCTGTTGCTCAGCCTCATCTACCCATGGCACTGCTCGCACAGAGGCACAGAGACTGGGGCTGCTTGCTTGTCTTGCCACCTTAAACTTCAAACGTAGATTTTGGTGTCCATGAAGGGGGCCTCCAGCAGCGCAGCTCTGAAAATGCGAATGTCTGCAGATATCTCTTAGCCAGAAAGAGCTAGCCTGGAAAGCTGTTGCTCAGCCTTATCTACCCATGGCACTGCTCGCACAGAGGCACAGAGACTGGGGCTGCTTGCTTGTCTTGCCACCTTAAACTTCAAACGTAGATTTTGGTGTCCATGAAGGGGGACTCCAGCAGCGCAGCTCTGAAAATGCGAATGTCTGCAGATATCTCTTAGCCAGAAAGAGCTAGCCTGGAAAGCTGTTGCTCAGCCTCATCTGCCCATGGCACTGCTCGCACAGAGGCACAGAGACTGGGGCTGCTTGCTTTTCTTGCCCCCTCAAACTTCTAAGGTATCTTAAGTGGTCCGAGCCGCGTGTCTCCGGCAGCTGTGGTCTGAAAATGCGAACGTCTGCAGATAGTTCGCAGGCAGAAAAAAACAGCCTGGAAAGCTGTTGCTCAGCCTCATCTGCCCATGGCACTGCTCGTGCAGAGGCACAGAGACTGGGGCTGCTTGCTTGTCTTGCCACCTCAAACTTCAAACGTAGATTTTGGTGTCCATGGAAGCGGCCTCCGACAGCCCTGCTCCCAAAAAGCGAACGTCTGCAGATAGCTAGCAGCCTGAAAAAGCTAGCCTGGAAATCTTTTGCTCAGCCTCATCTGCCCATGGCATTGCTCGCACAGAGGCACAGAGTCTGGGGCTGCTTACTTGTCTTGCCACCTCAAACTTCGAACGTAACTTTGGGGGTCTGTGCAGGGGGCTTTCGGCAGTCATGCTCCGAAAATGGGAACGTCTGCAGATAACTCGGAGGCAGAAAAAGCTAGCCTGGAAAGCTGTTGCTCAGCCTCATCTGCCCATGGCACTGCTCGCACAGAGGCACAGACACTGGGGCTGCTTGCTTGTCTTGCCACCTCAAACTTCAAATGTATCTTTGGGGGTCCGTGCAGTGGTCTCCCGGCAGCCATGCTCCGAAAACGCGAATATCTGAAGAGAGCTCGCAGCCAGAAAGAGCTAGCCTGGAAAGCTGTTGCTCAGCCTCATCTGCCCATTTCACTGCTCGCACAGAGGCACAGAGACTGGGGATGCTTGCTTGTCTTGCCATCTCAAACTTCAAATGTAGCTTTGGGTGTCCGTGCAGTGAGCCTCCGGCAGCTCTGCTCCCAAAAGGCGAACGTCTGAAGAGAGCTCGCAGGCAGAAAGAGCTAGCCTGGAAAGCTGTTGCTCAGCCTCATCTGCCCATGGCACTGCTCGCACAGAGGCACAGAGACTGGGGCTTCTGGCTTGTCTTGCTACCTAAATCTTCCAACGTAGATTTGGGTGTACATGAAGGGGGCCTCCAGCAGCCCTGCTCCCAAAAGGCGAACGTCTGCAGATCGCTCCCAGCCAGAAAGAGCTAGCCTGGAAATCTGTTGCTCAGCCTCATCTGCCCATGGCACTGCTCGCGCAGAGGCACAGAGACTGGGGCTGCTTGCTTGTCTTGCCACCTCAAACTTCAAACGTAGATTTTGGTGTCCATGGAAGCGGCCTCCGACAGCCCTGCTCCCAAAAAGCGAACGTCTGCAGATAGCTAGCAGCCTGAAAAAGCTAGCCTGGAAATCTTTTGCTCAGCCTCATCTGCCCATGGCATTGCTCGCACAGAGGCACAGAGTCTGGGGCTGCTTACTTGTCTTGCCACCTCAAACTTCGAACGTAGCTTTGGGGGTCTGTGCAGGGGGCTTTCGGCAGTCATGCTCCGAAAATGGGAACGTCTGCAGATAGCTCGCAGTCAGAAAGAGCTAGCCTGGAAAGCTGTTGCTCAGCCTAATCTGCCCATGGCACTGCTCGCACAGAGGCACAGAGACTGGGGCTGCTTGCTTGTCTTGCCACCTCAAACTTCAAATGTAGCTTTTGGGGTCTGGGCAGGGGGGCTTCGGAAGGCCTGGTCCGAAAATGGGAATGTCTGCAGATAGCTCGCAGGCAGAAAGAGCTAGCCTGGAAAGCTGTTGTTCAGCCTCATCTGCCCATGGCACTGCTTGCACAGAGGCACGGAGACTGGGGCTGCTTGCTTGTCTTGCCCCCTCAAACTTCTAACGTATCTTAAGTGGTCCGTGTCGCGCGTCTCCGGCAGCTGTGGTCTGAAAATGCGAAGGTCTGCAGATAGTTCGCAGGCAGAAAAAAACAGCCTGGAAAGCTGTTGCTCAGACTCATCTGCCCATGGCACTGCTCGCACAGAGGCACAGAGACTGGGGCTGCTTGCTTGTCTTGTCCCCTCAAACTTCAAATGTAGCTTTGGGGGTCTGGGCAGGGGGCGTTCGGCAGGCCTGGTCCGAAAATGGGAATGTCTGCAGATAGCTAGCACCAGAAAGAGCTAGCCTGGAAAGCTGTTGCTCAGCCTCATCTGCCCATGGCACTGCTCGCACAGAGGCACAGAGACTGGGGCTGCTTGGTTAACATGCCACCTCAAACTGCAAACGTATATTTGGGGGTCTGTACAGGGGGCCTCCTGCAGGCCCGCTCCAAAGATGCGAACGTCTGCAGATAGCTCGGAGGCAGAAAGAGCTAGCCTGGAAAGCTGTTGCTCAGCCTCATCTGCCCATGGCACTGCTCGCAGAGAGGCACAGAGACTGGGGATGCTTGCTTAACATGCCACCTCAAACTTCAAACGTAGATTTGGGGGTCCTTAGAGGGGGCCTCCAGAACGCCCGCTCCGAAAATGCGAACATCTGCAGATAGCTCGCAGGCAGAAAGAGCTAGCCTGGAAAGCTGTTGCTCAGCCTCATCTGCCCATGGCACTGCTCGCACAGAGGCACAGAGACTGGGGCTGCTTGCTTGTCTTGCCCCCCCAAACTTCAAACGTAGCTTTGCGTGTCCGTGAAGGGGGCCTCCAGCAGCCCTGCTCTGAAAATGCGAACATCTGCAGATAGCTCGCAGGCAAAAAGAGCTAGCCTGGAAAGCTGTTGCTCAGCCTCATCTGCCCATGGCACTGCTCGCACAGAGGCACAGACTGGGGATGCTTGCTTGTCTTTTCCCCTCAAACTTGAAACGTAGCTTTGGGGGTCTGTGTAGGGGGCCTTCGGAAGGCCTGGTCCAAAAATGGGAACGTCTGCAGATAGCTCGCAGCCAGAAAGAGCTAGCCTGGAAAGCTGTTGCTCAGCCTCGTCTACCCATGGCACTGCTCGCACAGAGGCACAGAGACTGGGGCTGCTTGCTTGTCTTGCCACCTCAAACTTCAAATGTAGCTTTGGGTGTCCGTGCAGTGAGCCTCCGTCAGCCCTGCTCTGAAAATGGGAACGTCTGCAGATAGCTCGCAGGCAGAAAGAGCTAGCCTGGAAAGCTGTTGCTCAGCCTCATCTGAACATGGCACTGCTTGCACAGAGGCACAGACACTGGGGCTGCTTGGTTAACATGCCACCTCAAACTGCAAACGTATATTTGGGGGTCCTTAGAGGGGGCCTCCAACACGCCCGCTCCGAAAATGCGAACGTCTGAAGAGAGCTCGCAGCCAGAAAGAGCTAGGCTGGAAAGCTGTTGCTCAGCCTCATCTACCCATGGCACTGCTCGCACAGAGGCACAGAGACTGGGGCTGCTTGCTTGTCTTGCCACCTTAAACTTCAAACGTAGATTTTGGTGTCCATGAAGGGGGCCTCCAGCAGCGCAGCTCTGAAAATGCGAATGTCTGCAGATATCTCTTAGCCAGAAAGAGCTAGCCTGGAAAGCTGTTGCTCAGCCTCATCTGCCCATGGCACTGCTCGCACAGAGGCACAGAGACTGGGGCTGCTTGCTTGTCTTGCCACCTTAAACTTCAAACGTAGATTTTGGTGTCCATGAAGGGGGACTCCAGCAGCGCAGCTCTGAAAATGCGAATGTCTGCAGATATCTCTTAGCCAGAAAGAGCTAGCCTGGAAAGCTGTTGCTCAGCCTCATCTGCCCATGGCACTGCTCGCACAGAGGCACAGAGACTGGGGCTGCTTGCTTTTCTTGCCCCCTCAAACTTCTAAGGTATCTTAAGTGGTCCGAGCCGCGTGTCTCCGGCAGCTGTGGTCTGAAAATGCGAACGTCTGCAGATAGTTCGCAGGCAGAAAAAACCAGCCTGGAAAGCTGTTGCTCAGCCTCATCTGCCCATGGCACTGCTCGTGCAGAGGCACAGAGACTGGGGCTGCTTGCTTGTCTTGCCACCTCAAACTTCAAACGTAGATTTTGGTGTCCATGGAAGCGGCCTCCGACAGCCCTGCTCCCAAAAAGCGGACGTCTGCAGATAGCTAGCAGCCTGAAAAAGCTAGCCTGGAAATCTTTTGCTCAGCCTCATCTGCCCATGGCATTGCTCGCACAGAGGCACAGAGTCTGGGGCTGCTTACTTGTCTTGCCACCTCAAACTGCGAACGTAGCTTTGGGGGTCTGTGCAGGGGGCTTTCGGCAGTCATGCTCCGAAAATGGGAACGTCTGCAGATAACTCGGAGGCAGAAAAAGCTAGCCTGGAAAGCTGTTGCTCAGCCTCATCTGCCCATGGCACTGCTCGCACAGAGGCACAGACACTGGGGCTGCTTGCTTGTCTTGCCACCTCAAACTTCAAATGTATCTTTGGGGGTCCGTGCAGTGGTCTCCCGGCAGCCATGCTCCGAAAACGCGAATATCTGAAGAGAGCTCGCAGCCAGAAAGAGCTAGCCTGGAAAGCTGTTGCTCAGCCTCATCTGCCCATTTCACTGCTCGCACAGAGGCACAGAGACTGGGGCTGCTTGCTTGTCTTGCCATCTCAAACTTCAAATGTAGATTTGGGTGTCCGTGCAGTGAGCCTCCGGCAGCTATGCTCCCAAAAGGCGAACGTCTGAAGAGAGCTCGCAGGCAGAAAGAGCTAGCCTGGAAAGCTGTTGCTCAGCCTCATCTGCCCATGGCACTGCTCGCACAGAGGCACAGAGACTGGGGCTTCTGGCTTGTCTTGCTACCTAAATCTTCCAACGTAGATTTGGGTGTACATGAAGGGGGCCTCCAGCAGCCCTGCTCCCAAAAGGCGAACGTCTGCAGATCGCTCCCAGCCAGAAAGAGCTAGCCTGGAAATCTGTTGCTCAGCCTCATCTGCCCATGGCACTGCTCGCACAGAGGCACAGAGACTGGGGCTGCTTGCTTGTCTTGCCACCTCAAACTTCGAACGTAGCTTTGGGAGTCTGTGCAGGGGGCTTTCGGCAGCCCTGCTCCGTAAATGCGAACGTCTGCAGATAGCTCGCAGCCAGAAAGAGCTAGCCTGGAAAGCTGTTGCTCAGCCTCATCTGCCCATGGCACTGCTCGCACAGAGGCACAGAGACTGGGGCTTCTGGCTTCTCTTGCTACCTCAAACTTCCAACGTAGATTTGGGTGTACACAAGGGGGCGTCCAGCAGCTCTGCTCTGAAAATGGGAACGTCTGCAGATAGCTCGCAGGCAGAAAGAGCTAGCCTGGAAAGCTGTTGCTCAGCCTCATCTGCCCATGGCACGGCTCGCACAGAGGCACAGAGACTGGGGCTGCTTGCTTGTCTTGCCACCTCAAAATTCAAACGTAGATTTGGGTGTCCATGAAGGAGGCGTCCAGCAGCCCAGCTCTGAAAACGCGAACGTCTGCAGATCGCTCCCAGCCACAAAGAGCTAGCCTGGAAAGCTGTTGCTCAGCCTCATCTGCCCATGGCACTGCTCGCACAGAGGCACAGAGACTGGGGCTGCTTGCTTGTCTTGCCACCTCAAACCAAAAACGTAGCTTTGGTTGTCTGTGCAGGGGGCCTTCGGCAGGCCTGCTCCGCAAAAGGAAACGTCTGCAGATAACTCGGAGGCAGAAAGAGCTAGCCTGGAAAGCTGTTGCTCAGCCTCATCTGCCCATGGCACTGCTCGCACAGAGGCACAGAGACTGGGGCTGCTTGCTTGTCTTGCCACCTCAAACTTAAAACGTAGCTTTGGTTGTCTGTGCAGGGGGCCTTCTGCAGGCCTGCTCCGCAAATGGAAACGTCTGCAGATAACTCGGAGGCAGAAAGAGCTAGCCTGGAAAGCTGTTGCTCAGCCTCATCTGCCCATGGCACTGCTCGCACAGAGGCACAGAGACTGGGGCTGCTTGCTTGTCCTTCCCTCTCAAACTTCTAACGTTTCTTAAGTGGTCCGTGCCGCGCGTCTCCGGCAGCTGTGGTCTGAAAATGCGAATGTCTGCAGATAGTTCGCAGGCAGAAAAAAACAGCCTGGAAAGCTGTTGCTCAGCCTCATCTGCCCATGGCACTGCTCGCACAGAGGCACAGAGACTGGGGCTGCTTGCTTGTCTTGCCATCTCAAACTTCAAACGTAGATTTGGGTGTCCATGAAGGCGGCCTCCGGCAGCCCTGCTTCCAAAAGGCGAACGTCTGCAGATAGCTCGCAGCCAGAAAAAGCTAGCCTGGAAATCTGTTGCTCAGCCTCATCTTCCCATGGCACTGCTCACACAGAGGCACAGAGACTGGGGCTGCTTGCTTGTCTTGCCACCTCAAACTTCCAACGTAGCTTTGGGGGTCTGTGCAGGGGGGTTTCGGCAGCCCTGCTCCGAAAATGGGAACGTCTGCAGATAACTCGGAGGCAGAAAGAGCTAGCCTGGAAAGCTGTTGCTCAGCCTCATCTGCCCATGGCACTGCTCGCACAGAGGCACAGAGACTGGGGCTGCTTGCTTGTCTTGCCACCTCAAACTTCAAACGTATATTTGGGGGTTCATGAAGGGGGCCTCCAGCAGCCCTGCTCTGAAAATGCGAACGTCTGGAGATAGCTCGCAGGCAGAAAGAGCTAGCCTGGAAAGCTCTTGCTCAGCCTCATCTGCCCATGGCACTGCTTGCACAGAGGCACAGAGACTGGGGCTGCTTGCTTGTCTTGCCACCTCAAACTTCAAATGTAGATTTGGGTGTCCGTGCAGTGAGCCTCCAGCAGTCCTGCTCCCAAAAGGCGAACGTCTGAAGAGAGCTCGCAGGCAGAAAGAGCTAGCCTGGAAAGCTGTTGCTCAGCCTCATCTGCCCATGGCACTGCTCGCACAGAGGCACAGAGACTGGGGCTGCTTGCTTGTCTTGCCACCTCAAACTTCAAACGTATATTTGGGGGTTCATGAAGGGGGCCTCCAGCAGCCCTGCTCTGAAAATGCGAACGTCTGCAGATAGCTCGCAGGCAGAAAGAGCTAGCCTGGAAAGCTCTTGCTCAGCCTCATCTGCCCATGGCACTGCTTGCACAGAGGCACAGAGACTGGGGCTGCTTGCTTGTCTTGCCACCTCAAACTTCAAATGTAGATTTGGGTGTCCATGCAGTGAGCCTCCGGCAGCTCTGCTCCCAAAAGGCGAACGTTTGAAGAGAGCTCGCAGGCAGAAAGAGCTAGCCTGGAAAGCTGTTGCTCAGCCTCATCTGCCCATGGCACTGCTCGCACAGAGGCACAGAGACTGGGGCTTCTGGCTTGTCTTGCTACCTAAAACTTCCAACATATATTTGGGTGTATATGAAGGGGGCCTCCAGCAGCCCTGCTCCCAAAAGGCGAACGTCTGCAGATCGCTCCCAGCCAGAAAGAGCTAGCCTGGAAATCTGTTGCTCAGCCTCATCTGCCCATGGCACTGCTCGCACAGAGGCACAGAGACTGGGGCTGCTTGCTTGTCTTGCCACCTCAAACTTCGAACGTAGCTTTGGGAGTCTGTGCAGGGGGCTATCGGCAGCCCTGCTCCGTAAATGCGAACGTCTGCAGATAGCTCGCAGCCAGAAAGAGCTAGCCTGGAAAGCTGTTGCTCAGCCTCATCTGCCCATGGCACTGCTCGCACAGAGGCACAGAGACTGGGGCTTCTGGCTTCTCTTGCTACCTCAAACTTCCAACGTAGATTTGGGTGTACACAAGGGGGCCTCCAGCAGCCCTGCTCTGAAAATGGGAACGTCTGCAGATAGCTCGCAGCCAGAAAGAGCTAGCCTGGAAAGCTGTTGCTCAGCCTCATCTGCCCATGGCACTGCTCGCACAGAGGCACAGAGACTGGGGCTGCTTGCTTGTCTTGCCACCTCAAACTTCAAACGTAGATTTGGGTGTCCATGAAGGCGGCCTCCGGCAGCCCTGCTCCCAAAAGGCGAACGTCTGCAGATAGCTCGCAGCCAGAAAAAGCTAGCCTGGAAATCTGTTGCTCAGCCTCATCTGCCCATGGCACTGCTCGCACAGAGGCACAGAGACTGGGGCTGCTTGCTTGTCTTGCCACCTCAAACTTCGAACGTAGCTTTGGGAGTCTGTGCAGGGGGATTTCGAAAGCCCTGCTCCGAAAATGGGAACGTCTGCAGATAAATCGGAGACAGAAAGAGCTAGCCTGGAAAGCTGTTGCTCAGCCTCATCTGCCCATGGCACTGCTCACACAGAGGCACAGAGACTGGGGCTGCTTGCTTGTCTTGCCACCTCAAACTTCAAACGTATATTTGGGGGTTCATGAAGGGGTCCTCCAGCAGCTCTGCTCTGAAAATGCGAACGTCTGGAGATAGCTCGCAGGCAGAAAGAGCTAGCCTGGAAAGCTGTTGCTCAGCCTCATCTGCCCATGGCACGGCTCGCACAGAGGCACAGAGACTGGGGCTGCTTGCTTGTCTTGCCACCTCAAAATTCAAACGTAGATTTGGGTGTCCATGAAGGAGGCGTCCAGCAGCCCAGCTCTGAAAACGCGAACGTCTGCAGATCGCTCCCAGCCAGAAAGAGCTAGCCTGGAAAGCTGTTGCTCAGCCTCATCTGCCCATGGCACTGCTCGCACAGAGGCACAGAGACTGGGGCTGCTTGCTTGTCTTGCCACCTCAAACCAAAAACGTAGCTTTGGTTGTCTGTGCAGGGGGCCTTCGGCAGGCCTGCTCCGCAAAAGGAAACGTCTGCAGATAACTCGGAGGCAGAAAGAGCTAGCCTGGAAAGCTGTTGCTCAGCCTCATCTGCCCATGGCACTGCTCGCACAGAGGCACAGAGACTGGGGCTGCTTGCTTGTCTTGCCACCTCAAACTTAAAACGTAGCTTTGGTTGTCTGTGCAGGGGGCCTTCTGCAGGCCTGCTCCGCAAATGGAAACGTCTGCAGATAACTCGGAGGCAGAAAGAGCTAGCCTGGAAAGCTGTTGCTCAGCCTCATCTGCCCATGGCACTGCTCGCACAGAGGCACAGAGACTGGGGCTGCTTGCTTGTCCTTCCCTCTCAAACTTCTAACGTTTCTTAAGTGGTCCGTGCCGCGCGTCTCCGGCAGCTGTGGTCTGAAAATGCGAATGTCTGCAGATAGTTCGCAGGCAGAAAAAACCAGCCTGGAAAGCTGTTGCTCAGCCTCATCTGCCCATGGCACTGCTCGCACAGAGGCACAGAGACTGGGGCTGCTTGCTTGTCTTGCCATCTCAAACTTCAAACGTAGATTTGGGTGTCCATGAAGGCGGCCTCCGGCAGCCCTGCTTCCAAAAGGCGAACGTCTGCAGATAGCTCGCAGCCAGAAAAAGCTAGCCTGGAAATCTGTTGCTCAGCCTCATCTTCCCATGGCACTGCTCGCACAGAGGCACAGAGACTGGGGCTGCTTGCTTGTCTTGCCACCTCAAACTTCAAACGTATATTTGGGGGTTCATGAAGGGGGCCTCCAGCAGACCTGCTCTGAAAATGCGAACGTCTGGAGATAGCTCGCAGGCAGAAAGAGCTAGCCTGAAAGCTCTTGCTCAGCCTCATCTGCCCATGGCACTGCTTGCACAGAGGCACAGAGACTGGGGCTGCTTGCTTGTCTTGCCACCTCAAACTTCAAATGTAGATTTGGGTGTCCGTGCAGTGAGCCTCCAGCAGTCCTGCTCCCAAAAGGCGAACGTCTGAAGAGAGCTCGCAGGCAGAAAGAGCTAGCCTGGAAAGCTGTTGCTCAGCCTCATCTGCCCATGGCACTGCTCGCACAGAGGCACAGAGCCTTGGGTTGCTTGCTTCTCTTGCCACCTCAAACTTCAATTGTATCTTTGGGTCTCCGTGCAGTGGTCCTCCGGCAGCTGTGGTCTGAAAATGCGAACGTCTGCAGATAGTTCGCAGGCAGAAGAAACCAGCCTGGAAAGCTGTTGCTCAGCCTCATCTGCCCATGGCACTGCTCGCACAGAGGCACAGAGACCGGGGCTGCTTGCTTGTCTTGCTACCTCAAACCAAAAACGTAGATTTGGGGGTCCTTAAATGGGGCCTTCAGCAGGCCCGCACCGAAAATGCGATCATCTGCAGATAGCTCGCAGCCAGAAAGAGTTAGCCTGGAAAGCTGTTGCTCAGCCTCATCTGCCCATGGCACTGCTCGCACAGAGGCACAGAGACTGGGGCTGCTTGCTTGTCTTGCCACCTCAAACTTAAAACGTAGCTTTGGTTGTCTGTGCAGGGGGCCTTCTGCAGGCCTGCTCCGCAAATGGAAACGTCTGCAGATAACTCGGAGGCAGAAAGAGCTAGCCTGGAAAGCTGTTGCTCAGCCTCATCTGCCCATGGCACTGCTCGCACAGAGGCACAGAGACTGGGGCTGCTTGCTTGTCCTTCCCTCTCAAACTTCTAACGTTTCTTAAGTGGTCCGTGCCGCGCGTCTCCGGCAGCTGTGGTCTGAAAATGCGAATGTCTGCAGATAGTTCGCAGGCAGAAAAAAACAGCCTGGAAAGCTGTTGCTCAGCCTCATCTGCCCATGGCACTGCTCGCACAGAGGCACAGAGACTGGGGCTGCTTGCTTGTCTTGCCATCTCAAACTTCAAACGTAGATTTGGTTGTCCATGAAGGCGGCCTCCGGCAGCCCTGCTTCCAAAAGGCGAACGTCTGCAGATAGCTCGCAGCCAGAAAAAGCTAGCCTGGAAATCTGTTGCTCAGCCTCATCTTCCCATGGCACTGCTCGCACAGAGGCACAGAGACTGGGGCTGCTTGCTTGTCTTGCCACCTCAAACTTCAAACGTAACTTTGGGGGTCTGTGCAGGGGGGTTTCGGCAGCCCTGCTCCGAAAATGGGAACGTCTGCAGATAACTCGGAGGCAGAAAGAGCTAGCCTGGAAAGCTGTTGCTCAGCCTCATCTGCCCATGGCACTGCTCGCACAGAGGCACAGAGACTGGGGCTGCTTGCTTGTCTTGCCACCTCAAACTTCAAATGTAGATTTGGGTGTCCGTGCAGTGAGCCTCCAGCAGTCCTGCTCCCAAAAGGCGAACGTCTGAAGAGAGCTCGCAGGCAGAAAGAGCTAGCCTGGAAAGCTGTTGCTCAGCCTCATCTGCCCATGGCACTGCTCGCACAGAGGCACAGAGCCTTGGGTTGCTTGCTTCTCTTGCCACCTCAAACTTCAATTGTATCTTTGGGTGTCCGTGCAGTGGGCCTCCGGCAGCTGTGGTCTGAAAATGCGAACGTCTGCAGATAGTTCGCAGGCAGAAGAAACCAGCCTGGAAAGCTGTTGCTCAGCCTCATCTGCCCATGGCACTGCTCGCACAGAAGCACACAGACTGGGGCTGCTTGCTTGTCTTGCTACCTCAAACTTCAAACGTAGATTTGGGGGTCCTTAAATGGGGCCTTCAGCAGGCCCGCACCGAAAATGCGATCATCTGCAGATAGCTCGCAGCCAGAAAGAGTTAGCCTGGAAAGCTGTTGCTCAGCCTCATCTGCCCATGGCACTGCTCGCACAGAGGCACAGAGACTGGGGCTGCTTGCTTGTCTTGCCACATCAAACTTCAAACATATCTTAGGTGGTCCGTGCGCGGCGCCTCCGGCAGCCCTGCTCCGACAATGCGAACGTCTGCAGATAGCTCGCAGGCAGAAATAGCCATCCTGGAAAGCTGTTGCTCAGCCTCATCTGTCCATGGCACTGCTCGCACAGAGGCACAGAGACTGGGGCTGCTTGCTTGTCTTGCCACCTCAAACTTCAAACGTATATTTGGGTGTCCATGAAAGCGGCCTCCGACAGCCCTGCTCCCAAAAAGCGAACGTCTGCAGATAGCTCGCAGCCAGAAAAAGCTAGCCTGGAAAGCTGTTGCTCAGCCTCATCTGCCCATGGCATTGCTCGCACAGAGGCACAGAGTCTGGGACTGCTTGCTTGTCTTGCCACCTCAAACTTCGAACGTAGCTTTGGGGGTCTGTGCAGGGGGCTTTCGGTAGTCATGCTCCGAAAATGGGAACGTCTGCAGATAACTCGGAGGCAGAAAAAGCTAGCCTGGAAAGCTGTTGCTCAGCCTCATCTGCCCATGGCACTGCTCGCACAGAGGCACAGAGACTGGATCTGCTTGCTTGTCTTGCCACCTCAAACTTCAAACGTATATTTGGGGGTCTGTGCAGGGGGGTTTCGGCAGCCCTGCTCCCAAAAGGCGAACGTCTGCAGATAGCTCGCAGCCAGAAAGAGCTAGCCTGGAAAGCTGTTGCTCAGCCTCATCTGCCCATGGCACGGCTCGCACAGAGGCACAGAGACTGGGGCTGCTTGCTTGTCTTGCCACCTCAAAATTCAAACGTAGATTTGGGTGTCCATGAAGGAGGCGTCCAGCAGCCCAGCTCTGAAAACGCGAACGTCTGCAGATCGCTCCCAGCCAGAAAGAGCTAGCCTGGAAAGCTGTTGCTCAGCCTCATCTGCCCATGGCACTGCTCGCACAGAGGCACAGAGACTGGGGCTGCTTGCTTGTCTTGCCACCTCAAACCAAAAACGTAGCTTTGGTTGTCTGTGCAGGGGGCCTTCGGCAGGCCTGCTCCGCAAAAGGAAACGTCTGCAGATAACTCGGAGGCAGAAAGAGCTAGCCTGGAAAGCTGTTGCTCAGCCTCATCTGCCCATGGCACTGCTCGCACAGAGGCACAGAGACTGGGGCTGCTTGCTTGTCTTGCCACCTCAAACTTAAAACGTAGCTTTGGTTGTCTGTGCAGGGGGCCTTCTGCAGGCCTGCTCCGCAAATGGAAACGTCTGCAGATAACTCGGAGGCAGAAAGAGCTAGCCTGGAAAGCTGTTGCTCAGCCTCATCTGCCCATGGCACTGCTCGCACAGAGGCACAGAGACTGGGGCTGCTTGCTTGTCCTTCCCTCTCAAACTTCTAACGTTTCTTAAGTGGTCCGTGCCGCGCGTCTCCGGCAGCTGTGGTCTGAAAATGCGAATGTCTGCAGATAGTTCGCAGGCAGAAAAAACCAGCCTGGAAAGCTGTTGCTCAGCCTCATCTGCCCATGGCACTGCTCGCACAGAGGCACAGAGACTGGGGCTGCTTGCTTGTCTTGCCATCTCAAACTTCAAACGTAGATTTGGGTGTCCATGAAGGCGGCCTCCGGCAGCCCTGCTTCCAAAAGGCGAACGTCTGCAGATAGCTCGCAGCCAGAAAGAGCTAGCCTGGAAAGCTGTTGCTCAGCCTCATCTTCCCATGGCACTGCTCGCACAGAGGCACAGAGACTGGGGCTGCTTGCTTGTCTTGCCACCTCAAAATTCAAACGTAGATTTGGGTGTCCATGAAGGAGGCGTCCAGCAGCCCAGCTCTGAAAACGCGAACGTCTGCAGATCGCTCCCAGCCAGAAAGAGCTAGCCTGGAAAGCTGTTGCTCAGCCTCATCTGCCCATGGCACTGCTCGCACAGAGGCACAGAGACTGGGGCTGCTTGCTTGTCTTGCCACCTCAAACCAAAAACGTAGCTTTGGTTGTCTGTGCAGGGGGCCTTCGGCAGGCCTGCTCCGCAAAAGGAAACGTCTGCAGATAACTCGGAGGCAGAAAGAGCTAGCCTGGAAAGCTGTTGCTCAGCCTCATCTGCCCATGGCACTGCTCGCACAGAGGCACAGAGACTGGGGCTGCTTGCTTGTCTTGCCACCTCAAACTTAAAACGTAGCTTTGGTTGTCTGTGCAGGGGGCCTTCTGCAGGCCTGCTCCGCAAATGGAAACGTCTGCAGATAACTCGGAGGCAGAAAGAGCTAGCCTGGAAAGCTGTTGCTCAGCCTCATCTGCCCATGGCACTGCTCGCACAGAGGCACAGAGACTGGGGCTGCTTGCTTGTCCTTCCCTCTCAAACTTCTAACGTTTCTTAAGTGGTCCGTGCCGCGCGTCTCCGGCAGCTGTGGTCTGAAAATGCGAATGTCTGCAGATAGTTCGCAGGCAGAAAAAACCAGCCTGGAAAGCTGTTGCTCAGCCTCATCTGCCCATGGCACTGCTCGCACAGAGGCACAGAGACTGGGGCTGCTTGCTTGTCTTGCCATCTCAAACTTCAAACGTAGATTTGGGTGTCCATGAAGGCGGCCTCCGGCAGCCCTGCTTCCAAAAGGCGAACGTCTGCAGATAGCTCGCAGCCAGAAAAAGCTAGCCTGGAAATCTGTTGCTCAGCCTCATCTTCCCATGGCACTGCTCGCACAGAGGCACAGAGACTGGGGCTGCTTGCTTGTCTTGCCACCTCAAACTTCAAACGTATATTTGGGGGTTCATGAAGGGGGCCTCCAGCAGACCTGCTCTGAAAATGCGAACGTCTGGAGATAGCTCGCAGGCAGAAAGAGCTAGCCTGAAAGCTCTTGCTCAGCCTCATCTGCCCATGGCACTGCTTGCACAGAGGCACAGAGACTGGGGCTGCTTGCTTGTCTTGCCACCTCAAACTTCAAATGTAGATTTGGGTGTCCGTGCAGTGAGCCTCCAGCAGTCCTGCTCCCAAAAGGCGAACGTCTGAAGAGAGCTCGCAGGCAGAAAGAGCTAGCCTGGAAAGCTGTTGCTCAGCCTCATCTGCCCATGGCACTGCTCGCACAGAGGCACAGAGCCTTGGGTTGCTTGCTTCTCTTGCCACCTCAAACTTCAATTGTATCTTTGGGTCTCCGTGCAGTGGTCCTCCGGCAGCTGTGGTCTGAAAATGCGAACGTCTGCAGATAGTTCGCAGGCAGAAGAAACCAGCCTGGAAAGCTGTTGCTCAGCCTCATCTGCCCATGGCACTGCTCGCACAGAGGCACAGAGACCGGGGCTGCTTGCTTGTCTTGCTACCTCAAACCAAAAACGTAGATTTGGGGGTCCTTAAATGGGGCCTTCAGCAGGCCCGCACCGAAAATGCGATCATCTGCAGATAGCTCGCAGCCAGAAAGAGTTAGCCTGGAAAGCTGTTGCTCAGCCTCATCTGCCCATGGCACTGCTCGCACAGAGGCACAGAGACTGGGGCTGCTTGCTTGTCTTGCCACCTCAAACTTAAAACGTAGCTTTGGTTGTCTGTGCAGGGGGCCTTCTGCAGGCCTGCTCCGCAAATGGAAACGTCTGCAGATAACTCGGAGGCAGAAAGAGCTAGCCTGGAAAGCTGTTGCTCAGCCTCATCTGCCCATGGCACTGCTCGCACAGAGGCACAGAGACTGGGGCTGCTTGCTTGTCCTTCCCTCTCAAACTTCTAACGTTTCTTAAGTGGTCCGTGCCGCGCGTCTCCGGCAGCTGTGGTCTGAAAATGCGAATGTCTGCAGATAGTTCGCAGGCAGAAAAAAACAGCCTGGAAAGCTGTTGCTCAGCCTCATCTGCCCATGGCACTGCTCGCACAGAGGCACAGAGACTGGGGCTGCTTGCTTGTCTTGCCATCTCAAACTTCAAACGTAGATTTGGTTGTCCATGAAGGCGGCCTCCGGCAGCCCTGCTTCCAAAAGGCGAACGTCTGCAGATAGCTCGCAGCCAGAAAAAGCTAGCCTGGAAATCTGTTGCTCAGCCTCATCTTCCCATGGCACTGCTCGCACAGAGGCACAGAGACTGGGGCTGCTTGCTTGTCTTGCCACCTCAAACTTCAAACGTAACTTTGGGGGTCTGTGCAGGGGGGTTTCGGCAGCCCTGCTCCGAAAATGGGAACGTCTGCAGATAACTCGGAGGCAGAAAGAGCTAGCCTGGAAAGCTGTTGCTCAGCCTCATCTGCCCATGGCACTGCTCGCACAGAGGCACAGAGACTGGGGCTGCTTGCTTGTCTTGCCACCTCAAACTTCAAATGTAGATTTGGGTGTCCGTGCAGTGAGCCTCCAGCAGTCCTGCTCCCAAAAGGCGAACGTCTGAAGAGAGCTCGCAGGCAGAAAGAGCTAGCCTGGAAAGCTGTTGCTCAGCCTCATCTGCCCATGGCACTGCTCGCACAGAGGCACAGAGCCTTGGGTTGCTTGCTTCTCTTGCCACCTCAAACTTCAATTGTATCTTTGGGTGTCCGTGCAGTGGGCCTCCGGCAGCTGTGGTCTGAAAATGCGAACGTCTGCAGATAGTTCGCAGGCAGAAGAAACCAGCCTGGAAAGCTGTTGCTCAGCCTCATCTGCCCATGGCACTGCTCGCACAGAAGCACACAGACTGGGGCTGCTTGCTTGTCTTGCTACCTCAAACTTCAAACGTAGATTTGGGGGTCCTTAAATGGGGCCTTCAGCAGGCCCGCACCGAAAATGCGATCATCTGCAGATAGCTCGCAGCCAGAAAGAGTTAGCCTGGAAAGCTGTTGCTCAGCCTCATCTGCCCATGGCACTGCTCGCACAGAGGCACAGAGACTGGGGCTGCTTGCTTGTCTTGCCACATCAAACTTCAAACATATCTTAGGTGGTCCGTGCGCGGCGCCTCCGGCAGCCCTGCTCCGACAATGCGAACGTCTGCAGATAGCTCGCAGGCAGAAATAGCCATCCTGGAAAGCTGTTGCTCAGCCTCATCTGTCCATGGCACTGCTCGCACAGAGGCACAGAGACTGGGGCTGCTTGCTTGTCTTGCCACCTCAAACTTCAAACGTATATTTGGGTGTCCATGAAAGCGGCCTCCGACAGCCCTGCTCCCAAAAAGCGAACGTCTGCAGATAGCTCGCAGCCAGAAAAAGCTAGCCTGGAAAGCTGTTGCTCAGCCTCATCTGCCCATGGCATTGCTCGCACAGAGGCACAGAGTCTGGGACTGCTTGCTTGTCTTGCCACCTCAAACTTCGAACGTAGCTTTGGGGGTCTGTGCAGGGGGCTTTCGGTAGTCATGCTCCGAAAATGGGAACGTCTGCAGATAACTCGGAGGCAGAAAAAGCTAGCCTGGAAAGCTGTTGCTCAGCCTCATCTGCCCATGGCACTGCTCGCACAGAGGCACAGAGACTGGATCTGCTTGCTTGTCTTGCCACCTCAAACTTCAAACGTATATTTGGGGGTCTGTGCAGGGGGGTTTCGGCAGCCCTGCTCCCAAAAGGCGAACGTCTGCAGATAGCTCGCAGCCAGAAAGAGCTAGCCTGGAAAGCTGTTGCTCAGCCTCATCTACCCATGGCACTGCTCGCACAGAGGCACAGAGACTGGGGCTGCTTGCTTGTCTTGCCACCTTAAACTTCAAACGTAGATTTTGGTGTCCATGAAGGGGGCCTCCAGCAGCGCAGCTCTGAAAATGCGAATGTCTGCAGATATCTCTTAGTCAGAAAGAGCTAGCCTGGAAAGCTGTTGCTCAGCCTCATCTACCCATGGCACTGCTCGCACAGAGGCACAGAGACTGGGGCTGCTTGCTTGTCTTGCCACCTTAAACTTCAAACGTAGATTTTGGTGTCCATGAAGGGGGCCTCCAGCAGCGCAGCTCTGAAAATGCGAATGTCTGCAGATATCTCTTAGCCAGAAAGAGCTAGCCTGGAAAGCTGTTGCTCAGCCTCATCTGCCCATGGCACTGCTCGCACAGAGGCACACAGACTGGGGCTGCTTGCTTGTCTTGCTACCTCAAACTTCAAACGTAGATTTGGGGGTCCTTAAATGGGGCCTTCAGCAGGCCCGCACCGAAAATGCGATCATCTGCAGATAGCTCGCAGCCAGAAAGAGTTAGCCTGGAAAGCTGTTGCTCAGCCTCATCTGCCCATGGCACTGCTCGCACAGAGGCACAGAGACTGGGGCTGCTTGCTTGTCTTGCCACCTCAAACTTAAAACGTAGCTTTGGTTGTCTGTGCAGGGGGCCTTCTGCAGGCCTGCTCCGCAAATGGAAACGTCTGCAGATAACTCGGAGGCAGAAAGAGCTAGCCTGGAAAGCTGTTGCTCAGCCTCATCTGCCCATGGCACTGCTCGCACAGAGGCACAGAGACTGGGGCTGCTTGCTTGTCCTTCCCTCTCAAACTTCTAACGTTTCTTAAGTGGTCCGTGCCGCGCGTCTCCGGCAGCTGTGGTCTGAAAATGCGAATGTCTGCAGATAGTTCGCAGGCAGAAAAAAACAGCCTGGAAAGCTGTTGCTCAGCCTCATCTGCCCATGGCACTGCTCGCACAGAGGCACAGAGACTGGGGCTGCTTGCTTGTCTTGCCATCTCAAACTTCAAACGTAGATTTGGTTGTCCATGAAGGCGGCCTCCGGCAGCCCTGCTTCCAAAAGGCGAACGTCTGCAGATAGCTCGCAGCCAGAAAAAGCTAGCCTGGAAATCTGTTGCTCAGCCTCATCTTCCCATGGCACTGCTCGCACAGAGGCACAGAGACTGGGGCTGCTTGCTTGTCTTGCCACCTCAAACTTCAAACGTAACTTTGGGGGTCTGTGCAGGGGGGTTTCGGCAGCCCTGCTCCGAAAATGGGAACGTCTGCAGATAACTCGGAGGCAGAAAGAGCTAGCCTGGAAAGCTGTTGCTCAGCCTCATCTGCCCATGGCACTGCTCGCACAGAGGCACAGAGACTGGGGCTGCTTGCTTGTCTTGCCACCTCAAACTTCAAACGTAACTTAGGTGGTCCGTGCCGGGAGCCTCTGGCAGCCCTGCTCCGAAAAGGCGAACGTCTGAAGAGAGCTCGCAGGCAGAAAGAGCTAGCCTGGAAAGCTGTTGCTCAGCCTCATCTGCCCATGGCACTGCTCGCACAGAGGCACAGAGCCTTGGGTTGCTTGCTTCTCTTGCCACCTCAAACTTCAATTGTATCTTTGGGTGTCCGTGCAGTGGGCCTCCGGCAGCTGTGGTCTGAAAATGCGAACGTCTGCAGATAGTTCGCAGGCAGAAGAAACCAGCCTGGAAAGCTGTTGCTCAGCCTCATCTGCCCATGGCACTGCTCGCACAGAAGCACACAGACTGGGGCTGCTTGCTTGTCTTGCTACCTCAAACTTCAAACGTAGATTTGGGGGTCCTTAAATGGGGCCTTCAGCAGGCCCGCACCGAAAATGCGATCATCTGCAGATAGCTCGCAGCCAGAAAGAGTTAGCCTGGAAAGCTGTTGCTCAGCCTCATCTGCCCATGGCACTGCTCGCACAGAGGCACAGAGACTGGGGCTGCTTGCTTGTCTTGCCACATCAAACTTCAAACATATCTTAGGTGGTCCGTGCGCGGCGCCTCCGGCAGCCCTGCTCCGACAATGCGAACGTCTGCAGATAGCTCGCAGGCAGAAATAGCCATCCTGGAAAGCTGTTGCTCAGCCTCATCTGTCCATGGCACTGCTCGCACAGAGGCACAGAGACTGGGGCTGCTTGCTTGTCTTGCCACCTCAAACTTCAAACGTATATTTGGGTGTCCATGAAAGCGGCCTCCGACAGCCCTGCTCCCAAAAAGCGAACGTCTGCAGATAGCTCGCAGCCAGAAAAAGCTAGCCTGGAAAGCTGTTGCTCAGCCTCATCTGCCCATGGCATTGCTCGCACAGAGGCACAGAGTCTGGGGCTGCTTGCTTGTCTTGCCACCTCAAACTTCGAACGTAGCTTTGGGGGTCTGTGCAGGGGGCTTTCGGTAGTCATGCTCCGAAAATGGGAACGTCTGCAGATAACTCGGAGGCAGAAAAAGCTAGCCTGGAAAGCTGTTGCTCAGCCTCATCTGCCCATGGCACTGCTCGCACAGAGGCACAGAGACTGGATCTGCTTGCTTGTCTTGCCACCTCAAACTTCAAACGTATATTTGGGGGTCTGTGCAGGGGGGTTTCGGCAGCCCTGCTCCCAAAAGGCGAACGTCTGCAGATAGCTCGCAGCCAGAAAGAGCTAGCCTGGAAAGCTGTTGCTCAGCCTCATCTACCCATGGCACTGCTCGCACAGAGGCACAGAGACTGGGGCTGCTTGCTTGTCTTGCCACCTTAAACTTCAAACGTAGATTTTGGTGTCCATGAAGGGGGCCTCCAGCAGCGCAGCTCTGAAAATGCGAATGTCTGCAGATATCTCTTAGCCAGAAAGAGCTAGCCTGGAAAGCTGTTGCTCAGCCTCATCTACCCATGGCACTGCTCGCACAGAGGCACAGAAACTGGGGCTGCTTGCTTGTCTTGCCACCTTAAACTTCAAACGTAGATTTTGGTGTCCATGAAGGGGGCCTCCAGCAGCGCAGCTCTGAAAATGCGAATGTCTGCAGATATCTCTTAGCCAGAAAGAGCTAGCCTGGAAAGCTGTTGCTCAGCCTCATCTGCCCATGGCACTGCTCGCACAGAGGCACACAGACTGGGGCTGCTTGCTTGTCTTGCTACCTCAAACTTCAAACGTAGATTTGGGGGTCCTTAAATGGGGCCTTCAGCAGGCCCGCACCGAAAATGCGATCATCTGCAGATAGCTCGCAGCCAGAAAGAGTTAGCCTGGAAAGCTGTTGCTCAGCCTCATCTGCCCATGGCACTGCTCGCACAGAGGCACAGAGACTGGGGCTGCTTGCTTAACATGCCACCTGAAACTTCAAACGTAGATTTGGGGGTCTTTAGATGGGACCTCCAGCACGCCCGCTCCGAAAATGCGAACATCTGCAGATAGCTCGCAGCCAGAAAGAGCTAGCCTGGAAAGCTGTTGCTCAGAATCATTTGCCCATGGCACTGCTCGCACAGAGGCACAGAGACTGGGGCTGCTTGCTTGTCTTGCCACCTCAAACTTCAAACGTAGATTTTGGTGTCCATGAAGGGGGCCTCCAGCAGCGCAGCTCTGAAAATGCGAACGTCTGCAGATATCACTTAGCCAGAAAGAGCTAGCCTGGAAAGCTGTTGCTGAGACTCATCTGCCCATGGCACTGCTCGCACAGAGGCACAGAGACTGGGGCTGCTTGCTTGTCTTGCCCCCTCTAACTTCTAACGTATCTTAAGTGGTCCGCGCCGCGCGTCTCCGGCAGCTGTTGTCTGAAAATGCGAACGTCTGCAGATAGTTTGCAGGCAGAAAAAACCAGCCTGGAAAGCTGTTGCTCAGCCTCATCTGCCCATGGCACTGCTCGCACAGAGGCATAGAGACTGGGGCTGCTTACTTAACATGCGACCTCAAACTTCAAACGTAGCTTTGGGGGTCTGGGCAGGGGGCGTTCGGCAGGCCTGCTCCGAAAACGAGAAAGTCTGCAGATAGCTCGGAGCCAGAAAGAGCTAGCCTGGAAAACTCTTGCTCAGCCTCATCTGCCCATGGCACTGCTCAGACAGAGGCACAGAGACTGGTGCTGCTTGCTTGTCTTGCCACCTCAAACTTCAAACGTATATTTGGGTGTCCATGAAAGCGGCCTCCGACAGCCCTGCTCCCAAAAAGCGAACGTCTGCAGATAGCTCGCAGCCAGAAAAAGCTAGCCTGGAAAGCTGTTGCTCAGCCTCATCTGCCCATGGCATTGCTCGCACAGAGGCACAGAGTCTGGGGCTGCTTGCTTGTCTTGCCACCTCAAACTTCGAACGTAGCTTTGGGGGTCTGTGCAGGGGGCTTTCGGTAGTCATGCTCCGAAAATGGGAACGTCTGCAGATAACTCGGAGGCAGAAAAAGCTAGCCTGGAAAGCTGTTGCTCAGCCTCATCTGCCCATGGCACTGCTCGCACAGAGGCACAGAGACTGGATCTGCTTGCTTGTCTTGCCACCTCAAACTTCAAACGTATATTTGGGTGTACGTGCAGTGAGCCTCCGGCAGCCCTGCTCCCAAAATGCGAATGTCTGCAGATATCTCTTAGCCAGAAAGAGCTAGCCTGGAAAGCTGTTGCTCAGCCTCATCTGCCCATGGCACTGCTCGCACAGAGGCACAGAGACTGGGGCTGCTTGCTTGTCTTGCCACCTCAAACTTAAAACGTAGCTTTGGTTGTCTGTGCAGGGGGCCTTCTGCAGGCCTGCTCCACAAATGGAAACGTCTGCAGATAACTCGGAGGCAGAAAGAGCTAGCCTGGAAAGCTGTTGCTCAGCCTCATCTGCCCATGGCACTGCTTGCACAGAGGCACAGAGACTGGGGCTGCTTGCTTGTCCTTCCCTCTCAAACTTCTAACGTTTCTTAAGTGGTCCGTGCCGCGCGTCTCCGGCAGCTGTGGTCTGAAAATGCGAATGTCTGCAGATAGTTCGCAGGCAGAAAAAAACAGCCTGGAAAGCTGTTGCTCAGCCTCATCTGCCCATGGCACTGCTCGCACAGAGGCACAGAGACTGGGGCTGCTTGCTTGTCTTGCCATCTCAAACTTCAAACGTAGATTTGGTTGTCCATGAAGGCGGCCTCCGGCAGCCCTGCTTCCAAAAGGCGAACGTCTGCAGATAGCTCGCAGCCAGAAAAAGCTAGCCTGGAAATCTGTTGCTCAGCCTCATGTTCCCATGGCACTGCTCGCACAGAGGCACAGAGACTGGGGCTGCTTGCTTGTCTTGCCACCTCAAACTTCAAACGTATATTTGGGGGTCTGTGCAGGGGGGTTTCGGCAGCCCTGCTCCGAAAATGGGAACGTCTGCAGATAACTCGGAGGCAGAAAGAGCTAGCCTGGAAAGCTGTTGCTCAGCCTCATCTGCCCATGGCACTGCTCGCACAGAGGCACAGAGACTGGGGCTGCTTGCTTGTCTTGCCACCTCAAACTTCAAATGTAGATTTGGGTGTCCGTGCAGTGAGCCTCCAGCAGTCCTGCTCCCAAAAGGCGAACGTCTGAAGAGAGCTCGCAGGCAGAAAGAGCTAGCCTGGAAAGCTGTTGCTCAGCCTCATCTGCCCATGGCACTGCTCGCACAGAGGCACAGAGCCTTGGGTTGCTTGCTTCTCTTGCCACCTCAAACTTCAATTGTATCTTTGGGTGTCCGTGCAGTGGGCCTCCGGCAGCTGTGGTCTGAAAATGCGAACGTCTGCAGATAGTTCGCAGGCAGAAGAAACCAGCCTGGAAAGCTGTTGCTCAGCCTCATCTGCCCATGGCACTGCTCGCACAGAAGCACACAGACTGGGGCTGCTTGCTTGTCTTGCTACCTCAAACTTCAAACGTAGATTTGGGGGTCCTTAAATGGGGCCTTCAGCAGGCCCGCACCGAAAATGCGATCATCTGCAGATAGCTCGCAGCCAGAAAGAGTTAGCCTGGAAAGCTGTTGCTCAGCCTCATCTGCCCATGGCACTGCTCGCACAGAGGCACAGAGACTGGGGCTGCTTGCTTGTCTTGCCACATCAAACTTCAAACATATCTTAGGTGGTCCGTGCGCGGCGCCTCCGGCAGCCCTGCTCCGACAATGCGAACGTCTGCAGATAGCTCGCAGGCAGAAATAGCCATCCTGGAAAGCTGTTGCTCAGCCTCATCTGTCCATGGCACTGCTCGCACAGAGGCACAGAGACTGGGGCTGCTTGCTTGTCTTGCCACCTCAAACTTCAAACGTATATTTGGGTGTCCATGAAAGCGGCCTCCGACAGCCCTGCTCCCAAAAAGCGAACGTCTGCAGATAGCTCGCAGCCAGAAAAAGCTAGCCTGGAAAGCTGTTGCTCAGCCTCATCTGCCCATGGCATTGCTCGCACAGAGGCACAGAGTCTGGGGCTGCTTGCTTGTCTTGCCACCTCAAACTTCGAACGTAGCTTTGGGGGTCTGTGCAGGGGGCTTTCGGTAGTCATGCTCCGAAAATGGGAACGTCTGCAGATAACTCGGAGGCAGAAAAAGCTAGCCTGGAAAGCTGTTGCTCAGCCTCATCTGCCCATGGCACTGCTCGCACAGAGGCACAGAGACTGGATCTGCTTGCTTGTCTTGCCACCTCAAACTTCAAACGTATATTTGGGGGTCTGTGCAGGGGGGTTTCGGCAGCCCTGCTCCCAAAAGGCGAACGTCTGCAGATAGCTCGCAGCCAGAAAGAGCTAGCCTGGAAAGCTGTTGCTCAGCCTCATCTACCCATGGCACTGCTCGCACAGAGGCACAGAGACTGGGGCTGCTTGCTTGTCTTGCCACCTTAAACTTCAAACGTAGATTTTGGTGTCCATGAAGGGGGCCTCCAGCAGCGCAGCTCTGAAAATGCGAATGTCTGCAGATATCTCTTAGCCAGAAAGAGCTAGCCTGGAAAGCTGTTGCTCAGCCTCATCTACCCATGGCACTGCTCGCACAGAGGCACAGAGACTGGGGCTGCTTGCTTGTCTTGCCACCTTAAACTTCAAACGTAGATTTTGGTGTCCATGAAGGGGGCTTCAGCAGCGCAGCTCTGAAAATGCGAATGTCTGCAGATATCTCTTAGCCACAAAGAGCTAGCCTGGAAAGCTGTTGCTCAGCCTCATCTGCCCATGGCACTGCTCGCACAGAGGCACACAGACTGGGGCTGCTTGCTTGTCTTGCTACCTCAAACTTCAAACGTAGATTTGGGGGTCCTTAAATGGGGCCTTCAGCAGGCCCGCACCGAAAATGCGATCATCTGCAGATAGCTCGCAGCCAGAAAGAGTTAGCCTGGAAAGCTGTTGCTCAGCCTCATCTGCCCATGGCACTGCTCGCACAGAGGCACAGAGACTGGGGCTGCTTGCTTAACATGCCACCTGAAACTTCAAACGTAGATTTGGGGGTCTTTAGATGGGGCCTCCAGCACGCCCGCTCCGAAAATGCGAACATCTGCAGATAGCTCGCAGCCAGAAAGAGCTAGCCTGGAAAGCTGTTGCTCAGAATCATTTGCCCATGGCACTGCTCGCACAGAGGCACAGAGACTGGGGCTGCTTGCTTGTCTTGCCACCTCAAACTTCAAACGTAGATTTTGGTGTCCATGAAGGGGGCCTCCAGCAGCGCAGCTCTGAAAATGCGAACGTCTGCAGATAGCTCGCAGGCAGAAAGAGCTAGCCTGGAAAGCTGTTGCTGAGACTCATCTGCCCATGGCACTGCTCGCACAGAGGCACAGAGACTGGGGCTGCTTGCTTGTCTTGCCCCCTCTAACTTCTAACGTATCTTAAGTGGTCCGCGCCGCGCGTCTCCGGCAGCTGTTGTCTGAAAATGCGAACGTCTGCAGATAGTTCGCAGGCAGAAAAAACCAGCCTGGAAAGCTGTTGCTCAGCCTCATCTGCCCATGGCACTGCTCGCACAGAGGCACAGAGACTGGGGCTGCTTACTTAACATGCGACCTCAAACTTCAAACGTAGCTTTGGGGGTCTGGGCAGGGGGCGTTCGGCAGGCCTGCTCCGAAAACGAGAAAGTCTGCAGATAGCTCGGAGCCAGAAAGAGCTAGCCTGGAAAACTCTTGCTCAGCCTCATCTGCCCATGGCACTGCTCAGACAGAGGCACAGAGACTGGGGCTGCTTGCTTGTCTTGCCACATCAAACTTCAAACATATCTTAGGTGGTCCGTGCGCGGCGCCTCCGGCAGCCCTGCTCCGACAATGCGAACGTCTGCAGATAGCTCGCAGGCAGAAATAGCCATCCTGGAAAGCTGTTGCTCAGCCTCATCTGTCCATGGCACTGCTCGCACAGAGGCACAGAGACTGGGGCTGCTTGCTTGTCTTGCCACCTCAAACTTCAAACGTATATTTGGGTGTCCATGAAAGCGGCCTCCGACAGCCCTGCTCCGTAAATGCGAACGTCTGCAGATAGCTCGCAGCCAGAAAAAGCTAGCCTGGAAAGCTGTTGCTCAGCCTCATCTGCCCATGGCATTGCTCGCACAGAGGCACAGAGTCTGGGGCTGCTTGCTTGTCTTGCCGCCTCAAACTTCGAACGTAGCTTTGGGGGTCTGTGCAGGGGGCTTTCGGTAGTCATGCTCCGAAAATGGGAACGTCTGCAGATAACTCGGAGGCAGAAAAAGCTAGCCTGGAAAGCTGTTGCTCAGCCTCATCTGCCCATGGCACTGCTCGCACAGAGGCACAGAGACTGGATCTGCTTGCTTGTCTTGCCACCTCAAACTTCAAACGTATATTTGGGTGTACGTGCAGTGAGCCTCCGGCAGCCCTGCTCCCAAAAGGCGAATGTCTGCAGATATCTCTTAGCCAGAAAGAGCTAGCCTGGAAAGCTGTTGCTCAGCCTCATCTACCCATGGCACTGCTCGCACAGAGGCACAGAGACTGGGGCTGCTTGCTTGTCTTGCCACCTTAAACTTCAAACGTAGATTTTGGTGTCCATGAAGGGGGCCTCCAGCAGCGCAGCTCTGAAAATGCGAATGTCTGCAGATATCTCTTAGCCAGAAAGAGCTAGCCTGGAAAGCTGTTGCTCAGCCTCATCTGCCCATGGCACTGCTCGCACAGAGGCACAGAGACTGGGGCTGCTTGCTTTTCTTGCCCCCTCAAACTTCTAAGGTATCTTAAGTGGTCCGAGCCGCGTGTCTCCGGCAGCTGTGGTCTGAAAACGCGAACGTCTGCAGATAGTTCGCAGGCAGAAAAAACCAGCCTGGAAAGCTGTTGCTCAGCCTCATCTGCCCATGGCACTGCTCGCGCAGAGGCACAGAGACTGGGGCTGCTTGCTTGTCTTGCCACCTCAAACTTCAAACGTAGATTTTGGTGTCCATGGAAGCGGCCTCCGACAGCCCTGCTCCCAAAAAGCGAACGTCTGCAGATAGCTAGCAGCCTGAAAAAGCTAGCCTGGAAATCTTTTGCTCAGCCTCATCTGCCCATGGCATTGCTCGCACAGAGGCACAGAGTCTGGGGCTGCTTACTTGTCTTGCCACCTCAAACTTCGAACGTAGCTTTGGGGGTCTGTGCAGGGGGCTTTCGGCAGTCATGCTCCGAAAATGGGAACGTCTGCAGATAGCTCGCAGGCAGAAAGAGCTAGCCTGGAAAGCTGTTGCTCAGCCTCATCTGCCCATGGCACTGCTCGCACAGAGGCACAGAGACTGGGGCTGCTTGCTTGTCTTGCCACCTCAAACTTCAAACGTAGCTTTTGGGGTCTGGGCAGGGGGGCTTCGGAAGGCCTGGTCCGAAAATGGGAATGTCTGCAGATAGCTCGCAGGCAGAAAGAGCTAGCCTGGAAAGCTGTTGTTCAGCCTCATCTGCCCATGGCACTGCTTGCACAGAGGCACAGAGACTGGGGCTGCTTGCTTGTCTTGCCCCCTCAAACTTCTAATGTATCTTAAGTGGTCCGTGTCGCGCGTCTCCGGCAGCTGTGGTCTGAAAATGCGAAGGTCTGCAGATAGTTCGCAGGCAGAAAAAAACAGCCTGGAAAGCTGTTGCTCAGCCTCATCTGCCCATGGCACTGCTCGCACAGAGGCACAGAGACTGGGGCTGCTTGCTTGTCTTGTCCCCTCAAACTTCAAATGTAGCTTTGGGGGTCTGGGCAGGGGGCGTTCGGCAGGCCTGGTCCGAAAATGGGAATGTCTGCAGATAGCTAGCACCAGAAAGAGCTAGCCTGGAAAGCTGTTGCTCAGCCTCATCTGCCCATGGCACTGCTCGCACAGAGGCACAGAGACTGGGGCTGCTTGGTTAACATGCCACCTCAAACTGCAAACGTATATTTGGGGGTCTGTACAGGGGGCCTACTGCAGGCCCGCTCCGAAAATGCGAACGTCTGCAGATAGCTCGGAGGCAGAAAGAGCTAGCCTGGAAAGCTGTTGCTCAGCCTCATCTGCCCATGGCACTGCTCGCAGAGAGGCACAGAGACTGGGGATGCTTGCTTAACATGCCACCTGAAACTTCAAACGTAGATTTGGGGGTCCTTAGAGGGGGCCTCCAGAACGCCCGCTCCGAAAATGCGAACATCTGCAGATAGCTCGCAGCCAGAAAGAGCTAGCCTGGAAAGCTGTTGCTCAGCCTCATCTACCCATGGCACTGCTCGCACAGAGGCACAGAGACTGGGGCTGCTTGCTTGTCTTGCCACCTTAAACTTCAAACGTAGATTTTGGTGTCCATGAAGGGGGCCTCCAGCAGCGCAGCTCTGAAAATGCGAATGTCTGCAGATATCTCTTAGCCAGAAAGAGCTAGCCTGGAAAGCTGTTGCTCAGCCTTATCTACCCATGGCACTGCTCGCACAGAGGCACAGAGACTGGGGCTGCTTGCTTGTCTTGCCACCTTAAACTTCAAACGTAGATTTTGGTGTCCATGAAGGGGGCCTCCAGCAGCGCAGCTCTGAAAATGCGAATGTCTGCAGATATCTCTTAGCCAGAAAGAGCTAGCCTGGAAAGCTGTTGCTCAGCCTCATCTGCCCATGGCACTGCTCGCACAGAGGCACAGAGACTGGGGCTGCTTGCTTTTCTTGCCCCTTCAAACTTCTAAGGTATCTTAAGTGGTCCGAGCCGCGTGTCTCCGGCAGCTGTGGTCTGAAAATGCGAACGTCTGCAGATAGTTCGCAGGCAGAAAAAACCAGCCTGGAAAGCTGTTGCTCAGCCTCATCTGCCCATGGCACTGCTCGCGCAGAGGCACAGAGACTGGGGCTGCTTGCTTGTCTTGCCACCTCAAACTTCAAACGTAGATTTTGGTGTCCATGGAAGCGGCCTCCGACAGCCCTGCTCCCAAAAAGCGAACGTCTGCAGATAGCTAGCAGCCTGAAAAAGCTAGCCTGGAAATCTTTTGCTCAGCCTCATCTGCCCATGGCATTGCTCGCACAGAGGCACAGAGTCTGGGGCTGCTTACTTGTCTTGCCACCTCAAACTTCGAACGTAGCTTTGGGGGTCTGTGCAGGGGGCTTTCGGCAGTCATGCTCCGAAAATGGGAACGTCTGCAGATAGCTCGCAGGCAGAAAGAGCTAGCCTGGAAAGCTGTTGCTCAGCCTAATCTGCCCATGGCACTGCTCGCACAGAGGCACAGAGACTGGGGCTGCTTGCTTGTCTTGCCACCTCAAACTTCAAACGTAGCATTTAGGGTTTTGGGCAGGGGGGCTTCGGAAGGCCTGGTCCGAAAATGGGAATGTCTGCAGATAGCTCGCAGGCAGAAAGAGCTAGCCTGGAAAGCTGTTACTGAGCCTCATCTGCCCATGGCACTGCTTGCACAGAGGCACAGAGACTGGGGCTGCTTGCTTGTCTTGCCCCCTCAAACTTCTAACGTATCTTAAGTGGTCCGTGTCGCGCGTCTCCGGCAGCTGTGGTCTGAAAATGCGAAGGTCTGCAGATAGTTCGCAGGCAGAAAAAAACAGCCTGGAAAGCTGTTGCTCAGCCTCATCTGCCCATGGCACTGCTCGCACAGAGGCACAGAGACTGGGGCTGCTTGCTTGTCTTGTCCCCTCAAACTTCAAATGTAGCTTTGGGGGTCTGGGCAGGGGGCGTTCGGCAGGCCTGGTCCGAAAATGGGAATGTCTGCAGATAGCTAGCACCAGAAAGAGCTAGCCTGGAAAGCTGTTGCTCAGCCTCATCTGCCCATGGCACTGCTCGCACAGAGGCACAGAGACTGGGGATGCTTGCTTAACATGCCACCTCAAACTTCAAACGTAGATTTGGGGGTCCTTAGAGGGGGCTTCCAGAACGCCCGCTCCGAAAATGCGAACATCTGCAGATAGCTCGCAGCCAGAAAGAGCTAGCCTGGAAAGCTGTTGCTCAGCCTCATCTGCCCATGGCACTGCTCGCACAGAGGCACAGAGACTGGGGCTGCTTGCTTGTCTTGCCACCTCAAACTTCAAATGTAGCTTTGGGGGTCCGTGCAGTGGTCCCCCGGCAGCCATGCTTCGAAAACGCGCACGTCTGCAGATAACTCGGAGGCAGAAAGAGCTAGCCTGGAAAGCTGTTGCTCAGTCTCATCTGCCCAAGGCACTGCTCGCACAGAGGCACAGAGACTGGGGATGCTTGCTTAGCATGTCACCTCAAACTTCAAACGTAGATTTGGGGGTCCTTAGAGGGGCCTCCAGCAAGCCCGCTCCGAAAATGCGAACGTCTGCAGATAGCTCGCAGCCAGAAAGAGCTAGCCTGGAAAGCTGTTGCTCAGCCTCATCTACCCATGGCACTGCTCGCACAGAGGCACAGAGACTGGGGCTGCTTGCTTGTCTTGCCACCTTAAACTTCAAACGTAGATTTTGGTGTCCATGAAGGGGGCCTCCAGCAGCGCAGCTCTGAAAATGCGAATGTCTGCAGATATCTCTTAGCCAGAAAGAGCTAGCCTGGAAAGCTGTTGCTCAGCCTCATCTGCCCATGGCACTGCTCGCACAGAGGCACAGAGACTGGGGCTGCTTGCTTTTCTTGCCCCCTCAAACTTCTAAGGTATCTTAAGTGGTCCGAGCCGCGTGTCTCCGGCAGCTGTGGTCTGAAAATGCGAACGTCTGCAGATAGTTCGCAGGCAGAAAAAACCAGCCTGGAAAGCTGTTGCTCAGCCTCATCTGCCCATGGCACTGCTCGCGCAGAGGCACAGAGACTGGGGCTGCTTGCTTGTCTTGCCACCTCAAACTTCAAACGTAGATTTTGGTGTCCATGGAAGCGGCCTCCGACAGCCCTGCTCCCAAAAAGCGAACGTCTGCAGATAGCTAGCAGCCTGAAAAAGCTAGCCTGGAAATCTTTTGCTCAGCCTCATCTGCCCATGGCATTGCTCGCACAGAGGCACAGAGTCTGGGGCTGCTTACTTGTCTTGCCACCTCAAACTTCGAACGTAGCTTTGGGGGTCTGTGCAGGGGGCTTTCTGCAGTCCTGCTCCGAAAATGGGAACGTCTGCAGATAACTCGGAGGCAGAAAGAGCTAGCCTGGAAAGCTGTTGCTCAGCCTCATCTGCCCATGGCACTGCTCGCACAGAGGCACAGACACTGGGGCTGCTTGCTTGTCTTGCCACCTCAAACTTCAAATGTATCTTTGGGGGTCCGTGCAGTGGTCTCCCGGCAGCCATGCTCCGAAAACGCGAATATCTGAAGAGAGCTCGCAGCCAGAAAGAGCTAGCCTGGAAAGCTGTTGCTCAGCCTCATCTGCCCATTTCACTGCTCGCACAGAGGCACAGAGACTGGGGCTGCTTGCTTGTCTTGCCATCTCAAACTTCAAATGTAGCTTTGGGTGTCCGTGCAGTGAGCCTCCGGCAGCTCTGCTCCCAAAAGGCGAACGTCTGAAGAGAGCTCGCAGGCAGAAAGAGCTAGCCTGGAAAGCTGTTGCTCAGCCTCATCTGCCCATGGCACTGCTCGCACAGAGGCACAGAGACTGGGGCTTCTGGCTTGTCTTGCTACCTAAAATTTCCAACGTAGATTTGGGTGTACATGAAGGGGGCCTCCAGCAGCCCTGCTCCCAAAAGGCGAACGTCTGCAGATCGCTCCCAGCCAGAAAGAGCTAGCCTGGAAATCTGTTGCTCAGCCTCATCTGCCCATGGCACTGCTCGCACAGAGGCACAGAGACTGGGGCTGCTTGCTTGTCTTGCCACCTCAAACTTCAAATGTAGCTTTGGGAGTCTGTGCAGGGGGCTTTCGGCAGCCCTGCTCCGTAAATGCGAACGTCTGCAGATAGCTCGCAGCCAGAAAGAGCTAGCCTGGAAAGCTGTTGCTCAGCCTCACCTGCCCATGGCACTGCTCGCACAGAGGCACAGAGACTGGGGCTTTTGGCTTCTCTTGCTACCTCAAACTTCCAACGTATATTTGGGTGTACACAAGGGGGCCTCCAGCAGCCCTGCTCTGAAAATGGGAACGTCTGCAGATAGCTCGCAGCCAGAAAGAGCTAGCCTGGAAAGCTGTTGCTCAGCCTCATCTGCCCATGGCACTGCTCGCACAGAGGCACAGAGACTGGGGCTGCTTGCTTGTCTTGCCACGTCAAACTTCAAACGTAGATTTGGGGGTTCATGAAGGGGTCCTCCAGCAGCTCTGCTCTGAAAATGCGAACGTCTGGAGATAGCTCGCAGGCAGAAAGAGCTAGCCTGGAAAGCTGTTGCTCAGCCTCATCTGCCCATGGCACGGCTCGCACAGAGTCACAGAGACTGGGGCTGCTTGCTTGTCTTGCCACCTCAAAATTCAAACGTAGATTTGGGTGTCCATGAAGGAGGCGTCCAGCAGCCCAGCTCTGAAAACGCGAACGTCTGCAGATCGCTCCCAGCCAGAAAGAGCTAGTCTGGAAAGCTGTTGCTCAGCCTCATCTGCCCATGGCACTGCTCGCACAGAGGCACAGAGACTGGGGCTGCTTGCTTGTCTTGCCACCTCAAACTGAAAACGTAGCTTTGGTTGTCTGTGCAGGGGGCCTTCGGCAGGCCTGCTCCGCAAATGGAAACGTCTGCAGATAACTCGGAGGCAGAAAGAGCTAGCCTGGAAAGCTGTTGCTCAGCCTCATCTGCCCATGGCACTGCTCGCACAGAGGCACAGAGACTGGGGCTGCTTGCTTGTCTTGCCACCTCAAACTTAAAACGTAGCTTTGGTTGTCTGTGCAGGGGGCCTTCTGCAGGCCTGCTCCGCAAATGGAAACGTCTGCAGATAACTCGGAGGCAGAAAGAGCTAGCCTGGAAAGCTGTTGCTCAGCCTCATCTGCCCATGGCACTGCTCGCACAGAGGCACAGAGACTGGGGCTGCTTGCTTGTCCTTCCCTCTCAAACTTCTAACGTTTCTTAAGTGGTCCGTGCCGCGCGTCTCCGGCAGCTGTGGTCTGAAAATGCGAATGTCTGCAGATAGTTCGCAGGCAGAAAAAAACAGCCTGGAAAGCTGTTGCTCAGCCTCATCTGCCCATGGCACTGCTCGCACAGAGGCACAGAGACTGGGGCTGCTTGCTTGTCTTGCCATCTCAAACTTCAAACGTAGATTTGGTTGTCCATGAAGGCGGCCTCCGGCAGCCCTGCTTCCAAAAGGCGAACGTCTGCAGATATCTCTTAGCCAGAAAGAGCTAGCCTGGAAAGCTGTTGCTCAGCCTTATCTACCCATGGCACTGCTCGCACAGAGGCACAGAGACTGGGGCTGCTTGCTTGTCTTGCCACCTTAAACTTCAAACGTAGATTTTGGTGTCCATGAAGGGGGCCTCCAGCAGCGCAGCTCTGAAAATGCGAATGTCTGCAGATATCTCTTAGCCAGAAAGAGCTAGCCTGGAAAGCTGTTGCTCAGCCTCATCTGCCCATGGCACTGCTCGCACAGAGGCACAGAGACTGGGGCTGCTTGCTTTTCTTGCCCCTTCAAACTTCTAAGGTATCTTAAGTGGTCCGAGCCGCGTGTCTCCGGCAGCTGTGGTCTGAAAATGCGAACGTCTGCAGATAGTTCGCAGGCAGAAAAAACCAGCCTGGAAAGCTGTTGCTCAGCCTCATCTGCCCATGGCACTGCTCGCGCAGAGGCACAGAGACTGGGGCTGCTTGCTTGTCTTGCCACCTCAAACTTCAAACGTAGATTTTGGTGTCCATGGAAGCGGCCTCCGACAGCCCTGCTCCCAAAAAGCGAACGTCTGCAGATAGCTAGCAGCCTGAAAAAGCTAGCCTGGAAATCTTTTGCTCAGCCTCATCTGCCCATGGCATTGCTCGCACAGAGGCACAGAGTCTGGGGCTGCTTACTTGTCTTGCCACCTCAAACTTCGAACGTAGCTTTGGGGGTCTGTGCAGGGGGCTTTCGGCAGTCATGCTCCGAAAATGGGAACGTCTGCAGATAGCTCGCAGGCAGAAAGAGCTAGCCTGGAAAGCTGTTGCTCAGCCTAATCTGCCCATGGCACTGCTCGCACAGAGGCACAGAGACTGGGGCTGCTTGCTTGTCTTGCCACCTCAAACTTCAAACGTAGCATTTAGGGTTTTGGGCAGGGGGGCTTCGGAAGGCCTGGTCCGAAAATGGGAATGTCTGCAGATAGCTCGCAGGCAGAAAGAGCTAGCCTGGAAAGCTGTTACTGAGCCTCATCTGCCCATGGCACTGCTTGCACAGAGGCACAGAGACTGGGGCTGCTTGCTTGTCTTGCCCCCTCAAACTTCTAACGTATCTTAAGTGGTCCGTGTCGCGCGTCTCCGGCAGCTGTGGTCTGAAAATGCGAAGGTCTGCAGATAGTTCGCAGGCAGAAAAAAACAGCCTGGAAAGCTGTTGCTCAGCCTCATCTGCCCATGGCACTGCTCGCACAGAGGCACAGAGACTGGGGCTGCTTGCTTGTCTTGTCCCCTCAAACTTCAAATGTAGCTTTGGGGGTCTGGGCAGGGGGCGTTCGGCAGGCCTGGTCCGAAAATGGGAATGTCTGCAGATAGCTAGCACCAGAAAGAGCTAGCCTGGAAAGCTGTTGCTCAGCCTCATCTGCCCATGGCACTGCTCGCACAGAGGCACAGAGACTGGGGATGCTTGCTTAACATGCCACCTCAAACTTCAAACGTAGATTTGGGGGTCCTTAGAGGGGGCTTCCAGAACGCCCGCTCCGAAAATGCGAACATCTGCAGATAGCTCGCAGCCAGAAAGAGCTAGCCTGGAAAGCTGTTGCTCAGCCTCATCTGCCCATGGCACTGCTCGCACAGAGGCACAGAGACTGGGGCTGCTTGCTTGTCTTGCCACCTCAAACTTCAAATGTAGCTTTGGGGGTCCGTGCAGTGGTCCCCCGGCAGCCATGCTTCGAAAACGCGCACGTCTGCAGATAACTCGGAGGCAGAAAGAGCTAGCCTGGAAAGCTGTTGCTCAGTCTCATCTGCCCAAGGCACTGCTCGCACAGAGGCACAGAGACTGGGGATGCTTGCTTAGCATGTCACCTCAAACTTCAAACGTAGATTTGGGGGTCCTTAGAGGGGCCTCCAGCAAGCCCGCTCCGAAAATGCGAACGTCTGCAGATAGCTCGCAGCCAGAAAGAGCTAGCCTGGAAAGCTGTTGCTCAGCCTCATCTACCCATGGCACTGCTCGCACAGAGGCACAGAGACTGGGGCTGCTTGCTTGTCTTGCCACCTTAAACTTCAAACGTAGATTTTGGTGTCCATGAAGGGGGCCTCCAGCAGCGCAGCTCTGAAAATGCGAATGTCTGCAGATATCTCTTAGCCAGAAAGAGCTAGCCTGGAAAGCTGTTGCTCAGCCTCATCTGCCCATGGCACTGCTCGCACAGAGGCACAGAGACTGGGGCTGCTTGCTTTTCTTGCCCCCTCAAACTTCTAAGGTATCTTAAGTGGTCCGAGCCGCGTGTCTCCGGCAGCTGTGGTCTGAAAATGCGAACGTCTGCAGATAGTTCGCAGGCAGAAAAAACCAGCCTGGAAAGCTGTTGCTCAGCCTCATCTGCCCATGGCACTGCTCGCGCAGAGGCACAGAGACTGGGGCTGCTTGCTTGTCTTGCCACATCAAACTTCAAACGTAGATTTTGGTGTCCATGGAAGCGGCCTCCGACAGCCCTGCTCCCAAAAAGCGAACGTCTGCAGATAGCTAGCAGCCTGAAAAAGCTAGCCTGGAAATCTTTTGCTCAGCCTCATCTGCCCATGGCATTGCTCGCACAGAGGCACAGAGTCTGGGGCTGCTTACTTGTCTTGCCACCTCAAACTTCGAACGTAGCTTTGGGGGTCTGTGCAGGGGGCTTTCTGCAGTCCTGCTCCGAAAATGGGAACGTCTGCAGATAACTCGGAGGCAGAAAGAGCTAGCCTGGAAAGCTGTTGCTCAGCCTCATCTGCCCATGGCACTGCTCGCACAGAGGCACAGACACTGGGGCTGCTTGCTTGTCTTGCCACCTCAAACTTCAAATGTATCTTTGGGGGTCCGTGCAGTGGTCTCCCGGCAGCCATGCTCCGAAAACGCGAATATCTGAAGAGAGCTCGCAGCCAGAAAGAGCTAGCCTGGAAAGCTGTTGCTCAGCCTCATCTGCCCATTTCACTGCTCGCACAGAGGCACAGAGACTGGGGCTGCTTGCTTGTCTTGCCATCTCAAACTTCAAATGTAGCTTTGGGTGTCCGTGCAGTGAGCCTCCGGCAGCTCTGCTCCCAAAAGGCGAACGTCTGAAGAGAGCTCGCAGGCAGAAAGAGCTAGCCTGGAAAGCTGTTGCTCAGCCTCATCTGCCCATGGCACTGCTCGCACAGAGGCACAGAGACTGGGGCTTCTGGCTTGTCTTGCTACCTAAAATTTCCAACGTAGATTTGGGTGTACATGAAGGGGGCCTCCAGCAGCCCTGCTCCCAAAAGGCGAACGTCTGCAGATCGCTCCCAGCCAGAAAGAGCTAGCCTGGAAATCTGTTGCTCAGCCTCATCTGCCCATGGCACTGCTCGCACAGAGGCACAGAGACTGGGGCTGCTTGCTTGTCTTGCCACCTCAAACTTCAAATGTAGCTTTGGGAGTCTGTGCAGGGGGCTTTCGGCAGCCCTGCTCCGTAAATGCGAACGTCTGCAGATAGCTCGCAGCCAGAAAGAGCTAGCCTGGAAAGCTGTTGCTCAGCCTCACCTGCCCATGGCACTGCTCGCACAGAGGCACAGAGACTGGGGCTTCTGGCTTCTCTTGCTACCTCAAACTTCCAACGTATATTTGGGTGTACACAAGGGGGCCTCCAGCAGCCCTGCTCTGAAAATGGGAACGTCTGCAGATAGCTCGCAGCCAGAAAGAGCTAGCCTGGAAAGCTGTTGCTCAGCCTCATCTGCCCATGGCACTGCTCGCACAGAGGCACAGAGACTGGGGCTGCTTGCTTGTCTTGCCACGTCAAACTTCAAACGTAGATTTGGGGGTTCATGAAGGGGTCCTCCAGCAGCTCTGCTCTGAAAATGCGAACGTCTGGAGATAGCTCGCAGGCAGAAAGAGCTAGCCTGGAAAGCTGTTGCTCAGCCTCATCTGCCCATGGCACGGCTCGCACAGAGTCACAGAGACTGGGGCTGCTTGCTTGTCTTGCCACCTCAAAATTCAAACGTAGATTTGGGTGTCCATGAAGGAGGCGTCCAGCAGCCCAGCTCTGAAAACGCGAACGTCTGCAGATCGCTCCCAGCCAGAAAGAGCTAGTCTGGAAAGCTGTTGCTCAGCCTCATCTGCCCATGGCACTGCTCGCACAGAGGCACAGAGACTGGGGCTGCTTGCTTGTCTTGCCACCTCAAACTGAAAACGTAGCTTTGGTTGTCTGTGCAGGGGGCCTTCGGCAGGCCTGCTCCGCAAATGGAAACGTCTGCAGATAACTCGGAGGCAGAAAGAGCTAGCCTGGAAAGCTGTTGCTCAGCCTCATCTGCCCATGGCACTGCTCGCACAGAGGCACAGAGACTGGGGCTGCTTGCTTGTCTTGCCACCTCAAACTTAAAACGTAGCTTTGGTTGTCTGTGCAGGGGGCCTTCTGCAGGCCTGCTCCGCAAATGGAAACGTCTGCAGATAACTCGGAGGCAGAAAGAGCTAGCCTGGAAAGCTGTTGCTCAGCCTCATCTGCCCATGGCACTGCTCGCACAGAGGCACAGAGACTGGGGCTGCTTGCTTGTCCTTCCCTCTCAAACTTCTAACGTTTCTTAAGTGGTCCGTGCCGCGCGTCTCCGGCAGCTGTGGTCTGAAAATGCGAATGTCTGCAGATAGTTCGCAGGCAGAAAAAAACAGCCTGGAAAGCTGTTGCTCAGCCTCATCTGCCCATGGCACTGCTCGCACAGAGGCACAGAGACTGGGGCTGCTTGCTTGTCTTGCCATCTCAAACTTCAAACGTAGATTTGGTTGTCCATGAAGGCGGCCTCCGGCAGCCCTGCTTCCAAAAGGCGAACGTCTGCAGATAGCTCGCAGCCAGAAAAAGCTAGCCTGGAAATCTGTTGCTCAGCCTCATCTTCCCATGGCACTGCTCGCACAGAGGCACAGAGACTGGGGCTGCTTGCTTGTCTTGCCACCTCAAACTTCAAACGTAGCTTTGGGGGTCTGTGCAGGGGGGTTTCGGCAGCCCTGCTCCGAAAATGGGAACGTCTGCAGATAACTCGGAGGCAGAAAGAGCTAGCCTGGAAAGCTGTTGCTCAGCCTCATCTGCCCATGGCACTGCTCGCACAGAGGCACAGAGACTGGGGCTGCTTGCTTGTCTTGCCACCTCAAACTTCAAACGTATATTTGGGGGTTCATGAAGGGGGCCTCCAGCAGCCCTGCTCTGAAAATGCGAACGTCTGGAGATAGCTCGCAGGCAGAAAGAGCTAGCCTGGAAAGCTGTTGCTCAGCCTCATCTGCCCATGGCACTGCTCGCACAGAGGCACAGAGCCTTGGGTTGCTTGCTTCTCTTGCCACCTCAAACTTCAATTGTATCTTTGGGTGTCCGTGCAGTGGGCCTCCGGCAGCTGTGGTCTGAAAATGCGAACGTCTGCAGATAGTTCGCAGGCAGAAGAAACCAGCCTGGAAAGATGTTGCTCAGCCTCATCTGCCCATGGCAGTGCTCGCACAGAGGCACAGAGACTGGGGCTGCTTGCTTGTCTTCCTACCTCAAACTTCAAACGTAGATTTGGGGGTCCTTAAATGGGGCCTTCAGCAGGCCCGCACCGAAAATGCGATCATCTGCAGATAGCTCGCAGCCAGAAAGAGTTAGCCTGGAAAGCTGTTGCTCAGCCTCATCTGCCCATGGCACTGCTCGCACAGAGGCACAGAGACTGGGGCTGCTTGCTTAACATGCCACCTGAAACTTCAAACGTAGATTTGGGGGTCTTTAGATGGGGCCTCCAGCACGCCCGCTCCGAAAATGCGAACATCTGCAGATAGCTCGCAGCCAGAAAGAGCTAGCCTGGAAAGCTGTTGCTCAGAATCATTTGCCCATGGCACTGCTCGCACAGAGGCACAGAGACTGGGGCTGCTTGCTTGTCTTGCCACCTCAAACTTCAAACGTAGATTTTGGTGTCCATGAAGGGGGCCTCCAGCAGCGCAGCTCTGAAAATGCGAACGTCTGCAGATATCTCTTAGCCAGAAAAAGCTAGCCTGGAAAGCTGTTGCTCAGCCTCATCTGCCCATGGCACTGCTCGCACAGAGGCACAGAGACTGGGGCTGCTTGCTTGTCTTGCCCCCTCAAACTTCTAACGTATCTTAAGTGGTCCGCGCCGCGCGTCTCCGGCAGCTGTTGTCTGAAAATGCGAACGTCTGCAGATAGTTCGCAGGCAGAAAAAACCAGCCTGGAAAGCTGTTGCTCAGCCTCATCTGCCCATGGCACTGCTCACACAGAGGCACAGAGACTGGGGCTGCTTACTTAACATGCGACCTCAAACTTCAAACGTAGCTTTGGGAGTCTGTGCAGGGGGCGTTCGGCAGGCCTGCTCCGAAAACGAGAAAGTCTGCAGATAGCTCGGAGCCAGAAAGAGCTAGCCTGGAAAACTCTTGCTCAGCCTCATCTGCCCATGGCACTGCTCAGACAGAGGCACAGAGACTGGGGCTGCTTGCTTGTCTTGCCACATCAAACTTCAAACATATCTTAGGTGGTCCGTGCGCGGCGCCTCCGGCAGCCCTGCTCCGACAATGCGAACGTCTGCAGATAGCTCGCAGGCAGAAATAGCCATCCTGGAAAGCTGTTGCTCAGCCTCATCTGTCCATGGCACTGCTCGCACAGAGGCACAGAGACTGGGGCTGCTTGCTTGTCTTGCCACCTCAAACTTCAAACGTATATTTGGGTGTCCATGAAAGCGGCCTCCGACAGCCCTGCTCCCAAAAAGCGAACGTCTGCAGATAGCTCGCAGCCAGAAAAAGCTAGCCTGGAAATCTTTTGCTCAGCCTCATCTGCCCATGGCATTGCTCGCACAGAGGCACAGAGTCTGGGGCTGCCTGCTTGTCTTGCCACCTCAAACTTCGAACGTAGCTTTGGGGGTCTGTGCAGGGGGCTTTCGGTAGTCATGCTCCGAAAATGGGAACGTCTGCAGATAACTCGGAGGCAGAAAAAGCTAGCCTGGAAAGCTGTTGCTCAGCCTCATCTGCCCATGGCACTGCTCGCACAGAGGCACAGAGACTGGATCTGCTTGCTTGTCTTGCCACCTCAAACTTCAAACGTATATTTGGGTGTACGTGCAGTGAGCCTCCGGCAGCCCTGCTCCCAAAAGGCGAACGTCTGAAGAGAGCTCGCAGGCAGAAAGAGCTAGCCTGGAAAGCTGTTGCTCAGCCTCATCTGCCCATGGCACTGCTCGCACAGAGGCACAGAGACTGGGGCTGCTTGCTTGTCTTGCCACCTCAAACTTCAAATGTATCTTTGGGGGTCCGTGCAGTGGTCTCCCGGCAGCCATGCTCCGAAAACGCGAACGTCTGAAGAGAGCTCGCAGCCAGAAAGAGCTAGCCTGGAAAGCTGTTGCTCAGCCTCATCTGCCCATTTCACTGCTCGCACAGAGGCACAGAGACTGGGGCTGCTTGCTTGTCTTGCCACCTCAAACTTCAAATGTACCTTTGGGGGTCCGTGCAGTGAGCCTCCGGCAGCTCTGCTCCCAAAAGGCGAACGTCTGAAGAGAGCTCGCAGCCAGAAAGAGCTAGCCTGGAAAGCTGTTGCTCAGCCTCATCTGCCCATGGCACTGCTCGCACAGAGGCACAGAGACTGGGGCTTCTGGCTTGTCTTGCTACCTCAAACTTCCAACGTAGATTTGGGTGTCCGTGAAGGGGGCCTCCAGCAGCCCTGCTCTGAAAATGGGAACGTCTGCAGATAGCTCGCAGGCAGAAAGAGCTAGCCTGGAAAGCTGTTGCTCAGCCTCATCTGCCCATGGCACTGCTCGCACAGAGGCACAGAGACTGGGTCTGCTTGGTTAACATGCCACCTCAAACTTCAAACGAATATTTGGGGGTCTGTACAGGGGGCCTCCTGCAGCCCCTCTCCGAAAATGCGAACGTCTGCAGATAGCTCGCAGGCAGAAAGAGCTAGCCTGGAAAGCTATTGCTCAGCCTCATCTGCCCATGGCACTGCTCGCACAGAGGCACAGAGACTGGGGCTGCTTGCTTGTCTTGCCACCTCAAACTTCAAACGTAGATTTGGGTGTCTGTGCAGGGGGCCTTCGGCAGGCCTGCTCCGCAAATGGAAACGTCTGCAGATAACTCGGAGGCAGAAAGAGCTAGCCTGGAAAGCTGTTGCTCAGCCTCATCTGCCCATGGCACTGCTCGCACAGAGGCACAGAGACTGGGGCTGCTTGCTTGTCCTTCCCTCTCAAACTTCTAACGTTTCTTAAGTGGTCCGTGCCGCACGTCTCCGGCAGCTGTGGTCTGAAAATGAGAATGTCTGCAGATAGTTCGCAGGCAGAAAAAAACAGCCTGGAAAGCTGTTGCTCAGCCTCATCTGCCCATGGCACTGCTCGCACAGAGGCACAGAGACTGGGGCTGCTTGCTTGTCTTGCCATCTCAAACTTCAAACGTAGATTTGGTTGTCCATGAAGGCGGCCTCCGGCAGCCCTGCTTCCAAAAGGCGAACGTCTGCAGATAGCTCGCAGCCAGAAAAAGCTAGCCTGGAAATCTGTTGCTCAGCCTCATCTTCCCATGGCACTGCTCGCACAGAGGCACAGAGACTGGGGCTGCTTGCTTGTCTTGCCACCTCAAACTTCAAACGTATATTTGGGTGTACGTGCAGTGAGCCTCCGGCAGCCCTGCTCCCAAAAGGCGAACGTCTGAAGAGAGCTCGCAGGCAGAAAGAGCTAGCCTGGAAAGCTGTTGCTCAGCCTCATCTGCCCATGGCACTGCTCGCACAGAGGCACAGAGACTGGGGCTGCTTGCTTGTCTTGCCACCTCAAACTTCAAATGTAGATTTGGGTGTCCGTGCAGTGAGCCTCCAGCAGTCCTGCTCCCAAAAGGCGAACGTCTGAAGAGAGCTCGCAGGCAGAAAGAGCTAGCCTGGAAAGCTGTTGCTCAGCCTCATCTGCCCATGGCACTGCTCGCACAGAGGCACAGAGCCTTGGGTTGCTTGCTTGTCTTGCCACCTCAAACTTCAATTGTATCTTTGGGTGTCCGTGCAGTGGGCCTCCGGCAGCTGTGGTCTGAAAATGCGAACGTCTGCAGATAGTTCGCAGGCAGAAGAAACCGGCCTGGAAAGCTGTTGCTCAGCCTCATCTGCCCATGGCACTGCTCGCACAGAGGCACAGAGACTGGGGCTGCTTGCTTGTCTTGCTACCTCAAACTTCAAACGTAGATTTGGGGGTCCTTAAATGGGGCCTTCAGCAGGCCCGCACCGAAAATGCGATCCTCTGCAGATAGCTCGCAGCCAGAAAGAGTTAGCCTGGAAAGCTGTTGCTCAGCCTCATCTGCCCATGGCACTGCTCGCACAGAGGCACAGAGACTGGGGCTACTTGCTTAACATGCCACCTGAAACTTCAAACGTAGATTTGGGGGTCTTTAGATGGGGCCTTCAGCACGCCCGCTCCGAAAATGCGAACATCTGCAGATAGCTCGCAGCCAGAAAGAGCTAGCCTGGAAAGCTGTTGCTCAGCCTCATCTGCCCATGGCACTGCTCGCACAGAGGCACAGAGCCTGGGGCTGCTTGCTTGTCTTGCCACCTCAAACTTCAAACGTAGATTTTGGTGTCCATGAAGGGGGCCTCCAGCAGCGCAGCTCTGAAAATGCGAACGTCTGCAGATATCTCTTAGCCAGAAAGAGCTAGCCTGGAAAGCTGTTGCTGAGACTCATCTGCCCATGGCACTGCTCGCACAGAGGCACAGAGACTGGGGCTGCTTGCTTGTCTTGCCCCCTCAAACTTCTAACGTATCTTAAGTGGTCCGCGCCGCGCGTCTCCGGCAGCTGTTGTCTGAAAATGCGAACGTCTGCAGATAGTTCGCAGGCAGAAAAAACCAGCCTGGAAAGCTGTTGCTCAGCCTCATCTGCCCATGGCACTGCTCGCACAGAGGCACAGAGACTGGGGCTGCTTACTTAACATGCGACCTCAAACTTCAAACGTAGCTTTGGGAGTCTGTGCAGGGGGCGTTCGGCAGGCCTGCTCCGAAAACGAGAAAGTCTGCAGATAGCTCGGAGCCAGAAAGAGCTAGCCTGGAAAACTCTTGCTCAGCCTCATCTGCCCATGGCACTGCTCAGACAGAGGCACAGAGACTGGGGCTGCTTGCTTGTCTTGCCACATCAAACTTCAAACATATCTTAGGTGGTCCGTGCGCGGCGCCTCCGGCAGCCCTGCTCCGACAATGCGAACGTCTGCAGATAGCTCGCAGGCAGAAATAGCCATCCTGGAAAGCTGTTGCTCAGCCTCATCTGTCCATGGCACTGCTCGCACAGAGGCACAGAGACTGGGGCTGCTTGCTTGTCTTGCCACCTCAAACTTCAAACGTATATTTGGGTGTCCATGAAAGCGGCCTCCGACAGCCCTGCTCCCAAAAAGCGAACGTCTGCAGATAGCTCGCAGCCAGAAAAAGCTAGCCTGGAAATCTTTTGCTCAGCCTCATCTGCCCATGGCATTGCTCGCACAGAGGCACAGAGTCTGGGGCTGCTTGCTTGTCTTGCCACCTCAAACTTCAAATGTATCTTTGGGGGTCCGTGCAGTGGTCTCCCGGCAGCCATGCTCCGAAAACGCGAACGTCTGAAGAGAGCTCGCAGCCAGAAAGAGCTAGCCTGGAAAGCTGTTGCTCAGCCTCATCTGCCCATTTCACTGCTCGCACAGAGGCACAGAGACTGGGGCTGCTTGCTTGTCTTGCCACCTCAAACTTCAAACGTATATTTGGGTGTACGTGCAGTGAGCCTCCGGCAGCCCTGCTCCCAAAAGGCGAACGTCTGAAGAGAGCTCGCAGGCAGAAAGAGCTAGCCTGGAAAGCTGTTGCTCAGCCTCATCTGCCCATGGCACTGCTCGCACAGAGGCACAGAGACTGGGGCTGCTTGCTTGTCTTGCCACCTCAAACTTCAAATGTATCTTTGGGGGTCCGTGCAGTGGTCTCCCGGCAGCCATGCTCCGAAAACGCGATCGTCTGCAGGTAGCTCGCAGCCAGAAAGAGCTAGCCTGGAAAGCTGTTGCTCAGCCTCATCTGCCCATTTCACTGCTCGCACAGAGGCACAGAGACTGGGGCTGCTTGCTTGTCTTGCCACCTCAAACTTCAAATGTATATTTGGGGGTCCGTGCAGTGAACCTCCGGCAGCTCTGCTCCCAAAAGGCGAACGTCTGAAGAGAGCTCGCAGGCAGAAAGAGCTAGCCTGGAAAGCTGTTGCTGAGACTCATCTGCCCATGGCACTGCTCGCACAGAGGCACAGAGACTGGGGCTTCTGGCTTGTCTTGCTACCTCAAACTTCCAACGTAGATTTGGGTGTCCGTGAAGGGGGCCTCCAGCAGCCCTGCTCTGAAAATGGGAACGTCTGCAGATAGCTCGCAGGCAGAAAGAGCTAGCCTGGAAAGCTGTTGCTCAGCCTCATCTGCCCATGGCACTGCTCGCACAGAGGCACAGAGACTGGGTCTGCTTGGTTAACATGCCACCTCAAAATTCAAACGAATATTTGGGGGTCTGTACAGGGGGCCTCCTGCAGCCCCGCTCCGAAAATGCGAACGTCTGCAGATAGCTCGCAGGCAGAAAGAGCTAGCCTGGAAAGCTATTGCTCAGCCTCATCTGCCCATGGCACTGCTCGCACAGAGGCACAGAGACTGGGGCTGCTTGCTTGTCTTGCCACCTCAAACTTCAAACGTAGATTTGGGTGTCCATGAAGGCGGCCTCCGGCAGCCCTGCTCCCAAAAGGCGAACGTCTGCAGATAGCTCGCAGCCAGAAAAAGCTAGCCTGGAAATCTGTTGCTCAGCCTCATCTGCCCATGGCACTGCTCGCACAGAGGCACAGAGACTGGGGCTGCTTGCTTGTCTTGCCACCTCAAACTTCGAACGTAGCTTTGGGAGTCTGTGCAGGGGACTTTCGGCAGCCCTGCTCCGAAAATGGGAACGTCTGCAGATAAATCGGAGACAGAAAGAGCTAGCCTGGAAAGCTGTTGCTCAGCCTCATCTGCCCATGGCACTGCTCACACAGAGGCACAGAGCCTGGGGCTGCTTGCTTGTCTTGCCACCTCAAACTTCAAACGTATATTTAGGGGTTCATGAAGGGGGCCTCCGGCAGCCCTGCTCTGAAAACGCGAACGTCTGCAGATCGCTCCCAGCCAGGAAGAGCTAGCCTGGAAAGCTGTTGCTCAGCCTCATCTTCCCATGGCACTGCTCGCACAGAGGCACAGAGTCTGGGGCTGCTTGCTTGTCTTGCCACCTCAAACTTCGAACGTAGCTTTGGGGGTCTGTGCAGGGGGCTTTCGGCAGTCATGCTCCGAAAATGGGAACGTCTGCAGATAACTCGGAGGCAGAAAGAGCTAGCCTGGAAAGCTGTTGCTCAGCCTCATCTGCCCATGGCACTGCTCGCACAGAGGCACAGAGACTGGAGCTGCTTGCTTGTCTTGCCACCTCAAACTTCAAATGTATCTTTGGGGGTCCGTGCAGTGGTCTCCGGCAGCCATGCTCCGAAAACGCGAACGTCTGCAGATAGCTCGCAGGCAGAAAGAGCTAGCCTGGAAAGCTGTTGCTCAGCCTCATCTGCCCACGGCACTGCTCGCACAGAGGCACAGAGACTGGGGCTGCTTGCTTGTCTTGCCACCTCAAACTTCAAATGTAGCTTTGGGTGTTCGTGCAGTGAGCCTCCGGCAGCTCTGCTCCCAAAAGGCGAACGTCTGAAGAGAGCTCGCAGGCAGAAAGAGCTAGCCTGGAAAGCTGTTGCTCAGCCTCATCTGCCCATGGCACTGCTCACACAGAGGCACAGAGACTGGGGCTTCTGGCTTGTCTTGCTACCTCAAACTTCCAACGTAGATTTGGGTGTACATGAAGGGGGCCTCCAGCAGCCCTGCTCTGTAAAATGGGAACGTCTGCAGATAGCGCGCAGGCAGAAAGAGCTAGCCTGGAAAGCTGTTGCTCAGCCTCATCTGCCCATGGCACTGCTCGCACAGAGGCACAGAGACTGGGGCTGCTTGCTTAACATGCCACCTGAAACTTCAAACGTAGATTTGGGGGTCTTTAGATGGGACCTCCAGCACGCCCGCTCCGAAAATGCGAACATCTGCAGATAGCTCGCAGCCAGAAAGAGCTAGCCTGGAAAGCTGTTGCTCAGAATCATTTGCCCATGGCACTGCTCGCACAGAGGCACAGAGACTGGGGCTGCTTGCTTGTCTTGCCACCTCAAACTTCAAACGTAGATTTTGGTGTCCATGAAGGGGGCCTCCAGCAGCGAGCTCTGAAAATGCGAACATCTGCAGATATCTCTTAGCCAGAAAGAGCTAGCCTGGAAAGCTGTTGCTGAGACTCATCTGCCCATGGCACTGCTCGCACAGAGGCACAGAGACTGGGGCTGCTTGCTTGTCTTGCCCCCTCAAACTTCTAAAGTATTTTAAGTGGTCCGCGCCGCGCGTCTCCGGCAGCTGTTGTCTGAAAATGCGAACGTCTGCAGATAGTTCGCAGGCAGAAAAAACCAGCCTGGAAAGCTGTTGCTCAGCCTCATCTGCCCATGGCACTGCTCGCACAGAGGCACAGAGACTGGGGCTGCTTACTTAACATGCGACCTCAAACTTCAAACGTAGCTTTGGGAGTCTGGGCAGGGGGCGTTCGGCAGGCCTGCTCCGAAAACGAGAAAGTCTGCAGATAGCTCGGAGCCAGAAAGAGCTAGCCTGGAAAACTCTTGCTCAGCCTCATCTGCCCATGGCACTGCTCAGACAGAGGCACAGAGACTGGGGCTGCTTGCTTGTCTTGCCACATCAAACTTCAAACATATGTTAGGTGGTCCGTGCGCGGCGCCTCCGGCAGCCCTGCTCCGACAATGCGAACGTCTGCAGATAGCTCGCAGGCAGAAATAGCCATCCTGGAAAGCTGTTGCTCAGCCTCATCTGTCCATGGCACTGCTCGCACAGAGGCACAGAGACTGGGGCTGCTTGCTTGTCTTGCCACCTCAAACTTCAAACGTATATTTGGGTGTCCATGAAAGCGGCCTCCGACAGCCCTGCTCCCAAAAAGCGAACGTCTGCAGATAGCTCGCAGCCAGAAAAAGCTAGCCTGGAAATCTTTTGCTCAGCCTCATCTGCCCATGGCATTGCTCGCACAGAGGCACAGAGTCTGGGGCTGCTTGCTTGTCTTGCCACCTCAAACTTCGAACGTAGCTTTGGGGGTCTGTGCAGGGGGCGTTCGGTAGTCATGCTCCGAAAATGGGAACGTCTGCAGATAACTCGGAGGCAGAAAAAGCTAGCCTGGAAAGCTGTTGCTCAGCCTCATCTGCCCATGGCACTGCTCGCACAGAGGCACAGAGACTGGGGCTGCTTGCTTGTCTTGCCACCTCAAACTTCAAACGTATATTTGGGTGTACGTGCAGTGAGCCTCCGGCAGGCCTGCTCCCAAAAGGCCAACGTCTGAAGAGAGATCGCAGGCAGAAAGAGCTAGCCTGGAAAGCTGTTGCTCAGCCTCATCTGCCCATGGCACTGCTCGCACAGAGGCACAGAGACTGGGGCTGCTTGCTTGTCTTGCCACCTCAAACTTCAAATGTATATTTGGGGGTCCGTGCAGTGAGCCTCCGGCAGCTCTGCTCCCAAAAGGCGAACGTCTGAAGAGAGCTCTCAGGCAGAAAGAGCTAGCCTGGAAAGCTGTTGCTCAGCCTCATCTGCCCATGGCACTGCTCGCACAGAGGCACAGAGACTGGGGCTTCTGGCTTGTCTTGCTACCTCAAACTTCCAACGTAGATTTGGGTGTCCGTGAAGGGGGCCTCCAGCAGCCCTGCTCTGAAAATGGGAACGTCTGCAGATAGCGCGCAGGCAGAAAGAGCTAGCCTGGAAAGCTGTTGCTCAGCCTCATCTGCCCATGGCACTGCTCGCACAGAGGCACAGAGCCTTGGGTTGCTTGCTTCTCTTGCCACCTCAAACTTCAATTGTATCTTTGGGTGTCCGTGCAGTGGGCCTCCGGCAGCTGTGGTCTGAAAATGCGAACGTCTGCAGATAGTTCGCAGGCAGAAGAAACCGGCCTGGAAAGCTGTTGCTCAGCCTCATCTGCCCATGGCACTGCTCGCACAGAGGCACAGAGACTGGGGCTGCTTGCTTGTCTTGCTACCTCAAACTTCAAACGTAGATTTGGGGGTCCTTAAATGGGGCCTTCAGCAGGCCCGCACCGAAAATGCGATCCTCTGCAGATAGCTCGCAGCCAGAAAGAGTTAGCCTGGAAAGCTGTTGCTCAGCCTCATCTGCCCATGGCACTGCTCGCACAGAGGCACAGAGACTGGGGCTGCTTGCTTAACATGCCACCTGAAACTTCAAACGTAGATTTGGGGGTCTTTAGATGGGGCCTCCAGCACGCCCGCTCCGAAAATGCGAACATCTGCAGATAGCTCGCAGCCAGAAAGAGCTAGCCTGGAAAGCTGTTGCTCAGAATCATTTGCCCATGGCACTGCTCGCACAGAGGCACAGAGCCTTGGGCTGCTTGCTTGTCTTGCCACCTCAAACTTCAAACGTAGATTTTGGTGTCCATGAAGGGGGCCTCCAGCAGCGCAGCTCTGAAAATGCGAACGTCTGCAGATATCTCTTAGCCAGAAAGAGCTAGCCTGGAAAGCTGTTGCTGAGACTCATCTGCCCATGGCACTGCTCGCACAGAGGCACAGAGACTGGGGCTGCTTGCTTGTCTTGCCCCCTCAAACTTCTAACGTATCTTAAGTGGTCCGCGCCGCGCGTCTCCGGCAGCTGTTGTCTGAAAATGCGAACGTCTGCAGATAGTTCGCAGGCAGAAAAAACCAGCCTGGAAAGCTGTTGCTCAGCCTCATCTGCCCATGGCACTGCTCGCACAGAGGCACAGAGACTGGGGCTGCTTACTTAACATGCGACCTCAAACTTCAAACGTAGCTTTGGGAGTCTGTGCAGGGGGCGTTCGGCAGGCCTGCTCCGAAAACGAGAAAGTCTGCAGATAGCTCGGAGCCAGAAAGAGCTAGCCTGGAAAACTCTTGCTCAGCCTCATCTGCCCATGGCACTGCTCAGACAGAGGGACAGAGACTGGGGCTGCTTGCTTGTCTTGCCACATCAAACTTCAAACATATCTTAGGTGGTCCGTGCGCGGCGCCTCCGGCAGCCCTGCTCCGACAATGCGAACGTCTGCAGATAGCTCGCAGGCAGAAATAGCCATCCTGGAAAGCTGTTGCTCAGCCTCATCTGTCCATGGCACTGCTCGCACAGAGGCACAGAGACTGGGGCTGCTTGCTTGTCTTGCCACCTCAAACTTCAAACGTATATTTGGGTGTCCATGAAAGCGGCCTCCGACAGCCCTGCTCCCAAAAAGCGAACGTCTGCAGATAGCCCGCAGCCAGAAAAAGCTAGCCTGGAAATCTTTTGCTCAGCCTCATCTGCCCATGGCATTGCTCGCACAGAGGCACAGAGTCTGGTGCTGCTTGCTTGTCTTGCCACCTCAAACTTCAAATGTATCTTTGGGGGTCCGTGCAGTGGTCTCCCGGCAGCCATGCTCCGAAAACGCGAACGTCTGAAGAGAGCTCGCAGCCAGAAAGAGCTAGCCTGGAAAGCTGTTGCTCAGCCTCATCTGCCCATTTCACTGCTCGCACAGAGGCACAGAGACTGGGGCTGCTTGCTTGTCTTGCCACCTCAAACTTCAAACGTATATTTGGGTGTACGTGCAGTGAGCCTCCGGCAGCCCTGCTCCCAAAAGGCGAACGTCTGAAGAGAGCTCGCAGGCAGAAAGAGCTAGCCTGGAAAGCTGTTGCTCAGCCTCATCTGCCCATGGCACTGCTCGCACAGAGGCACAGAGACTGGGGCTGCTTGCTTGTCTTGCCACCTCAAACTTCAAATGTATCTTTGGGGGTCCGTGCAGTGGTCTCCCGGCAGCCATGCTCCGAAAACGCGAACGTCTGAAGAGAGCTCGCAGCCAGAAAGAGCTAGCCTGGAAAGCTGTTGCTCAGCCTCATCTGCCCATTTCACTGCTCGCACAGAGGCACAGAGACTGGGGTTGCTTGCTTGTCTTGCCACCTCAAACTTCAAATGTATATTTGGGGGTCCGTGCAGTGAACCTCCAGCAGCTCTGCTCCCAAAAGGCGAACGTCTGAAGAGAGCTCGCAGGCAGAAAGAGCTAGCCTGGAAAGCTGTTGCTCAGCCTCATCTGCCCATGGCACTGCTCGCACAGAGGCACAGAGACTGGGGATTCTGGCTTGTCTTGCTACCTCAAACTTCCAACGTAGATTTGGGTGTCCGTGAAGGGGGCCTCCAGCAGCCCTGCTCTGAAAATGGGAACGTCTGCAGATAGCTCGCAGGCAGAAAGAGCTAGCCTGGAAAGCTGTTGCTCAGCCTCATCTGCCCATGGCACTGCTCGCACAGAGGCACAGAGACTGGGTCTGCTTGGTTAACATGCCACCTCAAACTTCAAACGAATATTTGGGGGTCTGTACAGGGGGCCTCCTGCAGCCCCGCTCCGAAAATGGGAACGTCTGCAGATAGCTCGCAGCCAGAAAGAGCTAGCCTGGAAAGCTATTGCTCAGCCTCATCTGCCCATGGCACTGCTCGCACAGAGGCACAGAGACTGGGGCTGCTTGCTTGTCTTGCCACCTCAAACTTCAAATGTATCTTTGGGGGTCCGTGCAGTGGTCTCCCGGCAGCCATGCTCCGAAAACGCGAACGTCTGCAGATAGCTCGCAGGCAGAAAGAGCTAGCCTGGAAAGCTGTTGCTCAGCCTCATCTGCCCATGGCACTGCTCGCACAGAGGCACAGAGACTGGGGCTGCTTGCTTGTCTTGCCACCTCAAACTTCAAATGTAGCTTTGGGTGTTCATGCAGTGAGCCTCCGGCAGCTCTGCTCCCAAAAGGCGAACGTCTGAAGAGAGCTCGCAGGCAGAAAGAGCTAGCCTGGAAAGCTGTTGCTCAGCCTCATGTGTCCATGGCACTGCTCACACAGAGGCACAGAGACTGGGGCTTCTGGCTTGTCTTGCTACCTCAAACTTCCAACGTAGATTTGGGTGTACATGAAGGGGGCCTCCAGCAGCCCTGCTCTGTAAAATGGGAACGTCTGCAGATAGCTCGCAGGCAGAAAGAGCTAGCCTGGAAAGCTGTTGCTCAGCCTCATCTGCCCATGGCACTGCTCGCACAGAGGCACAGAGACTGGGGCTGCTTGCTTGTCTTGCCCCCTCAAACTTCTAAAGTATTTTAAGTGGTCCGCGCCGCGCGTCTCCGGCAGCTGTTTTCTGAAAATGCGAACGTCTGCAGATAGTTCGCAGGCAGAAAAAACCAGCCTGGAAAGCTGTTGCTCAGCCTCATCTGCCCATGGCACTGCTCGCACAGAGGCACAGAGACTGGGGCTGCTTACTTAACATGCGAACTCAAACTTCAAACGTAGCTTTGGGAGTCTGTGCAGGGGGCGTTCGGCAGGCCTGCTCCGAAAACGAGAAAGTCTGCAGATAGCTCGGAGCCAGAAAGAGCTAGCCTGGAAAACTCTTGCTCAGCCTCATCTGCCCATGGCACTGCTCAGACAGAGGCACAGAGACTGGGGCTGCTTGCTTGTCTTGCCACATCAAACTTCAAACATATGTTAGGTGGTCCGTGCGCGGCGCCTCCGGCAGCCCTGCTCCGACAATGCGAACGTCTGCAGATAGCTCGCAGGCAGAAATAGCCATCCTGGAAAGCTGTTGCTCAGCCTCATCTGTCCATGGCACTGCTCGCACAGAGGCACAGAGACTGGGGCTGCTTGCTTGTCTTGCCACCTCAAACTTCAAACGTAGATTTGGGTGTCCATGAAGGCGGCCTCCGGCAGCCCTGCTCCCAAAAGGCGAACGTCTGCAGATAGCTCGCAGCCAGAAAAAGATAGCCTGGAAATCTGTTGCTCAGCCTCATCTGCCCATGGCACTGCTCGCACAGAGGCACAGAGTCTGGGGCTGCTTGCTTGTCTTGCCACCTCAAACTTCCAACGTAGCTTTGGGAGTCTGTGCAGGGGACTTTCGGCAGCCCTGCTCCGAAAATGGGAACGTCTGCAGATAAATCGGAGACAGAAAGAGCTAGCCTGGAAAGCTGTTGCTCAGCCTCATCTGCCCATGGCACTGCTCACACAGAGGCACAGAGACTGGGGCTGCTTGCTTGTCTTGCCACCTCAAACTTCAAACGTATATTTAGGGGTTCATGAAGGGGGCCTCCGGCAGCCCTGCTCTGAAAACGCGAACGTCTGCAGATCGCTCGCAGCCAGAAAGAGCTAGCCTGGAAAGCTGTTGCTCAGCCTCATCTGCCCATGGCACTGCTCGCACAGAGGCACAGAGACTGGGGCTGCTTGCTTGTCTTGCCCCCTCAAACTTCTAAAGTATCTTAACTGGTCCGCGCCGCGCGTCTCCGGCAGCTGTTGTCTGAAAATGCGAACGTCTGCAGATAGTTCGCAGGCAGAAAAAACCAGCCTGGAAAGCTGTTGCTCAGCCTCATCTGCCCATGGCACTGCTCGCACAGAGGCACAGAGACTGGGGCTGCTTACTTAACATGCGACCTCAAACTTCAAACGTAGCTTTGGGAGTCTGGGCAGGGGGCGTTCGGCAGGCCTGCTCCGAAAACGAGAAAGTCTGCAGATAGCTCGGAGCCAGAAAGAGCTAGCCTGGAAAACTCTTGCTCAGCCTCATCTGCCCATGGCACTGCTCAGACAGAGGCACAGAGACTGGGGCTGCTTGCTTGTCTTGCCACATCAAACTTCAAACATATCTTAGGTGGTCCGTGCGCGGCGCCTCCGGCAGCCCTGCTCCGACAATGCGAACGTCTGCAGATAGCTCGCAGGCAGAAATAGCCATCCTGGAAAGCTGTTGCTCAGCCTCATCTGTCCATGGCACTGCTCGCACAGAGGCACAGAGACTGGGGCTGCTTGCTTGTCTTGCCACCTCAAACTTCAAACGTATATTTGGGTGTCCATGAAAGCGGCCTCCGACAGCCATGCTCCCAAAAAGCGAACGTCTGCAGATAGCTCGCAGCCAGAAAAAGCTAGCCTGGAAATCTTTTGCTCAGCCTCATCTGCCCATGGCATTGCTCGCACAGAGGCACAGAGTCTGGGGCTGCTTGCTTGTCTTGCCACCTCAAACTTCGAACGTAGCTTTGGGGGTCTGTGCAGGGGGCTTTCGGTAGTCATGCTCCGAAAATGGGAACGTCTGCAGATAACTCGGAGGCAGAAAAAGCTAGCCTGGAAAGCTGTTGCTCAGCCTCATCTGCCCATGGCACTGCTCGCACAGAGGCACAGAGACTGGATCTGCTTGCTTGTCTTGCCACCTCAAACTTCAAATGTATCTTTGGAGGTCCGTGCAGTGGTCTCCCGGCAGCCATGCTCCGAAAACGCGAACGTCCGAAGAGAGCTCGCAGCCAGAAAGAGCTAGCCTGGAAAGCTGTTGCTAAGCCTCATCTGCCCATTTCACTGCTCGCACAGAGGCACAGAGACTGGGGCTGCTTGCTTGTCTTGCCACCTCAAACTTCAAATGTATATTTGGGGGTCCGTGCAGTGAGTTTCCGGCAGCTCTGCTCCCAAAAGGCGAACGTCTGAAGAGAGCTCTCAGGCAGAAAGAGCTAGCCTGGAAAGCTGTTGCTCAGCCTCATCTACCCATGGCACTGCTCGCACAGAGGCACAGAGACTGGGGCTTCTGGCTTGTCTTGCTACCTCAAACTTCCAACGTAGATTTGGGTGTCCGTGAAGGCGGCCTCCGGCAGCCCTGCTCCCAAAAGGCGAACGTCTGCAGATCGTTCGCAGCCAGAAAAAGCTAGCCTTGAAATCTGTTGCTCAGCCTCATCTGCCCATGGCACTGCTCGCACAGAGGCACAGAGACTGGGGCTGCTTGCTTGTCTTGCCACCTCAAACTTCGAACGTAGCTTTGGGGGTCTGTGCAGGGGGCTTTCGGCAGTCATGCTCCGAAAATGGGAACGTCTGCAGATAACTCGGAGGCAGAAAGAGCTAGCCTGGAAAGCTGTTGCTCAGCCTCATCTGCCCATGGCACTGCTCGCACAGAGGCACAGAGACTGGGGCTTCTGGCTTGTCTTGCCACCTCAAACTTCAAACGTAGATTTGAGTGTACGTGCAGTGAGCCTCCGGCAGCCCTGCTCCCAAAAGGCGAACGTCTGAAGAGAGCTCGCAGGCAGAAAGAGCTAGCCTGGAAAGCTGTTGCTCAGCCTCATCTGCCCATGGCACTGCTCGCACAGAGGCACAGAGACTGGGGCTGCTTGCTTGTCTTGCCACCTCAAACTTCAAATGTATCTTTGGGGGTCCGTGCAGTGGTCTCCCAGCAGCCATGCTCCGAAAACGCGAACGTCTGAAGAGAGCTCGCAGCCAGAAAGAGCTAGCCTGGAAAGCTGTTGCTCAGCCTCATCTGCCCATGGCACTGCTCACACAGAGGCAGAGAGACTGGGGCTTCTGGCTTGTCTTGCTACCTCAAACTTCCAACGTAGATTTGGGTGTACATGAAGGGGGCCTCCAGCAGCCCTGCTCTGTAAAATGGGAACGTCTGCAGATAGCTCGCAGGCAGAAAGAGCTAGCCTGGAAAGTTGTTGCTCAGCCTCATCTGCCCATGGCACTGCTCGCACAGAGGCACAGAGACTGGGTCTGCTTGGTTAACATGCCACCTCAAACTTCAAACGTATATTTGGGGGTCTGTACAGGGGGCCTCCTGCAGCCCCGCTCCGAAAATGGGAACGTCTGCAGATAAATCGGAGACAGAAAGAGCTAGCCTGGAAAGCTGTTGCTCAGCCTCATCTGCCCATGGCACTGCTCACACAGAGGCACAGAGACTGGGGCTGCTTGGTTAACATGCCACCTCAAACTGCAAACGTATATTTGGGGGTCCTTAGAGGGGGCCTCCAACATGCCCGCTCCGAAAATGCGAACGTCTGCAGCTAGCTCGCAGCCAGAAAGAGCTAGCCTGGAAAGCTGTTGCTCAGCCTCATCTTCCCATGGCACTGCTCGCACACAGGCACAGAGACTGGGGCTGCTTGCTTGTCTTGCCACCTCAAACTTCGAACGTAGCTTTGGGGGTCTGTGCAGGGGGCTTTCGGCAGCCCTGCTCCGAAAATGGGAACGTCTGCAGATAGCTCGCAGGCAGAAAGAGCTAGCCTGGAAAGCTGTTGCTCAGCCTCATCTGCCCATGGTACTGCTCGCACAGAGGCACAAAGACTGGGGCTGCTTGCTTGTCTTGCCACCTCAAACTTCAAATGTAGCTTTGGGTGTCCGTGCAGTGAGCCTCCGGCAGCCCTGCTCCCAAAAGGCGAACGTCTGCAGAGGGCTCGCAGGCAGAATGAGCTAGCCTGGAAATCTGTTGCTCAGCCTCATCTGCCCATGGCACTGCTCAGACAGAGGCACAGAGACTGGGGCTGCTTGCTTGTCTTGCCACATCAAACTTCAAACGTATATTAGGTGGTCCGTGCGCGGCGCCTCCGGCAGCCCTGCTCCGACAATGCGAACGTCTGCAGATAGCTCGCAGGCAGAAATAGCCATCCTGGAAAGCTGTTGCTCAGCCTCATCTGTCCATGGCACTGCTCGCACAGAGGCACAGAGACTGGGGCTGCTTGCTTGTCTTGCCACCTCAAACTTCAAACGTATATTTGGGTGTCCATGAAAGCGGCCTCCGACAGCCATGCTCCCAAAAAGCGAACGTCTGCAGATAGCTCGCAGCCAGAAAAAGCTAGCCTGGAAATCTTTTGCTCAGCCTCATCTGCCCATGGCATTGCTCGCACAGAGGCACAGAGTCTGGGGCTGCTTGCTTGTCTTGCCACCTCAAACTTCGAACGTAGCTTTGGGGGTCTGTGCAGGGGGCTTTCGGTAGTCATGCTCCGAAAATGGGAACGTCTGCAGATAACTCGGAGGCAGAAAAAGCTAGCCTGGAAAGCTGTTGCTCAGCCTCATCTGCCCATGGCACTGCTCGCACAGAGGCACAGAGACTGGATCTGCTTGCTTGTCTTGCCACCTCAAACTTCAAACGTATATTTGGGTGTACGTGCAGTGAGCCTCCGGCAGCCCTGCTCCCAAAAGGCGAACGTCTGAAGAGAGCTCGCAGGCAGAAAGAGCTATCCTGGAAAGCTGTTGCTCAGCCTCATCTGCCCATGGCACTGCTCGCACAGAGGCACAGAGACTGGGGCTGCTTGCTTGTCTTGCCACCTCAAACTTCAAATGTATCTTTGGAGGTCCGTGCAGTGGTCTCCCGGCAGCCATGCTCCGAAAACGCGAACGTCCGAAGAGAGCTCGCAGCCAGAAAGAGCTAGCCTGGAAAGCTGTTGCTCAGCCTCATCTGCCCATTTCACTGCTCGCACAGAGGCACAGAGACTGGGGCTGCTTGCTTGTCTTGCCACCTCAAACTTCAAATGTATATTTGGGGGTCCGTGCAGTGAGTTTCCGGCAGCTCTGCTCCCAAAAGGCGAACGTCTGAAGAGAGCTCTCAGGCAGAAAGAGCTAGCCTGGAAAGCTGTTGCTCAGCCTCATCTGCCCATGGCACTGCTCGCACAGAGGCACAGAGACTGGGACTTCTGGCTTGTCTTGCTACCTCAAACTTCCAACGTAGATTTGGGTGTCCGTGAAGGCGGCCTCCGGCAGCCCTGCTCCCAAAAGGCGAACGTCTGCAGATCGCTCGCAGCCAGAAAAAGCTAGCCTTGAAATCTGTTGCTCAGCCTCATCTGCCCATGGCACTGCTCGCACAGAGGCACAGAGACTGGGGCTGCTTGCTTGTCTTGCCACCTCAAACTTCGAACGTAGCTTTGGGGGTCTGTGCAGGGGGCTTTCTGCAGTCATGCTCCGAAAATGGGAACGTCTGCAGATAACTCGGAGGCAGAAAGAGCTAGCCTGGAAAGCTGTTGCTCAGCCTCATCTGCCCATGGCACTGCTCGCACAGAGGCACAGAGACTGGGGCTTCTGGCTTGTCTTGCCACCTCAAACTTCAAACGTAGATTTGAGTGTACGTGCAGTGAGCCTCCGGCAGCCCTGCTCCCAAAAGGCGAACGTCTGAAGAGAGCTCGCAGGCAGAAAGAGCTAGCCTGGAAAGCTGTTGCTCAGCCTCATCTGCCCATGGCACTGCTCGCACAGAGGCACAGAGACTGGGGCTGCTTGCTTGTCTTGCCACCTCAAACTTCAAATGTATCTTTGGGGGTCCGTGCAGTGGTCTCCCAGCAGCCATGCTCCGAAAACGCGAACGTCTGAAGAGAGCTCGCAGCCAGAAAGAGCTAGCCTGGAAAGCTGTTGCTCAGCCTCATCTGCCCATGGCACTGCTCACACAGAGGCAGAGAGACTGGGGCTTCTGGCTTGTCTTGCTACCTCAAACTTCCAACGTAGATTTGGGTGTACATGAAGGGGGCCTCCAGCAGCCCTGCTCTGTAAAATGGGAACGTCTGCAGATAGCTCGCAGGCAGAAAGAGCTAGCCTGGAAAGTTGTTGCTCAGCCTCATCTGCCCATGGCACTGCTCGCACAGAGGCACAGAGACTGGGTCTGCTTGGTTAACATGCCACCTCAAACTTCAAACGTATATTTGGGGATCTGTACAGGGGGCCTCCTGCAGCCCCGCTCCGAAAATGGGAACGTCTGCAGATAAATCGGAGACAGAAAGAGCTAGCCTGGAAAGCTGTTGCTCAGCCTCATCTGCCCATGGCACTGCTCACACAGAGGCACAGAGACTGGGGCTGCTTGGTTAACATGCCACCTCAAACTGCAAACGTATATTTGGGGGTCCTTAGAGGGGGCCTCCAACATGCCCGCTCCGAAAATGCGAACGTCTGCAGCTAGCTCGCAGCCAGAAAGAGCTAGCCTGGAAAGCTGTTGCTCAGCCTCATCTTTCCATGGCACTGCTCGCACACAGGCACAGAGACTGGGGCTGCTTGCTTGTCTTGCCACCTCAAACTTCGAACGTAGCTTTGGGGGTCTGTGCAGGGGGCTTTCGGCAGCCCTGCTCCGAAAATGGGAACGTCTGCAGATAGCTCGCAGGCAGAAAGAGCTAGCCTGGAAAGCTGTTGCTCAGCCTCATCTGCCCATGGTACTGCTCGCACAGAGGCACAAAGACTGGGGCTGCTTGCTTGTCTTGCCACCTCAAACTTCAAATGTAGCTTTGGGTGTCCGTGCAGTGAGCCTCCGGCAGCCCTGCTCCCAAAAGGCGAACGTCTGCAGAGGGCTCGCAGGCAGAATGAGCTAGCCTGGAAATCTGTTGCTCAGTCTCATCTTCCCATGGCACTGCTCGCACAGAGGCACAGAGACTGGGGCTGCTTGCTTGTCTTGCCACCTCAAACTTCAAATGTATCTTTGGGGGTCCGTGCAGTGAGCCTCCGTCAGCCCTGCTCTGAAAATGGGAACGTCTGCAGATAGCTCGCAGGCAGAAAGTGCTAGCCTGGAAAGCTGTTGCTCAGCCTCATCTGCCCATGGCACTGCTTGCACAGAGGCACAGAGACTGGGGCTGCTTGGTTAACATGCCACCTCAAACTGCAAACGTATATTTGGGGGTCCTTAGAGGGGGCCTCCAACACGCCCGCTCCGAAAATGCGAACGTCTGAAGAGAGCTAGCACCAGAAAGATCTAGCCTGGAAAGCTGTTGCTCATCCTCATCTTCCCATGGCACTGCTCGCACAGAGGCACAGAGACTGGGGCTGCTTGCTTGTCTTGCCACCTCAAACTTCAAATGTAGCTTTGGGGGTCCGTGCAGTGGTCCCCCGGCAGCCATGCTTCGAAAACGCGCACGTCTGCAGATAACTTGGAGGCAGAAAGAGCTAGCCTGGAAAGCTGTTGCTTAGCCTCATCTGCCCATGGCACTGCTCGCACAGAGGCACAGAGACTGGGGATGCTTGCTTAGCATGTCACCTCAAACTTGAAACGTAGATTTGGGGGTCCTTAGAGGGGCCTCCAGCACGCCCGCTCCGAAAATGCGAACGTCTGCAGATAGCTCGCAGCCAGAAAGAGCTAGCCTGGAAAGCTGTTGCTCAGCCTCATCTACCCATGGCACTGCTCGCACAGAGGCACAGAGACTGGGGCTGCTTGCTTGTCTTGCCACCTTAAACTTCAAACGTAGATTTTGGTGTCCATGCAGGGGGCCTCCAGCAGCGCAGCTCTGAAAATGCGAATGTCTGCAGATATCTCTTAGCCAGAAAGAGCTGGCCTGGAAAGCTGTTGCTCAGCCTCATCTACCCGTGGCACTGCTCGCACAGAGGCACAGAGACTGGGGCTGCTTGCTTGTCTTGCCACCTTAAACTTCAAACGTAGATTTTGGTGTCAATGAAGGGGGCCTCCAGCAGCGCAGCTCTGAAAATGCGAATGTCTGCAGATATCTCTTAGCCAGAAAGAGCTAGCCTGGAAATCTGTTGCTCAGCATCATCTGCCCATGGCACTGCTCGCACAGAGGCACAGAGACTGGGGCTGCTTGCTTTTCTTGCCCCCTCAAACTTCTAAGGTATCTTAAGTGGTCCGAGCCGCGTGTCTCCGGCAGCTGTGGTCTGAAAATGCGAAGGTCTGCAGATAGTTCGCAGGCAGAAAAAACCAGCCTGGAAAGCTGTTGCTCAGCCTCATCTGCCCATGGCACTGCTCGCACAGAGGCACAGAGACTGGGGCTTCTGGCTTGTCTTGCTACCTCAAACTTCCAACGTAGATTTGGGTGTACACAAGGGGGCTTCCAGCAGCCCTGCTCTGAAAATGGGAACGTCTGCAGATAGCTCGCAGCCAGAAAGAGCTAGCCTGGAAAGCTGTTGCTCAGCCTCATCTGCCCATGGCACTGCTCGCACAGAGGCACAGAGACTGGGGCTGCTTGCTTGTCTTGCCACCTCAAACTTCAAACGTAGATTTGGGTGTCCATGAAGGCGGCCTCCGGCAGCCCTGCTCCCAAAAGGCGAACGTCTGCAGATAGCTCGCAGCCAGAAAAAGCTAGCCTGGAAATCTGTTGCTCAGCCTCATCTGCCCATGGCACTGCTCGCACAGAGGCACAGAGACTGGGGCTGCTTGCTTGTCTTGCCACCTCAAACTTCGAACGTAGCTTTGGGAGTCTGTGCAGGGGGATTTCGGAAGCCCTGCTCCGAAAATGGGAACGTCTGCAGATAAATCGGAGACAGAAAGAGCTAGCCTGGAAAGCTGTTAATCAGCCTCATCTGCCCATGGCACTGCTCACACAGAGGCACAGAGACTGGGGCTGCTTGCTTGTCTTGCCACCTCAAACTTCAAACGTATATTTGGGGGTTCATGAAGGGGGCCTCCAGCAGCCCTGCTCTGAAAATGCGAACGTCTGAAGATAGCTCGCAGGCAGAAATAGCTAGCCTGTAAAGCTGTTGCTCAGCCTCATCTGCCCATGGCACGGCTCGCACAGAGGCACAGAGACTGGGGCTGCTTGCTTGTCTTGCCACCTCAAAATTCAAACGTAGATTTGGGTGTCCATGAAGGAGGCGTCCAGCAGCCCAGCTCTGAAAACGCGAACGTCTGCAGATAGCTCCCAGCCAGAAAGAGCTAGCCTGGAAAGCTGTTGCTCAGCCTCATCTGCCCATGGCACTACTCGCACAGAGGCACAGAGACTGGGGCTGCTTGCTTGTCTTGCCACCTCAAACTTAAAACGTAGCTTTGGTTGTCTGTGCAGGGGGCCTTCGGCAGGCCTGCTCCGCAAATGGAAACGTCTGCAGATAGCTCGCAGGCAGAAACATTTAGATTGGAAAGCTGTTTCTTAGCCTCATCTGCCCATGGCACTGCTCGCACAGAGGCACAGAGACTGGGGCTGCTTGCTTCTCTTGCCACCTCAAACTTCGAACGTAGCTTTGGGAGTCTGTGCAGGGGGATTTCGGAAGCCCTGCTCCGAAAATGGGAACGTCTGCAGATAACTCGGAGGCAGAAAGAGCTAGCCTGGAAAGCTGTTGCTCAGCCTCATCTGCCCATGGCACTGCTCACACAGAGGCACAGAGACTGGGGCTGCTTGCTTGTCTTGCCCCCTCAAACATCAAATATAAATTTGGTGGTCCGTGATTGGGGCCTCGGGCAGGCGTGCTCCGGAAATGCAAACGTCTGCAGATAGCTCGCAGGCAGAAAGAGCTAGCCAGGAATGCTGTTGCTCAGCCTCATCTGCCCATGGCACTGCTCGCACAGAGGCACAGAGACTGGGGCTGCTTGCTTGTCTTGCCACCTCAAACTTCAAACGTATTTTTGCGGTCTGTGCTTGGGGCCTTCAGAAGAGCTACTCCGAATATGCGAACGTCTGCAGATAGCTCGCAGGCAGAAAGAGTTAGCCTGGAAAGCTGTTGCTCAGCCTCATGTGCCCATGGCACTGCTCGCACAGAGGCACAGAGACTGGGGCTGCTTGCTTGTCTTGCCACCTCAAACTTCAAACGTATATTTAGTGGTCCGTGGCGGATGGCTCTGAAAGCCATGCTACGAAAATGCGAACGTCTGCAGATAGCTCACAGCCAGAAAAACTAGCTTGGAAAGCTGTTGCTCAGCCTCATCTGCCCATGGCACTGATCTCTAAGAGGCACAGAGACTGGGGCTGCTTGCTTGTCTTGCCACCTCAAACTTTTATTGTATCTTTGGGGGTCCGTGCCTCGCGCCTGCGGCAGCCCTGCTCCAAAAATGCGAAAGTCTGCAGATAGCTCGCAGCCAGAAATGGCTAGCCTAGATAGCTGCTGCTCAGCCTCATCTGCCCATGGCACTGCTCGCACAGAGGCACAGAGACTGGGGCTGCTTGCTTGTCTTGTCACTTCAAACTTCAATCATATCTCTGGGTGTGCATGGAGGGAGACTCCGGCAGCCCTGCTCTGGAAATGCGAACGTCTGCAGATAGCTCGCAGCCATAAAGAGCTAGCCTGGAAAGCTGTTGCTCAGCCTCATCTGCCCCTGTCACTGCTCACACAGAGGCACAGAGACTGGGGCTGCTTGCTTGTCTTACCACCTTAAACTTTTATTGTACCTTTGGGGGTCCGTGCCGGGCGCCTGCAACAGCCCTGCTCCCAAAATGCGAACGTCTGCAGATAGCTCGCAGGCAGAAAGGGCTAGCCTGGAAAGCTGTTGCCCAGCCTCATCTGCCCATGGCACTGCTTGCACAGAGGCACAGAGACTGGGGTTGCTTGCTTGTCTTGCCATCTCAAACTTCAAATGTATATTTGGGTGTCCTTGCAGTGAGCCTCCGGCAGCCCTGCTCCCAAAAGGCGAACTTCTGCAGGTAGGTCGCAGCCACAAAGAACTAGCCTGGAAAGCTGTTGCTCAGCCTCATCTGCCCATGGCACTGCTCGCACAGAGGCACAGAGACTGGGGCTGCTTGTTTCTCTTGCCTCCTCAAAACTTCAAACATAGATTTGAGTGTCCATGAAGGAGGCGTCCATGAAGGAGGCGTCCAGCAGCCCAGCTCTGAAAACGCGAACGTCTGCAGATCGCTCGCAGCCAGAAAGAGCTAGCCTGGAAAGCTGTTGCTCAGCCTCATCTGCCCATGGCACTGCTCGCACAGAGGCACAGAGACTGGGGCTGCTTGCTTGTCTTGCCACCTCAAACTTAAAACGTAGCTTTGGGTGTCTGTGCAGGGGGCCTTCGGCAGGCCTGCTCCGCAAATGTAAATGTCTGCAGATAACTCGGAGGAAGAAAGAGTTAGCATGGAAAGCTGTTGCTCAGCCTCATCTGCCCATGGCACTGCTCGCACAGAGGCACAGAGACTGGGGATGCTTGCTTAGCATGTCACCTCAAACTTCAAACGTAGATTTGGGGGTCCTTAGAGGGGCCTCCAGCAGGCCCGCTCCGAAAATGCGAACGTCTGCAGATAGCTCGCAGCCAGACAGGGCTAGCCTAGAAAGCTGTTGGTCAGCCTCATCTGCCCATGGCACTGCTCGCACAGAGGCACAGAGACTGGGGATGCTTGCTTGTCTTGCCACCTTAAACTTCAAACATAGATTTTGGTGTCCATGAAGGGGGCCTCCAGCAGCGCAGCTCTGAAAATGCGAACGTCTGCAGATATCTCTTAGCCAGAAAGAGCTAGCCTGGAAAGCTGTTGCTCAGCCTCATCTACCCATGGCACTGCTCGCACAGAGGCACAGAGACTGGGGCTGCTTGCTTGTCTTGCCCCCTCAAACTTCTAACGTATCTTAAGTGGTCCGTGCCGCGCGTCTCCGGCAGCTGTGGTCTGAAAATGCGAACGTCTGCAGATAGTTCGCAGGCAGAAAAAACCAGCCTGGAAAGCTGTTGCTCAGCCTCATCTGCCCATGGCACTGCTCGCAGAGAGGCACAGAGACTGGGGCTGCTTGCTTGTCTTGCCCCCTCAAACTTCTAACATTTCTTAAGTGGTCCGTGCCGCGCGTCTCCGGCAGCTGTGGTCTGAAAATGCGAACGTCTGCAGATATTTCGCAGGCAGAAAAAACCAGCCTGGAAAGCTGTTGCTCAGCCTCATCTGCCCATGGCACTGCTCGCACAGAGGCACAGAGACTGGGGCTGCTTGCTTGTCTTGCCATCTCAAACTTCAAACGTAGATTTGGGTGTCCATGAAGGCGTCCTACGGCAGCCCTGCTTCCAAAAGGCGAACGTCTGCAGATAGCTCGCAGCCAGAAAAAGCTAGCCTGGAAATCTGTTGCTCAGCCTCATCTTCCCATGGCACTGCTCGCACAGAGGCACAGAGACTGGGGCTGCTTGCTTGTCTTGCCCCCTCAAACTTCTAACGTATCTTTGGGGGTCTGTGCAGGGGGGTTTCGGCAGCCCTGCTCCGAAAATGGGAACGTCTGCAGATAACTCGGAGGCAGAAAGAGCTAGCCTGGAAAGCTGTTGCTCAGCCTCATCTGCCCATGGCACTGCTCGCACAGAGGCACAGAGACTGGGGCTGCTTGCTTGTCTTGCCACCTCAAACTTCAAACGTAGATTTGGGGGTCCTTAAATGGGGCCTTCAGCAGGCCCGCACCGAAAATGCGATCATCTGCAGATAGCTCGCAGCCAGAAAGAGTTAGCCTGGAAAGCTGTTGCTCAGCCTCATCTGCCCATGGCACTGCTCGCACAGAGGCACAGAGACTGGGACTGCTTGCTTAACATGCCACCTTAAACTTCAAACGAAGATTTTGGTGTCCATGAAGGGGGCCTCCAGCAGCGCAGCTCTGAAAATGCGAACGTCTGCAGATATCTCTTAGCCAGAAAGAGCTAGCCTGGAAAGCTGTTACTGAGCCTCATCTGCCCATGGCACTGCTCGCACAGAGGCACAGAGACTGGGGCTGCTTGCTTGTCTTGCCACCTCAAACTTCTAACGTATCTTAAGTGGTCCGTCACGCGCGTCTCCGGCAGCCCTGCTCCTACAATGCTAACATCTGCAGATAGCTCACAGCCAGAAATAGCCAGCCTGGAAAGCTGTTGCTCAGCCTCATCTGCCCATGGCACTGCTCGCACAGAGGCACAGAGACTGGGGCTGCTTGCTTAACATGCGACCTCAAACTTCAAACGTAGCTTTGGGAGTCTGGGCAGGGGGCGTTCGGCAGGCCTACTCTGAAAACGGAAAAGTCTGCAGATAGCTCGGAGCCAGAAAGAGGCAGCCTGGAAAACTGTTGCTCAGCCTCATCTGCCCATGGCACTGCTCACACAGAGGCACAGAGACTGGGGCTGCTTGCTTGTCTTGCCAAATCAAACTTCAAACATATCTTAGGTGGTCCGTGCGCGGCGCCTCCGGCAGCCCTGCTCCGACAATGCGAATGTCTGCAGATAGCTCGCAGGCAGAAACATTTAGATTGGAAAGCTGTTGCTCAGCCTCATCTGGCCATGGCACTGCTCGCACAGAGTCACAGAGACTGGGGCTGCTTGCCTGTCTTGCCAACTCAAACTTAAAAGGTAGTTTTGGGATTCCGTGTAGGGGGGCTCCGGCAGCCCTGCTCCGGAAATGCGAACGTCTGCAGATAGCTCGCAGGCAGAAAGAGCTAGCCAGGAATGCTGTTGCTCAGCCTGATCTGCCCATGGCACTGCTCGCACAGAGGCACAGAGACTGGGGCTGCTTGCTTGTCTTGCCACCTCAAACTTCAAACGTATATTTGGTGGTCCGTGGCGGATGGCTCTGAAAGCCATGCTCCGAAAATGCGAACGTCTGCAGATAGCTCACAGCCAGAAAAACTAGCTTGGAAAGCTGTTGCTCAGCCTCATCTGCCCATGGCACTGATCTCTAAGAGGCACAGAGACTGGGGCTGCTTGCTTGTCTTGCCACCTCAAACTTTTATTGTATCTTTGAGGGTCCGTGCCTTGCGCCTGTGGCAGCCCTGCTCCAAAAATGCGAAAGTCTGCAGATAGCTCGCAGCCAGAAATGGCTAGCCTAGATAGCTGCTGCTCAGCCTCATCTGCCCATGGCACTGCTCGCACAGAGGCACAGAGACTGGGGCTGCTTGCTTGTCTTGCCACCTCAAACTTCAATCATATCTTTGGGTGTGCATGGAGGGAGACTCCGGCAGCCCTGTTCTGGAAATGCGAACGTCTGCAGATAGCTCGCAGCCATAAAGAGCTAGCCTGGAAAGCTGTTGCTCGGCCTCATCTGCCCCTGTCACTGCTCAAACAGAGGCACAGAGACTGGGGCTGCTTGCTTGTCTTGCCACCTTAAACTTTTATTGTACCTTTGGGGGTCCGTGCCGTGCGCCTGCAACAGCCCTGCTCCCAAAATGCGAACGTCTGCAGATAGCTCGCAGGCAGAAAGGGTTAGCCTGGAAAGCTGTTGCTCAGCCTCATCTGCCCATGGCACTGCTCGCACAGAGGCACAGAGACTGAGGCTGCTTGCTTGTCTTGCTACCTCAAACTTCAAACGTAGCTTAGGTGATCCGTGCGCGGCGCCTCCGGCAGGCCTGGTCCGACAATGCGAACGTCTGCAGATAGCTCGCAGGCAGAAACATTTAGCTTGGAAAGGTGTTGCTCAGCCTCATCCGCCCATGGCACTGCTCGCACGGAGGCACAGAGACTGGGGCTGCTTGCTTGTCTTGCCACCTCAAAATTGAAACTTAGTTTATGGGGTCTCTGCATGGGGCCTCCATCAACCCTGCTCCAAAAAAGCGAACGTCTGCAGATAGATCGCAGACAGAAAGAGCTAGCCTGGAAAGCTGTTTCTCACCCACATCTGCCTATGGCACTGCTCGCAAAAAGGCACAGAGACTGGGGCTGCTTGCTTGTCTTACCACCTCAAACTTCAAACGTAGTTTTGCGGTCTGTGCATGGGGCCACCAACAGCCCTGCTCCGAATATGCGATCGTCTGCAGATAGCTGGCAGCCATAAAGAGCTAGCCTGGAAAGCTGTTGCTCAGCATCATCTGCCCATGGCACTGCTCGCACAGAGTCAGAGAGACTGGGGCTGCTTGCTTGTCTTGCCACCTCAAACTTAAGATATAGTTTTGGGGGTCCGTGCCAGGCAGCTCCATAAGCCCAGCTCCCAAAATGCGAACGTCTGCAGATAGCTGGCAGCCAGAAAGAGCTAGCCTGGGAAGCTGTTGCTCAGCCTCATCTGCCCATGGCACTGCTCGCACAGAGGCACAGAGACTGGTGCTGCTTGCTTGTCTTGCCCCCTCAAACTTCAAACGTAGCTTAGGTGGTTCGTGCGCGGCGCCTCCGGAAGACCTGCTCCGACAATGTGAATGTCTGCAGATAGCTCTCAGGCAGAAGCATTTAGCTTGTAAAGCTGTTGCTCAGCCTCCTCTGCCCATGGCACTGCTCGCAGAAAGTCAGAAAGACTGCAGCTGCTTACTTGTTTTGCCCCCTCAAACTTCAAACGTATCATTGTGCGTCCGTGTAGGGGGGCTCCGGCAGGCCTGCTTTGAAAATGCAAACGTCTGCAGATAGCTCGCAGGCAGAAAGAGCTACCCTGGAAACTGTTGCTCAGCCTCATCTGCCCATGGTACTGCTCGCACAGAGGCACAGAGACTGGGGCTGCTTGCTTGTCTTGCCACCTCAAACTTCAAACGTAGTTTTGCGGTCTGTGCATGGGGCCTTCAGCAGACTTACTCCGAATATGCGAACGTCTGCAGATAGCTCGCAGGCAGAAAGTGCTAGCCTGGAAAGCTGTTGCTCAGCCTCATCTGCCCATGGCACTGCTCGCACAGAGGCACAGAGACTGGGGCTGCTTGCTTGTCTTGCCACCTCAAACTTCAAACGTATTTTTTCGGTCCGTGCAGAAGGCCTCTGGAAGACATGCTCCGAAAATTCGAACGTCTGCAGATAACTCACAGCCAGAAAAACTAGCTTGGAAAGCTGTTGCTCAGCCTCATCTGCCCATGGCACTGATCTCTAAGAGGCACAGAGAGTGAGGCTGCTTGCTTGTCTTGCCATCTCAAACTTCAATCATAAATTTGGTGGTGCGTGGAGGGAGTATCCGGCAGCCCTGCTCTGAAAATGCGAACGTCTGCAGATAGCTGGCAGCCATAAAGAGCTAGCCTGGAAAGCTGTTGCTCAGCCTCATCTGCCCATGGCACTGCTCGCACAGAGTCAGAGAGACTGGGGCTGCTTGCTTGTCTTGCCACCTCAAACTTAAGGTATACTTTTGGGGGTCCGTGCCAAGAAGCTCCATAAGCCCAGCTCCCAAAATGCGAACGTCTGCAGATAGCTGGCAGCCAGAAAGAGCTAGCCTGGAAAGCTGTTGCTCAGCCTCATCTGTCCATGGCACTGCTCGCACAGAGGCACAGAGACTGGGGCTGCTTGCTTGTCTTGCCACCTCAAACTTCAATCATATCTTTGGGTGTGCGTGGAGGGAGACTCCGGAAGCCCTGCTCTGGAAATGCGAACGTCTGCAGATAGCTCGCAGCCAGAAAGAGCTAGCCTGGAAAGCTGTTGCTCAGCCTCATCTGCCCATGTCAATGATCACACAGAGGCACAGAGACTGGGGCTGCTTGCTTGTCTTGTCACCTCAAACTTTTCTTGTACCTTTGAGGGTCCGTGCCGGGCGCCTGCAACAGCCCTGCTCCCAAAATGCGAATGTCTGCAGATAGCTCGCAGGCAGAAAGGGCTAGCCTGGAAAGATGTGGCTCAGCCTCATCTGCCCATGGCACTGCTCGCACAGAGGCACAGAGACTGGGGCTGCTTGCTTGTCTTGCCACCTCAAACTTCAAACGTATTTGTGGCTGTCCGTGCAGGAGACCTAGGGAATACTTGCTCCGAAAACGCGAACGTCTGCAGATAGCTCGCAGGCAGAAAGAGCTAGCCTGGAAAGCTGTTGCTCAGCCTCATCTGCCCATGACACTGCTCACACAGAGCCTGAAATACCTGGGCTGCTTACTTGTCTTACCCCCTCAAACTTCAAACAAATCTCAGGTGGTCCGTACCTGGCCCCTCCGGCAGGCCTGCTCCGACAATGTGAACGTCTGCAGATAGCTCGCAGGCAGAAATATTTAGATTGGAAAGCTGTTGCTCAGCCTCATCTGCCCATGGCACTGCTCGCACCGAGGCACAGAGACTGGGGCTGCTTGCTTGTCTTGTCACCTCAAACTTCAAACGTAATTTTGGGGTCTGTGCTTGGGGCCTCCAGCAGCCCTGCTGCAAAAACGCGAACGTCTGCAGATAGCTCGCAGGCAGAAAGAGCTAGCCTGGAAAGCTGTTGCGCGCCTACATCTGCCCATGGCACTGCTCGGAAAAAGGCACAGAGACTGGGGCTGCTTGATTGTCTTGCCACCTCCAACTTCAAACGTAGATTTGCGGTCTGTGCATGGAGCCTCCAACAGCCCTGCTCCGAAAATGCCAACGTCTGCAGATAGCTCGCAACCAGAAAGAGCTAGCCTTGAAAGCTGTTGCTCAGCCTCATCTGCCCATGCCACTGCTCTCACAGAGACACAGAGACTGGGGCTGCTTGCTTGTCTTGCCCCCTCAATCTTCAACATTATCTTAGGTTTTTTTTGCCGGGCTCCTCCGCCAGTCCTGCTCTTAAAATGCGAACGTCTGCAAATAGCTCGCAGCCAGAAAAATCTAGCCTGGAAAGCTGTTGCTCAGCCTCATCTGCCCATGGCACTGCTCACACAGAGGCACAGAGACTGGGGCTGCTTGATTGTCTTGCCCCCTTAAACTTCAAACGTATCTTAGGTGGTCCGTACCCGGCGCCTCCGGCAGGCCTGGTCCGACAACGTGAACGTCTGCAGATAGCTCGCAGGCAGAAACATTTAGATTGGAAAGCTGTTGCTCAGCCTCATCTGCCCATGGCACTGATCTCTAAGAGGCACAGACACTGGGGCTGCTTGCTTGTCTTGCCACCTCAAAATTCAATCATAAATTTGGTGGTGCGTGGAGGGAGTCTCAGGCAGCCCTGCTCCAAAAATGCGAAAATCTGCAGATAGCTCGCAGCCAGAAATGGCTAGCCTAGAAAGCTGTTGCTCAGCCTCATCTGCCCATGGCACTGCTCGCACAGAGGCACAGAGACTGGGGCTGCTTGCTTGTCTTGCCATCTCAAACTTCAATCATATCCTTGGGTGTGCGTAGAGGGAGACTCCGGCAGCCCTGCTCTGGAAATGCGAACGTCTGCAGATAGCTCGCAGCCAGAAATATCTAGCCAGCAAAGCTATTGCTCAGCCTCATCTGCACATGGAACTGCTCACACAGAGGCACAGAGACTGGGGCTGCTTGCTTGTCTTGCCACCTCAAACTTTTATTGTATCTTTGGGGGTCCGTGCCTTGCGCCTGTGGCAGCCCTGCTCCATAAATGCGAAAGTCTGCAGATAGCTCGCAGCCAGAAATGGCTAGCCTAGATAGCTGCTGCTCAGCCTCATCTGCCCATGGCACTGCTCGCACAGAGGCACAGAGACTGGGGCTGCTTGCTTGTCTTGCCACCTCAAACTTCAATCATATCTTTGGGTGTGCGTGGAGGGAGACTAAGGCAGCCCTGCTCTGGAAATGCGAACGTCTGCAGATAGCTCGCAGCCAGAAAGAGCTAGCCTGGAAAGCTGTTGCTCAGCCTCATCTGCCCATGGCACTGCTCACACAGAGGCATAGAGACTGGGGCTGCTTGCTTGTCTTGCCACCTCAAACTTTTATTGTACCTTTGGGGGTCCGTGCCGGGCGCCTGCAACAGCCCAGCTCCCAAAATTCGAACGTCTGCAGATAGCTCTCAGGCAGAAACATTTAGCTTGTAAAGCTGTTGCTCAGCCTCATCTGCCCATGGCACTGCTCGCAGAAAGTCAGAAAGACTGCAGGTGCTTTCTTGTTTTGCCCCCTCAAACTTCAAACGTATCATTGTGTGTCCGTGTAGGGGGGCTCCGGCAGGCCTGCTTTGCAAATGAAAATGTCTGCAGATAGCTCGCAGGCAGAAAGAGCTACCCTGGAAAGCTGTTGCTCAGCCTCATCTGCCCATGGTACTGCTCGCACAGAGGCACAGAGACTGGGGCTGCTTGCTTGTCATGTCACCTGAAACTTCAAACGTAGCTTTGGTATTCCGCGCATGGGGCCTGAGGCAGTCCTGCTCTGCAATTGCGAATGTCTGCAGATAGCTCTCAGCCAGAAAGAGCTAGCCTGGAAAGCTGTTGCTCAGCCTCATGTGCCCATGGCACTGCTCGCACACAGGCACAGAGACTGGGGCTGCTTGCTTGTCTTACCACCTAAAACTTCAAACATAGCTTAGGTGGTCCGTACCCGGCGCCTCGGTCAGACCTGCTCCGACAATGCGAACGTCTGCAGATAGCTCGCAGGAAGAAACATTTAGATTGGAAAGCTGTTGCTCAGCCTCATCTGCCCATGGCACTGCTCGCACAGAGGCACAGAGACTGGGGCTGCTTGCTTGTCTTGCCATCTCAAACTTCAATCATAAATTTGGGGGTGCGTGGAGGGAGTCTCCGGCAGCCCTGCTCTGAAAATGCGAACGTCTGCAGATAGCTCGCAGCCATAAAGAGCTAGCCTGGAAAGCTGTTGCTCAGCCTCATCTGCCCATGGCACTGCTCGCACAGAGGCACAGAGAGTGGGGCTGCTTGCTTGTCTTGCCACCTCAAACTTAAGATATATTTTTGGGGGTCCGTGCCAGGCAGCTCCATCAACCCAGCTCCCAAAATGCGAACGTCTGCAGATAGATGGCAGCCATAAAGAGCTAGCCTGGAAAGCTGTTGCTCAGCCTCATCTGCACATGGCACTGCTCGCACAGAGGCACAGAGACTGGGGCTGCTTGCTTGTCTTGCCACCTCAAACTTTTATTGTATCTTTGGGGGTCCGTGCCTTGCGCCTGTGGCAGCCCTGCTCCAAAAATGCGAAAGTCTGCAGATAGCTCGCAGCCAGAAATGGCTAGTCTAGATAGCTGCTGCTCAGCCTCATCTGCCCATGGCACTGCTCGCACAGAGGCACAGAGACTGGGGCTGCTTGCTTGTCTTGCCCTCTCAAACTTCAAACGTAGTTTTTGGGGTCTGTGCATGGGGCCTCCATCAGCCCTGCTCCAAAAACGCGAACGTCTGCAGATAGATCGCAGACAGAAAGAGCTGGCCTGGAAAGCTGTTGCTCAGCCTCATCTGCCCATGGAACTGCTCGCACAGAGGCAGAGAGACTGGGGCTGCTTGCTTGTCTTGCCACATCAAACTTCAAACATTTCTTAGGTGGTCCGTGCCATGCGCCTCCGGCAGGACTTCTCCGACAATGCGAACGTCTGCAGAGAGCTCGCAGGCAGAAACATTTAGATTGGAAAGCTGTTGCTCAACCTCATCTGCCCATGGCACTGCTCGCACAGAGGCACAGAGACTGGGGCTGCTTGCTTGTTTTGCCCCCTCAATCTTCAAACGTTGCTTAGGTGTTTGGTGCCGGGCTCCTCCGCCAGTCCTGCTTTTAAAATGCGAACGTCTGCAGATAGCTCACAGCCAGAAAGAGCTAGCCTGGAAAGCTGTTGCTCAGTCTCATCTGCCCATGGCACTGCTCGCACAGAGGCACAGAGACTGGGGCTGCTTGCTTGTCTTGCCCCCTCAAACTTCAAACGTATATTTGGTGGTCCGTGGCGGATGGCTCTGAAAGCCATGCTCCGAAAATGCGAACGTCTGCAGATAGCTCACAGCCAGAAAAACTAGCTTGGAAAGCTGTTGCTCAGCCTCATCTGCCCATGGCACTGATCTCTAAGAGGCACAGAGAGTGGGGCTGCTTGCTTGTCTTGCCATCTCAAACTTCAATCATAAATTTGGGGGTGCGTGGAGGGAGTCTCCGGCAGCCCTGCTCTGCAAATGCGAATGTCTCCAGATAGCTGGCAGCCATAAAGAGCTAGCCTGGAAAGCTGTTGCTCAGCCTCATCTGCCCATGGCACTGCTCGCACAGAGGCACAGAGACTGGGGCTGCTTGCTTGTCTTGCCACCTCAAACTTAAGATATAGTTTTGGGGGTCCGTGCCAGGCAGCTCCATAAGCCCAGCTCCCAAAATGCGAACGTCTGCAGATAGCTTTCAGCCAGAAAGAGCTAGCCTGGAAAGCTGTTGCTCAGCCTCATCTGCCCATGGCACTGCTCCCACAGAGGCACAGAGACTGGGGCTGCTTGCTTGTCTTGCCACCTCAAACTTTTATTGTATCTTTGGGGGTCCGTGCCTTGCGCCTGCGGCAGCCCTGTTCCAAAAATGCGAAAGTCTGCAGGTAGCTCGCCGCCAGAAAGAGCTACCCTGGAAAGCTGTTGCTCAGCCTCATCTGCCCATGGCACTGCTCGCACAGAGGCACAGAGACTGGGGCTGCTTGCTTGTCTTGCCACCACAAACTCCAATCATGTCTTTGGGAGTGCGTGGAGGGAGACTCCGGCAGCCCTGCTCTGGAAATGCGAACGTCTCTAGATAGCTCGCAGCCAGAAAGAGCTAGCCTGGAAAGCTATTGCTCAGCCTCACCTGCCCATGGCACTGCTCACACAGAGGCACAGAGACTGGGGCTGCTTGCTTGTCTTGCCACCTCAAACTTTTATTGTACCTTTGGAGGTCCGTGCCGGGCGCCTGCAACAGCCCTGCTCCGAATATGCGAACGTCTGCAGATAGCTCGCAGGCAGAATGAGCTAGCCTGGAAAGCTGTTGCTCAGCCTCATCTGCCCATGGCACTGCTCGCAAAAAGGCACAGAGACTGGGGCTGCTTGCTTGTCTTGCCACATCAAACTTCAAACATATCTTAGGTGGTCCGTGCGGGGGTCCTCCGGCAACCCTGCTCTTAAAATGCGAACGTCTGTAAATAGCTCGCAGGCAGAAAGAGCTAGCCTGGAAAGCTGTTGCTTAGCCTCATCTGCCCATGGCACTGCTCGCACTGAGGCAGAGAGACTGGGGCTGCTTGCTTGTCTTGCCACCTCAAACTTCAAACGTAGTTTTCGGATCTGTGCATGTGGCCTCCAGCAGCCCTGCTCCGACAATGCGAACGTCTGCAGATAGCTCGCAGGCAGAAACATTTAGATTGGAAAGCTGTTGCTCAGCCTCATCTGCCCATGGCACTGCTCGCACAGAGGCACAGAGACTGGGGCTGCTTGCTTGTCTTGCCACCTGAAACTTCAAACGTATTTGTGGCTGTCCGTGCAGGAGGCCTCTGGAAGACTTGCTCCGAAAATGCCAACGTCTGCAAATAGCTCGCAGGCAGAAAGAGCTAGCCTGGAAAGCTGTTGCTCAGCCTCATCTGCCCATGGCACAGCTCACACAGAGCCAGAAAGACCTGGGCTGCTTGCTTGTCTTACCCCCTCAAACTTCAAACATAGCTCAGGTGGTCCGTACCTGGCCCCTCCGGTACGCCTGGTCCGACAATGTGAACGTCTGCAGATAACTCGCAGGCAGAATTATTTAGATTGGAAAGCTGTTGCTCAGCCTCATCTGCCCATGGAACTGCTCGCACAGAGTCACAGAGACTGGGGCTGCTTGCCTGTCTTGCCAACTCAAACTTAAAACGTAGCTTTGGGATTCCGTGCAGGGGGGCTCCAGCAGCGCTGCTCCTACAATGCTAACATCTGCAGATAGCTCACAGCCAGAAAGAGCTAGCCTGGAAAGCTGTTGCTCAGCCTCATCTGCCCATGGCACTGCTCGCACAGAGGCACAGAGACTGGGGCTGCTTGCTTGTTTTGCCACCTCAATCTTCAAACGTTGCTTAGGTTTTTGGTGCCGGGCTCCTCCGCCAGTCCTGCTTTTAAAATGCGAACGTCTGCAGATAGCTCACAGCCAGAAAGAGCTAGCCTGGAAAGCTGTTGCTCAGTCTCATCTGCCCATGGCACTCCTCGCACAGAGGCACAGAGACTGGGGCTGCTTGCTTGTCTTGCCCCCTCAAACTTCAAACGTATATTTGGTGGTCCGTGGCGGATGGCTCTGAAAGCCATGCTCCGAAAATGCGAACGTCTGCAGATAGCTCAAAGCCAGAAAAACTAGCTTGGAAAGCTGTTGCTCAGCCTCATCTGCCCATGGCACTGATCTCTAAGAGGCACAGAGAGTGGGGCTGCTTGCTTGTCTTGCCATCTCAAACTTCAATCATAAATTTGGGGGTGCGTGGAGTGAGTCTCCGGAAGCCCTGCTCTGAAAATGCGAATGTCTGCAGATAGCTGGCAGCCAGAAAGAGCTAGCCTGGAAAGCTGTTGCTCAGCCTCATCTGCCCATGGCACTGCTCGCACAGAGGCACAGAGACTGGGGCTGCTTGCTTGTCTTGTCACCTCAAACTTTTATTGTATCTTTGGGGGTCCGTGCCTTGCGCCTGTGACAGCCCTGCTCCAAAAATGCGAAAGTCTGCAGATAGCTCGCAGCCACAAATGGCTAGTCTAGATAGCTGCTGCTCAGCCTCATCTGCCCATGACACTGCTCGCACAGAGGCACAGAGACTGGGGCTGCTTGCTTGTCTTGCTACCTCAAACTTCAAACGTAGCTTTGGTGATCCGTGCGCGGCGCCTCCGGCAGGCCTGGTCCGACAATGCGAACGTCTGCAGATAGTTCGCAGGCAGAAACATTTAGATTGGAAAGGTGTTGCTCAGCCTCATCTGCTCATGGCACTGCTCACACGGAGGCACAAAGACTGGGGCTGCTTGCTTTTCTTGCCCTCTCAAAATTCAAACGTAGTTTTTGGGGTCTGTGCATGGGGCCTCCATCAGCCCTGCTCCAAAAACGCGAACGTCTGCAGATAGCTTGCAGACAGAAAGAGCTAGCATGGAAAGCTGTTGCTCACCCACATCTGCCCATGGCACTGCTCGCACAGAGGCACAGAGACTGGGGCTGCTTGCTTGTCTTGCCACCTCAAACTTCAAACGTATTTTTGCGGTCTGTGCATGGGACCTTCAACAGCCCTGCTCCGAATATGCGAACGTCTGTAGATAGCTCGCAGGCAGAAAGAGCTAGCCTGGAAAGCTGTTGCTCAGCCTCATCTGCCCATGGCACTGCTCGCACAGAGGCACAGAGACTGGGGCTGCTTGCTTGTCTTGTCACCTCAAACTTTTATTGTATCTTTGGGGGTCCGTGCCTTGCGCCTGTGGCAGCCCTGCTCGAAAAATGCGAAAGTCTGCAGATAGCTCGCAGCCAGAAATTGCTAGTCTAGATAGCTGCTGCTCAGCCTCATCTGCCCATGGCACTGCTCGCACAGAGGCACAGAGACTGGGGCTGCTTGCTTGTCTTGCCCCCTCAAACTTCAATCATATCTTTGGGTGTGCGTGGAGGGAGACTCCGGCAGCCCTGCTCTGGAAATGCGAACGTCTGCAGATAGATCGCAGCCATAAAGAGCTAGCCTGGAAAGCTGTTGCTCAGCCTCACCTGCCCATGGCACTGCTCGCACAGAGGCACAGAGACTGGGGCTGCTTGCTTGTCTTGCCCCCTCAACCTTCAATCATATCTTTGGGTGTGCGTGGAGGGAGACTCCGGCAGCCCTGCTCTGGAAATGCGAACGTCTGCAGATAGCTCACAGCCATAAAGAGCTAGCCTGGAAAGCTGTTGCTCAGCCTCATCTGCCCATGGCACTGCTCGCACAGAGGCACAGAGACTGGGGCTGCTTGCTTGTCTTGCTACCTCAAACTTCAAACGTAGCTTAGGTGATCCGTGCGCGGCGCCTCCGGCAGGCCTGGTCCGACAATGCGAACGTCTGCAGATAGCTCGCAGGCAGAAACATTTAGATTGGAAAGGTGTTGCTCAGCCTCATCTGCTCATGGCACTGCTCACACGGAGGCACAGAGACTGGGGCTGCTTGCTTTTCTTGCCCTCTCAAAATTCAAACGTAGTTTTTGGGGTCTGTGCATGGGGCCTCCATCAGCCCTGCTCCAAAAACGCGAACGTCTGCAGATAGCTTGCAGACAGAAAGAGCTAGCCTAGAAAGCTGTTGCTCACCCACATCTGCCCATGGCACTGCTCGCACAGAGGCACAGAGACTGGGGCTGCTTGCTTGTCTTGCCACCTCAAACTTCAAACGTATTTTTGCTGTCTGTGCATGGGACCTTCAACAGCCCTGCTCCGAATATGCGAACGTCTGCAGATAGCTCGCAGGCAGAAAGAGCTAGCCTGGAAAGCTGTTGCTCACACACATCTGCCCATGGCACTGCTCGAAAAAAGGCACAGAGACTGGGGCTGCTTGCTTGTCTTGCCACATCAAACTTCAAACATATCTTAGGTGGTCCGTGCGGGGGTCCTCCGGCAACACTGCTCCCAAAATGCGAACGTCTGTAGATAGCTCGCAGGCAGAAAGAGCTAGCCTGGAAAGCTGTTGCTCAGCCTCATCTGCCCATGGCACTGCTCGCACAGAGGCAGAGAGACTGGGGCTGCTTGCTTGTCTTGCCACCTCAAACTTCAAACGTTGTTTTCGGGTCTGTGCATGTGGCCTCCAGCAGCCCTGCTCTGAAAATGCGAACGTCTGCAGATAGCTCGCAGCCAGAAAGAGCTAGCCTGGAAAGCTGTTGCTCAGCCTCATCTGCCCATGGCACTGCTCACACAGAGGCACAGAGACTGGGGCTGCTTGCTTGTCTTGCCACATCAAACTTCAAACATATCTTAGGTGGTTCGTGTCATGCGCCTCCGGCAGCCCTGCTCCGACAACGCGAACGTCTGCAGATAGCTCGCAGGCAGAAACATTTAGATTGGAAAGCTGTTGCTCAGCCTCATCTGCCCATGGCACTGCTCGCACAGAGGCACAGAGACTGGGGCTGCTTGCTTGTCTTGCCACCTCAAACTTCAAACGTATTTGTGGCTGTCCGTGCAGGAGGCCTCTGGAAGACTTGCTCCGAAAATGCGCGAACGTCTGCTGATAGCTCGCAGGCAGAAAGAGCTAGCCTGGAAAGCTGTTGCTCAGCCTCATCTGCCCATGGCACAGCTCACACAGAGCCAGAAAGACCTGGGCTGCTTGCTTGTCTTACCCCCTCAAACTTCAAACATAGCTCAGGTGGTCCGTACCTGGCACCTCCGGCACGCCTGGTCCGACAATGTGAACGTCTGCAGATAACTCGCAGGCAGAATTATTTAGATTGGAAAGCTGTTGCTCAGCCTCATCTGACCATGGCACTGCTCGCACCGAGGCACAGAGACTGGGGATGCTTGCTTGTCTTGCCACCTCAAACTTCAAACGTAATTTTGGAGTCTGTGCTTGGGGCCTCCAGCAGCACTGCTGTAAAAACGCGAACGTCTGCAGATAGCTCGCAGCCAGAAAGAGCTAGCCTGGAAAGCTGTTGCTCAGTCTCATCTGCCCATGGCACTCCTCGCACAGAGGCACAGAGACTGGGGCTGCTTGCTTGTCTTGCCCCCTCAAACTTCAAATGTATATTTGGTGGTCCGTGGCGGATGGCTCTGAAAGCCATGCTCCGAAAATGCGAACGTCTGCAGATAGCTCAAAGCCAGAAAAACTAGCTTGGAAAGCTGTTTCTCAGCCTCATCTGCCCATGGCACTGATCTCTAAGAGGCACAGAGAGTGGGGCTGCTTGCTTGTCTTGCCATCTCAAACTTCAATCATAAATTTGGGGGTGCGTGGAGTGAGTCTCCGGAAGCCCTGCTCTGAAAATGCGAATGTCTGCAGATAGCTGGCAGCCAGAAAGAGCTAGCCTGGAAAGCTGTTGCTCAGCCTCATCTGCCCATGGCACTGCTCGCACAGAGGCACAGAGACTGGGGCTGCTTGCTTGTCTTGTTACCTCAAACTTTTATTGTATCTTTGGGGGTCCGTGCCTTGCGCCTGTGGCAGCCCTGCTCCAAAAATGCGAAAGTCTGCAGATAGCTCGCAGCCACAAATGGCTAGACTAGATAGCTGCTGCTCAGCCTCATCTGCCCATGGCACTGCTCGCACAGAGGCACAGAGACTGGGGCTGCTTGCTTGTATTGCTACCTCAAACTTCAAACGTAGCTTTGGTGATCCGTGCGCGGCGCCTCCGGCAGGCCTGGTCCGACAATGCGAACGTCTGCAGATAGCTCGCAGGCAGAAACATTTAGATTGGAAAGGTGTTGCTCAGCCTCATCTGCTCATGGCACTGCTCACACGGAGGCACAAAGACTGGGGCTGCTTGCTTTTCTTGCCCTCTCAAAATTCAAACGTAGTTTTTGGGGTCTGTGCATGGGGCCTCCATCAGCCCTGCTCCAAAAACGCGAACGTCTGCAGATAGCTTGCAGACAGAAAGAGCTAGCATGGAAAGCTGTTGCTCACCCACATCTGCCCATGGCACTGCTCGCACAGAGGCACAGAGACTGGGGCTGCTTGCTTGTCTTGCCACCTCAAACTTCAAACGTATTTTTGCGGTCTGTGCATGGGACCTTCAACAGCCCTGCTCCGAATATGCGAACGTCTGTAGATAGCTCGCAGGCAGAAAGAGCTAGCCTGGAAAGCTGTTGCTCAGCCTCATCTGCCCATGGCACTGCTCGCACAGAGGCACAGAGACTGGGGCTGCTTGCTTGTCTTGTCACCTCAAACTTTTATTGTATCTTTGGGGGTCCGTGCCTTGCGCCTGTGGCAGCCCTGCTCGAAAAATGCGAAAGTCTGCAGATAGCTCGCAGCCAGAAATTGCTAGTCTAGATAGCTGCTGCTCAGCCTCATCTGCCCATGGCACTGCTCGCACAGAGGCACAGAGACTGGGGCTGCTTGCTTGTCTTGCCCCCTCAAACTTCAATCATATCTTTGGGTGTGCGTGGAGGGAGACTCCGGCAGCCCTGCTCTGGAAATGCGAACGTCTGCAGATAGATCGCAGCCATAAAGAGCTAGCCTGGAAAGCTGTTGCTCAGCCTCACCTGCCCATGGCACTGCTCGCACAGAGGCACAGAGACTGGGGCTGCTTGCTTGTCTTGCCCCCTCAACCTTCAATCATATCTTTGGGTGTGCGTGGAGGGAGACTCCGGCACCCCTGCTCTGGAAATGCGAACGTCTGCAGATAGCTCACAGCCATAAAGAGCTAGCCTGGAAAGCTGTTGCTCAGCCTCATCTGCCCATGGCACTGCTCGCACAGAGGCACAGAGACTGGGGCTGCTTGCTTGTCTTGCTACCTCAAACTTCAAACGTAGCTTAGGTGATCCGTGCGCGGCGCCTCCGGCAGGCCTGGTCCGACAATGCGAACGTCTGCAGATAGCTCGCAGGCAGAAACATTTAGATTGGAAAGGTGTTGCTCAGCCTCATCTGCTCATGGCACTGCTCACACGGAGGCACAGAGACTGGGGCTGCTTGCTTTTCTTGCCCTCTCAAAATTCAAACGTAGTTTTTGGGGTCTGTGCATGGGGCCTCCATCAGCCCTGCTCCAAAAACGCGAACGTCTGCAGATAGCTTGCAGACAGAAAGAGCTAGCAGAAAGCTGTTGCTCACCCACATCTGCCCATGGCACTGCTCGCACAGAGGCACAGAGACTGGGGCTGCTTGCTTGTCTTGCCACCTCAAACTTCAAACGTATTTTTGCTGTCTGTGCATGGGACCTTCAACAGCCCTGCTCCGAATATGCGAACGTCTGCAGATAGCTCGCAGGCAGAAAGAGCTAGCCTGGAAAGCTGTTGCTCACACACATCTGCCCATGGCACTGCTCGAAAAAAGGCACAGAGACTGGGGCTGCTTGCTTGTCTTGCCACATCAAACTTCAAACATATCTTAGGTGGTCCGTGCGGGGGTCCTCCGGCAACACTGCTCCCAAAATGCGAACGTCTGTAGATAGCTCGCAGGCAGAAAGAGCTAGCCTGGAAAGCTGTTGCTCAGCCTCATCTGCCCATGGCACTGCTCGCACAGAGGCAGAGAGACTGGGGCTGCTTGCTTGTCTTGCCACCTCAAACTTCAAACGTTGTTTTCGGGTCTGTGCATGTGGCCTCCAGCAGCCCTGCTCTGAAAATGCGAACGTCTGCAGATAGCTCGCAGCCAGAAAGAGCTAGCCTGGAAAGCTGTTGCTCAGCCTCATCTGCCCATGGCACTGCTCACACAGAGGCACAGAGACTGGGGCTGCTTGCTTGTCTTGCCACATCAAACTTCAAACATATCTTAGGTGGTTCGTGCCATGCGCCTCCGGCAGCCCTGCTCCGACAACGCGAACGTCTGCAGATAGCTCGCAGGCAGAAACATTTAGATTGGAAAGCTGTTGCTCAGCCTCATCTGCCCATGGCACTGCTCGCACAGAGGCACAGAGACTGGGGCTGCTTGCTTGTCTTGCCACCTCAAACTTCAAACGTATTTGTGGCTGTCCGTGCAGGAGGCCTCTGGAAGACTTGCTCCGAAAATGCGCGAACGTCTGCTGATAGCTCGCAGGCAGAAAGAGCTAGCCTGGAAAGCTGTTTCTCAGCCTCATCTGCCCATGGCACAGCTCACACAGAGCCAGAAAGACCTGGGCTGCTTGCTTGTCTTACCCCCTCAAACTTCAAACATAGCTCAGGTGGTCCGTACCTGGCACCTCCATCACGCCTGGTCCGACAATGTGAACGTCTGCAGATAACTCGCAGGCAGAATTATTTAGATTGGAAAGCTGTTGCTCAGCCTCATCTGACCATGGCACTGCTCGCACCGAGGCACAGAGACTGGGGATGCTTGCTTGTCTTGCCACCTCAAACTTCAAACGTAATTTTGGAGTCTGTGCTTGGGGCCTCCAGCAGCACTGCTGTAAAAACGCGAACGTCTGCAGATAGCTCGCAGCCAGAAAGAGCTAGCCTTGAAAGCTGTTGCTCACCCTCATCTGCAGATGCCACTGCTCGCAAAAAGGCACAGAGACTGGGGCTGCTTGCTTGTCTTGCCTTCTCAATCTTCAAAAGTATCTTAGGTTTTTGGTGCCGGGCTCCTCCGCCAGTCCTGCTCTTAAAATTTGAACGTCTGCAGATAGGTCGCAGGCAGAAAGAGCTAGCCTGGAAAGCTGTTGCTCACCCACATCTGCCCATGGCACTGCTCGCAAAAAGGCACAGAGACTGGGGCTGCTTGCTTGTCTTGCCACCTCAAACTTCAAACGTAGTTTTGGGGGTCCGTGCGGGAGTCCTCCGGCAACCCTGCTCCGAAAATGCGAACGTCTGTAGATAGCTCGCAGGCAGAAAGAGCTAGCCTGGAAAGCTGTTGCACAGCCTCATCTGCCCATGGCACTGCTCGCACAGAGGCAGAGAGACTGGGGCTGCTTGCTTGTCTTGCCACCTCAAACTTTAAACGTAGTTTTGGGGTCCGTGCAGGAGGCCTCCAGCAGCCCTACTCTGAAAATGCGAACGTCTGCAGATAGCTCGCAGGCAGAAAGAGCTAGCCTGGAAAGCTGTTGCTCAGCCTCATCTGCCCATGGCACTGCTCACACAGAGACACAGAGACTGGGGCTGCTTGCTTGTCTTGCCACCTCAAACTTCAAACATATCTTAGGTGGTCCGTGCCATGCGCCTCCGGCAGCCCTGCTTCGACAATGCGAACGTCTGCAGATAGCTCGCAGGCAGAAACATTTAGATTGGAAAGCTGTTGCTCAGCCTCATCTGCCCATGGCACTGCTCGCACAGAGGCACAGAGACTGGGGCTGCTTGCTTGTCTTGCCACCTCAAACTTCAAACGTATTTGTGGCTGTCCGTGCAGGAGGCCTCGGGAAGACTTGCTCCGAAAATGCGAACGTCTGCAGATAGCTCGCAGCCATAAAGAGCTAGCCTGGAAAGCTGTTGCTCAGCCTCATCTGCCCATGGCACTGCTCGCACAGAGGCACAGAGACTGGGGCTGCTTGCTTGTCATGTCACCTCAAACTTCAAACATAGCTTAGGTGGTCCGTACCCGGCGCCTCCGGCAGGCCTGGTCCGACAATGCGAACGTCTGCAGATAGCTCGCAGGCAGAAACATTTAGATTGGAAAGCTGTTGCTCAGCCTCATCTGCCCATGGCACTGCTCGCACAGAGGCACAGAGACTGGGGCTGCTTGCTTGTCTTGCCACCTCAAACTTTTATTGTATCTTTGGGGGTCCGTGCCTTGCGCCTGCGTCAGCCCTGCTCCAAAAATGCGAAAGTCTGCAGATAGCTGGCAGCCAGAAAGAGCTACCCTGGAAAGCTGTTGCTCAGCCTCATCTGCCCATGGCACTGCTCGCACAGAGGCACAGAGACTGGGGCTGCTTGCTTGTCTTGCCCCCTCAAAATTCAATCATATCTTTGGGTGTGCGTGGAGGGAGACTCCGGCAGCCCTGCTCTGAAATTGCGAACGTCTGCAGATAGCTCGCAGCCAGAAAGAGCTAGCCTGGAAAGCTGTTGCTCAGCCTCATCTGCCCATGTCACTGCTCACACAGAGGCACAGAGACTGGGGCTGCTTGCTTGTCTTGCCACCTCAAACTTTTATTGTACCTTTGGGGGTCCGTGCCGGGCGCCTGCAAAAGCCCTGCTCCCAAAATGCGAACTTCTGCAGATAGCTCGCAGCCAGAAAGGGCTAGCCTGGAAAGCTGTTGCTCAGCCTCATCTGCCCATGGCACTGCTCGCACAGAGGCACAGACACTGGGGCTGCTTGCTTGTCTTGCCACATCAAACTTAAAACATATCTTAGGTGGTTCGTGCCATGCGCCTCCGGCAGCCCTGCTCCGACAAAGCGAACGTCTGCAGATAGCTCGCAGCCAGAAAGAGCTAGCCTTGAAAGCTATTGCTCACCCTCATCTGCCCATGCCACTGCTCTCACAGAGGCACAGAGACTGGGGCTGCTTGCTTGTCTTGCCTCCTCAATCTTCAAATTGTCTTAGGTTTTTGGTGCCGGGCTCCTCCGCCAGTCCTGCTCTTAAAATTTGAACGTCTGCAGATAGCTCGCAGGCAGAAAGAGCTAGCATGGAAATCTGTTGCTCACACACATCTGCCCATGGCACTGCTCGCAAAAAGGCACAGAGACTGGGGCTGCTTGCTTGTCTTGCCACCTCAAACTTCAAACGTAGCTTTGGGGGTCCGTGCGGGGGTCCTCCGGCAACCCTGCTCCGAAAATGCGAACGTCTGTAGATAGCTCGCAGGCAGAAAGAGCTAGCCTGGAAAGCTGTTGCACAGTCTCATCTGCCCATGGCACTGCTCGCACAGAGGCACAGAGACTGGGGCTGCTTGCTTGTCTTGCCACCTCAAACTTTAAACGTAGTTTTTGGGTCTGTGCATGTGGCCTCCAGCAGCCCTGCTCTGAAAATGCGAACGTCTGCAGATAGCTCGCAGGCAGAAAGAGCTAGCCAGGAAAGCTGTTGCTCAGCCTCATCTGCCCATGGCACTGCTCACACAGAGACACAGAGACTGGGGCTGCTTGCTTGTCTTGCCACATCAAACTTCAAACATATCTTAGGTGGTCCGTGCCATGCGCCTCCGGCAGCCCTGCTTCGACAATGCGAACGTCTGCAGATAGCTCGCAGGCAGAAACATTTAGATTGGAAAGCTGTTGCTCAGCCTCATCTGCCCATGGCACTGCTCGCACAGAGGCACAGAGACTGGGGCTGCTTGCTTGTCTTGCCACCTCAAACTTCAAACGTAGGTTTGGTATTCCGTGCATGGGGCCTGTGGCAGTCCTGCTCTGCAAATGCGAACGTCTGCAGATAGCTCGCAGCCAGAAAGAGCTAGCCAGGAAAGCTGTTGCTCAGCCTCATGTGCCCATGGCACTGCTCGCACAGAGGCACAGAGAATGGGGCTGCTTGCTTGTCTTACCACCTCAAACTTCAAACATATCTTAGGTGGTCAGTACCCGGCGCCTCCGGCGGGCCTGGTCCGACAATGCGAACGTCTGCAGATAGCTCGCAGGCAGAAACATTTAGATTGGAAAGCTGTTGCTCAGCCTCATCTGCCCATTGCACTGCTCGCACAGAGGCACAGAGACTGGGGCTGCTTGCTTGTCTTACCACCTCAAACTTCAAACATAGCTTAGGTGGTCCGTACCCGGCGCCTCCGGCAGGCCTGGTACGATAATGCGAACGTCTGCAGATAGCTCGCAGGCAGAAGCATTTAGATTGGAAAGCTGTTGCTCAGCCTCATCTGCCCATGGCACTGCTCGCACGGAGGCACAGAGACTGGGGCTGCTTACTTGTCTTGCCACATCAAACTTCAAACGTAGTTTTTGGGGTCTGTGCAAGGGGCCTCCAGCAGCCCTGCTCCGAAAACGCGAACGTCTGCAGATAGATCGCAGACAGAAAGAGCTAGCCTGGAAAGCTGTTGCTCAACCACATCTGCCCATGGCACTGCTCGCAAAAAGGCACAGAGACTGGGGCTGCTTGCTTGTCTTGCCACCTCAAACTTCAAACGTAGATTTGGGTGTCCGTGCTGGGGGCCTCCGACAGCCGTGCTCCGACAATGCGAATATCTGCAGATAGCTCGCAGGAAGAAATATTTAGCTTGGAAAGCTGTTGCTCAGCCTCATCTGCCCATGGCACTGCTCGCACAGAGGCACAGAGACTGGGGCTGCTTGCTTGTCTTGCCCCCTCAAACTTCAAACGTTTCTTCGGTGTTTGGTGCCGGGCTCCTCCGCCAGTCCTGCTTTTAAAATGCGAACGTCTGCAGATAGCTCGCAGCCAGAAAGAGCTAGCCTGGAAAGCTGTTGCTCAGCCTCATCTGCCCATGGCACTGCTCGCACAGAGGCACAGAGACTGGGGCTGCTTGCTTGTCTTGCCACCTCAGACTTCAAATATAAATTTGGTGGTCCGTGATTGGGGCCTCGGGCAGGCGTGCTCCGGAAATGCGAACGTCTGCAGATAGCTCGCAGCCAGAAAGAGCTAGCCTGGAAAGCTGTTGCTCAGTCTCATCTGCCCATGGCACTGCTCGCACAGAGGCACAGAGACTGGATCTGCTTGCTTGTCTTGCCCCCTCAAACTTCAAACGTATATTTGGTGGTCCGTGGCGGATGGCTCTGAAAGCCATGCTCCGAAAATGCGAACGTCTGCAGATAGCTCACAGCCAGAAAAACTAGCTTGGAAAGCTGTTGCTCAGCCTCATCTGCCCATGGCACTGATCTCTAAGAGGCACAGAGAGTGGGGCTGCTTGCTTGTCTTGCCATCTCAAACTTCAATCATAAATTTGGGGGTGCGTGGAGGGAGTCTCCGGCAGCCCTGCTCTGAAAATGCGAACGTCTGCAGATAGCTCGCAGGCAGAAAGAGCTACCCTGGAAACTGTTGCTCAGCCTCATCTGCCCATGGTACTGCTCGCACAGAGGCACAGAGACTGGGGCTGCTTGCTTGTCATGTTACCTCAAACTTCAAACGTAGATTTGGTATTCCGTGCATGGTGCCTGTGGCAGTCCTGCTCTGCAAATGCGAACGTCTGCAGATAGCTCGCAGCCAGAAAGAGCTAGCCAGGAAAGCTGTTGCTCAGCCTCATGTGCCCATGGCACTGCTCGCACAGAGGCACAGAGACTGGGGCTGCTTGCTTGTCTTACCACCTCAAACTTCAAACATATCTTAGGTGGTCAGTACCCGGCGCCTCCGGCAGGCCTGGTCCGACAATGCGAACGTCTGCAGATAGCTCGCAGGCAGAAACATTTAGATTGGAAAGATGTTGCTCAGCCTCATCTGCCCATGGCACTGCTCGCACAGAGGCACAGAGACTGGGGCTGCTTGCTTGTCTTACCACCTCAAACTTCAAACATAGCTTAGGTGGTCCGTACCCGGCGCCTCCGGCAGTCCTGGTACGATAATGCGAACGTCTGCAGATAGCTCGCAGGCAGAAGCATTTAGATTGGAAAGCTGTTGCTCAGCCTCATCTGCCCATGTCACTGCTCACACAGAGGCACAGAGACTGGGGCTGCTTGCTTGTCTTGCCACCTCAAACTTTTATTGTACCTTTGGGGGTCCGTGCCGGGCGCCTGCAAAAGCCCTGCTCCCAAAATGCGAACTTCTGCAGATAGCTCGCAGCCAGAAAGGGCTAGCCTGGAAAGCTGTTGCTCAGCCTCATCTGCCCATGGCACTGCTCGCACAGAGGCACAGACACTGGGGCTGCTTGCTTGTCTTGCCACATCAAACTTAAAACATATCTTAGGTGGTTCGTGCCATGCGCCTCCGGCAGCCCTGCTCCGACAAAGCGAACGTCTGCAGATAGCTCGCAGCCAGAAAGAGCTAGCCTTGAAAGCTATTGCTCACCCTCATCTGCCCATGCCACTGCTCTCACAGAGGCACAGAGACTGGGGCTGCTTGCTTGTCTTGCCTCCTCAATCTTCAAATTGTCTTAGGTTTTTGGTGCCGGGCTCCTCCGCCAGTCCTGCTCTTAAAATTTGAACGTCTGCAGATAGCTCGCAGGCAGAAAGAGCTAGCATGGAAATCTGTTGCTCACACACATCTGCCCATGGCACTGCTCGCAAAAAGGCACAGAGACTGGGGCTGCTTGCTTGTCTTGCCACCTCAAACTTCAAACGTAGCTTTGGGGGTCCGTGCGGGGGTCCTCCGGCAACCCTGCTCCGAAAATGCGAACGTCTGTAGATAGCTCGCAGGCAGAAAGAGCTAGCCTGGAAAGCTGTTGCACAGTCTCATCTGCCCATGGCACTGCTCGCACAGAGGCACAGAGACTGGGGCTGCTTGCTTGTCTTGCCACCTCAAACTTTAAACGTAGTTTTTGGGTCTGTGCATGTGGCCTCCAGCAGCCCTGCTCTGAAAATGCGAACGTCTGCAGATAGCTCGCAGGCAGAAAGAGCTAGCCAGGAAAGCTGTTGCTCAGCCTCATCTGCCCATGGCACTGCTCACACAGAGACACAGAGACTGGGGCTGCTTGCTTGTCTTGCCACATCAAACTTCAAACATATCTTAGGTGGTCCGTGCCATGCGCCTCCGGCAGCCCTGCTTCGACAATGCGAACGTCTGCAGATAGCTCGCAGGCAGAAACATTTAGATTGGAAAGCTGTTGCTCAGCCTCATCTGCCCATGGCACTGCTCGCACAGAGGCACAGAGACTGGGGCTGCTTGCTTGTCTTGCCACCTCAAACTTCAAACGTAGGTTTGGTATTCCGTGCATGGGGCCTGTGGCAGTCCTGCTCTGCAAATGCGAACGTCTGCAGATAGCTCGCAGCCAGAAAGAGCTAGCCAGGAAAGCTGTTGCTCAGCCTCATGTGCCCATGGCACTGCTCGCACAGAGGCACAGAGAATGGGGCTGCTTGCTTGTCTTACCACCTCAAACTTCAAACATATCTTAGGTGGTCAGTACCCGGCGCCTCCGGCGGGCCTGGTCCGACAATGCGAACGTCTGCAGATAGCTCGCAGGCAGAAACATTTAGATTGGAAAGCTGTTGCTCAGCCTCATCTGCCCATTGCACTGCTCGCACAGAGGCACAGAGACTGGGGCTGCTTGCTTGTCTTACCACCTCAAACTTCAAACATAGCTTAGGTGGTCCGTACCCGGCGCCTCCGGCAGGCCTGGTACGATAATGCGAACGTCTGCAGATAGCTCGCAGGCAGAAGCATTTAGATTGGAAAGCTGTTGCTCAGCCTCATCTGCCCATGGCACTGCTCGCACGGAGGCACAGAGACTGGGGCTGCTTACTTGTCTTGCCACATCAAACTTCAAACGTAGTTTTTGGGGTCTGTGCAAGGGGCCTCCAGCAGCCCTGCTCCGAAAACGCGAACGTCTGCAGATAGATCGCAGACAGAAAGAGCTAGCCTGGAAAGCTGTTGCTCAACCACATCTGCCCATGGCACTGCTCGCAAAAAGGCACAGAGACTGGGGCTGCTTGCTTGTCTTGCCACCTCAAACTTCAAACGTAGATTTGGGTGTCCGTGCTGGGGGCCTCCGACAGCCGTGCTCCGACAATGCGAATATCTGCAGATAGCTCGCAGGAAGAAATATTTAGCTTGGAAAGCTGTTGCTCAGCCTCATCTGCCCATGGCACTGCTCGCACAGAGGCACAGAGACTGGGGCTGCTTGCTTGTCTTGCCCCCTCAAACTTCAAACGTTTCTTCGGTGTTTGGTGCCGGGCTCCTCCGCCAGTCCTGCTTTTAAAATGCGAACGTCTGCAGATAGCTCGCAGCCAGAAAGAGCTAGCCTGGAAAGCTGTTGCTCAGCCTCATCTGCCCATGGCACTGCTCGCACAGAGGCACAGAGACTGGGGCTGCTTGCTTGTCTTGCCACCTCAGACTTCAAATATAAATTTGGTGGTCCGTGATTGGGGCCTCGGGCAGGCGTGCTCCGGAAATGCGAACGTCTGCAGATAGCTCGCAGCCAGAAAGAGCTAGCCTGGAAAGCTGTTGCTCAGTCTCATCTGCCCATGGCACTGCTCGCACAGAGGCACAGAGACTGGATCTGCTTGCTTGTCTTGCCCCCTCAAACTTCAAACGTATATTTGGTGGTCCGTGGCGGATGGCTCTGAAAGCCATGCTCCGAAAATGCGAACGTCTGCAGATAGCTCACAGCCAGAAAAACTAGCTTGGAAAGCTGTTGCTCAGCCTCATCTGCCCATGGCACTGATCTCTAAGAGGCACAGAGAGTGGGGCTGCTTGCTTGTCTTGCCATCTCAAACTTCAATCATAAATTTGGGGGTGCGTGGAGGGAGTCTCCGGCAGCCCTGCTCTGAAAATGCGAACGTCTGCAGATAGCTCGCAGGCAGAAAGAGCTACCCTGGAAACTGTTGCTCAGCCTCATCTGCCCATGGTACTGCTCGCACAGAGGCACAGAGACTGGGGCTGCTTGCTTGTCATGTTACCTCAAACTTCAAACGTAGATTTGGTATTCCGTGCATGGTGCCTGTGGCAGTCCTGCTCTGCAAATGCGAACGTCTGCAGATAGCTCGCAGCCAGAAAGAGCTAGCCAGGAAAGCTGTTGCTCAGCCTCATGTGCCCATGGCACTGCTCGCACAGAGGCACAGAGACTGGGGCTGCTTGCTTGTCTTACCACCTCAAACTTCAAACATATCTTAGGTGGTCAGTACCCGGCGCCTCCGGCAGGCCTGGTCCGACAATGCGAACGTCTGCAGATAGCTCGCAGGCAGAAACATTTAGATTGGAAAGATGTTGCTCAGCCTCATCTGCCCATGGCACTGCTCGCACAGAGGCACAGAGACTGGGGCTGCTTGCTTGTCTTACCACCTCAAACTTCAAACATAGCTTAGGTGGTCCGTACCCGGCGCCTCCGGCAGTCCTGGTACGATAATGCGAACGTCTGCAGATAGCTCGCAGGCAGAAGCATTTAGATTGGAAAGCTGTTGCTCAGCCTCATCTGCCCATGGCACTGCTCGCACGGAGGCACAGAGACTGGGGCTGCTTACTTGTCTTGCCACATCAAACTTCAAACGTAGTTTTTGGGGTCTGTGCAAGGGGCCTCCAGCCGCCCTGCTCCGAAAACGCGAACGTCTGCAGATAGATCGCAGACAGAAAGAGCTAGCCTGGAAAGCTGTTGCTCAACCACATCTGCCCATGGCACTGCTCGCAAAAAGGCACAGAGACTGGGGCTGCTTGCTTGTCTTGCCACCTCAAACTTCAAACGTAATTTTGGAGTCTGTGCGTGGGGTTTCCGGCAGCCCTGTTGCGAAAATGTGAACGTCTGCAGATAGCTCGCAGGCAGAAAGAGCTACCCTGGAAAGCTGTTGCTCAGCCTCATCTGCCCATGGCACTGCTCGCACAGAGGCACGGAGACTGGGGCTGCTTGCTTGTCTTGCTACCTCAAACTTCAAAGATAAATTTGGTGGTCCGTGATTGGGGCCTCGGGCAGGCGTGCTCCGGAAATGCGAACGTCTGCAGATAGCTCGCAGGCAGAAAGATCTAGCCTGGAAAGCTGTTGCTCATCCTCATCTGCCCATGGCACTGCTCACACAGAGCCAGAAAGACTGGGGCTGCTTGCTTGTCTTGCCACATCAAACTTCAAACATATCTTAGGTGGTCCGTGCGGGGGTCCTCCGGCAACACTGCTCCCAAAATGCGAACGTCTGTAGATAGCTCGCAGGCAGAAAGAGCTAGCCTGGAAAGCTGTTGCTCAGCCTCATCTGCCCATGGCACTGCTCGCACAGAGGCAGAGAGACTGGGGCTGCTTGCTTGTCTTGCCACCTCAAACTTCAAACGTTGTTTTCGTGTCTGTGCATGTGGCCTCCAGCAGCCCTGCTCTGAAAATGCGAACGTCTGCAGATAGCTCGCAGCCAGAAAGAGCTAGCCTGGAAAGCTGTTGCTCAGCCTCATCTGCCCATGGCACTGCTCACACAGAGGCACAGAGACTGGGGCTGCTTGCTTGTCTTGCCACATCAAACTTCAAACATATCTTAGGTGGTTCGTGCCATGCGCCTCCGGCAGCCCTGCTCCGACAACGCGAACGTCTGCAGATAGCTCGCAGGCAGAAACATTTAGATTGGAAAGCTGTTGCTCAGCCTCATCTGCCCATGGCACTGCTCGCACAGAGGCACAGAGACTGGGGCTGCTTGCTTGTCTTGCCACCTCAAACTTCAAACGTATTTGTGGCTGTCCGTGCAGGAGGCCTCTGGAAGACTTGCTCCGAAAATGCGCGAACGTCTGCTGATAGCTCGCAGGCAGAAAGAGCTAGCCTGGAAAGCTGTTGCTCAGCCTCATCTGCTCATGGCACAGCTCACACAGAGCCAGAAAGACCTGGGCTGCTTGCTTGTCTTACCCCCTCAAACTTCAAACATAGCTCAGGTGGTCCGTACCTGGCACTTCCGGCACGCCTGGTCCGACAATGTGAACGTCTGCAGATAACTCGCAGGCAGAATTATTTAGATTGGAAAGCTGTTGCTCAGCCTCATCTGACCATGGCACTGCTCGCACCGAGGCACAGAGACTGGGGATGCTTGCTTGTCTTGCCACCTCAAACTTCAAACGTAATTTTGGAGTCTGTGCTTGGGGCCTCCAGCAGCACTGCTGTAAAAACGCGAACGTCTGCAGATAGCTCACAGCCAGAAAGAGCTAGCCTGGAAAGCTGTTGCTCAGTCTCATCTGCCCATGGCACTCCTCGCACAGAGGCACAGAGACTGGGGCTGCTTGCTTGTCTTGCCCCCTCAAACTTCAAACGTATATTTGGTGGTCCGTGGCGGATGGCTCTGAAAGCCATGCTCCGAAAATGCGAACGTCTGCAGATAGCTCAAAGCCAGAAAAACTAGCTTGGAAAGCTGTTGCTCAGCCTCATCTGCCCATGGCACTGATCTCTAAGAGGCACAGAGAGTGGGGCTGCTTGCTTGTCTTGCCATCTCAAACTTCAATCATAAATTTGGGGGTGCGTGGAGTGAGTCTCCGGAAGCCCTGCTCTGAAAATGCGAATGTCTGCAGATAGCTGGCAGCCAGAAAGAGCTAGCCTGGAAAGCTGTTGCTCAGCCTCATCTGCCCATGGCACTGCTCGCACAGAGGCACAGAGACTGGGGCTGCTTGCTTGTCTTGTCACCTCAAACTTTTATTGTATCTTTGGGGGTCCGTGCCTTGCGCCTGTGGCAGCCCTGCTCCAAAAATGCGAAAGTCTGCAGATAGCTCGCAGCCACAAATGGCTAGTCTAGATAGCTGCTGCTCAGCCTCATCTGCCCATGGCACTGCTCACACGGAGGCACAAAGACTGGGGCTGCTTGCTTTTCTTGCCCTCTCAAAATTAAAACGCAGTTTTTGGGGTCTGTGCATGGGGCCTCCATCAGCCCTGCTCCAAAAACGCGAACGTCTGCAGATAGCTTGCAGACAGAATGAGCTAGCATGGAAAGCTGTTGCTCACCCACATCTGCCCATGGCACTGCTCGCACAGAGGCACAGAGACTGGGGCTGCTTGCTTGTCTTGCCATCTCAAACTTCAAACGTATATTTGCGGTCTGTGCATGGGACCTTCAACAGCCCTGCTCCGAATATGCGAACGTCTGTAGATAGCTCGCAGGCAGAAAGAGCTAGCCTGGAAAGCTGTTGCTCAGCCTCATCTGCCCATGGCACTGCTCGCACAGAGGCACAGAGACTGGGGATGCTTGCTTGTCTTGTCACCTCAAACTTTTATTGTATCTTTGGGGGTCCGTGCCTTGCGCCTGTGGCAGCCCTGCTCGAAAAATGCGAAAGTCTGCAGATAGCTCGCAGCCAGAAATTGCTAGTCTAGATAGCTGCTGCTCAGCCTCATCTGCCCATGGCACTGCTCGCACAGAGGCACAGAGACTGGGGCTGCTTGCTTGTCTTGCCCCCTCAAACTTCAATCATATCTTTGGGTGTGCGTGGAGGGAGACTCCGGCAGCCCTGCTCTGGAAATGCGAACGTCTGCAGATAGATCGCAGCCATAAAGAGCTAGCCTGGAAAGCTGTTGCTCAGCCTCACCTGCCCATGGCACTGCTCGCACAGAGGCACAGAGACTGGGGCTGCTTGCTTGTCTTGCCCCCTCAACCTTCAATCATATCTTTGGGTGTGCGTGGAGGGAGACTCCGGCAGCCCTGCTCTGGAAATGCGAACGTCTGCAGATAGCTCACAGCCATAAAGAGCTAGCCTGGAAAGCTGTTGCTCAGCCTCATCTGCCCATGGCACTGCTCGCACAGAGGCACAGAGACTGGGGCTGCTTGCTTGTCTTGCTACCTCAAACTTCAAACGTAGCTTAGGTGATCCGTGCGCGGCGCCTCCGGCAGGCCTGGTCCGACAATGCGAACGTCTGCAGATAGCTCGCAGGCAGAAACATTTAGATTGGAAAGGTGTTGCTCAGCCTCATCTGCTCATGGCACTGCTCACACGGAGGCACAGAGACTGGGGCTGCTTGCTTTTCTTGCCCTCTCAAAATTCAAACGTAGTTTTTGGGGTCTGTGCATGGGGCCTCCATCAGCCCTGCTCCAAAAACGCGAACGTCTGCAGATAGCTTGCAGACAGAAAGAGCTAGCCTAGAAAGCTGTTGCTCACCCACATCTGCCCATGGCACTGCTCGCACAGAGGCACAGAGACTGGGGCTGCTTGCTTGTCTTGCCACCTCAAACTTCAAACGTATTTTTGCTGTCTGTGCATGGGACCTTCAACAGCCCTGCTCCGAATATGCGAACGTCTGCAGATAGCTCGCAGGCAGAAAGAGCTAGCCTGGAAAGCTGTTGCTCACACACATCTGCCCATGGCACTGCTCGAAAAAAGGCACAGAGACTGGGGCTGCTTGCTTGTCTTGCCACATCAAACTTCAAACATATCTTAGGTGGTCCGTGCGGGGGTCCTCCGGTAACACTGCTCCCAAAATGCGAACGTCTGTAGATAGCTCGCAGGCAGAAAGAGCTAGCCTGGAAAGCTGTTGCTCAGCCTCATCTGCCCATGGCACTGCTCGCACAGAGGCAGAGAGACTGGGGCTGCTTGCTTGTCTTGCCACCTCAAACTTCAAACGTTGTTTTCGGGTCTGTGCATGTGGCCTCCAGCAGCCCTGCTCTGAAAATGCGAACGTCTGCAGATAGCTCGCAGCCAGAAAGAGTTAGCCTGGAAAGCTGTTGCTCAGCCTCATCTGCCCATGGCACTGCTCACACAGAGGCACAGAGACTGGGGCTGCTTGCTTGTCTTGCCACATCAAACTTCAAACATATCTTAGGTGGTTCGTGCCATGCGCCTCCGGCAGCCCTGCTCCGACAACGCGAACGTCTGCAGATAGCTCGCAGGCAGAAACATTTAGATTGGAAAGCTGTTGCTCAGCCTCATCTGCCCATGGCACTGCTCGCACAGAGGCACAGAGACTGGGGCTGCTTGCTTGTCTTGCCACCTCAAACTTCAAACGTATTTGTGGCTGTCCGTGCAGGAGGCCTCTGGAAGACTTGCTCCGAAAATGCGCGAACGTCTGCTGATAGCTCGCAGGCAGAAAGAGCTAGCCTGGAAAGCTGTTGCTCAGCCTCATCTGCCCATGGCACAGCTCACACAGAGCCAGAAAGACCTGGGCTGCTTGCTTGTCTTACCCCCTCAAACTTCAAACATAGCTCAGGTGGTCCGTACCTGGCACCTCCGGCACGCCTGGTCCGACAATGTGAACGTCTGCAGATAACTCGCAGGCAGAATTATTTAGATTGGAAAGCTGTTGCTCAGCCTCATCTGACCATGGCACTGCTCGCACCGAGGCACAGAGACTGGGGATGCTTGCTTGTCTTGCCACCTCAAACTTCAAACGTAATTTTGGAGTCTGTGCTTGGGGCCTCCAGCAGCACTGCTGTAAAAACGCGAACGTCTGCAGATAGCTCGCAGCCAGAAAGAGCTAGCCTTGAAAGCTGTTGCTCACCCTCATCTGCAGATGCCACTGCTCGCAAAAAGGCACAGAGACTGGGGCTGCTTGCTTGTCTTGCCTTCTCAATCTTCAAAAGTATCTTAGGTTTTTGGTGCCGGGCTCCTCCGCCAGTCCTGCTCTTAAAATTTGAACGTCTGCAGATAGGTCGCAGGCAGAAAGAGCTAGCCTGAAAAGCTGTTGCTCACCCACATCTGCCCATGGCACTGCTCGCAAAAAGGCACAGAGACTGGGGCTGCTTGCTTGTCTTGCCACCTCAAACTTCAAACGTAGTTTTGGGGGTCCGTGCGGGAGTCCTCCGGCAACCCTGCTCCGAAAATGCGAATGTCTGTAGATAGCTCGCAGGCAGAAAAAGCTAGCCTGGAAAGCTGTTGCACAGCCTCATCTGCCCATGGCACTGCTCGCACAGAGGCAGAGAGACTGGGGCTGCTTGCTTGTCTTGCCACCTCAAACTTCAAACGTAGTTTTGGGGTCCATGCAGGAGGCCTCCAGCAGCCCTACTCTGAAAATGCGAACGTCTGCAGATAGCTCGCAGGCAGAAAGAGCTAGCCTGGAAAGCTGTTGCTCAGCCTCATCTGCCCATGGCACTGCTCACACAGAGACACAGAGACTGGGGCTGCTTGCTTGTCTTGCCACCTCAAACTTCAAACATATCTTAGGTGGTCCGTGCCATGCGCCTCCGGCAGCCCTGCTTCGACAATGCGAACGTCTGCAGATAGCTCGCAGGCAGAAACATTTAGATTGGAAAGCTGTTGCTCAGCCTCATCTGCCCATGGCACTGCTCGCACAGAGGCACAGAGACTGGGGCTGCTTCCTTGTCTTGCCACCTCAAACTTTTATTGTATCTTTTGGTGTCCGTGCCTTGCGCCTGAGGCAGCCCTGCTCCAAAAATGCGAAAATCTGCAGATAGCTCGCAGCCAGAAATGGCTAGCCTAGAAAGCTGCTGCTCAGCCTCATCTGCCCATGGCACTGCTCGCACAGAGGCACAGAGACTGGGGCTGCTTGCTTGTCTTGCCACCTTAAAATTTTACTGTACCTTTGGGGATCCGTGCCGGGCGCCTGCAACAGCCCTGCTCCCAAAATGCGAACGTCTGCAGATAGCTCTCAGGCAGAAACATTTAGCTTGTAAAGCTGTTGCTCAGCCTCATCTGCCCATGGCACTGCTCGCAGAAAGTCAGAAAGACTGCAGCTGCTTCCTTGTTTTGCCCCCTCAAACTTCAAACGTATCATTGTGCGTCCGTGTAGGGGGGCTCCGGCAGGCCTGCTTTGAAAATGCAAACGTCTGCAGATAGCTCGCAGGCAGAAAGAGCTACCCTGAAAAGCTGTTGCTGAGCCTCATCTGCCCATGGTATGGCTCGCACAGAGGCACAGAGACTGGGGCTACTTGCTTGTCATGTCACCTCAAACTTCAAACTTAGCTTTGGTATTCCGTGCATGGGGCCTGTGGCAGTCCTGCTCTGCAATTGCGAATGTCTGCAGATAGCTGTCAGGCAGAAAGATCTAGCCAGGAAAGCTGTTGCTCAGCCTCATCTGCCCATGGCACTGCTCGCACAGAGGCACAGAGACTGGGGCTGCTTGCTTGTCTTGCCACCTCAAACTTCAAACGTATTTTTTGGGGTCTCTGCATGGGGCCTTCATCAGCCCTGCTCCAAAAATGCGAACGTCTGCAGATAGCTCGCAGACAGAAAGAGCTAGCCTGGAAAGCTGTTGCTCACCCACATCTGCCCATGGCACTGCTCTCAAAAAGGCACAGAGACTGGGGCTGCTTGCTTGTCTTGCCACCTCAAACTTCAAACGTAGATTTGAGTGTCCGTGCTGCGGGCCTCCGACAGCCCTGCTCCGACAATGCGAATATCTGCAGATAGCTCGCAGGAAGAAATATTTAGCTTGGAAAGCTGTTGCTCAGCCTCATCTGCCCATGGCACTGCTCGCACAGAGGCACAGAGACTGGGGCTGCTTGCTTGTCTTGCCACCTCAAACTTCAAACGTAGCTTTGGGGGTCCGTGCGGGGGTCCTCCGGCAAACCTGCTCCCAAAATGCGAACGTCTGTAAATAGCTCGCAGGCAGAAACAGCTAGCCTGGAAAGCTGTTGCTCAGCCTCATCTGCCCATGGCACTGCTCACACAGAGGCACAGAGACTGGGGCTGCTTGCTTGTCTTGCCACATCAAACTTCTAACATATCTTAGGTGGTCCGTGCCATGCGCCTCCGGCAGCCCTGTTTCGACAATGCGAACGTCTGCAGATAGCTCGCAGGCAGAAACATTTAGATTGGAAAGCTGTTGCTCAGCCTCATCTGCCCATGGCACTGCTCGCACAGAGGCACAGAGACTGGGGCTGCTTGCTTGTCTTGCCACCTCAAACTTCAAACGTATTTGTGGCTGTCCGTGCAGGAGGCCTCGGAAAGACTTGCTCCGAAAATGCGAACGTCTGCAGATAGCTCGCAGCCAGAAAGAGCTAGCCTGGAAAGCTGTTGCTCAGCCTCATCTGCCCATGGCACTGCTCACAGAGAGCCAGAAAGACCTGGGCTGCTTGCTTGTCTTACCCCCTCAAACTTCAAACATAGCTCAGGTGGTCCGTACCTGGCCCCTCCGGCAGGCCTGGTCCGACAATGTGAACGTCTGCAGATAGCTCGCAGGCAGAATTATTTAGATTGGAAAGCTGTTACTCAGCCTCATCTGCCCATGGCACTCATCTCTAAGAGGCACAGACACTGGGGCTGCTTGCTTGTCTTGCCACCTCAAACTTCAATCATAAATTTGGTGGTGCTTGAAGGGAGTCTCCGGCAGCCCTGCTCTGAAAATGCGAACGTCTGCAGATAGCTCGCAGCCATAAAGAACTAGCCTGGAAAGCTGTTGCTCAGCCTCATCTGCCCATGGCACTGCTCACACCGAGGCACAGAGACTGGGGCTCCTTTCTTGACTTGCCACGTCAAACTTAAGATATAGTTTTGGGGGTCCGTGCCAGGCAACTCCATCAGCACAGCTCCCAAAATGGGAACGTCTGCAGATAGCTCTCAGGCAGAAACTTTTAGCTTGTAAAGCTGTTGCTCAGCCTCATCTTCCCATGGCACTGCTCGCAGAAAGTCAGAAAGACTGCAGCTGCTTTCTTGTTTTGCCCCCTCAAACTTCAAACGTATATTTGGTGGTCCGTGGCGGATGGCTCTGAAAGCCATGCTCCGAAAATGCGAACGTCTGCAGATAGCTCACAGCCAGAAAAACTAGCTTGGAAAGCTGTTGCTCAGCCTCATCTGCCCATGGCACTGATCTCTAAGAGGCACAGAGAGTGGGGCTGCTTGCTTGTCTTGCCATGTCAAACTTCAATCATAAATTTGGGGGTGCGTGGAGGGAGTCTCCGGCAGCCCTGCTCTGAAAATGCGAACGTCTGCAGATAGCTCGCAGGCAGAAAGAGCTACCCTGGAAACTGTCGCTCAGCCTCATCTGCCCATGGTACTGCTCGCACAGAGGCACAGAGACTGGGGCTGCTTGCTTGTCATGTTACCTCAAACTTCAAACGTAGATTTGGTATTCCGTGCATGGGGCCTGTGGCAGTCCTGCTCTGCAAATGCGAACGTCCGCAGATAGCTCGCAGCCAGAAAGAGCTAGCCAGGAAAGCTGTTGCTCAGCCTCATGTGCCCATGGCACTGCTCGCACAGAGGCACAGAGAATGGGGCTGCTTGCTTGTCTTACCACCTCAAACTTCAAACATATCTTAGGTGGTCAGTACCCGGCGCCTCCGGCGGGCCTGGTCCGACAATGCGAACGTCTGCAGATAGCTCGCAGGCAGAAACATTTAGATTGGAAAGCTGTTGCTCAGCCTCATCTGCCCATGGCACTGCTCGCACAGAGGCACAGAGACTGGGGCTGCTGGCTTGTCTTACCACCTCAAACTTCAAACATAGCTTAGGTGGTCCGTACCCGGCGCCTCCGTCAGGCCTGGTACGATAATGCGAACGTCTGCAGATAGCTCGCAGGCAGAAGCATTTAGATTGGAAAGCTGTTGCTCAGCCTCATCTGCCCATGGCACTGCTCGCACGGAGGCACAGAGACTGGGGCTGCTTACTTGTCTTGCCACATCAAACTTCAAACGTAGTATTTGGGGTCTGTGCAAGGGGCCTCCAGCAGCCCTGCTCCGAAAACGCGAACGTCTGCAGATAGATCGCAGACAGAAAGAGCTAGCCTGGAAAGCTGTTGCTCAACCACATCTGCCCATGGCACTGCTCGCAAAAAGGCACAGAGACTGGGGCTGCTTGCTTGTCTTGCCACCTCAAACTTCAAACGTAATTTTGGAGTCTGTGCGTGGGGTTTCCGGCAGCCCTGTTGCGAAAATGTGAACGTCTGCAGATAGCTCGCAGCCAGAAAGGGCTAGCCTGGAAAGCTGTTGCTCAGCCTCATCTGCCCATGGCACTGCTCGCACAGAGGCACAGAGACTGGGGCTGCTTGCTTGTCTTGCCCCCTCAAACTCAAAAATGTAGCTTAGGTGTTCCGTGTTCGGCGCCTCCGGAGGACCTCCTCCGACAATGCGAACGTCTGCAGATAGCTTCCAGGCAGAAACATTTAGATTGGAAAGCTGTTGCTCAGCCTCATCTGCCCATGGCACTGCTCGCACAGAGGCACAGAGACTGGGGCTGCTTGCTTGTCTTGCCACCTCAAACTTTTATTGTATCTTTGGGGGTCCGTGCCTTGCGCCTGCGTCAGCCCTGCTCCAAAAATGCGAAAGTCTGCTGATAGCTTGCAGCCAGAAAGAGCTGCCCTGGAAAGCTGTTGCTCAGCCTCATCTGCCCATGGCACTGCTCGCACAGAGGCACAGAGACTGGGGCTGCTTGCTTGTCTTGCCCCCTCAAAATTCAATCGTATCTTTGGGTGTGCGTGGAGGGAGACTCCGGCAGCCCTGCTCTGGAAATGCGAACGTCTGCAGATAGCTCGCAGCCAGAAAGAGCTAGCCTGGAAAGCTGTTGCTCAGCCTCATCTGCCCATGTCACTGCTCACACAGAGGCACAGAGACTGGGGCTGCTTGCTTGTCTTGCCACCTCAAACTTTTATTGTACCTTTGGGGGTCCGTGCCGGGCGCCTGCAAAAGCCCTGCTCCCAAAATGCGAACTTCAGCAGATAGCTCGCAGCCAGAAAGGGCTAGCCTGGAAAGCTGTTGCTCAGCCTCATCTGCCCATGGCACTGCTCGCACAGAGGCACAGACACTGGGGCTGCTTGCTTGTCTTGCCCCCTCAAACTTAAAACATATCTTAGGTGGTTCGTGCCATGCGCCTCCGGCAGCCCTGCTCCGACAACGCGAACGTCTGCAGATAGCTCGCAGGCAGAAACATTTAGATTGGAAAGCTGTTGCTCAGCCTCATCTGCCCATGGCACTGCTCGCACAGAGCCAGAAAGACCTGGGCTGCTTGCTTGTCTTACCCCCTCAAACTTCAAACATAGCTCAGGTGGTCCGTACCTGGCACCTCCGGCACGCCTGGTCCGACAATGTGAACGTCTGCAGATAACTCGCAGGCAGAATTATTTAGATTGGAAAGCTGTTGCTCAGCCTCATCTGCCCATGGCACTGCTCGCACCGAGGCACAGAGACTGGGGCTGCTTGATTTTCTTGCCACCTCAAACTTCAAACGTAATTTTGGGGTCTGTGCTTGGGCCCTCCAGCAGCACTGCTGTAAAAACGCGAACGTCTGCAGATAGCTCGCAGCCAGAAAGAGCTAGCCTTGAAAGCTATTGCTCACCCTCATCTGCCCATGCCACTGCTCTCACAGAGGCACAGAGACTGGGGCTGCTTGCTTGTCTTGCCTCCTCAATCTTCAAATTGTCTTAGGTTTTTGGTGCCGGGCTCCTCCGCCAGTCCTGCTCTTAAAATTTGAACGTCTGCAGACAGCTCGCAGGCAGAAAGAGCTAGCCTGGAAAGCTGTTGCTCACACACATCTGCCCATGGCACTGCTCGCAAAAAGGCACAGAGACTGGGGCTGCTTGCTTGTCTTGCCACCTCAAACTTCAAACGTAGCTTTGGGGGTCCGTGCGGGGGTCCTCCGGCAACCCTGCTCCGAAAATGCGAACGTCTGTAGATAGCTCGCAGGCAGAAAGAGCTAGCCTGGAAAGCTGTTGCACAGTCTCATCTGCCCATGGCACTGCTCGCACAGAGGCACAGAGACTGGGGCTGCTTGCTTGTCTTGCCACCTCAAACTTTAAACGTAGTTTTGGGGTCTGTGCATGTGGCCTCCAGCAGCCCTGCTCTGAAAATGCGAACGTCTGCAGATAGCTCGCAGGCAGAAAGAGCTAGCCAGGAAAGCTGTTGCTCAGCCTCATCTGCCCATGGCACTGCTCACACAGAGACACAGAGACTGGGGCTGCTTGCTTGTCTTGCCACATCCAACTTCAAACATATCTTAGGTGGTCCGTGCCATGCGCCTCTGGCAGCCCTGCTTCGACAATGCGAACGTCTGCAGATAGCTCGCAGGCAGAAACATTTAGATTGGAAAGCTGTTGCTCAGCCTCATCTGCCCATGGTACTGCTCGCACAGAGGCACAGAGACTGGGGCTGCTTGCTTGTCTTGCCACCTCAAACTTCAAACGTAGATTTGGTATTCCGTGCATGGGGCCTGTGGCAGTCCTGCTCTGCAAATGCGAACGTCTGCAGATAGCTCGCAGCCAGAAAGAGCTAGCCAGGAAAGCTGTTGCTCAGCCTCATGTGCCCATGGCACTGCTCGCACAGAGGCACAGAGAATGGGGCTGCTTGCTTGTCTTACCACCTCAAACTTCAAACATATCTTAGGTGGTCAGTACCCGGCGCCTCCGGCGGGCCTGGTCCGACAATGCGAACGTCTGCAGATAGCTCGCAGGCAGAAACATTTAGATTGGAAAGCTGTTGCTCAGCCTCATCTGCCCATTGCACTGCTCGCACAGAGGCACAGAGACTGGGGCTGCTTGCTTGTCTTACCACCTCAAACTTCAAACATAGCTTAGGTGGTCCGTACCCGGCGCCTCCGGCAGGCCTGGTACGATAATGCGAACGTCTGCAGATAGCTCGCAGGCAGAAGCATTTAGATTGGAAAGCTGTTGCTCAGCCTCATCTGCCCATGGCACTGCTCGCACGGAGGCACAGAGACTGGGGCTGCTTACTTGTCTTGCCACATCAAACTTCAAACGTAGTTTTTGGGGTCTGTGCAAGGGGCCTCCAGCAGCCCTGCTCCGAAAACGCGAACGTCTGCAGATAGATCGCAGACAGAAAGAGCTAGCCTGGAAAGCTGTTGCTCAACCACATCTGCCCATGGCACTGCTCGCAAAAAGGCACAGAGACTGGGGCTGCTTGCTTGTCTTGCCCCCTCAAACTTCAAACGTAACTTAGGTGGTCCGTGCGCGGTGCCTCCGGAAGACCTGCTTCGACAATGTGAATGTCTGCAGATAGCTCTCAGGTAGAAACATTTAGCTTGTAAAGCTGTTGCTCAGCCTCATCTGCCCATGGCACTGCTCGCAGGAAGTCAGAAAGACTGCAGCTGCTTACTTGTTTTGCCCCCTCCTACTTCAAACGTATCATTGTGCGTCCGTGTAGGGGGGCTCCGGCAGGCCTGCTTTGAAAATGTAAACGTCTGCAGATAGGTCGCAGGCAGAAAGAGCTACCCTGGAAAGCTGTTGCTCAGCCTCATCTGCCCATGGTACTGCTCGCACAGAGGCACAGAGACTGGGGATGCTTGCTTGTCATGTCACCTCAAACTTCAAACGTACTTTTGGTATTCCGTGCGTGGGGCCTGTGGCAGTCCTGCTCTGCAAATGCGAACGTCTGCAGATAGCTCGCAGGCACAAAGAGCTAGCCAGGAATGCTGTTGCTCAGCCTCATCTGCCCATGGCACTGCTCGTACAGAGGCACAGAGACTGGGGCTGCTTGCTTGTCTTGCCACCTCAATCTTCAAACGTTGCTTAGGTGTTTGGTGCCGGGCTCCTCCGCCAGTCCTGCTTTTAAAATGCGAACGTCTGCAGATAGCTCACAGCCAGAAAGAGCTAGCCTGGAAAGCTGTTGCTCAGTCTCATCTGCCCATGGCACTGCTCGCACAGAGGCACAGAGACTGGATCTGCTTGCTTGTCTTGCCCCCTCAAACTTCAAACGTATATTTGGTGGTCCGTGGCGGATGGCTCTGAAAGCCATGCTCCGAAAATGCGAACGTCTGCAGATAGCTCACAGCCAGAAAAACTAGCTTGGAAAGCTGTTGCTCAGCCTCATCTGCCCATGGCACTGATCTCTAAGAGGCACAGAGAGTGGGGCTGCTTGCTTGTCTTGCCATCTCAAACTTCAATCATAAATTTGGGGGTGCGTGGAGGGAGTCTCCGGCAGCCCTGCTCTGAAAATGCGAACGTCTGCAGATAGCTCGCAGGCAGAAAGAGCTACCCTGGAAACTGTTGCTCAGCCTCATCTGCCCATGGTACTGCTCGCACAGAGGCACAGAGACTGGGGCTGCTTGCTTGTCATGTTACCTCAAACTTCAAACGTAGATTTGGTATTCCGTGCATGGGGCCTGTGGCAGTCCTGCTCTGCAAATGCGAACGTCTGCAGATAGCTCGCAGCCAGAAAGAGCTAGCCAGGAAAGCTGTTGCTCAGCCTCATGTGCCCATGGCACTGCTCGCACAGAGGCACAGAGAATGGGGCTGCTTGCTTGTCTTACCACCTCAAACTTCAAACATAGCTTAGGTGGTCCGTACCCGGCGCCTCCGGCAGTCCTGGTACGATAATGCGAACGTCTGCAGATAGCTCGCAGGCAGAATCATTTAGATTGGAAAGCTGTTGCTCAGCCTCATCTGCCCATGGCACTGCTCGCACAGAGGCACAGAGACTGGGGCTGCTTGCTTGTCTTACCACCTCAAACTTCAAACATAGCTTAGGTGGTCCGTACCCGGCGCCTCCGGCAGTCCTGGTACGATAATGCGAACGTCTGCAGATAGCTCGCAGGCAGAAGCATTTAGATTGGAAAGCTGTTGCTCAGCCTCATCTGCCCATGGCACTGCTCGCACGGAGGCACAGAGACTGGGGCTGCTTACTTGTCTTGCCACATCAAACTTCAAACGTAGTTTTTGGGGTCTGTGCAAGGGGCCTCCAGCAGCCCTGCTCCGAAAACGCGAACGTCTGCAGATAGATCGCAGACAGAAAGAGCTAGCCTGTAAAGCTGTTGCTCAACCACATCTGCCCATGGCACTGCTCGCAAAAAGGCACAGAGACTGGGGCTGCTTGCTTGTCTTGCCACCTCAAACTTCAAACGTAATTTTGGAGTCTGTGCGTGGGGTTTCCGGCAGCCCTGTTGCGAAAATGTGAACGTCTGCAGATAGCACGCAGCCAGAAAGGGCTAGCCTGGAAAGCTGTTGCTCAGCCTCATCTGCCCATGGCACTGCTCGCACAGAGCCACAGAGACTGGGGCTGCTTGCTTGTCTTGCCCCCTCAAACTCAAAAATGTAGCTTAGGTGGTCCGTGTTCGGCGCCTCCGGAAGACCTCCTCCGACAATGTGAATGTCTGCAGATAGCTCTCAGGCAGAAACATTTAGCTTGTAAAGCTGTTGCTCAGCTTCATCTGCCCATGGCACTGCTCGCAGAAAGTCAGAAAGACTGCAGCAGCTTTCTTGTTTTGCCCCCTCAAACTTCAAACGTATCATTGTGCGTCCGTGTAGGGGGGTTCCGGCAGGCCTGCTTTGAAAATGCAAACGTCTGCAGATAGCTCTCAGGCAGAAAGAGCTACCCTGGAAAGCTGTTGCTCAGCCTCATGTGCCCATGGCACTGCTCGCACAGAGGCACAGAGACTGGGGCTGCTTGCTTGTCTTGCCCCCTCAAACTCAAAAATGTAGCTTAGGTGGTCCGTACCCGGCGCCTCCGGCAGGCGTGGTCCGACAATGCGAACGTCTGCAGATAGCTCGCAGGCAGAAACATTTAGATTGGAAAGCTGTTGCTCAGCCTCATCTGCCCATGGCACTGCTCGCACAGAGGCACAGAGACTGGGGCTCCTTACTTGTCTTGCCCCCTCAATCTTCAAACGTTGCTTAGGTGTTTGGTGCCGGGCTCCTCCGCCAGCCCTGCTTTTAAAATGCGAATGTCTGCAGATAGCTCGCAGCCAGAAAGAGCTAGCCTGGAAAGCTGTTGCTCAGCCTCATCTGCCCATGGCACTGCTCGCACAGAGGCACGGACACTGGGGCTGCTTGCTTGTCTTGCTACCTCAAACTTCAAAGATAAATTTGGTGGTCCGTGATTGGGGCCTCGGGCAGGCGTGCTCCGGAAATGCGAACGTCTGCAGATAGCTCGCAGGCAGAAAGATCTAGCCTGGAAAGCTGTTGCTCATCCTCATCTGCCCATGGCACTGCTCACACAGAGCCAGAAAGACTGGGGCTGCTTGCTTGTCTTGCCACCTCAAACTTCAAACGTACTTTTGGGGTCTGTGCGTGGGGCCTCCGGCAGCCCTGTTGCGAAAATGCGAACGTCTGCATATAGCTCGCAGGCAGAAAGAGCTAGCCTGGAAAGCTGTTGCTCAGCCTCATCTGCCCATGGCACTGCTCGCACAGAGGCACAGAGAATGGGGCTGCTTGCTTGTCTTACCACCTCAAACTTCAAACGTAGCTTAGGTGGTCCGTACCCGGCGCCTCCGGCAGGCCTGGTCCGACAATGCGAACGTCTGCAGATAGCTCGCAGGCAGAAACATTTAGATTGGAAAGTTGTTGCTCAGCCTCATCTGCCCATGGCACTGCTCGCACGGAGGCACAGAGACTGGGGCTGCTTGCTTGTCTTGCCACATCAAACTTAAAACGTAGTTTTTGGGGTCTGTGCATGGGGCCTCCATCAGCCCTGCTTTAAAAAACGCGAACGTCTGCAGATAGCTCGCAGTCAGAAAGAGCTAGCCTGGAAAGCTGTTGCTCAGCCTCATCTGCCCATGGCACTGCTCGCAAAAAGGCACAGAGACTGGGGCTGCTTGCTTCTCTTGCCACCTCAAACTTCAAAAGTAGATTTGGTATTCCGTGCTGGGGGCCTCCGACAGCCCTGCTCCGACAATGCGAATATCTGCAGATAGCTCGCAGGAAGAAATATTTAGCTTGGAAAGCTGTTGCACAGCCTCATCTGCCCATGGCACTGCTCGCACAGAGGCACAGAGACTGGGGCAGCTTGCTTGTCTTGCCACCTCAAACTTCAAACATAGCTTTGGGGGTCCGTGCAGGGGTCCTCCGGCAACCCTGCTCCCAAAATGCGAACGTCTGTAGATAGCTCGCAGGCAGAAAGAGCTAGCCTGGAAAGCTGTTGCTCAGCCTCATCTGCCCATGGCACCGCTCGCACAGAGGCACAGAGACTGGGGCTGCTTGCTTGTCTTGCCACCTCAAACTTCAAATGTAGTTTTGGGGTCTGTGCATGGGGCCTCCATCAGCCCTGCTCTGAAAATGCGAACGTCTGCAGATAGCTCGCAGGCAGAAAGAGCTACCCTGGAAAGCTGTTGCTCAGCCTCATGTGCCCATGGCACTGCTCGCACAGAGGCACAGAGACTGGGGCTGCTTGCTTGTCTTACCACCTCAAACTTCAAACATATCTTAGGTTGTCCGTGCTGGGGGCCTCCGGCAGCCCTGCTCCGACAATGCGAACGTCTGCAGATAGCTCACAGCCAGAAGAAGCTAGCCTGGAAAGCTGTTGCTCAGCCTCATCTGTCCATGGCACTGCTCGCACAGAGGAACAGAGACTGGGGCTACTTGCCTGTCTTGCCAACTCAAACTTCATACGTAGCTTTGGTATTCCGTGCATTGGGTATGTGGCACTCCTGCTCTGCAAATGTGAACTTCTGCAGATAGCTCGCAGGCAGAAAGAGCTAGCCTGGAAAGCTGTTGCTCAGCCTCATGTGCCCATGGCACTGCACGCACAGAGGCACAGAGACGGTTGCTGCTTGCTTGTCTTGGCACCTCAAACTTCAAACGTAGTTTTTGGGGTCTGTGCATGGGGCCTCCAGGAGCCCTGCTCCAAAAACGTGAACGTCTGCAGATAGATCGCAGACAGAAAGAGCTAGCCTGGAAAGCTGTTGCTCAGCCTCATCTGCCCATGGCACTGCTCGCAAAAAGGCACAGAGACTGGGGCTGCTTGCTTGTCTTGCCCCTCAATCTTCAAACGTAGCTTTGGTGTTTGGTGCTGGGCTCCTCCCCCAGTCCTGCCTTTAAAATGCGAACGTCTGCAGATAGCTCGCAGCCAGAAAGAGCTAGCCTGGAAAGCTGTTGCTCAGCCTCGTCCGCCCATGGCACTGCTCGCACAGAGGCACAGAGACTGGGGCTGCTTGCTTGTCTTGACAACTCAAACTTCAAATGTAGCTTAGGTGGTCCGTACCGGGCGCCTCCAGCAGCCCAGCTCCGAAAATGCAAACGTCTGCATATAGCTCGCAGGCAGAAAGAGTCCTGCTCTTAAAATGCGAACGTCTGCAGATAGCTCGCAGCCAGAAAGAGCTAGCCTGGAAAGCTGTTGCTCAGCCTCATTTGCCAATGGCACTGCTCACACAGAGCCAGAAACACTGGGGCTGCTTGCTTGTCTTGCCACCTCATACTTCAAAGGTAATTTTGGGGTCTGTGCGTGGGACCTGTGTCAGCCCTGCTCTGAAAATTCGAACGTCTGCAGATAGCTCGCAGGCAGAAACATTTAGATTGGAAACGTGTTGCTCAGCCTCATCTGCACATGGGACTGCTCGCACGGAGGCATAGAGACTGGGGCTGCTTGCTTGTCTTGCCACCTCAAACTTCAAACGTTGTTTTTGGGGTCTGTGCATGGGGCCTCAGGCAGCAATGCTCCAAAAACGCGAACGTCTGCAGATAGATCACAGACAGAAAGAGCTAGCCTGGAAAGCTGTTACTCACCCACATCTGTCCATGGCACTGCTCGCACAGAGGCACAGAGACTGGGGCTGCTTGCTTGTCTTGCCACCTCAAACTTCAAACGTATCTTTGGTATTCCGTGCATGGGGTGTGTGGCAGTCCTGCTCTGCAAATGCGAACGTCTGCAGATAGCTCGCAGGCAGAAAGAGCTAGCCTGGAAAGCTGTTGCTCAGCCTCATCTGCCCATGGCACTGCTCGCACAGAGGCACAGAGACTGGGGCTGCTTGCTTGTCTTACCACCTCAAACTTCAAACGTAGCTTAGATGGTACGTACCCGGCCCCTCCGGCAGGCCTGGTACGACAATGCGAACGTCTGCAGATAGCTCGCAGGCAGAAACAATTAGATTGGAAAGCTGTTGCTCAGCCTCATCTGCCCATGGCACTGCTCGCACGGAGGCCCAGAGACTGGGGCTGCTTGCTTGTCTTGGCACCTCAAACTTCAAACGTATTTTTTTTGGTCTGTACATGGGGCCTCCAGCAGCCCTGCTCCAAAAACGTGAACGTCTGCAGATAGATCGCAGACAGAAAGAGCTAGCCTGGAAAGCTGTTGCTCAGCCTCATCTGCCCATGGCACTGATCGCAAAAAGGCACAGAGACTGGGGCTGCTTGCTTGTCTTGCCCCTCAACCTTCAAACGTAGCTTTGGTGTTTGGTGCTGGGCTCCTCCCCCAGTCCTGCCTTTAAAATGCGAACGTCTGCAGATAGCTCGCAGGCAGAAACATTTAGATTGGAAACGTGTTGCTCAGCCTCATCTGCCCATGGCACTGCTCGCACGGAGGCATAGAGACTGGGGCTGCTTGCTTGTCTTGCCACCTCAAACTTCAAACGTAGTTTTTGGGGTCTGTGCATGGGGCCTCAGGCAGCAATGCTCCAAAAACGCGAACGTCTGCAGATAGATCGCAGACAGAAAGAGCTAGCCTGGAAAGCTCTTGCTCAGCCTCATCTGCCCATGGCACTGCTCGCAAAAAGGCACAGAGACTGGGGCTGCTTGCTTGTCTTGCCCCCTCAATCTTCAAAAGTATCTTTGGTGTTTGGTGCCGGGCTCCTCCGCCAGTCCTGCTCTTAAAATGCGAACGTCTGCATATAGCTCGCAGCCAGAAAGAGCTAGCCTGGAAAGCTGTTGCTTAGACTCATCTGCCCATGGCACCGCTCGCACAGAGGCAGAGAGACTGGGGCTGCTTGCTTGTCTTGCCACCTCAAACTTCAAACGTGATTTTGGGGTCTGTGCATGGGGCCTCCAGCAGCCCTGCTCTGAAAATGCGAACGTCTGCAGATAGATCTCAGTCAGAAGGGGCTAGCATAGAAAGCTGTTGCTCAGCCTCATCTGCCCATGGCAGTGCTCGCACAGAGGCACAGAGACTGGGGCTGCTTGCCTGTCTTGCCAACTCAAACTTAAAACGTAGCTTTGGAAGTCCGTGCAGGAGGGCTCCGGCAGCGGTGCTCCTACAATGTTAACATCTGCAGATAGCTCACAGCCAGAATTAGCTAGCCTGGAAAGCTGTTGCTCAGCCTCATCTGCCCATGGCACTGCTCGCACAGAGGCACAGAGACTGGGGCTGCTTGCTTATCTTGCCCCCTCAATCTTCAAACGTAGCTTAGATGTTTGGTGCCGGGCTCCTTCGCCAGTCCTGCTCTTAAAATGCGAACGTCTGCAGATAGCTCGCAGCCAGAAAGAGCTAGCCAGGAAAGTTGTTGCTCAGCCTCATGTGCCCATGGCACTGCTCGCACAGAGGCACAGAGATTGGGGCTGCTTGCTTGTCTTACCACCTCAAACTTCAAACATATCTTAGGTGGTCCGTACCCGGCGCCTCCGGCACACCTTGTCCGACAATGCGAACGTCTGCAGATAGCTCGCAGGCAGAAGGAGCTAGCCTGGAAAGCTGTTGCTCAGCCTCATCTGCCCATGGCACTGCTCGCACAGAGGCACAGAGACTGGGGCTGCTTGCTTGTCTTGCCACCTCAAACTTCAAACGTAGCTTTGCGGTCTGTGCATGGGGCCTCCAGCAGCCCTGCTCCGAAAATGCGAACGTCTGCAGATAGCTCGCAGGCAGAAAGAGCTAGCCTGGAAAGCTGTTGCTCAGCCTCATCTGCCCATGGCACTGCTCGCACAGAGGCACAGAGACTGGGGATGCTTGCTTGTCTTGCAACCTAACTTGAAAGTATCTGAGGTGGTTCGTGACGATGGCCTGCGGCAGCCCTGCTCTGAAAATGCGAACCTCTGCATATAGCTCGCAGCCAGAAGAGCTAGCCTGGAAAGCTGTTACTCAGCCTCATCTGCCCTTGGCAGCGCTCGCACGGGGGCACAGAGACTGGGGTGCTTGCTTGTCTTGGCACCTCAAACTTCAAACGCAGTTTTGGGGTCTGTGCATGAGGCCTCCAGCAGCCCTTTTTCAAAAACGCGAACGTCTACAGATAGATCGCAGCAGAAAGATCTAGCCTGGAAAGCTGTTGCTCAGCCTCATCTGCCCATGGCACTGCTCGCACAGAGGCACAGAGACTGGGGCTGCTTGCTTCTCTTACCACCTCAATCTTCAAACGTATTTTTGCGGTCTGTGCATGGGGCCTCCAACAGCCCTGCTCGGAAAATGCGAACGTCTGCAGATAGCTCACAGCCAGAAGAGCTAGCCTGGAAAGCTGTTACTCAGCCTCATCTGCCCTTGGCAGCGCTCGCACAGAGGCACAGAGACTGGGACTGCTTGCTTGTCTTACCACCTCAAACTTCAAGCGTAGCTTAGGTGGTCCGTGCCCGGCGCCTCCGGAAGGCCTGGTACGACAATGCGAACGTCTGCAGATAGCTCGCAGGCAGAAACATTTAGCTTGGAAAGCTGTTGCTTAGCCTCATCTGCCCATGGCACTGCTCGCACAGAGACAAAGAGACTGGGGCTGCTTGCTTGTCTTGCCACCTCAAACTTCAAGCGTAGCTTTGGGGGTCCGTGCAGGCGGCCTCCGGCAACCCTGCTCTCAAAATGCGAACGTCTGTAGATAGCTCGCAGGCAGAAAGAGCTAGGCTGGAAAGCTGTTGCTTAGCCTCATCTGCCAATGGCACCGCTCGCACGGAGGCAGAGAGACTGGGGCTGCTTGCTTGTATTGCCACCTCAAACTTCAAACGTAATTTTGTGGTCTGTCCGTGGGGCCTCCAGCAGCCCTGCTCTGAAAATGCGAACATCTGCAGATAGCTCTCAGCCAGAAGGGGCTAGCCTGGAAAGCTGTTGCTCAGCCTCATCTGCCCATGGCACTGCTCGCACAGAGGCACAGACCCTGGGGCTGCTTGCCTGTCTTGCCAACTCAAACTTAAAAAGTAGTTTTGGGAGTCCGTGCAGGGGGGCTCTGACAGCGCTGCTCCTACAATGCTAACATCTGCAGATAGTTCACAGCCACAATTATCTAGCCTGGAAAGCTCTTTGTCAGCCTCATCTGCCCATGGCACTGCTCGCACAGAGGCACAGAGACTGGGGCTGCTTGCTTATCTTGCCCCCTCAATCTTCAAACGTAGCTTAGTTGTTTGGTGCCGGGCTCCTCCGCCAGTCCTGCTCTTAAAATGCGAACGTCTGCAGATAGCTCGCAGGCATAAAGAGCTAGCCTGGAAAGCTGTTGCTCAGCCTCATCTGCCCATGGCACTGCTCACACAGAGGCACAGAGACTGGGGCTGCTTGCTTGTCTTGTCCCCTCAAACTTCAAACGTAGCTTAGGTGGTTCGTGACGATGGCCTGCGGCAGCCCTGCTCTGAAAATGCGAACATCTGCATATAGCTCTCAGCCAGAAAGAGCTAGCCTGGAAAGCTGTTGCTCAGCCTCATCTGTCCATGGCACTGCTCGCACCAAGGCACAGAGACTGGGACTGCTTGCTTGTCTTACCACCTCAAACTTCAAACGTAGCTTAGGTGGTCCGTGCCCGGCGCCTCCGGAAGGCCTGGTCTGACAATGCGAACGTCTGCAGATAGCTCGCAGGCAGAAACATTTATCTTGGAAATCTGTTGGTCAGCCTTATTTGCCCATGGCACTGCTCGCACCGAGGCACAGAGACTGGGGCTGCTTGCTTGTCTTACCACCTGAAACTTCAAACGTAATTTTGGGGTCTGTGCCTGGGGCCTCCAGCAGCCCTGCTCTGAAAATGCGAACGTCTGCAGATAGCTCGCAGCCAGAAAGAGCTAGCCTGGAAAGCTGTTGCTCAGCCTCATCTGCCCATGGCACTGCTCGCACAGAGGCACAGAGACTGGGGCTGCTTGCTTGTCATGTCACCTCAAACTTCAAACATATCTTAGGTGGTCCGTCCTATGCGCCTCCGGCAGCCCTGCTCCGACAATGCGAATATCTGCAGATAGCTCGCAGGAAGAAATATTTAGCTTGGAAAGCTGTTGCTCAGCCAAATCTGCCCATGGCACTGCTCGCACAGAGGCAGAGAGACTGGGGCTGCTTGCTTGTCTTACCACCTGAAACTTCAAACGTAGCTTAGGTGGTTCGTGCCCGGTGCCTAAGGCAGGCCTGCTCCGACAATGCGAACGTCTGCAGATAGCTCGCAGGCATAAAGAGCTAGCCTGGAAAGCTGTTGCTCAGCCTCATCTGCCCATGGCACTGCTCGCACAGAGGCACAGAGACTGGGGCTGCTTGCTTGTCTTGTCCCCTCAAACTTCAAACGTAGCTTAGGTGGTTCGTGACGATGGCCTGCGGCAGCCCTGCTCTGAAAATGCGAACATCTGCATATAGCTCTCAGCCAGAAAGAGCTAGCCTGGAAAGCTGTTGCTCAGCCTCATCTGTCCATGGCACTGCTCGCACCAAGGCACAGAGACTGGGACTGCTTGCTTGTCTTACCACCTCAAACTTCAAACGTAATTTTGGGGTCTGTGCGTGGGACGTGTGGCAGCCCTGCTCTGAAAATGCGAACGTCTGCAGATAACTCGCAGCCAGAAAGTCATAGCCTGGAAAGCTGTTGCTCAGCCTCATGTGCCCATGGCACTGCTCGCACAGAGGCACAGAGACTGGGGCTGCTTGCTTGTCTTACCACCTCAAACTTCAAACATAGCTTAGGTGGTCCGTACCCGGCGCCTCCGGCAGACCTGGTACGACAATGCGAACGTCTGCAGATAGCTCGCAGGCAGAAACATTTAGATTGGAAAGCTGTTGCTCAGCCTCATCTGCCCATGGCACTGCTCTCACGGATGCACAGACACTGGGGCTGCTTACTTTTCTTGGCACCTCAAAATTCAAACGTATTTTTTGGGGTCTGTGCGTGGGGCCTCCAGCAGCCCTACTCCAAAAACGCGAACGTCTGCAGATAGATCGCAGACTGAAAGAGTTAGCCTGGAAAGCTGTTGCTCACCCACATCTGACCATGGCACTGCTCGCACAGAGGCACAGAGACTGGGGCTGCTTGCTTATCTTGCCCCCTCAATCTTCAAACGTAGCTTAGATGTTTGGTGCCGGGCTCCTTTGCCAGTCCTGCTCTTAAAATGCGAACGTCTGCAGATAGCTCGCAGCCAGAAAGAGCTAGCCTGGAAAGCTGTTACTCACCCACATCTGCCCATGGCACTGCTCACACAGAGCCAGAAAGACTGGGGCTGCATGCTTGTCTTGCCCCCTCAAACATCAAACGTAATTTTGGGGTCTGTGCGTGGGACCTGTGGCAGCCCTGCTCTGAAAATGCGAACATCTGCAGATAGCTCGCAGCCAGAAAGAGCTAGCCAGGAAAGTTGTTGCTCAGCCTCATGTGCCCATGGCACTGCTCGCACAGAGGCACAGAGATTGGGGCTGCTTGCTTGTCTTACCACCTCAAACTTCAAACATATCTTAGGTGGTCCGTACCCGGCGCCTCCGGCACACCTTGTCCGACAATGCGAACGTCTGCAGATAGCTCGCAGGCAGAAGGAGCTAGCCTGGAAAGCTGTTGCTCAGCCTCATCTGCCCATGGCACTGCTCGCACAGAGGCACAGAGACTGGGGCTGCTTGCTTGTCTTGGCACCTCAAACTTCAAACGTATTTTTTTTGGTCTGTACATGGGGCCTCCAGCAGCCCTGCTCCAAAAACGTGAACGTCTGCAGATAGATCGCAGACAGAAAGAGCTAGCCTGGAAAGCTGTTGCTCAGCCTCATCTGCCCATGGCACTGCTCGCAAAAAGGCACAGAGACTGGGGCTGCTTGCTTGTCTTGCCCCCTCAATCTTCAAAAGTATCTTTGGTGTTTGGTGCCGGGCTCCTCCGCCAGTCCTGCTCTTAAAATGCGAACGTCTGCATATAGCTCGCAGGCAGAAAGAGCTAGCCTGGAAAGCTGTTGCTTAGACTCATCTGCCCATGGCACCGCTCGCACAGAGGCAGAGAGACTGGGGCTGCTTGCTTGTCTTGCCACCTCAAACTTCAAACGTGATTTTGGGGTCTGTGCATGGGGCCTCCAGCAGCCCTGCTCTGAAAATGCGAACGTCTGCAGATAGATCTCAGTCAGAAGGGGCTAGCATAGAAAGCTGTTGCTCAGCCTCATCTGCCCATGGCAGTGCTCGCACAGAGGCACAGAGACTGGGGCTGCTTGCCTGTCTTGCCAACTCAAACTTAAAACGTAGCTTTGGAAGTCCGTGCAGGAGGGCTCCGGCAGCGGTGCTCCTACAATGTTAACATCTGCAGATAGCTCACAGCCAGAATTAGCTAGCCTGGAAAGCTGTTGCTCAGCCTCATCTGCCCATGGCACTGCTCGCACAGAGGCACAGAGACTGGGGCTGCTTGCTTATCTTGCCCCCTCAATCTTCAAACGTAGCTTAGATGTTTGGTGCCGGGCTCCTTCGCCAGTCCTGCTCTTAAAATGCGAACGTCTGCAGATAGCTCGCAGCCAGAAAGAGCTAGCCAGGAAAGTTGTTGCTCAGCCTCATGTGCCCATGGCACTGCTCGCACAGAGGCACAGAGATTGGGGCTGCTTGCTTGTCTTACCACCTCAAACTTCAAACATATCTTAGGTGGTCCGTACCCGGCGCCTCCGGCACACCTTGTCCGACAATGCGAACGTCTGCAGATAGCTCGCAGGCAGAATGAGCTAGCCTGGAAAGCTGTTGCTCAGCCTCATCTGCCCATGGCACTGCTCGCACAGAGGCACAGAGACTGGGGCTGCTTGCTTGTCTTGCCACCTCAAACTTCAAACGTAGCTTTGCGGTCTGTGCATGGGGCCTCCAGCAGCCCTGCTCCGAAAATGCGAACGTCTGCAGATAGCTCGCAGGCAGAAAGAGCTAGCCTGGAAAGCTGTTGCTCAGCCTCATCTGCCCATGGCACTGCTCGCACAGAGGCACAGAGACTGGGGATGCTTGCTTGTCTTGCAACCTAACTTGAAAGTATCTGAGGTGGTTCGTGACGATGGCCTGCGGCAGCCCTGCTCTGAAAATGCGAACCTCTGCATATAGCTCGCAGCCAGAAGAGCTAGCCTGGAAAGCTGTTACTCAGCCTCATCTGCCCATGGCACTGCTCGCACAGAGGCACAGAGACTGGGGTGCTTGCTTGTCTTGGCACCTCAAACTTCAAACGCAGTTTTGGGGTCTGTGCATGAGGCCTCCAGCAGCCCTTTTTCAAAAACGCGAACGTCTACAGATAGATCGCAGCAGAAAGATCTAGCCTGGAAAGCTGTTGCCCAGCCTCATCTGCCCATGGCACTGCTCGCACAGAGGCACAGAGACTGGGGTTGCTTGCTTGTCTTGCCATCTCAAACTTCAAACGTACTTTTGCGGTCTGTGCATGGGGCCTCCAACAGCCCTGCTCCGAAAATGCGAACTTCTGCAGATAGCTCGCAGGGAGAAAGAGCTAGCCTGGAAAGCTGTTGCTCAGCCTCATCTGCCCATGGCACTGCTCGCACAGAGGCACAGAGACTGGGGCTGCTTGCTTCTCTTACCACCTCAATCTTCAAACGTATTTTTGCGGTCTGTGCATGGGGCCTCCAACAGCCCTGCTCGGAAAATGCGAACGTCTGCAGATAGCTCACAGCCAGAAAGAGCTAGGCTGGAAAGCTGTTGCTCAGCCTCATCTGCCCATGACACTGCTCGCACCAAGGCACAGAGACTGGGACTGCTTGCTTGTCTTACCACCTCAAACTTCAAGCGTAGCTTAGGTGGTCCGTGCCCGGCGCCTCCGGAAGGCCTGGTACGACAATGCGAACGTCTGCAGATAGCTCGCAGGCAGAAACATTTAGCTTGGAAAGCTGTTGCTTAGCCTCATCTGCCCATGGCACTGCTCGCACAGAGACAAAGAGACTGGGGCTGCTTGCTTGTCTTGCCACCTCAAACTTCAAGCGTAGCTTTGGGGGTCCGTGCAGGCGGCCTCCGGCAACCCTGCTCTCAAAATGCGAACGTCTGTAGATAGCTCGCAGGCAGAAAGAGCTAGGCTGGAAAGCTGTTGCTTAGCCTCATCTGCCAATGGCACCGCTCGCACGGAGGCAGAGAGACTGGGGCTGCTTGCTTGTATTGCCACCTCAAACTTCAAACGTAATTTTGTGGTCTGTCCGTGGGGCCTCCAGCAGCCCTGCTCTGAAAATGCGAACATCTGCAGATAGCTCTCAGCCAGAAGGGTCTAGCCTGGAAAGCTGTTGCTCAGCCTCATCTGCCCATGGCACTGCTCGCACAGAGGCACAGACCCTGGGGCTGCTTGCCTGTCTTGCCAACTCAAACTTAAAAAGTAGTTTTGGGAGTCCGTGCAGGGGGGCTCTGACAGCGCTGCTCCTACAATGCTAACATCTGCAGATAGTTCACAGCCACAATTATCTAGCCTGGAAAGCTCTTTGTCAGCCTCATCTGCCCATGGCACTGCTCGCACAGAGGCACAGAGACTGGGGCTGCTTGCTTATCTTGCCCCCTCAATCTTCAAACGTAGCTTAGTTGTTTGGTGCCGGGCTCCTCCGCCAGTCCTGCTCTTAAAATGCGAACGTCTGCAGATAGCTCGCAGGCATAAAGAGCTAGCCTGGAAAGCTGTTGCTCAGCCTCATCTGCCCATGGCACTGCTCACACAGAGGCACAGAGACTGGGGCTGCTTGCTTGTCTTGTCCCCTCAAACTTCAAACGTAGCTTAGGTGGTTCGTGACGATGGCCTGCGGCAGCCCTGCTCTGAAAATGCGAACATCTGCATATAGCTCTCAGCCAGAAAGAGCTAGCCTGGAAAGCTGTTGCTCAGCCTCATCTGTCCATGGCACTGCTCGCACCAAGGCACAGAGACTGGGACTGCTTGCTTGTCTTACCACCTCAAACTTCAAACGTAGCTTAGGTGGTCCGTGCCCGGCGCCTCCGGAAGGCCTGGTCTGACAATGCGAACGTCTGCAGATAGCTCGCAGGCAGAAACATTTATCTTGGAAATCTGTTGGTCAGCCTTATTTGCCCATGGCAGTGCTCGCACCGAGGCACAGAGACTGGGGCTGCTTGCTTGTCTTACCACCTGAAACTTCAAACGTAATTTTGGGGTCTGTGCCTGGGGCCTCCAGCAGCCCTGCTCTGAAAATGCGAACGTCTGCAGATAGCTCGCAGCCAGAAAGAGCTAGCCTGGAAAGCTGTTGCTCAGCCTCATCTGCCCATGGCACTGCTCGCACAGAGGCACAGAGACTGGGGCTGCTTGCTTGTCATGTCACCTCAAACTTCAAACATATCTTAGGTGGTCCGTCCTATGCGCCTCCGGCAGCCCTGCTCCGACAATGCGAATATCTGCAGATAGCTCGCAGGAAGAAATATTTAGCTTGGAAAGCTGTTGCTCAGCCAAATCTGCCCATGGCACTGCTCGCACAGAGGCAGAGAGACTGGGGCTGCTTGCTTGTCTTACCACCTGAAACTTCAAACGTAGCTTAGGTGGTTCGTGCCCGGTGCCTAAGGCAGGCCTGCTCCGACAATGCGAACGTCTGCAGATAGCTCGCAGGCATAAAGAGCTAGCCTGGAAAGCTGTTGCTCAGCCTCATCTGCCCATGGCACTGCTCGCACAGAGGCACAGAGACTGGGGCTGCTTGCTTGTCTTGTCCCCTCAAACTTCAAACGTAGCTTAGGTGGTTCGTGACGATGGCCTGCGGCAGCCCTGCTCTGAAAATGCGAACATCTGCATATAGCTCTCAGCCAGAAAGAGCTAGCCTGGAAAGCTGTTGCTCAGCCTCATCTGTCCATGGCACTGCTCGCACCAAGGCACAGAGACTGGGACTGCTTGCTTGTCTTACCACCTCAAACTTCAAACGTAATTTTGGGGTCTGTGCGTGGGACGTGTGGCAGCCCTGCTCTGAAAATGCGAACGTCTGCAGATAACTCGCAGCCAGAAAGTCATAGCCTGGAAAGCTGTTGCTCAGCCTCATGTGCCCATGGCACTGCTCGCACAGAGGCACAGAGACTGGGGCTGCTTGCTTGTCTTACCACCTCAAACTTCAAACATAGCTTAGGTGGTCCGTACCCGGCGCCTCCGGCAGACCTGGTACGACAATGCGAACGTCTGCAGATAGCTCGCAGGCAGAAACATTTAGATTGGAAAGCTGTTGCTCAGCCTCATCTGCCCATGGCACTGCTCTCACGGATGCACAGACACTGGGGCTGCTTACTTTTCTTGGCACCTCAAAATTCAAACGTATTTTTTGGGGTCTGTGCGTGGGGCCTCCAGCAGCCCTACTCCAAAAACGCGAACGTCTGCAGATAGATCGCAGACTGAAAGAGTTAGCCTGGAAAGCTGTTGCTCACCCACATCTGACCATGGCACTGCTCGCACAGAGGCACAGAGACTGGGGCTGCTTGCTTATCTTGCCCCCTCAATCTTCAAACGTAGCTTAGATGTTTGGTGCCGGGCTCCTTCGCCAGTCCTGCTCTTAAAATGCGAACGTCTGCAGATAGCTCGCAGCCAGAAAGAGCTAGCCTGGAAAGCTGTTGCTCAGCCTCATCTGCCCATGGCACTGCTCACACAGAGCCAGAAAGACTGGGGCTGCATGCTTGTCTTGCCCCCTCAAACAACAAACGTAATTTTGGGGTCTGTGCGTGGGACCTGTGGCAGCCCTGCTCTGAAAATGCGAACATCTGCAGATAGCTCGCAGCCAGAAAGAGCTAGCCAGGAAAGTTGTTGCTCAGCCTCATGTGCCCATGGCACTGCTCGCACAGAGGCACAGAGATTGGGGCTGCTTGCTTGTCTTACCACCTCAAACTTCAAACATATCTTAGGTGGTCCGTACCCGGCGCCTCCGGCACACCTTGTCCGACAATGCGAACGTCTGCAGATAGCTCGCAGGCAGAAGGAGCTAGCCTGGAAAGCTGTTGCTCAGCCTCATCTGCCCATGGCACTGCTCGCACAGAGGCACAGAGACTGGGGCTGCTTGCTTGTCTTGCCACCTCAAACTTCAAACGTAGCTTTGCGGTCTGTGCATGGGGCCTCCAGCAGCCCTGCTCCGAAAATGCGAACGTCTGCAGATAGCTCGCAGGCAGAAAGAGCTAGCCTGGAAAGCTGTTGCTCAGCCTCATCTGCCCATGGCACTGCTCGCACAGAGGCACAGAGACTGGGGATGCTTGCTTGTTTTGCAACCTAACTTGAAATTATCTGAGGTGGTTCGTGACGATGGCCTGCGGCAGCCCTGCTCTGAAAATGCGAACGTCTGCATATAGCTCGCAGCCAGAAGAGCTAGCCTGGAAAGCTGTTACTCAGCCTCATCTGCCCATGGCACCGCTCGCACGGAGGCACAGAGACTGGGGCTGCTTGCTTGTCTTGGCACCTCAAACTTCAAACGCAGTTTTGGGGTATGTGCATGAGGCCTCCAGCAGCCCTTTTTCAAAAACGCGAACGTCTACAGATAGATCGCAGCAGAAAGATCTAGCCTGGAAAGCTGTTGCCCAGCCTCATCTGCCCATGGCACTGCTCGCACAGAGGCACAGAGACTGGGGTTGCTTGCTTGTCTTGCCATCTCAAACTTCAAACGTACTTTTGCGGTCTGTGCATGGGGCCTCCAACAGCCCTGCTCCGAAAATGCGAACTTCTGCAGATAGCTCGCAGGGAGAAAGAGCTAGCCTGGAAAGCTGTTGCTCAGCCTCATCTGCCCATGGCACTGCTCGCACAGAGGCACAGAGACTGGGGCTGCTTGCTTCTCTTACCACCTCAATCTTCAAACGTAATTTTGCGGTCTGTGCATGGGGCCTCCAACAGCCCTGCTCCGAAAATGCGAACGTCTGCAGATAGCTCACAGCCAGAAAGAGCTAGGCTGGAAAGCTGTTGCTCAGCCTCATCTGCCCATGACACTGCTCGCACCAAGGCACAGAGACTGGGACTGCTTGCTTGTCTTACCACCTCAAACTTCAAAAGTAGCTTAGGTGGTCCGTGCCCGGCGCCTCCGGAAGGCCTGGTACGACAATGCGAACGTCTGCAGATAGCTCGCAGGCAGAAACATTTAGCTTGGAAAGCTGTTGCTTAGCCTCATCTGCCCATGGCACTGCTCGCACAGAGACAAAGAGACTGGGGCTGCTTGCTTGTCTTGCCACCTCAAACTTCAAGCGTAGCTTTGGGGGTCCGTGCAGGGGGCCTCCGGCAACCCTGCTCTCAAAATGCGAACGTCTGTAGATAGCTCGCAGGCAGAAAGAGCTAGGCTGGAAAGCTGTTGCTTAGCCTCATCTGCCAATGGCACCGCTCGCACGGAGGCAGAGAGACTGGGGCTGCTTGCTTGTCTTGCCACCTCAAACTTCAAACGTAATTTTGTGGTCTGTCCATGGGGCCTCCAGCAGCCCTGCTCTGAAAATGCGAACGTCTGCAGATAGCTCTCAGCCAGAAGGGGCTAGCCTGGAAAGCTGTTGCTCAGCCTCATCTGCCCATGGCACTGCTCGCACAGAGGCACAGACCCTGGGGCTGCTTGCCTGTCTTGCCAACTCAAACTTAAAACGTAATTTTGGGAGTCCGTGCAGGGGGGCTCTGGCAGCGCTGCTCCTACAATGCTAACATCTGCAGATAGTTCACAGCCACAATTATCTAGCCTGGAAAGCTCTTTGTCAGCCTCATCTGCCCATGGCACTGCTCGCACAGAGGCACAGAGACTGGGGCTGCTTGCTTATCTTGCCCCCTCAATCTTCAAACGTAGCTTAGTTGTTTGGTGCCGGGCTCCTCCGCCAGTCCTGCTCTTAAAATGCGAACGTCTGCAGATAGCTCGCAGGCATAAAGAGCTAGCCTGGAAAGCTGTTGCTCAGCCTCATCTGCCCATGGCACTGCTCGCACAGAGGCACAGAGACTGGGGCTGCTTGCTTGTCTTGTCCTCTCAAACTTCAAACGTAGCTTAGGTGGTTCGTGACGATGGCCTGCGGCAGCCCTGCTCTGAAAATGCGAACATCTGCATATAGCTCTCAGCCAGAAAGAGCTAGCCTGGAAAGCTGTTGCTCAGCCTCATCTGCCCATGGCACTGCTCGCACAGAGGCACAGAGACTGGGGCTGCTTGCTTGTCATGTCACCTCAAACTTCAAACATATCTTAGGTGGTCCGTCCTATGCGCCTCCGGCAGCCCTGCTCCGACAATGCGAATATCTGCAGATAGCTCGCAGGAAGAAATATTTAGCTTGGAAAGCTGTTGCTCAGCCAAATCTGCCCATGGCACTGCTCGCACAGAGGCACAGAGACTGGGGCTGCTTGCTTGTCTTACCACCTGAAACTTCAAACGTAGCTTAGGTGGTTCGTGCCCGGTGCCTAAGGCAGGCCTGCTCCGACAATGCGAACGTCTGCAGATAGATCGCAGCCAGAAAGAGCTAGCCTGGAAAGCTGTTGCTCAGCCTCATCTGCCCATGGTACTGCTCGCACAGAGGCACAGAGACTGGGGCTGCTTGCTTTTCTTGCCACCTCAAACTTCAAACGTAATTTTGGGGTCTGTGCGTGGGACGTGTGGCAGCCCTGCTCTGAAAATGCGAACGTCTGCAGATAACTCGCAGCCAGAAAGTCATAGCCTGGAAAGCTGTTGCTCAGCCTCATGTGCCCATGGCACTGCTCGCACAGAGGCACAGAGACTGGGGCTGCTTGCTTGTCTTACCACCTCAAACTTCAAACATAGCTTAGGTGGTCCGTACCCGGCGCCTCCGGCAGACCTGGTACGACAATGCGAACGTCTGCAGATAGCTCGCAGGCAGAAACATTTAGATTGGAAAGCTGTTGCTCAGCCTCATCTGCCCATGCCACTGCTCTCACGGATGCACAGACACTGGGGCTGCTTACTTTTCTTGGCACCTCAAAATTCAAACGTATTTTTTGGGGTCTGTGCGTGGGGCCTCCAGCAGCCCTGCTCCAAAAACGCGAACGTCTGCAGATAGATCGCAGACTGAAAGAGTTAGCCTGGAAAGCTGTTGCTCACCCACATCTGACCATGGCACTGCTCGCACAGAGGCACAGAGACTGGGGCTGCTTGCTTGTTTTGCCACCTAAAACTTCAAACGTAGTTTTGCAGTCTGTGCATGGGGCCTCCAACAGCCCTGCTCCGAAAATGCGAACGTCTGCAGATAGCTCGCAGGCAGAAAGAGCTAGCCTGGAAAGCTGTTGCTCAGCCTCATCTGCCCATGCCACTGCTTGCACAGAGGCACAGAGACTGGGCTGCTTGCTTCTCTTGCCACCTAACTTCAAAAGTATCTGAGGTGTTTCGTGACGATGGCCTGCGGCAGCCCTGCTCTGAAAAAGCGAACATCTGCAGATAGCTCGCAGGCAGAAAGAGCTAGCGTGGAAAGCTGTTGCTCAGCCTCCTCTGCCCATGGCACTGCTCGCACCAAGGCACATACACTGGGACTGCTTGCTTGTCTTGCCACCTCAAACTTCAAACGTAGATTTGGTGTCCGTGCTGGGGGCCTCCGACAGCCCTGCTCCGACAATGCGAATATCTGCAGATAGCTCGCAGGAAGAAATATTTAGCTTGGAAAGATGTTGCTCAGCCTCATCTGCCCATGGCACTGCTCGCACAGAGGCAGAGAGACTGGGGCTGCTTGCTTGTCTTGCCATCTCAAACTTCAAACATAGCTTTGGGGGTCCGTGCAGGGGTCCTCCGGCAACCCTGCTCCCAAAATGCGAATGTCTGTAGGTAGCTCGCAGGCAGAAAGAGCTAGCCTGGAAAGCTTTTGCTCAGCCTCATCTGCCCATGGTACTGCTCGCACCAAGGCACAGAGACTGGGACTGCTTGCTTGTCTTACCACCTCAAACTTCAAACGTAGCTTAGGTGGTCCGTGCCCGGCGCCTCCGGAAGGCCTGGTCCGACAATGCGAACGTCTGCAGATAGCTCGCAGGCAGAAACATTTAGCTTGGAAAGCTGTTGGTCAGCCTCATCTGCCCATGGCACTGCTCGCACCAAGGCACAGACACTGGGACTCCTTTCTTGTCTTGCCACCTCAAACTTCAAACGTAGATTTGGTGTCCGTGCTGGGGGCCTCCGACAGCCCTGCTCCGACAATGCGAATATCTGCAGATAGGTCGCAGGAAGAAATATTTAGCTTGGAAAGCTCTTGCTCAGCCTCATCTGCCCCTGGCACTACTCGCACAGAGGCACAGAGACTGGGGCTGCTTGCTTGTCTTACCATCTCAGACTTCAAACGTAGCTTAGGTGGTTCGTGCCCGGCGCCTCCGGCAGGCCTGGTCCGACAATGCGAACGTCTGCAGATAGCTCGCAGGAAGCAATACATAGCTTGGAAAGCTGTTGCTCAGCCTCATCTGCCCATGGCACTGCTCGCACAGAGTCACAGAGACTGGGGCTGCTTGCCTGTCTTGCCACCTCAAACTTCAAACGTAGCTTTGGGAGTCCGTGCAGGGGGGCTCCCTCAGCGGTGCTCCTACAGTGCTAACATCTGCAGATAGCTCACAGCCAGAAAGAGCTAGCCTGGGAAGCTGTTGCTCAGCCTCATCTGCCCATGGCACTGCTCGCACAGAGGCACAGAGACTGGGGCTGCTTGCTTGTCTTGCCACCTCAAACTTCAAACGTAGCTTTGCGGTCTGTGCATGGGGCCTCCAGCAGCCCTGCTCCGAAAATGCGAACGTCTGCAGATAGCTCGCAGGCAGAAAGAGCTAGCCTGGAAAGCTGTTGCTCAGCCTCATCTGCCCATGGCACTGCTCGCACAGAGGCACAGAGACTGGGGATGCTTGCTTGTTTTGCAACCTAACTTGAAAGTATCTGAGGTGGTTCGTGACGATGGCCTGCGGCAGCCCTGCTCTGAAAATGCGAACGTCTGCATATAGCTCGCAGCCAGAAGAGCTAGCCTGGAAAGCTGTTACTCAGCCTCATCTGCCCATGGCACCGCTCGCACGGAGGCACAGAGATTGGGGCTGCTTGCTTGTCTTGGCACCTCAAACTTCAAACGCAGTTTTGGGGTCTGTGCATGAGGTCTCCAGCAGCCCTTTTTCAAAAACGCGAACGTCTACAGATAGATCGCAGCAGAAAGATCTAGCCTGGAAAGCTGTTGCCCAGCCTCATCTGCCCATGGCACTGCTCGCACAGAGGCACAGAGACTGGGGTTGCTTGCTTGTCTTGCCATCTCAAACTTCAAACGTACTTTTGCGGTCTGTGCATGGGGCCTCCAACAGCCCTGCTCCGAAAATGCGAACTTCTGCAGATAGCTCGCAGGGAGAAAGAGCTAGCCTGGAAAGCTGTTGCTCAGCCTCATCTGCCCATGGCACTGCTCGCACAGAGGCACAGAGACTGGGGCTGCTTGCTTCTCTTACCACCTCAATCTTCAAACGTAATTTTGCGGTCTGTGCATGGGGCCTCCAACAGCCCTGCTCCGAAAATGCGAACGTCTGCAGATAGCTCACAGCCAGAAAGAGCTAGGCTGGAAAGCTGTTGCTCAGCCTCATCTGCCCATGACACTGCTCGCACCAAGGCACAGAGACTGGGACTGCTTGCTTGTCTTACCACCTCAAACTTCAAAAGTAGCTTAGGTGGTCCGTGCCCGGCGCCTCCGGAAGGCCTGGTACGACAATGCGAACGTCTGCAGATAGCTCGCAGGCAGAAACATTTAGCTTGGAAAGCTGTTGCTTAGCCTCATCTGCCCATGGCACTGCTCGCACAGAGGCACAGAGACTGGGGCTGCTTGCTTGTCTTGCCACCTCAAACTTCAAACGTAGCTTTGCGGTCTGTGCATGGGGCCTCCAGCAGCCCTGCTCCGAAAATGCGAACGTCTGCAGATAGCTCGCAGGCAGAAAGAGCTAGCCTGGAAAGCTGTTGCTCAGCCTCATCTGCCCATGGCACTGCTCGCACAGAGGCACAGAGACTGGGGATGCTTGCTTGTTTTGCAACCTAACTTGAAAGTATCTGAGGTGGTTCGTGACGATGGCCTGCGGCAGCCCTGCTCTGAAAATGCGAACGTCTGCATATAGCTCGCAGCCAGAAGAGCTAGCCTGGAAAGCTGTTACTCAGCCTCCTCTGCCCATGGCACTGCTCGCACCAAGGCACATACACTGGGACTGCTTGCTTGTCTTGCCACCTCAAACTTCAAACGTAGATTTGGTGTCCGTGCTGGGGGCCTCCGACAGCCCTGCTCCGACAATGCGAATATCTGCAGATAGCTCGCAGGAAGAAATATTTAGCTTGGAAAGATGTTGCTCAGCCTCATCTGCCCATGGCACTGCTCGCACAGAGGCAGAGAGACTGGGGCTGCTTGCTTGTCTTGCCATCTCAAACTTCAAACATAGCTTTGGGGGTCCGTGCAGGGGTCCTCCGGCAACCCTGCTCCCAAAATGCGAATGTCTGTAGGTAGCTCGCAGGCAGAAAGAGCTAGCCTGGAAAGCTTTTGCTCAGCCTCATCTGCCCATGGTACTGCTCGCACCAAGGCACAGAGACTGGGACTGCTTGCTTGTCTTACCACCTCAAACTTCAAACGTAGCTTAGGTGGTCCGTGCCCGGCGCCTCCGGAAGGCCTGGTCCGACAATGCGAACGTCTGCAGATAGCTCGCAGGCAGAAACATTTAGCTTGGAAAGCTGTTGGTCAGCCTCATCTGCCCATGGCACTGCTCGCACCAAGGCACAGACACTGGGACTCCTTTCTTGTCTTGCCACCTCAAACTTCAAACGTAGATTTGGTGTCCGTGCTGGGGGCCTCCGACAGCCCTGCTCCGACAATGCGAATATCTGCAGATAGGTCGCAGGAAGAAATATTTAGCTTGGAAAGCTCTTGCTCAGCCTCATCTGCCCCTGGCACTACTCGCACAGAGGCACAGAGACTGGGGCTGCTTGCTTGTCTTACCATCTCAGACTTCAAACGTAGCTTAGGTGGTTCGTGCCCGGCGCCTCCGGCAGGCCTGGTCCGACAATGCGAACGTCTGCAGATAGCTCGCAGGAAGCAATACATAGCTTGGAAAGCTGTTGCTCAGCCTCATCTGCCCATGGCACTGCTCGCACAGAGTCACAGAGACTGGGGCTGCTTGCCTGTCTTGCCACCTCAAACTTCAAACGTAGCTTTGGGAGTCCGTGCAGGGGGGCTCCCTCAGCGGTGCTCCTACAGTGCTAACATCTGCAGATAGCTCACAGCCAGAAAGAGCTAGCCTGGGAAGCTGTTGCTCAGCCTCATCTGCCCATGGCACTGCTCGCACAGAGGCACAGAGACTGGGGCTGCTTGCTTGTCTTGCCACCTCAAACTTCAAACGTAGCTTTGCGGTCTGTGCATGGGGCCTCCAGCAGCCCTGCTCCGAAAATGCGAACGTCTGCAGATAGCTCGCAGGCAGAAAGAGCTAGCCTGGAAAGCTGTTGCTCAGCCTCATCTGCCCATGGCACTGCTCGCACAGAGGCACAGAGACTGGGGATGCTTGCTTGTTTTGCAACCTAACTTGAAAGTATCTGAGGTGGTTCGTGACGATGGCCTGCGGCAGCCCTGCTCTGAAAATGCGAACGTCTGCATATAGCTCGCAGCCAGAAGAGCTAGCCTGGAAAGCTGTTACTCAGCCTCATCTGCCCATGGCAACGCTCGCACGGAGGCACAGAGATTGGGGCTGCTTGCTTGTCTTGGCACCTCAAACTTCAAACGCAGTTTTGGGGTCTGTGCATGAGGTCTCCAGCAGCCCTTTTTCAAAAACGCGAACGTCTACAGATAGATCGCAGCAGAAAGATCTAGCCTGGAAAGCTGTTGCCCAGCCTCATCTGCCCATGGCACTGCTCGCACAGAGGCACAGAGACTGGGGTTGCTTGCTTGTCTTGCCATCTCAAACTTCAAACGTACTTTTGCGGTCTGTGCATGGGGCCTCCAACAGCCCTGCTCCGAAAATGCGAACTTCTGCAGATAGCTCGCAGGGAGAAAGAGCTAGCCTGGAAAGCTGTTGCTCAGCCTCATCTGCCCATGGCACTGCTCGCACAGAGGCACAGAGACTGGGGCTGCTTGCTTCTCTTACCACCTCAATCTTCAAACGTAATTTTGCGGTCTGTGCATGGGGCCTCCAACAGCCCTGCTCCGAAAATGCGAACGTCTGCAGATAGCTCACAGCCAGAAAGAGCTAGGCTGGAAAGCTGTTGCTCAGCCTCATCTGCCCATGACACTGCTCGCACCAAGGCACAGAGACTGGGACTGCTTGCTTGTCTTACCACCTCAAACTTCAAAAGTAGCTTAGGTGGTCCGTGCCCGGCGCCTCCGGAAGGCCTGGTACGACAATGCGAACGTCTGCAGATAGCTCGCAGGCAGAAACATTTAGCTTGGAAAGCTGTTGCTTAGCCTCATCTGCCCATGGCACTGCTCGCACAGAGGCACAGAGACTGGGGCTGCTTGCTTGTCTTGCCACCTCAAACTTCAAACGTAGCTTTGCGGTCTGTGCATGGGGCCTCCAGCAGCCCTGCTCCGAAAATGCGAACGTCTGCAGATAGCTCGCAGGCAGAAAGAGCTAGCCTGGAAAGCTGTTGCTCAGCCTCATCTGCCCATGGCACTGCTCGCACAGAGGCACAGAGACTGGGGATGCTTGCTTGTTTTGCAACCTAACTTGAAAGTATCTGAGGTGGTTCGTGACGATGGCCTGCGGCAGCCCTGCTCTGAAAATGCGAACGTCTGCATATAGCTCGCAGCCAGAAGAGCTAGCCTGGAAAGCTGTTACTCAGCCTCCTCTGCCCATGGCACTGCTCGCACCAAGGCACATACACTGGGACTGCTTGCTTGTCTTGCCACCTCAAACTTCAAACGTAGATTTGGTGTCCGTGCTGGGGGCCTCCGACAGCCCTGCTCCGACAATGCGAATATCTGCAGATAGCTCGCAGGAAGAAATATTTAGCTTGGAAAGATGTTGCTCAGCCTCATCTGCCCATGGCACTGCTCGCACAGAGGCAGAGAGACTGGGGCTGCTTGCTTGTCTTGCCATCTCAAACTTCAAACATAGCTTTGGGGGTCCGTGCAGGGGTCCTCCGGCAACCCTGCTCCCAAAATGCGAATGTCTGTAGGTAGCTCGCAGGCAGAAAGAGCTAGCCTGGAAAGCTTTTGCTCAGCCTCATTTGCCCATGGTACTGCTCGCACCAAGGCACAGAGACTGGGACTGCTTGCTTGTCTTACCACCTCAAACTTCAAACGTAGCTTAGGTGGTCCGTGCCCGGCGCCTCCGGAAGGCCTGGTCCGACAATGCGAACGTCTGCAGATAGCTCGCAGGCAGAAACATTTAGCTTGGAAAGCTGTTGGTCAGCCTCATCTGCCCATGGCACTGCTCGCACCAAGGCACAGACACTGGGACTCCTTTCTTGTCTTGCCACCTCAAACTTCAAACGTAGATTTGGTGTCCGTGCTGGGGGCCTCCGACAGCCCTGCTCCGACAATGCGAATATCTGCAGATAGGTCGCAGGAAGAAATATTTAGCTTGGAAAGCTCTTGCTCAGCCTCATCTGCCCCTGGCACTACTCGCACAGAGGCACAGAGACTGGGGCTGCTTGCTTGTCTTACCATCTCAGACTTCAAACGTAGCTTAGGTGGTTCGTGCCCGGCGCCTCCGGCAGGCCTGGTCCGACAATGCGAACGTCTGCAGATAGCTCGCAGGAAGCAATACATAGCTTGGAAAGCTGTTGCTCAGCCTCATCTGCCCATGGCACTGCTCGCACAGAGTCACAGAGACTGGGGCTGCTTGCCTGTCTTGCCACCTCAAACTTCAAACGTAGCTTTGGGAGTCCGTGCAGGGGGGCTCCCTCAGCGGTGCTCCTATAGTGCTAACATCTGCAGATAGCTCACAGCCAGAAAGAGCTAGCCTGGGAAGCTGTTGCTCAGCCTCATCTGCCCATGGCACTGCTCGCACAGAGGCACAGAGACTGGGGCTGCTTGCTTGTCTTGCCAACTCAAACTTCAAACGTAGCTTTGCGGTCTGTGCATGGGGCCTCCAGCAGCCCTGCTCCGAAAATGCGAACGTCTGCAGATAGCTCGCAGGCAGAAAGAGCTAGCCTGGAAAGCTGTTGCTCAGCCTCATCTGCCCATGGCACTGCTCGCACAGAGGCACAGAGACTGGGGATGCTTGCTTGTTTTGCAACCTAACTTGAAAGTATCTGAGGTGGTTCGTGACGATGGCCTGCGGCAGCCCTGCTCTGAAAATGCGAACGTCTGCATATAGCTCGCAGCCAGAAGAGCTAGCCTGGAAAGCTGTTACTCAGCCTCATCTGCCCATGGCACCGCTCGCACGGAGGCACAGAGATTGGGGCTGCTTGCTTGTCTTGGCACCTCAAACTTCAAACGCAGTTTTGGGGTCTGTGCATGAGGTCTCCAGCAGCCCTTTTTCAAAAACGCGAACGTCTACAGATAGATCGCAGCAGAAAGATCTAGCCTGGAAAGCTGTTGCCCAGCCTCATCTGCCCATGGCACTGCTCGCACAGAGGCACAGAGACTGGGGTTGCTTGCTTGTCTTGCCATCTCAAACTTCAAACGTACTTTTGCGGTCTGTGCATGGGGCCTCCAACAGCCCTGCTCCGAAAATGCGAACTTCTGCAGATAGCTCGCAGGGAGAAAGAGCTAGCCTGGAAAGCTGTTGCTCAGCCTCATCTGCCCATGGCACTGCTCGCACAGAGGCACAGAGACTGGGGCTGCTTGCTTCTCTTACCACCTCAATCTTCAAACGTAATTTTGCGGTCTGTGCATGGGGCCTCCAACAGCCCTGCTCCGAAAATGCGAACGTCTGCAGATAGCTCACAGCCAGAAAGAGCTAGGCTGGAAAGCTGTTGCTCAGCCTCATCTGCCCATGACACTGCTCGCACCAAGGCACAGAGACTGGGACTGCTTGCTTGTCTTACCACCTCAAACTTCAAAAGTAGCTTAGGTGGTCCGTGCCCGGCGCCTCCGGAAGGCCTGGTACGACAATGCGAACGTCTGCAGATAGCTCGCAGGCAGAAACATTTAGCTTGGAAAGCTGTTGCTTAGCCTCATCTGCCCATGGCACTGCTCGCACAGAGACAAAGAGACTGGGGCTGCTTGCTTGTCTTGCCACCTCAAACTTCAAGCGTAGCTTTGGGGGTCCGTGCAGGGGGCCTCCGGCAACCCTGCTCTCAAAATGCGAACGTCTGTAGATAGCTCGCAGGCAGAAAGAGCTAGGCTGGAAAGCTGTTGCTTAGCCTCATCTGCCAATGGCACCGCTCGCACGGAGGCAGAGAGACTGGGGCTGCTTGCTTGTCTTGCCACCTCAAACTTCAAACGTAATTTTGTGGTCTGTCCATGGGGCCTCCAGCAGCCCTGCTCTGAAAATGCGAACATCTGCAGATAGCTCTCAGCCAGAAGGGGCTAGCCTGGAAAGCTGTTGCTCAGCCTCATCTGCCCATGGCACTGCTCGCACAGAGGCACAGACCCTGGGGCTGCTTGCCTGTCTTGCCAACTCAAACTTAAAACGTAATTTTGGGAGTCCGTGCAGGGGGGCTCTGGCAGCGCTGCTCCTACAATGCTAACATCTGCAGATAGTTCACAGCCACAATTATCTAGCCTGGAAAGCTCTTTGTCAGCCTCATCTGCCCATGGCACTGCTCGCACAGAGGCACAGAGACTGGGGCTGCTTGCTTATCTTGCCCCCTCAATCTTCAAACGTAGCTTAGTTGTTTGGTGCCGGGCTCCTCCGCCAGTCCTGCTCTTAAAATGCGAACGTCTGCAGATAGCTCGCAGGCATAAAGAGCTAGCCTGGAAAGCTGTTGCTCAGCCTCATCTGCCCATGGCACTGCTCGCACAGAGGCACAGAGACTGGGGCTGCTTGCTTGTCTTGTCCCCTCAAACTTCAAACGTAGCTTAGGTGGTTCGTGACGATGGCCTGCGGCAGCCCTGCTCTGAAAATGCGAACATCTGCATATAGCTCTCAGCCAGAAAGAGCTAGCCTGGAAAGCTGTTGCTCAGCCTCATCTGTCCATGGCACTGCTCGCACCAAGGCACAGAGACTGGGACTGCTTGCTTGTCTTACCACCTCAAACTTCAAACGTAGCTTAGGTGGTCCGTGCCCGGCGCCTCCGGAAGGCCTGGTCTGACAATGCGAACGTCTGCAGATAGCTCGCAGGCAAAAACTTTTATCTTGGAAATCTGTTGGTCAGCCTTATCTGCCCATGGCACTGCTCGCACCGAGGCACAGAGACTGGGGCTGCTTGCTTGTCTTGCCACCTCAAACTTCAAACGTAGATTTGGGTGTCCGTGCTGGGGGTCTCCGACAGCCCTGCTCCGACAATGCGAATATCTGCAGATAGCTCGCAGGAAGAAATATTTAGCTTGGAAAGCTGTTTCTCAGCCTCATCTGCCCATGGCACTGCTCACACAGAGGCACAGAGACTGGGGCTGCTTGCTTGTCTTACCACCTGAAACTTCAAACGTAATTTTGGGGTCTGTGCCTGGGGCCTCCAGCAGCCCTGCTCTGAAAATGCGAACGTCTGCAGATAGCTCGCAGCCAGAAAGAGCTAGCCTGGAAAGCTGTTGCTCAGCCTCATCTGCCCATGGCACTGCTCGCAAAAAGGCACAGAGACTGGGGCTGCTTGCTTGTCATGTCACCTCAAACTTCAAACATATCTAAGGTGGTCCGTCCTATGCGCCTCCGGCAGCCCTGCTCCGACAATGCGAATATCTGCAGATAGCTCGCAGGAAGAAATATTTAGCTTGGAAAGCTGTTGCTCAGCCAAATCTGCCCATGGCACTGCTCGCACAGAGGCACAGAGACTGGGGCTGCTTGCTTGTCTTGCCACCTGAAACTTCAAACGTAGCTTAGGTGGTTCGTGCCCGGTGCCTAAGGCAGGCCTGCTCCGACAATGCGAACGTCTGCAGATAGATCGCAGCCAGAAAGAGCTAGCCTGGAAAGCTGTTGCTCAGCCTCATCTGCCCATGGTACTGCTCGCACAGAGGCACAGAGACTGGGGCTGCTTGCTTTTCTTGCCACCTCAAACTTCAAACGTAATTTTGGGGTCTGTGCGTGGGACGTGTGGCAGCCCTGCTCTGAAAATGCGAACGTCTGCAGATAACTCGCAGCCAGAAAGTCATAGCCTGGAAAGCTGTTGCTCAGCCTCATGTGCCCATGGCACTGCTCGCACAGAGGCACAGAGACTGGGGCTGCTTGCTTGTCTTACCACCTCAAACTTCAAATATAGCTTAGGTGGTCCGTACCCGGCGCCTCCGGCTGACCTGGTACGACAATGCGAACGTCTGCAGATAGCTCGCAGGCAGAAACATTTAGATTGGAAAGCTGTTGCTCAGCCTCATCTGCCCATGGCACTGCTCTCACGGATGCACAGACACTGGGGCTGCTTACTTTTCTTGGCACCTCAAAATTCAAACGTATTTTTTGGGGTCTGTGCGTGGGGCCTCCAGCAGCCCTGCTCCAAAAACGCGAACGTCTGCAGATAGATCGCAGACTGAAAGAGTTAGCCTGGAAAGCTGTTGCTCACCCACATCTGACCATGGCACTGCTCGCACAGAGGCACAGAGACTGGGGCTGCTTGCTTGTCTTGCCACCTCAAACTTCAAACGTAGTTTTTCAGTCTGTGCATGGGGCCTCCAACAGCCCTGCTCCGAAAATGCGAACGTCTGCAGATAGCTCGCAGGCAGAAAGAGCTAGCCTGGAAAGCTGTTGCTCAGCCTCATCTGCCCATGCCACTGCTTGCACAGAGGCACAGAGACTGGGCTGCTTGCTTCTCTTGCCACCTAACTTCAAAAGTATCTGAGGTGTTTCGTGACGATGGCCTGCGGCAGCCCTGCTCTGAAAAAGCGAACATCTGCAGATAGCTCGCAGGCAGAAAGAGCTAGCCTGGAAAGCTGTTGCTCAGCCTCCTCTGCCCATGGCACTGCTCGCACCAAGGCACAGACACTGGGACTGCTTGCTTGTCTTGCCACCTCAAACTTCAAACGTAGATTTGGTGTCCGTGCTGGGGGCCTCCGACAGCCCTGCTCCGACAATGCGAATATCTGCAGATAGCTCGCAGGAAGAAATATTTAGCTTGGAAAGATGTTGCTCAGCCTCATCTGCCCATGGCACTGCTCGCACAGAGGCAGAGAGACTGGGGCTGCTTGCTTGTCTTGCCATCTCAAACTTCAAACATAGCTTTGGGGGTCCGTGCAGGGGTCCTCCGGCAACCCTGCTCCCAAAATGCGAATGTCTGTAGGTAGCTCGCAGGCAGAAAGAGCTAGCCTGGAAAGCTTTTGCTCAGCCTCATCTGCCCATGGTACTGCTCGCACCAAGGCACAGAGACTGGGACTGCTTGCTTGTCTTACCACCTCAAACTTCAAACGTAGCTTAGGTGGTCCTTGCCCGGCGCCTCCGGAAGGCCTGGTCCGACAATGCGAACGTCGGCAGATAGCTCGCAGGCAGAAACATTTAGCTTGGAAAGCTGTTGGTCAGCCTCATCTGCCCATGGCACTACTCGCACCAAGGCACAGACACTGGGACTCCTTTCTTGTCTTGCCACCTCAAACTTCAAAAGTAGCTTAGGTGGTCCGTGCCCGGCGCCTCCAACAGCCCTGCTCCGAAAATGCGAACGTCTGCAGATAGCTCACAGCCAGAAAGAGCTAGGCTGGAAAGCTGTTGCTCAGCCTCATCTGCCCATGACACTGCTCGCACCAAGGCACAGAGACTGGGACTGCTTGCTTGTCTTACCACCTCAAACTTCAAAAGTAGCTTAGGTGGTCCGTGCCCGGCGCCTCCGGAAGGCCTGGTCCGACAATGCGAACGTCTGCAGATAGCTCGCAGGCAGAAACATTTAGCTTGGAAAGCTGTTGCTTAGCCTCATCTGCCCATGGCACTGCTCGCACAGAGACAAAGAGACTGGGGCTGCTTGCTTGTCTTGCCACCTCAAACTTCAAGCGTAGCTTTGGGGGTCCGTGCAGGGGGCCTCCGGCAACCCTGCTCTCAAAATGCGAACGTCTGTAGATAGCTCGCAGGCAGAAAGAGCTAGGCTGGAAAGCTGTTGCTTAGCCTCATCTGCCAATGGCACCGCTCGCACGGAGGCAGAGAGACTGGGGCTGCTTGCTTGTCTTGCCACCTCAAACTTCAAACGTAATTTTGTGGTCTGTCCATGGGGCCTCCAGCAGCCCTGCTCTGAAAATGCGAACGTCTGCAGATAGCTCTCAGCCAGAAGGGGCTAGCCTGGAAAGCTGTTGCTCAGCCTCATCTGCCCATGGCACTGCTCGCACAGAGGCACAGACCCTGGGGCTGCTTGCCTGTCTTGCCAACTCAAACTTAAAACGTAATTTTGGGAGTCCGTGCAGGGGGGCTCTGGCAGCGCTGCTCCTACAATGCTAACATCTGCAGATAGTTCACAGCCACAATTATCTAGCCTGGAAAGCTCTTTGTCAGCCTCATCTGCCCATGGCACTGCTCGCACAGAGGCACAGAGACTGGGGCTGCTTGCTTATCTTGCCCCCTCAATCTTCAAACGTAGCTTAGTTGTTTGGTGCCGGGCTCCTCCGCCAGTCCTGCTCTTAAAATGCGAACGTCTGCAGATAGCTCGCAGGCATAAAGAGCTAGCCTGGAAAGCTGTTGCTCAGCCTCATCTGCCCATGGCACTGCTCGCACAGAGGCACAGAGACTGGGGCTGCTTGCTTGTCTTGTCCCCTCAAACTTCAAACGTAGCTTAGGTGGTTCGTGACGATGGCCTGCGGCAGCCCTGCTCTGAAAATGCGAACATCTGCATATAGCTCTCAGCCAGAAAGAGCTAGCCTGGAAAGCTGTTGCTCAGCCTCATCTGTCCATGGCACTGCTCGCACCAAGGCACAGAGACTGGGACTGCTTGCTTGTCTTACCACCTCAAACTTCAAACGTAGCTTAGGTGGTCCGTGCCCGGCGCCTCCGGAAGGCCTGGTCTGACAATGCGAACGTCTGCAGATAGCTCGCAGGCAAAAACATTTATCTTGGAAATCTGTTGGTCAGCCTTATCTGCCCATGGCACTGCTCGCACCGAGGCACAGAGACTGGGGCTGCTTGCTTGTCTTGCCACCTCAAACTTCAAACGTAGATTTGGGTGTCCGTGCTGGGGGTCTCCGACAGCCCTGCTCCGACAATGCGAATATCTGCAGATAGCTCGCAGGATGAAATATTTAGCTTGGAAAGCTGTTGCTCAGCCAAATCTGCCCATGGCACTGCTCGCACAGAGGCAGAGAGACTGGGGCTGCTTGCTTGTCTTACCACCTGAAACTTCAAACGTAGCTTAGGTGGTTCGTGCCCGGTGCCTAAGGCAGGCCTGCTCCGACAATGCGAACGTCTGCAGATAGATCGCAGCCAGAAAGAGCTAGCCTGGAAAGCTGTTGCTCAGCCTCATCTGCCCATGGTACTGCTCGCACAGAGGCACAGAGACTGGGGCTGCTTGCTTTTCTTGCCACCTCAAACTTCAAACGTAATTTTGGGGTCTGTGCGTGGGACGTGTGGCAGCCCTGCTCTGAAAATGCGAACGTCTGCAGATAACTCGCAGCCAGAAAGTCATAGCCTGGAAAGCTGTTGCTCAGCCTCATGTGCCCATGGCACTGCTCGCACAGAGGCACAGAGACTGGGGCTGCTTGCTTGTCTTACCACCTCAAACTTCAAACATAGCTTAGGTGGTCCATACCCGGCGCCTCCGGCAGACCTGGTACGACAATGCGAACGTCTGCAGATAGCTCGCAGGCAGAAACATTTAGATTGGAAAGATGTTGCTCAGCCTCATCTGCCCATGGCACTGCTCTCACGGATGCACAGACACTGGGGCTGCTTACTTTTCTTGGCACCTCAAAATTCAAACGTATTTTTTGGGGTCTGTGCGTGGGGCCTCCAGCAGCCCTGCTCCAAAAACGCGAACGTCTGCAGATAGATCGCAGACTGAAAGAGTTAGCCTGGAAAGCTGTTGCTCACCCACATCTGACCATGGCACTGCTCGCACAGAGGCACAGAGACTGGGGCTGCTTGCTTGTCTTGCCACCTAAAACTTCAAACATAGTTTTGCAGTCTGTGCATGGGGCCTCCAACAGCCCTGCTCCGAAAATGCGAACGTCTGCAGATAGCTCGCAGGCAGAAAGAGCTAGCCTGGAAAGCTGTTGCTCAGCCTCATCTGCCCATGCCACTGCTTGCACAGAGGCACAGAGACTGGGCTGCTTGCTTCTCTTGCCACCTAACTTCAAAAGTATCTGAGGTGTTTCGTGACGATGGCCTGCGGCAGCCCTGCTCTGAAAAAGCGAACATCTGCAGATAGCTCGCAGGCAGAAAGAGCTAGCCTGGAAAGCTGTTGCTCAGCCTCCTCTGCCCATGGCACTGCTCGCACCAAGGCACAGACACTGGGACTGCTTGCTTGTCTTGCCACCTCAAACTTCAAACGTAGATTTGGTGTCCGTGCTGGGGGCCTCCGACAGCCCTGCTCCGACAATGCGAATATCTGCAGATAGCTCGCAGGAAGAAATATTTAGCTTGGAAAGATGTTGCTCAGCCTCATCTGCCCATGGCACTGCTCGCACAGAGGCAGAGACACTGGGGCTGCTTGCTTGTCTTGCCATCTCAAACTTCAAACATAGCTTTGGGGGTCCGTGCAGGGGTCCTCCGGCAACCCTGCTCCCAAAATGCGAATGTCTGTAGGTAGCTCGCAGGCAGAAAGAGCTAGCCTGGAAAGCTTTTGCTCAGCCTCATCTGCCCATGGTACTGCTCGCACCAAGGCACAGAGACTGGGACTGCTTGCTTGTCTTACCACCTCAAACTTCAAACGTAGCTTAGGTGGTCCTTGCCCGGCGCCTCCGGAAGGCCTGGTCCGACAATGCGAACGTCTGCAGATAGCTCGCAGGCAGAAACATTTAGCTTGGAAAGCTGTTGGTCAGCCTCATCTGCCCATGGCACTGCTTGCACCAAGGCACAGACACTGGGACTCCTTTCTTGTCTTGCCACCTCAAACTTCAAACGTAGATTTGGTGTCCGTGCTGGGGGCCTCCGACAGCCCTGCTCCGACAATGCGAATATCTGCAGATAGGTCGCAGGAAGAAATATTTAGCTTGGAAAGCTCTTGCTCAGCCTCATCTGCCCCTGGCACTACTCGCACAGAGGCACAGAGACTGGGGCTGCTTGCTTGTCTTACCATCTCAAACTTCAAACGTAGCTTAGGTGGTTCGTGCCCGGCGCGTCCGGCAGGCCTGGTCCGACAATGCGAACGTCTGCAGATAGCTCGCAGGAAGAAATACATAGCTTGGAAAGCTGTTGCTCAGCCTCATCTGCCCATGGCACTGCTCGCACAGAGTCACAGAGACTGGGGCTGCTTGCCTGTCTTGCCACCTCAAACTTCAAACGTAGCTTTGGGAGTCCGTGCAGGGGGGCTCCGGCAGCGGTGCTCCTACAGTGCTAACATCTGCAGATAGCTCACAGCCAGAAAGAGCTAGCCTGGGAAGCTGTTGCTCAGCCTCATCTGCCCATGGCACTGCTCGCACAGAGGCACAGAGACTGGGGCTGCTTGCTTGTCTTACCACCTCAAACTTCAAACATAGCTTAGGTGGTCCGTACCCGGCCCCTCCGGCAGGCCTGGTATGACAATGCGAACGTCTGCAGATAGCTCGCAGGCAGAAACATTTAGATTGGAAAGCTGTTGCTCAGCCTCATCTGCCCATGGCACTGCTCGCACGGATGCACAGAGACTGGGGCTGCTTACTTGTCTTGGCACCTCAAACTTCAAACGTAGTTTTTGGGTTCTGTGCATGTGGCCTCCAGCAGCCTTGCTCCAAAAACGCAAACGTCTGCAGATAGATCGCAGACAGAAAGAGCTAGCCTGGAAAGTTGTTCCTCACCCACATCTGCACATGGCACTGCTCGCAAAAAGGCACAGAGACTGGGGCTGCTTGCTTGTCTTGCCACCTCAAACTTCAAACGTAGTTTTGCAGTCTGTGCATGGGGCCGTCAACAGCCCTGCTCCTAAAATGCGAACGTCTGCAGATAGCTCGCAGGCAGAAAGAGCTAGCCTGGAAAGCTGTTGCTCAGCCTCATCTGCACATGCCACTGCTCGCACAGAGGCACAGAGACTGGGGCTGCTTGCTTGTCTTGCCACCTAATTTCAAAAGTATCTGAGATGGTTCGTGACGATAGCCTGCGGCAGCCCTGCTCTGAAAATGCGAACATCTGCATATAGCTCGCAGGCAGAAAGAGCTAGCCTGGAAAGCTGTTGCTCAGCCTCATCTGCCCATGGCACTGCTCGCATCAAGGCATAGAGACTGGGACTTCTTGCTTGTTTTACCACCTCAAACTTCAAACGTATCTTAGGTGGTCCGTGCCCGGCGCCTCCGGCAGGCCTGGTACAACAATGCGAACGTCTGCAGATAGCTCGCAGGCAGAAACATTTAGCTTGGAAAGCTGTTGCTCAGCCTCATCTGCCCACGGCACTGTTCGCACCGAGGCACAGAGACTGGGGCTGCTTGCTTGTCTTGCCACCTCAAACTTCACACGTAGATTTGGGTGTAAGTGCTGGGGGCCTCCGACAGCCCTGCTCCGACAATGCGAACGTCTGCAGATAGCTCACAGCCAGAAAGAGCTAGCCTGGAAAGCTGTTGCTCAGCCTAATCTGCCCATGGCACTGCTCGCACAGAGGAACAGAGACTGGGGCTGCTTGATTGTCTTGCCCCCTCAATCTTCAAACGTAGCTTAGGTGTTTGGTGCCGGGCTCCTCCGCCAGTCCTGCTCTTAAAATGCGAACGTCTGCAGATAGCTCGCAGGCATAAAAAGCTAGCCTGGAAAGCTGTTGCTCAGCCACATCTGCCCATGGCACTGCTCACACAGAGCCAGAAAGACTGGGGCTGCTTGCTTGTCTTGCCACCTCAAACTTCAAACGTAATTTTGGGGTATGTGCGTGGGGCCTCCGGCACCCCTGTTGCGAAAATGCGAACGTCTGCAGATAGCTCACAGGCAGAAAGAGCTAGCCTGGAAAGCTGTTGCTCAGCCTCATCTGCCCATGGCACTGCTCACACAGAGGCACAGAGACTGGGGCTGCTTGCTTGTCTTACCACCTCAAACTTTTATTGTACCTTTGGGGGTCCGTGCCGGGCGCCTGCAACAGCCCTGCTCCCAAAATGCGAATGTCTGCAGAGAGCTCGCAGCCACAAAGGGCTAGCCTGGAAAGGTGTTGCTCAGCCTCATCTGCCCATGGCACTGCTCGCACAGAGGCACAGAGACTGGGGCTGCTTGCTTGTCTTGGCCCTCAAACTTCAAACGTAGCTTAGGTGGTCCGTGCGCGGCGCTTCCGGAAGACCTGCTCCGACAATGTGAATGTCTGCAGATAGCTCTCAGGCAGAAACATTTAGCTTGTAAAGCTGTTGCTCAGCCTCATCTGCCCATGGCACTGCTCGCAGAAAGTCCGAAAGACGGCAGATGCTTTCTTGTTTTGCCCCCTCGAACTTCAAACGTATCATTGTGCGTACGTGTAGGGGGGCTCCGGCAGGCCTGCTTTGAAAATGCAAACGTCTGCAGATAGCTCGCAGGCAGAAAGAGCTACCCTGGAAACTGTTGCTCAGCCTCATCTGCCCATGGTACTGCTCGCACAGAGGCACAGAGACTGGGGCTGCTTGCTTGTCATGTCATCTCAAACTTCAAACGTAGCTTTGGTATTCCGTGCATGGGGCCTGTGGCAGTCCTGCTCTGCAAATGCGAACGTCTGCAGATAGCTCGCAGGCAGAAAGAGCTAGCCAGGAAAGCTGTTGCTCAGCCTCATGTGCCGATGGCACTGCTCGCACAGAGGCACAGAGACTGGGGCTGCTTGCTTGTCTTGCCCCCTCAAACTTCAAACGTATCTTTGGGGGTCCGTGCAGGGGTCCTCCGGCAACCCTGCTTCCAAAATGCGAATGTCTGTAGATAGCTCGCAGGTAGAAAGAGCTAGCCTGGAAAGCTGTTGCTCAGCCTCATCTGCCCATGCCACTGCTCGCACAGAGCCAGAAAGACTGGGGCTGCTTGCTTGTCTTGCCACCTCAAACTTTTATTGTATCTTTGGGGGTCCGTGCCTTGCCCCTGCGGCAGCCCTGCTCCAAAAATGCGGAAGTCTGCAGATAGCTCGCCGCCATAAAGAGCTAGCCTGGAAAGCTGTTGCTCAGCCTCATCTGCCCATGGCACTACTCGCACCAAGGCACAGACACTGGGACTGCTTGCTTGTCTTGCCCCCTCAAACTTCAAACGTAGCTTTGGTGTTTGTTGCCGTGCTCCTCCGCCAGTCTTGCTCTTAAAATGCGAACGTCTTCAGATTGCTCGCAGACAGAAAGAGCTAGCCTGGAAAGCTGTTGCTCAGCCTCATCTGCCCATGGCACTGCTCGCACAGAGGCACAGAGACTGGGGCTGCTTGCTTGTCTTGCCACCTAACTTCAAAAGTATCTGACGTGGTTCGTGACGATGGCCTGCAGCAGCCCTGCTCTGAGAATGCGAAGATCTGCAGATACTTCGCAGCCAGAAAGAGTTAGCCTGGAAAGCTGTTGCTCAGCCTCATCTGCCCATGGCACTGCTCACACAGAGCCAGAAAGACTGGGGCTGCATGCTTGTCTTGCCACCTCAAACTTGAAACGTAATTTTGGGCTCTGTGCGTGGGGCCTCCGGCAGCCCTGTTGCGAAAATGCGAACGTCTGCATATAGCTCGCAGGCAGAAAGAGCTAGCCTGGAAAGCTGTTGCTCAGCCTCATCTGCCCATGGCACTGCTCGCAAAAAGGCACAGAGACTGGGGCTGCTTGCTTGTCTTGCCACCTCAAACTTCAAACGTAGATTTGGTGTCCGTGCTGGGGGCCTCCGACAGCCCTGCTCCGACAATGCGAATATCTGCAGATAGGTCGCAGGAAGAAATATTTAGCTTGGAAAGCTGTTGCTCAGCCTCATCTGCCCTTGGCACTACTCGCACAGAGGCACAGAGACTGGGGCTGCTTGCTTGTCTTACCATCTCAAACTTCAAACGTAGCTTAGGTGGTTCGTGCCCGGCGCCTCCGGCAGGCCTGGTCCGACAATGCGAACGTCTGCAGATAGCTCGCAGGAAGAAATACATAGCTTGGAAAGCTGTTGCTCAGCCTCATCTGCCCATGGCACTGCTCGCACAGAGTCACAGAGACTGGGGCTGCTTGCCTGTCTTGCCACCTCAAACTTCAAACGTAGCTTTGGGAGTCCGTGCAGGGGGGCTCCGGCAGCGGTGCTCCTACAGTGCTAACATCTGCAGATAGCTCACAGCCAGAAAGAGCTAGCCTGGGAAGCTGTTGCTCAGCCTCATCTGCCCATGGCACTGCTCGCACAGAGGCACAGAGACTGGGGCTGCTTGCTTGTCTTACCACCTCAAACTTCAAACATAGCTTAGGTGGTCCGTACCCGGCCCCTCCGGCAGGCCTGGTATGACAATGCGAACGTCTGCAGATAGCTCGCAGGCAGAAACATTTAGATTGGAAAGCTGTTGCTCAGCCTCATCTGCCCATGGCACTGCTCGCACGGATGCACAGAGACTGGGGCTGCTTACTTGTCTTGGCACCTCAAACTTCAAACGTAGTTTTTGGGTTCTGTGCATGTGGCCTCCAGCAGCCTTGCTCCAAAAACGCAAACGTCTGCAGATAGATCGCAGACAGAAAGAGCTAGCCTGGAAAGTTGTTCCTCACCCACATCTGCACATGGCACTGCTCGCAAAAAGGCACAGAGACTGGGGCTGCTTGCTTGTCTTGCCACCTCAAACTTCAAACGTAGTTTTGCAGTCTGTGCATGGGGCCGTCAACAGCCCTGCTCCGAAAATGCGAACGTCTGCAGATAGCTCGCAGGCAGAAAGAGCTAGCCTGGAAAGCTGTTGCTCAGCCTCATCTGCACATGCCACTGCTCGCACAGAGGCACAGAGACTGGGGCTGCTTGCTTGTCTTGCCACCTAATTTCAAAAGTATCTGAGATGGTTCGTGACGATAGCCTGCGGCAGCCCTGCTCTGAAAATGCGAACATCTGCATATAGCTCGCAGGCAGAAAGAGCTAGCCTGGAAAGCTGTTGCTCAGCCTCATCTGCCCATGGCACTGCTCGCACCAAGGCATAGAGACTGGGACTTCTTGCTTGTTTTACCACCTCAAACTTCAAACGTATCTTAGGTGGTCCGTGCCCGGCGCCTCCGGCAGGCCTGGTACAACAATGCGAACGTCTGCAGATAGCTCGCAGGCAGAAACATTTAGCTTGGAAATCTGTTGGTCAGCCTTATCTGCCCATGGCACTGCTCGCACCGAGGCACAGAGACTGGGGCTGCTTGCTTGTCTTGCCACCTCAAACTTCACACGTAGATTTGGGTGTAAGTGCTGGGGGCCTCCGACAGCCCTGCTCCGACAATGCGAACGTCTGCAGATAGCTCGCAGGAAGAAATTCATAGCTTGGAAAGCTGTTGCTCAGCCTCATCTGCCCATGGCACTGCTCGCACCGAGGCACAGAGACTGGGGCTGCTTGCTTGTCTGGCCACCTCAAACTTCAAACGTAGATTTGGTGTCCGTGCACGGGTCCTCCGGCAACCCTGCTCCCAAAATGCGAATGTCTGTAGATAGCTCGCAGGCAGAAAGAGCTAGCCTGGAAAGCTGTTGCTTAGCCTCATCCACCCATGGCACTGCTCGCACAGAGGCAGAGACTGGGGCTGCTTGCTTGTCTTGCCACATCAAACTTCAAACATATCTTAGGTGGTCCGTGCCATGCGCCTCCGGCAGCCCTGCTCCGACAATGCGAACGTCTGCAAATAACTCACAGCCAGAAGGGGCTAGCCTGGAAAGCTGTTGCTCAGCCTCATCTGCCCATGGCACTGCTGGCACAGAGGCACAGAGACTGGGGCTGCTTGCCTGTCTTGCCCCCTCAAACTTAAAACGTAGCTTTGGGAGTCCGTGCAGGGGGGCTCCGGCAGCGCTGCTCCTACAATGCTAACATCTGCAGATAGCTCACAGCCAGAAAGAGCTAGCCTGGAAAGCTGTTGCTCAGCCTAATCTGCCCATGGCACTGCTCGCACAGAGGAACAGAGACTGGGGCTGCATGCTTGTCTTGCCACCTCAAACTTGAAACGTAATTTTGGGCTCTGTGCGTGGGGCCTCCGGCAGCCCTGTTGCGAAAATGCGAACGTCTGCATATAGCTCGCAGGCAGAAAGAGCTAGCCTGGAAAGCTGTTGCTCAGCCTCATTTGCCCATGGCACTGCTCGCACGGAGGCACAGAGACTGGGGCTGCTTGCTTGTCTTACCACCTCAAACTTCAAATATAGCTTAGGTGGTCCGTACCCGGCGCCTGCGGCAGGCCCGGTACGACAATGCGAACGTCTGCAGATAGCTCGCAGGCAGAAACATTTAGACTGGAAAGGTGTTGCTCAGCCTCATCTGCCCATGGCACTGCTCGCAAAAAGGCACAGAGACTGGGGCTGCTTGCTTGTCTTGCCACCTCAAACTTCAAACGTATTTTTGCAGTCTGTGCATGGGGCCGCCAACAGCCCTGCTCCGAAAATGCGAACGTCTGCAGATAGATCGCAGGCAGAAAGAGCTAGCCAGGAAAGCTGTTGCTCAGCCTCATCTGCCCATGGCACTGCTCGCACAGAGGCACAGAGACTGGGGCTGCTTGCTTGTAATGTCACCTCAAACTTCAAACGTATCTTTGGTATTCCGTGCATGGGGCCTGTGGCAGTCCTGCTCTGCAAATGCGAACGTCTGCAGACAACTCGCAGGCAGAAAGAGCTAGCCAGGAAAACTGTTGCTCAGCCTCATGTGCCCATGGCACTGCTCGCACAGAGGCACAGAGACTGGGGCTGCTTGCTTGTCTTACCACCTCAAACTTCAAACGTATCTTTGGGGGTCCGTGCAGGGGTCCTCCGGCAACCCTGCTTCCAAAATGCGAATGTCTGTAGATAGCTCGCAGGTAGAAAGAGCTAGCCTGGAAAGCTGTTGCTCAGCCTCATCTGCCCATGCCACTGCTCGCACAGAGCCAGAAAGACTGGGGCTGCTTGCTTGTCTTGCCACCTCAAACTTTTATTGTATCTTTGGGGGTCCGTGCCTTGCCCCTGCGGCAGCCCTGCTCCAAAAATGCGGAAGTCTGCAGATAGCTCGCCGCCATAAAGAGCTAGCCTGGAAAGCTGTTGCTCAGCCTCATCTGCCCATGGCACTACTCGCACCAAGGCACAGACACTGGGACTGCTTGCTTGTCTTGCCCCCTCAAACTTCAAACGTAGCTTTGGTGTTTGTTGCCGTGCTCCTCCGCCAGTCTTGCTCTTAAAATGCGAACGTCTTCAGATTGCTCGCAGACAGAAAGAGCTAGCCTGGAAAGCTGTTGCTCAGCCTCATCTGCCCATGGCACTGCTCGCACAGAGGCACAGAGACTGGGGCTGCTTGCTTGTCTTGCCACCTAACTTCAAAAGTATCTGACGTGGTTCGTGACGATGGCCTGCAGCAGCCCTGCTCTGAGAATGCGAAGATCTGCAGATACTTCGCAGCCAGAAAGAGTTAGCCTGGAAAGCTGTTGCTCAGCCTCATCTGCCCATGGCACTGCTCACACAGAGCCAGAAAGACTGGGGCTGCATGCTTGTCTTGCCACCTCAAACTTGAAACGTAATTTTGGGCTCTGTGCGTGGGGCCTCCGGCAGCCCTGTTGCGAAAATGCGAACGTCTGCATATAGCTCGCAGGCAGAAAGAGCTAGCCTGGAAAGCTGTTGCTCAGCCTCATCTGCCCATGGCACTGCTCGCACGGAGGCACAGAGACTGGGGCTGCTTGCTTGTCTTACCACCTCAAACTTCAAATATAGCTTAGGTGGTCCGTACCCGGCGCCTGCGGCAGGCCCGGTACGACAATGCGAACGTCTGCAGATAGCTCGCAGGCAGAAACATTTAGACTGGAAAGGAGTTGCTCAGCCTCATCTGCCCATGGCACTGCTCGCAAAAAGGCACAGAGACTGGGGCTGCTTGCTTGTCTTGCCACCTCAAACTTCAAACGTAGATTTGGTGTCCGTGCTGGGGGCCTCCGACAGCCCTGCTCCGACAATGCGAATATCTGCAGATAGGTCGCAGGAAGAAATATTTAGCTTGGAAAGCTGTTGCTCAGCCTCATCTGCCCTTGGCACTACTCGCACAGAGGCACAGAGACTGGGGCTGCTTGCTTGTCTTACCATCTCAAACTTCAAACGTAGCTTAGGTGGTTCGTGCCCGGCGCCTCCGGCAGGCCTGGTCCGACAATGCGAACGTCTGCAGATAGCTCGCAGGAAGAAATACATAGCTTGGAAAGCTGTTGCTCAGCCTCATCTGCCCATGGCACTGCTCGCACAGAGTCACAGAGACTGGGGCTGCTTGCCTGTCTTGCCACCTCAAACTTCAAACGTAGCTTTGGGAGTCCGTGCAGGGGGGCTCCGGCAGCGGTGCTCCTACAGTGCTAACATCTGCAGATAGCTCACAGCCAGAAAGAGCTAGCCTGGGAAGCTGTTGCTCAGCCTCATCTGCCCATGGCACTGCTCGCACAGAGGCACAGAGACTGGGGCTGCTTGCTTGTCTTACCACCTCAAACTTCAAACATAGCTTAGGTGGTCCGTACCCGGCCCCTCCGGCAGGCCTGGTATGACAATGCGAACGTCTGCAGATAGCTCGCAGGCAGAAACATTTAGATTGGAAAGCTGTTGCTCAGCCTCATCTGCCCATGGCACTGCTCGCACGGATGCACAGAGACTGGGGCTGCTTACTTGTCTTGGCACCTCAAACTTCAAACGTAGTTTTTGGGTTCTGTGCATGTGGCCTCCAGCAGCCTTGCTCCAAAAACGCAAACGTCTGCAGATAGATCGCAGACAGAAAGAGCTAGCCTGGAAAGTTGTTCCTCACCCACATCTGCACATGGCACTGCTCGCAAAAAGGCACAGAGACTGGGGCTGCTTGCTTGTCTTGCCACCTCAAACTTCAAACGTAGTTTTGCAGTCTGTGCATGGGGCCGTCAACAGCCCTGCTCCGAAAATGCGAACGTCTGCAGATAGCTCGCAGGCAGAAAGAGCTAGCCTGGAAAGCTGTTGCTCAGCCTCATCTGCACATGCCACTGCTCGCACAGAGGCACAGAGACTGGGGCTGCTTGCTTGTCTTGCCACCTAATTTCAAAAGTATCTGAGATGGTTCGTGACGATAGCCTGCGGCAGCCCTGCTCTGAAAATGCGAACATCTGCATATAGCTCGCAGGCAGAAAGAGCTAGCCTGGAAAGCTGTTGCTCAGCCTCATCTGCCCATGGCACTGCTCGCACCAAGGCATAGAGACTGGGACTTCTTGCTTGTTTTACCACCTCAAACTTCAAACGTATCTTAGGTGGTCCGTGCCCGGCGCCTCCGGCAGGCCTGGTACAACAATGCGAACGTCTGCAGATAGCTCGCAGGCAGAAACATTTAGCTTGGAAATCTGTTGGTCAGCCTTATCTGCCCATGGCACTGCTCGCACCGAGGCACAGAGACTGGGGCTGCTTGCTTGTCTTGCCACCTCAAACTTCACACGTAGATTTGGGTGTAAGTGCTGGGGGCCTCCGACAGCCCTGCTCCGACAATGCGAACGTCTGCAGATAGCTCGCAGGAAGAAATTCATAGCTTGGAAAGCTGTTGCTCAGCCTCATCTGCCCATGGCACTGCTCGCACCGAGGCACAGAGACTGGGGCTGCTTGCTTGTCTGGCCACCTCAAACTTCAAACGTAGATTTGGTGTCCGTGCACGGGTCCTCCGGCAACCCTGCTCCCAAAATGCGAATGTCTGTAGATAGCTCGCAGGCAGAAAGAGCTAGCCTGGAAAGCTGTTGCTTAGCCTCATCCACCCATGGCACTGCTCGCACAGAGGCAGAGACTGGGGCTGCTTGCTTGTCTTGCCACATCAAACTTCAAACATATCTTAGGTGGTCCGTGCCATGCGCCTCCGGCAGCCCTGCTCCGACAATGCGAACGTCTGCAAATAACTCACAGCCAGAAGGGGCTAGCCTGGAAAGCTGTTGCTCAGCCTCATCTGCCCATGGCACTGCTGGCACAGAGGCACAGAGACTGGGGCTGCTTGCCTGTCTTGCCCCCTCAAACTTAAAACGTAGCTTTGGGAGTCCGTGCAGGGGGGCTCCGGCAGCGCTGCTCCTACAATGCTAACATCTGCAGATAGCTCACAGCCAGAAAGAGCTAGCCTGGAAAGCTGTTGCTCAGCCTAATCTGCCCATGGCACTGCTCGCACAGAGGAACAGAGACTGGGGCTGCATGCTTGTCTTGCCACCTCAAACTTGAAACGTAATTTTGGGCTCTGTGCGTGGGGCCTCCGGCAGCCCTGTTGCGAAAATGCGAACGTCTGCATATAGCTCGCAGGCAGAAAGAGCTAGCCTGGAAAGCTGTTGCTCAGCCTCATTTGCCCATGGCACTGCTCGCACGGAGGCACAGAGACTGGGGCTGCTTGCTTGTCTTACCACCTCAAACTTCAAATATAGCTTAGGTGGTCCGTACCCGGCGCCTGCGGCAGGCCCGGTACGACAATGCGAACGTCTGCAGATAGCTCGCAGGCAGAAACATTTAGACTGGAAAGGTGTTGCTCAGCCTCATCTGCCCATGGCACTGCTCGCAAAAAGGCACAGAGACTGGGGCTGCTTGCTTGTCTTGCCACCTCAAACTTCAAACGTATTTTTGCAGTCTGTGCATGGGGCCGCCAACAGCCCTGCTCCGAAAATGCGAACGTCTGCAGATAGATCGCAGGCAGAAAGAGCTAGCCAGGAAAGCTGTTGCTCAGCCTCATCTGCCCATGGCACTGCTCGCACAGAGGCACAGAGACTGGGGCTGCTTGCTTGTAATGTCACCTCAAACTTCAAACGTATCTTTGGTATTCCGTGCATGGGGCCTGTGGCAGTCCTGCTCTGCAAATGCGAACGTCTGCAGACAGCTCGCAGGCAGAAAGAGCTAGCCAGGAAAACTGTTGCTCAGCCTCATGTGCCCATGGCACTGCTCGCACAGAGGCACAGAGACTGGGGCTGCTTGCTTGTCTTACCACCTCAAACTTCAAACATAGCTTAGGTGGTCCGTACCCGGCGCCTCCGGCAGGCCTGGTACGACAATGCGAACGTCTGCAGATAGCTCGCAGGCAGAAACATTTACAGTGGAAAGCTGTTGCTCAGCCTCATCTGCCCATGGCACTGCTCGCACGGATGCACAGAGATTGGGGCTGCTTACTTGTCTTGGCACCTCAAACTTCAAACGTAGTTTTTGGGGTCTGTGCATGGGGCCTCCGACAGCCCTGCTCCAAAAACGCGAACGTCTGCAGATAGATCGCAGACAGAAAGAGCTAGCCTGGAAAGCTGTTGCTCACCCACATCGGCCCATGGCACTGCTCGCAAAAAGGCACAGAGACTGGGGCTGCTTGCTTGTCTTGCCACCTCAAACTTCAAACGTAGTTTTGCAGTCTGTGCATGGGGCCGCCAACAGCCCTGCTCCGAAAATGCGAACGTCTGCAGATAGCTCGCAGGCAGAAAGAGCTAGCCTGGAAAGCTGTTGCTCAGCCTCATCTGCCCATGCCACTGCTTGCACAGAGGCACAGAGACTGGGGCTGCTTGCTTCTTTTGCCACCTAACTTCAAAAGTATCTGAGGTGGTTCGTGACGATAGTCTGCGGCAGCCCTGCTCTGAAAATGCGAACATCTGCAGATAGCTCGCATGCAGAAAGAGCTAGCCTGGAAAGCTGTTGCTCAGCCTCATCTGCCCATGGCACTGCTCGCACCAACGCACAGAGACTGGGGCTGCTTGCTTGTCTTGCCACCTCAAACTTCAAACGTAGATTTGGTGTCCGTGCTGGGGGCCTCCGACAGCCCTGCTCCGACAATGCGAATATCTGCAGATAGCTCACAGGAAGAAATATATAGCTTGGAAAGCTGATGCTCAGCCTCATCTGCTCATGGCATTGCTCGCACAAAGGCAGAGAGACTGGGGCTGCTTGCTTGTCTTAGCACCTGAAACTTCAAACGTAGCTTAGGTGGTTCGTACCCGGCGCCTCCGGCAGGCCTGCTCCGACAATGCGAACGTCTGCAGATAGCTCGCAGGAAGAAATACAAAGCTTGGAAAGCTGTTGCTCAGCCTCATCTGCCCATGGCACTGCTCGCACAGAGGCAAAGAGAATGAGGCTGCTTGCTTGTCTTGCCACCTCAAACTTCAAACGTAGCTTTGGGGGTCCGTGCAGGGGTCCTCCGGCAACCCTGCTCCCAAAATGCGAATGTCTGTAGATAGCTCGCAGGCAGAAAGAGCTAGCCTGGAAAGCTGTTGCTTAGCCTCATCTGCCCATGGCACTGCTTGCACAGAGGGAGAGACTGGGGCTGCTTGCTTGTCTTGCCACATCAAACTTCAAACATATCTTAGGTGGTCCGTGCCATGCGCCTCCGGCAGCCCTGCTCCGACAATGCGAACGTCTGCAAATAACTCACAGCCAGAAGGGGCTAGCCTGGAAAGCTGTTGCTCAGCCTCATCTGCCCATGGCACTGCTCGCACAGAGTCACAGAGACTGGGGCTGCTTGCCTGTCTTGCCAACTCAAACTTAAAACGTAGCTTTGGGAGTCCGTGCAGGGGGTCTCCGGCAGCGGTGCTCCTACAATGCTAACATCTGCAGATAGCTCGCAGCCAGAAAGAGCTAGCCTGGAAAGCTGTTGCTCAGCCTCATCTGCCCATGGCACTGCTCGCACAGAGGCATGAGACTGGGGCTGCTTGATTGTCTTGCCCCCTCAATCTTCAAACGTAGCTTAGGTGTTTGGTGCCGGGCTCCTCCGCCAGTCCTGCTCTTAAAATGAGAACGTCTCCAGATAGTTCGCAGGCATAAAGAGCTAGCCTGGAAAGCTGTTGCTCAGCCTCATCTGCCCATGGCACTGCTCGCACAGAGCCAGAAAGACTGGGGCTGCTTTTTTGTCTTGCCACCTCAAACTTCAAACATAATTTTGGGGTCTGTGCATGGGACCTGTGGCAGCCCTGCTCTGAAAATGAGAAAGTCTGCAGATAGCTCGCAGGCAGAAACATTTAGATTGGAAAGCTGTTGCTCCGCCTCATCTGCCCATGGCACTGCTCGCACGGAGGCACAGAGACTGGGGCTGCTTGCTTGTCTTACCACCTCAAACTTCAAACGTATTTTTTGGATTCTGTGCGTGGGGCCTCCAACAGCCCTGCTCCGAAAATGCGAAAGTCTGCATATAGCTCGCAGGCAGAAAGAGCTAGCCTGGAAAGCTGTTGCTCAGCCTCATCTGCCCATGGCACTGCTCACACAGAGGCACAGAGAAAGGGGCTGCTTGCTTGTCTTACCACCTCAAACTTTTATTGTACCTTTGGGGTCCTTGCGGGGCGCCTGCAACAGCCCTGCTCCCAAAATGCGAATGTCTGCAGAGAGCTCGCAGCCACAAAGGGCTAGCCTGGAAAGGTGTTGCTCAGCCTCATCTGCCCATGGCACTGCTCGCACAGAGGCACAGAGACTGGGGCTGCTTGCTTGTCTTGCCCCCTCAAACTTCAAACGTATCTTAGGTGGTCCATGCGCGGCGCTTCCGGAACACCTGCTCCGACAATGTGAATGTCTGCAGATAGCTCTCAGGCAGAAACATTTAGCTTGTAAAGCTGTTGCTCAGCCTCATCTGCCCATGGCACTGCTCGCAGAAAGTCAGAAAGGCTGCAGCTGCTTTCTTGTTTTGCCCCCTCAAACTTCAAACGTATCATTGTGCGTCCGTGTAGGGGGGCTCCGGCAGGCCTGCTTTGAAAATGCAAACGTCTGCAGATAGCTCGCAGGCAGAAAGAGCTACCCTGGAAACTGTTGCTCAGCCTCATCTGCTCATGGTACTGCTCGCGCAGAGGCACAGAGACTGGGGCTGCTTGCTTGTCATGCCACCTCAAACTTCATACGTAGCTTTGGTATTCCGTGCATGGGGCCTGTGGCAGTCCTGCTCTGCAAATGCGAACGTCTGCAGATAGCTCTCAGGCAGAAAGAGCTAGCCAGGAAAGCTGTTGCTCAGCCTCATGTGCCCATGGCACTGCTCGCACAAAGACACAGAGACTGGGGCTGCTTGCTTGTCTTGCCACATCAAACTTCAAACATATCTTAGGTGGTCCGTGCCATGCGCCTCCATCAGCCCTGCTCCAAAAACGCGAACGTCTGCAGATAGATAGCAGACAGAAAGAGCTAGCCTGGAAAGCTGTTGCTCAATCACATCTGCTCATGCCACTGCTCTCAAAAAGGCACAGAGACTGGGGCTGCTTGCTTGTCTTACCACCTCAAACTTCAAACATAACTTAGGTGGTCCGTACCCGGCGCCTCCGGCAGGCCTGGTACAACCATGCGAACGTCTGCAGATAGCTCGCAGGCAGGAATATTTAGATTGGAAAGCTGTTGCTCAGCCTCATCTGACCATGGCACTGCTCGCACCGAGGCAGAGAGACTGTGGCTGCTTGCTTGTATTGGCATCTCAAACTTCAAACGTATTTTTTGGGGTCTGTGCTTGGGGCCTCCAGCAGCCCCGCTCCAAAAACGTGAACGTCTGCAGATAGATCGCAGACAGAAACAGCTAGCCTGAAAAGCTGTTGCTCAGCCTCATCTGCCCATGGCACTGCTCGCACAGAGGCACAGAGACTGGGACTGCTTGCTTGTCTTACCACCTCAAACATGAAACGTAGCTTAGGTGGTCCCTGCCCGGCGCCTCCGGAAGGCTTGGTCCGACAAAGCGAAAGTCTTCAGATAGCTCGCAGGCAAAAACATTTAGCTTGGAAAGCTGTTGGTCAGCCTCATCTGCCCATGGCACTGCTCGCACCGAGGCACAGAGACTGGGGCTGCTTGCTTGTCTTGCCACCTCAAACTTCAAATGTAGATGTGGTGTCCGTGCTGGGGGCCTCCGACAGCCCTGCTCCGACAATGCGAATATCTGCAGATAGCTCGCAGGAAGAAATATTTAGCTTGGAAAGCTGTTGCTCAGCCTCATCTGCCCATGGCACTGCTCGCACAGAGGCAGAGAGACTGGGGCTGCTTGCTTGTCTTAGCACCTGAAACTTCAAACGTAGCTTAGGTGGTTCGTACCCGGCGCCTCCGGCAGGCCTGCTCCGACAATGCGAACGTCTGCAGATAGCTCGCAGGAAGAAATACAAAGCTTGGAAAGCTGTTGCTCAGCCTCATCTGCCCATGGCACTGCTCGCACAGAGGCAAAGAGAATGAGGCTGCTTGCTTGTCTTGCCACCTCAAACTTCAAACGTAGCTTTGGGGGTCCGTGCAGGGGTCCTCCGGCAACCCTGCTCCCAAAATGCGAATGTCTGTAGATAGCTCGCAGGCAGAAAGAGCTAGCCTGGAAAGCTGTTGCTTAGCCTCATCTGCCCATGGCACTGCTTGCACAGAGGGAGAGACTGGGGCTGCTTGCTTGTCTTGCCACATCAAACTTCAAACATATCTTAGGTGGTCCGTGCCATGCGCCTCCGGCAGCCCTGCTCCGACAATGCGAACGTCTGCAAATAACTCACAGCCAGAAGGGGCTAGCCTGGAAAGCTGTTGCTCAGCCTCATCTGCCCATGGCACTGCTCGCACAGAGTCACAGAGACTGGGGCTGCTTGCCTGTCTTGCCAACTCAAACTTAAAACGTAGCTTTGGGAGTCCGTGCAGGGGGTCTCCGGCAGCGGTGCTCCTACAATGCTAACATCTGCAGATAGCTCGCAGCCAGAAAGAGCTAGCCTGGAAAGCTGTTGCTCAGCCTCATCTGCCCATGGCACTGCTCGCACAGAGGCATGAGACTGGGGCTGCTTGATTGTCTTGCCCCCTCAATCTTCAAACGTATCTTAGGTGTTTGGTGCCGGGCTCCTCCGCCAGTCCTGCTCTTAAAATGAGAACGTCTCCAGATAGTTCGCAGGCATAAAGAGCTAGCCTGGAAAGCTGTTGCTCAGCCTCATCTGCCCATGGCACTGCTCGCACAGAGCCAGAAAGACTGGGGCTGCTTTTTTGTCTTGCCACCTCAAACTTCAAACATAATTTTGGGGTCTGTGCATGGGACCTGTGGCAGCCCTGCTCTGAAAATGAGAAAGTCTGCAGATAGCTCGCAGGCAGAAACATTTAGATTGGAAAGCTGTTGCTCCGCCTCATCTGCCCATGGCACTGCTCGCACGGAGGCACAGAGACTGGGGCTGCTTGCTTGTCTTACCACCTCAAACTTCAAACGTATTTTTTGGATTCTGTGCGTGGGGCCTCCAACAGCCCTGCTCCGAAAATGCGAAAGTCTGCATATAGCTCGCAGGCAGAAAGAGCTAGCCTGGAAAGCTGTTGCTCAGCCTCATCTGCCCATGGCACTGCTCACACAGAGGCACAGAGAAAGGGGCTGCTTGCTTGTCTTACCACCTCAAACTTTTATTGTACCTTTGGGGTCCTTGCGGGGCGCCTGCAACAGCCCTGCTCCCAAAATGCGAATGTCTGCAGAGAGCTCGCAGCCACAAAGGGCTAGCCTGGAAAGGTGTTGCTCAGCCTCATCTGCCCATGGCACTGCTCGCACAGAGGCACAGAGACTGGGGCTGCTTGCTTGTCTTGCCCCCTCAAACTTCAAACGTATCTTAGGTGGTCCATGCGCGGCGCTTCCGGAACACCTGCTCCGACAATGTGAATGTCTGCAGATAGCTCTCAGGCAGAAACATTTAGCTTGTAAAGCTGTTGCTCAGCCTCATCTGCCCATGGCACTGCTCGCAGAAAGTCAGAAAGGCTGCAGCTGCTTTCTTGTTTTGCCCCCTCAAACTTCAAACGTATCATTGTGCGTCCGTGTAGGGGGGCTCCGGCAGGCCTGCTTTGAAAATGCAAACGTCTGCAGATAGCTCGCAGGCAGAAAGAGCTACCCTGGAAACTGTTGCTCAGCCTCATCTGCTCATGGTACTGCTCGCGCAGAGGCACAGAGACTGGGGCTGCTTGCTTGTCATGCCACCTCAAACTTCATACGTAGCTTTGGTATTCCGTGCATGGGGCCTGTGGCAGTCCTGCTCTGCAAATGCGAACGTCTGCAGATAGCTCTCAGGCAGAAAGAGCTAGCCAGGAAAGCTGTTGCTCAGCCTCATGTGCCCATGGCACTGCTCGCACAAAGACACAGAGACTGGGGCTGCTTGCTTGTCTTGCCACATCAAACTTCAAACATATCTTAGGTGGTCCGTGCCATGCGCCTCCATCAGCCCTGCTCCAAAAACGCGAACGTCTGCAGATAGATAGCAGACAGAAAGAGCTAGCCTGGAAAGCTGTTGCTCAATCACATCTGCTCATGCCACTGCTCTCAAAAAGGCACAGAGACTGGGGCTGCTTGCTTGTCTTACCACCTCAAACTTCAAACATAACTTAGGTGGTCCGTACCCGGCGCCTCCGGCAGGCCTGGTACAACCATGCGAACGTCTGCAGATAGCTCGCAGGCAGGAATATTTAGATTGGAAAGCTGTTGCTCAGCCTCATCTGACCATGGCACTGCTCGCACCGAGGCAGAGAGACTGTGGCTGCTTGCTTGTATTGGCATCTCAAACTTCAAACGTATTTTTTGGGGTCTGTGCTTGGGGCCTCCAGCAGCCCCGCTCCAAAAACGTGAACGTCTGCAGATAGATCGCAGACAGAAACAGCTAGCCTGAAAAGCTGTTGCTCAGCCTCATCTGCCCATGGCACTGCTCGCACAGAGGCACAGAGACTGGGACTGCTTGCTTGTCTTACCACCTCAAACATGAAACGTAGCTTAGGTGGTCCCTGCCCGGCGCCTCCGGAAGGCTTGGTCCGACAAAGCGAAAGTCTTCAGATAGCTCGCAGGCAAAAACATTTAGCTTGGAAAGCTGTTGGTCAGCCTCATCTGCCCATGGCACTGCTCGCACCGAGGCACAGAGACTGGGGCTGCTTGCTTGTCTTGCCACCTCAAACTTCAAATGTAGATGTGGTGTCCGTGCTGGGGGCCTCCGACAGCCCTGCTCCGACAATGCGAATATCTGCAGATAGCTCGCAGGAAGAAATATTTAGCTTGGAAAGCTGTTGCTCAGCCTCATCTGCCCATGGCACTGCTCGCACAGAGGCAGAGAGACTGGGGCTGCTTGCTTGTCTTAGCACCTGAAACTTCAAACGTAGCTTAGGTGGTTCGTGCCCGGCGCCTCCGGCAGGCCTGCTCCGACAATGCGAACGTCTGCAGATAGCTCGCAGGAAGAAATACATAGCTTGGAAAGCTGTTGCTCAGCCTCATCTGCCCATGGCACTGCTCGCACCGAGGCAAAGAGACTGAGGCTGCTTGCTTGTCTTGCCACCTCAAACTTCAAACGTAGCTTTGGGGGTCTGTGCAGGGGTCCTCCGGCAACCCTGCTCCCAAAATGCGAATGTCTGTAGATAGCTCGCAGGCAGAAAGAGCTAGCCTGGAAAGCTGTTGCTTAGCCTCATCTGCCCATGGCACTGCTCGCACAGAGGCAGAGACTGGGGCTGCTTGCTTGTCTTGCCACATCAAACTTCAAACATATATTAGGTGGTCCGTGCCATGCGCCTTAGGCAGAACTGCTTCGACTATGCGAACGTCTGCAGATAGCTCACAGCCAGAAAGAGCTAGTCTGGAAAGCTGTTGCTCAGCCTCATCTGCCCATGGCACTGCTCGCACAGAGGCACAGAGACTGGGGCTGCTTGCTTGTCTTGTCTCCTCAAACTTCAAACGTAGCTTAGGTGGTCTCTGCTGGGCGCCTCCGGCAGCCCTGCTCCGAAAATGCGAACGTCTGCAGATAGCTCGCAGCCAGAAAGAGCTAGCCTGGAAAGCTGTTGCTCAGCCTCATCTGCCCATGGCACTGCTCACACAGAGCCAGAAAGACTGGGGCTGCTTGCTTGTCTTGCCACCTCAAACTTCAAACGTAATTTTGGGGTTTGTGCGTGGGACCTGTGGCAGCCCTGCTCCGAAAATGCAAACGTCTGCAGATAGCTCGCAGGCAGAATGAGCTAGCCTGAAAAGATGTTGCTCAGCCTCATCTGCCCATGGCACTGCTCGCACAGAGGCACAGAGACTGGGGCTGCTTGCTTGTCTTGTACCCTCAAACTTCAAACGTAGCTTAGGTGTTCCGTGTCGTCTGCCTCTCACAGCCCTGCTCCGAAAATGCGAACGTCTGCAGATAGCTCGCAGGCAGAAAGAGCTAGCCTGGAAAACTGTTGCTCAGGCTCATCTGCCCATGGCACTGCTCGCACAGAGGCACAGAGACTAGGGCTGCTTGCTTGTCTTGCCACCTAACTTCAAAAGTATCTGACGTGGTTCGTGACGATAGCCTGCAACAGCCCTGCTCTGAGAATGCGAAGATCTGCAGATACTTCGCAGCCAGAAAGAGCTAGCCTGGAAAGCTGTTGCTCAGCCTCATCTGCCCATTGCACTGCTCACACAGAGCCAGAAAGACTGGGGCTGCATGCTTGTCTTGCCACCTCAAACTTCAAACGTAATTTTGGGCTCTGTGCGTGGGGCCTCCGGCAGCCCTGTTGCGAAAATGCGAACGTCTGCACATAGCTCGCAGGCAAACAGAGCTAGCCTGGAAAGCTGTTGCTCAGCCTCATCTGCCCATGGCACTGCTCGCACGGAGGCCCAGAGACTGGGGCTGCTTGCTTGTCTTGCCACCTAATTTCAAAAGTATCTGACGTGGTTCGTGACGATGGCCTGCTGCAGCCCTGCTCTGAGAATGCGAAGATCTGCAGATACTTCGCAGCCAGAAAGAGCTAGCCTGGAAAGCTGTTGGTCAGCCTCATCTGCCCATGGCACTGCTCGCACGGAGGCACAGAGACTGGGGCTGCTTACTTGTCTTGCCACCTCAAACTTCAAACGTAGTTTTTGGGGTCTGTGCAAGGGGCCTCCAGCAGCCCTGCTCCAAAATGCGAACGTCTGCAGATAGATCGCAGGCAGAAAGAGCTAGCCTGGAAAGCTGTTGCTCACCCACATCTGCCCATGGCACTGCTCGCAAAAAGGCACAGAGACTGGTGCTGCTTGCTTGTCTTGCCCCCTCAAACTCAAAAATGTAGCTTAGGTGGTCCGTTTTGCGGCGCCTCCGGAAGACCTCCTCCGACAATGGGAATGTCTGCAGATAGCTCTCAAGCAGAAACATTTAGCTTGTAAAGCTGTTGCTCAGCCTCATCTGCACATGGCACTGCTCGCAAAAAGGCACAGAGACTGGGGCTGCTTGCTTGTCTTGCCACCTCAAACTTCAAACGTATCTTAGGTGGTCCGTGCCCGGCGCCTCCGGCAGGCCTGGTACAACAATGCGAACGTCTGCAGATAGCTCGCAGGCAGAAACATTTAGCTTGGAAAGCTGTTGCTCAGCCTCATCTGCCCACGGCACTGTTCGCACCGAGGCACAGAGACTGGGGCTGCTTGCTTGTCTTGCCACCTCAAACTTCACACGTAGATTTGGGTGTAAGTGCTGGGGGCCTCCGACAGCCCTGCTCCGACAATGCGAACGTCTGCAGATAGCTCGCAGGAAGAAATTCATAGCTTGGAAAGCTGTTGCTCAGCCTCATCTGCCCATGGCACTGCTCGCACCGAGGCACAGAGACTGGGGCTGCTTGCTTGTCTGGCCACCTCAAACTTCAAACGTAGATTTGGTGTCCGTGCACGGGTCCTCCGGCAACCCTGCTCCCAAAATGCGAATGTCTGTAGATAGCTCGCAGGCAGAAAGAGCTAGCCTGGAAAGCTGTTGCTTAGCCTCATCTACCCATGGCACTGCTCGCACAGAGGCAGAGACTGGGGCTGCTTGCTTGTCTTGCCACATCAAACTTCAAACATATCTTAGGTGGTCCGTGCCATGCGCCTCCGGCAGCCCTGCTCCGACAATGCGAACGTCTGCAAATAACTCACAGCCAGAAGGGGCTAGCCTGGAAAGCTGTTGCTCAGCCTCATCTGCCCATGGCACTGCTGGCACAGAGGCACAGAGACTGGGGCTGCTTGCCTGTCTTGCCCCCTCAAACTTAAAACGTAGCTTTGGGAGTCCGTGCAGGGGGGCTCCGGCAGCGCTGCTCCTACAATGCTAACATCTGCAGATAGCTCACAGCCAGAAAGAGCTAGCCTGGAAAGCTGTTGCTCAGCCTAATCTGCCCATGGCACTGCTCGCACAGAGGAACAGAGACTGGGGCTGCTTGATTGTCTTGCCCCCTCAATCTTCAAACGTAGCTTAGGTGTTTGGTGCCGGGCTCCTCCGCCAGTCCTGCTCTTAAAATGCGAACGTCTGCAGATAGCTCGCAGGCATAAAAAGCTAGCCTGGAAAGCTGTTGCTCAGCCACATCTGCCCATGGCACTGCTCACACAGAGCCAGAAAGACTGGGGCTGCTTGCTTGTCTTGCCACCTCAAACTTCAAACGTAATTTTGGGGTATGTGCGTGGGGCCTCCGGCACCCCTGTTGCGAAAATGCGAACGTCTGCAGATAGCTCGCAGGCAGAAAGAGCTAGCCTGGAAAGCTGTTGCTCAGCCTCATCTGCCCATGGCACTGCTCACACAGAGGCACAGAGACTGGGGCTGCTTGCTTGTCTTTCCACCTCAAACTTTTATTGTACCTTTGGGGGTCCGTGCCGGGCGCCTGCAATAGCCCTGCTCCCAAAATGCGAATGTCTGCAGAGAGCTCGCAGCCACAAAGGGCTAGCCTGGAAAGGTGTTGCTCAGCCTCATCTGCCCATGGCACTGCTCGCACAGAGGCACAGAGACTGGGGCTGCTTGCTTGTCTTGCCCCCTCAAACTTAAAACGTAGCTTAGGTGGTCCGTGCGCGGCGCTTCCGGAAGACCTGCTCCGACAATGTGAATGTCTGCAGATAGCTCTCAGGCAGAAACATTTAGCTTGTAAAGGTGTTGCTCAGCCTCATCTGCCCATGGCACTGCTCGCAGAAAGTCCGAAAGACGGCAGATGCTTTCTTGTTTTGCCCCCTCGAACTTCAAACGTATCATTGTGCGTACGTGTAGGGGGGCTCCGGCAGGCCTGCTTTGAAAATGCAAACGTCTGCAGATAGCTCGCAGGCAGAAAGAGCTACCCTGGAAACTGTTGCTCAGCCTCATCTGCCCATGGTACTGCTCGCACAGAGGCACAGAGACTGGGGCTGCTTGCTTGTCATGTCATCTCAAACTTCAAACGTAGCTTTGGTATTCCGTGCATGGGGCCTGTGGCAGTCCTGCTCTGCAAATGCGAACGTCTGCAGATAGCTCGCAGGCAGAAAGAGCTAGCCAGGAAAGCTGTTGCTCAGCCTCATGTGCCGATGGCACTGCTCGCACAGAGGCACAGAGACTGGGGCTGCTTGCTTGTCTTGCCCCCTCAAACTTCAAACGTATCTTTGGGGGTCCGTGCAGGGGTCCTCCGGCAACCCTGCTTCCAAAATGCGAATGTCTGTAGATAGCTCGCAGGTAGAAAGAGCTAGCCTGGAAAGCTGTTGCACAGTCTCATCTGCCCATGGCACTGCTCACACAGAGCCAGAAAGACTGGGGCTGCTTGCTTGTCTTGCCACCTCAAACTTTTATTGTATCTTTGGGGGTCCGTGCCTTGCCCCTGCGGCAGCCCTGCTCCAAAAATGCGGAAGTCTGCAGATAGCTCGCCGCCATAAAGAGCTAGCCTGGAAAGCTGTTGCTCAGCCTCATCTGCCCATGGCACTACTCGCACCAAGGCACAGACACTGGGACTGCTTGCTTGTCTTGCCCCCTCAAACTTCAAACGTAGCTTTGGTGTTTGTTGCCGTGCTACTCCGCCAGTCTTGCTCTTAAAATGCGAACGTCTTCAGATTGCTCGCAGCCAGAAAGAGCTAGCCTGGAAAGCTGTTGCTCAGCCTCATCTGCCCATGGCACTGCTCACACAGAGCCAGAAAGACTGGGGCTGCTTGCTTGTCTTGCCACCTCAAACTTGAAACGTAATTTTGGGCTCTGTGCGTGGGGCCTCCGGCAGCCCTGTTGCGAAAATGCGAACGTCTGCATATAGCTCGCAGGCAGAAAGAGCTAGCCTGGAAAGCTGTTGCTCAGCCTCATCTGCCCATGGCACTGCTCGCACGGAGGCACAGAGACTGGGGCTGCTTGCTTGTCTTACCACCTCAAACTTCAAATATAGCTTAGGTGGTCCGTACCCGGCGCCTGCGGCAGGCCCGGTACGACAATGCGAACGTCTGCAGATAGCTCGCAGGCAGAAACATTTAGACTGGAAAGGTGTTGCTCAGCCTCATCTGCCCATGGCACTGCTCGCAAAAAGGCACAGAGACTGGGGCTGCTTGCTTGTCTTGCCACCTCAAACTTCAAACGTAGTTTTGCAGTCTGTGCATGGGGCCGCCAACAGCCCTGCTCCGAAAATGCGAACGTCTGCAGATAGATCGCAGGCAGAAAGAGCTAGCCAGGAAAGCTGTTGCTCAGCCTCATCTGCCCATGGCACTGCTCGCACAGAGGCACAGAGACTGGGGCTGCTTGCTTGTAATGTCACCTCAAACTTCAAACGTAGCTTTGGTATTCCGTGCATGGGGCCTGTGGCAGTCCTGCTCTGCAAATGCGAACGTCTGCAGACAGCTCGCAGGCAGAAAGAGCTAGCCAGGAAAACTGTTGCTCAGCCTCATGTGCCCATGGCACTGCTCGCACAGAGGCACAGAGACTGGGGCTGCTTGCTTGTCTTACCACCTCATACTTCAAACATAGCTTAGGTGGTCCGTACCCGGCGCCTCCGGCAGGCCTGGTACGACAATGCGAACGTCTGCAGATAGCTCGCAGGCAGAAACATTTACAGTGGAAAGCTGTTGCTCAGCCTCATCTGCCCATGGCACTGCTCGCACGGATGCACAGAGATAGGGGCTGCTTACTTGTCTTGGCACCTCAAACTTCAAACGTAGTTTTTGGGGTCTGTGCATGGGGCCTCCGACAGCCCTGCTCCAAAAACGCGAACGTCTGCAGATAGATCGCAGACAGAAAGAGCTAGCCTGGAAAGCTGTTGCTCACCCACATCGGCCCATGGCACTGCTCGCAAAAAGGCACAGAGACTGGGGCTGCTTGCTTGTCTTGCCACCTCAAACTTCAAACGTAGTTTTGCAGTCTGTGCATGGGGCCGCCAACAGCCCTGCTCCGAAAATGCGAACGTCTGCAGATAGCTCGCAGGCAGAAAGAGCTAGCCTGGAAAGCTGTTGCTCAGCCTCATCTGCCCATGCCACTGCTTGCACAGAGGCACAGAGACTGGGGCTGCTTGCTTCTTTTGCCACCTAACTTCAAAAGTATCTGAGGTGGTTCGTGACGATAGTCTGCGGCAGCCCTGCTCTGAAAATGCGAACATCTGCAGATAGCTCGCATGCAGAAAGAGCTAGCCTGGAAAGCTGTTGCTCAGCCTCATCTGCCCATGGCACTGCTCGCACCAACGCACAGAGACTGGGGCTGCTTGCTTGTCTTGCCACCTCAAACTTCAAACGTAGATTTGGTGTCCGTGCTGGGGGCCTCCGACAGCCCTGATCCGACAATGCGAATATCTGCAGATAGCTCACAGGAAGAAATATATAGCTTGGAAAGCTGATGCTCAGCCTCATCTGCTCATGGCTTTGCTCGCACAAAGGCAGAGAGACTGGGGCTGCTTGCTTGTCTTAGCACCTGAAACTTCAAACGTAGCTTAGGTGGTTCGTGCCCGGCGCCTCCGGCAGGCCTGCTCCGACAATGCGAACGTCTGCAGATAGCTCGCAGGAAGAAATACAAAGCTTGGAAAGCTGTTGCTCAGCCTCATCTGCCCATGGCACTGCTCGCACAGAGGCAAAGAGAATGAGGCTGCTTGCTTGTCTTGCCACCTCAAACTTCAAACGTAGCTTTGGGGGTCCGTGCAGGGGTCCTCCGGCAACCCTGCTCCCAAAATGCGAATGTCTGTAGATAGCTCGCAGACAGAAAGAGCTAGCCTGGAAAGCTGTTGCTCAGCCTCATCTGCCCATGGCACTGCTTGCACAGAGGGAGAGACTGGGGCTGCTTGCTTGTCTTGCCACATCAAACTTCAAACATATCTTAGGTGGTCCGTGCCATGCGCCTCCGGCAGCCCTGCTCCGACAATGCGAACGTCTGCAAATAACTCACAGCCAGAAGGGGCTAGCCTGGAAAGCTGTTGCTCAGCCTCATCTGCCCATGGCACTGCTCGCACAGAGTCACAGAGACTGGGGCTGCTTGCCTGTCTTGCTAACTCAAACTTAAAACGTAGCTTTGGGAGTCCGTGCAGGGGGTCTCCGGCAGCGGTGCTCCTACAATGCTAACATCTGCAGATAGCTCGCAGCCAGAAAGAGCTAGCCTGGAAAGCTGTTGCTCAGCCTCATCTGCCCATGGCACTGCTCGCACAGAGGCATGAGACTGGGGCTGCTTGATTGTCTTGCCCCCTCAATCTTCAAACGTAGCTTAGGTGTTTGGTGCCGGGCTCCTCCGCCTGTCCTGCTCTTAAAATGCGAACGTTTCCAGATAGTTCGCAGTCAGAAAGAGCTAGCCTGGAAAGCTGTTGCTCAGCCTCATCTGCCCATGGCACTGCTCGCACAGAGCCAGAAAGACTGGGGCTGCTTTTTTGTCTTGCCACCTCAAACTTCAAACATAATTTTGGGGTCTGTGCATGGGACCTGTGGCAGCCCTGCTCTGAAAATGAGAAAGTCTGCAGATAGCTCGCAGGCAGAAACATTTAGATTGGAAAGCTGTTGCTCAGCCTCATCTGCCCATGGCACTGCTCGCACGGAGGCACAGAGACTGGGGCTGCTTGCTTGTCTTACCACCTCAAACTTCAAACGTATTTTTTGGATTCTGTGCGTGGGGCCTCCAACAGCCCTGCTCCGAAAATGCGAAAGTCTGCATATAGCTCGCAGGCAGAAAGAGCTAGCCTGGAAAGCTGTTGCTCAGCCTCATCTGCCCATGGCACTGCTCACACAGAGGCACAGAGAAAGGGGCTGCTTGCTTGTCTTACCACCTCAAACTTTTATTGTACCTTTGGGGTCCTTGCGGGGCGCCTGCAACAGCCCTGCTCCCAAAATGCGAATGTCTGCAGAGAGCTCGCAGCCACAAAGGGCTAGCCTGTAAAGCTGTTGCTCAGCCTCATCTGCCCATGGCACTGCTCGCACAGAGGCACAGAGACTGGGGCTGCTTGCTTGTCTTGCCCCCTCAAACTTCAAACGTATCTTAGGTGGTCCGTGCGCGGCGCTTCCGGAACACCTGCTCCGACAATGTGAATGTCTGCAGATAGCTCTCAGGCAGAAACATTTAGCTTGTAAAGCTGTTGCTCAGCCTCATCTGCCCATGGCACTGCTCGCAGAAAGTCAGAAAGGCTGCAGCTGCTTTCTTGTTTTGCCCCCTCAAACTTCAAACGTATCATTGTGCGTCCGTGTAGGGGGGCTCCGGCAGGCCTGCTTTGAAAATGCAAACGTCTGCAGATAGCTCGCAGGCAGAAAGAGCTACCCTGGAAACTGTTGCTCAGCCTCATCTGCTCATGGTACTGCTCGCGCAGAGGCACAGAGACTGGGGCTGCTTGCTTGTCATGCCACCTCAAACTTCATACGTAGCTTTGGTATTCCGTGCATGGGGCCTGTGGCAGTCCTGCTCTGCAAATGCGAACGTCTGCAGATAGCTCTCAGGCAGAAAGAGCTAGCCAGGAAAGCTGTTGCTCAGCCTCATGTGCCCATGGCACTGCTCGCACAAAGGCACAGAGACTGGGGCTGCTTGCTTGTCTTGCCACATCAAACTTCAAACATATCTTAGGTGGTCCGTGCCATGCGCCTCCATCAGCCCTGCTCCAAAAACGCGAACGTCTGCAGATAGATAGCAGACAGAAAGAGCTAGCCTGGAAAGCTGTTGCTCAATCACATCTGCTCATGGCACTGCTCTCAAAAAGGCACAGAGACTGGGGCTGCTTGCTTGTCTTACCACCTCAAACTTCAAACATAACTTAGGTGGTCCGTACCCGGCGCCTCCGGCAGGCCTGGTACAACCATGCGAACGTCTGCAGATAGTTCGCAGGCAGGAATATTTAGATTGGAAAGCTGTTGCTCAGCCTCATCTGACCATGGCACTGCTCGCACCGAGGCAGAGAGACTGTGGCTGCTTGCTTGTATTGGCATCTCAAACTTCAAACGTATTTTTTGGGGTCTGTGCTTGGGGCCTCCAGCAGCCCCGCTCCAAAAACGTGAACGTCTGCAGATAGATCGCAGACAGAAACAGCTAGCCTGAAAAGCTGTTGCTCAGCCTCATCTGCCCATGGCACTGCTCGCACAGAGGCACAGAGACTGGGACTGCTTGCTTGTCTTACCACCTCAAACATGAAACGTAGCTTAGGTGGTCCCTGCCCGGCGCCTCCGGAAGGCTTGGTCCGACAAAGCGAAAGTCTTCAGATAGCTCGCAGGCAAAAACATTTAGCTTGGAAAGCTGTTGGTCAGCCTCATCTGCCCATGGCACTGCTCGCACCGAGGCACAGAGACTGGGGCTGCTTGCTTGTCTTGCCACCTCAAACTTCAAACGTAGATGTGGTGTCCGTGCTGGGGGCCTCCGACAGCCCTGCTCCGACAATGCGAATATCTGCAGATAGCTCGCAGGAAGAAATATTTAGCTTGGAAAGCTGTTGCTCAGCCTCATCTGCCCATGGCACTGCTCGCACAGAGGCAGAGAGACTGGGGCTGCTTGCTTGTCTTAGCACCTGAAACTTCAAACGTAGCTTAGGTGGTTCGTGCCCGGCGCCTCCGGCAGGCCTGCTCCGACAATGCGAACGTCTGCAGATAGCTCGCAGGAAGAAATACATAGCTTGGAAAGCTGTTGCTCAGCCTCATCTGCCCATGGCACTGCTCGCACCGAGGCAAAGAGACTGAGGCTGCTTGCTTGTCTTGCCACCTCAAACTTCAAACGTAGCTTTGGGGGTCTGTGCAGGGGTCCTCCGGCAACCCTGCTCCCAAAATGCGAATGTCTGTAGATAGCTCGCAGGCAGAAAGAGCTAGCCTGGAAAGCTGTTGCTTAGCCTCATCTGCCCATGGCACTGCTCGCACAGAGGCAGAGACTGGGGCTGCTTGCTTGTCTTGCCACATCAAACTTCAAACATATATTAGGTGGTCCGTGCCATGCGCCTTAGGCAGAACTGCTTCGACTATGTGAACGTCTGCAGATAGCTCACAGCCAGAAAGAGCTAGTCTGGAAAGCTGTTGCTCAGCCTCATCTGCCCATGGCACTGCTCGCACAGAGGCACAGAGACTGGGGCTGCTTGCTTGTCTTGTCTCCTCAAACTTCAAACGTAGCTTAGGTGGTCTCTGCTGGGCGCCTCCGGCAGCCCTGCTCTGAAAATGCGAACGTCTGCAGATAGCTCGCAGCCAGAAAGAGCTAGCCTGGAAAGCTGTTGCTCAGCCTCATCTGCCCATGGCACTGCTCACAGAGAGCCAGAAAGACTGGGGCTGCTTGCTTGTCTTGCCACCTCAAACTTCAAACGTAATTTTGGGGTTTGTGCGTGGGACCTGTGGCAGCCCTGCTCCGAAAATGCAAACGTCTGCAGATAGCTCGCAGGCAGAAAGAGCTACCCTGGAAACTGTTGCTCAGCCTCATCTGCCCATGGCACTGCTCGCACAGAGGCACAGAGACTGGGGCTGCTTGCTTGTCTTGTACCCTCAAACTTCAAACGTAGCTTAGGTGTTCCGTGTCGTCTGCCTCTCACAGCCCTGCTCCGAAAATGCGAACGTCTGCAGATAGCTCGCAGGCAGAAAGAGCTAGCCTGGAAAACTGTTGCTCAGGCTCATCTGCCCATGGCACTGCTCGCACAGAGGCACAGAGACTAGGGCTGCTTGCTTGTCTTGCCACCTAACTTCAAAAGTATCTGACGTGGTTCGTGACGATAGCCTGCAACAGCCCTGCTCTGAGAATGCGAAGATCTGCAGATACTTCGCAGCCAGAAAGAGCTAGCCTGGAAAGCTGTTGCTCAGCCTCATCTGCCCATTGCACTGCTCACACAGAGCCAGAAAGACTGGGGCTGCATGCTTGTCTTGCCACCTCAAACTTCAAACGTAGTTTTGGGCTCTGTGCGTGGGGCCTCCGGCAGCCCTGTTGCGAAAATGCGAACGTCTGCATATAGCTCGCAGCCAAACAGAGCTAGCCTGGAAAGCTGTTGCTCAGCCTCATCTGCCCATGGCACTGCTCGCACGGAGGCCCAGAGACTGGGGCTGCTTGCTTGTCTTGCCACCTAATTTCAAAAGTATCTGACGTGGTTCGTGACGATGGCCTGCTGCAGCCCTGCTCTGAGAATGCGAAGATCTGCAGATACTTCGCAGCCAGAAAGAGCTAGCCTGGAAAGCTGTTGGTCAGCCTCATCTGCCCATGGCACTGCTCGCACGGAGGCACAGAGACTGGGGCTGCTTACTTGTCTTGCCACCTCAAACTTCAAATGTAGTTTTTGGGGTCTGTGCAAGGGGCCTCCAGCAGCCCTGCTCCAAAATGCGAACGTCTGCAGATAGATCGCAGGCAGAAAGAGCTAGCCTGGAAAGCTGTTGCTCACCCACATCTGCCCATGGCACTGCTCGCAAAAAGGCACAGAGACTGGTGCTGCTTGCTTGTCTTGCCCCCTCAAACTCAAAAATGTAGCTTAGGTGGTCCGTTTTGCGGCGCCTCCGGAAGACCTCCTCCGACAATGGGAATGTCTGCAGATAGCTCTCAAGCAGAAACATTTAGCTTGTAAAGCTGTTGCTCAGCCTCATCTGCCCATGGCACTGCTCGCAGAAAGTCAGAAAGACTGCAGCTGCTTTCTTGTTTTGCCCCCTAAAACTTCAAACGTATCATTGTGCGTCTGTGTAGGGGGGCTCCAGCAGGCCTGCTTTGAAAATGCAAACGTCTGCAGATAGCTCGCAGGCAGAAAGAGCTACCCTGGAAACTGTTGCTCAGCCTCATCTGCCCATGGTACTGCTCGCACAGAAACACAGAGACTGGGGCTGCTTGCTTGTCATGTCACCTCAAACTTCAAACGTACCTTTGGTATTCCATGCATGGGGCCTGTGGCAGTCCTGCTCTGCAAATGCGAACGTCTGCAGATAGCTCTCAGTCAGAAGGGGCTAGCCTGGAAAGCTGTTGCTTAGCCTCATCTGCCCATGGCACCGCTCGCACAGAGGCAGAGAGACTGGGGCTGCTTGCTTGTCTTGCCACCTCAAACTTCAAATGTAATTTTGGGGTCTGTGCATGGGGCCTCCAGCAGCCCTGCTCTGAAAATGCGAACGTCTGCAGATAGCTCAGTCAGAAGGGGCTAGCCTGGAAAGCTGTTGCTCAGCCTCATCTGCCCATGGCACTGCTCGCACAGAGGCAGAGAGACTGGGGCTGCTTGCCTGTCTTGCCAACTCAAACTTAAAACGTAGCTTTGGAAGTCCGTGCAGGAGGGCTCCGGCAGCGCTGCTCCTACAATGCTAACATCTGCAGATAGCTCACAGCCAGAATTAGCTAGCCTGGAAAGCTGTTGCTCAGCCTCATCTGCCCATGGAACTTCTCACACAGAGCCAGAAAGACTGGGGCTGCTTGCTTGTCTTGCCACCTCAAACTTCAAACGTAATTTTGGGGTTTGTGCGTGGGACCTGTGGCAGCCCTGCTCTGAAAATGCGAACGTCTACAGATAGCTCGCAGGCAGAAACAATTAGATTGGAAAGGTGTTGCTCAGCCTCATCTGCCTATGGCACTGCTCGCACGGAGGCACAGAGACTGGGGCTGCTTGCTTGTCTTGGCACCTCAAACTTCAAACGTATTTTTTGGGGTCTGTGCATGGGGCCTCCATCAGCCCTGCTCCAAAAAGGCGAACGTCTGCAGATAGATCGCAGACAGAAATAGCTAGCCTGGAAAGCTGTTGCTCAGCCTCATCTGCCCATGGCACTGCTCGCACAGAGGCACAGAGACTGGGGCTGCTTGCTTGTCTTGCCACCTAACTTCAAATGTATCTGAGGTGGTTCGTGACGATGGCCTGCGGCAGCCCTGCTCTGAAAATGCGAACGTCTGCATATAGCTCGCAGCCAGAAAGAGCTAGCCAGGAAAGCTGTTGCTCAGCCCAATCTGCCCATGGCACCGCTCGCACGGGGGCACAGAGACTGTGGCTGCTTGCTTGTCTTGTCACCTCAAACTTCAAACGTAGTTTTGGGGTCTGTGCATGGGGCCTCCTACAGCCCTGCTCCAAAAACGCGAACGTCTGCAGATAGATCGCAGGCAGAAAGAGGTAGCCTGGAAAGCTGTTGCTCAGCCTCATCTGCCCATGGCACTGCTCGCGCCAAGGCACAGAGACTGGGACTGCTTGCTTGTCTTACCACCTCAAACTTCAAACGTAGTTTAAGTGGTCCGTGCCCGGTGCCTCCGGAAGGCCTGGTACGACAATGCGAACGTCTGCAGATAGCTCGCACGCAGAAACATTTAGCTTGTAAAGCTGTTGCTCAGCCTCATCTGCCCATGGCAGTGCTCGCACAGAGGCACAGAGACTGGTGACTGCTTGCTTGTCTTGCCACCTCAAACTTCAAACGTACCTTAGATGGTTCGTGACGGGCGCCTCTGGCAGCCCTGCTCTGAAAATGGGAACGTCTGCATATAGCTCGCAGCCAGAAAGAGCTAGCCTGGAAAGCTGTTGCTCAGCCTCATCTGCCCATGGCACTGCTCGCACGTATGCACAGAGACTGGTGACTGCTTGCTTGTCTTGCAACATCAAATTTCAAAACTGTATGTGGAGGTCCGTTCCGGGCGACTCTGGCAGCCCTGCTCTGAATATGTGAACGTCTGCAGATAGCTCGCAGCCAGAAAGAGCTAGCCTGGAAAGCTGTTGCTCAGCCTCATCTGCCCATGGCACTGCTCGCACGGAGGCACAGAGACTGGGGCTGCTTGCTTGTCCTACCACCTGAAACTTCAAACGTAGCTGAGGTGGTTCTTGCCCGGCGCCTCCGGCAGGCTTGCTCCGACAATGCGAACGTCTGTAGATAGCTCGCAGTCAGAAAGAGCTAGCCTGGAAAGCTGTTGCTCAGCCTCCTCTGCCCATGGCACTGCTCGCACAGAGGCACAGAGACTGGGGCTGCTTGCTTGTCTTACCACCTCAAACTTCAAACGTAGCTTAGGTGGTCCGTGCCAGGCGCCTCCGGCAGGCCTGCTTTGACAATGCGAACGTCTGCAGATAGATCGCAGGCAGAAACATTTAGCTTGGAAAGCTGTTGGTCAGCCTCATCTGCCCATGGCACTGCTCGCACCGAGGCACAGAGACTGAGGCTGCTTGCTTGTCTTGCCACCTCAAACTTCAAACGTAGATTTGGGTGTCCGTGCTGGGGGCCTCCGACAGCCCTGCTCCGACAATGCGAATATCTGCAGATAGCTCGTGGGAAGAAATATTTAGCTTGGAAAGCTGTTGCTCAGCCTCATCTGCCCATGTCACTGCTCGCACAGAGGCACAGAGACTGGGGCTGCTTGCTTGTCGTGCCACCTCAAACTTTAAACGTAAAATTGGTGGTCCATGACGGGGGCCTCTGGCAGCGCTGCTCCAAAGATGCGAACGTCTGCAGATAGCTCGCAGGAAGAAATATTTAGATTGGAAAGCTGTTGCTCAGCCTCATCTGCCCATGGCACTGCTCGCACGGAGGCACAGAGACTGGGTCTGCTTACTTGTCTTACCACCTCAAACTTCAAACATAGCTTAGGTGGTCCGTACCCGGCGCCTCCGGCAGGCCTGGTACGACAATGCGAACGTCTGCAGATAGCTCACAGGAAGAAACATTTAGATTGGAAAGCTGTTGCTCAGCCTCATCTGCACATGGCACTGCTCGCACGGAGGCAGAGAGACTGGGGCTGCTTGCTTGTCTTGCCACCTCAAACTTCAAACGTATTTTTGCGGTCTGTGCATGGGGCCTTCAACAGCCCTGCTCCGAAAATGCGAACGTCTGCAGATAGCTCGCAGGCAGAAATAGCTAGCCTGGAAAGCTGTTGCTCAGCCTCATCTGCCCATGCCACTGCTCGCACAGAGGCACAGAGACTGGGGCTGCTTGCTTGTCTTGCCACCTAACTTCAAAAGTGTCTGAGGTGGTTCGTGACGATGGCCTGCGGCAGCCCTGCTCTGAAAATGCGAATATCTGCATATAGCTCGCAGCCAGAAAGAGCTAGCCTGGAAAGCTGTTGCTCAGCCTCATCTGCCCATGGCACTGCTCGCACAGATGCACAGAGACTGGGACTGCTTGCTTGTCTTACCACCTCAAACTTCAAACGTAGCTTAGGAGGTCCCTGCCCAGCGCCTCCGGAAGGCCTGGTCCGACAATGCGAAAGTCTTCAGATAGATCGCAGGCAGAAACATTTAGCTTGGAAAGCTGTTGGTCAGCCTTATCTGCCCATGGCACTGCTCGCACCGAGGCACAGAGACTGGGGCTGTTTGCTTGTCTTGACAACTCAAACTTAAAACGTAGCTTTGGGAGTCCGTGCAGGGGGGCTCCGGCATCGGTGCTCCTACAGTGCTAATATCTGCAGATAGCTCACAGCCAGAAATATCTAGCCTGGAAAGCTGTTGCTCAGCCTCATCTGCCCATGGCACTGCTCGCACAGAGGCAGAGAGACTGGGGCTGCTTGCTTGTCTTGCTCCCTCAATCTTCAAACGTAGCTTAGGTGTTTGGTGCCGGGCTCCTCCGCCAGTCCTGCTCTTAAAATGGGAACGGCTGCAGATAGATCGCAGCCAGAAAGACCTATCCTGGAAAGCTGTTGCTCAGCCTCATCTGCCCATGGCACTGCTCACACAGAGCCAGAAAGACTGGGGCTGCTTGCTTGTCTTGCCACATCAAACTTCAAACGTAATTTTGGGGTCTGTGCGTGGGACCTGTGGCAGCCCTGCTCTGAAAATGCGAACGTCTGCAGATAGCTCGCAGCCAGAAAGAGCTAGCCAGGAAAGCTGTTGCTCAGCCTCATCTGCCCATGGCACTGCTCGCACAGAGGCACAGAGACTCGGGCTGCTTGCTTGTCTTACCACCTCAAACTTTAAACATAGCTTAAGTGGTGCGTACCCGACTCCTCCGGCAGGCCTGGTCCGACAATGCGAACGTCTGCAGATAGCTCGCAGGCAGAAACATTTAGATTGGAATGCTGTTGCTCAGACTCATCTGCCCATGGCACTGCTCGCACGGAGGCACAGAGACTGGGGCTGCTTGCTTGTCTTGGCACCTCAAACTTCAAACGTATTTTTTGGGGTCTGTGCATGGGGCCTCCAGCAGCCCTTCTCCAAAAACGCAAACGCCTGCAGATAGATCGCAGACAGAAAGAGCTAGCCTGGAAAGCTCTTGCTCAGCCTCATCTGCCCATGGCACTGCTCGCACAGAGGCACAGAGACTGGGGCTGCTTGCTTGTCTTGGCACCTCAAACTTCAAAAGTATTTTTGCGGTCTGTGCATGGGGCCTTCAACAACCCTGCTCCGAAAATGCGAACGTCTGCAGATAGCTCGCAGGCAGAAAGAGCTAGCCTGGAAAGCTGTTGCTCAGCCTCCTCTGCCCATGGCACTGCTCGCACCAAGGCACAGAGACTGGGGCTGCTTGCTTGTCTTGCCACCTCAAACTTGAAACGTAGCTTAGGTGGTCCGTGCTCGGCGCTTCCGGAAGGCCTGGTCCGACAATGCGAACGTCTTCAGATAGCTCGCAGGCAGAAACACTTAGCTTGGAAAGCTGTTGGTCAACCTTATCTTCCCATGGCACTGCTCGCACCGAGGCACAGAGACTGGGGCTGCTTGCTTGTCTTGCCACCTCAAACTTCAAACGTAGATTTGGGTGTCCGTGCTGGGGGCCTCTGACAGCCCAGCTCCGACAATGCGAATATCTGCAGATAGCTCGCAGGAAGAAATATTTAGCTTGGAAAGCTGTTGCTCAGCCTCATCTGCCCATGTCACTGCTCGCACAGAGGCACAGAGACAAGGGACTGCTTGCTTCTCTTGCCACCTCAAACTTCAGACATAAATTTGGTGGTCCGTTATTGGGGCCTCGGGTAGACGTGCTCCGGAAATGCGAACGTCTGCAGATAGCTCGCAGCCAGAAAGAGCTAGCCTGGAAAGCTGTTGCTTAGCCTCATCTGCCCATGGCACCGCTCGCACAGAGGCAGAGAGACTGGGGCTGCTTGCTTGTCTTGCCACCTCAAACTTCAAACGTAATTTTGGGGTCTCTGCATGGGGCCTCCAGCAGCCCTGCTCTGAAAATGCGAACGTCTACAGATAGCTCTCAGCCAGAAAGAGCTAGCCTGGAAAGCTGTTGCTCAGCCTCATCTGCCCATGGCACTGCTCGCACAGAGGCACAGAGACTGGGGCTGCTTGCTTGTCTTGTACCCTCAAACTTCAAATGTAGCTTAGGTGGTCCGTGCCGGGCGCCTCCGGCAGCCCTGCTCCGAAAATGCGAACGTCTGCAGATAGCTCACAGCTTAACAAGAAGAATGATTTGGGGAGTTGGAAACGCAAGAATGGGTCATTCCTCCCTTTTCCCCACCTCTGTTTGAGCAGGAGTGTAGTGTAGTTCCGCAGGCATTTGTGACCAGCTGCTCTTCGCGTAACGCACTTTCAATGGGACTCGTACCACAGATGGGGAAGATACTGCGGAAAAGTCACCTGCTGTGCTTACATGTAACGGGCAGTTATGGTCTGGGGCTGTGACTGCCCTCAGGTGGGGGTCCTCGCTGCTGCAGAAAGCCAGCAGCAGGCATTTAATACAGAGTTGTTGCAAAGTGTTTCCTCCTCATCCCTCCCAAATGAATAGAGACAGTGTTTATTAGGGAACTCGGTCACCAAGACGTGTGGATTTTTTATTCTTTCAACCCTCAGACTTACGGCAAGAGCTAGCAGTACGGGAGAGGCAACAAGTCACCCGAAAGTCAGCGCCCGTTTCTCCGACTCTAGACTGTGAGAAGATGGATTCGGCTGTCCAGGCATCTCTCTCCTTGCCAGCTACACCTGTTGGAAAAGGATCGGAAAATAGTTTTCCTTCCCCAAAAGGTATAATTTGTAGAAACTGTGTCTAGTTGTTAGGCAGTACCTGCAGCTTGTTAACAAACAATTTCAGGCCAGGTGCTTGTTGGTGAACTTGAAGTAAGTGTAGGTAGGTGTGGATCCCACCTGCATTGGATCAGGTGTGTTTAAATCCTGGGGCAGCATCAGGTGCATTTAAGGAGTATAATCAGTAAACAGCATGGAGAAGCAGGACGGTGAAGCTTGGATACTGCTTTTACCAGAGCAAGAGTTTGTGCTCTGCAGTGGATGCCTGCAGCAGATCTCTGAAGACCTTTGAGATCGCAGGGAAGTGCAGTGGCTGATATTGCTGCTTAAATGTGGAGCAGCAGTGGTGAGTAAATGGTGGGCAGTAATTCAAACAGTCTAGACTGCCCCTGTTACAACACATACTTTTTGGAGGTCTTGTTTTCTCTATGAGGCAGCAGGGTGTTAGTCCAGTCTGCTTCCCTGTCTGGAAGGCTCTGGACAACTGCAAGGATTAATACGTTATTTTTCAAATTAGAAAGAATAGATTCCAGGGGAAGCTCTGGCTGGATTAGATGGATTGTGGGCAATAGCCTTGCAGATGGAGAGTGCGAGAACTCTGTGTGTAGTTCTAATGGGAAAGAGGGCAGTGGACAGGAATTAAGGTTTTTCGTTTTTCCATGGCTAGTCATCATGTAGTCTGCGTGTTATTGTGGGGTAATTGTGTGAATAGCCTGCAGTAGGATTTTAGATTTATTTTTTTACGTTGGAGTTGATTTATTGAAATTGAAACAAACAAAAAAAAAACAAATAAAAAAACCTGTGGAGAAGTGGAGCAGGCAATAAAATGTGTCTGTGTTTGCAGCTATACCAAATGGATTTGGTACCAGCCCCCTTACTCCTTCGGCTAGAATATCTGCGCTCAACATTGTGGGAGATCTGTTGCGGAAAGTGGGGGTGAGTGCTCTGAACTGAAGTATTCCTGTCTCGGTGGGGTTGTCACTGAGCTTTCATCCTTGTGCACAATCACAAGGTCTTGGCCTGTGCTGTAGTTTCCAAAGCATCCATATTCAGTGTTTAGTATGTGATAATGTATTTTTTTTAATGATCTTGATTTGTAAAGCATATTACTAAGGTTCTGATTCCAACTTTGGGTGATGAATTCATATTTGGAGTAAGAAGTTTCTCAAGCACTTTGGTGTATGGGGTTAGACACTGTCAGCCACTTGTTCTTACCTCAGGTGTGGCCTGTGGCTTCCTCTCTAGTGAGACCCAGATGCAGAACTGGCACTCAGACTCTGGGTGCCTGCTGCACAGTAACTGTGTGTCTTGGGAGGGGAGCTGAGATCATGCCTGGGGAGATCTGCAACAGGTGCTGAAAACAGAAAAAAATGTAGAAGCCTGTGATAAGAAAGTGAGAAAATTAATCAGGAGAAAGCCAAATGTTCCTATCTGTAGTTGATGGGGAAGTGAAATGCGTGAGCCTTTAAAGGGATTACCACAATAAGCAAGGAAGAAGTGGTTTAAACATCTGTTACAGTGTTGTTTAGGATGCCAGGCTTTCCAGTTGAATGAAGGCGACTCTTGAGTTATGAGAAGCTTGTTGACGTGCCTCAGTGGCTGGTGTTCTGAGTGGAAGCATGGGTAGCCTCCGTGTCTCGCCGCCGGTGCTGGCTTTCCTCTGTCTCTTGTGGTTAGCACTGAGAACAGCAATAGCTGCAGTACAGGCAGTTGTTTTAGCAAAGTTTGAAATTAAAAATTAACTCATTGTTCATGTTTGGAGTCGGTGAGCTCGTAGCTGGTTTGAAAGGGCAGCAGGATAACTCGGGGTTATGGAGTGACATGTTTAAAATGGGATCATTGTGAGTAAGAGTCTGCAGGGGATTTTGAGAGCTTAAGCACAATCCCCTGTGATTACTCTGCAAGGACAGGAAATGCCAAATAAGCATGCTTGTTCCCAGCCTGCTCCGAGACACACGCTCTGCCACTGGTACAAAATTCCAGCTCATGCATTTGTTCAGTAATGATTAGAGGATGTTTAGGATTTCTGTGGCTTTGGCTACTCATACGATGCCTCATCCTGAGCCTCAGACTCCATTTCTCTGCAAGAAGTTTCCCCTCAGCTTTCTTGCATGCAGCTGAGATAGAGTCACTTGGCACAGATCACACAGGCTATTTCCAGCTGATAGGTGCTTTGAGACCAAGAGGTAGGTAGTTATCAATATCTCACAGGGTCACAGAATGGTGGGGGTTGGAAGGGACCTCTGTGGGTCACCCGGTCCAGCCCCCTGCCCAAGCAGGGTCACCCAGAGCAGGCTGCACAGGACCTTGTCCAGGAGGGTTTGAGTATCTCTAGAGAAGGAGACTCCACAGCCTCTCTGGGTAGCCTGTTCTAGTGCTCTGTCACCCTCGGAGTGAAGAAGTTGTTCTTCATGTTCAGCTGGAACTTCCTATTCTTCAATTTGTGCCTGTTGCCCCTTGTCGCTGGGCACCACTGAAAAGAATCTGGCCCCATCCTCTTGACACCGACCCTGAAGATGTTTCTAGGCAGTTATAAGGTCCCCTCTCTGCCTTCTCTTCTCCAGGCTGAACAAGCCCAGCTCCCTTAGCCTTTCCTCGTAGGAGAGGTGCTCCAGTCCCCTCACCATCTTTACAGCCCTCCGCTGGACTCTCTCCAGGAGCTCCTCATCTTTCTTGAACTGGGGAGCCCAGAACTGGACAGAGTACTGCAGATGGGGCCTCACTAGGACCAAGTAGAGGGGAAGGAGAACCTCCCTCGACCTGCTGACCACAATATATCTGCCTATATAGCCACTGAGTAAGCTTGCATGGATTTCTAGAACACTGTGTAGTGTTCACTTACTTGTGATAGCATGCCAGTGTCTTATCAGTGGAATATTTTTCTATGTGGAATGGGACCAAGCCCCGTGTTTGGGGAGATGAGGTTTTGTCTCCGCTGTATGCATTTGCAAGTGTATGAATGCTCCCATGCGCAGGGTGGATGTAATAAATTGTTGCAAGGACTTTCTGCTAGACCGGACTGCTATTGAAGCAAAGCCTCAGTTTGTGACAGACAGCAGAAAGGGCAGGGGGTGTGCTGCAGTGAAGGAGAGAATCAGGATTTTGGCCTCCCTTCTGGCAGGAGTCAGCAGATGAGGCAGAGACTGTCACCTTGTACAGGGGAACAAGATCTCACCAGGCTTGCTGCGAAGTAGTACAGGTGAGGTACAGACCACAGAGACAGGCTTAGTTGCTGCCTTGGGTTCCTCACCTGATGCTGTAGCACTTCTTGTTCTGAAGCATACCAATGGCACTTAAGAAACTGGCTTTGTTTTGCAGGCCAAGATTAAGAAAGAAATGCTAGAAGGCATTGCCCTGGACAAAAAAATTCAAATTTCCAAATACAAAGTCCCAAATACAAAGTCCCTCGCAAAACTTCAGGATTCTGCTTTAGGCTCTGTCTTAGACTTCTGATTAGCTTATGCCAGCCTTACTGCAGCTGCTGAAGCAGGAAGTTTTGGCAACTTCTGCTAGGAATTGGCTTCCTTATTTTAGGTAATTAATTGAGTGTTGATATGTTGTAAAATCTGAGCCCTGATGGAACTGAGTCACGCGTGGCAGTCTGCGTCAGCATCTCGTTGTGTGGGTTTCCTTTGTGGTTGGATGACAGAGAAAATGACAGCTTTGTTCCCATTCAGTTCAGCTTTCGCCAAAGGTGATCACACTGGGTTCCTGATCGTGGTGATCTTGGGGTCATGACAAAGCCTGAACTTGAGCAGCAAAATACTTCCTCTTAATGGTATTACTTTTTTGACGTCATTTTTTTTTTCCCCTTTCACAGGCCTTAGAATCCAAATTAGCTGCTTGCAGAAATTTTGCAAAGGACCAGGCATCACGGAAATCCTACATTTCAGGGAATGTTAACAGCGGCGTGATGAACAGCAATGGCACAAAGTACCCTCATCCGGGACATACTTTTTCTTTGACAAAGGGTAAGTAAGGATATGCTTTTATCCTGAAAGGGAGTGTGTTTCAGGATGCTACTTGGAGCAGAAGTTATTCTTGGTTTGTCTTTAGCCCACCACAGCTTTCATCCTATAGGACAAATAAATTGTGGAGCCAGTCTCAAGAGGATGGGGAGGGTGACAGTGCTGATTTCTGTAAAGCACAGAGCAAAGCAAGCGTGATTGTCTCGTAGCTGGCAGGGTGTCAGTGCCTGTCCTGTCCCTCTGCTGCCGAATCTCTTGGCAGCTGCATCTCAGGTAATAAAAAAATCAACCCAGGCAGCAAACCTGCTGGTGAAGTGAACGTGCCCTTCGAAAGGATCTCAAGTAAGTAGCGGTGGAGTTGCCATAGCTACTGGTGTGCTCACACGGGGAAAGTACGTGATGGCAAATCTGGAGGTTCCCTTGGTTGAGAACAGCTGAGTGCAGGCAGCAAATGCTCGCTTGGAGGGTGGTGCCCTGTTTGCTCTACTTCCCCCTCTATGAGGGGAAAAAGAAAACGTCATTAAGGGCATAGTTCTGGCTGATCGAGCGAGCAACTGCTTCCATGCTGTCTGTGCTGTGCGTCAGCCGTGAAGCCAGAAACTGCTTTCACAGGAGAAACGACCCCGTGTGTCTCCCGTGACTCGCCCGTGGTCAGGGCTTTCCGCACATCCTCAATACAGAATTTATTTTGGAGAAGTAAATGAGCAGTTGCCGACCTGAAGAGTGCCGTATACAGAGCAGACAAGCTGAGCTTCCTACGATCATCCTCGTTTGAGCTGAATTGTGTTGCTACGTGGGTAGCGGGGCAAGTTGCATCTTAGAAACTGGTATTCAGAGTTTTTTTAGAGTCACTGTTGTTTGCTGGTTTTGGAAAAGAAGAGTTTGGAGACATAACAAAGTCAGTGTCCTGTGCAAATCGGACAGACTTTTGGGTCGTCTGTGCACTGCAAGGCTGGCTGGGGTCTGTGCATCACCACGGCAGCTCACACTTACAGGGCACGGGCGATATTTCAGGTACAAGCTGTCAGGGTAGTTGCTAGGGAGAGATTATAGCTGTTCTTAGGAGGCAGCATGGCTATATCGAGTTGTGGTGTGACAAATAAGCTGATTGCTGTGTGGGGTGGGGTCACTTTTAATTATCTGGATTGTCATCACACTTGCTATCTGGGCTGGCTGCCTGGAGTTACCAGCAGGTTGTAGCTGAAAAAGGTTTAGAAACCCACCCTCCTGAAAACTAACTTCTACAGCAGAGCTGGAGGATGTTAGTGGGCTAGAAAAGGGGGTGGAAATGACTGACGTCCTTATCGGCAGGTTGTTAGAGATCCCTGCTGTCCTGTCCTCCTCCTCTGCGCGCCCACATGCTGTTGACAGCAGATGGCCCGTGCCTCTTCCGCGCATCGGCTCCTGCTCAATCTTGCTGCCCCTGTGGAGGTCTCTGAGTGCTGGGGCTGATCGCAGTGTCTGTGCTGGGCACGCGTCTCCGTGGCTGCCATGTAAAACCTGTACAACTTTACACGTGTAAGCTGAACCGAGCTCTGAACCGCAATGTGGTCAGCCCCATCACGCCCGCACTCTGCAGCAGCCGCCCAGCTCCAGCCGCGCTGGCAGGAGTCGGACCTGGAGCATGCGGCGGTGGCTGGGCACGAGGGGCTGAGGCAAGGCATGCCTTGCTTATCCCCTCTCCTCCTCTCTCCCCAGCCCCTGTACTCTCCTCCCTGCCCCTCATTGTTGCTGGAGCCTGAAACAGCCACATGTGATTGTAGATGCCATCCCATCTGCAGCCGCTGCCTAAAGAGCAGCCCGTTGTTGGGTGGTGGGAATGGGACAGAGGTAACTCAGCTGCAGCATTACATTTCCACTTACTTTCCTTCCTCTGCCATTTTGTTGGTTAAAGTGTTTGGCCAGTCTCCATCTCCTGTCAAACATCTGCTCTTTGCTTGCTGAGCGGAGCTGAGCAGGCAGCCGAAGACAGCGATGGGCAGGAGCTGACATAGGGGAGCGTCATTTTAGCAGAGGCCTGGAGGACAGCTGGGCCCGCAGCGAGGCTTTGCTGGGGAATTGGAAGAGTCAGGACTTGCCTACTTTTTCAAAACTCAGTGTCTGCTGTGAGGTTAGATTCCTGCAGACTTGTTCCTTCAGGAATGTGCTGTTACTGTTCGGATGCCCGGGCATGGCCGAACAGCACCTGAGGATGTTCTCGAATAGATACTTGTATTTTTTGGTGTTGTAATATTTCTTAATTGGTTATTAACTTCGATCCAGTTGGGGAACAAAATGGCTCTGACTTTGATGGGCTCTGCAGAGCCTTGGCACTTGAACAGCAGAGCTGAGGCAGCATGTGAGCCAGCATGTAGTGTTTGTTGCTCGAGGCATGAACTCCGTGTTCACTGCTCCCCCACTCCCCTGCCTGCACTCTTATCAAAGTCCTTGTAGATGGTGTTTATGCTTAGGTTATTTTGGTCAATCTGCTGGGCTTTGATTTATTCAAACAAGCTCAGATTTGAATGTGAGAAGCACCTCTGCTTGCACACTTGTAGCAGTCCCGTGAAGCACGTAGGGATATTTACACAGTGCACACAGTTACCCCAACCCTGATCGTAATACATCAGGCAGTGAAAGCAGGGCGGTCTTCCCATTCCCTAGTCTGCCTTATGAAAAAGTTTTCCTGGAAAAGAGGGACGTGTGGGTACCTCGGATGCAGGTGAGTAATCCCATGTCCTGTAACGTGCTTTGCAATGCTCCAGGCTTTTATCTGGGTCACGTGCTTGCGGCCGTGGAGTATGGTGGGAGTGCTGGTTGTCGCTGAAATAGGACCCCTCGTTTGCCCGGGCAGAGGAGGAAGGGGAGAGGTCTGCTGAGGTTCAGCTGAACACCTTTGCTTTGCCCCATTCCTTGCGTCCAGGGTTATGGCCAAGAATGTCTTTATCGTGTGCATAAACTGTTTCAATTTTTCTCCACTAGGCGTGAAAAGGTCGTATTCCCCACCTTGGTCATGGGTAAATGAATTAATTTGCAATGATAAGCTGCATGCGTTTTAACTCAGTGCTTGGAGGTGCAGAGTCGGTGGTTCCAGGAGCGGGTGCCTGGGATCAGCTCTGGTCCCCAGCAGCTCTTCGGTGCTGGAGGCTCCCTCAGCCCAGGCTTACTGGGACCAGAGGGACCACTGACAGCAGCCCTGGACTGTAGAGCCCAGGCAGGGGCTTCCTGCTCTCCCCCACCCCTCTCCTCTCACTCCAGTTTTAAGCCCACCATCTCCCTGCTCCTATCAGCTCCCCACGCTGGTCCACCTTCTCTGTGCAGGGACCAGCCCCAGGGCACCAGTGCCAGCCTTGGCCTTACCCAACGCCATCACTGCCTTGGGCCAGGGGAGCAGGTACTGCACAATGGGACCTCCGAAACAGGAGATTCCACCGCCCAGCAGAAAGCCCAGACCCCGCTGAAGGTAGCCATGGGGCCTCTGCCTGGGTCCCAGCCCTGCAGGTCAGCAGGAGGGGACTTTGGACTCTAATGGCAACACAAAGGCTCAGCCCTGACCAGGCCATTTACGCTGTGTTTAGGTCAAAAGAGAAAAAAAACCCTGAGCAAACAAAAGCGGAAGAAGGGTAAATGCAGCTTCCAGTCATATTCTTGTTTATTAAGGTCTACGCCAGCCTCAGGAGATAGCTCTTCCTGTAAGTAAACAGAGCAGGCGGCCACATCTATAATGAATAAATTTATTGTCTTACAAAAATCATTGTCTAGAAATATGGGTATACAAGAAAACAAGATATTTGCACTCAGATGCCTGGTGGTCAACAGCCACTTTGATTAAAAGTATCCAAACACACACAACAAAACCTTTGTGACAGATGTTAAAGCTTTTAACCAAAAAAGGAAATCCACGGTTTTTGAGTATGTGGCAGAGGAAGGTTCCTAGTTAACACTGATTCATTGTCACTAATATCAATAATACCACTTGGACTAGAGAGGTACGTGATATGAAGCACAGTCAAAATACATTAAATCATTGTTATATAGGCAAATTATATATACAACATTGTCTTAGTACTGTAGTGTCTAAGGCACTTTCTGTAATGTCAGTTTTTCAGCTATTTAAACAAAAAGAATGCTAACTACTCGCTGTAATACTGTTCAAAATTAAAAAAAAACAAAACACAACAACAAAAAGGATTCACATCCACTGGCATGTCAGCTCCTAGGCAGGCAACATCCGTCGCTGAACCCCTGTCACCGCCGGCTCTGCACCCGCCCCGCGCGGCCCCGGAGCCGCTCCCGCCGGAGCCGCCGCACCGCCTCGGCCTCCACGCACCGTGCAGCCGCTCGGCTCTGCGGCTTGAAGGCTAACTCACTCGGCCCTAAATTAATAAATTAATTTCGCCTGCGTTGTCTGTTTATTTTCCACTGGTGTTCACATTATAGTAGCCTTAATATATACACAGATCTGTCGGGCGTGGTGATAGCGGGTCTCTACAAACGCAGAAGTACTGTACAGATGAGGAACGGTGACGCTGTTTCAGTTTGCCTGTACTGCAGGAACGCTAACTGATGAAGCAGGTGCTGAGAACACTTCAAAAGGGTATTGCAGGTTAAAAATGGATGCTACTCGTTCATCCCTACATCTCCCTCTAACACTTCCCAAGGCCTTTTCACAGTTCACTCGCTGAGTGTGTGCTGATCACAACAATAAGGAGAAAAGAAAAAAAAAATACAGGTGCAGTTTGGTCTTCAATGATCCACCAGACTCGATACAGCCACGGGCCACCTGAGCACAGGAGAAACGGAAGGATGCTGTCTGTACAACAAAGCATGCATAGTCATGACGACGGGTCTGCCCCAATTACCTACCCTCTGGGAATGAAGTTTCCGTGTTGATAAAAAAAAAAAGTTCCATCCTTCACATGATGCTTTATAAAATGGTTATACAATGAGTATCTGGAAAATAGATGCACTGAACAGAGACAACTCCATTTTATTTGCTATAGAAAAAAAGCAGTTGTAACTATATCTGAAGCAGGGTACAGTATGGTGAGGCTGGAGAGCCTTAAGACATAGTTGACCTAGGATAAGTAACCTTGTAGCATGCCGACGTCTCGTAAGGCAGATTGATGGCCACAAGGCAGTTGGGTGGTCAGGAAAGTCCTCCTCCTCCTGCCGACTGTTGTGTCAAAGGTCTCTGCATGCAAACGGTGTGACGGGGCTCTACTCGGCGGGCGCCGGCTGTGCTTCGTTCACGTCGCTGCCTTTGCTCTCCACGTCATCGTCCGAGAGCTCCAGCGAGGCCCCTTCGATGTGCAGCTGGCGTCTCCCGGATCGGCTCGAGCAGAAGGTGATGGGGCCCCCCCTCCTGCGAACAGCAACCAGACAATCCATGAAGGGTCGTGGCTCGCCCACAGCCCACGGCCCCATGCTGGTGGCTGCTCCGGGAAGACCTCCGCACTGAACCATGGGGGAACAGTTTGCCCCCAGCCACGGGGCAAATTTCACACACAGGGTCTTGAAACCCCTTCTCTGACCAAGGAGAAGACAGGCTGTGCGCAAACATTACGGTATTCTGGTATTCCTGTTTAGTGCGTACCATCATCTTAATTTTGCAAGTCCCAAGCAACCTAAAATATTGCCTCTGTACAAGCACCGAGCACAGACCAAGTCCTAAACAGAGCAGGGTCTCTAAAATAATACCAACTACTCGTTTGTGCAGCGCTGCGCTGCACCCCTCCTGCCGCTCCTGTAAGCCTCTCTCTACCCCCGAGATGGTTTTGTTCTGCAGCAACCTCACCACTGCTGTCTCCCATCTGTACTCGGTAGAGACCTTGATCTCCAAGAGCTGCTCTCAAGGAAAATGCTGAGACATTCCCACTGGAGTGCGTATGGGAAAAAAAGGGATTGGTACCAGCCACTGGAAAAATCACAGAATCACAGAATGGTGGGGGTTGGAAGGGACCTCTGTGGGTCACCCAGCCCAACCCCCTGCCCAAGCAGGGTCACCCAGAGCAGGCTGCACAGCACCGCGTCCAGGCGGGTCTGGAATATCTCCAGAGAAGGAGACTCCACAGCCTCCCTGGGCAGCCTGGGCCAGGGCTCCATCACCCTCAGAGGGAAGAAGTTCTTCCTCGTGTTCAGCTGGAACTTCCTCAGCTTCGGTTTGTGCCCATTGCCCCTTGTCCTGTCGTTGGGCACTGCTGGAAAGAGTCTGGACCCGTCCTCCTGACACCCACCCTTCAGTTATTTATCAGCATTTCTAAGGTCCCCTCTCTGCCTTCTCTTCTTCAGGCTGAACAAGCCCAGCTCCATCAGCCTCTCCTTGTAGGAGAGATGCTCCAGTCCCCTCACCATCCTCATAGCCCTCCGCTGGACTCTTTCCAGTAGCTCCTCATCTTTCTTGAACTGGGGAGCCCAGCACTGGACACAGCACTCCAGATGGGTCCTCACTAGGGCAGTGTAGAGGGGAAGGAGAACCTCCCTGGACCTGCTGGCCACACTCCTCCTAATGCACCCCAGGATCCCATTGGCCTTCTTGGCAGCCAGGGCACGCTGCTGGCTCATGGTCAACCTGTCTTCCGCCAGAACACCCAGGTCCCTCTCTGCAGGGCTGCTCTCCAGCAGGTCCGCTCCAGCCTGTACTGGTGCCTGGGGTTGTTCCTCCCCAGGTGCAGGACCCTGCACTTGCCCTTGTTGAACCTCATCAGGTTCCTCTCTGCCCAACTCTCCAGCCTGTCCAGGTCTCGCTGAATGGCAGCACAGCCTGCTGGTGTATCTACCACTCCTCCCAGGTTGGTGTCATCAGCAAACTTGCTGAGGGTACACTCCATCTCTTCATCCAGGTCACTGATGAAGTTAAACAAGACTGGGCCCAGTACTGACCCCTGAGGCACACCACTAGTTACCAGCCTCCAACCAGACTCGGCATCGCTGATGACAGCCCTCTGAGCTCTGCCATTCAGCCAGTTCTCAATCCACCGCACCGAGCACTCATCCAGCCCACACTTCCTGAGCTGAACATCCCTAACACCAGCAGCGCCACAGCTGGATACTCCCCAAGGATGCACTGCGGAGAGTCTGTGGGCACACGAGGGCTCAGACAAACCCTGCCAGTGCCCACCGCCACTGGCACCACCTACCTTAGCCTGTTCTTCAGGGTGCTGACCTCCCGGCTCAGGCCCTCGTTAGCCTCTGTGGCATCGTCCAGCTCACGCTGAAGTTTACGTCGGGAAGCATTTGCACGTGTGGCTTCCTCTTCAGCCTCCTCCAGCTGGCGTTTGAGCTGCTTCATTCTGGCATTTGCCTTTTCCATCTGAAATATAAACCCAGGGACTCAGGATCAAACTAGACAGCTGCAACGCCACGACCAGGAGTTAGCCAACGTCCTGTCCACCCAGCACTCCAGCTGGAGATGAACCGACACAGCCTCACCGCAGACTCCAGCCCGGGCTCCCGGAAACACTGCAGAGCTCCTGAGTCTGGGAGACCAGGATGCGTAACAGACCATCACATGAGAGCTATCACGGGGAGGTTTTGACCACTGGGAACTACTCTAGTGGTTTAGTCATCAAGATAGATTCCGCAACATCTTTTCATTAACATGCTTCTTAGCAAGCCCTTTCTACTTAAAGTATGGTTTTATTTACCTTTTCTGAGAAATAGGCCTCAAAAGCTAAGCCCTTCCACCTACCTGCTCCTTATACTGGTCTGCATGTCGACGCTCATTCTCCACCTGCATGAAGACTTCCTTCAATTTCTTCTCCGTACGACAGACCAGTTTGTTAGCAGCTGCTCTTTCCCTAGAACAATCAAAAGCCGTCATTTGTCCCAGTACTTGAAGGCCAGGAAGACAAAATCTGTTCCTTCTGAAAGGCTCTCGCCTCATGGTGTAACTGATACTTGAGTTCTCCTAACACGCCTGCCACCATCAACAGCAGCAACAGTTTTAGCGTGCTGGTGGTTGGCTGGGATGCAGCTTTGAAAACATGAAGCCTTAGCACTGGAGCAACACCAGTATGGTATGCAGGCTCAAAAGAGGGATATCAAGGTGCTTCTTACAGAGTTACTGCTAACCAGTAACATGTTCCTCCCATAGAGCCAAAAGCACAAAAAGAACAAAGATTGTTATAAGACCTTCAGATTCTGGGAGGAACTAACTTAAAACAAATACATATATTTGGAGGACCAAGATGACAAGGATAGACAGGAAGAGCTCACTGCAGAAAGACTCCTGCAGAGTACAGGATTCATCTCAACCAACTAAAGCTGTCACACCTAAGCTCTTCAACTGGCTTCCTCTAACCAAGGAGACCAGGTGTCTCAAGGTGATGTTTCATCTTGTCTCAAGAAACTTCTGCATCACCTTGTGCATCCTGGGACTACCAGTCAACATATTCACCTGGTTAATATCCAGAGTTAATTCAGCAGCTTTAGTTACGGAGCAAATAGTTTCTGAAAATTTCAACCCCAGTTACTTTGCAGCTCTCTTGTCAAAATGTGTCCCCCAAACAGTAGGTTTCCTGATCAGAAACCCCAATGCCTTTGCCGGAAGCTCATATCTCAGCCCCACAAAAACCTAAGGCACAGAGGTTTCAGACATGGCAAACACAAGCAAACAGATTTTTTTTTTTCTTTTTCTCCTTACTTGGCTTCCTGCTCAAGCTGTTCTTCTAGCTGCACAATCTTGGCTTCTAGAGTAGAAATTGTTGCCTTGAACTTCGACTTCACAGATCCCTCCAGTTCCTGCAACTTGGCTTTCAGCTCTTTGTTCTGCCTTTCTAGCTGCTGCCGTGCATTTTCACTCTTCTGGGCAGCACTCCGCTCCCCAGCTAGCTCAGAATTCAGCGTGTCAACCTTTCAGAGGAGAAGGATAGAAGATCATTTGGTGTTATTCAGATCCTCCACTTATCTGCACACTGAAACATAGATTGCCCCTACAGCATTGCCACCAACGGACTCACCTGCAACGTGGTCTTTCGGAACCACTCATTGAGAAGCTCCACGTTGCTCTGCTCTTCCTCGAGCTCTTCCTCCAATTGTGCAAACCAAGCTTCCAGCCGGCGCTTCTCATCCAGCAGCGCTGACCTAGAAAAGAAGTATTTGGGTCAAGACACGCTCAGATCTGATACAAAGCAACTGGCTATTTTGCTTTTGATACTTTAGACATTCCAAACTGTAACGAGAAGCTACTGTGTAAGCAATTCTCTTCGTAACAAGAAGGAATTTTTATCGGGACAACAGGTCAATACAGAAATTGCAAGCAGGCTACCAAGAACTGCAGCTGCTGGTGCCTGAAGTTCTTCAGATGCACAATTAATACATTTGATGACTCACTTTCCCGAAGCGCTGTTTGCAATCTCATCAGCCAACTCATACCTTTCTTGCTCAGCATGACGACGAGCTCTTTCAGACGCAGCAAACTCCTGTGAAGGTTTAGGAAATATTCATTACAGCATTAGGAATCTCAAAACTTCTGCAAACAACTGTGCCTTCTAATAACTTCTGGGAGATGCTGTGAAGTGTGATATCGCCAAGGTCTTTTAATGGATAAACAGAACCAACAGCTGTAAAAGCTAGCAGGACGCATCACCTTGATCTTTCCCTCCCGTAACTGCCACATGACTACTATGAATTTACTTCTCCCCGTCCCCTGAAAAGGCTAGTAACATTCAAGCCCTAAGCAGGAGGAGAAAACCGTTCCGTCACATGCTCTAATTCATTAAGTATAACGTGGGCACTAAATTAAGCAAATTTTTTAGGTTCCTACAGAGTACGTAGCATGACTGAAAGCAAAGTATAGAAAATGAATTTTTAGCACAAAAGTATAACAGCGCTGAATCTTGTATTGTGAAATTGTATTGAGTGGTAGAAACACCCAGACATTCACCAAGAAGGACACAATCTAATGCACTGCAAGTGCAAGACTGACAAGTTTGAAGTCTGTGAAAAAATGACATGGAGAAGCTCTAGTAAGTTGTAGGTAAAAGTCTCAAACATTAAGTGCAGTGTAAGCTGAGTGATTGCTTCAACCCTTGCAGCTAACAGGGTAAAAAGAGGCCGTCTCTCACACAAGGCAATTCTGTTGCCTTCAAACCTCAAACGTTTAACCTTGTGGCAGACAACGGAGATAATCGGAGATAAGTGACAGCGATATGTAGCACGACTTGGAGTTCTTACATGAATTGCCAACAATGAGGGAACAGATGCCCGTAAAAGAAAGGGATGAGGACCTCAGATAGCAGAGAGATAAACCTCCACAGACTTAAATGGTCCACTGAGGTACTGGAGAGATTGTTAGGTTTTTATATACTTCCAGTGACCAGTTTTAGTACTGACACTGTGCACCACAGCTTCCAGAGACTCTCAAACCACCTTGCAAATTTTAGTGAGGCTTGAAATCTGTTTAAGCAGTAGTAAGGCTTCCCTGCTAGCCAGGCAGGGAAAGGAAGTCCAGACTACTAGAAAGATTCCTACAAAGCTATAAGAAGCTCACTAATGACCTGGGGCAGTGAGGAAGAGAAACATCTCCAGGCTCCCACTTTTCTGTTCAACTCACTGGATGGCTTTTTAATTTTATTTTTTTTTTAAAAAGAACAAACACCCTCTGGCCTTCCCCTTTTCTCTAGAAAGAAAAACAGATTTCTTGGATTTCAATCTCATCTCTTGGAGCTGGAGTATTTCTGCTTCAAGATCTTTGAGCTTCTTTTCACTTTCTTTGGACTGTGCAAAGATCTCATCTCTGGATGCACAGGCTTCTTCTAGCTCCAGCTGGTAGTCTTTCATTTGAGCCTGCAATTGGAGAGCAGAGGAAAGAATAAGCCATGATACAGCAGGACAACCACAAGATTTATTAGTAGCTCTGAAGCTTTTTTGCCCTTAGGAGGCAAGACCTTCCTCCTAAAGTGGCTTCATTCCACTTAAATATATTTATTTTCAGTTCTTATTTTCATAGAATTATAGAATGGTTTGGGTTGGACAGGACCTTTAAAGATCAGAGTTCTATCCCTCTGCCACGGGCAGAGACACCTTCCAGGCTGCTCAAAGCCCCATCCAACCTGGCCTTGAACACTGCCAGGGAGGGGGCAGCCACAGCTTCTCTGGGCAACCTGGGCCAGTGCCTCATCACCCTCAGAGTGAAGAATTTCTTTCTTATATCCAATTTAAAGCTACCCTCTTTCAGTCTAAACCCTTCATTTTCTCATCTTTCCATCACTCACTCCTCATCAGAAATATCCCATTAGAAGACTTCACTTCATTTATTAGTAGATTTCTTGTAGGAAAAAACCTCTAGTAGAGGTAGTAGAGATACCTTTGTAGTAGATAGGTAATGCTCTTGCAATTGTCTTGGAAAAAAACAAACCTATTTACTTAAATTGACTGATAAAACCTATTACAAGTACTCAAGGTAAGAAACTTCTCAGTGTAGAAGTATTCACCATTTTGCACATATAACGTAGAAGCACATACTTATCCTTCCCGTAAGACACTTAACACAGACTGATATCTTAATTCACACAAGTTTGACTTCAGATGCTAAAAGAATAAAGCTGGAGAAACTGCATTTAAGTTGTACCTGCATCTTCGCAATACCACTAGTCATGAGACCACTTATTTCAGGTGCTTGCATGAAAGTGTACAGAGATCAGGTATGAGCTCTGTAACTGACTCAGCCTCTGGGAATAGAGAAGCCGCTACTGCTAGGTACCAGCATTTCTTGCTTTAATCTCCATTCCATTCTCATCCAGCGCCTGGACCAAGTTCCAAAATTGCCCTCATTCAGTTGAAGTAGGATTGCCAAGGAATAGAGTGGACAGGGCAGAAAGGCAATGCAGTTTGCTCTATGCTTTACATGGTCTTGCCACGGCCTCATACTCCTGCAGCTTTGGGCCATGGCACTGAAAGCCTTGGGAAAACTGACCTCTACTAAAGACGGAGTATTTTTCTGGGAATGGGAAATAAATCCTTGACACAAGTACTGGATTCTTCTTGTCAATCTAAAAAGAATAGGCATCTTGGAGCTTTTTCAAAGCAACTAAAATTTACTCCTCCTATTTCTCTGGGGCATTTTTGGCTTCCTCAACTAGAGGAAGTAGCAATCAGCAAGAGCTGAGCTGAAATCAGTAAATTCAAAGATACGAACAACCATAAATTTTAAAGATTCAGCCTCAAAAGCAATCCTCAGTAAATCCTTATGCAAAGCGTTGAAAATGATGACTATTGAATAGAAGTACGTGGGGAACAATCTTAACTCCTTAGCAACAAAAGGATGAGAGGAGTTTTGAGCGGCTGATAAGTTCAGGCCAGATACTGTGACGTATGCCAGCATAGCTGAGTCTGATACTCCTTCTTGCCTTCACACTACAAATGCATGTAACGAAAAGCAGCACCCTTGACAGACTGTCAGCAGGAGGGAAAGCAGCTCAGATGATTTGCTGTGCCTACCTGGAGCTTAAGTAGCTGTTTGCTTGCTTCATCTCGAGCCTTGTTTGCAGCTTCTATCAGACCTTCCAGGTCTTTCATATCCATCTCCATTTTCTTCTTGGCTGCCACAGCAAGAGCCCTCTGTTTGCGCTCATCTTCCAGTTCTGCCTCCAGCTCTCGCACCTGTGAAATCAAGGGATTTAACAGGCTCAAGCTCCAGGAACAGAGCAAACACAAAATCCTAACAAAATGGCTGATGAATCCGAAAGGCCTTTGCAGATCAGAATTAGCATTACTCGATTCGAAGAGTCTACAGAACTCAAGCTACATGGGAAGACACTGCAGACGGCAAAAAAATCCACAAACTGGAAGCAGAGATCTCTGAACTGACAAAAGGAAAATAAAGAAAAGAGCTCGGCGTCTGAAGCATTTCCATTTCATCTGTTCAGCTACTTCATGATCAGCTTCTGGCCCAGTACATCTGTCTACATTTAGGTATGACTTGGGGGCAGATGTTGCTAATTCTGATCGAACCACTAAGAGGAAAATACGACATAGAATCACCACACATTCTCAAGAAAAAAAAAAAAAGAAATAATTCTCTTTGAAACAGATGTGCTACTAGAATGTATACACCAACAACTTTTATTTTTTTCAAAAGAAAACAGAGAAGCAAAGTATCTAAGAAAGCAACTAACAAGAACTAAGATGAACTCATACAACAATAAAAGTGAGCCAGAAGTGCCACAGGTTACCAACATGAAGGAATATGTTTCTTTTGAATCAAGCCTCCCTCCTCATGCCAGGTCAGGAGCTCTTGTCCAGTGCAAGACAATAGCAATTCAGCATTGCAGGGAACTTCAAAAGCCTTCCAGGTCAATGCTTTTATTTATTTCTAGGAGATCTCTATACAGGTAATTCTCAGTAAGTTTTTGTTTTCTTGTGATAAATCTTGAAATATTAGGTGCTTTTTCCTTAAAGCTTTAGAAATGTTAATTTAGATCTATCTTGTCCTACAAGCACGAAATTTTAAAGGCATTTCTTTAGAATTCTAGTATCATAAAGCAGATCTGAAGAGACTCAAGTCTGGCAAATCTGGAATCTTTGCTACGTTTTTCATTTAAGAAACTGTTCACTTAATTACAGTCTTTCAGTCTATGTCGGCATCCATGGATTTGTTGCTGTACACCAAACAGGACGGGCTTGAAGGACACCCATGCAGCAACAGCCAAATCTACGTGCATGTTGAGTGCTTTGGAGGCAAGGTACAGTTGAATTGGAGGACCATCACTCGCAGACTAACATGAACAGTGGCTAATCCACAACAAGACCTATTGTATTGTCGGTAAAGATCCGTGCTTGGGACTTCTATAGGATGGGATCTTTAAGCACAGAGTTTTATTTTCCTGGTAGCAAGTTCTCAAAGCCATAGAGCTTTGTCAAAAGATCATCACGCCCTTCACACTATGAAGGACAGTAAGATACACACTTGTTTAACCAGCATCCTCTTTTTCTCTTCATTCTCTTCATCTCTGGCTTGCAGGTCTCTCTCAAACTGGGCTTTCATAGCTTGCATGTTCACCTCCAAACGAAGTTTAGCATCTTCTGTGGCCTGCAGTTCATCTTCCAGTTCCTCAAGCTGAGTCCTCATCTCTTCAACCTGTTGCTCTAAAGTTCTTTTTGATTTCTCCAGTTCATGGACCTAAGCCACAAACATTAATCAGACTCTCTCAAAATCAGCAGTTAACAGCAAAAGTAGACATTATATGAACTCAGTACACTACACTTTGTGATGCTCCAAACTGAACAATCAGAACAGGGAGAGCAGCATCTCTAAGATACAGATTAGAGAACCAAACGAACATCCGTGCAGATGAATGGAGAGATGAGCTGTGCAATATTCACAGAGAAAAAGTAGTAGTAGTAAGACAAGCTCTTAAATCCAGCACAAGTGCCATTAGGCATTTGGCCAGCAACAGCTGCTCTCCAAGTCTTCACATCTTTTGAACAGGCCTCATCTTAATAGAGACCACCCTCTTGTTCTGAGCATTAATTCCTCCAGAATTTTGGGTTACAAATCAGCCTCAAAACGTTCCATATTTGTGTCAAAAACACTTCTCCAACCAGGGAATTTTCCTGTGTTGTTCCCTGTGCAGTTCATAACAAAATAGGGTCTGGAAAGTTACTTACATTTTTGCCCACATCATCTTTCGACCTCATTAAGTCTTCGATATCTGCCCGCAACTCTTTGTTCTGTCTTTCAAACTCTTCCTTAGCTTCCAGGGCTTCTTCCAAAGCCCGAGCCAGAGACAGTGCTTTGGTTTCCTTCTCCCTTGCCTCTGCCTCAGCACGATCTCTTTCCTCTGCATATCTGGCAGAAATGTTCTTTTGTTCTGCCAGCATCTGAATATAAGAAATAATTAATCCATCTCATCAGTTCTATAATCAGGTCCTTCCTGCCTCAGAGGTGTTTTAGTCACTGAAGTGGTTAATGCTCTAAGTTTAACTGGCATTCAGAAGCTGTCTAGTCTCTCAGTCTTGATCCAAAGGCTAGTAAGAAAACAGCTACAGCTACTCTGGAATGAGGTGAGGAAAGCAAGCTACTAATCAAGATGAAATAATTTTCCTATTATTTACATCGTTCAGTCTTCACACCCTTTCTTAGTCTATCCTGAGGGATTACAATAATAGTCTGAAGTTTTTGTTCCAATAGAATTTCTTTTTTGTATAGAAAGAGCTTATTACTTGATCTAACAAGACTCCAAGATGGCATTTAGCTCACTGAAATTAGAAGCAACAAGTTACTCCTAACAAAGGCCAAGCTGCTCCCAAAAGATTTATCAATCAACACAAACAAGATGCCATTTAAAAATCATAGAAATCTGCAAGATGACAGGAAACTAGACTACCTGATCAAACTTCTTCTGCTTTTTCTCCAGGTTAGAAACAATCTGGCGCTGATGATCTAGGTCTACCATCAAGTCATCCAGCTCTTGCTGCAGGCGATTCTTAGTCTTTTGCAGTTTGTCGTAAGCCATTGCCTTCTCCTCTAGGAGTTGGCTTAAGGACTCCGCGTCCTTCAGTAATTTCTTTTTGTTTTCCTCCAAGCCTTCAATGGTTCCCAAGTCATCATCTACCTTTTTCTTAGCATCAGCCAACTGAAATTAAATAAAAGAAAATAATGTTCCTTGGTACATCATGAAAAGGAAAGAAAGGCAACAAGTCAAAAATACAAAACTAGGTGTTATTGCTAGCTAGAGTAACACAAAAATTATGAGCTAACAGGAGTCCAAGTAGGGGAAAGTCCTGTCCACTGCAGTTAGTTGTACTGGTCACTATGGCAATTGAGAAAGTCCATGGAAAATTTTATTTCAAAGTGTGGTCGAGCATACGTGCAAGTTACATGACATTTTTCCAAGAGGTTTAGGACACCAATTCATCTCACCTGGAACGTGCAGCCCTTACAGAAGTCTTGCCATGTACAACAGCTTACCTGTGATTGTAAGGCAAGAATCTGTTTCTCCAAATTCTTTCTGGCCTCCTCTTCCTCTTCCTGCTGCTCTTGCAGGTTGTTCTTCTCCTCTTCCAGCTGCCTAATCCTACTGCTCAGGTTGAGTTTCTGGCGGGTTTCTTCCTGAAGCAGCTCCTGTTACACAAACAGGCATATTCAAAGTTCAGTTTGGTTCATAGCGTGTTAAGTGTGGCCTTGGCCCACCACCCTCCATTACTCTACTTGGAGGTTCAGGTTTGATTATTTTTCTCTCAGCAGTTTTGTACAACGACATGCTTATGAAGCCATCCGTAATTTGGGTTTTCAAAAAGGTACTGCTCAGTCATTTGGGGCACACTTAAGCCTTTATGAAGCGTATTTCTCAGAGAATCCATGCCACTGTCTGTTCATAGAAGCCAATGGATGATACTTTTCTGTCTTCAAAGGGACAAGCACAGCAGTTGCCTTCAAAATACATCTTTCTTTTCCGACAAGCATATAGAGTCCCTATTTTAAACCACCTGAGACGAATATATAGCAACAAATCCTGCAATGACAGCATGCTTTCAAGATTCACTGCATTGCTTAAATGTAAAGGTCAGTTTAAAGACAGCTGTAATTTGGCAGTGGAAACTTCTGTCATAACCGAGACTAATGAAAAGTGTAACCACCAGCCCTCTCTTCCCCCACCCTGTTCCTCACAGAACTCTCCAACTGTAATGAACATTACTCAAATAGTCACCATTAGCATTTTTATACAGGGGAAAAAAAAAAGAGTATATTTAAGTGATGAATACATGTATCAAGCTGCACTATTTAACCCAAAAACCAAACACTGGCAGTTTCAACAACTTAAGCTGAAGTCAGTAAAGAACTTCAGCCTAAGTCAGTAAAAGACAGGGTATTGTCCCTCGTGCCTTTCACACACCCCAAGGACCTTATTTGCATTAACATCCTACTTGGAAAGGTTTTTTTGACTTAATACTTGTCTCCCACAGAGACTAAGAAATAAAAAAGAGAAACTGAAAGGCTACAGTCTATCAAGCAGTAAATCTTAGATAATGAAAAACTGGCTCCACATGTAGCTGAGCAATCATCATACATCGCATTTCACTAGACTTCAATAGGAAATACAGCTTCTACCTGTGGGGAGCTTTCCAAACCATGAATGAAAATGTATTTTCTGTTATGCAGTTAGCATTTCAATGAGGAACAAAGCTTCAGCGCTAAGTTCAAGCTTCACTGCACACACACCTGTGTATCCTGAAGCTGAGATTCCAAACTAGCCGCATCCTTGGCAAACTTAATGCCTTCCTTCTCTGCTTCCTCCAGGAGACTTGAGACATTATCCAACTCGTTCTGCAAAGCAAGCAGTCTAAAGGTAATAACGCGCAGCAGATCCATGGCAAAGCCTACATCTGACACGGAACACAAAACCTCAACAAATTCCGTGGAAGGCAAGACAACAACACATCCCAGGTACCACAAGCTAAGAATACTGAAGTTTGGTTAGAAACGTGTCAGTCCTGAACTTAAGACAGAACATAATAAGAGTCAGCCATGATATTTAGCACAGCATGTCATTCCAACATCTACAGTCGTATTTAAAGCTATTTTTCATTATAGGATCATGTATTTTATAGGACCGTGTATTTTACAGTACCATTCATTCAAGGATTATCAGGGTGGCAGCTGGGTTTAAAGCATCACTGCAAGAGAAAAGGTCAATGCCAGGTGCCAATTCTTGCTATTTTAGGCTATGCTACTTGTATATACAGTGAGAGACTGCCAAAACGCTTCCCCCAAAAAGAATGGGGCCATTCCCTTTTTCAAGCACTTTAGCTTGATTTACTCATAATACTCTTTGCTGTGGCTAAGAAGTCAGCTCTGACTGCATTTTGTCTGTTTTCTCCATTTCGCAGAGGAACAGCCCTTTACTTGCAATCCCTATCTGTCAAGTTCCTTTTGAAGCACAAAAGGAAACGTGTGGCCATCATCAATCAGTACATTTTTGCTCAAGCCTACAAATGAGCTCAGCCCACTCTACTCAACTCCACATCCAAGCCAAAAACCTGTAGGCCAGCTGTCAGCAGAGCCTCCTACAGGATTTGGTCTCCAAAATGGGAAGCCATGTACTTCAAAGCCACTGTGATTCTTACATAGTCCAAAAAGTTCAGGATTCATGTCATGGCTCTCCAGCTATCTGAGGTGTGTCACCACTTTCAAGCCCCTCAAGTACACGAGTACATGACTGAGATCGCCTCCCACATCAACTACAGTCCCCATTCCTGTAGACCTAGCTGCATCTTTGGTAGTCATTCCTCCTAGCCACTTCTGTATATGGTTAAAGCTTTTACTTTCTTGTGTATAGTTCAGCAGTTTAGGAATTCCATACAGCCTTACCTGCAGCTTGTTAGCTTTCTCTGCCAGCTCCACCCTCACTCTTTCTCCTTCTGTGACCCTAGCAGTTAGCTCTTGCACCTGAGCATCGAGCTTCTTCCTCTTATGTTCAGACTCTGCCTTGACCTGCTGCAGTACCTTCACTTCACAGGCCAACTCCTTGTTGTCGGACTCTAGGCCTTGCTTGTTTTGTTCAAGATTTGCTTTGAACTAGGAAAAACAAAAGGGAAGAACTTCAACACTTTTTTACATATCAATGAAGTTTTCTGCTAAAAATATTCAGTCCAGCAAATCAGGATTATAAGCTCAAAGATAAAACAACTGCTCAGCAAGTTGTAAGTAGGGAGCATTTAAAATCCTGCTGTCTAACATTTTGCATATGTTAGCCAAGAAAATTAAGGTAATGCAAGTTAATCCACTCTCAGATATCACAGGTAACAGCGAGGACCAGAAGATATTTCTATGAATTCAGTAAGATCTGGGATGTCAGTGCTGTAAAAGGACCATGTGAGTAGCACTGAGCAGGAAGGAATGTGCCCATTAACAGATCAGCATGGCTCATCTCACAGAAATAAAAGGAAAGATATCAGCTACAGCTGCCCTGATTTTAGTAGGCATAGCAGCCTGGAGGTGCATAATAAAGCACTTTTCACCACTGCACTGACATTTGTCAAAAACCTTTTTAAAAAGGTCGTAATTGCCATAAGGGATGTTTCAGTGCCATTCTTACTATATTGCCAGAACTGACAATCTTATCACAGGACCTTTGTTTAAGATTGTAGGGTATTTTTCTGTCTTTTTATGCTCTTATTGAGAATATTTAATGAATAAGGAGCACAGGAAACACGTAAGATTTTCAGGTGAATAAACTATAATTTCCATCAGATTTAACTACTATATTTCTCACGTAGTATTTTAAACTAAGGAGGCTTCTGAAATATTCCTACACAAAAATATTACTACAGTACATGAACTGTCCACACATATATCTGTGAATGACTAGAAATAAAATTTTACAAGCTAGAGATACTTTTTTTTTTTTTGGGCAGTGTTGGATTAATTCTACTTCTGAACAAAGACACTGAAGCTGCACTAGTAGGAACCACGTTGTCCAGGTGTGCCGCTTCCTCTGCTCTGGCAGGGGTTACCAGAGACACAATAGAACTCTGCAAATCAGCAAGATACTCCACAGATATCTAGCACTGGAGGTCACGGTACAAGCATAGAGTGAAGAGTGGCTGGAAGAACTTTTACGCTACCCGTACTCACAGTTTGTTATTTGTGAGTGTCGACATTACAATTACCTTATTTGGAACCATTCCGCAGGTCGCTTAGGCAGAGAACTGCTTTTCACCAAATAAGCACATAGGCTGCTCGAGAATTCCCACAAAAGTACTACATCAACTTATCTCTAGGTGCACTGTTTCCAGGTCTAACAAACACTTTTAGATAGTCTTGGCATCTATCTGAAAAGTTGCTATATGTTCAAACCAGCAGGATATATTTGATTCAACTGCAGTAGTTAAGTATGTACAGAGGACAATTTAGATCTGCAGATATCACTGGAAGTGACCACGCCACTTATGTTACTTCTAAAAGTCCTGAAGCTGAAAAATGTATTTCTGTAATTAATTTTCTGCTCACCCTTTTGGCCTGTTCCAGTTGTTCAGAGAGCTCTTCCAGGGCAGCAGCATGCCTCTGCCTGATTTCCTGGATCTGCGCTTCATGGTTTTTGGTTTCCTCTTCAATTGCTTTCTTCAGTTCAGCCACCTCCTGCTCTCGCTTTGTCCTAGAGGAAGCATCAATAGTTCTCAAAAATCAACATTTTAGTCTTTTGTAAATTCAAGGTGAATTTTAATGGTGCCTGCTTATACAGACACATGATCCTACCTCAGCTCGTGCTGTGCTGCAGTGGTATCCAAGGTATCTTCTAGTTCAGTTTTTAAAGCCTCCAGCTCTTCACTGAAATCTCTTTTCTGCTTTTCCGCCTTGTTGCGAGATGCCTTCTCAGATTCAAGATCCTCCTGCAGTTCTGCAATTTGAGCCTGCAACTCTCTTATCACTTTCAGCGCGTTGTTTTTCTGAACTGCTACTTCATCACCTCTGTTAAACAGAACCACAACAGTTAATGATATTTCATAGCTTCAGATCTCTTCTCATAAGTCTAGTATAAGTTGTGTACTCAAAAAATAACTCATCTTTCCCACTTGAACAAAATCCACCTCCTAAAATTTCACAGACAAAGCCACTACTGCACTGTTATTCTCAAGATCCTAATGAGCGCAGTGCCCCAGGTACTACAGATGCACTACTGGAATGATCAAGCTTTCCAGTTTGCATTCAGGTATTCCAGTTTTGTAGACCTCAACACTCCCAAAAATGCACCCTTGTCTGTAGGACTGTCTCTTCCTGCAAAGTTATAGATCATTACTCAGAAAACTCAGGTGGTGTTTAGTTTATAACATGTGGCTGCGAGACTACCACACAGATCTTTGATTGAGTTGGACAGACATTATCCAGTATTTGGACGAACTAAGAACACTCTCGACGATCACATGTTTTTTCCCCCTCCTGAGGCTGAACTCTGGGAGACTAAAAAGCTTCCAGAGCCAAAGTGCTATTAAGCCCTGATGAAACATTGGTTTTGGAGCTTTATAGAGCAAGGATGGTGATGAAAGATTGAGTTCCTTTTTTGCCCTGTCTACGCAAAACACACAGGTGTCTAGAGATGCTGTAGTACAAACATGAACTGGCTTCTGCTTGAACACTCCCAGTTTTAACTCATCAGTTTGCAGTCAGCTGAAATTCTGTCTGGGAAAGTAGGTTTCTACCACACTTCTGTAGTCATAAAGCTCCATCATGATCTGACCTAGCAAGAGCAGCCTGCAGTTCTTCCTCTTTCTTGGCCAGCTGGATCTTCAGTTCTTCAATCTGGGCTGGCAGCTCAGCTATTTGGTCCTGTAGGTCTGTTGTTTCACCATCAAGTTTTCTTTTAGCTTTTTCTAATTCTTGACGGGTCTTCTCCTCCTTTTTTAAGCGCTCTATGGAAGTAAAGGATTATATTTATAAGCAATTTTTTCCTGTTGTTATCCTCAGAAGGTTCAGGGGCAGGGCAATGGGACAGCAAGAAGGGTGGGAAGTTTAATATACACTGTGTCCGTTCTTTCTCCAGACTGCAGCTGGAAGGGTGACTGGGAAAGATGAAATAGCAAAGTAGAACTGCATGATTCAGATAGAAAGTCAAGAAAAAGTCAATGACTGGAGAAAAAAGTTTGAAGTAAGGTAACAAACATAATCACATGTTGACAGAAAAATAAGGAATAGAATCTAACAGAAGAGCAGTTTGAGCTGCTCGGCCAGGTGATCGCAGACATCAGGATTCAAAAATGAAGAACTACAGACTGGAAAAAATTATGGCTTGCGTAGTTGTGGAAGGGCTAGGCTAGACTCCAAAAGGTCTACTGGAAAATAGTGTAACTTAAAGAAAACTTGGATAAACAATTTTTGCAAGTATCTGTACCACTAAGTCACATCCCATTGATATTTAGCAAGACTTTGCAACCCTGATAGCCTCCAGTAATTTCCTTGTGTAGCCAAGATACTCCTGCCCTAAGGTATTTCTTTGTGAAAACCATCCAGTTATCAGTGCCCTAGCAATAAAATACATTTAGATGATCTGCCTGTGGTCTGATTAAGATAGTTATTGGCTGCATTGTCTACAGTTAGCTAATGACCAGGTATGTAATATATTGAAGTCACAGGAAGGTTTTGCTTAGCATAGCATTAGCACAATTCAACATCTATTAGAATAAATGTAAGTTATTAGACTTGTTCAATACTTTGTGGGTTCTCAGTGCAGGGGTTTCTCACACCCCTCCTAAGCCTGCTACAAGATCAGGACATCTTCTACATGGAAACGGAGCCATGTTCAAAAATCATATCTTAGAGCTACCGAGGGGTATTTGGGATTTTCCAGACAATCTAAAGTAACATTGTTTTTCTCTAAACAGCTCCTCATTCAAAAAAAAAAAAAAAAAATAGCACTTTTCTCTGTTTTTACATTATATTTCTGGCAGGTGACAGAAGAGTGTCATAAGACACAATTTCGCAATGGGGAAAACTCACAGTAAACTGAATTAGTGGGTTTTTTTCTGGGTTTTGTGGGTTTTTGTTGCCCCCCCCACCGAATTTCAGTACTTTACCGGTGTCAAGACCCTAGCAGAGTGACCTTCATGGCTTCTTGAATTGTCTCAAAGAGTGTCATTTTACTGTGCTTTACTAGCCAAGCAGTTGCATGCCTTATATTTAAGCTTTAATTTCCATTTCCAAGGTCATCACTCTGGGAACAGCACCATAACCAACCACATCTGTCAAGTATCTTCAGAAACACTAGTCCCAATTTAAGTACACAACTACTCAAGCATTATTTTCCAATGAGTACAGCTTACTTATGCCCATCTTAAAGTCCCTGAATAGGCTTTTTAAATAAAAGGTACATCAATCATCTATTATTCATATTACTTCAATAACTTCCTACACAGATAAGACTAAACTTTGGTATTTTTCCATAAGCGCATCAGTATTAAAATATGTAGCAAGACAGTTCATAACAGTAAGTGAAAAAAATATTTCCAAATTAGGGCAGATAGCAACATTGCCTTATATTTTGCAACTTTGGCTTGGCAGTTTATTAATGTTGCACAATACCTGTTTACAACCATAAGTAATTAAAAAACCCACCATAACATCATGAAAGGTTACATATAGGGCTAATTCAGTCGTGACAACACAGGCAAAACAATCAGAAATAAATGGCCAAAGAAATTGAACCATTTTAGATAAACAAAGCATCAAGAAAGGCAGAACAATTCAGATTTGCTTATTCAAAAAATATTAGAAGACTAACGAATGCCTACTAACATTTTTCCAGAAATACGTTGTTCTAGTGTGTTATTATAGAAAAGTGTAGCGCCTTCCCAAGAGACAGATGTTTTACCTTGTTACTAAGGGATGCATGCAACAACATGAATTTCCGGAGTGTATCACTAAATAAAATGGATTCTCAAAAATGAAAAGCTAACAAATTAAACACGAGAAAGACTGAGCAGCCAAATGCAACAAGGCTTGCAAGCAATAAATTATTCTTTCAAGATTTAGATAAAAGCAACAGCTATTAAGGTATCTACATATAAGGTTACACTTAGCAGACTGGACCAGATACTGCATACACTGTAATAAGTGATCCACTCCTTTCTCGCATGATGTACAACCTGTTAACAGGCAAATGTAGCAAGAACAAACCTTCCAAATCAGTGATCATCATTTCCTGTTTGTTCTTGAGTTTGGCCAAGTTTTTGGCCTTTTCTTCTTCTTCAGCCAGCTGAGAAGTACATTCAGCAATTCCATCCTCCATCAGCTTCTTTTCCTAGCCATGAGAAAGGGGAGAAAGAATAACTTCTACAATAGAATTTGAATCACAGAATCACAGAATTGTAGGGGTTAGAAGGGACCTCTGTGGGTCACCCAGTCCAACATCCCTGCCGAAGCAGGGTCACCCAGACCAGGCTGCACAGGACCACGTCTAGGCAGGTCTTGAATATCTCCAGAGAAGGAGACTCCACAACAATAGTCTCTAAGCAACACAAATAACTGAATATACAAAATCCATACAGAGGTCTCATACACCAGATACAATACAGATTTCATTTCAAGTGACTGACCTGTCAATACTACGGATCAACTGGAACCGTACAGAGACATGAACACTTGTTTTCCAAGAAAGCGAGACTTGGAATTGAACACACAGGAGGTCTGGTTTTAGCACAGCCTTTGTTTTACACTTTTGGAACTCTGTTTGCAATGAACAACAGTAGCTATGATAAACACTGTTTCCAGCCCTTAGGTTTGGAAGACCCATGGAATTGGAAAGAATGCATGGTAAATATCTCCCTTTTAAAGCTCTCGGTGTCTCAGCTTCCACTTGGTCAAACCCCACAAGTCGTCAGGCGCAAACTCTATAGATAACGCAACAGCAGCCTGAAATGCTTTGAGAGCTATCACGTGGTACTGCCATCACTTAAGAGCAGAATCTCCACCACGCATACTGGTCTCACCTTCAGAAATTTGGAATTTTGGTCCTCCAACAAACAGAAAGGGGGGCTTGCAAGACAAGCAAGACTTCAATTAGTCAGACTGGCCGGGCCTCCGGCAGCCCTGCTTTCCACAGTTTTGACAAACAACAACAAAAATAAACCCACAACACCAAGTAACTGTCTCGACAGCCTTAGTCACTGCAAGGTGTTTTTGTATGGATAAGATCATCACTATTTTTCAAAAATCAAAAAGGTTATGAAAGAACCAAGAGGAAAGCAATACTTACAGAGCCTGTGGCTTTGTTTTTGCCCTGTACTTCAAGTACTTAAGAAAGGCAATCCTACAATCGAGACAGAAGCTTGCTTTCAAGAATTACCGTCCACATGAGAAGCAAAGTCTTAAAAAACTGGAATACCTTTAACTTTTGCCAGAAAAAAGGGTAAATGGAACATGAGTGTAATAAAGCAAAACAAAAAAATCCCCAAAATCCAAATTTGCAGTTTCTGCAGAAACGCAGAAATTTTCAATTCCCCTATTCCCTTGTCTCAGTCAGCAAATTTAACAATCTTGAGCTTCACACTAGAGAGCCTAGGGAGAAAACGCGGTGTTGAAACTCAGACCACAAGAAATTTTCACACCAAGACAGACGCACACTTCTTCCGTTTATGTCTACTAATTTAAATAACTAGCAACTAGCACTGTTTTAGTGAAGAATAACAGGTTTTGACAGAGTTCTGTAAAGCAGCTAGCAAAGGTTTAGTTTACTCAGCTAAGTGATGTGAATTTTGCAAAGCTGCATCATACCTGCTCAGAAAACAACTCAGGATCTAAAAATAAGGTTAGATGTTTCAGTATGAAGCTACCGCTCCTTCCGAAATCACTGGAGAAGGATAGGTATACCTGGGAACTTAAGAGGCATTTCTTTTGCTTATCTTCAGACAGGATAGACTGCTTCCTCAGGGTGTCCATTTCTGTCCTCACTTAGAAACAGAACGGAACATAATCAGACACACACTTCACTTCTGTGTTTCAATTAGGGCAGTTAAAGCTCATCTGGGAAATCCTCTCCAAGGGGAGCTTCAGTCTGAATGAGCCTACCCATGATCCTGTACTTCAAAGCCAATTATATTTCTTCTGAAATTCATAAAACAAATTAAACAATTTAGTATTTCAGCTACAAAGGCAAATGCAGTCACTGAAAGCCATCATTAACCTGCAAGTACCAGTAATTATGTTACGGTTGAACTCGATGACCTTAAAGGTCTTTTCCAGCTTAAGGGATTCTATGCTTCTATTTCTGAAGCTTAAAACGGCACCACCTAGAAACCTGAATTTTAGTGACAATAAGAGTGGGTTTGGGATGTGAAGGCTTTGAGGAGCAGGGAAGTGAACAAAAGTCGAATTCCATTCACCTGAACCAGAGGTACACAGTACCAGAATGCCTAGAACTGGATACAGCGGTGGTAGATGGATGCAGTTATTTATAGAACTTTACTTCACACACTACCACGATGGAACACACCTGCCCATTTCAGGTATCTGACCATGAATAGGGTCCAGGTATGTCCACAGTCCAGCTTAGAGTACCCCCTTAACCTCACGCAGCCCGGAGAACCTGCAAGTTCATGGCAGCCCTCAGGCAGTGAGTGACAACCAGCACTTTTCCTTCTTTTGGAAAGTTGTATATGCAAACTTTTTTTTAGTTATTTCTACATTTTGCACTGACTTCCCTCCCCATTCAAAACCACAAAGTTTCTAAACTAAAGCAGAGCCCAAGAGTCAGAATTAGGACTCATTACTTAACCATATTAAAGCAGCTCTAACACATGCATTAACACAATTTCGTTCTTTTCTCTCTTTCCCATGCCACTTAGTGCACACAGGATTGATGAGCCACAAAGCCAAGTAGTTTAGAAGACTCTGTTTACTCCCTACCCTCCTTGCTTAATCTGTCAAAAACCCTCTCTGGACACATGAGCCCCCCCCCCTCCACTCACCAGTTACCTGTCCTTGTTCTCTTCCTCACCCTTTCATTCTAAATAACCTTTTCTCCACACCACCTGAGTCTACAGAGGAATAATTGAGAGCAAAGGCAAGAGAGGCTCCTATGCTGGCCTAGGAGCATGGGATAGCTGACCAGACCAACAGACACCAGTGTGGGTCACCATTGGTCTGAGATGCCCAGGCTAAAGCACAATGGTTGCCTTTAGAAAGCTGGTCCATGTATGACCTCGTTAACAACCGAATAAACCACAATATGCCTGGTGCAGATAAAATATTCAGATTTACTGGCAAAGTTCTTAACACTACCACCCCACTCCCCCCAAATTCATTAGAGCGCAGATGTGTTGGATGTGAAGCTAAAGCTTCCAGTTATTTACAACAGATATCTTCCATCTTTTCTCACTTGCTACGCACCAACTAGAACTGTACACGTGTTAGTTCTGATGCTCAACCAAGCACACTGCAGACAAGGATTCAGGCTCACTTTCATTCCACCTTCAATCTATAGATGAGCCTGTTCATAACTCACTGCCATGCGCTTCTCCCTGCTCTCCATCACCTGGCTCTAGAAAGCCCAGACTCAACTCCTAATTTAAGGGACTACACTAGTCTCACCTAGCTCTGCCAAGTCCAACAAGCACTAAAGCTTCTCTTCTACCTTTTTACCACCACCACCCACCCACGCTTCCTAGCACTGTGCCCAAGACAATACCTTTAACATTCTTTGTGATTAAACAGAAATGAGACAGTGTGGCTACAGATTCAAACACTCAAAAACTAGGAAACGTTAGTATTCAGGCTGTTGGGCGCTGTAATTCCACCCTCCGTGGTTACACTGTGTTACTGGCTCCGTTCCCCACAGGACCCCTGCCTGGGGATGACATGCCAAGGGCTACGCAGGACTACTCTGCAGGCACACAGCCACCAGCTGTGATGAAACAGGGCGGCTGGGAAAGAAAAGTGTCACAGACAAACAGCTGAATGCCAGACACAAGAAGGCTGTTGAAGGGATGAGTAGAGCTCCTATGTGATGCTCCTTGCGTAAGCCAAACATTTCACAGCCAGTGCCGCTGGAGAACGTACATGGAGAGCATTTGTGGCATGGCAGACCATTACTGTTACTCTGGCCATGGCCTGAGGTGTCAAACTGGGGGCTGCGTTTGTTTGTAATACTTCTACAGCACCCTGTAAAGGTTTGCCTGTCAGGCAAAAGAGACAAAGTTAACCCTACACTTCAGAATGGTGTCGGGAAGATAATTATTCATTCATCAGCATACAAATTGTTCATAAAAAAAAATCCATGCAACTTTCAGAAGTCTCAGTAATATGCATAGCACTGATAATTATTCGTTACAGGATGGATAAAAGTAAATCCCTGACTTGCTGTCTATTTAACAAGCCTGTTTAGCATCATCTTTGTGCACGGGTCAGTGCAAAGGCTGTACAGATGGATACTACGGATCACCACCAGCCCTCTACAGTTTTCTAATGTATATGTGAACAGGAACAAGTTAGGGCTGCTTAAATATAACCAATTCTGACACTTCCTAACTTTTGAGTGTTAGGTGTGTAGATTAGACATTCTTCATCTGCAGTATATAAATAAAAATTAATTGTTACAGAAGCGAGACTCATTTGTATTTTCAAAACAGTTTAGGTTACGTGAACATTTTGCATTTTTCATAAACATATACTTAATTCAGTGCTTACTATAGCAGTGCATTGAATGAAGCGCACAATCAAAGTATCAAACTTCTATTCAGGACACTACCCTATTCTTTTTACTGTGTCTGAACTATGTTTTACAAAGAATAAAAACTTTTCCAGTCTTCATCGTGACAGTCTTCGATGGCTCACGAAGCAGCTGATTACACCCACCATCTTAAACTCCTGTCCCATTTGATCACGCTGCTAAGTAGAGAATTAGATTCCAGTTCAACCAGCAACTTAAACAGAATTAGCCAGCACTGCATTAGACTGAGCAACTCATCCTTCCCTTCACCAACATCTTCCACCCCAGCTTTTTTCTGTGCCTTCACTTCATATCAGTTATGCAGCCACGCAACAAACAGAGGAAACTTGTTTCATCTAAAGCCAGATGGACTTCATTTCTTCCCCATGAGGGTGATGAAACACTGGTCCAGGTTGCCCAGAGAAGCTGTGGCTGCCCCCTCCCTGGCAGGGTTCAAGACCAGGCTGGATGGAGCTGTGAGCAACCTGGTCTGGTGGAAGATGTCCCTGCTGATGGCAGGGGGGTTGGAACCAGATGATCTTTAAGGTCCTTTCCAACCCAAACCATTCGATGATTCTATGACTTTCAGAACAGTAGTTTGAGCCTGCAGTCTCCAAGCCCAGTGAGTCGCCACAGGAATTGTTACGATGACAAAACTCAAAAAGAGGACTACTTTTAGCACAGGTACTGGCACAAAGTGCTTATGGAAACACAGCCAAACAAACAAGGAGTACTTTTTAAACCCCTATTTTTGACTGTTTAAGTGGTTAAGCACAGGAAAAGTTTTGCAGAAAGGTTGTATAATCTTCATCACACAAGGTTTTCAAAACTCAGCTTTAAAGGGAAGCATATTTTGAAAGGAGGCTCGACAAGAGGCTCACAGAAGTCTCTTCAACCTGGTGCATTCCAAGCTGTCAATAGTGTGTTTAGAAGTACTTGGTATACAAACTCTGTGCAGTTCCATTCTCTGCATAATTCCCTTCCCCTCCAAAAAGTTGTAGGCAATTATACTCCTGTAGAAATTTTAAAAACACTAGTTTTGTTCAAGGCTGCACAGCCATAAATCCAAGAATATTTATAAATCAAAACCCACACAGAAAACAAGTTCTGAAGGGTGACTTTCTAAATAGCATTCTGCAGAGCCATGTATTCCCCTAGCACATGACAATGCTAATGCTGCCGACACTCCAGTCACAGCATCCTCCTAAGGCCTCCAAATCTATCTGCAGAGCAATCTTTCCCTCTCTCCAACTTCAAATTCTTGCTTTTTTTCCTTCACAGACTGGTCAAAAGCCCTCTCCTGGTTTTCTAGGAGTTTGAGTCTTGACACATTCCAGAATATCTTAATATTAAGTGTTATACACTAGAAATTACAGAAGCTGATGCTTCTGAGTCTGATATAGTTTGAAAACTTCCAACCACATACGCCAGTATCGAATATAGCAAGCCACTTGCTTCTAGCAAGTTGAATTAATATTCCACTGCAAAGAGATCCAAGTGCTCATAGCAACAGATATTCAAACCCATTCGTATCTTGTAAAGCAAAATATTGATAAAAACTCATTGTGAATTTTGAAGTCTAGCAGTAAATCTGAAGAAAGTTCTACATAAATCAGTTAGTGACAAGTTACCAAAAAACCCAGGACTCTGACATAAGTGCATATGCTTTTGTCTGTAATGTACTAAAACTAGAGCTTTTTATTAGCTGCTCGCTTGTAGACATATCAAGTCTACAGCAGTTTTGAAGCTTGATGATTTTTCTTATCTACAAGATAATTTTTGAAAGAACAGAAAGCTTGTTCACGAATATAGTACTGAAAACTGCATCTGAGGGAACTAAATTTACTAAGACTTGCCCAAGTTAATTAAATTTTTGGAAAACTGGCATACACTGCATCAGAAAGCTTTGATACCGTTCCTAGTTACAATGGTTGCATAAAGCCTTTAATTTCAGAAGAGAAGTTAAACAGCTAACATCAACTGGAAATTTTAATGTAACTGCTCATTTCAGCCCCTACTAAAGAGAAAATAACGGTTGAGAAAATTATGTGGATTACATTACAGCTTATCTTTAATAAAAAATTTATGGTTTTTTCTAAATGCAAAGATGGTGGTTTTCAAAAAGAACAATAAACAAATGATAAAATATCCCAGCTTACGGGAATATTATGGTCCTTTCTTCCTTTATGGGAGGAAGCAACATGAGCAAGGTATTGAATAACCTTCTTTGTGTTTTCAGTCTTCCCAGCACCAGATTCACCTCTGCAAAACATTTCAGACATTTTCCTCAAAACTGATTTTCAACAACTTATGAAACCTTTGTTTAAAGCAACCTCATTTCATTCCATTTACGGCTTTGACTACACAACAGACCTTCACTGTCTAGAACAAAAAGCACTGATGTTGCAGGGAACTACATGGTGTTTGTTTAAAATACTTTCTTCATCCTAAAGATCAGCTTAGCATTAAGATGTTGATACAATGCATCACATTAGTGTGATTAAAAGCTTTTTGCTATGTGCCTGAATTCCTGTGTTACCTTAAGTAACAAGAAACAGTCCTGTCCTCTGCCTTGATCACAAGTCCAGAGACAGATTTATTCAGAGTGCAGAGACATATATATTAGTTTTCTTAAAATCATTATACACACACACTTTTATATTTAACATCATTTTAATATATTGTATATACCAGGAGCTGGTTATGAGTATTACCAAGTTGATGGAAACATTCAGTATCTTTAGAAGCCAGTTTCAAAGTACAGTAAAACATATTTTAAAGAAACAGATTCTTTGCACTGCTTATCACAGACTCTTAGCTAGTTAAAAAATATATTTCTGGCCATACGGCTACGTGAATTCATTAAGAAATGAATTTATTAGTGCAGAGTGGTACAGTACAGAGATAAATAAAGACAGCAAATGCACATTTACTTCTTAAGACAGAGGTAGAGTTAAAGCAGAACGTGTTTAGACAGAATTTATTGTAGTGTTTACATACATGATATTGTAGGCAGGAAGCGTGACCAAGTTCATATCACTATAATTACAAATGATGTTACTACAGCTCTTTTTAAAAGAATAAAAATTAGGTCTTGTCTTCAGATAAGTCCAGGCACATCAATGGGATTACCAGGTCTCACTTAGCCATGATTAACTGGCAGTAGATTACTGGAGAAAGATCCCATTTCAAGCGAGACAGTGACTGCCACTAGCAACTCTGACGGGTGTGAAGCAGAAACGTATTTCATTAGAGGGATTTGTGTGGAAAAAGTCAGAGTAGTTCTGTCATTCAACAGTCCTTCAGAAATTAAAGGTTGGAAACCAACTACTCTAAGAATGACAAGTGTACATTTTGCATGCTTGCATATTTCTCAGCTAAGATACTCAGAACAGCAATGTTAATTTAGCAGGAGGAGTTTAAGCACATTCTTACAGTCTTCACCTTCCTCCACCATGCTGCATACGTCAGTTTTGCAGCTAGTCTGCATTCACTTGGGTATTTAGTACCTTCAGACCTGCACTTCTTGATCAGATAGGCAGCTTAGAAGCATCCCTATCCTCACATTACACTTAACCTCTGCAAAAATGAGACAATATAGCACTTGAAATTTTAACTTTGCATATACAGAAAGGATATCACCCCAGAAAGGATATCACCCCAGAAAGGATATCACCCCAGATGTTCAAAGAGAATGGACTCTAAAACAATCTCATTTCTTCTTACCTTCCAACCTTCTCAAATGACGGAAAGCCCACGGGACAGCTGCGCTAGCAGAGGTGACCTCTTGCTATGAGGTGGGCATATGTGCACTCCTCCACCCATGAGCAAGCAGCAATGGAGACTGAGGAAGTGCACTCACAGCAGCTTAGCAAACCCATCATGGAAAAGTAGCCTACAAGAGCTAGGTACAAACTTCAGGTGAAACAGCTTATCTGTTTGACCTGACAGAACAGTATCAGTCCCTAGGTTTTGCAGGAGAAAACTTTTAACTGAAAACACTACAAAAAAAAGTTGATTCTGCAGACAAGCTATGGGATATTTATCACAGCCTCAGTTACCAAGTTGTGGCCTGCAATACTAGAGGGTTAATCAAGGCACCTGATTTTATTGATGGCATACATCAATAAAACAGACCCGCTTTCTCGGACCGCACCGGCGCCGCACGCTCCCGAATTCTCAGAAGCAACTGCATCAACCTGTCCAAAACCATTTTGTTCCATTGTTCCTCATAAGACAAACATCACTGAAAAATAATACAGAATACCAGAGATTAAAAATCACTGTGCTCAATTAGTCAAAACTTTCCAGTGATTGAGAGAGCAGTTCCTTGAAACTTGTTGACTATGCTAGCTTTACTCATTGCATGGGAAAACTTGGAAGGTATTACTTGAAGAGCTGGTTACAAAGAAGATTACTCTGAGAATTAGCTAATGGATAACTCGGTTTCCTTTTTGCCAAGATACCATCGATGTGCAACACAAACTGGGTGTACTTTGGGACCGCTACAAGTGGAAGAACACACTTTGACTCTTAATGAACAATCCCATTTCTACCCAGGCCAGAGTCTCCACATACAAGACAAATGTGAAGACTGACAAGCAGGAATAAAAGACCTCATGTGCCAATACAGTCTCCCTTTTACTACAGTGTTTACATTAACATAATTCATGACTTCAAGCAATATAATAATATAATAAAAGCAGTCTTGCCTGTTTCTAGATGTGTATTAAAATATGCTTAATGCTAAAACTATTCTAGCAGATAAGAGAAGCAAGAAGAGTAGTACAGCAAAATATACATTTACGTTTTAAAACAATACCGTTTGTTCTGTCATCAGAGCTTGGGAACGCATTATTAGTCGTGCCTTTAAAATTGCACAAAATCTTTTCTGCCAAATCATAGAAACAAAGTTTATCAAAATTTAAAGGAGGAAAATCTACTCTGACACATCCAGTGACGAGAAAATAGTAGAATAAATACAGTCCAGATGTCGACTTTCTAAAAGGGCCGCACACATTGGAAGAGTCCAGTAATCAACAGGATTTTCTGGCATACGCACCAGTAAAGCTTCATACAGCACAGGAAGGTCGAAAGCTTGCAATACATTCCTTTTGCTAAAAAGCCTTTAAATCTAATAGTGATTTTTTTTTTCCTCGAGAAAATCTTTATGCAAGTTCTCATTCAAAAGCAACGCTAATGGATGTTATCATCCTAGTTCTCCTCTCCCTGGAGCTTACAAGTATGCCAAATATTTCCTGCAGGACAGAGTGTTAGATAGCTCTGCTGCCATATACTATAAAAGAATTAGAAGATTAGGATTAAGTCTTTCATTTACAGAATAATGACAGTCCTTTAGTTCTTTCCTAGAAGTGCATGCAACTACTCAGATTATTACTAAAGTGAAAACACTCTTATAAATCAAAAAATCTACCTCTTATCAACCTGCCCAAAAAAGGTAAACTTTTAGTAACACTATGTACAATATTTATGGAATGGAGATTGTATCACGAAGCTAAAGATTAACTTTTTCATAACTTGTTTCAATACAATATGTTACATAATTTAACAACCAAAACCTTGGCTGAGATCCTAGCCTTACTTCAGTCAATGGCAGCTTTGCTAATGACTTCAGTAAGGTCGTAATTCACAGTAGAAACAAAACCTTCCCAGCCTGAATTCAAATGCTGTATCAACTCCAGCCAGGGGCTACGGCAAACAGCGCATCCAAGCAAGCAAACCGTCCTTAGCAATAGCCTCAAGCTGGAGGTACAAGGTTATTCCATCAATTAACTGAAGGATCTCTCCATTACAAACTACGTTACAGAGACAGGTCAAGGAAAGTCTGACAGTCGCTGGTAAATTGATGCAGTATCTAGAATTAAAGCTTTTTTCCCTAGAGCAGTAAAAGCTTCTGCTCTGAAGCAGCTTCAAACACATTTAAAAGACAAAAAGCTCAGCTGGCATAAGCACTTTGAAGTTTCTACATGGTTTTAAATTCATTGCGTGTAAAGCTATAGAGTCCTTTCCAATAAAGGAAAGTACTTTTCAGGCAAATTTATCTCAGCTACAATTTGGTTAGCAAAAATTAGTGACTGACTTCTCAACCAGCTGCAATTTCCCCCCCAAGCAACTTGAGCACAGATCTTGCACAGAAGTAAAAGGCATTTCCTCTGCTGAACAGATCGCCATCGAGAAAACAAGTAAAGCAAACATAGCGGGAGAGGACTCGCAGGTCATAAAGCAAATCAGCAACACGCAGGAACGGAAGCCAGTCTTCTGACTTCCAGGAGAACAGCATGCTCTTCCCATGCGGCCCACTTCTAGTGGCAGTTGTTATTCCACGAACAGGTCAAATGCCTGCCCTGGGAAAGACGCTGTTCTAAAGGAAAACGGTAGCAAAACAGTTGCTTTTCTTATTGTCAGGCAGGTTTGCAACATCTGCACATCTTCTTGTGACAGCTACAGTGCTTTGGTTTCGGCTGCTGCCGGCAACAAAAGCGCCACGCGGCCCCCCCTCCCCCCCGCTGCGGTGCGGAGGAGAATGGAAAGAAAACAGGCAGAAAACCGGTGGGTCGGGATAAGGGCAGTTTAACAGAACAGCAAACAGAGGGAACAGGAACGACAATGATACAGATAAGGAAAAAACACGAGAAAAAACAGACCCGCTCTCTCGGACCGCACCGGCGCCGCACACTCCCGAGCCGCGAGAGGGTTCTCGCCGAGCCGCCCCCCCCACCGGAACCCAGCGTGACGTCACAGGGTATGGAACACCGGGCTCTGTTTGGCCAGGTGGGGTCAGCCCCCACCCCCCGGCTGTGCCCCTTCCTGGAGTCCGGTGAAAATTAACCCTGTTCTGGCCGAACCCAGGACATACAGCACTCAGCACTGGCAGGACAAGGCAACACCACCACCTCTTCCTGAACTGGTACATGAGTTTCTGGATTTTAGGGAAGTCTAACTAGTTTGAAATTCCTTACTGAAATCGCACTGCGAGAACTGGCACCCTTCCACCACCACCCAGCTAGCCGTTAATGTCACTAGCAGATCAGGGGCTCCGCAGAACGTGCAGTGTAGTGCTGCGAGTCACGTAGACAGAAGGACACAAAATGACACATGCAAAGAAAGCTTTAAAATTCAAAGACAGACTTCTCTTCCTCTTGCTACCTTTGCACAAAGTCTACTGCAAGCTAACAATATTTGCAAAGATAAACCTCTGGAGTATATGAGGATGGTCAGATGCAGTTAGTGTCATCTGTCCCATTACAGATCATATCTGTGACTTAAATTGCTGAAAAACTGTTTCGGTTTCGGCTGCCGCCGGCAACAAAAGCGCCACGCAGCCGCCCCTCCCCCCGCCGGCGTACGGAGGAGAATGAAAAGAAAGAGGCAGAAACAGGTGGGTCGGGATAAGGGCAGTTTAACAGAACAGCAAACAGAGGGAAAACAGGAACAACAACTATACAAATAAGGAGAAAACACAACAACGAACCGTACAACCCAGACAGCCGCTCTCCCCAAACAGGACCGGCGCTGCTTCCCCCCAAGCCGCGAGTGCCTTCGCGCCGCCCCGCCCCCCCCACCGGAACCCAGCGTGACGTCACAGGGTATGGAATACCGGGCTCTGTTTGGCCAGGTGGGGTCAGCCCTCACCCCCCGGCTGTGCCCCTTCCTGGATTCCGGTGAAAATTAACCCTGTTCTGGCCAAACCCAGGACATTATCCACCCCTTATTCCATACCATCTACGTCATGCCCAGGTCCCCCATTGTCCAGTTGATCACCACCACTTCTCCTGTCTCCAGATATCATTCTCTTAGGCTATGGATCATCACTCTAAAGTGTCCATTGAGTTCATTTAATCCATGACTTTGGGCTCCATCTGTCGTAATGGTCTTCCGTGGCAGGAGGGGTGATGTGTGGTGATGGGCGGTCACTTGCTGCATCCAGAGCTCACGGCTGATGTATCTGGTGCGGCCCGTGCCCACAGTCTGCAGGAGATGTTGATCTTGATGAAGTTGCTGGATGCCAGTTGTTGAAAACCAGGTCCAGTACCATCATCGCTGTGCTCTGCTAGGTTTTCATCGAAAAAGTCCATCCTTCTTTAATCTGGATGATTCTTACTATGCTACTACTGGTACAAAATATAACAATTATAACAGTGATGACAGACAGTGACAGGGTTACTTAACAATTAACTTTATACAATTTATTTATGGACTATTCTCGCCCGTAATCAAATCCCCATGAGGTACACATCCGACTTCCCCATCCTTCCGCATTACCCACCAGGTACACCCAGGACCTTGAGCATAAAGAATCCCGCGGACGGGCTTGCCTTTGCCCGAGGCAGGACTAACCCAAACCGTCTTCCCTAACATGTTCCGCATGTGCACTGCAGGGACTTTATCCCCTTCTACTGGGCGCTGAGGTTTTGACTGGGCAGGACCAGGCTGGTTGGTGGATCCCCGGTTGTTAACCAACCAGTGACCTTTGCTAAATGGGGATCCCAATTTTTGAAAGTCCCACCCCCCATTGCGCTCAGATAGGTTTTTTAGCAGCCCATTGTACCGCTTGATCTTTCCAGAGGCTGGTGCATGGTAGGGGATGTGATACACCCACTCAATACCGTGTTCTTTGGCCCAGGTGTCTATGAGGCTGTTACGAAAATGAGTCCCGTTTTCTGACTCAATTCTTTCGGGGGTGCCATGTCACCACAGGACTTGTTTTTCAAGGCCCAGGATGGTATTCCGGGCGGTGGCATGGGGCACAGGGTAGGTTTCCAGCCATCCGGTGGTGGCCTCCACCATTGTGAGCACATAGCGCTTGCCTTGGCGGGTTTGTGGCAGTGTGATGTAGTCAATCTGCCAAGCCTCCCCATATTTATATTTTAGCCATCGTCCTCCATACCACTGAGGCTTTACCCGCTTGGCTTATTTGATTGCAGCGCATGTTTCACATTCATGGATAACCTGTGCGATGGTATCCATGGCCAAGTCCACCCCTCGGTCACGAGCCCATCGGTATGTCGCGTCTCTTCCTTGGTGGCCCGAGGTGTCATGGGCCCACCGAGCTATAAACAGTTCACCCATATGTTGCCAGTCCAGATCCACCTGAGCCACTTCAATCTTAGCAGCCTGATCTACCTGGTGTTTGTTTTGATGTTCCTCAGTGGCCAGACTCTTAGGGATGTGAGCGTCCACGTGACGGACTTTTACAGCCAACTGCTCCAGGCGGGCAGCAATATCTTGCCACAATGGGGCAGCCCAGATAGGTTTGCCTCTGCGCTGCCAGTTGTTCTTGTTCCATTGCTGCAGCCACCCCCACAAGGCATTGGCCACCATCCAAGAGTCGGTGTAAAGACAGAGCACTGGCCACTTCTCTCGACTGGCTATGTCTAAAGCCAGCTGGATGGCTTTCACCTCTGCAAACTGGCTGGACTTATCTTCTCCCTCAGCAGTTTCCGCGACTTGTTGTGTAGGGCTCCATACAGCAGCCTTCCACCTCCACTGCTTCCCCACAATGCGACAGGACCCATCCGTGAACAGGGCATACTGTTTCTCATCTTCTGGCAGCTGGTTATACAGTGGGGCCTCTTGAGCACGTGTCACCTCCTCCTCTGGCGATGCTCCAAAATCTTTACCTTCTGGCCAGTCCATAATTACCTCCAGAATTCCTGGGCAACTGGAGTTTCCCATTTGGGTGCGATGGGTGATCAGCGCGACCCACTTACTCCACGTAGCATCAGTGGCATGATGCGTAGAGGGGACCCTCTCTTTGAACATCCAGCCCAGGACCGGCAACCGTGGTACTAGGAGGAGCTGTGCTTCAGTGCCGACCACTTCTGAAGCACCTCGAACACCTTCATATGCTGCCAGAATCTCTTTTTCAGTGGGAGTATAGCGGGCCTCGGATCCTTTGTATCCCCGGCTCCAGAACCCCAGGGGTCGACCTCGAGTCTCCCCTGGTGCTTTCTGCCAGAGACCCCAGGTTGGGCCATTCTCCCCGGCTGCGGTGTAGAGCACGTTTTTAACATCTTGCCCTGATGGGACTGGACCAAGGGCTACAGCATGAACTATCTCCTGTTTAATTTGTTCAAATGCCTGTCGTTGCTCAGGGCCCATTCAAAATCATTCTTCTTCCAGGTCACGTGGTACAGAGGACTTACAATCTGGCTGTAATTTGGGATGTGCATCCTCCAAAAACCTCCAACACCTAAGAAGGCCCGTGCTTCCTTTTCGCTGGTTGGTGGGGACATAGCTGCTATTTTGTTGATGACATCCATTGGGATTTGACGGCGCCCATCCTGCCATTTTATTCCCAAAAACTGGATCTCTTGAGCAGGTCCCATGATTTTACTTCGCTTAATGGCGAAACCGGCTTTCAGAAGGATTTGAACTATTTTCTCCCCTTTCTCAAAAACCTCCTCCGCTGTGTCACCCCATATAATGATGTCGTCGATGTACTGCAGATGTTCTGGAGCTTCACCTTTTTCCAGTGCAGTCTGGATTAGTCCATGGCAAATGTTGGGACTGTGTTTCCACCCCTGGGGCAGTCGATTCCAGGTGTACTGGATGCCCCTCCAGGTGAAAGCAAACTGTGGCCTGCACTCTGCTGCCAAAGGGATGGAGAAGAATGCATTAGCGATGTCAATTGTAGCATACCACTTGGCTGCCTTTGACTCCAGCTGATACTGAAGTTCTAGCATGTCTGGCACGGCAGCACTCAGCGGTGGTGTGACTTCATTCAGGCCACGGTAGTCTATTGTCAGTCTCCACTCTCCAGTAGATTTTCTCACTGGCCATATGGGACTATTAAAGGGTGAGCGAGTTTTCGTGATCACTCCTTGACTCTCCAGCTGGCGGATCAGCTGATGAATGGGGAGAAGGGAGTCTCGGTTGGTATGATACTGTCGCCGGTGCACCGTTGTGGTCGCGATTGGCACCTGTTGTTCTTCAACTCTCAACAACCCCACAATGGAAGGATCCTCCGAGAGACCAGGCAAAATGGACAGCTGTTTAATTTCTTCCGTCTCCACAGCAGCTATGCCAAAAGCCCACCGATACCCCTTTGGGTCCTTGAAATAGCCTCTCCTAAGATAGTCTATCCCAAGGATGCACGGAGCCTCAGGGCCAGTTACAATGGGGTGCTTCTGCCAGTCCTGCCCAGTGAGGCTCACTTCAGCCTCCAGTAGACTCAGCTCTTGGGACCCCCCTGTCACTCCCGAAATGCAAATGGACTCTGACCCTTTGAACTCTGATGGCATTAAAGTACACTGTGCACCAGTGTCCACTAGAGCTTTATACTCTTGTGGATCTGACGTGCCAGGCCACCGAATCCACACCGACCAATAAACACGGTTGTCCCTTTCCTCCACCTGGCTGGAGGCAGGGCCCCTCTAATCCTCGTCAGAGAATTTGCTGCTCACTTGCTGTAAGAATGACTTGGAGGTCCCCTCCAGAGGATCGGAATCATGGTCAAACTGTCTACCTGGTCTGGAGAGCTGGCTTCTGGAAACTGCAGCTGCATTTTTCCTAACCGAATCCCCTTTTGTGATTGTTTTACCTCGCAACTCACGTACTCGGGCCTCTAGACTTGAGGTGGGTTTTCCATCCCACTTCCTCATGTCCTCTCCGTGGTCACGCGGGTAGAACCACAGGGTGCCCCGGGGTGTATAGCCTCTGTATTCCCTCTCCTGAGCAGAGTAACGCCTGCCCCTAATAGCTGAGACACTGGCCCGTACAGGTGGGGAGTAGGACGTATTCCTGTCTAGTCGCTTGACCAGTTTCTCCACAGCTGAGACAAGGGAGGAAGAGAGACTTTCCTCATATTGGCGGAGTCTGACAGCCACCTCATCCACTGTTGGTGCCTCCTTACCTTTCCAGTTTACAACTGCCAGTGAATTGGCATGCGAGGAGGGTGCGCTCCGCACAAATTTCCTCCACATGGATTGTGAGCACTGGAGTTCATCTGGGTCTGTGGGTACCTGCTCATCGTCTGTGTCACAGTAAACCAGCTCCCGCACAGCTAATTCCTTCAAGTACTGAATACCCCTTTCCATATTGGTCCACTTGCCAGGATAGCATACAAAATCGTCACTGAAGGGGTACCTCTCCCTCATGCCTGACAGAAGTCTCCTCCAAAGGCTGAGGCTTTGTTCCTTTTTCCCAATGGCCTTGTCAATGCCCCCATCCCTGGCCAGGGATCCCAGCTGCTTGGCTTCCTTGCGCTCTAACTCCAAGCTGCTGGCCCCGTTATCCCAGCACCGCAGCAGCCAGGTGACAATGTGCTCGCCTGGGTGGCGGCTGAAATCTTTCCGCATGTCTCGCAGCTCGCCCAGGGACAGGGACCGGGTGATGATCTCTGTCTCTATCTCCCGTGATGACCCTGGCTCATCGTCATCCCTCCCAGAGCGATCTGCTCTCTTTGCGTCTTTCTTTAGTTTTACAGGGGCGACTGCTACTGGCACAGGTTGGTCATTGGGCTCAGCCACGATGCCTGCGGCTGGAGCTGGGGCTGGAGCCGCTGCTGTGCCTGCCAGGGAAACCGAGGCAGACCCTGCAGCTGTGGCTGCAGCAGCCGTGGTGCCGGTCGGGGTGGCTGGGACTGCCTGCTGGGCTGGAGGGGCTGCAGGGCCGGCTGGGGGGGCAGCGCCAGTCGCAGTGCCTGCTGCTTCGTTTCCCCCCCTTTCCCCCTTAAGGCACTGAACAGTGTTGAACAGGGCTCGGTAGGCGTGGGCCAGACCCCAGCACATTGCGGTGATCTGTGTCTCTCTGGAGTTCCCAGGGTGGCAGCACACTTTTTGCAGATACTTTACTAGTTTGTCCGGATCCTGTACTTCCTCAGGGGTGAGTTTAAAAAACACCGGAGGTGCCCACTGCCCTAGGTACTTGCCCATGCTGTCCTACACACCCAGCCACTCACAGCTATCCAGCCCCGGGGCAGGTCTCTGCACGATGTTCTTAATGACTTGCTTAACCCTAAACGAAAACCAAAACCCGTTCAGGAGGCATAACAAAAGGGGAGTGCTGCCCTGAGCATCCCAGGGGTACTCGAAATTCTCAAAAGCAGTTAGGACCAGCCTGAGGAAGAGAGGGGGGGCAAAAGAGTGGGGGAAGGTATCCCCTTCGGTTTTCCCCACAGACTGGGTTTGATTACTAACAAATTCTACGACATAGGATCCGAGGTACGGAAATGACCGCAGTGCCGCATGCAAACACAAGCCTAATTTCATGCACATTGACGTCATCATGTCATAAGTCGATATCGTACAGTACAGTAAAATCATAATCCTGATCCTTTTCCCCGTGACGATGAATAGCACCACAGGGAACAAGTACAGCAAGTACGGATTCAAAAACCACAACCATCTGATGAAAGACAGAAACATTTTTACCGGCGACTATTTAAGTAACACAGAAAAAATGCCTACAACAAAATTTAACAAAATCTAAGAAAGCAGTTTTAACACCCGCTGCTCAGCCCTGCCGTTATCCCCCCCCCACGTTGGGCGCCAATTAAATGTCTCGGTTTCGGGTGCCGCCGGCAACAAAAGCGCCACGCAGCCGCCCCACCCCCCCTCCGGCGTGCAGAGGAGAATGAAAAGAAAGAGGCAGAAACAGGTGGGTCGGGATAAGGGCAGTTTAACAGAACGGCAAACAGAGGGAAACAGGAACAACAACGATACAAATGAGAAAACACAACAACGAACCGTAACGACCCAGACAGCCGCTCTCCCGAACAGCACTGGCGCCGCGCCCCCCCAAGCCATGAGTCCCTATCCGCTGCGCCGCCCCCCCCACCGGAACCCAGCGTGACGTCACATGGTATGGAATATCGGGCTCTGTTTGGCCAGGTGGGGTCAGCCCCCACCCCCCGGCTGTGCCCCTTCCTGGAGTCCAGTGAAAATTAACCCTGTCCTGGCCAAACCCAAGACATCGGGACACCTACAGCAGGCTGCACAGGACCTTGTCCAGGCGGGTCTTCAATATCTCCAGAGAAGGAGAATCCACAACCTCCCTGGGCAGCCTGGGCCAGGGCTCCGTCACCCTCAGAGGGAAGAAGTTCTTCCTCATGTTCAGGTGGAACTTCCTGTGCCTCAGCTTGTGCCCATTGCCCCTTGTCGTGTCACTGGGCACCACTGAAAAGAGCTTGGCCCCATCCTCCTGACACCCACCCTTCAGATATTTATCAGCATTTATTAGGTCCCCTCTCAGCCTTCTCTTCTTCAGGCTGAACAAGCCCAGCTCCCTCAGCCTCTCCTCGTAGGGAACATGTTCCAGTCCCCTCACCATCCTTGTAGCCCTCCGCTGGACTCTTTCCAGTAGCTCCTCATCTTTTTTGAACTGGGGAGCCCAGAACTGGACACAGTACTCCATTTGAGGCCTCACCAGGGCAGTGTAGAGGGGAAGCAGAACCTCCCTCGTCCTGCTGGCCGCACTCTTCTTGATGCACCCTAGGATCCCATTGGCCTTCTTGGCACCCAGGGCACACTGCTGCCTCATGGTTAACCTGTCGTCCACCAGGACACCCAGGTCCCTCTCCGCAGAGCTGCTCTCCAGCAGGTCCACCCCAAGCCTGTACTGATGCATGGGGTTGTTCCTCCCCAGGTGCAGGACCCTGCATTTGCCTTTGTTAAACCTCATCAGGTTCCTCTCTGCCCAAATTTCCAGCCTATCCAGGTCACGCAGAATGGCAGCACAGCCTTCCGCTGTGTCCACCACACCTCCCAGTTTGGTGTCATCAGCAAACTTGCTGAGGGTACATTCTAACTCTTCATCCAGGTCGTTGATGAAGAAGCTAAACAAGACTGGGCCCAGCACTGACCCCTGAGGGACACCACTAGTTACCAGCCTCCAACTAGACTCAGCGCCACTGATGACAACCCTCTGAGTTCTGCCATTCAGCCAGTTCTCAATCCACTTCACCGACCACTCATCCAGCCCACACTGCCTGAGCATCCCTAGGAGGATATTATGGGAGACAGTGTCGAAAGCCTTGCTGAAGTCAAGTCAACACAACAGAACACTACACATGAGAACACAAGAGAACACAAGAGAACACAAGAGAACACAACAGATCACTGCACATCAGAACACAACAGAACACAACAGAACACAAAAAATAACAACAGAAAACTAAAAATGAGAACACATCAGAAAACATCAGAACAAAACAGAACACAGCAGAACACTACACATATGAAGAGAACAGAACACAAAAGAACACAACAGAGCACAACACAATACTACACATGAGAACACATCAGAACACAACAGAACACATAAGAACACAAAAGAACACAACAGAACACAACAGAACACAACAGAACACTACACATGAGAACACAACACAACAAAACAAAACACAACAGAACACAACAGAACACAACAGAACACTACACTGAACAGAAGAGAACACAACAGAACACCACTGAACACAAGTGAACACTACACATGAGAACACTTAAAGACACAACAGAACGCAACAGAACACATCAGAACACAACAGAACACAACAGAACACTACACATTAGAACAGTACAGAACAAACCAGAACACTTCACATGTGAACACATCAGAACACAACAGAACGCAACAGAACACTACACTTCAGAACACCACAGAACACAAGAGAACACAACAGAACAGAACACTACATATGAGAACACATGAGAACACAACAGAACACAATAGAAAACTACACACGAGAACACAACAGAAAACAAAAGAACACTACACATTAACTCAAGAGAACACAAGAGAACACAAGAGAACTCAAGAGAACACAACAGAACACCACTGAACACAACTGAACACTACACATGAGAATACTTCAAAACACAACAGAACGCAAAAGAACACTACACATGTGAACGCAACAGAACACAACAGAACACAACAGAACACTACACATGAGAACACAACAGAACACAACAGAACACAAAAGAACACAACAGAACCCAACAGAACCCAACAGAACACAACAGAACACAGCATAACAGTAAAAATGAGAACAAAAGAGAACACGTCAGAACACAACAGAACACAACAGAACACTACACATGAGAAAACATCAGAACACGTCAGAAAACAACAGAACACAACAGAACACTACACATGAGAACACTTCAAAACACAACAGAACACAAATGAACACAAACGAACACAACACTACACAACAGAACACAACAGAACACAACACATCAGAACACAACAGAACACATCAGAACACAACACAATAATATACATGAGAACACTTCAAAACACAACAGAACACAAATGAACACAAATGAACACAAACGAACACAACAGTACACAACAGAACACAACACATCAGAACACAACAGAACACATCAGAACACAACACAATAGTATACATGAGAACACTTCAAAACATAACAGAACACTGCACATGAGAACACATCAGAACACAACAGAACACACAAGAACAGAACAGAACACGAGAACACTACACATGTGAACAGAATTGAACACAATAGTTCACAAGAGAACACAACAGAACAGTACAGAACACTACACATGAGAACACAACAGAACACAACAGAACACAACAGAACACAACACTACACATGAGAACACATCAGAACACCAGAGAACACAACAGAACACACCAGAACACAGGAGAACACTATAAATGAGAACACAAGAAAACATATCAGAACACAACAGAACACATCAGAAAAAAGCAGAACACAACAGAACACAACAGAACACAATACATCATAACACAACTCAACACATCAAAACACAGCAGAACACAACAGAAAACAACAGAACACAACAGAACACAACAGAAAACTATATGTGAACACAAGAGAACACAACAGAACACTGCACATCAGAACACAACAAAACACAACAGAACAGAACAAAAAACAGAACACAAAACATGAGTATACATCAGAACACAGCAGAACACAACCCAATATTACAGAATACAAGAGAATACTACACGTGAACACAACAGAACACATCACAATACAACAGAACACTACACATGAGAACACATCAGAACACAAGAGAACACAAAAGAATACAACAGAACACAACACATCAGAAAACAACAGAACACATCTGAATACAACAGAACACTACACATGAGAACACAACAGAATACAACAGAACACATCAGAACATAACAGAACACTACATATGAGAACACATCAGAACACAGCAGAACAGAACAGAACACAACCGAACACTGAACACAAGAGAATACTACACAGAACACAAGAGAACACATGAGAACACAACAGAACTCAACAGAACACAACCAAACAAAACAGAACACTACACGTGAACACAAGAGAACACAACAGAACTCTGCACATCAGAAAAATGCAGAACAGAACAGAACACTGCAGATGAGAACACATGAGAACACAACAGAACACTATACATGAGTACACAGCAGAACACATCAGAACACAAGAGAACACAACAGAAGACAACAGAACACAGCAGAACACTACACGTGAGAACACAAGAGAACACAAGAGAACACAGCAGAACACCACACATGTGAACACAACCGAATACAACAGAACACAACAGAACACTACAGGTGAGAACACAACAGAACACAACAGAACACCTCACATGTGAACACATCAGAACACAGCAGAACGCAACAGAACACTAAACATCAGAACAAAAGAGAACACATGAGAACACAACAGAACACAACGGACCTGACAACTATGCCCGAGAACACAACAGAACAAAAAAGAACACTACACATGTGAACACAACAGAACAGAACAGAACAGAACAGAACACTACACATTCAAACACAACAGAACACTACAGAACACTGCAAAACTGCTACTCTTGAACACCTCAGAACACAACAGAACACAACAGAACACTATACATGAGTACGCATGAGAACACAAGAGAACACAATAGAACACAACAGAACACAACAGAACACAAAAGAACAGTACACGTGAGAACACAAGAGAACACAGGAGAACACTACACTTGAGAGAATACAGAATACAGAATACAACAGAACACTACACACTTGAAGACATCAGAACACAACAGAACGCAACAGAACCGTACACATAATAACACCACAGAGCACAAGAGAACACAACAAAACACAACAGAAGACAACACCTGAGAACTCAACAGAACACAACAGAACACAACAGAAGACAAAAGAACACTACACCTGAGAACACATCAGAACACAACAGATCACAACAAAATACTACACATGAGAACACATCAGACCACAACAGAACACAACAGAACACAACAAAAAACAACGGAACACTAAACATGAGTACACATCAGAACACAGGAGAACACAACAAAATACCACAAAAAGCAAGAGAATACTACATGTGAACACAACAGAACAGAAGAAACAAAGAAAACAGAATTAATTGCTTGGACAGGTTGCAAAAAAAATATATATACATATTCCCTGAGGAATAGGTTCTTAGCTATGTACAATTTTCCTATGTCCAAACAAATAATTAATTCAAATAGTGTGACATGTCATTACAGAAAACATATATCTGATGTTTCCTTCTTCAGAAGTTATCCCTAAACAAAATTTATTCTGTGCTAACCACATATGCTTCTAGTATTAGAGCATGTAGCTCGCAGCCAGAAGAGGCTAGCCTGGAAAGCTGTTGCTAGGCCCCATCTGCACATGGCACTGCTCGCACAGAGGCACAAAGACTGGGGCTGCTTTCTTACCTTGCCTCCTCAAACTTCAAAAGTATCTTAAGGGGTCCCTGCTGGTCCCTTTTCTCAGCCCTGCTACCAAAACGCGAACGTCTCCAGCTACCTCGCAGCCGTAAGGGCCCTGCCTGGAAAGCTGTTGCTCAGCCTCATCTGCCCATGGCACTGCTAGCATAGGAGCACAGAGACTGGGGCAGCTTGCTTGTCTTGCCACCTCAAACTTCAAACGTAGTTTAGGTGGTCAGTGTCGGATGCCTCCGGCAGTCCTGCTCTGAAAAAGCGAACGCCTGCAGATAGCTCGCAACCAGAAAGAGCTAGCCTGGAAAGCTGTTGCTCAGCCTCATATGCCCATGGCACTGCTCGCATAGAGGCACAGAGAGTGGGGCTGCTTGCTTGTCTTGCCACCTCAAACTTCCAACATAGGTTTAGTATGTGGGGGCTCCTTGCCATGGTCCACTAGCAGACCTGCTCTGAAAACGCGAAAGTCTGCAGATAGCTGGCAGCCAGAAAGAGCTAGCCTGGAAAGCTGTTGCTCAGCCTCATCTGCCCATGGCACTGCTCGCACAGAGGCACAGACACTGGGGCTGCTTGCTGGTCTTGCCACCTCAAACTTCAAACGTATTTTTGCGGGTCCGTGCAGGGGGACTGCAGCAGTCCTGCTCTGAAAATGCGAAAGTCTGCATATAGCTTGCAGACATAAATACCTAGCCTGGAAAGCTGTTACTTCGCCTCATCTGCCCATGGCACTGTTCGCACAGAGGCACACAGAGTGGGGCTGCTTGCTTGTCATGAAACCTCAAACTTCAAAAGTTGCTTTGGGGGTCCGTGCTGGGTACCTGCGGCAGCCCTGCTTTGAAAATGCGAACGTCTGCAGATAGCTCGCAGGCAGAAAGAGCTAGCTTGGAAACCCGTTTCTCAGACTCATCTGCCCATGGCACTGCTCACACAGAGGCACAGAGACTGGGGCTGCTTGCTTGTCTTGCCCCTTCAAACTTCAAACGCAGATTAGGTGTTCTGTGCCAGGGGCCTACTGCAGTGCTGCTCCGAAAATGCGAACATCTGCAGATAGCTCGCAGCCAGAAAGAGCTAGCCTGGAAAGCTGTTTCTCAGCCTCATCTGCCCATGGCACTGCTCGCACAGAGGCACAGAGAGTGGGGCTCCTTGCTTGTCTTGTACTCTGAAACTTCGAAAGTAGCTTAGGAGGTCCATACAGGGCGCCTCCGGCATCCCTGCTCTGGAAAGGCGAACGTCTGCAGATAGCTCGCAGGTAGAAAAAGCTAGCATGGAAAGCTGTTGCTCAGCCTCATCTGCCCACGGCACTGCTAGCACAGAGGCACAGAGTCTGGGGCTGCTTGCTGGTCTTGCCACCTCAAACTTCAAATGTATTTTTGGGGGTCCGTGCAGGGGGCCTGCAGCAGCCCTGCTCTGAAAATGCGAACGTCTGCATATAGCTTGCAAGCAGAAATACCTAGCCTGGAAAGCTGTTGCTTCGCCTCATCTGCCCATGGCACTGCTCGCACAGAGGCGCACAGAGTGGTGCTGCTTGCTTGTCTTGCCACCTCAAACTTCAAAAGTTGCTTTGGAGGTCCGTGCTGGGTACCTGCGGCAGCCCTGCTTTGAAAATGCGAACGTCTGCAGATAGCTCGCAGGCAGAAAGAGCTAGCTTGGAAACCCGTTTCTCAGACTCATCTGCCCATGGCACTGCTCACACAGAGGCACAGAGACTGGGGCTGCTTGCTTGTCTTGCCCCTTCAAACTTCAAACGCAGATTAGGTGTTCTGTGCCAGGGGCCTACTGCAGTGCTGCTCCGAAAATGCGAACATCTGCAGATAGCTCGCAGCCAGAAAGAGCTAGCCTGGAAAGCTGTTTCTCAGCCTCATCTGCCCATGGCACTGCTCGCACAGAGGCACAGAGACTGGGGCTCCTTGCTTGTCTTGTACTCTGAAACTTCGAAAGTAGCTTAGGAGGTCCATACAGGGCGCCTCCGGCATCCCTGCTCTGGAAAGGCGAACGTCTGCAGATAGCTCGCAGGTAGAAAAAGCTAGCATGGAAAGCTGTTGCTCAGCCTCATCTGCCCACGGCACTGCTAGCACAGAGGCACAGAGTCTGGGGCTGCTTGCTTGTCTTGCCACCTCAAACTTCAAATGTATTTTTGGGGGTCCGTGCAGGGGGCCTGCAGCAGCCCTGCTCTGAAAATGCGAACGTCTGCATATAGCTTGCAAGCAGAAATACCTAGCCTGGAAAGCTGTTGCTTCGCCTCATCTGCCCATGGCACTGCTCGCACAGAGGCGCACAGAGTGGTGCTGCTTGCTTGTCTTGCCACCTCAAACTTCAAAAGTTGCTTTGGAGGTCCGTGCTGGGTACCTGCGGCAGCCCTGCTTTGAAAATGCGAACGTCTGCAGATAGATCGCAGGCAGAAAGAGCTAGCCTGGAAAGCTGTTGGTCAGCCTCATCGGCCCATGGCACTGCTCGCACAGAGGCCCAGAGACTGGGGCTGCTTGCTAGTCTTGCCACCTCAAACTTCAAACGTAGCATTAGGGGTCCGTGCCTGGCGCGTCTGGCAGCACTTGTCCCAAAATGCAAACGTCTGCAGATAGCTCGCAGCCACAGAGAGCTAGCCTGGAATGCTGTTTCTCGAACTCATCTTACCAATTGCAATGCTTGCACAGAGGCAAAGAGACTGGGGCTGCTTGCTTGTCTTGCCCCCTCAAACTTCAAAGATAACTTAGGTGGTCGATGCCGGGCGCCTCCGGCAGCCCTGCTCCAAAAATGCGAACAACTGCAAATAGCTCGCAGCCAGAAAGAGCTAGCCTGGAAAGCTGTTGCTCAGCCTCATCTGCCCATGGCACTGCTCGCACAGAGGCACAGAGACTGGGGCTGCTTGCTTGTCTTGCCCCCTCAAAATTCAAACGTATATTAGGTGGACCGTGCCGGGATCTTCCGGCAGCCCTGCTCCGAAAGTGCGAACGTCTGCAGATAGCTCGCAGCCAGAAAGAGCTAGCCCGGAAAACTGTTGTCAGCCTCATCTGCCCATGGCACTGCTCGCACAGAGGCACAGAGACTGGGGCTGCTTGCTTGTCCTGCCCCCTCAAACTTCAAAGGTAAGTTTGGGATTCAGTGGAGGGTGCCTCCGGCAGTCCTGCTCCAAAAATGCGAACAACTGCAAATAGCTCGCAGCCAGAAAGAGCTAGCCTGGAAAGCTGTTGCTCAGCCTCATCTGCCCATGGCACTGCTCGCACAGAGGCACAGAGACTGGGGCTGCTTGCTGGTCTTGCCACCTCAAACTTCAAATGTATTTTTGGGGGTCCGTGCAGGGGGCCTGCAGCAGCCCTGCTCTGAAAATGCGAACGTCTGCATATAGCTTGCAAGCAGAAATACCTAGCCTGGAAAGCTGTTGCTTCGCCTCATCTGCCCATGGCACTGCTCGCACAGAGGCGCACAGAGTGGTGCTGCTTGCTTGTCTTGCCACCTCAAACTTCAAAAGTTGCTTTGGAGGTCCGTGCTGGGTACCTGCGGCAGCCTTGCTTTGAAAATGCGAACGTCTGCAGATAGCTCACTGCCAGAAAGAGCTAGCCTGGAAAGCTGTTTCTCAGCCTCATCTGCCCATGGCACTGCTCGCACAGAGGCACAGAGACTGGGGCTGCTTGCTTGTCTTGCCACCTCAAAATTCAAACGTATATTAGGTGGACCGTGCCTTGAGCTTCTGGCAGCCCTGCTCCGAATATGCGAAAGTCTGCAGATAGCTCGCAGCCAGAAAGAGCTAGCCTGGAAAGCTGTTGTTCAGCCTCATCTGCCCATGGCACTGCTCGCACAGAGGCACAGAGACTGGTGACTGCTTGCTTGACTTCCCCCTCAAACTTCAAAAATATATCTATAGGTCCGTGCCGTGCGACACTGTCAATCCTGCTCTGAAAATGCGAACGTCTGCAGATAGCTCGCAGCCAGAAAGAGCTAGCCTGGAAAGCTGTTTCTCAGCCTCATCTGCCCATGGCACTGCTCGCACAGAGGCACAGAGACTGGGGCTGCTTGCTTGTCTTTACCCCTCAAACTTCAAATGCAGATTAGGTGGTCCGTGCCGTGGGCCTACTGCAGTTCTGCTAAGAACATGCGAACATCTGCAGATAGATCGCAGCCAGAAAGAGCTAGCCTGGAAAGCTGTTGCTCAGCCTCATCGGCCCATGGCACTGCTCGCACAGAGGCACATAAACTAGGTCTGCTTGTTTGTCTTGCTCTCTCAAACTTCAAACGTAGCTTAGCTGATCCTTGCAGGGGGCCTCCACAGCACTGCTCTGGAAATGCGAACGTCTGCAGATAGATCGCAGGCAGAAAGAGCTAGCCTGGAAAGCTGTTGCTCAGCCTCATCTGCCCATGGCACTGCTCGCACAGAGGCACAGAGACTGGGGCTGCTTGCTTGTCTTGCCACCTCAAACTTCAAACGTAGCATTACGGGTCCGTGCCTGGCGCGTCTGGCAGCACTTGTCCCAAAATGCAAACGTCTGCAGATATCTCGCAGCCACAGAGAGCTAGCCCAGAATGCTGTTTCTCGAACTCATCTTACCAATTGTACTGCTCGCACAGAGGCACAGAGACTGGGGCTGCTTGCTTGTCTTGTCCCCTCAAACTTCAAAGGTAACTTAGGTGGTCGATGCCGGGCGCCTCCGGCATGACTGCTCCAAAAATGCGAACGTTTGCTGATAGCTCGCAGGCAGAAAGAGCTAGCCTGGAAAGCTGTTGCTCAGCCTCATCTGCCCATGGCACTCATCGCACAGAGGCACAGAGACTGGGGCTGCTTGCTGGTCTTGCCACCTCAAACTTCAAATGTATTTTTGGGGGTCCGTGCAGGGGGCCTGCAGCAGCCCTGCTCTGAAAATGCGAACGTCTGCATATAGCTTGCAAGCAGAAATACCTAGCCTGGAAAGCTGTTTCTCAGCCTCATCTGCCCATGGCACTGCTCGCACAGAGGCGCACAGAGTGGTGCTACTTGCTTGTCTTGCCACCTCAAACTTCAAAAGTTGCTTTGGAGGTCCGTGCTGGGTACCTGCGGCAGCCTTGCTTTGAAAATGCGAACGTCTGCAGATAGCTCACTGCCAGAAAGAGCTAGCCTGGAAAGCTGTTTCTCAGCCTCATCTGCCCATGGCACTGCTCGCACAGAGGCACAGAGACTGGGGCTGCTTGCTTGTCTTGCCACTCCAAACTTCAAACGTACCTTTGGTGGTCCGTGCAGGGGGCCTCCACCAGCGCTGCTCCGAAAATGCGAACATCTGCAGATAGATCGCAGGCAGAAAGAGCTAGCCTGGAAAGCTGTTGGTCAGCCTCATCGGCCCATGGCACTGCTCGCACAGAGGCCCAGAGACTGGGGCTGCTTGCTAGTCTTGCCACCTCAAACTTCAAACGTAGCATTAGGGGTCCGTGCCGGGCACATTCAGCAGTCCTGCTCCGAAAATGCGAACGTCTGCAGATAGCTCGCAGCCACAGAGAGCTAGCCTGGAATGCTGTTTCTCGAACTCATCTTACCAATTGCAATGCTCGTACAGAGGCACAGAGACTGGGGCTGCTTGCTTGTCTTGCCCCCTCAAACTTCAAAGATAACTTAGGTGGTCGATGCCGGGCGCCTCCGGCATCCCTGCTCCAAAAATGCGAACGTTTGCTGATAGCTCGCAGGCAGAAAGAGCTAGTCTGGAAAGCTGTTGCTCAGCCTCATCTGCTCATGGCACTGCTCGCACAGAGGCACAGAGACTGGGGCTGCTTGCTTGTCTTGCCACCTCAAACTTCAAACGTAAGTTTGGGATTCAGTGGAGGGTGCCTCCGGCAGCCCTGCTCCAAAAATGTGAACAACTGCAAATAGCTCGCAGCCAGAAAGAGCGAGCCTGGAAAGCTGTTGCTCAGCCTCATCTGCCCATGGCACTGCTCGCACAGAGGCACAGAGACTGGGGCTGCTTGCTGGTCTTGCAACCTCAAACTTCAAATGTATTTTTGGGGGTCCGTGCAGGGGGCCTGCAGCAGCCCTGCTCTGAAAATGCGAACGTCTGCATATAGCTTGCAAGCAGAAATACCTAGCCTGGAAAGCTGTTGCTTCGCCTCATCTGCCCATGGCACTGCTCGCACAGAGGCGCACAGAGTGGTGCTGCTTGCTTGTCTTGCCACCTCAAACTTCAAAAGTTGCTTTGGAGGTCCGTGCTGGGTACCTGCGGCAGCCTTGCTTTGAAAATGCGAACGTCTGCAGATAGCTCACTGCCAGAAAGAGCTAGCCTGGAAAGCTGTTTCTCAGCCTCATCTGCCCATGGCACTGCTCGCACAGAGGCACAGAGACTGGGGCTGCTTGCTTGTCTTGCCACTCCAAACTTCAAACGTACCTTTGGTGGTCCGTGCAGGAAGCCTCCACCAGCGCTGCTCCGAAAATGCGAACATCTGCAGATAGATCGCAGGCAGAAAGAGCTAGCCTGGAAAGCTGTTGCTCAGCCTCATCGGTCCATGGCACTGCTCGCACAGAGGCCCAGAGACTGGGGCTGCTTGCTTGTCTTGCCACCTCAAACTTCAAACGTAGCATTAGGGGTCCGTGCCTGGCGCGTCTGGCAGCACTTGACCCAAAATGCAAACGTCTGCAGATAGCTCGCAGCCAGAAAGAGCTAGCCTGGAAAGCTGTTTCTCGAACTCATCTTACCAATTGCAATGCTCGCACAGAGGCACAGAGACTGGGGCTGCTTGCTTGTCTTGCCCCCTCAAACTTCAAAGATAACTTAGGTGGTCAATGCCGGGCGCCTCCGGCATCCCTGCTCCAAAAATGCGAACGTTTGCTGATAGCTCGCAGGCAGAAAGAGCTAGCCTGGAAAGCTGTTGCTCAGCCTCATCTGCTCATGGCACTGCTCGCACAGACGCACAGAGACTCGGGCTGCTTGCTTGTCTTGCCACCTCAAACTTCAAACGTAAGTTTGGGATTCAGTGGAGGGTGCCTCCGGCAGCCCTGCTCCAAAAATGCGAACAACTGCAAATAGCTCGCAGCCAGAAAGAGCTAGCCTGGAAAGCTGTTGCTTAGCCTCATCTGCCCATGGCACTGCTCGCACAGAGGCCCAGAGACTGGGGCTGCTTGCTTCTCTTGCCACCTCAAACTTCGAAAGTGTCTTTAGGGGTCCGTGCCGGTCACATTCAGCACTCCTGCTTCGAAAATGCGAACGTCTGCAGATATCTCGCAGCCAGAAAGAGCTAGCCTGGAAAGCTGTTGCTCAGCCTCATCTGCCATAGCACTGCTTGCACAGAGGCACAGAGACTGGGGCTGCTTGCTTGTCTTGCCACCTCAAAATTCAAACGTATATTAGGTGGACCGTGCCTTGAGCTTCCGGCAGCCCTGCTCCGAATATGCGAAAGTCTGCAGATAGCTCGCAGCCAGAAAGAGCTAGCCTGGAAAGCTGTTGTTCAGCCTCATCTGCCCGTGGCACTGCTCGCACAGAGGCACAGAGACTGGGGCTGCTTGCTTGTCTTGCCCCCTCAAACTTCAAACGTAGCTTGAGTGGTCCGTGCACGGGGCCTCTAGCAGCCCTGCTCTGAAAATGCGAATGTCTGCAGATAGCTCTCAGGCAGAAAGAGCGAGCCTGGAAAGCTGTTGCTCAGCCTCATCTGCCCATGGCACTGCTCGCACAGAGGCACAGAGACTGGGGCTGCTTGCTGGTCTTGCCACCTCAAACTTCAAACGTAAGTTTGGGATTCAGTGGAGGGTGCCTCCGGCAGCCCTGCTCCAAAAATGCGAACGTCTGCAGATATCTAGCAGCCAGAAAGAGCTAGCCTGGAAAGCTGTTGCTCAGCCTCATCTGCTCATGGCACTGCTCGCACAGAGGCACAGAGACTGGGGCTGCTTGCTTGTCTTGCCACCTCAAACTTCAAACGTAAGTTTGGGATTCAGTGGAGGGTGCCTCCGGCAGCCCTGCTCCAAAAATGCGAACAACTGCAAATAGCTCGCAGCCAGAAAGAGCGAGCCTGGAAAGCTGTTGCTCAGCCTCATCTGCCCATGGCACTGCTCGCACAGAGGCACAGAGACTGGGGCTGCTTGCTGGTCTTGCAACCTCAAACTTCAAATGTATTTTTGGGGGTCCGTGCAGGGGGCCTGCAGCAGCCCTGCTCTGAAAATGCGAACGTCTGCATATAGCTTGCAAGCAGAAATACCTAGCCTGGAAAGCTGTTGCTTCGCCTCATCTGCCCATGGCACTGCTCGCACAGAGGCGCACAGAGTGGTGCTGCTTGCTTGTCTTGCCACCTCAAACTTCAAAAGTTGCTTTGGAGGTCCGTGCTGGGTACCTGCGGCAGCCTTGCTTTGAAAATGCGAACGTCTGCAGATAGCTCACTGCCAGAAAGAGCTAGCCTGGAAAGCTGTTTCTCAGCCTCATCTGCCCATGGCACTGCTCGCACAGAGGCACAGAGACTGGGGCTGCTTGCTTGTCTTGCCACTCCAAACTTCAAACGTACCTTTGGTGGTCCGTGCAGGGGGCCTCCACCAGCGCTGCTCCGAAAATGCGAACATCTGCAGATAGATCGCAGGCAGAAAGAGCTAGCCTGGAAAGCTGTTGCTCAGCCTCATCGGTCCATGGCACTGCTCGCACAGAGGCCCAGAGACTGGGGCTGCTTGCTTGTCTTGCCACCTCAAACTTCAAACGTAGCATTAGGGGTCCGTGCCTGGCGCGTCTGGCAGCACTTGACCCAAAATGCAAACGTCTGCAGATAGCTCGCAGCCACAGAGAGCTAGCCTGGAATGCTGTTTCTCGAACTCATCTTACCAATTGCAATGCTCGCACAGAGGCACAGAGACTGGGGCTGCTTGCTTGTCTTGCCCCCTCAAACTTCAAAGATAACTTAGGTGGTCAATGCCGTGCGCCTCCGGCATCCCTGCTCCAAAAATGCGAACGTTTGCTGATAGCTCGCAGGCAGAAAGAGCTAGCCTGGAAAGCTGTTGCTCAGCCTCATCTGCTCATGGCACTGCTCGCACAGACGCACAGAGACTCGGGCTGCTTGCTTGTCTTGCCACCTCAAACTTCAAACGTAAGTTTGGGATTCAGTGGAGGGTGCCTCCGGCAGCCCTGCTCCAAAAATGCGAACAACTGCAAATAGCTCGCAGCCAGAAAGAGCTAGCCTGGAAAGCTGTTGCTTAGCCTCATCTGCCCATGGCACTGCTCGCACAGAGGCCCAGAGACTGGGGCTGCTTGCTTGTCTTGCCACCTCAAACTTCGAAAGTGTCTTTAGGGGTCCGTGCCGGTCACATTCAGCACTCCTGCTTCGAAAATGCGAACATCTGCAGATATCTCGCAGCCAGAAATATCTAGCCTGGAAAGCTGTTGCTCAGCCTCATCTGCCATAGCACTGCTTGCACAGAGGCACAGAGACTGGGGCTGCTTGCTTGTCTTGCCACCTCAAAATTCAAACGTATATTAGGTGGACCGTGCCTTGAGCTTCGGCAGCCCTGCTCCGAATATGCGAAAGTCTGCAGATAGCTCGCAGCCAGAAAGAGCTAGCCTGGAAAACTGTTGTCAGCCTCATCTGCCCATGGCACTGCTCGCACAGAGGCACAGAGACTGGGGCTGCTTGCTTGTCTTGCCCCCTCAAACTTCAAAAGTGTCTTTAGGGGTCCGTGCCGGGCACATTCAGCACTCCTGCTTCGAAAATGCGAACGTCTGCAGATAACTAGCAGCCAGAAAGAGCTAGCCTGGAAAGCTGTTGCTCAGCCTCATCTGCCATGGCACTGCTCGCACAGAGGCACAGAGACTGGGGCTGCTTGCTTGTCTTACCCCCTCAAACTTCAAATACAGATTAGGTGGTCCGTGCCAGGGGCCTACTGCAGTGCTGCTTCGAAAATGCGAACGTCTGCAGATATCTAGCAGCCAGAAAGAGCTAGCCTGGAAAGCTGTTGCTCAGCCTCATCTGCTCATGGCACTGCTCGCACAGAGGCTCAGAGACTGGGGCTGCTTGCTTCTCTTACCCCCTCAAACTTCAAATACAGATTAGGTGGTCCGTGCCAGGGGCCTACTGCAGTGCTGCTTCGAAAATGCGAACGTCTGCAGATATCTAGCAGCCAGAAAGAGCTAGCCTGGAAAGCTGTTGCTCAGCCTCATCTGCTCATGGCACTGCTCGCACAGACGCACAGAGACTCGGGCTGCTTGCTTGTCTTGCCACCTCAAACTTCAAACGTAAGTTTGGGATTCAGTGGAGGGTGCCTCCGGCAGCCCTGCTCCAAAAATGCGAACAACTGCAAATAGCTCGCAGCCAGAAAGAGCTAGCCTGGAAAGCTGTTGCTCAGCCTCATCTGCCCATGGCACTGCTCGCACAGAGGCACAGAGACTGGGGCTGCTTGCTTGTCCTGCCCCCTCAAACTTCAAAGGTAAGTTTGGGATTCAGTGGAGGGTGTCTCCGGCAGTCCTGCTCCAAAAATGCAAACGACTGCAAATAGCTCGCAGCCAGAAAGAGCTAGCCTGGAAAGCTGTTGCTAAGCCTCATCTGCCCATGGCACTGCTCGCACAGAGGCACAGAGACTGGGGCTGCTTGCTTGTCTTGCCCCCTCAAACTTCAAAGATAACTTAGGTGGTCAATGCCGGGCGCCTCCGGCATCCCTGCTCCAAAAATGCGAACGTTTGCTGATAGCTCTCAGGCAGAAAGAGCGAGCCTGGAAAGCTGTTGCTCAGCCTCATCTGCCCATGGCACTGCTCGCACAGAGGCACAGAGACTGGTGACTGCTTGCTTGACTTCCCCCTCAAACTTCAAAAATGTATCTATAGGTCCGTGCCGGGCGACACGGTCAATCCTGCTCTGAAAATGCGAACGTCTGCAGATAGCTCGCAGCCAGAAAGAGCTAGCCTGGAAAGCTGTTTCTCAGCCTCATCTGCCCATGGCACTGCTCGCACAGAGGCACAGAGACTGGGGCTGCTTGCTTGTCTTTACCCCTCAAACTTCAAATGCAGATTAGGTGGTCCGTGCCGGGGGCCTACTGCAGTTCTGCTAAGAACATGCGAACATCTGCAGATAGATCGCAGCCAGAAAGAGCTAGCCTGGAAAGCTGTTGCTCAGCCTCATCGGCCCATGGCACTGCTCGCACAGAGGCACATAAACTAGGTCTGCTTGTTTGTCTTGCTCTCTCAAACTTCAAACGTAGCTTAGCTGATCCTTGCAGGGGGCCTCCACAGCACTGCTCTGGAAATGCGAACGTCTGCAGATAGATCGCAGGCAGAAAGAGCTAGCCTGGAAAGCTGTTGCTCAGCCTCATCTGCCCATGGCACTGCTCGCACAGAGGCACAGAGACTGGGGCTGCTTGCTTGTCTTGCCACCTCAAACTTCAAACGTAGCATTACGGGTCCGTGCCTGGCGCGTCTGGCAGCACTTGTCCCAAAATGCAAACGTCTGCAGATATCTCGCATCCACAGAGAGCTAGCCCAGAATGCTGTTTCTCGAACTCATCTTACCAATTGTACTGCTCGCACAGAGGCACAGAGACTGGGGCTGCTTGCTTGTCTTGCCACCTCAAACTTCAAAGGTAACTTAGGTGGTCGATGCCGGGCGCCTCCGGCATGCCTGCTCCAAAAATGCGAACGTTTGCTGATAGCTCGCAGGCAGAAAGAGCTAGCCTGGAAAGCTGTTGCTCAGCCTCATCTGCCCATGGCACTCATCGCACAGAGGCACAGAGACTGGGGCTGCTTGCTTGTCTTGCCCCCTCAAAATTCAAACGTATATTAGGTGGACCGTGCCGGGATCTTCCGGCAGCCCTGCTCCGAAAGTGCGAACGTCTGCAGATAGCTCGCAGCCAGAAAGAGCTAGCCCGGAAAACTGTTGTCAGCCTCATCTGCCCATGGCACTGCTCGCACAGAGGCACAGAGACTGGGGCTGCTTGCTTGTCCTGCCCCCTCAAACTTCAAAGGTAAGTTTGGGATTCAGTGGAGGGTGTCTCCGGCAGTCCTGCTCCAAAAATGCAAACGACTGCAAATAGCTCGCAGCCAGAAAGAGCTAGCCTGGAAAGCTGTTGCTAAGCCTCATCTGCCCATGGCACTGCTCGCACAGAGGCACAGAGACTGGGGCTGCTTGCTTGTCTTGCCCCCTCAAACTTCAAAAGTGTCTTTAGGGGTCCGTGCCGGGCACATTCAGCACTCCTGCTTCGAAAATGCGAACGTCTGCAGATATCTAGCAGCCAGAAAGAGCTAGCCTGGAAAGCTGTTGCTCGAACTCATCTGCCATGGCACTGCTCGCACAGAGGCACAGAGACTGGGGCTGCTTGCTTGTCTTGCCACCTCAAAATTCAAACGTATCTGAGGTGGACCGTGCCTTGAGCTTTCGGCAGCCCTGCTCCGAATATGCGAAAGTCTGCAGATAGCTCGCAGCCAGAAAGAGCTAGCCTGGAAAGCTGTTGCTCAGCCTCATCTGCCCATGGCACTGCTCGCACAGAGGCTCAGAGACTGGGGCTGCTTGCTTCTCTTACCCCCTCAAACTTCAAATACAGATTAGGTGGTCCGTGCCAGGGGCCTACTGCAGTGCTGCTTCGAAAATGCGAACGTCTGCAGATATCTAGCAGCCAGAAAGAGCTAGCCTGGAAAGCTGTTGCTCAGCCTCATCTGCTCATGGCACTGCTCGCACAGAGGCACAGAGACTGGGGCTGCTTGCTTGTCTTGCCACCTCAAACTTCAAACGTAAGTTTGGGATTCAGTGGAGGGTGCCTCCGGCAGCCCTGCTCCAAAAATGCGAACAACTGCAAATAGCTCGCAGCCAGAAAGAGCGAGCCTGGAAAGCTGTTGCTCAGCCTCATCTGCCCATGGCACTGCTCGCACAGAGGCACAGAGACTGGGGCTGCTTGCTGGTCTTGCAACCTCAAACTTCAAATGTATTTTTGGGGGTCCGTGCAGGGGGCCTGCAGCAGCCCTGCTCTGAAAATGCGAACGTCTGCATATAGCTTGCAAGCAGAAATACCTAGCCTGGAAAGCTGTTGCTTCGCCTCATCTGCCCATGGCACTGCTCGCACAGAGGCGCACAGAGTGGTGCTGCTTGCTTGTCTTGCCACCTCAAACTTCAAAAGTTGCTTTGGAGGTCCGTGCTGGGTACCTGCGGCAGCCTTGATTTGAAAATGCGAACGTCTGCAGATAGCTCACTGCCAGAAAGAGCTAGCCTGGAAAGCTGTTTCTCAGCCTCATCTGCCCATGGCACTGCTCGCACAGAGGCACAGAGACTGGGGCTGCTTGCTTGTCTTGCCACTCCAAACTTCAAACGTACCTTTGGTGGTCCGTGCAGGGGGCCTCCACCAGCGCTGCTCCGAAAATGCGAACATCTGCAGATAGATCGCAGGCAGAAAGAGCTAGCCTGGAAAGCTGTTGCTCAGCCTCATCGGTCCATGGCACTGCTCGCACAGAGGCCCAGAGACTGGGGCTGCTTGCTTGTCTTGCCACCTCAAACTTCAAACGTAGCATTAGGGGTCCGTGCCTGGCGCGTCTGGCAGCACTTGACCCAAAATGCAAACGTCTGCAGATAGCTCGCAGCCACAGAGAGCTAGCCTGGAATGCTGTTTCTCGAACTCATCTTACCAATTGCAATGCTCGCACAGAGGCACAGAGACTGGGGCTGCTTGCTTGTCTTGCCCCCTCAAACTTCAAAGATAACTTAGGTGGTCGATGCCGGGCGCCTCCGGCATCCCTGCTCCAAAAATGCGAACGTTTGCTGATAGCACGCAGGCAGAAAGAGCTACCCTGGAAGGCTGTTGCTCAGCCTCATCTGCTCATGGCACTGCTCGCACAGACGCACAGAGACTCGGGCTGCTTGCTTGTCTTGCCACCTCAAACTTCAAACGTAAGTTTGGGATTCAGTGGAGGGTGCCTCCGGCAGCCCTGCTCCAAAAATGCGAACGTTTGCTGATAGCTCGCAGGCAGAAAGAGCTAGCCTGGAAAGCTGTTGCTCAGCCTCATCTGCCCATGGCACTCATCGCACAGAGGCACAGAGACTGGGGCTGCTTGCTTGTCTTGCCCCCTCAAAATTCAAACGTATATTAGGTGGACCGTGCCGGGATCTTCCGGCAGCCCTGCTCCGAAAGTGCGAACGTCTGCAGATAGCTCGCAGCCAGAAAGAGCTAGCCCGGAAAACTGTTGTCAGCCTCATCTGCCCATGGCACTGCTCGCACAGAGGCACAGAGACTGGGGCTGCTTGCTTGTCCTGCCCCCTCAAACTTCAAAGGTAAGTTTGGGATTCAGTGGAGGGTGTCTCCGGCAGTCCTGCTCCAAAAATGCAAACGACTGCAAATAGCTCGCAGCCAGAAAGAGCTAGCCTGGAAAGCTGTTGCTAAGCCTCATCTGCCCATGGCACTGCTCGCACAGAGGCACAGAGACTGGGGCTGCTTGCTTGTCTTGCCCCCTCAAACTTCAAAAGTGTCTTTAGGGGTCCGTGCCGGGCACATTCAGCACTCCTGCTTCGAAAATGCGAACGTCTGCAGATATCTAGCAGCCAGAAAGAGCTAGCCTGGAAAGCTGTTGCTCAGCCTCATCTGCCATGGCACTGCTCGCACAGAGGCACAGAGACTGGGGCTGCTTGCTTGTCTTGCCACCTCAAAATTCAAACGTATCTGAGGTGGACCGTGCCTTGAGCTTTCGGCAGCCCTGCTCCGAATATGCGAAAGTCTGCAGATAGCTCGCAGCCAGAAAGAGCTAGCCTGGAAAGCTGTTGCTCAGCCTCATCTGCCCATGGCACTGCTCGCACAGAGGCTCAGAGACTGGGGCTGCTTGCTTCTCTTACCCCCTCAAACTTCAAATACAGATTAGGTGGTCCGTGCCAGGGGCCTACTGCAGTGCTGCTTCGAAAATGCGAACGTCTGCAGATATCTAGCAGCCAGAAAGAGCTAGCCTGGAAAGCTGTTGCTCAGCCTCATCTGCTCATGGCACTGCTCGCACAGAGGCACAGAGACTGGGGCTGCTTGCTTGTCTTGCCACCTCAAACTTCAAACGTAAGTTTGGGATTCAGTGGAGGGTGCCTCCGGCAGCCCTGCTCCAAAAATGCGAACAACTGCAAATAGCTCGCAGCCAGAAAGAGCGAGCCTGGAAAGCTGTTGCTCAGCCTCATCTGCCCATGGCACTGCTCGCACAGAGGCACAGAGACTGGGGCTGCTTGCTGGTCTTGCAACCTCAAACTTCAAATGTATTTTTGGGGGTCCGTGCAGGGGGCCTGCAGCAGCCCTGCTCTGAAAATGCGAACGTCTGCATATAGCTTGCAAGCAGAAATACCTAGCCTGGAAAGCTGTTGCTTCGCCTCATCTGCCCATGGCACTGCTCGCACAGAGGCGCACAGAGTGGTGCTGCTTGCTTGTCTTGCCACCTCAAACTTCAAAAGTTGCTTTGGAGGTCCGTGCTGGGTACCTGCGGCAGCCTTGATTTGAAAATGCGAACGTCTGCAGATAGCTCACTGCCAGAAAGAGCTAGCCTGGAAAGCTGTTTCTCAGCCTCATCTGCCCATGGCACTGCTCGCACAGAGGCACAGAGACTGGGGCTGCTTGCTTGTCTTGCCACTCCAAACTTCAAACGTACCTTTGGTGGTCCGTGCAGGGGGCCTCCACCAGCGCTGCTCCGAAAATGCGAACATCTGCAGATAGATCGCAGGCAGAAAGAGCTAGCCTGGAAAGCTGTTGCTCAGCCTCATCGGTCCATGGCACTGCTCGCACAGAGGCCCAGAGACTGGGGCTGCTTGCTTGTCTTGCCACCTCAAACTTCAAACGTAGCATTAGGGGTCCGTGCCTGGCGCGTCTGGCAGCACTTGACCCAAAATGCAAACGTCTGCAGATAGCTCGCAGCCACAGAGAGCTAGCCTGGAATGCTGTTTCTCGAACTCATCTTACCAATTGCAATGCTCGCACAGAGGCACAGAGACTGGGGCTGCTTGCTTGTCTTGCCCCCTCAAACTTCAAAGATAACTTAGGTGGTCGATGCCGGGCGCCTCCGGCATTCCTGCTCCAAAAATGCGAACGTTTGCTGATAGCACGCAGGCAGAAAGAGCTACCCTGGAAGGCTGTTGCTCAGCCTCATCTGCTCATGGCACTGCTCGCACAGACGCACAGAGACTCGGGCTGCTTGCTTGTCTTGCCACCTCAAACTTCAAACGTAAGTTTGGGATTCAGTGGAGGGTGCCTCCGGCAGCCCTGCTCCAAAAATGCGAACAACTGCAAATAGCTCGCAGCCAGAAAGAGCTAGCCTGGAAAGCTGTTGCTCAGCCTCATCTGCCCATGGCACTGCTCGCACAGAGGCCCAGAGACTGGGGCTGCTTGCTTGTCTTGCCACCTCAAACTTCGAAAGTGTCTTTAGGGGTCCGTGCCGGGCACATTCAGCACTCCTGCTTCGAAAATGCGAACATCTGCAGATATCTCGCAGCCAGAAAGAGCTAGCCTGGAAAGCTGTTGCTCAGCCTCATCTGCCATAGCACTGCTTGCACAGAGGCACAGAGACTGGGGCTGCTTGCTTGTCTTGCCACCTCAAAATTCAAACGTATATTAGGTGGACCGTGCCTTGAGCTTCCGGCAGCCCTGCTCCGAATATGCGAAAGTCTGCAGATAGCTCGCAGCCAGAAAGAGCTAGCCTGGAAAGCTGTTGTTCAGCCTCATCTGCCCGTGGCACTGCTCGCACAGAGGCACAGAGACTGGGGCTGCTTGATTGTCTTGCCACCTCAAACTTCAAACGTAGCTTGAGTGGTCCGTGCACGGGGCCTCTAGCAGCCCTGCTCTGAAAATGCGAACGTCTGCAGATAGCTCTCAGGCAGAAAGAGCGAGCCTGGAAACCTGTTGCTCAGCCTCATCTGCTCATGGCACTGCTCGCACAGACGCACAGAGAATCGGGCTGCTTGCTTGTCTTGTCCTCTCAAACTTCAAACGTAAGTTTGGGATTCAGTGGAGGGTGCCTCCGGCAGCCCTGCTCCAAAAATGCGAACAACTGCAAATAGCTCGCAGCCAGAAAGAGCTAGCCTGGAAAGCTGTTGCTCAGCCTCATCTGCCCATGGCACTGCTCGCACAGAGGCACAGAGACTGGGGCTGCTTGCTGGTCTTGCAACCTCAAACTTCAAATGTATTTTTGGGGGTCCGTGCAGGGGGCCTGCAGCAGCCCTGCTCTGAAAATGCGAACGTCTGCATATAGCTTGCAAGCAGAAATACCTAGCCTGGAAAGCTGTTGCTTCGCCTCATCTGCCCATGGCACTGCTCGCACAGAGGCGCACAGAGTGGTGCTGCTTGCTTGTCTTGCCACCTCAAACTTCAAAAGTTGCTTTGGAGGTCCGTGCTGGGTACCTGCGGCAGCCTTGATTTGAAAATGCGAACGTCTGCAGATAGCTCACTGCCAGAAAGAGCTAGCCTGGAAAGCTGTTTCTCAGCCTCATCTGCCCATGGCACTGCTCGCACAGAGGCACAGAGACTGGGGCTGCTTGCTTGTCTTGCCACTCCAAACTTCAAACGTACCTTTGCTGGTCCGTGCAGGGGGCCTCCACCAGCGCTGCTCCGAAAATGCGAACATCTGCAGATAGATCGCAGGCAGAAAGAGCTAGCCTGGAAAGCTGTTGCTCAGCCTCATCGGCCCATGGCACTGCTCGCACAGAGGCCCAGAGACTGGGGCTGCTTGCTAGTCTTGCCACCTCAAACTTCAAACGTAGCATTAGGGGTCCGTGCCTGGCGCGTCTGGCAGCACTTGTCCCAAAATGCAAACGTCTGCAGATAGCTCGCAGCCACAGAGAGCTAGCCTGGAATGCTGTTTCTCGAACTCATCTTACCAATTGCAATGCTCGCACAGAGGCATAGAGACTGGGGCTGCTTGCTTGTCTTGCCCCCTCAAACTTCAAAGATAACTTAGGTGGTCGATGCCGGGCGCCTCCGGCATGCCTGCTCCAAAAATGCGAACGTTTGCTGATAGCTCGCAGGCAGAAAGAGCTAGCCTGGAAAGCTGTTGCTCAGCCTCATCTGCTCATGGCACTGCTCGCACAGACGCACAGAGACTCGGGCTGCTTGCTTGTCTTGCCACCTCAAACTTCAAACGTAAGTTTGGGATTCAGTGGAGGGTGCCTCCGGCAGCCCTGCTCCAAAAATGCGAACAACTGCAAATAGCTCGCAGCCAGAAAGAGCTAGCCTGGAAAGCTGTTGCTCAGCCTCATCTGCCCATGGCACTGCTCGCACAGAGGCACAGAGACTGGGGCTGCTTGCTGGTCTTGCAACCTCAAACTTCAAATGTATTTTTGGGGGTCCGTGCAGGGGGCCTGCAGCAGCCCTGCTCTGAAAATGCGAACGTCTGCATATAGCTTGCAAGCAGAAATACCTAGCCTGGAAAGCTGTTGCTTCGCCTCATCTGCCCATGGCACTGCTCGCACAGAGGCGCACAGAGTGGTGCTGCTTGCTTGTCTTGCCACCTCAAACTTCAAAAGTTGCTTTGGAGGTCCGTGCTGGGTACCTGCGGCAGCCTTGCTTTGAAAATGCGAACGTCTGCAGATAGCTCGCAGGCAGAAAGAGCTAGCCTGGAAAGCTGTTGCTCAGCCTCATCTGCCCATGGCACTGCTCGCACAGAGGCACAGAGACTGGGGCTGCTTGCTTGTCTTGACCCCTCAAACTTCAAATGCAGATTAGGTGGTCCGTGCCGGGGGCCTACTGCAGTTCTGCTAAGAACATGCGAACATCTGCAGATAGATCGCAGGCAGAAAGAGCTAGCCTGGAAAGCTGTTGCTCAGCCTCATCGGTCCATGGCACTGCTCGCACAGAGGCACAGAGACTGGGGCTGCTTGCTTGTCTTGCCACCTCAAACTTCAAACGTAGCATTAGGGGTCCGTGCCTGGCGCGTCTGGCAGCACTTGACCCAAAATGCAAACGTCTGCAGATAGCTCGCAGCCATGGAGATCTAGCCTGGAAAGCTGTTTCTCAGCCTCATCTGCCCATGGCACTGCTCGCACAGAGGCACAGAGACTGGGGCTGCTTGCTTGTCTTGACCCCTCAAACTTCAAATGCAGATTAGGTGGTCCGTGCCGGGGGCCTACTGCAGTTCTGCTAAGAACATGCGAACATCTGCAGATAGATCGCAGCCAGAAAGAGCTAGCCTGGAAAGCTGTTGCTCAGCCTCATCGGCCCATGGCACTGCTCGCACAGAGGCACATAAACTAGGTCTGCTTGTTTGTCTTGCTCTCTCAAACTTCAAACGTAGCTTAGCTGATCCTTGCAGGGGGCCTCCACAGCACTGCTCTGGAAATGCGAACGTCTGCAGATAGATCGCAGGCAGAAAGAGCTAGCCTGGAAAGCTGTTGCTCAGCCTCATCTGCCCATGGCACTGCTCGCACAGAGGCACAGAGACTGGGGCTGCTTGCTTGTCTTGCCACCTCAAACTTCAAACGTAGCATTACGGGTCCGTGCCTGGCGCGTCTGGCAGCACTTGTCCCAAAATGCAAACGTCTGCAGATAGCTCGCAGCCACAGAGAGCTAGCCCAGAATGCTGTTTCTCGAACTCATCTTACCAATTGTACTGCTCGCACAGAGGCACAGAGACTGGGGCTGCTTGCTTGTCTTGCCCCCTCAAACTTCAAAAGTGTCTTTAGGGGTCCGTGCCGGGCACATTCAGCACTCCTGCTTCGAAAATGCGAACGTCTGTAGATATCTAGCAGCCAGAAAGGGCTAGCCTGGAAAGCTGTTGCTCAGCCTCATCTGCCATGGCACTGCTCGCACAGAGGCACAGAGACTGGGGCTGCTTGCTTGTCTTGCCCCCTCAAAATTCAAACGTATCTGAGGTGGACCGTGCCTTGAGCTTCCGGCAGCCCTGATCCGAATATGCGAAAGTCTGCAGATAGCTCGCAGCCAGAAAGAGCTAGCCTGGAAAGCTGTTGCTCAGCCTCATCTGCCCATGGCACTGCTCGCACAGAGGCTCAGAGACTGGGGCTGCTTGCTTCTCTTAGCCCCTCAAACTTCAAATACAGATTAGGTGGTCCGTGCCAGGGGCCTACTGCAGTGCTGCTCCGAAAATGCGAACATCTGCAGATAGATCGCAGCCAGAAATAGCTAGCCTGGAAAGCTGTTGCTCAGCCTCATCTGCTCATGGCACTACTCGCACAGACGCACAGAGACTGGGGCTGCTTGCTTGTCTTGCCACCTCAAACTTCAAACGTAAGTTTGGGATTCAGTGGAGGGTGCCTCCGGCAGCCCTGCTCCAAAAATGCGAACAACTGCAAATAGCTCGCAGCCAGAAAGAGCTAGACTGGAAAGCTGTTGCTCAGCCTCATCTGCCCATGGCACTGCTCGCACAGAGGCACAGAGACTGGGGCTGCTTGCTGGTCTTGCCACCTCAAACTTCAAATGTATTTTTGGGGGTCCGTGCAGGGAGCCTGCAGCAGCCCTGCTCTGAAAATGCGAACGTCTGCAGATAGCTCACTGCCAGAAAGAGCTAGCCTGGAAAGCTGTTTCTCAGCCTCATCTGCCCATGGCACTGCTCGCACAGAGGCACAGAGACTGGGGCTGCTTGCTTGTCTTGTCCCCTCAAACTTCAAAGGTAACTTAGGTGGTCGATGCCGGGCGCCTCCGGCATCCCTGCTCCAAAAATGCGAACGTTTGCTGATAGCTCGCAGGCAGAAAGAGCTAGCCTGGAAAGCTGTTGCTCAGCCTCATCTGCCCATGGCACTCATCGCACAGAGGCCCAGAGACTGGGGCTGCTTGCTTGTCTTGCCCCCTCAAACTTCAAACGTACCTCAGATGGTTCGTGACGGGCGCCTCTGGCAGCCCTGCTCTGAAAATGCGAACGTCTGCAGATAGCTCGCAGCCAGAAAGAGCTAGCCTGGAAAGCTGTTGCTCAGCCTCATCTGCCCATGGCACTGCTTGCACAGAGGCAAAGAGAGTGATGACTGCTTGCTTGTCTTGCCACATCAAACTTCAAAACTGTATGTGGAGGTCCGTGCCGGGCGACTCTGGCAGCCCTGCTCTGAAAATTTGAACGTCTGCAGATAGCTCGCAGGCAGAAAGAGCTAGCCTGGAAAGCTGTTGCTCAGCCTCATCTGCCCATGGCACTGCTCGCACAGAGGCACAGAGACTGGTGACTGCTTGCTTGTCTTGCCCCCTCAAACTTCAAAACTGTATCTGGAGGTCCGTGCCGGGCGACACTGTCAGCCCTGCTCTGAAAATGCGAACGTCTGCAGATAGCTCGCATCCAGAAAGATCTAGCCTGGAAAGCTGTTGCTCAGCCTCATCTGCCCATGGCACTGCTCGCACAGAGGCACAGAGACTGGGGCTGCTTGCTGGTCTTGCCACCTCAAACTTCAAATGTATTTTTGGGGGTCCGTGCAGGGAGCCTGCAGCCCCCCTGCTCTGAAAATGCGAACGTCTGCAGATAGCTTGCAAGCAGAAATACCTAGCCTGGAAAGCTGTTGCTTCGCCTCATCTGCCCATGGCACTGCTCGCACAGAGGCGCACAGAGTGGTACTGCTTGCTTGTCTTGCCACCTCAAACTTCAAAAATTGCTTTGGAGGTCCGTGCTGGGTACCTGCGGCAGCCTTGCTTTGAAAATGCGAACGTCTGCAGATAGCTCACTGCCAGAAAGAGCTAGCCTGGAAAGCTGTTTCTCAGCCTCATCTGCCCATGGCACTGCTCGCACAGAGGCACAGAGACTGGGGCTGCTTGCTTGTCTTGTCCCCTCAAACTTCAAAGGTAACTTAGGTGGTCGATGCCGGGCGCCTCCGGCATCCCTGCTCCAAAAATGCGAACGTTTGCTGATAGATCGCAGGCAGAAAGAGCTAGCCTGGAAAGCTGTTGCTCAGCCTCATCTGCCCATTCCACTGCTCGCACAGAGGCACAGAGACTGGGGCTGCTTGCTTGTCTTGCCCCCTCAAACTTCAAACGTACCTCAGATGGTTCGTGACGGGCGCCTCTGGCAGCCCTGCTCTGAAAATGCGAACGTCTGCAGATAGCTCGCAGCCAGAAAGAGCTAGCCTGGAAAGCTGTTGCTCAGCCTCATCTGCCCATGGCACTGCTTGCACAGAGGCAAAGAGAGTGATGACTGCTTGCTTGTCTTGCCACATCAAACTTCAAAACTGTATGTGGAGGTCCGTGCCGGGCGACTCTGGCAGCCCTGCTCTGAAAATTTGAACGTCTGCAGATAGCTCGCAGGCAGAAAGAGCTAGCCTGGAAAGCTGTTGCTCAGCCTCATCTGCCCATGGCACTGCTCGCACAGAGGCACAGAGACTGGTGACTGCTTGCTTGTCTTGCCCCCTCAAACTTCAAAACTGTATCTGGAGGTCCGTGCCGGGCGACACTGTCAGCCCTGCTCTGAAAATGCGAACGTCTGCAGATAGCTCGCATCCAGAAAGATCTAGCCTGGAAAGCTGTTGCTCAGCCTCATCTGCCCATGGCACTGCTCGCACAGAGGCACAGAGACTGGTGACTGCTTGCTTGTCTTGCCCCCTCAAACTTCAAAACTGTATCTGGAGGTCAGTGCCGGGCGACACTGTCAGCCCTGCTCTGAAAATGCGAACGTCTGCAGATAGCTGGCAGCCAGAAAGAGCTAGCTTGGAAAGCTGTTGCTCAGCCTCATCTGCCCATGGCACTGCTCACACAGAGGCACAGAGCCAGGGGCTGCTTGCTTGTCTTGCCCCCTTCAACTTCAAACGTATCTTTGGGTGTGCATGCATGGGCCTACGCAGCCCTGCTCTGTACATGCGAACGTCTGCAGATAGATCGCAGCCAGAAAGAGCTAGCCTGGAAAGCTGTTGCTCAGCCTCATCTGCCCATGGCACTGCTCGCACAGAGGCACAGAGACTGGGGCTGCTTGCTTGTCTTGCCACCTCAAACTTCAAACGTACCTCAGATGGTTCGTGACTGTCGCCTCTTGCAGCCCTGCTCTGAAAATGCGAACGTCTGCAGATAGCTCGCAGCCAGAAATAGCTAGCCTGGAAAGCTGTTGCTCAGCCTCATCTGCCCATGGCACTGCTCGCACAGAGGCACAGAGACTGGTGACTGCTTGCTTGTCTTGCCCCCTCAAACTTCAAAACTGTATCTGGAGGTCCGTGCCGGGCGACACTGTCAGCCCTGCTCCGAAAATGCGAACGTCTGCAGATAGCTCGCAGCCAGAAAGAGCTAGCCTGGAAAGCTGTTGCTCAGCCTCATCTGCCCATGGCACTGCTCGCACAGAGGCACAGAGACTGGGGCTGCTTGCTGGTCTTGCAACCTCAAACTTCAAATGTATTTTTGGGGGTCCGTGCAGGGGGCCTGCAGCAGCCCTGCTCTGAAAATGCGAACGTCTGCATATAGCTTGCAAGCAGAAATACCTAGCCTGGAAAGCTGTTGCTTCGCCTCATCTGCCCATGGCACTGCTCGCACAGAGGCGCACAGAGTGGTGCTGCTTGCTTGTCTTGCCACCTCAAACTTCAAAAGTTGCTTTGGAGGTCCGTGCTGGGTACCTGCGGCAGCCTTGCTTTGAAAATGCGAACGTCTGCAGATAGCTCACTGCCAGAAGGAGCTAGCCTGGAAAGCTGTTTCTCAGCCTCATCTGCCCATGGCACTGCTCGCACAGAGGCACAGAGACTGGGGCTGCTTGCTTGTCTTGTCCCCTCAAACTTCAAAGGTAACTTAGGTGGTCGATGCCGGGCGCCTCCGGCATCCCTGCTCCAAAAATGCGAACGTTTGCTGATAGCTCGCAGGCAGAAAGAGCTAGCCTGGAAAGCTGTTGCTCAGCCTCATCTGCCCATGGCACTCATCGCACAGAGGCACAGAGACTGGGGCTGCTTGCTTGTCTTGCCCCCTCAAACTTCAAACGTACCTCAGATGGTTCGTGACGGGCGCCTCTGGCAGCCCTGCTCTGAAAATGCGAACGTCTGCAGATAGCTCGCAGCCAGAAAGAGCTAGCCTGGAAAGCTCTTGCTCAGCCTCATCTGCCCATGGCACTGCTTGCACAGAGGCAAAGAGAGTGATGACTGCTTGCTTGTCTTGCCACATCAAACTTCAAAACTGTATGTGGAGGTCCGTGCCGGGCGACTCTGGCAGCCCTGCTCTGAAAATTTGAACGTCTGCAGATAGCTCGCAGGCAGAAAGAGCTAGCCTGGAAAGCTGTTGCTCAGCCTCATCTGCCCATGGCACTGCTCGCACAGAGGCACAGAGACTGGTGACTGCTTGCTTGTCTTGCCCCCTCAAACTTCAAAACTGTATCTGGAGGTCCGTGCCGGGCGACACTGTCAGCCCTGCTCTGAAAATGCGAACGTCTGCAGATAGCTCGCATCCAGAAAGATCTAGCCTGGAAAGCTGTTGCTCAGCCTCATCTGCCCATGGCACTGCTCGCACAGAGGCACAGAGACTGGGGCTGCTTGCTGGTCTTGCCACCTCAAACTTCACATGTATTTTTGGGGGTCCGTGCAGGGAGCCAGCAGCCCCCCTGCTCTGAAAATGCGAACGTCTGCATATAGCTTGCAAGCAGAAATACCTAGCCTGGAAAGCTGTTGCTTCGCCTCATCTGCCCATGGCACTGCTCGCACAGAGGCGCACAGAGTGGTACTGCTTGCTTGTCTTGCCACCTCAAACTTCAAAAGTTGCTTTGGAGGTCCGTGCTGGGTACCTGCGGCAGCCTTGCTTTGAAAATGCGAACGTCTGCAGATAGCTCACTGCCAGAAAGAGCTAGCCTGGAAAGCTGTTTCTCAGCCTCATCTGCCCATGGCACTGCTCGCACAGAGGCACAGAGACTGGGGCTGCTTGCTTGTCTTGTCCCCTCAAACTTCAAAGGTAACTTAGGTGGTCGATGCCGGGCGCCTCCGGCATCCCTGCTCCAAAAATGCGAACGTTTGCTGATAGCTCGCAGGCAGAAAGAGCTAGCCTGGAAAGCTGTTGCTCAGCCTCATCTGCCCATTCCACTGCTCGCACAGAGGCACAGAGACTGGGGCTGCTTGCTTGTCTTGCCCCCTCAAACTTCAAACGTACCTCAGATGGTTCGTGACGGGCGCCTCTGGCAGCCCTGCTCTGAAAATGCGAACGTCTGCAGATAGCTCGCAGGCAGAAAGATCTAGCCTGGAAAGCTGTTGCTCAGCCTCATCTGCCCATGGCACTGCTCGCACAGAGGCACAGAGACTGGTGACTGCTTGCTTGTCTTGCCCCCTCAAACTTCAAAACTGTATCTGGAGGTCAGTGCCGGGCGACACTGTCAGCCCTGCTCTGAAAATGCGAACGTCTGCAGATAGCTGGCAGCCAGAAAGAGCTAGCTTGGAAAGCTGTTGCTCAGCCTCATCTGCCCATGGCACTGCTCACACAGAGGCACAGAGCCAGGGGCTGCTTGCTTGTCTTGCCCCCTTCAACTTCAAACGTATCTTTGGGTGTGCATGCATGGGCCTACGCAGCCCTGCTCCGTACATGCGAACGTCTGCAGATAGATCGCAGCCAGAAAGAGCTAGCCTGGAAAGCTGTTGCTCAGCCTCATCTGCCCATGGCACTGCTCGCACAGAGGCACAGAGACTGGGGCTGCTTGCTTGTCTTGCCCCCTCAAACTTCAAACGTATCTTAAGGGGTCCGTGCCGGGCACATTCAGCAGTCCTGCTCCGAAAGTGCGAACGTCTGCAGATAGCTCGCAGCCAGAAAGAGCTAGCCTGGAAAGCTGTTGCTCAGCCTCATCTGCCCATGGCACTGCTCGCACAGAGGCACAGAGACTGGGGCTGCTTGCTTGTCTTGCCACCTCAAACTTCAAACGTACCTCAGATGGTTCGTGACTGTCGCCTCTTGCAGCCCTGCTCTGAAAATGCGAACGTCTGCAGATAGCTCGCAGCCAGAAATAGCTAGCCTGGAAAGCTGTTGCTCAGCCTCATCTGCCCATGGCACTGCTCGCACAGAGGCACAGAGACTGGTGACTGCTTGCTTGTCTTGCCCCCTCAAACTTCAAAACTGTATCTGGAGGTCCGTGCCGGGCGACACTGTCAGCCCTGCTCCGAAAATGCGAACGTCTGCAGATAGCTCGCAGCCAGAAAGAGCTAGCCTGGAAAGCTGTTGCTCAGCCTCATCTGCCCATGGCACTGCTCGCACAGAGGCACAGAGACTGGGGCTGCTTGCTGGTCTTGCAATCTCAAACTTCAAATGTATTTTTGGGGGTCCGTGCAGGGGGCCTGCAGCAGCCCTGCTCTGAAAATGCGAACGTCTGCATATAGCTTGCAAGCAGAAATACCTAGCCTGGAAAGCTGTTGCTTCGCCTCATCTGCCCATGGCACTGCTCGCACAGAGGCGCACAGAGTGGTGCTGCTTGCTTGTCTTGCCACCTCAAACTTCAAAAGTTGCTTTGGAGGTCCGTGCTGGGTACCTGCGGCAGCCTTGCTTTGAAAATGCGAACGTCTGCAGATAGCTCACTGCCAGAAAGAGCTAGCCTGGAAAGCTGTTTCTCAGCCTCATCTGCCCATGGCACTGCTCGCACAGAGGCACAGAGACTGGGGCTGCTTGCTTGTCTTGACCCCTCAAACTTCAAATGCAGATTAGGTGGTCCGTGCCGGGGGCCTACTGCAGTTCTGCTAAGAACATGCGAACATCTGCAGATAGATCGCAGGCAGAAAGAGCTAGCCTGGAAAGCTGTTGCTCAGCCTCATCGGTCCATGGCACTGCTCGCACAGAGGCACAGAGACTGGGGCTGCTTGCTTGTCTTGCCACCTCAAACTTCAAACGTAGCATTAGGGGTCCGTGCCTGGCGCGTCTGGCAGCACTTGACCCAAAATGCAAACGTCTGCAGATAGCTCGCAGCCATAGAGATCTAGCCTGGAAAGCTGTTTCTCAGCCTCATCTGCCCATGGCACTGCTCGCACAGAGGCACAGAGACTGGGGCTGCTTGCTTGTCTTGACCCCTCAAACTTCAAATGCAGATTAGGTGGTCCGTGCCGGGGGCCTACTGCAGTTCTGCTAAGAACATGCGAACATCTGCAGATAGATCGCAGCCAGAAAGAGCTAGCCTGGAAAGCTGTTGCTCAGCCTCATCGGCCCATGGCACTGCTCGCACAGAGGCACATAAACTAGGTCTGCTTGTTTGTCTTGCTCTCTCAAACTTCAAACGTAGCTTAGCTGATCCTTGCAGGGGGCCTACACAGCACTGCTCTGGAAATGCGAACGTCTGCAGATAGATCGCAGGCAGAAAGAGCTAGCCTGGAAAGCTGTTGCTCAGCCTCATCTGCCCATGGCACTGCTCGCACAGAGGCACAGAGACTGGGGCTGCTTGCTTGTCTTGCCACCTCAAACTTCAAACGTAGCATTACGGGTCCGTGCCTGGCGCGTCTGGCAGCACTTGTCCCAAAATGCAAACGTCTGCAGATATCTCGCAGCCACAGAGAGCTAGCCCAGAATGCTGTTTCTCGAACTCATCTTACCAATTGTACTGCTCGCACAGAGGCACAGAGACTGGGGCTGCTTGCTTGTCTTGCCCCCTCAAACTTCAAAAGTGTCTTTAGGGGTCCGTGCCGGGCACATTCAGCACTCCTGCTTCGAAAATGCGAACGTCTGTAGATATCTAGCAGCCAGAAAGGGCTAGCCTGGAAAGCTGTTGCTCAGCCTCATCTGCCATGGCACTGCTCGCACAGAGGCACAGAGACTGGGGCTGCTTGCTTGTCTTGCCACCTCAAAATTCAAACGTATCTGAGGTGGACCGTGCCTTGAGCTTCCGGCAGCCCTGATCCGAATATGCGAAAGTCTGCAGATAGCTCGCAGCCAGAACGAGCTAGCCTGGAAAGCTCTTGCTCAGCCTCATCTGCCCATGGCACTGCTCGCACAGAGGCTCAGAGACTGGGGCTGCTTGCTTCTCTTAGCCCCTCAAACTTCAAATACAGATTAGGTGGTCCGTGCCAGGGGCCTACTGCAGTGCTGCTCCAAAAATGCGAACAACTGCAAATAGCTCGCAGCCAGAAAGAGCTAGACTGGAAAGCTGTTGCTCAGCCTCATCTGCCCATGGCACTGCTCGCACAGAGGCACAGAGACTGGGGCTGCTTGCTGGTCTTGCCACCTCAAACTTCAAATGTATTTTTGGGGGTCCGTGCAGGGAGCCTGCAGCAGCCCTGCTCTGAAAATGCGAACGTCTGCATATAGCTTGCAAGCAGAAATACCTAGCCTGGAAAGCTGTTGCTTCGCCTCATCTGCCCATGGCACTGCTCGCACAGAGGCGCACAGAGTGGTACTGCTTGCTTGTCTTGCCACCTCAAACTTCAAAAGTTGCTTTGGAGGTCCGTGCTGGGTACCTGCGGCAGCCTTGCTTTGAAAATGCGAACGTCTGCAGATAGCTCACTGCCAGAAAGAGCTAGCCTGGAAAGCTGTTTCTCAGCCTCATCTGCCCATGGCACTGCTCGCACAGAGGCACAGAGACTGGGGCTGCTTGCTTGTCTTGTCCCCTCAAACTTCAAAGGTAACTTAGGTGGTCGATGCCGGGCGCCTCCGGCATCCCTGCTCCAAAAATGCGAACGTTTGCTGATAGCTCGCAGGCAGAAAGAGCTAGCCTGGAAAGCTGTTGCTCAGCCTCATCTGCCCATGGCACTCATCGCACAGAGGCCCAGAGACTGGGGCTGCTTGCTTGTCTTGCCCCCTCAAACTTCAAACGTACCTCAGATGGTTCGTGACGGGCGCCTCTGGCAGCCCTGCTCTGAAAATGCGAACGTCTGCAGATAGCTCGCAGCCAGAAAGAGCTAGCCTGGAAAGCTGTTGCTCAGCCTCATCTGCCCATGGCACTGCTTGCACAGAGGCAAAGAGAGTGATGACTGCTTGCTTGTCTTGCCACATCAAACTTCAAAACTGTATGTGGAGGTCCGTGCCGGGCGACTCTGGCAGCCCTGCTCTGAAAATTTCAACGTCTGCAGATAGCTCGCAGGCAGAAAGAGCTAGCCTGGAAAGCTGTTGCTCAGCCTCATCTGCCCATGGCACTGCTCGCACAGAGGCACAGAGACTGGTGACTGCTTGCTTGTCTTGCCCCCTCAAACTTCAAAACTGTATCTGGAGGTCCGTGCCGGGCGACACTGTCAGCCCTGCTCTGAAAATGCGAACGTCTGCAGATAGCTCGCATCCAGAAAGATCTAGCCTGGAAAGCTGTTGCTCAGCCTCATCTGCCCATGGCACTGCTCGCACAGAGGCACAGAGACTGGGGCTGCTTGCTGGTCTTGCCACCTCAAACTTCAAATGTATTTTTGGGGGTCCGTGCAGGGAGCCTGCAGCCCCCCTGCTCTGAAAATGCGAACGTCTGCATATAGCTTGCAAGCAGAAATACCTAGCCTGGAAAGCTGTTGCTTCGCCTCATCTGCCCATGGCACTGCTCGCACAGAGGCGCACAGAGTGGTACTGCTTGCTTGTCTTACCACCTCAAACTTCAAAAGTTGCTTTAGAGGTCCGTGCTGGGTACCTGCGGCAGCCTTGCTGTGAAAATGCGAACGTCTGCAGATAGCTCACTGCCAGAAAGAGCTAGCCTGGAAAGCTGTTTCTCAGCCTCATCTGCCCATGGCACTGCTCGCACAGAGGCACAGAGACTGGGGCTGCTTGCTTGTCTTGTCCCCTCAAACTTCAAAGGTAACTTAGGTGGTCGATGCCGGGCGCCTCCGGCATCCCTGCTCCAAAAATGCGAACGTTTGCTGATAGCTCGCAGGCAGAAAGAGCTAGCCTGGAAAGCTGTTGCTCAGCCTCATCTGCCCATTCCACTGCTCGCACAGAGGCACAGAGACTGGGGCTGCTTGCTTGTCTTGCCCCCTCAAACTTCAAACGTACCTCAGATGGTTCGTGACGGGCGCCTCTGGCAGCCCTGCTCTGAAAATGCGAACGTCTGCAGATAGCTCGCAGCCAGAAAGAGCTAGCCTGGAAAGCTGTTGCTCAGCCTCATCTGCCCATGGCACTGCTTGCACAGAGGCAAAGAGAGTGATGACTGCTTGCTTGTCTTGCCACATCAAACTTCAAAACTGTATGTGGAGGTCCGTGCCGGGCGACTCTGGCAGCCCTGCTCTGAAAATTTGAACGTCTGCAGATAGCTCGCAGGCAGAAAGAGCTAGCCTGGAAAGCTGTTGCTCAGCCTCATCTGCCCATGGCACTGCTCGCACAGAGGCACAGAGACTGGTGACTGCTTGCTTGTCTTGCCCCCACAAACTTCAAAACTGTATCTGGAGGTCCGTGCCGGGCGACACTGTCAGCCCTGCTCTGAAAATGCGAATGTCTGAAGATAGCTCGCATCCAGAAAGATCTAGCCTGGAAAGCTGTTGCTCAGCCTCATCTGCCCATGGCACTGCTCGCACAGAGGCACAGAGACTGGTGACTGCTTGCTGGTCTTGCCCCCTCAAACTTAAAAACTGTATCTGGAGGTCAGTGCCGGGCGACACTGTCAGCCCTGCTCTGAAAATGCGAACGTCTGCAGATAGCTGGCAGCCAGAAAGAGCTAGCTTGGAAAGCTGTTGCTCAGCCTCATCTGCCCATGGCACTGCTCACACAGAGGCACAGAGCCAGGGGCTGCTTGCTTGTCTTGCCCCCTTCAACTTCAAACGTATCTTTGGGTGTGCATGCATGGGCCTACGCAGCCCTGCTCCGTACATGCGAACGTCTGCAGATAGATCGCAGCCAGAAAGAGCTAGCCTGGAAAGCTGTTGCTCAGCCTCATCTGCCCATGGCACTGCTCGCACAGAGGCACAGAGACTGGGGCTGCTTGCTTGTCTTGCCCCCTCAAACTTCAAACGTATCTTAAGGGGTCCGTGCCGGGCACATTCAGCAGTCCTGCTCCGAAAGTGCGAACGTCTGCAGATAGCTCGCAGCCAGAAAGAGCTAGCCTGGAAAGCTGTTGCTCAGCCTCATCTGCCCATGGCACTGCTCGCACAGAGGCACAGAGACTGGGGCTGCTTGCTTGTCTTGCCACCTCAAACTTCAAACGTACCTCAGATGGTTCGTGACTGTCGCCTCTTGCAGCCCTGCTCTGAAAATGCGAACGTCTGCAGATAGCTCGCAGCCAGAAATAGCTAGCCTGGAAAGCTGTTGCTCAGCCTCATCTGCCCATGGCACTGCTCGCACAGAGGCACAGAGACTGGTGACTGCTTGCTTGTCTTGCCCCCTCAAACTTCAAAACTGTATCTGGAGGTCCGTGCCGGGCGACACTGTGAGCCCTGCTCCGAAAATGCAAACGTCTGCAGATAGCTCGGAGCCAGAAAGAGCTAGCCTGGAAAGCTGTTGCTCAGCCTCATCTGCCCATGGCACTGCTCGCACAGAGGCACAGAGACTGGTGACTGCTTGCTTGTCTTGCCCCCTCAAACTTCTAAACTGTATCTGGAGGTCCGTGCCGGGCGACACTGTCAGCCCTGCTCTGAAAATGCGAACGTCTGCAGATAGCTGGCAGCCAGAAAGAGCTAGCTTGGAAAGCTGTTGCTCAGCCTCATCTGCCCATGGCACTGCTCACACAGAGGCACAGAGCCAGGGGCTGCTTGCTTGTCTTGCCCCCTTCAACTTCAAACGTATCTTTAGGGGTCCGTGCCGGGCACATTCAGCAGTCCTGCTCCGAAAGTGCGAACGTCTGCAGATAGCTCGCAGCCAGAAAGAGCTAGCCTGGAAAGCTGTTGCTCAGCCTCATCTGCCCATGGCACTGCTCGCACAGAGGCAGAGAGACTGGGGCTGCTTGCTTGTCTTGCCTCCTCAAACTTCAAACGTAACTCAGATGGTTCGTGACGGGCGCCTCTGGCAGCCCTGCTCTGAAAATGCGAACGTCTGCAGATAGCTCGCAGCCAGAAAAAGCTACCCTGGATAGCTCTTGCTCAGCCTCATCTGCCCATGGCACTGCTTGCACAGAGGCAAAGAGACTGGTGACTGCTTGCTTGTCTTGCCACATCAAACTTCAAAACTCTATGTGGAGGTCCGTGCCGGGCGACTCTGGCAGCCCTGCTCTGAAAATGTGAACGTCTGCAGATAGCTCGCAGCCAGAAATAGCTAGCCTGGAAGGCTGTTGCTCAGCCTCATCTGCCCATTCCACTGCTCGCACAGAGGCACAGAGACTGGGGCTGCTTGCTTTTCTTGCCACCTCAAACTTCAAACGTAAGTTTGGTATTCCGTGGAGGGTTACTCCGGCATCCCTGCTCCGAAAATGCGAACGTTTGCAGATATCTCGCAGCCAGAAAGAGCTAGCCTGGAAAACTGTTGCTCAGCCTCATCTGCCCATGGCACTGTTCGCACAGAGGCACAGAGACTGGGGCTGCTTGCTTGTCTTGCCTCCTCAAAATTCAAACGTATCTTAGGTGGACCGTGCCGGGAGCTTCCGGCAGCCCTGCTCCGAAAGTGCGAACGTCTGCAGATAGCTCGCAGCCAGAAAGATCTATCCTGGAAAACTGTTGTCAGCCTCATCTGCCCATGGCACTGCTCGCACAGAGGCACAGAGACTGGGGCTGCTTGCTTGTCCTGCCACCTCAAACTTCAAAGTTAAGTTTGGGATTCCGTGGAGGGTGCCTCCGGCAGCCCCGCTCCGAAAATGCGAACGTCTGCAGATAGCTCGCAGCCAGAAAGGGCTAGCCTGGAAAACTTTTGTCAGCCTCATCTGCCCATGGCATTGCTCGCACAGAGGCACAGAGACTGGGGCTGCTTGATTGTCCTGCCCCCTCAAACGTCAAACGTATCATTAGTGGTCCGTGCCGGGCACATTCAGCAGTCCTGCTCCGAAAATGCGAACGTCTGCAGATAGCTCGCAGGCAGAAAGAGCTAGCCTGGAAAGCTGTTGGTCAGCCTCATCTGCCCATGGCACTGCTTGCACAGAGGCACAGAGACTGGGGCTGCTTGCTTGTCTTGCCCCCTCAAACTTGAAAAGTGTCTTTAGGGGTCCGTGCCGGGTACATTCAGCAGTCCTGCTCCGAAAATGCGAACGTCTGCAGATAGATCGCAGGCAGAAAGATCTAGCCTGGAAAGCTTTTGGTCAGCCTCATCTACCCATGGCACTGCTCGCACAGAGGCACAGAGACTGGGGCTGCTTGCTTGTCTTTCCACGTCAAACTTCAAAAGTTGCTTTGGAGGTCCGTGCTGGGTACCTGCGGCAGCCCTGCTTTGAAAATGCGAACCTCTGCAGATAGCTCGCAGCCAGAAAGAGCTAGCCTGGAAAGCTGTTGCTCAGCCTCATCTACAGATGGCACTGCTCGCACAGAGGCACAGAGACTGGGGCTGCTTGCTTGTCTTGCCACCTCAAAATTCAAACGTATCTGAGGTGGACCGTGCCTTGAGCTTCCGGCAGCCCTGCTCCGAATATGCGAAAGTCTGCAGATAGCTCGCAGCCAGAAAGAGCTAGCCTGGAAAGCTGTTGCTCAGCCTCATCTGCCCATGGCACTGCTCGCACAGAGGCTCAGAGACTGGGGCTGCTTGCTTCTCTTACCCCCTCAAACTTCAAATACAGATTAGGTGGTCCGTGCCAGGGGCCTACTGCAGTGCTGCTCCGAAAAAGCGAACATCTGCAGATAGATCGCAGCCAGAAAGAGCTAGCCTGGAAAGCTGTTGCTCAGCCTCATTGGCCCATGGCACTGCTCGCACAGAGGCACATAAACTAGGTCTGCTTGCTTGTCTTGCCCTCTCAAACTTCAAAACTGTATCTGGAGGTCCGTGCCGGGCGACACTGTCAGCCCTGCTCTGAAAATGCGAACGTCTGCAGATAGCTGGCAGCCAGAAAGAGCTAGCTTGGAAAGCTGTTGCTCAGCCTCATCTGCCCATGGCACTGCTCACACAGAGGCACAGAGCCAGGGGCTGCTTGCTTGTCTTGCCCCCTTCAACTTCAAACGTATCTTTAGGGGTCCGTGCCGGGCACATTCAGCAGTCCTGCTCCGAAAGTGCGAACGTCTGCAGATAGCTCGCAGCCAGAAAGAGCTAGCCTGGAAAGCTGTTGCTCAGCCTCATCTGCCCATGGCACTGCTCGCACAGAGGCACAGAACCAGGGGCTGCTTGCTTGTCTTGCCCCCTCAAACTTCAAACGTATCTTAAGGGGTCCGTGCCGGGCACATTCAGCAGTCCTGCTCCGAAAGTCCGAACGTCTGCAGATAGCTCGCAGCCAGAAAGAGCTAGCCTGGAAAGCTGTTGCTCAGCCTCATCTGCCCATGGCACTGCTCGCACAGAGGCACAGAGACTGGGGCTGCTTGCTTGTCTTGCCACCTCAAACTTCAAACGTACCTCAGATGGTTCGTGACGTGCGCCTCTGGCAGCCCTGCTCTGAATATGCGAACGTCTGCAGATAGCTCGCAGCCAGAAAGAGCTACCCTGGATAGCTCTTGCTCAGCCTCATCTGCCCATGGCACTGCTTGCACAGAGGCAAAGAGACTGGTGACTGCTTGCTTGTCTTGCCACATCAAACTTCAAAACTGTATGTGGAGGTCCGTGCCGGGCGACTCTGGCAGCCCTGCTCTGAAAATGTGAACGTCTGCAGATAGCTCGCAGCCAGAAATAGCTAGCCTGGAAAGCTGTTGCTCAGCCTCATCTGCCCATGGCACTGCTCGCACAGAGGCACAGAGACTGGGGCTGCTTGCTTGTCTTGCCCCCTCAAACTTCAAACGTATCTTTAGGGGTCCGTGCCGGGCACATTCAGCAGTCCTGCTCCGAAAGTGCGAACGTCTGCAGATAGCTCGCAGCCAGAAAGAGCTAGCCTGGAAAGCTGTTGCTCAGCCTCATCTGCCCATGGCACTGCTCACACAGAGGCACAGAGACTGGGGCTGCTTGCTTGTCTTGCCACATCAAAGTTCAAACGTACCTCAGATGGTTCGTGATGGGCTCCTCTGGCAGCCCTGCTCTGAAAATGCGAACGTCTGCAGATAGCTCGCAGCCAGAAAGAGCTACCCTGGATAGCTGTTGCTCAGCCTCATCTGCCCATGGCACTGCTCGCACAGAGGCACAGAGACTGGGGCTGCTTGCTTGTCTTGTCACTCCGAAATTCAAACGTAGCTTAGCTGGTCCGTGCAGGGGGCCTTCAGCAGCCCTGCTCCGAAAATGCGAAAGTCTGAAGATAGCTCGCAGTCAGAAAGAGCTAGCCTGGAAAGCTGTTGCTCAGCCTCATCTGCCCATGGCACTGCTCGCACAGAGGCACAGAGACTGGGGCTGCTTGCTTGTCTTACCCCCTCAAACTTCAAATGCAGATTAGGTGCTCCGTGTCGTGGGCCTACTGCAGTGCTGCTCCGAAAATGCGAACATCTGCAGAGAGATGACACCCAGAAAAAGCTAGTATGGAAAGCTGTTGCTCCGCCTCATCTGCTCATGGCACTGCTCGCACAGAGGCACAGAAACTAGGGCTGCTTGCTTGTCTTGCCCTCTCAAACTTCAAACGTATGTTTGGGATTCAGTGGAGGGTGCCTCCGTCAGCCCTGCTCTGAAAATTTGAATGTCTGCAGATAGCTCGCAGCCAGAAAGAGCTAGCCTGGAAAGCTGTTGCTCAGCCTCATCTGCCCATGGCACTGCTCGCACAGAGGCACAGAGACTGGGGCTGCTTGCTTGTCTTGCCCCCTCAAACTTTAAAAGTGTCTTTAGGGGTCCGTGCCGGGTACATTCAGCACTCCTGCTCCGAAAATGCGAACGTCTGCAGATAGCTTGCAGCCAGAAAGAGCTAGCCTGGAAAGCTGTTGCTCAGCCTCATCTGCCCATGGCACTGCTCGCACAGAGGCACAGAGACTGGGGCTGCTTGATTGTCTTGCCCCCTCAAACTTCAAACGTAGCTTGGGTGGTCCGTACATGGGGCCTCTAGCAACCCTGATCTGAAAATGCGAACGTCTGCAGATAGCTCTCAGGCAGAAAGAGCTAGCCCGGAAAGCTGTTGCTCAGCCTCATCTGCACATGGCACTGCTTGCACAGAGGCACAGAGACTGGTGACTGCTTGCTTGTCTTGCCCCCTCAAACTTCAAAACTGTATCTGGAGGTCCGTGCCGGGCGACACTGTCAGCCCTGCTCTGAAAATGCGAACGTCTGCAGATAGCTCGCAGCCAGAAAGAGCTAGCCTGGAAAGCTGTTGCTGAGCCTCATCTGCCCATGGCACTGCTCGCACAGATGCACAGAGACTGGGGCTGCTTGCTTTTCTTGCCACCTCAAACTTCAAACGTATGTTTGGTATTCCGTGGAGGGTTACTCCGGCATCCCTGCTCCGAAAATGCGAACGTTTGCAGATATCTCGCAGCCAGAAAGAGCTAGCCTGGAAAGCTGTTGCTCAGCCTCGTGTGCCCATGGCACTGTTCGCACAGAGGCACAGAGACTGGGGCTGCTTGCTTGTCTTGCCTCCTCAAAATTCAAACGTATCTTAGGTGGACCGTGCCGGGAGCTTCCGGCAGCCCTGCTCCGAAAGTGCGAACGTCTGCAGATAGCTCGCAGCCAGAAAGAGCTAGCCTGGAAAGCTGTTGCTCAGCCTCATCTGCCCATGGCACTGCTCGCACAGAGGCACAGAGACTGGGGCTGCTTGCTTGTCCTGCCCCCTCAAACGTCAAACGTATCTTTAGTGGTCCGTGCCGGGCACATTCAGCAGTCCTGCTCCGAAAATGCGAACGTCTGCAGATATCTCGCAGGCAGAAAGAGCTAGCTTGGAAAGCTGTTGGTCAGCCTCATCTGCCCATGGCAATGCTTGCACAGAGGCACAGAGACTGGGGCTGCTTGCTTGTCTTGCTCCCTCAAACTTGAAAAGTGTCTTTAGGGGTCCGTGCCGGGTACATTCAGCAGTCCTGCTCCGAAAATGCGAACGTCTGCAGATAGATCAAAGGCAGAAAGAGCTAGCCTGGAAAGCTGTTGGTCAGCCTCATCTGCCCATGGCACTGCTCGCACAGAGGCACAGAGACTGGGGCTGCTTGATTGTCTTGCCACCTCAAACTTCAAACGTAGCTTGGGTGGTCCATGCACGGGGCCTCTAGCACCCCTGCTCTGAAAATGCGAACGTCTGCAGATAGCTCTCAGGCAGAAAGATCTAGCCTGGAAAGCTGTTGGTCAGCCTCATCTACCCATGGCACTGCTCGCACAGAGGCACAGAGACTGGGGCTGCTTGCTTGTCTTGCCCCATCAAACTTCAAATGCATATTAGGTGGTCCGTGTCGGGTGCCTACTGCAGTGCTGCTCCGAAAATGCGAACATCTGCAGAGAGCTGACACCCAGAAAAAGCTAGTATGGAAAGCTGTTGCTCCGCCTCATCTGCCCATGGCACTGCTCGCACAGAGGCACAGAGACTGGGGCTGCTTGCTTGTCTTGCCACCTCAAACTTCAAACGTATGTTTGGGATTCAGTGGAGGGTGCCTCCGTCAGCCCTGCTCCGAAAATGCGAACGTTTGCAGATAGCTCGCAGCCAGAAAGAGCTAGCCTGGAAAGCTGTTGCTCAGCCTCATCTGCCCATGGCACTGCTCGCACAGAGGCACAGAGACTGGGGCTGCTTGCTTGTCTTGCCCCCTCAAACTTCAAAAGTGTCTTTAGGGGTCCGTGCCGGGTACATTCAGCACTCCTGCTCCGAAAATGCGAACGTCTGCAGATAGCTCGCAGGCAGAAAGAGCTAGCCTGGAAAGCTGTTGCTCCGCCTCATCTGCCCATGGCACTGCTCACACAGAGGCACAGAGACTGGGGCTGCTTGATTGTCTTGCCCCCTCAAACTTCAAACGTATCTTGGGTGGTCCGTACATGGGGCCTCTAGCACCCCTGCTCTGAAAATGCGAACGTCTGCAGATAGCTCGCAGCCAGAAAGAGCTAGCCTGGAAAGCTGTTGCTCAGCCTCATCTGCCCATGGCACTGCTCGCACAGAGGCACAGAGACTAGGGCTGCTTGCTTGTCTTGCCACCTTAAACTTCAAACGTATGTTTGGTATTCCGTGGAGGGTTACTCCGGCAGGCCTGCTCCGAAAATGCGAACGTCTGCAGATATCTCGCAGCCAGAAAGAGCTAGCACGGAAAACTGTTGCTCAGCCTCATCTTCCCATGGCACTGCTCGCACAGAGGCACAGAGACTGGTGACTGCTTGCTTGTCTTGCCCCCTCAAACTTCAAAACTGTATCTGGAGGTCCGTGCCGGGCGACACTGTCAGCCCTGCTCTGAAAATGCGAACGTCTGCAGATAGCTCGCAGCCAGAAAGAGCTAGCCTGGAAAGCTGTTGCTCAGCCTCATCTGCCCATGGCACTGCTCGCACAGAGGCACAGAGACTGGGGCTGCTTGCTTGTCTTGCCACCTCAAATTTCAAACGTAAGTTTGGTATTCCGTGGAGGGTTACTCCGGCAGGCCTGCTCCGAAAATGCGAACGTCTGCAGATATCTCGCAGCCAGAAAGAGCTAGCACGGAAAAATGTTGCTCAGCCTCATCTGCCCATGGCACTGTTCGCACAGAGGCACAGAGACTGGGGCTGCTAGCTTGTCTTGCCACCTCAAACTTCAAACGTACCTCATATGGTTCGTGACGGGCGCCTCTGGCAGCCCTGCTCTGAAAATGCGAACGTCTGCAGATAGCTCGCAGCCAGAAAGTGCTACCCTGGATAGCTCTTGCTCAGCCTCATCTGCCCATGGCACTGCTCGCACAGAGGCACAGAGACTGGGGCTGCTTGCTTGTCTTGTCACTCCAAAATTCAAACGTAGCTTAGTTGGTCCGTGCAGGGGGCCTTCAGCAGCCCTGCTCCGAAAATGCGAAAGTCTGAAGATAGCTCGCAGTCAGAAAGAGCTAGCCTGGAAAGCTCTTGCTCAGCCTCATCTGCCCATGGCACTGCTCGCACAGAGGCACAGAGACTGGGGCTGCTTGCTTGTCTTGTCACTCCAAAATTCAAACGTAGCTTAGTTGGTCCGTGCAGGGGGCCTTCAGCAGCCCTGCTCCGAAAATGCGAACGTCTGCAGATAGCTCGCAGGCAGAAAGAGCTAGCCTGGAAAGCTGTTGCTCAGCCTCATCTGCCCATGGCACTGCTCGCACAGAGGCACAGAGACTGGGGCTGCTTGCTTGTCTTGCCCCATCAAACTTCAAATGCATATTAGGTGGTCCATGTCGGGTGCCTACTGTAGTGATGCTTCGAAAATGCGAACATCTGCAGAGAGCTGACACCCAGAAAAAGCTAGTATGGAAAGCTGTTGCTCCGCCTCATCTGCCCATGGCACTGCTCGCACAGAGGCACAGAAACTAGGGCTGCTTGCTTGTCTTGCCACCTCAAACTTCAAACGTATGTTTGGGATTCAGTGGAGGGTGCCTGCGTCAGCCCTGCTCCGAAAATGCGAACGTTTGCAGATAGCTCGCAGCCAGAAAGAGCTAGCCTGGAAAGCTGTTGCTCAGCCTCGTGTGCCCATGGCACTGCTCGCACAGAGGCACAGAGACTGGGGCTGCTTGCTTGTCTTGCCCCCTCAAACTTCAAACGTAGCTTGGGTGGTCCTTACATGGGGCCTCTAGTACCCCTGATCTGAAAATGCGAACATCTGCAGAGAGATGACACCCAGAAAAAGCTAGTATGGAAAGCTGTTGCTCCGCCTCATCTGCTCATGGCACTGCTCGCACAGAGGCACAGAAACTAGGGCTGCTTGCTTGTCTTGCCCTCTCAAACTTCAAACGTATGTTTGGGATTCAGTGGAGGGTGCCTCCGTCAGCCCTGCTCTGAAAATTTGAATGTCTGCAGATAGCTCGCAGCCAGAAAGAGCTAGCCTGGAAAGCTGTTGCTCAGCCTTATCTGCCCATGGCACTGCTCGCACAGAGGCACAGAGACTGGGGCTGCTTGCTTGTCTTGCCCCCTCAAACTTTAAAAGTGTCTTTAGGGGTCCGTGCCGGGTACATTCAGCACTCCTGCTCCGAAAATGCGAACGTCTGCAGATAGCTTGCAGCCAGAAAGAGCTAGCCTGGAAAGCTGTTGCTCAGCCTCATCTGCCCATGGCACTGCTCGCACAGAGGCACAGAGACTGGGGCTGCTTGATTGTCTTGCCCCCTCAAACTTCAAACGTAGCTTGGGTGGTCCGTACATGGGGCCTCTAGCAACCCTGATCTGAAAATGCGAACGTCTGCAGATAGCTCTCAGGCAGAAAGAGCTAGCCCGGAAAGCTGTTGCTCAGCCTCATCTGCACATGGCACTGCTTGCACAGAGGCACAGAGACTGGTGACTGCTTGCTTGTCTTGCCCCCTCAAACTTCAAAACTGTATCTGGAGGTCCGTGCCGGGCGACACTGTCAGCCCTGCTCTGAAAATGCGAACGTCTGCAGATAGCTCGCAGCCAGAAAGAGCTAGCCTGGAAAGCTGTTGCTGAGCCTCATCTGCCCATGGCACTGCTCGCACAGATGCACAGAGACTGGGGCTGCTTGCTTTTCTTGCCACCTCAAACTTCAAACGTATGTTTGGTATTCCGTGGAGGGTTACTCCGGCATCCCTGCTCCGAAAATGCGAACGTTTGCAGATATCTCGCAGCCAGAAAGAGCTAGCCTGGAAAGCTGTTGCTCAGCCTCGTGTGCCCATGGCACTGTTCGCACAGAGGCACAGAGACTGGGGCTGCTTGCTTGTCTTGCCTCCTCAAAATTCAAACGTATCTTAGGTGGACCGTGCCGGGAGCTTCCGGCAGCCCTGCTCCGAAAGTGCGAACGTCTGCAGATAGCTCGCAGCCAGAAAGAGCTAGCCTGGAAAGCTGTTGCTCAGCCTCATCTGCCCATGGCACTGCTCGCACAGAGGCACAGAGACTGGGGCTGCTTGCTTGTCCTGCCCCCTCAAACGTCAAACGTATCTTTAGTGGTCCGTGCCGGGCACATTCAGCAGTCCTGCTCCGAAAATGCGAACGTCTGCAGATATCTCGCAGGCAGAAAGAGCTAGCTTGGAAAGCTGTTGGTCAGCCTCATCTGCCCATGGCAATGCTTGCACAGAGGCACAGAGACTGGGGCTGCTTGCTTGTCTTGCCCCCTCAAACTTGAAAAGTGTCTTTAGGGGTCCGTGCCGGGTACATTCAGCAGTCCTGCTCCGAAAATGCGAACGTCTGCAGATAGATCAAAGGCAGAAAGAGCTAGCCTGGAAAGCTGTTGGTCAGCCTCATCTGCCCATGGCACTGCTCGCACAGAGGCACAGAGACTGGGGCTGCTTGATTGTCTTGCCACCTCAAACTTCAAACGTAGCTTGGGTGGTCCATGCACGGGGCCTCTAGCACCCCTGCTCTGAAAATGCGAACGTCTGCAGATAGCTCTCAGGCAGAAAGATCTAGCCTGGAAAGCTGTTGGTCAGCCTCATCTACCCATGGCACTGCTCGCACAGAGGCACAGAGACTGGGGCTGCTTGCTTGTCTTGCCCCATCAAACTTCAAATGCATATTAGGTGGTCCGTGTCGGGTGCCTACTGCAGTGCTGCTCCGAAAATGCGAACATCTGCAGAGAGCTGACACCCAGAAAAAGCTAGTATGGAAAGCTGTTGCTCCGCCTCATCTGCCCATGGCACTGCTCGCACAGAGGCACAGAGACTGGGGCTGCTTGCTTGTCTTGCCACCTCAAACTTCAAACGTATGTTTGGGATTCAGTGGAGGGTGCCTCCGTCAGCCCTGCTCCGAAAATGCGAACGTTTGCAGATAGCTCGCAGCCAGAAAGAGCTAGCCTGGAAAGCTGTTGCTCAGCCTCATCTGCCCATGGCACTGCTCGCACAGAGGCACAGAGACTGGGGCTGCTTGCTTGTCTTGCCCCCTCAAACTTCAAAAGTGTCTTTAGGGGTCCGTGCCGGGTACATTCAGCACTCCTGCTCCGAAAATGCGAACGTCTGCAGATAGCTCGCAGGCAGAAAGAGCTAGCCTGGAAAGCTGTTGCTCAGCCTCATCTGCCCATGGCACTGCTCACACAGAGGCACAGAGACTGGGGCTGCTTGATTGTCTTGCCCCCTCAAACTTCAAACGTATCTTGGGTGGTCCGTACATGGGGCCTCTAGCACCCCTGCTCTGAAAATGCGAACGTCTGCAGATAGCTCGCAGCCAGAAAGAGCTAGCCTGGAAAGCTGTTGCTCAGCCTCATCTGCCCATGGCACTGCTCGCACAGAGGCACAGAGACTAGGGCTGCTTGCTTGTCTTGCCACCTTAAACTTCAAACGTATGTTTGGTATTCCGTGGAGGGTTACTCCGGCAGGCCTGCTCCGAAAATGCGAACGTCTGCAGATATCTCGCAGCCAGAAAGAGCTAGCACGGAAAACTGTTGCTCAGCCTCATCTTCCCATGGCACTGCTCGCACAGAGGCACAGAGACTGGTGACTGCTTGCTTGTCTTGCCCCCTCAAACTTCAAAACTGTATCTGGAGGTCCGTGCCGGGCGACACTGTCAGCCCTGCTCTGAAAATGCGAACGTCTGCAGATAGCTCGCAGCCAGAAAGAGCTAGCCTGGAAAGCTGTTGCTCAGCCTCATCTGCCCATGGCACTGCTCGCACAGAGGCACAGAGACTGGGGCTGCTTGCTTGTCTTGCCACCTCAAATTTCAAACGTAAGTTTGGTATTCCGTGGAGGGTTACTCCGGCAGGCCTGCTCCGAAAATGCGAACGTCTGCAGATATCTCGCAGCCAGAAAGAGCTAGCACGGAAAAATGTTGCTCAGCCTCATCTGCCCATGGCACTGTTCGCACAGAGGCACAGAGACTGGGGCTGCTAGCTTGTCTTGCCACCTCAAACTTCAAACGTACCTCATATGGTTCGTGACGGGCGCCTCTGGCAGCCCTGCTCTGAAAATGCGAACGTCTGCAGATAGCTCGCAGCCAGAAAGTGCTACCCTGGATAGCTCTTGCTCAGCCTCATCTGCCCATGGCACTGCTCGCACAGAGGCACAGAGACTGGGGCTGCTTGCTTGTCTTGTCACTCCAAAATTCAAACGTAGCTTAGTTGGTCCGTGCAGGGGGCCTTCAGCAGCCCTGCTCCGAAAATGCGAAAGTCTGAAGATAGCTCGCAGTCAGAAAGAGCTAGCCTGGAAAGCTCTTGCTCAGCCTCATCTGCCCATGGCACTGCTCGCACAGAGGCACAGAGACTGGGGCTGCTTGCTTGTCTTGTCACTCCAAAATTCAAACGTAGCTTAGTTGGTCCGTGCAGGGGGCCTTCAGCAGCCCTGCTCCGAAAATGCGAACGTCTGCAGATAGCTCGCAGGCAGAAAGAGCTAGCCTGGAAAGCTGTTGCTCAGCCTCATCTGCCCATGGCACTGCTCGCACAGAGGCACAGAGACTGGGGCTGCTTGCTTGTCTTGCCCCATCAAACTTCAAATGCATATTAGGTGGTCCATGTCGGGTGCCTACTGTAGTGATGCTTCGAAAATGCGAACATCTGCAGAGAGCTGACACCCAGAAAAAGCTAGTATGGAAAGCTGTTGCTCCGCCTCATCTGCCCATGGCACTGCTCGCACAGAGGCACAGAAACTAGGGCTGCTTGCTTGTCTTGCCACCTCAAACTTCAAACGTATGTTTGGGATTCAGTGGAGGGTGCCTGCGTCAGCCCTGCTCCGAAAATGCGAACGTTTGCAGATAGCTCGCAGCCAGAAAGAGCTAGCCTGGAAAGCTGTTGCTCAGCCTCGTGTGCCCATGGCACTGCTCGCACAGAGGCACAGAGACTGGGGCTGCTTGCTTGTCTTGCCCCCTCAAACTTCAAAAGTGTCTTTAGGGGTCCGTGCCGGGTACATTCAGCACTCCTGCTTCGAAAATGCGAACGTCTGCAGATAGCTCGCAGCCAGAAAGAGCTAGCCTGGAAAGCTGTTGCTCAGCCTCATCTGCCCATGGCACTGCTCACACAGAGGCACAGAGACTGGGGCTGCTTGATTGTCTTGCCCCCTCAAACTTCAAACGTAGCTTGGGTGGTCCGTACATGGGGCCTCTAGCACCCCTGATCTGAAAATGCGAACGTCTGCAGATAGCTCGCAGCCAGAAAGAGCTAGCCTGGAAAGCTGTTGCTCAGCCTCATCTGCCCATGGCACTGCTCGCACAGAGGCACAGAGACTGGTGACTGCTTGCTTGTCTTGCCCCCTCAAAATTCAAAACTGTATCTGGAGGTCTGTGCCGGGCGACACTGTCAGCCCTGCTCTGAAAATGCGAACGTCTGCAGATAGCTCGCAGCCAGAAAGAGCTAGCCTGGAAAGCTGTTGCTCAGCCTCATCTGCCCATGGCACTGCTCGCACAGAGGCCCAGAGACTGGGGCTGCTTGCTTGTCTTTCCACCTCAAACATCAAAAGTTGCTTTGGGGGTCCGTGCTGGGTACCTGCGGCATCCCTGCTTTGAAAATGCGAACGTCTGCAGATAGCTCGCAGCCAGAAAGAGCTAGCCTGGAAAGCTGTGCTCAGACTCATCTGCCCATGGCACTGCTCGCACAGAGGCACAGAGACTGGGGCTGCTTGATTGTCTTGCCACTCGAAACTTCAAACGTAGCTTAGTTGTTCCGTGCAGGGGGCCTCCAGCAGCCCTGCTCCGAAAATGCGAACGTCTGCAGATAGCTCGCAGGCAGAAAGAGCTAGCCTGGAAAGCTCTTGCTCAGCCTCATCTTCCCATGGCACTGCTCGCACAGAGGCACAGAGACTGGTGACTGCTTGCTTGTCTTGCCCCGTCAAACTTCAAAACTGTATGTGGAGGTCCGTGCCGGGCGACTCTGGCAGCCCTGCTCTGAAAATTTGAAGGTCTGCAGATAGCTCGCAGCCAGAAAGAGCTAGCCTGGAAAGCTGTTGCTCAGCCTCATCTTCCCATGGCACTGCTCACACAGAGGCACAGAGCCAGGGGCTGCTTGCTTGTCTTGCCCCCTTCAACTTCAAACGTATCTTTGGGTGTCCATGCAGGGGCCTACGCAGCCCTGCTCCGTACATGCGAACGTCTGCAGATAGCTCGCAGCCAGAAAGAGCTAGCCTGGAAAGCTGTTGCTCAGCCTCATCTGCCCATGGCACTGCTCGCACAGAGGCACAGAGACTGGTGACTGCTTGCTTGTCTTGCCCCGTCAAACTTCAAAACTGTATGTGCAGGTCCGTGCCGGGCGACTCTGGCAGCCCTGCTCTGAAAATTTGAAGGTCTGCAGATAGCTCGCAGCCAGAAAGAGCTAGCCTGGAAAGCTGTTGCTCAGCCTCATCTTCCCATGGCACTGCTCACACAGAGGCACAGAGCCAGGGGCTGCTTGCTTGTCTTGCCCCCTTCAACTTCAAACGTATCTTTGGGTGTCCATGCAGGGGCCTACGCAGCCCTGCTCCGTACATGCGAACGTCTGCAGATAGCTCGCAGGCAGAAAGAGCTAGCCTGGAAAGCTGTTGCTCAGCCTCATCTGCCCATGGCACTGCTCGCACAGAGGCACAGAGACTGGGGCTGCTAGCTTGTCTTGCCACCTCAAACTTCAAAAGTTGCTTTGGAGGTCCGTGCTCGGTACCTGCGGCAGCCCTGCTTTGAAAATGCGAACGTCTGCAGATAGCTCGCAGCCAGAAAGAGCTAGCCTGGAAAGCTGTTGCTCAGCCTCATGTACAGATGGCACTGCTCGCACAGAGGCACAGAGACTGGGGCTGCTTGCTTGTCTTGCCCCCTCAAACTTCAAATGCAGATTAGGTGGTCCATGTCGGGTGCCTACTGTAGTGCTGCTTCGAAAATGCGAACATCTGCAGAGAGCTGACACCCAGAAAAAGCTAGTATGGAAAGCTGTTGCTCCGCCTCATCTGCCCATGGCACTGCTCGCACAGAGGCACAGAAACTAGGGCTGCTTGCTTGTCTTGCCCCCTCAAAATTCAAACGTATGTTTGGGATTCAGTGGAGGGTGCCTCCGTCAGCCCTGCTCCGAAAATGCGAACGTTTGCAGATAGCTCGCAGCCAGAAACAGCTAGCCTGGAAAGCTGTTGCTCAGCCTCGTGTGCCCATGGCACTGCTCGCACAGAGGCACAGAGACTGGGGCTGCTTGCTTGTCTTGCCCCCTCAAACTTCAAAAGTGTCTTTAGGGGTCCGTGCCGGGTACATTCAGCACTCCTGCTCCGAAAATGCGAACGTCTGCAGATAGCTCGCAGCCAGAAAGAGCTAGCCTGGAAAGCTGTTTCTCAGCCTCATCTGCCCATGGCACTGCTCACACAGAGGCACAGAGACTGGGGCTGCTTGATTGTCTTGCCCCCTCAAACTTCAAACGTAGCTTGGGTGGTCCGTACATGGGGCCTCTAGCACCCCTGATCTGAAAATGCGAATGTCTGAAGATAGCTCGCAGCCAGAAAGAGCTAGCCTGGAAAGCTGTTGCTCAGCCTCATCTGCCCATGGCACTGCTCGCACAGAGGCACAGAGACTGTAGCTGCTTGCTTGTCTTGCCCCCTTAAAATTCAAAACTGTATCTGGAGGTCCGTGCCGGGCGACACTGTCAGCCCTGCTCTGAAAATGCGAACGTCTGCAGATAGCTCGCAGCCAGAAATAGCTAGCCTGGAAAGCTGTTGCTCAGCCTCATCTGCCCATGGCACTGCTCGCACAGAGGCACAGAGACTGGGGCTGCTTGCTTGTCTTTCCACCTCAAACTTCAAAAGTTGCTTTGGGGGTCCGTGCTGGGTACCTGCGGCATCCCTGCTTTGAAAATGAGAACGTCTGCAGATAGCTCGCAGCCAGAAAGAGCTAGCCTGGAAAGCTGTTGCTCAGCCTCATCTGCCCATGGCACTGCTCGCACAGAGGCACAGAGACTGGTGACTGCTTGCTTGTCTTGCCCCCTCAAACTTCAAAAGTGTCTTTAGGGGTCCGTGCCGGGTACATTCAGCACTCCTGCTCCGAAAATGCGAACGTCTGCAGATAGCTCGCAGCCAGAAAGAGCTAGCCTGGAAAGCTGTTGCTCAGCCTCATCTGCCCATGGCACTGCTCACACAGAGGCACAGAGACTGGGGCTGCTTGATTGTCTTGCCCCCTCAAACTTCAAACGTAGCTTGGGTGGTCCGTACATGGGGCCTCTAGCACCCCTGCTCTGAAAATGCGAACGTCTGCAGATAGCTCGCAGCCAGAAAGAGCTAGCCTGGAAAGCTGTTGCTCAGCCTCATCTGCCCATGGCACTGCTCGCACAGAGGCACAGAGACTGGGGCTGCTTGCTTGTCTTGCCACCTCAAACTTCAAACGTAAGTTTGGTATTCCGTGGAGGGTTACTCCGGCAGGCCTGCTCCGAAAATGCGAACGTCTGCAGATATCTCGCAGCCAGAAAGAGCTAGCACGGAAAACTGTTGCTCAGCCTCATCTGCCCATGGCACTGTTCGCACAGAGGCACAGAGACTGGGGCTGCTTGCTTGTTTTGCCCCCTCAAAATTCAAACGTATCTTAGGTGGACCGTGCCGGGAGCTTCCGGCAGCCCTGCTCCGAAAGTGCGAACGTCTGCAGATAGCTCGCAGCCAGAAAGAGCTAGCCTGGAAAGCTGTTGCTCAGCCTCATCTGCCCATGGCACTGCTCGCACAGAGGCACAGAGACTGGGGCTGCTTGCTTGTCTTGCCACCTCAAACTTCAAACGTAAGTTTGGTATTCCGTGGAGGGTTACTCCGGCAGCCCTGCTCCGAGAATGCGAAAGTCTGCAGATATCTCGCAGCTAGAAAGAGCTAGCACAGAAAACTGTTGCTCAGCCTCATCTGCCCATGGCACTGTTCGCACAGAGGCACAGAGACTGGGGCTGCTTGCTTGTCTTGCCCCCTCAAAATTCAAACGTATATTAGGTGGACCGTGCCAGGAGCTTCCGGCAGCCCTGCTCCGAAAGTGCGAACGTCTGCAGATAGCTCGCAGCCAGAAAGAGCTAGCACGGAAAACTGTTGCTCAGCCTCATCTGCCCATGGCACTGTTCGCACAGAGGAACAGAGACTGGGGCTGCTTGCTTGTCTTGCCCCCTCAAAATTCAAACGTATGTTAGGTGGACCGTGCCGGGAACTTCCGGCAGCTCTGCTCCGAAAATGCGAACGTCTGCAGATAGCTCGCAGCCAGAAAGGGCTAGCCTGGAAAACTGTTGTCAGCCTCATCTGCCCATGGCACTGCTCACACAGAGGCACAGAGACTGGGGCTGCTTGCTTGTCCTGCCCCCTCAAACGTCAAACGTATATTTAGTGGTCTGTGCCGGGCATATTCAGCAGTCCTGCTCCGAAAATGCGAACGTCTGCAGATAGCTCGCAGACAGAAAGAGCTAGCCTGGAAAGCTGTTGCTCAGCCTCATCTGCCCATGGCACTGCTCGCACAGAGGCACAGAGACTGGTGACTGCTTGCTTGTCTTGCCCCCTCAAACTTCAAACGTAGCTTGGGTGGTCCATGCACGGGGCCTCTAGCACCCCTGCTCTGAAAATGCGAACGTCTGCAGATAGCTCTCAGGCAGAAAGATCTAGCATGGAAAGCTGTTGGTCAGCCTCATCTACCCATGGCACTGCTCGCACAGAGGCACAGAGACTGGGGCTGCTTGCTTGTCTTGCCACGTCAAACTTCAAAAGTTGCTTTGGAGGTCCGTGCTGGGTACCTGCGGCAGCCCTGCTTTGAAAATGCGAACGTCTGCAGATAGCTCGCAGCCGGAAAGAGCTAGCCTGGAAAGCTGTTGCTCAGCCTCATCTACAGATGGCACTGCTCGCACAGAGGCACAGAGACTGGGGCTGCTTGCTTGTCTTGCCCCATTAAACTTCAAATGCAGATTAGGTGGTCCGTGTCGGGTGCCTACTGCAGTGCTGCTCCGAAAATGCGAACATCTGCAGAGAGCTGACACCCAGAAAAAGCTAGTATGGAAAGCTGTTGCTCCGCCTCATCTGCCCATGGCACTGCTCGCACAGAGGCACAGAAACTAGCGCTGCTTGCTTGTCTTGCCACCTCAAACTTCAAACGTATGTTTGGGATTCAGTGGAGGGTTCCTCCGTCAGCCCTGCTCCGAAAATGCGAACGTTTGCAGATAGCTCGCAACCAGAAAGAGCTAGCCTGGAAAGCTGTTGCTCAGCCTCATCTGCCCATGGCACTGCTCGCACAGAGGCACAGAGACTGGGGCTGCTTGCTTGTCTTACCCCCTCAAACTTCAAATGCAGATTAGGTGCTCCGTGTCGTGGGCCTACTGCAGTGCTGCTCCGAAAATGCGAACATCTGCAGAGAGATGACACCCAGAAAAATCTAGTATGGAAAGCTGTTGCTCCGCCTCATCTGCCCATGGCACTGTTCGCACAGAGGCACAGAGACTGGGGCTGCTTGCTTGTCTTGCCTCATCAAACTTCAAATGCAGATTAGGTGGTCCGTGTCGGGTGCCTACTGCAGTGCTGCTCCGAAAATGCGAACATCTGCAGAGAGCTGACACCCAGAAAAAGCTAGTATGGAAAGCTGTTGCTCCGCCTCATCTGCCCATGGCAGTGCTCGCACAGAGGCACAGAAACTAGCGCTGCTTGCTTGTCTTGCCACCTCAAACTTCAAACGTATGTTTGGGATTCAGTGGAGGGTGCCTCCGTCAGCCCTGCTCCGAAAATGCGAACGTTTGCAGATAGCTCGCAGCCAGAAAGAGCTAGCCTGGAAAGCTGTTGCTCAGCCTCATCTGCCCATGGCACTGCTCGCACAGAGGCACAGAGACTGGGGCTGCTTGCTTGTCTTGCCACCTCAAACTTCAAACGTAAGTTTGGTATTCCGTGGGGGGTTACTCCGGCAGGCCTGCTCCGAAAATGCGAACGTTTGCAGATATCTCGCAGCCAGAAAGAGCTAGCACGGAAAACTGTTGCTCAGCCTCATCTGCACATGGCACTGTTCGCACAGAGGCACAGAGACTGGGGATGCTTGCTTGTCTTGCCCCCTCAAAATTCAAACGTATCTTAGGTGGACCGTGCCGGGAGCTTCCGGCAGCCCTGCTCCGAAAGTGCTAACGTCTGCTGATAGCTCGCAGCCACAAAGAGCTAGCCTGGAAAGCTGTTGCTCAGCCTCATCTGCCCATGGCACTGCTCGCACAGAGGCACAGAGACTGGGGCTGCTTGCTTGTCTTGCCACCTCAAACTTCAAACGTAGCTTGGGTGGTCCATGCACGGGGCCTCTAGCACCCCTGCTCTAAAAATGCGAACGTCTGCAGATAGCTTGCAGCCAGAAAGAGCTAGCCTGGAAAGCTGTTGCTCAGCCTCATCTGCCCATGGCACTGCTCGCACAGAGGCACAGACACTGGGGCTGCTTGCTTGTCTTGCCCCCTCAAACTTCAAACGTATCTTATGTGGACCGTGCCGAGAGCTTCCGGCAGCCCTGCTCCAAATATGCGAACGTCTGCAGATAGCTCGCAGCCAGAAAGAGCTATCCTGGAAAGCGGTTGCTCAGCCTCATCTGCCCATGGCACTGCTCGCACAGAGGCACAGAGACTGGGGCTGCTTGCTTGTCTTGCCCCCTCAAACTTCAAACGTACCTCAGATGGTTCGTGGCGGGTGCCTCTGTCAGCCCTGCTCTGAAAATGCGAACGTCTGCAGATAGCTCGCAGCCAGAAAGAGCTAGCCTGGAAAGCTGTTGCTCAGCCTCATCTGCCCATGGCACTGCTCGCACAGAGGCTCATAGACTGGGGCTGCTTGCTTGTCTTGCCCCCTCAAAATTCAAACGTATCTTTGGCTGTCCATGCAGGGGCCTACGCAGCCCTGCTCTGAAAATGCGAACGTCTGCAGATAGCTCGCAGCCAGAAAGAGCTAGCCTGGAAAGCTCTTGCTCAGCCTCATCTGCCCATGGCACTGCTCGCACAGAGGCACAAAGACTGGTGACTGCTTGCTTGTCTTGCAACATCAAACTTCAAAACTGTATCGGGAGGTCCGTGCCGGGCGACTCTGGCAGCCCTGCTCTGAAAAATTGAACGTCTGCAGATAGCTCGCAGCCAGAAAGAGCTAGCCTGGAAAGCTGTTGCTCAGCCTCATCTGCCCATGGCACTGCTCACACAGATGCACAGAGCCAGGGGCTGCTTGCTTGTCTTGCCCCCTTCAACTTCAAACGTATCTTTGGGTGTGCATGCATGGGCCTATGCAGCCCTGCTCCGTACATGCGAACGTCTGCAGATAGCTCGCAGCCAGAAAGAGCTAGCCTGGAAAACTGTTGTCAGCTTCATCTGCCCATGGCAGTGCACGCACAGAGGCACAGAGACTGGGGCTGCTTGCTTGTCTTGCCACCACAAACTTCAGAAGTTGCTTTGGGGGTCCGTGCTGGGTACATGCGGCAGCCCTGCTTTGAAAATGCGAACGTCTGCAGATAGCTCGCAGCCAGAAAGAGCTAGCCTGGAAAGCTGTTGCTCAGCCTCATCTGCCCAAAGCACTGCTCGCACAGACGCACAGAGACTGGGGCTGCTTGCTTGTCTTGCCACCTCAAACTTCAAACGTACCTCAGATGGTTCGTGACGGGCGCCTCTGGCAGCCCTGCTCTGAAAATGCGAACGTCTGCAGATAGCTCGCAGCCAGAAAGTACTACCCTGGATAGCTCTTGCTCAGCCTCATCTGCCCATGGCACTGCTCGCACAGAGGCACAGAGACTGGGGCTGCTTGCTTGTCTTGTCACTCCAAAATTCAAACGTAGCTTAGTTGGTCCGTGCAGGGGGCCTTCAGCAGCCCTGCTCCGAAAATGCGAAAGTCTGAAGATAGCTCGCAGTCAGAAAGATCTAGCCTGGAAAGCTGTTGCTCAGCCTCATCTGCCCATGGCACTGCTCGCACAGAGGCACAGAGACTGGGGCTGCTTGCTTGTCTTACCCCCTGAAACTTCAAATGCAGATTAGGTGGTCCGTGTCGTGGGCCTACTGCAGTGCTGCTATGAAAATGCGAACATCTGCAGAGAGATGACACCCAGAAAAAGCTAGTATGGAAAGCTGTTGCTCCGCCTCATCTGCCCATGGCACTGTTCGCACAGAGGCACAGAGACTGGGGCTGCTTGCTTGTCTTGCCCCCTCAAAATTCAAACGTATCTTAGGTGGACCGTGCCGGGAGCTTCCGGCAGCCATGCTCCGAAAGTGCGAACGTCTGCAGATAGCTCGCAGCCAGAAAGAGCTAGCCTGGAAAACTGTTGTCAGCCTCATCTGCCCATGGCACTGCTCGCACAGAGGCACAGAGACTGGGGCTGCTTGCTTGTCCTGCCACGTCAAACTTCAAAGGTAAGTTTGGGATTCCGTGGAGGGTGCCTCCGGCAGCCCCGCTCCGAAAATGCGAACGTCTGCAGATAGCTCGCATCCAGAAAGGGCTAGCCTGGAAAACTGTTTTCAGCCTCATCTGCCCATGGCACTGCTCGCACAGAGGCACAGAGACTGGGGCTGCTTGCTTGTCCTGCCCCCTCAAACGTCAAACGTATCTTTAGTGGTCCGTGCCGGGCATATTCAGCAGTCCTGCTCCGAAAATGCGAACGTCTGCAGATAGCTCGCAGCCAGAAAGAGCCAGCCTGGAAAGCTGTTGGTCAGCCTCATCTGCCCATGGCACTGCTCGCACAGAGGCACAGAGACTGGGGCTGCTTGATTGTCTTGCCACCTCAAACTTCAAACGTATCTTGGGTGGTCCATGCACGGGGCCTCTAGCACCCCTGCTCTGAAAATGCGAACGTCTGCAGATAGCTCGCAGCCAGAAAGAGCTAGCCTGGAAAGCTGTTGCTCAGCCTCATCTACAGATGGCACTGCTCGCACAGAGGCACAGAGACTGGGGCTGCTTGCTTGTCTTGCCCCCTCAAACTTCAAATGCAGATTAGGTGGTCCATGTCGGGTGCCTACTGTAGTGCTGCTTCGAAAATGCGAACATCTGCAAAGAGCTGACACCCAGAAAAAGCTAGTATGGAAAGCTGTTGCTCCGCCTCATCTGCCCATGGCACTGCTCGCACAGAGGCACAGAAACTAGCGCTGCTTGCTTGTCTTGCCACCTCAAACTTCAAACGTATGTTTGGGATTCAGTGGAGGGTGCCTCCGTCAGCCCTGCTCCGAAAATGCGAACGTTTGCAGATAGCTCGCAGCCAGAAAGAGCTAGCCTGGAAAGCTGTTGCTCAGCCTCGTCTGCCCATGGCACTGCTCGCACAGAGGCACAGAGACTGGGGCTGCTTGCTTGCCTTGCCCCCTCAAACTTCAAAAGTGTCTTTAGGGGTCCGTGCCGGGTACATTCAGCACTCCTGCTCCGAAAATGCGAACGTCTGCAGATAGCTCGCAGCCAGAAAGAGCTAGCCTGGAAAGCTGTTGCTCAGCCTCATCTGCCCATGGCACTGCTCACACAGAGGCACAGAGACTGGGGCTGCTTGATTGTCTTGCCCCCTCAAACTTCAAACGTAGCTTGGGTGGTCCTTACATGGGGCCTCTAGTACCCCTGATCTGAAAATGCGAACGTCTGCAGATAGCTCGCAGCCAGAAAGAGCTAGCCTGGAAAGCTGTTGCTCAGCCTCATCTGCCCATGGCACTGCTCGCACAGAGGCACAGAGACTGGTGACTGCTTGCTTGTCTTGCCCCCTCAAAATTCAAAACTCTATCTGGAGGTCCGTGCCGGGCGACACTGTCAGCCCTGCTCTGAAAATGCGAACGTCTGCAGATAGCTCGCAGCCAGAAAGAGCTAGCCTGGAAAGCTGTTGCTCAGCCTCATCTGCCCATGGCACTGCTCGCACAGAGGCACAGAGACTGGGGCTGCTTGATTGTCTTGCCACTCCAAACTTCAAACGTAGCTTAGTTGGTCCGTGCAGGGGGCCTCCAGCAGCCCTGCTCCGAAAATGCGAACGTCTGCAGATAGCTCGCAGGCAGAAAGAGCTAGCCTGGAAAGCTGTTGCTCAGCCTCATCTTCCCATGGCACTGCTCGCACAGAGGCACAGAGACTGGTGACTGCTTGCTTGTCTTGCCCCCTCAAACTTCAAAACTGTATCTGGAGGTCCGTGCCGGGCAACTCTGGCAGCCCTGCTCTGAAAATTTGAACGTCTGCAGATAGCTCGCAGCCAGAAAGAGCTAGCCTGGAAAGCTGTTGCTCAGCCTCATCTTCCCATGGCACTGCTCACACAGAGGCACAGAGTCAGGGGCTGCTTGCTTGTCTTGCCCCCTTCAACTTCAAACTTATCTTTGGGTGTCCATGCAGGGGCCTACGCAGCCCTGCTCCGTACATGCGAACGTCTGCAGATAGCTCGCAGGCAGAAAGAGCTAGCCTGGAAAGCTGTTGCTCAGCCTCATCTGCCCATGGCACTGCTCGCACAGAGGCACAGAGACTGGGGCTGCTTGCTTGTCTTGCCCCCTCAAACTTCAAACGTATCTTTAGGGGTCCGTGCCGGGCACATTCAGCAGTCCTGCTCCGAAAATGCGAACGTCTGCAGATAGCTCGCAGCCAGAAAGAGCTAGCCTGGAAAGCTGTTGCTCAGGCTCATCTGCCCATGGCACTGCTCGCACAGAGGCACAGAGACTGGGGCTGCTTGCTTGTCTTGCCACCTCAAACTTCAAACGTACCTCAGATGGTTCGTGACGGGCGCCTCTGGCAGCCCTGCTCCGAAAATGCGAACGTCTGCAGATAGCTCGCAGCCAGAAAGTGCTACCCTGGATAGCTCTTGCTCAGCCTCATCTGCCCATGGCACTGCTCGCACAGAGGCACAGAGACAGGGGCTGCTTGCTTGTCTTGTCACTCCAAAATTCAAATGTAGCTTAGTTGGTCCGTGCAGGGGGCCTTCAGCAGCCCTGCTCCGAAAATGCGAAAGTCTGAAGATAGCTCGCAGTCAGAAAGAGCTAGCCTGGAAAGCTGTTGCTCAGCCTCATCTGCCCATGGCACTGCTCGCACAGAGGCACAGAGACTGGGGCTGCTTGCTTTTCTTACCCCCTCAAACTTCAAATGCAGATTAGGTGGTCCGTGTCGTGGGCCTACTGCAGTGCTGCTCCGAAAATGCGAACATCTGCAGAGAGATGACACCCAGAAAAAGCTAGTATGGAAAGCTGTTGCTCCGCCTCATCTGCCCATGGCACTGCTCGCACAGAGGCACAGAAACTAGGGCTGCTTGATTGTCTTGCCCCCTCAAACTTCAAACGTAGCTTGGGTGGTCCGTACATGGGGCCTCTAGCAACCCTGATCTGAAAATGCGAACGTCTGCAGATAGCTCTCAGGCAGAAAGAGCTAGGCCGGAAAGCTGTTGCTCAGCCTCATCTTCTTATGGCACTGCTCGCACAGAGGCACAGAGACTGGTGACTGCTTGCTTGTCTTGCCCCCTCAAACTTCAAAACTGTATCTGGAGGTCCGTGCCGGGCGACACTGTCAGCCCTGCTCTGAAAATGCGAACGTCTGCAGATAGCTCGCAGCCAGAAAGAGCTAGCCTGGAAAGCTGTTGCTCAGCCTCATCTGCCCATGGCACTGCTCGCACAGAGGCACAGAGACTAGGGCTGCTTGCTTGTCTTGCCACCTCAAACTTCAAACGTAAGTTTGGTATTCCGTGGAGGGTTACTCCGGCAGGCCTGCTCCGAAAATGCGAACGTCTGCAGATATCTCGCAGCCAGAAAGAGCTAGCACGGAAAACTGTTGCTCAGCCTCATCTGCCCATGGCACTGTTCGCACAGAGGCACAGAGACTGGGGCTGCTTGCTTGTCTTGCCCTCTCAAAATTCAAACGTATCTTAGGTGGACCGTGCCGGGAGCTTCCGGCAGCCCTGCTCCGAAAGTGCGAACGTCTGCAGATAGCTCGCAGCCAGAAAGAGCTAGCCTGGAAAGCTGTTGCTCAGCCTCATCTGCCCATGGCACTGCTCGCACAGAGGCACAGAGACTGGGGCTGCTTGATTGTCTTGCCACCTCAAACTTCAAACGTAAGTTTGGTATTCCGTGGAGGGTTACTCCGGCAGCCCTGCTCCGAAAATGCGAATGTCTGCAGATATCTCGCAGCCAGAAAGAGCTAGCACGGAAAACTGTTGCTCAGCCTCATCTGCCCATGGCCCTGTTCGCACAGAGGCACAGAGACTGGGGCTGCTTGCTTGTCTTGCCCCCTCAAAATTCAAACGTATCTTAGGTGGACCATGCCGGGAGCTTCCGGCAGCCCTGCTCCGAAAGTGCGAACGTCTGCAGATAGCTCGCAGCCAGAAAGAGCTAGCCTGGAAAGCTGTTGCTCAGCCTCATCTGCCCATGGCACTGTTCGCACAGAGGCACAGAGACTGGGGCTGCTTGCTTGTCTTGCCCCCTCAAAATTCAAACGTATGTTAGGTGGACCGTGCCGGGAGCTTCCGGCAGCCCTGCTCCGAAAATGCGAACGTCTGCAGATAGCTCGCAGCCAGAAAGGGCTAGCCTGGAAAACTGTTGTCAGCCTCATCTGCCCATGGCACTGCTCGCACAGAGGCACAGAGACTGGGGCTGCTTGCTTGTCCTGCCCCCTCAAACGTCAAACGTATCTTTAGGGGTCCGTGCCGGGAACATTCAGCAGTCCTGCTCCGAAAATGCGAACGTCTGCAGATAGCTCGCAGCCAGAAAGAGCTAGCCTGGAAAGCTGTTGCTCAGCCTCATCTGCCCATGGCACTGCTCGCACAGAGGCACAGAGACTGGGGCTGCTTGCTTGTCTTGCCCCCTCAAACTTCAAACGTACCTCAGATGGTTCGTGGCGGGTGCCTCTGTCAGTCCTGCTCTGAAAATGCGAACGTCTGCAGATAGCTCGCAGCCAGAAAGAGCTAGCCTGGAAAGCTGTTGCTCAGCCTCATCTGCCCATGGCACTGCTCGCACAGAGGCTCATAGACTGGGGCTGCTTGCTTGTCTTGCCCCCTCAAACTTCAAACGTATCTTTGGCTGTCCATGCAGGGGCCTACGCAGCCCTGCTCTGAAAATGCGAACGTCTGCAGATAGCTCGCAGCCAGAAAGAGCTAGCCTGGAAAACTGTTGTCAGCTTCATCTGCCCATGGCAGTGCACGCACAGAGGCACAGAGACTGGGGCTGCTTGCTTGTCTTGCCACCACAAACTTCAGAAGTTGCTTTGGGGGTCCGTGCTGGGTACATGCAGCAGCCCTGCTTTGAAAATGCGAACGTCTGCAGATAGCTCGCAGCCAGAAAGAGCTAGCCTGGAAAGCTGTTGCTCAGCCTCATCTGCCCATGGCACTGCTCGCACAGAGGCAGAGAGACTGGGGCTGCTTGCTTGTCTTGCCACTCCAAACTTCAAACGTAGCTTAGTTGGTCCGTGCAGGGGGCCTCCAGCAGCCCTGCTTCGAAAATGCGAACGTCTGCAGATAGCTGGCAGCCAGAAAGATCTAGCCTGGAAAGCTGTTGCTCAGCCTCATCTGCCCATGGCACTGCTCGCACAGAGGCACAGAGACTGGGGCTGCTTGCTTGTCTTGCCACCTCAAACTTCAAACGTACCTCAGATGGTTCGTGACGGGCACCTCTGGCAGCCCTGCTCTGAAAATGCGAACGTCTGCAGATAGCTCGCAGCCAGAAAGTGCTACCCTGGATAGCTTTTGCTCAGCCTCATCTGCCCATGGCACTGCTCGCACAGAGGCACAGAGACTGGGGCTGCTTGCTTGTCTTACCCCCTGAAACTTCAAATGCAGATTAGGTGGTCCGTGTCGTGGGCCTACTGCAGTGCTGCTCCGAAAATGCGAACATCTGCAGAGAGATGACACCCAGAAAAAGCTAGTATGGAAAGCTGTTGCTCCGCCTCATCTGCCCATGGCACTGTTCGCACAGAGGCACAGAGACTGGGGCTGCTTGCTTGTCTTGCCCCCTCAAAATTCAAACGTATCTTAGGTGGACCGTGCCGGGAGCTTCCGGCAGCCATGCTCCGAAAGTGCGAACGTCTGCAGATAGCTCGCAGCCGGAAAGAGCTAGCCTGGAAAGCTGTTGCTCAGCCTCATCTACAGATGGCACTGCTCGCACAGAGGCACAGAGACTGGGGCTGCTTGCTTGTCTTGCCCCATTAAACTTCAAATGCAGATTAGGTGGTCCGTGTCGGGTGCCTACTGCAGTGCTGCTCCGAAAATGCGAACATCTGCAGAGAGCTGACACCCAGAAAAAGCTAGTATGGAAAGCTGTTGCTCCGCCTCATCTGCCCATGGCACTGCTCGCACAGAGGCACAGAAACTAGCGCTGCTTGCTTGTCTTGCCACCTCAAACTTCAAACGTATGTTTGGGATTCAGTGGAGGGTTCCTCCGTCAGCCCTGCTCCGAAAATGCGAACGTTTGCAGATAGCTCGCAACCAGAAAGAGCTAGCCTGGAAAGCTGTTGCTCAGCCTCATCTGCCCATGGCACTGCTCGCACAGAGGCACAGAGACTGGGGCTGCTTGCTTGTCTTACCCCCTCAAACTTCAAATGCAGATTAGGTGCTCCGTGTCGTGGGCCTACTGCAGTGCTGCTCCGAAAATGCGAACATCTGCAGAGAGATGACACCCAGAAAAATCTAGTATGGAAAGCTGTTGCTCCGCCTCATCTGCCCATGGCACTGTTCGCACAGAGGCACAGAGACTGGGGCTGCTTGCTTGTCTTGCCTCATCAAACTTCAAATGCAGATTAGGTGGTCCGTGTCGGGTGCCTACTGCAGTGCTGCTCCGAAAATGCGAACATCTGCAGAGAGCTGACACCCAGAAAAAGCTAGTATGGAAAGCTGTTGCTCCGCCTCATCTGCCCATGGCAGTGCTCGCACAGAGGCACAGAAACTAGCGCTGCTTGCTTGTCTTGCCACCTCAAACTTCAAACGTATGTTTGGGATTCAGTGGAGGGTGCCTCCGTCAGCCCTGCTCCGAAAATGCGAACGTTTGCAGATAGCTCGCAGCCAGAAAGAGCTAGCCTGGAAAGCTGTTGCTCAGCCTCATCTGCCCATGGCACTGCTCGCACAGAGGCACAGAGACTGGGGCTGCTTGCTTGTCTTGCCCCCTCAAACTTCAAAAGTGTCTTTAGGGGTCCGTGCCGGGTACATTCAGCACTCCTGCTCCGAAAATGCGAACGTCTGCAGATAGCTCGCAGCCAGAAAGAGCTAGCCTGGAAAGCTGTTGCTCAGCCTCATCTGCCCATGGCACTGCTCACACAGAGGCACAGAGACTGGGGCTGCTTGCTTGTCTTGCCCCCTCAAACTTCAAAACTGTATCTGGAGGTCCGTGCCGGGCGACACTGTCAGCCCTGCTCTGAAAATGCGAAGGTCTGCATATAGCTCGCAGCCAGAAAGAGCTAGCCTGGAAAGCTGTTGCTCAGCCTCATCTGCCCATGGCACTGCTCGCACAGAGGCACAGAGACTAGGGCTGCTTGCTTGTCTTGCCACCTCAAACTTCAAACGTAAGTTTGGTATTCCGTGGGGGGTTACTCCGGCAGGCCTGCTCCGAAAATGCGAACGTTTGCAGATATCTCGCAGCCAGAAAGAGCTAGCACGGAAAACTGTTGCTCAGCCTCATCTGCACATGGCACTGTTCGCACAGAGGCACAGAGACTGGGGATGCTTGCTTCTCTTGCCCCCTCAAAATTCAAACGTATCTTAGGTGGACCGTGCCGGGAGCTTCCGGCAGACCTGCTCCGAAAGTGCTAACGTCTGCTGATAGCTCGCAGCCACAAAGAGCTAGCCTGGAAAGCTGTTGCTCAGCCTCATCTGCCCATGGCACTGCTCGCACAGAGGCACAGAGACTGGGGCTGCTTGCTTGTCTTGCCACCTCAAACTTCAAACGTAGCTTGGGTGGTCCATGCACGGGGCCTCTAGCACCCCTGCTCTAAAAATGCGAACGTCTGCAGATAGCTTGCAGCCAGAAAGAGCTAGCCTGGAAAGCTGTTGCTCAGCCTCATCTGCCCATGGCACTGCTCGCACAGAGGCACAGACACTGGGGCTGCTTGCTTGTCTTGCCCCCTCAAACTTCAAACGTATCTTATGTGGACCGTGCCGAGAGCTTCCGGCAGCCCTGCTCCAAATATGCGAACGTCTGCAGATAGCTCGCAGCCAGAAAGAGCTATCCTGGAAAGCGGTTGCTCAGCCTCATCTGCCCATGGCACTGCTCGCACAGAGGCACAGAGACTGGGGCTGCTTGCTTGTCTTGCCCCCTCAAACTTCAAACGTACCTCAGATGGTTCGTGGCGGGTGCCTCTGTCAGCCCTGCTGTGAAAATGCGAACGTCTGCAGATAGCTCGCAGCCAGAAAGAGCTAGCCTGGAAAGCTGTTGCTCAGCCTCATCTGCCCATGGCACTGCTCGCACAGAGGCTCATAGACTGGGGCTGCTTGCTTGTCTTGCCCCCTCAAACTTCAAACGTATCTTTGGCTGTCCATGCAGGGGCCTACGCAGCCCTGCTCTGAAAATGCGAACGTCTGCAGATAGCTCGCAGCCAGAAAGAGCTAGCCTGGAAAGCTCTTGCTCAGCCTCATCTGCCCATGGCACTGCTCGCACAGAGGCACAAAGACTGGTGACTGCTTGCTTGTCTTGCAACATCAAACTTCAAAACTGTATCTGGAGGTCCGTGCCGGGCGACTCTGGCAGCCCTGCTCTGAAAAATTGAACGTCTGCAGATAGCTCGCAGGCAGAAAGAGCTAGCCTGGAAAGCTGTTGCTCAGCGTCATCTGCCCATGGCACTGCTCACACAGATGCACAGAGCCAGGGGCTGCTTGCTTGTCTTGCCCCCTTCAACTTCAAACGTATCTTTGGGTGTGCATGCATGGGCCTATGCAGCCCTGCTCCGTACATGCGAACGTCTGCAGATAGCTCGCAGCCAGAAAGAGCTAGCCTGGAAAACTGTTGTCAGCTTCCTCTGCCCATGGCAGTGCACGCACAGAGGCACAGAGACTGGGGCTGCTTGCTTGTCTTGCCACCACAAACTTCAGAAGTTGCTTTGGGGGTCCGTGCTGGGTACATGCGGCAGCCCTGCTTTGAAAATGCGAACGTCTGCAGATAGCTCGCAGCCAGAAAGAGCTAGCCTGGAAAGCTGTTGCTCAGCCTCATCTGCCCAAAGCACTGCTCGCACAGACGCACAGAGACTGGGGCTGCTTGCTTGTCTTGCCACCTCAAACTTCAAACGTACCTCAGATGGTTCGTGACGGGCGCCTCTGGCAGCCCTGCTCTGAAAATGCGAACGTCTGCAGATAGCTCGCAGCCAGAAAGTGCTACCCTGGATAGCTCTTGCTCAGCCTCATCTGCCCATGGCACTGCTCGCACAGAGGCACAGAGACTGGGGCTGCTTGCTTGTCTTGTCACTCCAAAATTCAAACGTAGCTTAGTTGGTCCGTGCAGGGGGCCTTCAGCAGCCCTGCTCCGAAAATGCGAAAGTCTGAAGATAGCTCGCAGTCAGAAAGAGCTAGCCTGGAAAGCTGTTGCTCAGCCTCATCTGCCCATGGCACTGCTCGCACAGAGGCACAGAGACTGGGGCTGCTTGCTTGTCTTACCCCCTGAAACTTCAAATGCAGATTAGGTGGTCCGTGTCGTGGGCCTACTGCAGTGCTGCTCCGAAAATGCGAACATCTGCAGAGAGATGACACCCAGAAAAAGCTAGTATGGAAAGCTGTTGCTCCGCCTCATCTGCCCATGGCACTGTTCGCACAGAGGCACAGAGACTGGGGCTGCTTGCTTGTCTTGCCCCCTCAAAATTCAAACGTATCTTAGGTGGACCGTGCCGGGAGCTTCCGGCAGCCATGCTCCGAAAGTGCGAACGTCTGCAGATAGCTCGCAGCCAGAAAGAGCTAGCCTGGAAAACTGTTGTCAGCCTCATCTGCCCATGGCACTGCTCGCACAGAGGCACAGAGACTGGGGCTGCTTGCTTGTCCTGCCACGTCAAACTTCAAAGGTAAGTTTGGGATTCCGTGGAGGGTGCCTCCGGCAGCCCCGCTCCGAAAATGCGAACGTCTGCAGATAGCTCGCATCCAGAAAGGGCTAGCCTGGAAAACTGTTGTCAGCCTCATCTGCCCATGGCACTGCTCGCACAGAGGCACAGAGACTGGGGCTGCTTGCTTGTCCTGCCCCCTCAAACGTCAAACGTATCTTTAGTGGTCCGTACCGGGCATATTCAGCAGTCCTGCTCCGAAAATGCGAACGTCTGCAGATAGCTCGCAGCCAGAAAGAGCCAGCCTGGAAAGCTGTTGGTCAGCCTCATCTGCCCATGGCACTGCTCGCACAGAGGCACAGAGACTGGGGCTGCTTGATTGTCTTGCCACCTCAAACTTCAAACGTATCTTGGGTGGTCCATGCACGGGGCCTCTAGCACCCCTGATCTGAAAATGCGAACGTCTGCAGATAGCTCGCAGCCAGAAAGAGCTAGCCTGGAAAGCTGTTGCTCAGCCTCATCTACAGATGGCACTGCTCGCACAGAGGCACAGAGACTGGGGCTGCTTGCTTGTCTTGCCCCCTCAAACTTCAAATGCAGATTAGGTGGTCCATGTCGGGTGCCTACTGTAGTGCTGCTTCGAAAATGCGAACATCTGCAAAGAGCTGACACCCAGAAAAAGCTAGTATGGAAAGCTGTTGCTCCGCCTCATCTGCCCATGGCACTGCTCGCACAGAGGCACAGAAACTAGCGCTGCTTGCTTGTCTTGCCACCTCAAACTTCAAACGTATGTTTGGGATTCAGTGGAGGGTGCCTCCGTCAGCCCTGCTCCGAAAATGCGAACGTTTGCAGATAGCTCGCAGCCAGAAAGAGCTAGCCTGGAAAGCTGTTGCTCAGCCTCGTCTGCCCATGGCACTGCTCGCACAGAGGCACAGAGACTGGGGCTGCTTGCTTGCCTTGCCCCCTCAAACTTCAAAAGTGTCTTTAGGGGTCCGTGCCGGGTACATTCAGCACTCCTGCTCCGAAAATGCGAACGTCTGCAGATAGCTCGCAGCCAGAAAGAGCTAGCCTGGAAAGCTGTTGCTCAGCCTCATCTGCCCATGGCACTGCTCACACAGAGGCACAGAGACTGGGGCTGCTTGATTGTCTTGCCCCCTCAAACTTCAAACGTAGCTTGGGTGGTCCGTACATGGGGCCTCTAGCACCCCTGATCTGAAAATGCGAACGTCTGCAGATAGCTCGCAGCCAGAAAGAGCTAGCCTGGAAAGCTGTTGCTCAGCCTCATCTGTCCATGGCACTGCTCGCACAGAGGCACAGAGACTGTTGACTGCTTGCTTGTCTTGCCCCCTCAAAATTCAAACGTATCTTAGGTGGACCGTGCCGGGAGCTTCCGGCAGACCTGCTCCGAAAGTGCTAACGTCTGCTGATAGCTCGCAGCCACAAAGAGCTAGCCTGGAAAGCTGTTGCTCAGCCTCATCTGCCCATGGCACTGCTCGCACAGAGGCACAGAGACTGGGGCTGCTTGCTTGTCTTGCCACCTCAAACTTCAAACGTAGCTTGGGTGGTCCATGCACGGGGCCTCTAGCACCCCTGCTCTAAAAATGCGAACGTCTGCAGATAGCTTGCAGCCAGAAAGAGCTAGCCTGGAAAGCTGTTGCTCAGCCTCATCTGCCCATGGCACTGCTCGCACAGAGGCACAGACACTGGGGCTGCTTGCTTGTCTTGCCCCCTCAAACTTCAAACGTATCTTATGTGGACCGTGCCGAGAGCTTCCGGCAGCCCTGCTCCAAATATGCGAACGTCTGCAGATAGCTCGCAGCCAGAAAGAGCTATCCTGGAAAGCGGTTGCTCAGCCTCATCTGCCCATGGCACTGCTCGCACAGAGGCACAGAGACTGGGGCTGCTTGCTTGTCTTGCCCCCTCAAACTTCAAACGTACCTCAGATGGTTCGTGGCGGGTGCCTCTGTCAGCCCTGCTGTGAAAATGCGAACGTCTGCAGATAGCTCGCAGCCAGAAAGAGCTAGCCTGGAAAGCTGTTGCTCAGCCTCATCTGCCCATGGCACTGCTCGCACAGAGGCTCATAGACTGGGGCTGCTTGCTTGTCTTGCCCCCTCAAACTTCAAACGTATCTTTGGCTGTCCATGCAGGGGCCTACGCAGCCCTGCTCTGAAAATGCGAACGTCTGCAGATAGCTCGCAGCCAGAAAGAGCTAGCCTGGAAAGCTCTTGCTCAGCCTCATCTGCCCATGGCACTGCTCGCACAGAGGCACAAAGACTGGTGACTGCTTGCTTGTCTTGCAACATCAAACTTCAAAACTGTATCTGGAGGTCCGTGCCGGGCGACTCTGGCAGCCCTGCTCTGAAAAATTGAACGTCTGCAGATAGCTCGCAGGCAGAAAGAGCTAGCCTGGAAAGCTGTTGCTCAGCGTCATCTGCCCATGGCACTGCTCACACAGATGCACAGAGCCAGGGGCTGCTTGCTTGTCTTGCCCCCTTCAACTTCAAACGTATCTTTGGGTGTGCATGCATGGGCCTATGCAGCCCTGCTCCGTACATGCGAACGTCTGCAGATAGCTCGCAGCCAGAAAGAGCTAGCCTGGAAAACTGTTGTCAGCTTCCTCTGCCCATGGCAGTGCACGCACAGAGGCACAGAGACTGGGGCTGCTTGCTTGTCTTGCCACCACAAACTTCAGAAGTTGCTTTGGGGGTCCGTGCTGGGTACATGCGGCAGCCCTGCTTTGAAAATGCGAACGTCTGCAGATAGCTCGCAGCCAGAAAGAGCTAGCCTGGAAAGCTGTTGCTCAGCCTCATCTGCCCAAAGCACTGCTCGCACAGACGCACAGAGACTGGGGCTGCTTGCTTGTCTTGCCACCTCAAACTTCAAACGTACCTCAGATGGTTCGTGACGGGCGCCTCTGGCAGCCCTGCTCTGAAAATGCGAACGTCTGCAGATAGCTCGCAGCCAGAAAGTGCTACCCTGGATAGCTCTTGCTCAGCCTCATCTGCCCATGGCACTGCTCGCACAGAGGCACAGAGACTGGGGCTGCTTGCTTGTCTTGTCACTCCAAAATTCAAACGTAGCTTAGTTGGTCCGTGCAGGGGGCCTTCAGCAGCCCTGCTCCGAAAATGTGAAAGTCTGAAGATAGCTCGCAGTCAGAAAGAGCTAGCCTGGAAAGCTGTTGCTCAGCCTCATCTGCCCATGGCACTGCTCGCACAGAGGCACAGAGACTGGGGCTGCTTGCTTGTCTTACCCCCTGAAACTTCAAATGCAGATTAGGTGGTCCGTGTCGTGGGCCTACTGCAGTGCTGCTCCGAAAATGCGAACATCTGCAGAGAGATGACACCCAGAAAAAGCTAGTATGGAAAGCTGTTGCTCCGCCTCATCTGCCCATGGCACTGTTCGCACAGAGGCACAGAGACTGGGGCTGCTTGCTTGTCTTGCCCCCTCAAAATTCAAACGTATCTTAGGTGGACCGTGCCGGGAGCTTCCGGCAGCCATGCTCCGAAAGTGCGAACGTCTGCAGATAGCTCGCAGCCAGAAAGAGCTAGCCTGGAAAACTGTTGTCAGCCTCATCTGCCCATGGCACTGCTCGCACAGAGGCACAGAGACTGGGGCTGCTTGCTTGTCCTGCCACGTCAAACTTCAAAGGTAAGTTTGGGATTCCGTGGAGGGTGCCTCCGGCAGCCCCGCTCCGAAAATGCGAACGTCTGCAGATAGCTCGCATCCAGAAAGGGCTAGCCTGGAAAACTGTTGTCAGCCTCATCTGCCCATGGCACTGCTCGCACAGAGGCACAGAGACTGGGGCTGCTTGCTTGTCCTGCCCCCTCAAACGTCAAACGTATCTTTAGTGGTCCGTGCCGGGCATATTCAGCAGTCCTGCTCCGAAAATGCGAACGTCTGCAGATAGCTCGCAGCCAGAAAGAGCCAGCCTGGAAAGCTGTTGGTCAGCCTCATCTGCCCATGGCACTGCTCGCACAGAGGCACAGAGACTGGGGCTGCTTGATTGTCTTGCCACCTCAAACTTCAAACGTATCTTGGGTGGTCCATGCACGGGGCCTCTAGCACCCCTGATCTGAAAATGCGAACGTCTGCAGATAGCTCGCAGCCAGAAAGAGCTAGCCTGGAAAGCTGTTGCTCAGCCTCATCTACAGATGGCACTGCTCGCACAGAGGCACAGAGACTGGGGCTGCTTGCTTGTCTTGCCCCCTCAAACTTCAAATGCAGATTAGGTGGTCCATGTCGGGTGCCTACTGTAGTGCTGCTTCGAAAATGCGAACATCTGCAAAGAGCTGACACCCAGAAAAAGCTAGTATGGAAAGCTGTTGCTCCGCCTCATCTGCCCATGGCACTGCTCGCACAGAGGCACAGAAACTAGCGCTGCTTGCTTGTCTTGCCACCTCAAACTTCAAACGTATGTTTGGGATTCAGTGGAGGGTGCCTCCGTCAGCCCTGCTCCGAAAATGCGAACGTTTGCAGATAGCTCGCAGCCAGAAAGAGCTAGCCTGGAAAGCTGTTGCTCAGCCTCGTCTGCCCATGGCACTGCTCGCACAGAGGCACAGAGACTGGGGCTGCTTGCTTGCCTTGCCCCCTCAAACTTCAAAAGTGTCTTTAGGGGTCCGTGCCGGGTACATTCAGCACTCCTGCTCCGAAAATGCGAACGTCTGCAGATAGCTCGCAGCCAGAAAGAGCTAGCCTGGAAAGCTGTTGCTCAGCCTCATCTGCCCATGGCACTGCTCACACAGAGGCACAGAGACTGGGGCTGCTTGATTGTCTTGCCCCCTCAAACTTCAAACGTAGCTTGGGTGGTCCGTACATGGGGCCTCTAGCACCCCTGATCTGAAAATGCGAACGTCTGCAGATAGCTCGCAGCCAGAAAGAGCTAGCCTGGAAAGCTGTTGCTCAGCCTCATCTGTCCATGGCACTGCTCGCACAGAGGCACAGAGACTGTTGACTGCTTGCTTGTCTTGCCCCCTCAAAATTCAAAACTCTATCTGGAGGTCCGTGCCGGGCGACACTGTCAGCCCTGCTCTGAAAATGCGAACGTCTGCAGATAGCTCGCAGCCAGAAAGAGCTAGCCTGGAAAGCTGTTGCTCAGCCTCATCTGCCCATGGCACTGCTCGCACAGAGGCACAGAGACTGGGGCTGCTTGATTGTCTTGCCACTCCAAACTTCAAACGTAGCTTAGTTGGTCCGTGCAGGGGGCCTCCAGCAGCCCTGCTCCGAAAATGCGAACGTCTGCAGATAGCTCGCAGGCAGAAAGAGCTAGCCTGGAAAGCTGTTGCTCAGCCTCATCTTCCCATGGCACTGCTCGCACAGAGGCACAGAGACTGGTGACTGCTTGCTTGTCTTGCCCCCTCAAACTTCAAAACTGTATCTGGAGGTCCGTGCCGGGCAACTCTGGCAGCCCTGCTCTGAAAATTTGAACGTCTGCAGATAGCTCGCAGCCAGAAAGAGCTAGCCTGGAAAGCTGTTGCTCAGCCTCATCTTCCCATGGCACTGCTCACACAGAGGCACAGAGTCAGGGGCTGCTTGCTTGTCTTGTCCCCTTCAACTTCAAACTTATCTTTGGGTGTCCATGCAGGGGCCTACGCAGCCCTGCTCCGTACATGCGAACGTCTGCAGATAGCTCGCAGGCAGAAAGAGCTAGCCTGGAAAGCTGTTGCTCAGCCTCATCTGCCCATGGCACTGCTCGCACAGAGGCACAGAGACTGGGGCTGCTTGCTTGTCTTGCCCCCTCAAACTTCAAACGTATCTTTAGGGGTCCGTGCCGGGCACATTCAGCAGTCCTGCTCCGAAAATGCGAACGTCTGCAGATAGCTCGCAGCCAGAAAGAGCTAGCCTGGAAAGCTGTTGCTCAGGCTCATCTGCCCATGGCACTGCTCGCACAGAGGCACAGAGACTGGGGCTGCTTGCTTGTCTTGCCACCTCAAACTTCAAACGTACCTCAGATGGTTCGTGACGGGCGCCTCTGGCAGCCCTGCTCCGAAAATGCGAACGTCTGCAGATAGCTCGCAGCCAGAAAGTGCTACCCTGGATAGCTCTTTCTCAGCCTCATCTGCCCATGGCACTGCTCGCACAGAGGCACAGAGACAGGGGCTGCTTGCTTGTCTTGTCACTCCAAAATTCAAATGTAGCTTAGTTGGTCCGTGCAGGGGGCCTTCAGCAGCCCTGCTCCGAAAATGCGAAAGTCTGAAGATAGCTCGCAGTCAGAAAGAGCTAGCCTGGAAAGCTGTTGCTCAGCCTCATCTGCCCATGGCACTGCTCGCACAGAGGCACAGAGACTGGGGCTGCTTGCTTTTCTTACCCCCTCAAACTTCAAATGCAGATTAGGTGGTCCGTGTCGTGGGCCTACTGCAGTGCTGCTCCGAAAATGCGAACATCTGCAGAGAGATGACACCCAGAAAAAGCTAGTATGGAAAGCTGTTGCTCCGCCTCATCTGCCCATGGCACTGCTCGCACAGAGGCACAGAAACTAGGGCTGCTTGATTGTCTTGCCCCCTCAAACTTCAAACGTAGCTTGGGTGGTCCGTACATGGGGCCTCTAGCAACCCTGATCTGAAAATGCGAACGTCTGCAGATAGCTCTCAGGCAGAAAGAGCTAGGCCGGAAAGCTGTTGCTCAGCCTCATCTTCTTATGGCACTGCTCGCACAGAGGCACAGAGACTGGTGACTGCTTGCTTGTCTTGCCCCCTCAAACTTCAAAACTGTATCTGGAGGTCCGTGCCGGGCGACACTGTCAGCCCTGCTCTGAAAATGCGAACGTCTGCAGATAGCTCGCAGCCAGAAAGAGCTAGCCTGGAAAGCTGTTGCTCAGCCTCATCTGCCCATGGCACTGCTCGCACAGAGGCACAGAGACTAGGGCTGCTTGCTTGTCTTGCCACCTCAAACTTCAAACGTAAGTTTGGTATTCCGTGGAGGGTTACTCCGGCAGCCCTGCTCCGAAAATGCGAATGTCTGCAGATATCTCGCAGCCAGAAAGAGCTAGCACGGAAAACTGTTGCTCAGCCTCATCTGCCCATGGCCCTGTTCGCACAGAGGCACAGAGACTGGGGCTGCTTGCTTGTCTTGCCCCCTCAAAATTCAAACGTATCTTAGGTGGACCATGCCGGGAGCTTCCGGCAGCCCTGCTCCGAAAGTGCGAACGTCTGCAGATAGCTCGCAGCCAGAAAGAGCTAGCCTGGAAAGCTGTTGCTCAGCCTCATCTGCCCATGGCACTGTTCGCACAGAGGCACAGAGACTGGGCTGCTTGCTTGTCTTGCCCCCTCAAAATTCAAACGTATGTTAGGTGGACCGTGCCGGGAGATTCCGGCAGCCCTGCTCCGAAAATGCGAACGTCTGCAGATAGCTCGCAGCCAGAAAGGGCTAGCCTGGAAAAATGTTGTCAGCCTCATCTGCCCATGGCACTGCTCGCACAGAGGCACAGAGACTGGGGCTGCTTGCTTGTCCTGCCCCCTCAAACGTCAAACGTATCTTTAGGGGTCCGTGCCGGGAACATTCAGCAGTCCTGCTCCGAAAATGCGAACGTCTGCAGATAGCTCGCAGCCAGAAAGAGCTAGCCTGGAAAGCTGTTGCTCAGCCTCATCTGCCCATGGCACTGCTCGCACAGAGGCACAGAGACTGGGGCTGCTTGCTTGTCTTGCCCCCTCAAACTTCAAACGTATCTTTGGCTGTCCATGCAGGGGCCTACGCAGCCCTGCTCTGAAAATGCGAACGTCTGCAGATAGCTCGCAGCCAGAAAGAGCTAGCCTGGAAAACTGTTGTCAGCTTCATCTGCCCATGGCAGTGCACGCACAGAGGCACAGAGACTGGGGCTGCTTGCTTGTCTTGCCACCACAAACTTCAGAAGTTGCTTTGGGGGTCCGTGCTGGGTACATGCACCAGCCCTGCTTTGAAAATGCGAACATCTGCAGATAGCTCGCAGCCAGAAAGAGCTACCCTGGAAAGCTGTTGCTCAGCCTCATCTGCCCATGGCACTGCTCGCACAGAGGCACAGAGACTGGGGCTGCTTGCTTGTCTTGCCACTCCAAACTTCAAACGTAGCTTAGTTGGTCCGTGCAGGGGGCCTCCAGCAGCCCTGCTTCGAAAATGCGAACGTCTGCAGATAGCTCGCAGCCAGAAAGATCTAGCCTGGAAAGCTGTTGCTCAGCCTCATCTGCCCATGGCACTGCTCGCACAGAGGCACAGAGACTGGGGCTGCTTGCTTGTCTTGCCCCCTCAAACTTCAAACGTACCTCAGATGGTTCGTGGCGGGTGCCTCTGTCAGTCCTGCTCTGAAAATGCGAACGTCTGCAGATAGCTCGCAGCCAGAAAGAGCTAGCCTGGAAAGCTGTTGCTCAGCCTCATCTGCCCATGGCACTGCTCGCACAGAGGCTCATAGACTGGGGCTGCTTGCTTGTCTTGCCCCCTCAAACTTCAAACGTATCTTTGGCTGTCCATGCAGGGGCCTACGCAGCCCTGCTCTGAAAATGCGAACGTCTGCAGATAGCTCGCAGCCAGAAAGAGCTACCCTGGATAGCTCTTGCTCAGCCTCATCTGCCCATGGCACTGCTCGCACAGAGGCACAGAGACAGGGGCTGCTTGCTTGTCTTGTCACTCCAAAATTCAAATGTAGCTTAGTTGGTCCGTGCAGGGGGCCTTCAGCAGCCCTGCTCCGAAAATGCGAAAGTCTGAAGATAGCTCGCAGTCAGAAAGAGCTAGCCTGGAAAGCTGTTGCTCAGCCTCATCTGCCCATGGCACTGCTCGCACAGAGGCACAGAGACTGGGGCTGCTTGCTTTTCTTACCCCCTCAAACTTCAAATGCAGATTAGGTGGTCCGTGTCGTGGGCCTACTGCAGTGCTGCTCCGAAAATGCGAACATCTGCAGAGAGATGACACCCAGAAAAAGCTAGTATGGAAAGCTGTTGCTCCGCCTCATCTGCCCATGGCACTGCTCGCACAGAGGCACAGAAACTAGGGCTGCTTGATTGTCTTGCCCCCTCAAACTTCAAACGTAGCTTGGGTGGTCCGTACATGGGGCCTCTAGCAACCCTGATCTGAAAATGCGAACGTCTGCAGATAGCTCTCAGGCAGAAAGAGCTACGCCGGAAAGCTGTTGCTCAGCCTCATCTTCTTATGGCACTGCTCGCACAGAGGCACAGAGACTGGTGACTGCTTGCTTGTCTTGCCCCCTCAAACTTCAAAACTGTATCTGGAGGTCCGTGCCGGGCGACACTGTCAGCCCTGCTCTGAAAATGCGAACGTCTGCAGATAGCTCGCAGCCAGAAAGAGCTAGCCTGGAAAGCTGTTGCTCAGCCTCATCTGCCCATGGCACTGCTCGCACAGAGGCACAGAGACTAGGGCTGCTTGCTTGTCTTGCCACCTCAAACTTCAAACGTAAGTTTGGTATTCCGTGGAGGGTTACTCCGGCAGGCCTGCTCCGAAAATGCGAACGTCTGCAGATATCTCGCAGCCAGAAAGAGCTAGCACGGAAAACTGTTGCTCAGCCTCATCTGCCCATGGCACTGTTCGCACAGAGGCACAGAGACTGGGGCTGCTTGCTTGTCTTGCCCTCTCAAAATTCAAACGTATCTTAGGTGGACCGTGCCGGGAGCTTCCGGCAGCCCTGCTCCGAAAGTGCGAACGTCTGCAGATAGCTCGCAGCCAGAAAGAGCTAGCCTGGAAAGCTGTTGCTCAGCCTCATCTGCCCATGGCACTGCTCGCACAGAGGCACAGAGACTGGGGCTGCTTGATTGTCTTGTCACCTCAAACTTCAAACGTAAGTTTGGTATTCCGTGGAGGGTTACTCCGGCAGCCCTGCTCCGAAAATGCGAATGTCTGCAGATATCTCGCAGCCAGAAAGAGCTAGCACGGAAAACTGTTGCTCAGCCTCATCTGCCCATGGCACTGTTCGCACAGAGGCACAGAGACTGGGCTGCTTGCTTGTCTTGCCCCCTCAAAATTCAAACGTATGTTAGGTGGACCGTGCCGGGAGCTTCCGGCAGCCCTGCTCCGAAAATGCGAACGTCTGCAGATAGCTCGCAGCCAGAAAGGGCTAGCCTGGAAAAATGTTGTCAGCCTCATCTGCCCATGGCACTGCTCGCACAGAGGCACAGAGACTGGGGCTGCTATCTTGTCCTGCCCCCTCAAACGTCAAACGTATCTTTAGGGGTCCGTGCCGGGAACATTCAGCAGTCCTGCTCCGAAAATGCGAACGTCTGCAGATAGCTCGCAGCCAGAAAGAGCTAGCCTGGAAAGCTGTTGCTCAGCCTCATCTGCCCATGGCACTGCTCGCACAGAGGCACAGAGACTGGGGCTGCTTGCTTGTCTTGCCCCCTCAAACTTCAAACGTATCTTTGGCTGTCCATGCAGGGGCCTACGCAGCCCTGCTCTGAAAATGCGAACGTCTGCAGATAGCTCGCAGCCAGAAAGAGCTAGCCTGGAAAACTGTTGTCAGCTTCATCTGCCCATGGCAGTGCACGCACAGAGGCACAGAGACTGGGGCTGCTTGCTTGTCTTGCCACCACAAACTTCAGAAGTTGCTTTGGGGGTCCGTGCTGGGTACATGCAGCAGCCCTGCTTTGAAAATGCGAACATCTGCAGATAGCTCGCAGCCAGAAAGAGCTACCCTGGAAAGCTGTTGCTCAGCCTCATCTGCCCATGGCACTGCTCGCACAGAGGCACAGAGACTGGGGCTGCTTGCTTGTCTTGCCACTCCAAACTTCAAACGTAGCTTAGTTGGTCCGTGCAGGGGGCCTCCAGCAGCCCTGCTTCGAAAATGCGAACGTCTGCAGATAGCTCGCAGCCAGAAAGATCTAGCCTGGAAAGCTGTTGCTCAGCCTCATCTGCCCATGGCACTGCTCGCACAGAGGCACAGAGACTGGGGCTGCTTGCTTGTCTTGCCCCCTCAAACTTCAAACGTACCTCAGATGGTTCGTGGCGTGTGCCTCTGTCAGTCCTGCTCTGAAAATGCGAACGTCTGCAGATAGCTCGCAGCCAGAAAGAGCTAGCCTGGAAAGCTGTTGCTCAGCCTCATCTGCCCATGGCACTGCTCGCACAGAGGCTCATAGACTGGGGCTGCTTGCTTGTCTTGCCCCCTCAAACTTCAAACGTATCTTTGGCTGTCCATGCAGGGGCCTACGCAGCCCTGCTCTGAAAATGCGAACGTCTGCAGATAGCTCGCAGCCAGAAAGAGCTAGCCTGGAAAACTGTTGTCAGCTTCATCTGCCCATGGCAGTGCACGCACAGAGGCACAGAGACTGGGGCTGCTTGCTTGTCTTGCCACCACAAACTTCAGAAGTTGCTTTGGGGGTCCGTGCTGGGTACATGCAGCAGCCCTGCTTTGAAAATGCGAACGTCTGCAGATAGCTCGCAGCCAGAAACAGCTAGCCTGGAAAGCTGTTGCTCAGCCTCATCTGCCCATGGCACTGCTCGCACAGAGGCACAGAGACTGGGGCTGCTTGCTTGTCTTGCCACTCCAAACTTCAAACGTAGCTTAGTTGGTCCGTGCAGGGGGCCTCCAGCAGCCCTGCTTCGAAAATGCGAACGTCTGCAGATAGCTCGCAGCCAGAAAGATCTAGCCTGGAAAGCTGTTGCTCAGCCTCATCTGCCCATGGCACTGCTCGCACAGAGGAACAGAGACTGGGGCTGCTTGCTTGTCTTGCCACCTCAAACTTCAAACGTACCTCAGATGGTTCGTGACGGGCACCTCTGGCAGCCCTGCTCTGAAAATGCGAACGTCTGCAGATAGCTCGCAGCCAGAAAGTGCTACCCTGGATAGCTTTTGCTCAGCCTCATCTGCCCATGGCACTGCTCGCACAGAGGCACAGAGACTGGGGCTGCTTGCTTGTCTTACCCCCTCAAACTTCAAATGCAGATTAGGTGCTCCGTGTCGTGGGCCTACTGCAGTGCTGCTCCGAAAATGCGAACATCTGCAGAGAGATGACACCCAGAAAAAGCTAGTATGGAAAGCTGTTGCTCCGCCTCATCTGCCCATGGCACTGTTCGCACAGAGGCACAGAGACTGGGGCTGCTTGCTTGTCTTGCCCCCTCAAAATTCAAACGTATCTTAGGTGGACCGTGCCGGGAGCTTCCGGCAGCCATGCTCCGAAAGTGCGAACGTCTGCAGATAGCTCGCAGCCAGAAAGAGCTAGCCTGGAAAACTGTTGTCAGCCTCATCTGCCCATGGCACTGCTCGCACAGAGGCACAGAGACTGGGGCTGCTTGCTTGTCTTGCCACGTCAAACTTCAAAAGTTGCTTTGGAGGTCCGTGCTGGGTACCTGCGGCAGCCCTGCTTTGAAAATGCGAACGTCTGCAGATAGCTCGCAGCCGGAAAGAGCTAGCCTGGAAAGCTGTTGCTCAGCCTCATCTACAGATGGCACTGCTCGCACAGAGGCACAGAGACTGGGGCTGCTTGCTTGTCTTGCCCCATTAAACTTCAAATGCAGATTAGGTGGTCCGTGTCGGGTGCCTACTGCAGTGCTGCTCCGAAAATGCGAACATCTGCAGAGAGCTGACACCCAGAAAAAGCTAGTATGGAAAGCTGTTGCTCCGCCTCATCTGCCCATGGCACTGCTCGCACAGAGGCACAGAAACTAGCGCTGCTTGCTTGTCTTGCCACCTCAAACTTCAAACGTATGTTTGGGATTCAGTGGAGGGTTCCTCCGTCAGCCCTGCTCCGAAAATGCGAACGTTTGCAGATAGCTCGCAACCAGAAAGAGCTAGCCTGGAAAGCTGTTGCTCAGCCTCATCTGCCCATGGCACTGCTCGCACAGAGGCACAGAGACTGGGGCTGCTTGCTTGTCTTACCCCCTCAAACTTCAAATGCAGATTAGGTGCTCCGTGTCGTGGGCCTACTGCAGTGCTGCTCCGAAAATGCGAACATCTGCAGAGAGATGACACCCAGAAAAATCTAGTATGGAAAGCTGTTGCTCCGCCTCATCTGCCCATGGCACTGTTCGCACAGAGGCACAGAGACTGGGGCTGCTTGCTTGTCTTGCCTCATCAAACTTCAAATGCAGATTAGGTGGTCCGTGTCGGGTGCCTACTGCAGTGCTGCTCCGAAAATGCGAACATCTGCAGAGAGCTGACACCCAGAAAAAGCTAGTATGGAAAGCTGTTGCTCCGCCTCATCTGCCCATGGCAGTGCTCGCACAGAGGCACAGAAACTAGCGCTGCTTGCTTGTCTTGCCACCTCAAACTTCAAACGTATGTTTGGGATTCATTGGAGGGTGCCTCCGTCAGCCCTGCTCCGAAAATGCGAACGTTTGCAGATAGCTCGCAGCCAGAAAGAGCTAGCCTGGAAAGCTGTTGCTCAGCCTCATCTGCCCATGGCACTGCTCGCACAGAGGCACAGAGACTGGGGCTGCTTGCTTGTCTTGCCCCCTCAAACTTCAAAAGTGTCTTTAGGGGTCCGTGCCGGGTACATTCAGCACTCCTGCTCCGAAAATGCGAACGTCTGCAGATAGCTCGCAGCCAGAAAGAGCTAGCCTGGAAAGCTGTTGCTCAGCCTCATCTGCCCATGGCACTGCTCACACAGAGGCACAGAGACTGGGGCTGCTTGCTTGTCTTGCCCCCTCAAACTTCAAAACTGTATCTGGAGGTCCGTGCCGGGCGACACTGTCAGCCCTGCTCTGAAAATGCGAAGGTCTGCAGATAGCTCGCAGCCAGAAAGAGCTAGCCTGGAAAGCTGTTGCTCAGCCTCATCTGCCCATGGCACTGCTCGCACAGAGGCACAGAGACTAGGGCTGCTTGCTTCTCTTGCCACCTCAAACTTCAAACGTAAGTTTGGTATTCCGTGCGGGGTTACTCCGGCAGGCCTGCTCCGAAAATGCGAACGTTTGCAGATATCTCGCAGCCAGAAAGAGCTAGCACGGAAAACTGTTGCTCAGCCTCATCTGCACATGGCACTGTTCGCACAGAGGCACAGAGACTGGGGATGCTTGCTTGTCTTGCCCCCTCAAAATTCAAACGTATCTTAGGTGGACCGTGCCGGGAGCTTCCGGCAGCCCTGCTCCGAAAGTGCTAACGTCTGCTGATAGCTCGCAGCCACAAAGAGCTAGCCTGGAAAGCTGTTGCTCAGCCTCATCTGCCCATGGCACTGCTCGCACAGAGGCACAGAGACTGGGGCTGCTTGATTGTCTTGCCACCTCAAACTTCAAACGTAGCTTGGGTGGTCCATGCACGGGGCCTCTAGCACCCCTGCTCTAAAAATGCGAACGTCTGCAGATAGCTTGCAGCCAGAAAGAGCTAGCCTGGAAAGCTGTTGCTCAGCCTCATCTGCCCATGGCACTGCTCGCACAGAGGCACAGACACTGGGGCTGCTTGCTTGTCTTGCCCCCTCAAACTTCAAACGTATCTTAGGTGGACCGTGCCGAGAGCTTCCGGCAGCCCTGCTCCAAATATGCGAACGTCTGCAGATAGCTCGCAGCCAGAAAGAGCTATCCTGGAAAGCGGTTGCTCAGCCTCATCTGCCCATGGCACTGTTCGCACAGAGGCACAGAGACTGGGGCTGCTTGCTTGTCTTGCCCCCTCAAAATTCAAACGTATCTTAGGTGGACCGTGCCGGGAGCTTCCGGCAGCCATGCTCCGAAAGTGCGAACGTCTGCAGATAGCTCGCAGCCAGAAAGAGCTAGCCTGGAAAACTGTTGTCAGCCTCATCTGCCCATGGCACTGCTCGCACAGAGGCACAGAGGTTGGGGCTGCTTGCTTGTCCTGCCACGTCAAACTTCAAAGGTAAGTTTGGGATTCCGTGGAGGGTGCCTCCGGCAGCCCCGCTCCGAAAATGCGAACGTCTGCACATAGCTCGCAGCCAGAAAGGGCTAGCCTGGAAAACTGTTGTCAGCCTCATCTGCCCATGGCACTGCTCGCACAGAGGCACAGAGACTGGGGCTGCTTGCTTGTCCTGCCCCCTCAAACGTCAAACGTATCTTTAGTGGTCCGTGCTGGGCATATTCAGCAGTCCTGCTCCGAAAATGCGAACGTCTGCAGATAGCTCGCAGCCAGAAAGAGTCAGCCTGGAAAGCTGTTGGTCAGCCTCATCTGCCCATGGCACTGCTCGCACAGAGGCACAGAGACTGGGGCTGCTTGATTGTCTTGCCACCTCAAACTTCAAACGTAGCTTGGGTGGTCCATGCACGGTGCCTCTAGCACCCCTGCTCTGAAAATGCGAACGTCTGCAGATAGCTCTCAGGCAGAAAGATCTAGCCTGGAAAGCTGTTGGTCAGCCTCATCTACCCATGGCACTGCTCGCACAGAGGCACAGAGACTGGGGCTGCTTGCTTGTCTTTCCACGTCAAACTTCAAAAGTTGCTTTGGAGGTCCGTGCTCGGTACCTGCGGCAGCCCTGCTTTGAAAATGCGAACGTCTGCAGATAGCTCGCAGCCAGAAAGAGCTAGCCTGGAAAGCTGTTGCTCAGCCTCATCTACAGATGGCACTGCTCGCACAGAGGCACAGAGACTGGGGCTGCTTGCTTGTCTTGCCCCCTCAAACTTCAAATGCAGATTAGGTGGTCCATGTCTGGTGCCTACTGTAGTGCTGCTTCGAAAATGCGAACATCTGCAGAGAGCTGACACCCAGAAAAAGCTAGTATGGAAAGCTGTTGCTCCGCCTCATCTGCCCATGGCACTGCTCGCACAGAGGCACAGAAACTAGGGCTGCTTCCTTGTCTTGCCACCTCAAACTTCAAACGTATGTTTGGGATTCAGTGGAGGGTGCCTCCGTCAGCCCTGCTCCGAAAATGCGAACGTTTGCAGATAGCTCGCAGCCAGAAAGAGCTAGCCTGGAAAGCTGTTGCTCAGCCTCGTCTGCCCATGGCACTGCTCGCACAGAGGCACAGAGACTGGGGCTGCTTGCTTGTCTTGCTCCCTCAAACTTCAAAAGTGTCTTTAGGGGTCCGTGCCGGGTACATTCAGCACTCCTGCTCCGAAAATGCGAACGTCTGCAGATAGCTCGCAGCCAGAAAGAGCTAGCCTGGAAAGCTGTTGCTCAGCCTCATCTGCCCATGGCACTGCTCACACAGAGGCACAGAGACTGGGGCTGCTTGATTGTCTTGCCCTCTCAAACTTCAAACGTAGCTTGGGTGGTCCGTACATGGGGCCTCTAGCACCCCTGATCTGAAAATGCGAACGTCTGCAGATAGCTCGCAGCCAGAAAGAGCTAGCCTGGAAAGCTGTTGCTCAGCCTCATCTGCCCATGGCACTGCTCGCACAGAGGCACAGAGACTGGTGACTGCTTGCTTGTCTTGCCCCCTCAAAATTCAAAACTGTATCTGGAGGTCCGTGCCGGGCGACACTGTCAGCCCTGCTCTGAAAATGCGAACGTCTGCAGATAGCTCGCAGCCAGAAAGAGCTAGCCTGGAAAGCTGTTGCTCAGCCTCATCTGCCCATGGCACTGCTCGCACAGAGGCACAGAGACTGGGGCTGTTTGCTTGTCTTTCCACCTCAAATTTCAAAGTTGCTTTGGGGGTCCGTGCTGGGTACCTGCGGCATCCCTGCTTTGAAAATGCGAACGTCTGCAGATAGCTCGCAGCCAGAAAGAGCTAGCCTGGAAAGCTGTTGCTCAGACTCATCTGCCCATGGCACTGCTCGCACAGAGGCACAGAGACTGGGGCTGCTTGATTGTCTTGCCACTCCAAACTTCAAACGTAGCTTAGTTGGTCTGTGCAGGGGGCCTCCAGCAGTCCTGCTCCGAAAATGCGAACGTCTGCAGATAGCTCGCAGGCAGAAAGAGCTAGCCTGGAAAGCTGTTGCTCAGCCTCATCTTCCCATGGCACTGCTCGCACAGAGGCACAGAGACTGGTGACTGCTTGCTTGTCTTGCCCCCTCAAACTTCAAAACTGTATCTGGAGGTCCGTGCCGGGCGACTCTGGCAGCCCTGCTCTGAAAATTTGAACGTCTGCAGATAGCTCGCAGGCAGAAAGAGCTAGCCTGGAAAGCTGTTGCTCAGCCTCATCTTCCCATGGCACTGCTCGCACAGAGGCACAGAGACTGGGGCTGCTTGCTTGTCTTGCCCCCTCAAACTTCAAAAGTATCTTTAGGGGTCCGTGCCGGGCACATTCAGCAGTCCTGCTCCGAAAATGCGAACGTCTGCAGATAGCTCGCAGCCAGAAAGTGCTAGCTTGGAAAGCTGTTGCTCAGCCTCATCTGCCCATGGCACTGCTCGCACAGAGGCACAGAGACTGGGGCTGCTTGCTTGTCTTACCCCCTCAAACTTCAAATGCAGATTAGGTGGTCCGTGTCGGGTGCCTACTGCAGTGCTGCTCCGAAAATGCGAACATCTGCAGAGAGATGACACCCAGAAAAAGCTAGCCTGGAAAGCTGTTGCTCCGCCTCATCTGCCCATGGCACTGCTCGCACAGAGGCACAGAAACTAGGGCTGCTTGCTTGTCTTGCCCTCTCAAACTTCAAACGTATGTTTGGGATACAGTGGAGGGTGCCTCCGTCAGCCCTGCTCCGAAAATGCCAACGTTTGCAGATAGCTCGCAGCCAGAAAGAGCTAGCCTGGAAAGCTGTTGCTCAGCCTCATCTACCCATGGCACTGCTCGCACAGAGGCACAGAGACTGGGGCTGCTTGCTTGTCTTGCCCCCTCAAACTTTAAAAGTGTCTTTAGGGGTCCGTGCCGGGTACATTCAGCACTCCTGCTCCGAAAATGAGAACGTCTGCAGATAGCTTGCAGCCAGAAAGAGCTAGCCTGGAAAGCTGTTGCTCAGCCTCATCTGCCCATGGCACTGCTCGCACAGAGGCACAGAGACTGGGGCTGCTTGATTGTCTTGCCCCCTCAAACTTCAAACGTAGCTTGGGTGGTCCGTACATGGGGCCTCTAGCAACCCTGATCTGAAAATGCGAACGTCTGCAGATAGCTCGCAGCCAGAAAGAGCTAGCCTGGAAAGCTGTTGCTCAGCCTCATCTGCCCATGGCACTGCTCGCACAGAGGCACAGAGAATAGGGCTGCTTGCTTGTCTTGCCCCCTCAAACTTCAAACGTATGTTTGGTATTCCGTGGAGAATGCCTCCGGCAGGCCTGCTCTGAAAATGCGAACGTCTGCAGATAGCTCGCAGCCAGAAAGAGCTAGCACGGAAAACTGTTGCTCAGCCTCATCTGCCCATGGCACTGTTCGCACAGAGGCACAGAGACTGGGGCTGCTTGCTTGTCTTGCCCTCTCAAAATTCAAACGTATCTTAGGTGGACCGTGCCGGGAGCTTCCGGCAGCCCTGCTCCGAAAGTGCGAACGTCTGCAGATAGCTCGCAGCCAGAAAGAGCTAGCCTGGAAAGCTGTTGCTCAGCCTCATCTGCCTATGGCACTGCTCGCACAGAGGCACAGAGACTGGGGCTGCTTGATTGTCTTGCCACCTCAAACTTCAAACGTAAGTTTGGTATTCCGTGGAGGGTTACTCCGGCAGCCCTGCTCCGAAAATGCGAATGTCTGCAGATATCTCGCAGCCAGAAAGAGCTAGCACGGAAAACTGTTGCTCAGCCTCATCTGCCCATGGCCCTGTTCGCACAGAGGCACAGAGACTGGGGCTGCTTGCTTGTCTTGCCCCCTCAAAATTCAAACGTATCTTAGGTGGACCGTGCCGGGAGCTTCCGGCAGCCCTGCTCCGAAAGTGCGAACGTCTGCAGATAGCTCGCAGCCAGAAAGAGCTAGCCTGGAAAGCTGTTGCTCAGCCTCATCTGCCCATGGCACTGTTCGCACAGAGGCACAGAGACTGGGGCTGCTTGCTTGTCTTGCCCCCTCAAAATTCAAACGTATGTTAGGTGGACCGTGCCGGGAGCTTCCGGCAGCCCTGCTCCGAAAATGCGAACGTCTGCAGATAGCTCGCAGCCAGAAAGGGCTAGCCTGGAAAAATGTTGTCAGCCTCATCTGCCCATGGCACTGCTCGCACAGAGGCACAGAGACTGGGGCTGCTTGCTTGTCCTGCCCCCTCAAACGTCAAACGTATCTTTAGGGGTCCGTGCCGGGAACATTCAGCAGTCCTGCTCCGAAAATGCGAACGTCTGCAGATAGCTCGCAGCCAGAAAGAGCTAGCCTGGAAAGCTGTTGCTCAGCCTCATCTGCCCATGGCACTGCTCGCACAGAGGCTCATAGACTGGGGCTGCTTGCTTGTCTTGCCCCCTCAAACTTCAAACGTATCTTTGGCTGTCCATGCAGGGGCCTACGCAGCCCTGCTCTGAAAATGCGAACGTCTGCAGATAGCTCGCAGCCAGAAAGAGCTAGCCTGGAAAACTGTTGTCAGCTTCATCTGCCCATGGCAGTGCACGCACAGAGGCACAGAGACTGGGGCTGCTTGCTTGTCTTGCCACCACAAACTTCAGAAGTTGCTTTGGGGGTCCGTGCTGGGTACATGCAGCAGCCCTGCTTTGAAAATGCGAACGTCTGCAGATAGCTCGCAGCCAGAAAGAGCTAGCCTGGAAAGCTGTTGCTCAGCCTCATCTGCCCATGGCACTGCTCGCACAGAGGCTCATAGACTGGGGCTGCTTGCTTGTCTTGCCCCCTCAAACTTCAAACGTATCTTTGGCTGTCCATGCAGGGGCCTACGCAGCCCTGCTCTGAAAATGCGAACGTCTGCAGATAGCTCGCAGCCAGAAAGAGCTAGCCTGGAAAACTGTTGTCAGCTTCATCTGCCCATGGCAGTGCACGCACAGAGGCACAGAGACTGGGGCTGCTTGCTTGTCTTGCCACCACAAACTTCAGAAGTTGCTTTGGGGGTCCGTGCTGGGTACATGCAGCAGCCCTGCTTTGAAAATGCGAACGTCTGCAGATAGCTCGCAGCCAGAAAGAGCTAGCCTGGAAAGCTGTTGCTCAGCCTCATCTGCCCATGGCACTGCTCGCACAGAGGCACAGAGACTGGGGCTGCTTGCTTGTCTTGCCACCTCAAACTTCAAACGTAGCTTAGTTGGTCCGTGCAGGGGGCCTCCAGCAGCCCTGCTTCGAAAATGCGAACGTCTGCAGATAGCTCGCAGCCAGAAAGATCTAGCCTGGAAAGCTGTTGCTCAGCCTCATCTGCCCATGGCACTGCTCGCACAGAGGCACAGAGACTGGGGCTGCTTGCTTGTCTTACCCCCTGAAACTTCAAATGCAGATTAGGTGGTCCGTGTCGTGGGCCTACTGCAGTGCTGCTCCGAAAATGCGAACATCTGCAGAGAGATGACACCCAGAAAAAGCTAGTATGGAAAGCTGTTGCTCCGCCTCATCTGCCCATGGCACTGTTCGCACAGAGGCACAGAGACTGGGGCTGCTTGCTTGTCTTGCCCCCTCAAAATTCAAACGTATCTTAGGTGGACCGTGCCGGGAGCTTCCGGCAGCCCTGCTCCGAAAGTGCGAACGTCTGCAGATAGCTCGCAGCCAGAAAGAGCTAGCCTGGAAAGCTGTTGCTCAGCCTCATCTGCCCATGGCACTGTTCGCACAGAGGCACAGAGACTGGGGCTGCTTGCTTGTCTTGCCCCCTCAAAATTCAAACGTATGTTAGGTGGACCGTGCCGGGAGCTTCCGGCAGCCCTGCTCCGAAAATGCGAACGTCTGCAGATAGCTCGCAGCCAGAAAGGGCTAGCCTGGAAAAATGTTGTCAGCCTCATCTGCCCATGGCACTGCTCGCACAGAGGCACAGAGACTGGGGCTGCTTGCTTGTCCTGCCCCCTCAAACGTCAAACGTATCTTTAGGGGTCCGTGCCGGGAACATTCAGCAGTCCTGCTCCGAAAATGCGAACGTCTGCAGATAGCTCGCAGCCAGAAAGAGCTAGCCTGGAAAGCTGTTGCTCAGCCTCATCTGCCCATGGCACTGCTCGCACAGAGGCACAGAGACTGGGGCTGCTTGCTTGTCTTGCCCCCTCAAACTTCAAACGTACCTCAGATGGTTCGTGGCGGGTGCCTCTGTCAGTCCTGCTCTGAAAATGCGAACGTCTGCAGATAGCTCGCAGCCAGAAAGAGCTAGCCTGGAAAGCTGTTGCTCAGCCTCATCTGCCCATGGCACTGCTCGCACAGAGGCTCATAGACTGGGGCTGCTTGCTTGTCTTGCCCCCTCAAACTTCAAACGTATCTTTGGCTGTCCATGCAGGGGCCTACGCAGCCCTGCTCTGAAAATGCGAACGTCTGCAGATAGCTCGCAGCCAGAAAGAGCTAGCCTGGAAAACTGTTGTCAGCTTCATCTGCCCATGGCAGTGCACGCACAGAGGCACAGAGACTGGGGCTGCTTGCTTGTCTTGCCACCACAAACTTCAGAAGTTGCTTTGGGGGTCCGTGCTGGGTACATGCAGCAGCCCTGCTTTGAAAATGCGAACGTCTGCAGATAGCTCGCAGCCAGAAAGAGCTAGCCTGGAAAGCTGTTGCTCAGCCTCATCTGCCCATGGCACTGCTCGCACAGAGGCACAGAGACTGGGGCTGCTTGCTTGTCTTGCCACCTCAAACTTCAAACGTAGCTTAGTTGGTCCGTGCAGGGGGCCTCCAGCAGCCCTGCTTCGAAAATGCGAACGTCTGCAGATAGCTCGCAGCCAGAAAGATCTAGCCTGGAAAGCTGTTGCTCAGCCTCATCTGCCCATGGCACTGCTCGCACAGAGGCACAGAGACTGGGGCTGCTTGCTTGTCTTGCCCCCTCAAACTTCAAACGTACCTCAGATGGTTCGTGGCGGGTGCCTCTGTCAGTCCTGCTCTGAAAATGCGAACGTCTGCAGATAGCTCGCAGCCAGAAAGAGCTAGCCTGGAAAGCTGTTGCTCAGCCTCATCTGCCCATGGCACTGCTCGCACAGAGGCTCATAGACTGGGGCTGCTTGCTTTTCTTGCCCCCTCAAACTTCAAACGTATCTTTGGCTGTCCATGCAGGGGCCTACGCAGCCCTGCTCTGAAAATGCGAACGTCTGCAGATAGCTCGCAGCCAGAAAGAGCTAGCCTGGAAAACTGTTGTCAGCTTCATCTGCCCATGGCAGTGCACGCACAGAGGCACAGAGACTGGGGCTGCTTGCTTGTCTTGCCACCACAAACTTCAGAAGTTGCTTTGGGGGTCCGTGCTGGGTACATGCAGCAGCCCTGCTTTGAAAATGCGAACGTCTGCAGATAGCTCGCAGCCAGAAAGAGCTAGCCTGGAAAGCTGTTGCTCAGCCTCATCTGCCCATGGCACTGCTCGCACAGAGGCACAGAGACTGGGGCTGCTTGCTTGTCTTGCCACTCCAAACTTCAAACGTAGCTTAGTTGGTCCGTGCAGGGGGCCTCCAGCAGCCCTGCTTCGAAAATGCGAACGTCTGCAGATAGCTCGCAGCCAGAAAGATCTAGCCTGGAAAGCTGTTGCTCAGCCTCATCTGCCCATGGCACTGCTCGCACAGAGGCACAGAGACTGGGGCTGCTTGCTTGTCTTGCCACCTCAAACTTCAAACGTACCTCAGATGGTTCGTGACGGGCACCTCTGGCAGCCCTGCTCTGAAAATGCGAACGTCTGCAGATAGCTCGCAGCCAGAAAGTGCTACCCTGGATAGCTTTTGCTCAGCCTCATCTGCCCAAAGCACTGCTCGCACAGACGCACAGAGACTGGGGCTGCTTGCTTGTCTTGCCACCTCAAACTTCAAACGTACCTCAGATGGTTCGTGACGGGCGCCTCTGGCAGCCCTGCTCTGAAAATGCGAACGTCTGCAGATAGCTCGCAGCCAGAAAGTGCTACCCTGGATAGCTCTTGCTCAGCCTCATCTGCCCATGGCACTGCTCGCACAGAGGCACAGAGACTGGGGCTGCTTGCTTGTCTTGTCACTCCAAAATTCAAACGTAGCTTAGTTGGTCCGTGCAGGGGGCCTTCAGCAGCCCTGCTCCGAAAATGCAAAAGTCTGAAGATAGCTCGCAGTCAGAAAGAGCTAGCCTGGAAAGCTGTTGCTCAGCCTCATCTGCCCATGGCACTGCTCGCACAGAGGCACAGAGACTGGGGCTGCTTGCTTTTCTTACCCCCTCAAACTTCAAATGCAGATTAGGTGGTCCGTGTCGTGGGCCTACTGCAGTGCTGCTCCGAAAATGCGAACATCTGCAGAGAGATGACACCCAGAAAAAGCTAGTATGGAAAGCTGTTGCTCCGCCTCATCTGCCCATGGCACTGCTCGCACAGAGGCACAGAATCTAGGGCTGCTTGATTGTCTTGCCCTATCAAACTTCAAACGTAGCTTGGGTGGTCCGTACATGGGGCCTCTAGCAACCCTGATCTGAAAATGCGAACGTCTGCAGATAGCTCTCAGGCAGAAAGAGCTAGGCCGGAAAGCTGTTGCTCAGCCTCATCTTCTTATGGCACTGCTCGCACAGAGGCACAGAGACTGGTGACTGCTTGCTTGTCTTGCCCCCTCAAACTTCAAAACTGTATCTGGAGGTCCGTGCCGGGCGACACTGTCAGCCCTGCTCTGAAAATGCGAACGTCTGCAGATAGCTCGCAGCCAGAAAGAGCTAGCACGGAAAACTGTTGCTCAGCCTCATCTGCCCATGGCACTGTTCGCACAGAGGCACAGAGACTGGGGCTGCTTGCTTGTCTTGCCCCCTCAAAATTCAAACGTATCTTAGGTGGACCGTGCCGGGAGCTTCCGGCAGCCCTGCTCCGAAAGTGCGAACGTCTGCAGATAGCTCGCAGCCAGAAAGAGCTAGCACGGAAAACTGTTGCTCAGCCTCATCTGCCCATGGTACTGTTCGCACAGAGGCACAGAGACTGGGGCTGCTTGCTTGTCTTGCCCCCTCAAAATTCAAACGTATCTTAGGTGGACCTTGCCGGGAGCTTCCGGCAGCCCTGCTCCGAAAATGCGAACGTCTGCAGATAGCTCGCAGCCAGAAAGTGCTACCCTGGATAGCTCTTGCTCAGCCTCATCTGCCCATGGCACTGCTCGCACAGAGGTAAAGAGACTGGGGCTGCTTGCTTGTCTTGTCACTCCAAAATTCAAACGTAGCTTAGTTGGTCCGTGCAGGGGGCCTTCAGCAGCCCTGCTCCGAAAATGCGAAAGTCTGAAGATAGCTCGCAGTCAGAAAGAGCTAGCCTGGAAAGCTGTTGCTCAGCCTCATCTGCCCATGGCACTGTTCGCACAGAGGCACAGAGACTGGGGCTGCTTGCTTGTCTTACCCCCTCAAACTTCAAATGCAGATTAGGTGGTCCGTGTCGTGGGCCTACTGCAGTGCTGCTCCGAAAATGCGAACATCTGCAGAGAGATGACACCCAGAAAAAGCTAGTATGGAAAGCTGTTGCTCCGCCTCATCTGCCCATGGCACTGTTCGCACAGAGGCACAGAGACTGGGGCTGCTTGCTTGTCTTGCCCCCTCAAAATTCAAACGTATCTTAGGTGGACCGTGCCGGGAGTTTCCGGCAGCCATGCTCCGAAAGTGCGAACGTCTGCAGATAGATCGCAGCCAGAAAGAGCTAGCCTGGAAAACTGTTGTCAGCCTCATCTGCCCATGGCACTGCTCGCACAGAGGCACAGAGACTGGGGCTGCTTGCTTGTCCTGCCACGTCAAACTTCAAAGGTAAGTTTGGGATTCCGTGGAGGGTGCCTCCGGCAGCCCCGCTCCAAAAATGCGAACGTCTGCAGATAGCTCGCAGTCAGAAAGGGCTAGCCTGGAAAACTGTTGTCAGCCTCATCTGCCCATGGCACTGCTCGCACAGAGGCACAGAGACTGGGGCTGCTTGCTTGTCCTGCCCCCTCAAACGTCAAACGTATCTTTAGTGGTCCGTGCCGGGCATATTCAGCAGTCCTGCTCCGAAAATGCGAACGTCTGCAGATAGCTCGCAGCCAGAAAGAGCCAGCCTGGAAAGCTGTTGGTCAGCCTCATCTGCCCATGGCACTGCTCGCACAGATGCACAGAGACTGGGGCTGCTTGATTGTCTTGCCACCTCAAAATTCAAACGCAGCTTGGGTGGTCCATGCACGGGGCCTCTAGCACCCCTGCTCTGAAAATGCGAACGTCTGCAGATAGCTCTCAGGCAGAAAGATCTAGCCTGGAAAGCTGTTGGTCAGCCTCATCTACCCATGGCACTGCTCGCACAGAGGCACAGAGACTGGGGCTGCTTGCTTGTCTTTCCACGTCAAACTTCAAAAGTTGCTTTGGAGGTCCGTGCTCGGTACCTGCGGCAGCCCTGCTTTGAAAATGCGAACGTCTGCAGATAGCTCGCAGCCAGAAAGAGCTAGCCTGGAAAGCTGTTGCTCAGCCTCATCTACAGATGGCACTGCTCGCACAGAGGCACAGAGACTGGGGCTGCTTGCTTGTCTTGCCCCCTCAAACTTCAAATGCAGGTTAGGTGGTCCATGTCGGGTGCCTACTGTAGTGCTGCTTCGAAAATGCGAACATCTGCAGAGAGCTGACACCCAGAAAAAGCTAGTATGGAAAGCTGTTGCTCCGCCTCATCTGCCCATGGCACTGCTCGCACAGAGGCACAGAAACTAGCGCTGCTTGCTTGTCTTGCCACCTCAAACTTCAAACGTATGTTTGGGATTCAGTGGAGGGTGCCTCCGTCAGCCCTGCTCCGAAAATGCGAACGTTTGCAGATAGCTCGCAGCCAGAAAGAGCTAGCCTGGAAAGCTGTTGCTCAGCCTCGTCTGCCCATGGCACTGCTCGCACAGAGGCACAGAGACTGGGGCTGCTTGCTTGTCTTGCCCCCTCAAACTTCAAAAGTGTCTTTAGGGGTCCGTGCCGGGTACATTCAGCACTCCTGCTCCGAAAATGCGAACGTCTGCAGATAGCTCGCAGCCAGAAAGAGCTAGCCTGGAAAGCTGTTGCTCAGCCTCATCTGCCCATGGCACTGCTCACACAGAGGCACAGAGTCAGGGGCTGCTTGCTTGTCTTGCTCCCTTCAACTTCAAACTTATCTTTGGGTGTCCATGCAGGGGCCTACGCAGCCCTGCTCCGTACATGCGAACGTCTGCAGATAGCTCGCAGCCAGAAAGAGCTAGCCTGGAAAGCTGTTGCTCAGCCTCATCTGCCCATGGCACTGCTCGCACAGAGGCACAGAGACTGGGGCTGCTTGCTTATCTTGCCACCTCAAACTTCAAACGTATCTTTAGGGGTCCGTGCCGGGCACATTCAGCAGTCCTGCTCCGAAAATGCGAACGTCTGCAGATAGCTCGCAGCCAGAAAGTGCTAGCCTGGAAAGCTGTTGCTCAGGCTCATCTGCCCATGGCACTGCTCGCACAGAGGCACAGAGACTGGGGCTGCTTGCTTGTCTTGCCACCTCAAACTTCAAACGTACCTCAGATGGTTCGTGACGGGCGCCTCTGGCAGCCTTGCTCCGAAAATGCGAACGTCTGCAGATAGCTCGCAGCCAGAAAGTGCTAGCCTGGAAAGCTGTTGCTCAGCCTCATCTGCCCATGGCACTGCTCGCACAGAGGCACAGAGACTGGGGCTGCTTGATTGTCTTGCCCCCTCAAACTTCAAACGTAGCTTGGGTGGTCCGTACATGGGGCCTCTAGCAACCCTGATCTGAAAATGCGAACGTCTGCAGATAGCTCTCAGGCAGAAAGAGCTAGGCCGGAAAGCTGTTGCTCAGCCTCATCTTCCCATGGCACTGCTCGCACAGAGGCACAGAGACTGGTGACTGCTTGCTTGTCTTGCCCCCTCAAACTTCAAAACTGTATCTGGAGGTCCGTGCCGGGCGACACTGTCAGCCCTGCTCTGAAAATGCGAACGTCTGCAGATAGCTCGCAGCCAGAAAGAGCTAGCCTGGAAAGCTGTTGCTCAGCCTCATCTGCCCATGGCACTGCTCGCACAGAGCCACAGAGACTAGGGCTCTTTGTTTGTCTTGCCACCTCAAACTTCAAACGTAAGTTTGGTATTCCGTGGAGGGTTACTCCGGCAGGCCTGCTCCGAAAATGCGAACGTCTGCAGATATCTCGCAGCCAGAAAGAGCTAGCACGGAAAACTGTTGCTCAGCCTCATCTGCCCATGGCACTGTTCGCACAGAGGCACAGAGACTGGGGCTGCTTGCTTGTCTTGCCCCCTCAAAATTCAAAAGTATCTTAGGTGGACCGTGCCGGGAGCTTCCGGCAGCCCTGCTCCGAAAATGCGAACGTCTGCAGATAGCTCGCAGCCAGAAAGGGCTAGCCTGGAAAACTGTTGTCAGCCTCATCTGCCCATGGCACTGCTCGCACAGAGGCACAGAGACTGGGGCTGCTTGCTTGTCCTGCCCCCTCAAACATCAAACGTATCTTTAGGGGTCCGTGCCGGGCACATTCAGCACTCCTGCTCCGAAAATGCGAACGTCTGCAGATAGCTCGCAGCCAGAAAGAGCTAGCCTGGAAAGCTGTTGGTCAGCCTCATCTGCCCATGGCACTGCTTGCACAGAGGCACAGAGACTGGGGCTGCTTAATTGTCTTGCCACCTCAAACTTCAAACGTAGCTTGGGTGGTGCATGCACGGGGCCTCTAGCACCCCTGCTCTAAAAATGCGAACGTCTGCAGATAGCTTGCAGCCAGAAAGAGCTAGCCTGGAAAGCTGTTGCTCAGCCTCATCTGCCCATGGCACTGCTCGCACAGAGGCACAGACACTGGGGCTGCTTGCTTGTCTTGCCCCCTCAAACTTCAAACGTATCTTAGGTGGACCGTGCCGAGAGCTTCCGGCAGCCCTGCTCCGAATATACGAACGTCTGCAGATAGCTCGCAGCCAGAAAGAGCTAGCCTGGAAAGCTGTTGCTCAGCCTCATCTGCCCATGGCACTGCTCGCACAGAGGCTCATAGACTGGGGCTGCTTGCTTGTCTTGCCCCCTCAAACTTCAAACGTATCTTTGGCTGTCCATGCAGGGGCCTACGCAGCCCTGCTCTGAAAATGCGAACGTCTGCAGATATCTGGCAGCCAGAAAGAGCTAGCCTGGAAAGATATTGCTCAGCCTCATCTGCCCATGGCACTGCTCGCACAGAGGCACAGAGACTGGTGACTGCTTGCTTGTCTTGCAACATCAAACTTCAAAACTGTATGTGCAGGTCCGTGCCGGGCGACTCTGGCAGCCCTGCTCTGAAAATTTGAACGTCTGCAGATAGCTCGCAGCCAGAAAGAGCTAGCCTGGAAAGCTGTTGCTCAGCCTCATCTGCCCATGGCACTGCTCACACAGAGGCACAGAGCCAGGGGCTGCTTGCTTGTCTTGCCCCCTTCAACTTCAAACGTATCTTTGGGTGTCCATGCAGGGGCCTACGCAGCCCTGCTCCGTACATGCGAACGTCTGCAGATAGCTCGCAGCCAGAAAGAGCTAGCCTGGAAAACTGTTGTCAGCTTCATCTGCCCATGGCAGTGCACGCACAGAGGCACAGAGACTGGGGCTGCTTGCTTGTCTTGCCACCACAAACTTCAGAAGTTGCTTTGGGGGTCCGTGCTGGGTACATGCAGCAGCCCTGCTTTGAAAATGCGAACGTCTGCAGATAGCTCGCAGCCAGAAAGAGCTACCCTGGAAAGCTGTTGCTCAGCCTCATCTGCCCATGGCACTGCTCGCACAGAGGCACAGAGACTGGGGCTGCTTGCTTGTCTTGCCACTCCAAACTTCAAACGTAGCTTAGTTGGTCCGTGCAGGGGGCCTCCAGCAGCCCTGCTTCGAAAATGCGAACGTCTGCAGATAGCTCGCAGCCAGAAAGAGCTAGCCTGGAAAGCTGTTGCGCAGCCTCATCTGCCCATGGCACTGCTCGCACAGAGGCACAGAGACTGGGGCTGCTTGCTTGTCTTGCCCCCTCAAACTTCAAATGCAGATTAGGTGGTCCGTGCCGGGGGCCTACTGCAGTGCTACTCCGAAAATGCGAACATCTGCAGAGAGCTGACACCCAGAAAAAGCTAGTATGGAAAGCTGTTGCTCAGCCTCATCTGCCCATGGAACTGCTCGCACAGAGGCACAGAAACTAGGGCTGCTTGCTTGTCTTGCCCCCTCAAACTTCAAACGTATCTTTGGGTGTGCATGTAGGGGCCTACGCAGCCCTGCTCCGTACATGCGAACGTCTGCAGATAGCTCGCAGCCAGAAAGAGCTAGCCTGGAAAGCTGTTGCTCAGCCTCATCTGCCCATGGCACTGCTCGCACAGAGGCACAGAGACTGGGGCTGCTTGCTTGTCTTGCCACCTCAAACTTCAAACGTACCTCAGATGGTTCGTGACGGGCGCCTCTGGCAGCCCTGCTCTGAAAATGCGAACGTCTGGAGATAGCTCGCAGCCAGAAAGAGCTACACTGGATAGCTCTTGCTCAGCCTCATCTGCCCATGGCACTGCTTGCACAGAGGCAAAGAGACTGGTGACTGCTTGCTTGTCTTGCCACATCAAACTTCAAAACTGTATGTGGAGGTCCGTGCCGGGCGACTCTGGCAGCCCTGCTCTGAAAATGTGAACGTCTGCAGATAGCTCGCAGCCAGAAATAGCTAGCCTGGAAAGCTGTTGCTCAGCCTCATCTGCCCATGGCACTGCTCGCACAGAGGCACAGAGACTGGTGACTGCTTGCTTGTCTTGCCCCCTCAAACTTCAAAACTGTATCTGGAGGTCCGTGCCGTGCGACACTGTCAGCCCTGCTCTGAAAATGCGAACGTCTGCAGATAGCTGGCAGCCAGAAAGAGCTAGCCTGGAAAGCTGTTGCTCAGCCTCATCTGCCCATGGCACTGCTCGCACAGAGGCACAGAGACTGCTGACTGCTTGCTTGTCTTGCCCCCTCAAACTTCAAAACTGTATCTGGAGGTCCGTGCCGGGCGACACTGTCAGCCCTGCTCTGAAAATGCGAACGTCTGCAGATAGCTGGCAGCCAGAAAGAGCTAGCTTGGAAAGCTGTTGCTCAGCCTCATCTGCCCATGGCACTGCTCACACAGAGGCACAGAGCCAGGGGCTGCTTGCTTGTCTTGCCCCCTTCAACTGCAAACGTATCTTTGGGTGTGCATGCAGGGGCCTACGCAGCCCTGCTTCGTACATGCGAACGTCTGCAGATAGCTCGCAGCCAGAAATAGGTAGCCTGGAAAGCTCTTGCTCAGCCTCATCTGCCCATGGCACTGCTCGCACAGAGGCACAGAGCCAGGGGCTGCTTGCTTGTCTTGCCCCCTTCAACTTCAAACGTATCTTTGGGCGTCCATGCAGGGGCCTACGCAGCCCTGCTCCGTACATGCGAACGTCTGCAGATAGCTCGCAGCCACAGAGAGCTAGCCTGGAAAACTGTTGTCAGCTTCATCTGCCCATGGCAGTGCTCGCACAGAGGCACAGAGACTGGGGCTGCTTGCTTGTCTTGCCACCACAAACTTCAGAAGTTGCTTTGGGGGTCCGTGCTGGGTACATGCGGCAGCCCTGCTTTGAAAATGCGAACGTCTGCAGATAGCTCGCAGCCAGAAAGAGCTAGCCTGGAAAGCTGTTGGTCAGACTCATGTGCCCATGGCACTGCTCGCACAGAGGCACAGAGAGTGGGGCTGCTTGCTTGTCTTGCCACCTCAAACTTCAAACGTACCTCAGATGGTTCGTGACGGGCGCCTCTGGCAGCCCTGCTCTGAAAATGCGAACGTCTGCAGATAGCTCACAGTCAGAAAGAGCTAGCCTGGAAAGCTGTTGCTCAGCCTCATCTGCCCATGGCACTGCTTGCACAGAGGCACAGAGACTGGTGACTGCTTGCTTGTCTTGCAACATCAAACTTCAAAACTGTATGTGGAGGTCTGTGCCGGGCGACTCTGGCAGCCCTGCTCTGAAAATGTGAACGTCTGCAGATAGCTCGCAGCCAGAAAGAGCTAGCCTGGAAAGCTGTTGCTCAGCCTCATCTGCCCATGGCACTGCTCACACAGAGGCACAGAGCCAGGGGCTGCTTGCTTGTCTTGCCCCCTTCAACTTCAAACGTATCTTTGGGTGTCCATGCAGGGGCCTACGCAGCCCTGCTTTGAAAATGCGAACGTCTGCAGATAGCTCGCAGCCAGAAAGAGCTAGCCTGGAAAACTGTTGCTCAGCCTCATGTGCCCATGGCACTGCTCGCACAGAGGCACAGAGACTGGGGCTGCTTGCTTGTCTTGCCCCCTCCAACTCCAAACGTATCTTTGGGTGTCCATGCAGGGGCCCACGCAGCCCTGCTCCGTAAATGCGAACGTTTAAGATAGCTCGCAGCCAGAAAGAGCTAGCCTGGAAAGCTGTTGCTCAGCCTCATCTGCCCATGGCACTGCTCGCACAGAGGCACAGAGACTGGTGACTGCTTGCTTGTCTTGCCACCTCAAACTTCAAAACTCTATCTGGAGGTCCGTGCCGGGCGACACTTTCAGCCCTGCTCTCAAAATGCGAACGTCTGCAGATAGCTCGCAGCCAGAAGGAGCTAGCCTGGAAAGCTGTTGCTCAGCCTCATCTGCCCATGGCACTACTCGCACAGAGGCACAGAGACTGGGGCTGCTTGCTTGTCTTGCCTCCTCAAACTTCAAACGTATCTTAGGTGGTCGATGCCGGACGCCTCTGGCAGCCCTGCTCCAAAAATGCGAACGTTTGCAGATATCTCGCAGCCACAGAGAGCTAGCCCAGAAAGCTGTTTCTCGAACTAATCTTACCAATTGCACTGCTCGCACAGAGGCACAGAGACTGGGGCTGCTTGCTTGTCTTGCCCCCTCAAACTTGAAACTTATCTTTAGGTGTCCGTTCCGGGCACATTCAGAATTCCTGCTCCGAAAATGCGAACGTCTGCAGATAGCTCGCAGCCAGAAAGAGCTAGCCTGGAAAGCTGTTGCTCAGCCTCATCTGCCCATGGCACTGCTCGCACAGAGGCACAGAGACTGGGGCTGCTTGCTTGTCTTGCCCCCTTCAACTTCAAACGTATCTTTAAGGGTGCTTGCCAGGAGCCTCCTGAAGCCCTGCTCTGAAAATGCGAACGTCTGCAGATAGCTCGCAGGTAGAAAAAGCTAGCCTGGAAAGCTGTTGCTCAGCCCCATCTGCCCATGGCACTGCTCGCACAGAGGCACAGAGACTGGGTCTGCTTGCTTGTCTTGCCCCCTTCAACTTCAAACGTATCTTTAGGGGTCCATGCAGGGGCCTACGCAGCCCTGCTCCGTAAATGCGAACGTCTGCAGATAGCTCGCAGCCAGAAAGAGCTAGCCTGGAAAGCTGTTGCTCAGCCTCATCTTCCCATGGCACTGCTCGCACAGAGGCACAGACACTGGGGCTGCTTGCTTGTCTTGCCCCCTCCAACTTCAAACGTATCTTTGGGTGTCCATGCAGGGGCCTCTAGCACCCCTGCTCTGAAAATGCGAACGTCTGCAGATAGCTCGCAGCCAGAAAGAGCTAGCCTGGAAAGCTGTTGCTCAGCCTCATCTGCCCATGGCACTGCTCGCACAGAGGCACAGAGACTGGGGCTCCTTGCTTGTCTTGCCACCTCAAACTTCAAACTTATCTTTAAGGGTCCTTGCCGGGAGCCTCCTGAAGCCCTGCTCTGAAAATGCGAACGTCTGCAGATAGCTCGCAGCCAGAAAGAGCTAGCCTGGAAACCTGTTGCTCAGCCTCATCTGCCCATGGCACTGCTCGCACAGACGCACAGAGACTCGGGCTGCTTGCTTGTCTTGCCATCTCAAACTTCAAACGTATCATTAGGGGTCCGTGCCTGGCGCCTCTGGCAGCCCTTGTCCCAAAATGCAAACGTCTGCAGGTATCTCGCACCCACAGAGAGCTAGCCCAGAAATCTGTTTCTCGAACTCATCTTACCAATTGCACTGCTCGCACAGAGGCACAGAGACTGGGGCTGCTTGCTTGTCTTGCCCCCTCAAACTTCAAACGTAACTTAGGTGGTCGATGCCTGGCGCCTCTGGCAGCCCTGCTCCAAAAATGCGAACGTTTGCAGATAGATCGCAGCAAGAAAGAGCTAGCCTGGAAAGCTGTTGCTCAGCCTCATCTGCTCATGGCACTGCTCGCACAGACGCACAGAGACTCGGGCTGCTTGCTTGTCTTGCCACCTCAAACTTCAAACGTATGTTTGGGATTCAGTGGATGGTGCCTCCGGCAGCCCTGCTCCGAAAATGCGAACGTTTGCAGATAGCTCGCAGGCAGAAAAAGCTAGCCAGGAAAGCTGTTGCTCAGCCTCATCTGCCCATGGCACTGCTCGCACAGAGGCACAGAGACTGGGGCTGCTTGCTTGTCTTGCCACCTCAAACTTCAAAAGTGTCTTTAGGGTTCCGTGCCGGGCACATTCAGCACTCCTGCTCCGAAAATGCGAACGTCTGCAGATAGCTCGCAGCCAGAAAGAGCTAGCCTGGAAAACTGTTGTCAGCCTCATCTGCCCATGGCACTGCTCGCACAGAGGCACAGAGACTGGGGCTGCTTGCTTGTCTTGCCACCTCAAACGTCAAACGTATGTTTAGGGATCCGTGCCGGGCACATTCAGCAGTCCTGCTCCGAAAATGCGAACGTCTGCAGATAGCTCGCAGCCAGAAATAGCTAACCTGGAAAGCTATTGGTCAGCCTCATCTGCCCATGGCACTGCTCGCACAGAGGCACAGAGACTGGGGCTGCTTGCTTGTCTTGCCACCTCAAACTTCAAACGGACCTCAGATGGTTCATGACGGGCGCCTCTGGCAGCCCTGCTCTCAAAATGCGAACGTCTGCAGATAGCTCGCAGCCAGAAAGAGCTAGCCTGGAAAGCTGTTGCTCAGCCTCATCTGCCCATGGCACTGCTCGCACAGAGGCACAGAGACTGGGGCTCCTTGCTTGTCTTGCCCCCTCAAACTTCAAACGTATCTTTAAGGGTCCTTGCCAGGAGCCTCCTGAAGCCCTGCTCTGAAAATGCGAACGTCTGTAGATAGCTCGCAGGTAGAAAAAGCTAGCCTGGAAAGCTGTTGCTCAGCCTCATCTGCCCATGGCACTGCTCGCACAGAGGCACAGAGACTGGGGCTGCTTGCTTGTCTTGCCCCCTCCAACTTCAAACGTATCTTTGGGTGTCGATGCAGGGGCCTCTAGCACCCCTGCTCTGAAAATGCGAACGTCTGCAGATAGCTCGCAGCCAGAAAGAGCTAGCCTGGAAAACTGTTGCTCAGCCTCATCTGCCCATGGCACCACTCGCACAGAGGCACAGAGAATGGGGCTCCTTGATTGTCTTGCCACCTCAAACTTCAAACTTATCTTTAAGGGTCCTTGCCGGGAGCCTCCTGAAGCCCTGCTCTGAAAATGCGACCGTCTGCAGATAGCTCGCAGCCAGAAAGAGCTAGCCTGGAAACCTGTTGCTCAGCCTCATCTGCCCATGGCACTGCTCGCACAGAGGCACAGAGACTGGGGCTGCTTGCTTGTCTTGCCACCTCAAACTTCAAACGTATCATTAGGGGTCCGTGCCTGGCGCCTCTGGCAGCCCTTGTCCCAAAATGCAAACGTCTGCAGGTATCTCGCAGCCACAGAGAGCTAGCCCAGAAAGCTGTTTCTCGAACTCATCTTACCAATTGCACTGCTCGCACAGAGGCACAGAGTCTGGGGCTGCTTGCTTGTCTTGCCCCCTCAAACTTCAAACGTAACTTAGGTGTTCGATGCCTGGCGCCTCTGGCAGCCCTGCTCCAAAAATGCGAACGTTTGCAGATAGCTCGCAGCCAGAAAGAGCTAGCCTGGAAAGCTGTTGCTCAGCCTCATCTGCTCATGGCACTGCTCGCACAGACGCACAGAGACTCGGGCTGCTTGCTTGTCTTGCCATCTCAAACTTCAAACGTATGTTTGGGATTCAGTGGATGGTGCCTCCGGCAGCCCTGCTCCGAAAATGCGAACGTTTGCAGATAGCTCGCAGGCAGAAAAAGCTAGCCAGGAAAGCTGTTGCTCAGCCTCATCTGCCCATGGCACTGCTCGCACAGAGGCACAGAGACTGGGGCTGCTTGCTTGTCTTGCCCCCTCAAACTTCAAAAGTGTCTTTAGGGTTCCGTGCCGGGCACATTCAGCAGTCCTGCTCCGAAAATGCGAACGTCTGCAGATAGCTCGCAGCCAGAAAGAGCTAGCCTGGAAAACTGTTGCTCAGCCTCATCTGCCCATGGCACTGCTCGCACAGAGGCACAGAGCCAGGGGCTGCTTGCTTGTCTTGCCCCCTCAAACTTCAAACGTACCTCAGATGGTTCGTGACGGACGCCTCTGGCAGCCCTGCTCTGAAAATGCGAACGTCTGCAGATAGCTCAAAGTCAGAAAGAGCTAGCCTGGAAAGCTGTTGCTCAGCCTCATCTGCCCATGGCACTGCTCGCACAGAGGCACAGAGACTGGTGACTGCTTGCTTGTCTTGCA